>NC_136465.1:22530032-24930032 GCF_902686455.1 Sciurus vulgaris | reverse complement strand
TTTAGAAAGCCGCAAATACACGACTAGGAAAGTTAATTATAAATAATACAATCTGTGTATGCAAATACCAAAGAATCTTGTGTTAAATTAAATCAGTGCAACTTTAAAAGTTTATTTGTGTTTCTTCAACATTTTGTCCCACTGGTGTATTTCTTAGGAATATATTAAGTTAAACAAGAAATAGCGTCATTCACAATGTTCCTTCAGAGACTTTAGGTTATTAAAATTCTATGTCTTTCTCCAATTTGCACCCTCATCAGTATATAAAAGATTACATTGTTGCCAAAAAGCTAAATAATATATAGACTATAGGGTATCCCAAGTTAAATTTTGAAGGTCATCTTCCACATATCAAAAAACATTCAATCAGTTAAATTAACAACTATAAGGGCTGGGGATACAGCTCAGTTGGTAGCATGCTTGCCTTGCAAGCATGAGGCCCTGGTTCAATCCTAGCACGGCAAAAAAAAAAAAAAAAAAAAAAAAACTGTAATTAAAAAAAGTAATGATTTTCCAATTTGTTCAATACTCTGGAAGCAAAAATTTAAATAACATTTCTGAGCATTTTGGGGAATGAATCAAAGGATCAATACAAAAAAGGTACATACAAAAGGCATACAACTTTACTCCATGTACAGAGAATCAAAATGTATCCCATTTGTTTACAATAAAAAAAAATGAACAATAGTAATGAGACAGTCTTAAAAGTTATTTTTCTACTCATGGAATCATAATCCTTGTCATGAATATAACAAGAAAGTGTGGATGGCATTTTAAGAACAAAAGATGTATTAAAATGTGAATGACATAAAGTTTTGTAAACATGAATATTGTCTTTAAAATATTGGCTCATTATTATTATACAGATAAAATAGTGAGATTGTCAGCAATAGCAGCATTTGGAGTGATTTCATGAGAAAAAGTCTGATCTAAGGTTCAATGACAGCTTACCCTCAAAGAAGGTAAGTTGGGAAGTTGGTTTGTGTGTGTTTGGATATATACTGTTTGAAATTTGATCAGACTCTTGAAACTGTGGATTCACGTTTTTTTACCAAGTTTGAGAAGTTCACAACTTTACTTATTCAAGGACTCTTTCAGCTCTGTGCTTTTTAGCTTTCCCTAGGACTACAGTGACATAAATGTTAAATTTTTTGTTATGGTCCTAAACTGCCTAAGATTCTACCCATAAGATTATTTCTTTATCAATCTATCTGTCCGTAGTTCAGATTGGGGAATTTCTATCTATTGGGAAATTTTTTTCTATCATTCAGTTTCATAATTCCTTCACCTGCCTCCTCCATTTTGCCTATCAGCCCATCTGCTAAGTTTTCTTGAAATTATTTTAATGTATTTTTCAGTTCTATTATATGTTTTTGGCATAGAATTCCAAGCCCTTTGCTATGACTCTGGACTCTGGACATTGGTTTTGAGTGTATTCATAATTGCTGCTTAAAACGTTTTAGTGATGGTGGCTCTAAACCTTTTGCCAACTAACTCTTACAGTTCTCAGCATTATCTTCTGCATTTAGTTTGGGATCTTCCTGGTTCTTGGAATACTGAGTGATGCTTTTTCAATCCTGGATATTTGAGTACTATGCTATCAGATTCTGGCTCTCATTAAAACTTTCTATTTCATATGCCTTTCTCCGATACCAACCTGGCATGTGAGAAGGAAATGCCATTACACTACTTTGAGAAAAACATAAAAGCCCAGCTTCCCAACTTGGCCTCCACTGACAGCCAAGGTAGGGAAGTTGCTCAGCACTACAAGGAAGAGGTGGCAACTGGACTTCCCACCAAGCCTCCCCTGTAGCTCCCTGACTATGGGGGTCAGGATGCCCCTCTACCTCCTGACACTGTCTCCTCTGATATCATCCTGGAGGAAGAAGTCGATTCCTCACTGCTGAGTGGCCCTCGGGACCGGACTTTCCCCTTTATCTCCATGACATCACCCCAAAGGGGAAGGTAAAGACTACCTCATTACTACCAAGTGTTTGGGGAGGTCCAAGTCTCTCCAAGCACTGCTGTGGGAGGAGACCTGCTACTACCAACAGGGAAGAAGTCCCTACTCCTGTGCAGTCTAGAGATTACTAGCTAAAACTTTTTATGGTTATAAGGTTGCCCTGTCCCTTTTTTGATCCTTTGACTAGAGTCAGCTTACATTGGGTCTTTCACTGGGTTGCTGGGTCCAAATGTAGATTAGGTGAGATAAAAGTAGACTCAGGAAACTAACCATCATGTCCTTTTTAGATCCTGGAGGTCCTAGATTTCTTGTTTGATTCTCCCAACCTCTCAATAGTCTTTGTTTCACAAATATTATCCAGGAGTTTTAGTTATATTTAGCAGGAGGAATAAGTAAAAGAATTCACCTATTCTACCTTTCCCAAAGTAGAGGAAGGTCTCTGCACTATCTTCTAGTGGATTAATTTCACTTTATTTCCTGCGTGAAAACAGATTGATATTTTCTTACAAGAATGGAAGAATAGTCGGGCACAGTGGTGCACACCTATAATCCCAGCGGCACTGGAGGGTGAGGCAGGAGAATTGTGAGTTCAAAGCCAGCCTCAGCAAAAGCAAGACTCTAAGCAACTCAGTGAGATATTGTCTCTAAACAATATACAAAATAGGGCTGGGGTGTGACTCAGTGGTTGAATGCCCCTAAATTCAATCCCCAGAATCACCCCCAAAAATATAGAATAGTCACATATTATTCTGAAAGTTTAAATTTTGAATCGTTTTTACCAATTTATCCAACTAACAGAAGGTGATTACTGATATACAGTATGTTACACACTAATTTCAGGACACATTTTGTGCTCCAGGAGTCCAGAACAATTTTAGAAGTAAGTGCTGCCTTCAGTGACTCTGCATACTCTTTTTCCATGCTGGAATCCTTTGCAAAAATGTTACCTGATTTTTTTTTTCTGTATTTTCCACAAACCTTGAGAGATTGTAAAACTATATTATACGTTAGACATCAGCTTTCTTTTCAGAAAATGGGATACCCTTTCTGCCCTACTTCTTGTCTGGGAAAAAAGGAACTGACAAATTCAAAATTGAAGTCATATATGCTATGAAAATTCAACTCACAAAATGTATCCCAAGGTCAGACACCCCTTGTGGCATAAATGGCAATATAAAGGGTACAATTTAACAGATCTGAGACAGAGAGATCCTTCTTCAAAAGGAGCTCCAAAACATTACAGAATATAGCACAGGTTTAATTGGCAAGTGCTTAGAGCTGCTGGTGAGATGCTCTTCCCTTCAGATCTGATAAGAAGTGAGAGCATTTGTGAGAAACCCCTTTGAAAAATAAAGTGTTAAGATTAGGAAGCAAAACTATTGAATGGCTTTTCTTTGTCCTACCTTGCTAGCTCTAAAAGGGTTGAAAGGGTGAATTTAGAAAGCAGGTGACCTAACAGAATATCCCCAAGAGTGGGATCAGGACACAGAAAGAGAATATATCCCCCCACACACAAAAGGGGGTGGCAGTAATTGAAAAGAAGAAGAGTTTCATAGAGCTGGACTGGTTCTTAGAGTGAGTTTATGCTGACAAAAAATAAAAGATATTTTAAGGTGGCTTTTGGGTTATTTTTACTTTTAAAGATGAAAGGGTGCCATAGATATTATAGTCGGTGATAGGGATCCTGAAGAGGGGAATTCTTAGTTTGAAGACAATCTTGATCCATTTGAAAGAGAATTGGAGTACAGCTGTATGAAATGAATTTAAGGCAGGAAGCAGTAAACTTGGCCAATGGCTGCTGAAATAGCTGCCCGCAGAAGCCAGTCAAAAACAGATTAGATAAACTTTGCTAAAAGAAGTCAATACTAAATGCAAGATTATTGATGGCAAAGTTTAAATGTAGCCCAATGGATATGAAAACTGAATAATACAATATGCAAGGACATGAAAACTTTTTGAAGACATTGCTAGACAAAACAGGAAAAAAGGTACCAATAGTTTCATCTCAATGGAAAAATACACCTTCTGTGAAACAAAATAAACAAGAAATGGATCAACTGTGCTAAACCTAACAAATTTGGAATTTTAAAAACAGAGGCACAAAGGGGATTCACAGACCTTGAAACCATGTTCAGGCTCGTGAGTATTCTGTACAAACAATGATCAGGTGGAAATGAGCTGATCTTGATTAACTGGTTTTCTTAAAGGCCTTTAATTATGAGGCACTGTCCACATTAAAGGGGAAGTTACAAAGAATTTGAGTATGGCAGAGTTGATGGGAATTACATAAAAAAATTCTTAAGAATAATAAATAGCAATTCTTACCTATTTCTCAGAGAGGAAATACCAAATGAATAAAGCATAATAAATGATAAATTTGTTCTTTCATACCTCAATTGGAGCACACTAGAAAGAGCACAGGCAGAGTAACTAAGGATGGAAGGAAAAGGTTGTGCAGTACAGGTGTAGGAAGATTTGTGACGTCTCAAAGATAGTCTACTGTGATGCATAGTTTTCAAGCACTGAAGCACATTAAATATAGCCTATATTATCTGTGTACTCTGTGTATAATATCTATGACCCAATTTACATATGAATTCTATTAAAAAGGAAATGTGTTGAAGATCTGTATCTTCATGAAATAGTAACAACGAATACTTATTATACACTAGGCACAGTTCTGAATGCATAAAATGCTTTAATCCATTTTTAGCATTCATTAATAATAATAATACCATTGTTTATTACACACCACCAGGTGAGAAACTGAGGCACAGAATACTTAAAATACTTGACCAGGATTATACAGCTACTATCCAGCAGAGCTATAATCTGAACCCACAATTTCTGGCTATGGACACTGGGAGATAACTACTGTGAGATATTGCATTTCCCAGTTCTGCGAAAAGGCAAGTTACCAACACTGTTCATGACAATAATAGGCAAGGAACTGCCTTCTCATTTTTACTAATATATATACACACACATCTATGTATATGTGTGTATGTGTGTGTGAGTGTGCGTGTGTAGTTGCCTAGGGCTTCAAGAAAAAAAAAATCACTAATTTGGTGACTTAAAGCAATATTTATTCTCATAGTAGTAGAAGCCACAAGTCCAAAACTCGTCAGGAGGGCCTGACTCTCTCTGACAAATAGGTTATATACTTCCTGGATAGGAAAATCAAAGACTCATTTTCCTCAATTCAAAAGTCATATATCAAGTGAAGTCCCAGGCATAACTCAGGGCACTAACATGGGAGGGAGACAGAAAATTCAAATAATTTCTGGACATTGGAATCTATAATAAAGAGAAAATGAATGAACATTGCTTTAGCTGAGATAGCATGAAATAAAACCCAGTATTCGTGCAAAGACATGCGGATAATTCAGTGCCCATGCAGAGCTGGCTGAGTAGAGAGCTTACTGGAATGGTAAGGATAGTTGTGTGTTATTTTTCAAATCTCAAAGAGAGTGAACAAAACTCCATATAAAGAAATCCTATTACTCTACTATTATTATAATTATTTGTTTATCTGTACATTGTTTTACCTGTTATCTTCTTCTTCAAATACATTCCTCTCCTTCACCCTCGGGTCTCACTGTAATGAACTTAATTGATATCTTTGTTTTTATTGTGTTTTTTTTTAATGTTCAATTTTATTTTGCGTATAGATTCAATTTATTTAAATGGTGTTATCTACCTCACTCTTTTTTCATACTACAATTTGTTTTTCAGATTTATTCATGTTGGTATGGGTTTACTCTAACTGGTTGTTTCTAATAGCTGTAGAATATTTTGTAATGGGAGCCCCCATTCCAAATTTCAACTTGCCCATTGATGGAGCTGACCACTTTCAATGCCGGCACCATACATTTGCTCTGGTGACCACCCTCTTTCAAGTTCCTTTATGCACCTTTAAAATAATTTATTGGAGATATATGTCTAGGATATAATTGGTTGCATCTTTGAAGACACATGTAATCAACTTGGCTATGTTCTGCCACATTGGTTTCCAGGATGGATGGAAACATCTTCACTCCCACCAGTGATGAATAAAAATCCTATAGCAGCACATCCTTTTCACCCTTGACATCATTCAGGCTGTCTAAGGAGATGTCACTATCTAGTAGTGGTTTTAAACTGTATTTCTCTGATTGCTAATGAATTTTTAAGAGTCCTCTTCTGAAAATTGCCTGTTCATATCATCTTCCCATTTTTTTTTTTTAATGAGGTGTTTATTCATGGTTTGGTGAAGTTTGGAAACAAGACAAAGCAACTCTGGAGCAAAGAAATGAAAATGAGTGTCAGTGTAAAGCGAGGGTATCTCTAAGGAAGTCATGGCTTACATAGGATACACAGTCTTCAAGGATCATAGTACTTTATATTTTAATATATTGTTACTCTTGGCAGAGGGAATGGACTCAAATAGTACTCTTGGCAGAGGGAATGCCTCAAATAGTTTAAAGCCAAATCTTCTAGAGAGTTGCAGAATTTCTGGGGAGATGTGTTAAAGGAAAGAAAGAAGTAAATAAAAATAAGGTTTTGCTGTCTTTCCTAAGTGCAATTGGGATGAAATGAGGTTGAGAAAAAAACATTAGCCTAGAACTAACTCCCCAGCAGAGTTCAGGAAGGCTCTATCACTTACATCAATTAAAAGTGACAACCTCTTTTGGGAGAAGTACCAAGAAATAAAGTATAACTGATGGTCCTTGGTTACCATGGGAATGGATTAGATGCCTCTGATGATACTTGCTGCTTTCTTGCCCTGATTTAACGTGGCACACATGATCACAGAATAAAGCTCTTCTCACTTTTCCGCTGTCATCTTTTAAATACTCATGGAGGGAGGTTAGTTTGGCTGCCATATCCAGTTATTTTTAAAACTCCTTTTTAAAGCCACCAATTACAAGGGCAATTTAAAGAAGTTACTCAAAATAGTGACTATACAATGTCCACTAACTCAAAATAGAGAAGACGGGAGAAAATAACTATCAGGGAACTGCAGCCCTGGTTATTCTATCCTCTGCAGTGACAACTGGGGTATCTGGGGCCTAAGGGCTTTGAGTCCCAGAGGCAACACTTAAATCATTCATTCTCTGGTAATGGCTTCTCAGCAAGGTGCGCTGCACATGGGATATGGACTCATTTTTCTTAAGTTAAACAGATAGATTACACATGATGGTTAGAAAGGATAGCCAAGGTGGAGACAGCTCTTTATCAGCTTATAGTTTAATTTTATGAGTCCATGTGATGAGTTTTATTTTCCTCCTTCCAGGGTCTAATTTAGAGAAACTGTTTAATTCAGTCTTTGATGATCATATTAGACTTTCTGTACTCACTGATGAATGCATATTCTACCATTGGACATTTATTCAGAAGTAGATCATGCTTGCTTATTTCTGCAATTGAGCAGATACGTACTGAAATTCTAGTTAAAAGCTGGTTTTAAAGTCTATGAAATGAGATATGGAAATCTATTATCTTTTGAAGAAAAACAGTAAGCTACTAGAAATTAAAAATTCTAATTTTCCTTGTATCCATATTCTGTGCTGCTTCTTTTAATGTGTATGAAGATTAGACTACTGAGCATAGGAATGAAAACATGTCCCTAAATCCACAGGTATTTTCAGACTTGTTTGAGGATCCTGAAGACTCCTTCCTATGCTGCCTTTAGCCATTTAATTAGATTCTATACTGTGGACGCTCAAGTTCCCTGACCACTGAAATAGTAAGTAATTATATTGATAGAGTAGATTACAGGTTTCAAACATTTGAAAGACATTTTATCTCAGGGTGATTGATCCTGTGCAGTAGAGAGGGCCAGCATTATTATTACTCCCAATTTAACTGCCCTTTCAATTTCCTCCTTTGCAGAATGAGGATTATGCCATGATATCTACCTTATATGGCTGAAGCAAAGCTTAAAAGGGATAATCCACTTAAAGCACTTAGCATTATGTCCCAGAATATATTCAGTGTTTAAGAATATATTCTGGGACATAATGTTGATCAATGTTACTAACAAAGTTTTCAATAATTATTTGAGTCCACTGAGACACGTTCTCAGTGTTTCCCTGCTTCTCACTGTCCTCACCTGCAGATTATGCCTTTCTTCCCTCGGTACTCAGTGTAAATTTCATGAGCCATCATTACAATCATATTCTCAATTGTTTATATCTTCTTTTGCTGCATTATAACACAATTCTGGTTTAATCCAAACTTTTGTGTGCTCCATACATCTGAACCTGCAGAGCAGAATGTGAATGTGGACATACCCATGCACACATACCCCAAAACATTTTAGTTTGCCTTACTTTAAATGCATACCCACAATTCTTGACTGGGTCCTCAGTGGGAATCCTATGTCATGTCCTCCTACATTCTCTAAGTCATTTCACTATCCATTCAACACAATTTTGTAAACTCCTCTCTCTCTCTGAACATCTTCACTATGTCCACGCCATCTTTAATCTTCTTCATATCTTTGATCAATTGTCAACTTCCCAATGATTCTCTGATGCTATTTGATGTGATGTTTCCTACCCCAGTCACAGAATGTGTCCCTCGTTCTGCTTCAATATTTCCCCAACCCTTGCCATATTCATGCACTTAGTGGGTGCGTTGTTTGTCTTTCCTAATAGGAAATGAACTTCCTGAGAACAGAAATGTCCATTTTATCTAAGGGGGTATCATTAGAGCCTGGAACACTGTCAGGCATCAGTAGACATTCATAGTAAATATGTGTCAAATGAATAAATCAATAGAGAAAGGATGTTGTGCTTTAAAATAGACAAGGGTCCTGTTTTCTCAGTATTCAGAAAAGATTGGACTGATGGCTAACAAGAAGGGTGGAGAGACAGAAAATAGATTTCTCCACTTAGGAGAAGGAGTTTGCATGATTACCAGACAGAAGGAGGCTAAGGTATGAGGATACTGAAGTTACTCAACACTCAACGGTGGACATACATTGGAAATAGCTTACAATTCTATTAGGTAAACTGTGTAGCTATCTTTCTCCTGGCAGCAGAATTTGGAGAGATAAATGAAATGAATTAATTCACAGGGTTGGATTTTTCAGGAGGTAGGGTAGAAGCAGTGAGAGCAAATACAAGAAGCCTGAACCTGATCTGTTCTGAACTGTTCTTAAAGGCGTCAGCAGCAATGGCACAGAGAACAAAGATCATGAGCATTTTCATGAAGGTTGAAATATGGTGAAATGCAAAGAGCATGGGACAAAAGCTCTAGAAGTCCTTGCATTCAGCTCTGACCATTGTTAATGAAGTGAAAAACATCAATTACATTGGGCTCAAATTTTGCTTTAAAATAATTTTATGAATTTAGGTACAATTGTTTTCCATTGCTTTTGACATTTCTGAAGTTCTTATCTTAAAAATAGTTCAGAAATCTCAGGCTTATTTTTTGCCCAGACTTGGCAAGATAAACTAAATGACCCAATAGAGAAACTAAAATGGCTCTGGAGTTTGAGGTTTCCTATAAACTCCCAAATCCTGCCTATAAAACCTGAATTATGCCCATTTTACAAAGTACAGACAAATGTTCCACAAAGCTCTGTGTAACTTTTAAACTATCTCCTCTATGAAATAATTTTTAATAGGTACTTCCACAGAAATGATGATACAGGGGTAAAGAACTAAAATAGCTGCTTCTAATAAGAAGAATATTATATTAGTGGATAAACTAGGGAATATTAACCATTGCATTATTCAGAGTTTTAGTTATGGAAGACAAAATCCAGTTCATCAACTTGATGTAGAAGAAAAATTCACTAAATGTAATCACTTTGCTCACAACACCTGTGAGCCAGGCTCCAGGGATTGGCAGCCAGAACAGTGCACACGTGCTCCACAGAGCTGCTCTGGTGAACCCTTATCTGCCTTCACTGCCCCCTGCCTATAATACTTGGGCCCAACCATAAGAGTCTTCAGCTCCCTCATCCCTAAGATATAAGTGCCACCCCACTTGTTGGAAGATCATTTCTCCCACTCTTGGCTCCTTCTGTCATTTCTTAACTACAAATCCAAATTGTTTCCTTGGTAGGACCCAAGTCACACATCTAAGATGCTTCATAAAATTACATAGGTAAAGGACAAAAAATTAATTCTGAATGATTCCTTCAGTCCTCTACAGATCTCAAAATATCACACTTCACTAAATTATGGCATTGGTAAATGTCAACATACTCAAACAATGAAACTCAGATCAACTACTTTTTTCACTGTAATGATTCTTTAAGACAAAATAGCTTCATCTTTTTCAGTCAAGACTATCTTAACAAATTAAAATATTATATCCTTTTAAAATTAATATGATGCATGAATGCACTCTTCTTTAAAACATATAATACTGCTCTCTTCTTTGCTCATTACCCTTAATTTTGAATTCTTCTCCACCATTTCTATGGAAATATCATCATCATGTCACTATCAATAAGTAGCACTATCTGGTCCATATCCATATACATAGTTACCATTCTCAAGTTCTCTTAAGAACTGAGCAAGTGAGTTAGTAATTAACTTTACAACAGTTTAAAAAGTAGTAATTTAATAATAAGGATTTTATGGACTGAAAAAAACAGGTGTTCTAAAAACAAATGTTAATTAATGAGTAGTGTATTTATCAAATCATGGGAATTCTAAAAAGGCACACCGTACCACAAAATTGTTTTAGCAAAATAAATAAAAAGAAGGGAGTCTTTTGAAACACACACACACACACACACACACACAGAGAAAGAAAGAAATAATAAGAATCACTCAGTTTGTAGAATGGTTTATTTTATCATAGTGCTTTAAAATAAAATGTACTTTTAGGTAAGCTGTTCATATCATAAATTTGCAGATAAAGAGCATTGATACATAACACAATACTAATTTTACATGCTTATAGACCATTTTAAAGACACTTCCATAAAGGCATCTGCAGTAAATCATGCCTTCAGAAAGCACTATCTTCATTACGGAATTTTAGAGGAAAACACAACAGGTTTTACTCTCCTTGTGAGTCACATTCCGTGGGTCACCACCAGAACCACTGATAAAGGAATTACAAAGCATTAATTGCAGCACTGAGTTGAAAGTCTCATGATAATGTGCGCTAATGTGTATGACTGTAAATGACTAAAAATTTTAATGGATCTATAGTCAGACTGCTGGGCTCAAACTGTGGCCCACCCTGTGATAGAGATATGAGTTTGCCACTTTACTTCAGACCACCCTGCTTCAGTTATCAACGTTAATTTTAAAATGAACATAACATTCATTAATAAGTCATGGCATTTTTCTGAAAATTAAATGACTTGATCCTTGTTGAGTGCCCACAACAGTCTTTGCCATAAAGCAACAGATCAATAAACATCACTTATCATTATTATTATTAATATCATTATATAGTAATATTATATTATTATTACAATTATGTTTCTATAAATAAAAACATGACTGTCACAAACCTATCTTTCTATGAACAAACCTTTAATTTACAGTAAAATTTGGTAAAATTTAATACCCAAAAGTTTCAGCTATAATCTCTTAAAAATTTTCTGGTACCTTTTAAACCAGGAATAGCTGCAATTCAAACAGTCCATGCTGTTTTCTAAGAATTTTAACATATTCTTCTTGGCTTAAACCACTCTCTGAAACTCCAGGGGAAAAATTCCTCTCTAAGCATGTTGAGCACAATCCACTCTAGGGAAAATATCAAAAGAAAGAAAATTCAATAGCATGTTCTGTAATTGAGACATCATTATAATAAAATTACTAATAAAATGTCTTACTCTCAAAATTTCTTAAGCACTACTCTGGAATGTTAGCACTAACACCATTGGATGTGACTTTTCCTGTGTAAATTTCTGATCAATCTGATTCTATTAAATGGGGATGATGTGTTTCTTACCTCCCCAATTAAATAAATTGAGCATTTATTCCCAATGCTCAATTTAATGCCTACAAATTATCTGAGTCAATATCAGTTTTTAAGAAATAAGAGAGTGCCCACTGCTGCAATTGTTCACTGCTTTCTACTTATAGATTGTTCTTTTGTCTCATAATCAGAATTTGCTGACTGAGCTAAGACAGATCCAGCATCCAACTCCACTGTCTAACTCTGGCAACTACTGATTAAAACCAGAGAGGAAACTTACTCAGGCAGAACCAGCCAACTGGAACCCCAAATAAATCACATTCTTATTTAAGAAATGTAATTACAAGAGATAGCACAATAAAATTTAAAAATAAAAGTTAATTACAGTGTTTAAAAAATATACCTAAAGACATATACGGTGACATCAGTGTGTGGAGTCCTATACCCAAAACAGTAGCATGCATGGAGGATGAAGAAAGTCATCCATATGGGTTATAGGAAGAGGAAACTGAGGGAACTTGTAAGCAGTGAGAGAATGAAGCAAATAAGTCAGAGAGAAAAACCAAGAACAGTGGAAAAGGAGAGACCATGTGTCTCTTGAGGGATGTAAGCAGAGCCTTCATTACTTACTTTCAAGTTCGGTCCCAGAGAAACACAGCAACTTTATTTTCTGTCCTGGAATAGACATTGCATTTTGAAAGATAATCAGGAGTACTAAGTTGGGATGTGCTTTATGCTGAATGGTCCTTATGAAACATTGAGTTTCATTCTGGAAAATTAGGAAACAATATATTCCAAACAGAATTCCACAGTCATTTCTGCTACTTTAAAAACCACATGGGTCTCCTTCAGAGACCAACACGTGTGGCTAGCCATGGTGTGTGCTGTGTGACTTTATAGAGTCATTTCATTCCACTTCTTAAGTGCTACTTTCATTTTTTTCCAAGTAAAATTTCCTTCCCCTATTGACCCATTTTCTACTTTCTTATTTCTCTTTCCTGTGTCCTTTGAAGTTTTTCACACTTCCAGTAAATCACCAAGTTAAAATTGAACACCTAGTAAAATGAATACACTCTGACTATTGCAAAATGTCTTCTGTTGAGTTTTTTCCTTCTGATTAGAGTTATTTTTGATATATTATTTTCAAAAGTCCTGTGTCTGGGGTAGGAGCTGTGTGATCCATGCTGAGAACAAGAGTTATTTTTTTACACTGTTGCTTATAATTTCTAATATCTTGCTACTCCGTATTTGATATGTGATCATCTTCCACCTCAATTCTTTGAAAACTAATTTTACTGAACTTACATTCCTCGATTTATTTTTTCAAGTAGATTCTCCTGCAGTTATATCATCACTATATTTATGACTCTATTTCAGCAAATTAGTTACCAAGGTGGTAATGTTTTCATAGTTAATGGGCATAATATATATGATTTCATCTGAGTTTTTAGTTAATAGAACAAATCAGAAAATGTCACCATCATAAAAAAAAAAAAAAATGCTTGCTGAATTTTAGTTACTCCCCTATGGCTAAATTGTTTAGAAAAACCTTTTCCATTTTATTTCCCTTTCACTCACTTCTGCTTTAACCTCAGAACTCTTTGTTCTAAACCATATTTCTATAATGTTCAGATAAACATCCTGTGAGCTAAAACCTTGAGCCTCAATAAAGTGAAATCACATTACTTTTTGTACCTTGTCCCTTTTCTCCTAGAACAGTCACATTCCTCTGAAAGTCATTTTAGGTTGACAGAACTTTGGGGCTTAAATTCATTATTACAATATTGCCAAGTTCTTTTTTTTTTTTTTTTTTTCCATTTTGGTACCAGGGATTGTACCCAGGGGTGCTTAACAGCTGAGCTACATCCCCAACCCTTTTTGTTTTTTTTTTATTTAGAGACAGGGTCTCACTGAGGTGCTTATGGCCTTGCTAAGTTGCTAAAGCCGCCTTTGAATGAAAGTGCCATCCTCCTGCCTCAGCCTCCCGAGCACGGGGATCACAGACATGCGTCACTGCATGTGACTTCTATTGCCAAGTTCTAAAGGCTATTTTTGCTCTTGTCCAGCCTCCTTTTCCTTAGGTAGTCTCTACATTTGCAGCACTTTATTAGTTTTTAGGAATTACCCTTGACATCACTAAATTCTCAGAAATAAAAGTCCTTAATTGCTAAGAAGTGAGCACATGAATGGAAGACTACAACTGAATTCTGGATGTAGCTTTCAGACAGTCCTAATATTAAAACACTGGTCACCTGGTCACTTAAGCCAGGTTTTGCCCTCCACAACAGCAAGAGTATAGGTGACCTTCCAAGTGAAGGCAAGGATTTTTAAAGTGATTTTTTAATGTCTTTTTGTTTTCCAAGTTAGCTGGTAAGAGCTCCTCTTTTCTGTTATTCTTTTTAAGCATCTCACTTAGCTTATCTTTGTAATTTAAAACTTTTGTGTATTCCTTTATTCCTTATATAAGCTGCTTCCAACTCTGTTTCTTGTGCCTATGCAGCTGTTCAAGGGATTCCATTAAACCTCTGAGAACAGAGGATGTCAAATTTCTCTCATAAATAATGGTGAATAAGAAATCAAGGTATTTAAATACTGCATACCACCCGCTTTCCCAGATGTTACCTTAGCATACCTCCAATAAATCTGTTTACCATGGGCAAATATTACATGCTACGAAACACAAACACTCACCTTGAAAGTCACCTCTACATTTTAAAAAGTCATAGAATTGAAATTTTTTAATTTTCCCAGTTAGTTGATACATCTGTCCCAAAATTATCATGAATCCCTTTGTAAAAAGGGATTTAAAAGAAAGAGGAAAATCACAATTTCTCTTGCCAAAACCATCTATGGAACCATTATTTTTGAACTTATGTTAAAATATGTATGTATATATATGACATTTATGTTAAAAAAAAGCAGATGCATTGTGATAAAACTTAAGTGCTATGATAGTTCATTTTAAATGTTTCAAAGATAGATCCTCTAAAACGTGTTTGTTTTTTAAACAAATACAACGTGCAGAATAGTGACAAAAGTGAACGCATTGTTGAAGAATGATATCAAAGATGGCTCTTTTGATTTCAATACATTATAGTGACAAATAGCCTGTAACAAAGTAAAGACATACAATTTATCTTGTAACTATTCCCTTGCCATTTTGCTTGGCTAAACATAGGTTGAAGTCAGGAATAAAAATATATATATTGATTTAACTTAAGTCTTTACATGTTTAAAGATGAATCCTAATGAAAGGGGGGCCTATCAGCACTATGTTGAGTGGCCAACAATTTCCACTTTGTTTATAGTTTGCTGTATGAAATTTTATATACGTTTTCTGCTGAATCTATAATTTTGTACCTAATAAGTGGATTAGCAATATTGACAGCACAGTACTATTCATTAGCATACATATATAGGATATCTCTGTTCAGTGCTTCATAAACTTAACTCTCAAATAAATGTTTCTGAATAAAGATACTATCAAAGTACTTTTAATTTCATTTTCTTCACATTTTACTTTGGGTGTTCTAAACAGAGCAAAATATTGCAGGCTATTCAGAATAAAATTAAGGATACATATTAAGTTTCCTTCAAGTATTCATAAGATAATAAATGATACTCGCTTGGAATTATTTTTTCTCTATAGTCTCAAGTTCTTCCTCTGATGGATTATTGCAAAATCTGCACAGATGAGGAAGCACTAGGAAAACCAAAGACAGTAAAAAATACAACATATTCTTCAACACAGTTTTAGTCAATACTGTAACCACTAACTTTTTAAATTCTTTTTAGATCACATGACAGTAGAGTATTATTTGACATATTATACATACAAGTAGTACTACTTCCCATTCTTGTAGTTGCACATGATGTGGAGTTACACTAGTCATGTATTGATATGTGAATATAGGATAGTTATATCTGATTCATTCTGCTGTTTTTTCCAATTTCCATCCTCCCTCCCTTCCCTTCATTCCCCCTTGTCTAATCCAATGAACTTCTTTTTTTTTTTTTTTTCCAATGAACTTCTATTCTTCCTTTCTCCCTCCCCTTATTGTGAGTTAGCATCACATAACAGAAAGAATATTTGACCTTTGGTTTGGGGGAATTGGTTTATTTCACTTAGCAAGATAGTCTCCAGTTCCATTCATTTATTGGCAAATGCCATAATTTCATTCTTCTTAAAGGATGAGTAATATTCCATTGAGTCACTACCTTTTAATCCTAACGTCTGTGTATCAATTATTTCTAAGTATAAGGAAGTAATAAGAGATATGATTATCAACCCCAAATCCTGGAAATTCATTGATTTTAATTCTTCCTCTACAACAGAAATGACAGTAATCTCAAAAATATACCTTCCCAAATGTCTTTCTAAAATCCATTCTCAACCCATCTTTATCACATAGTAAGGAATTAAGTATCATATAACAAGTTCTTCAGAATTAAAATAAAAAACCACAGCTCTCCTTGGTAGATGATATCTATTTTATCTCAGTTCTTCAGATAAATTCTCCCATTTGTGACTCTCCAGCACAGAAACGTACACATACTTGGAGTATGTATGCAATTTGCCATACTTAGAGGCAAAATATTTGAGTTTTAGTGTGTTTGGGACTTACTTGATATGATAATGAAATAAGAAGGCAAAGTCAAACACAAAGTCAAGTGTTTAATATATTTATGTGACTGTAACACCTTAAGGACTTGGCATCTCCCTCTCCTTCTCACATTGTTTGGATAGCCCTGCCAGTCAAAAATTTCAACCCGTTCAAAAGAAACAAACTTACGCCACTGTTGGTCTCCTACTCTTAATATGTCTACACAGCATGTTGGACTGCTTTCTTCTAAGGAGACAGTCCAATAGAAACTGCCACAGTCATCACATTACTTCAGTACTTGATCCCTTTGACATGAGGATTCAAGGGCCTCTCTGCAAAGATGCTTTTGATTGATTATAGACAATCTCCTGAACAAAGTAAATGTGTTTTTAAATTTAACCCCAATGTGAGTTTATTCTTAGATAAAGTAAAAAGTAGGATGTAAGTCTGAGATTTAGATTCCTAATAATAATGAGATAGGATTGAGAGCAGAACATATGGAGACTGGAGTTTAGGAGAAATAGCCTATATTACCATTTCTATTGTTTTAAAGAAGTCTATAGGTGACTAAAATCCAAATAACTGCTGATGTTAGACATCCAATCTGCAGTTAGATATACAATAATATAGTAGACGATATTTTAAAATGCCAAAGAAATGACACCTTCCCAAACCATTACAGTTTTATTTCTTGTTTTCAAGAATTTGTGAACAAAGAGAAATCTAAGAAGGATAACAAGAATTATTCATGGCCTTTTGCTCATAAGGAGCAATATCTCAACTTATTGATATAAAAGCACTGTTACTGGTTTTTCAAAAGCACAGCAAAACATATAAAGAAATAAAGAACTTCATTTAATATTCACTTTTCTTCAATGGATCATTGAAATTGTTTTGCTTTGAACTTAAGGCTTTCTTCCCATATTTTCAGTTTTCCCTCCTTCTTTTTGCAAATATTGTCATCTCATGAGCTAATGAGTAGAAAGATTATTTAAAATGCATGAGCTAGAGAGTTCTGGAAATACTCAAGAAGGTCTTGAAAAAGTTTTATTCATAATTAAACAGTATGGAAATAAGATTCAAGCACATTAAATGGCAGTTACTATTAGCAAACACCGTTCCAATTAATGCAACCTAACTTTAGAACACCAAATAATATCACCTTGTAATTTGAGGTATTTAGGATATCTTTAACAGTTTTCATGCTGTTTATTTATTAAAAGGCGTTCCACTCCCTCTTTGCTACTCTCACAAAAATTTATTTTCAGTGGCCTTTGCAGTTTTGATGCTCAAAAGATGTAACATTTCTCTTGAGAAAAAGTCACCCCCTGCAGAGTTGCACAGATTAAGGGTTTCATTATTTGTCCTTGCCTGGGGAAAACTATTTATGAAAATGAAAAAAGTTAAATTTTTTAAAAGCCTCTAGAATATTCTTTTGAGATCATTCAAAACTCATAAAGTAATTCAAAGTCTTTCAGACTTGAACATATGTAACACAAAAAGAAAAAATATGGTGCTTTGTTGGAATAATTGATTCACTATTTTTATGATAAAAAGTATTAATGAAAGATAGAATATTTAAGAAGTTAGAAGAACATATTCTGCAATATATATTCAAGGCCAAATATTCATTGAAGGCACATGACATGTTTACTTTGAAAAAAGACAGCCAAGGCAATTGAAAATCAACATATAAAATATCAAAGCAACCCATATCTATAAGATAGTTTTTGTCATGTATAGATTTACTATTTTTATTTTTAAACTATAATGATTAGAATATAGCAAACTGATTAGAGTGACAGCAAATTAAGCAAAAATTAGCACATTAAATAATTTGAGGATATAAAAAGATAAATTATATAAAATGAAGGCTGTCATCTCAAATGACCCAATCCAATTTCATAACTTTGTCATATGAATTATAGGATATGATTCAGAATTTCATGCTCACTGGTCAATTAGGATGCTTTCATTTCATCTTCCCAAAGTAAAAATTACATGACTAGAGAATTTTAGAAATCCGTTCTCTGTTGTGATAATTCTAACAATGCCATTTCACCCCAAGAAAAGCATTTTGAAGACACAGGAGACTAGAGACTTGCAATTAACATTTTGAGTTTAAAAATATTTTAATATTGTAGTTGAGCACCGTGGTACACGCCTGTAAACCTGTAATTCCAGCAGCTCCAGAGGCTGAGGCAGGAGGATTTTGAGTTCAAAGTCAGCCTCAGCAAGAGTGAGGTGATAAGCAACTCAGTGAGACCCTGTCTCTAAATAAAATACAAAATAGGGCTAGGGATGTAACTCAGTGGTCAAGTGCCCCTGATTTCAATTCCCAATAACTGCCCCTCCAACATATATATATATATATATATATATATATATATGTACTATTAATATATAATATTAATATTGCATATAGGGAGTAAGAAGATTTCACAAGGAAATTTTTCTAAGGCATTGTTCTAAACAGTAAAATCTATATACAATATTCCTTAGATTTGATGTCGAAGATATTTCAAAATCTTCCTGGCTCATGTGTCCATGTAAAGGTAACAACCTTTCTAGATTGAGGTGTGATTGATGCCCTTAAAGTGATATCAGAACATCTAGGTCATACCTTACTTTAATGTCTAACCTGTTGCGTGTGCAATTTTTATTTCTCTTGCCAGAATACTACTACAGCTTATACTGAATTTTTAACCATGGCCTTGAATATCAGTTGTAATCAAAGGTAGATGCTAGGGCTTACATTCATCAGGTAGAGAAAATAAGAAAATGTCTGATTCATGAGGTCTTTATTCTAGAAATCAAGGCAAACAGAGTTCTTTGTCTTGTCTTGTGACGTGAAAACATAAAGTTTCCGAGACCATTCAGGTTTTCTTTTTCTACACACACAGATTTAGAACCATATGCTAGAAAAACAAAGGCAGCAGCTTGAGACCCCTATAGGGATTCAAATCTACAACTCCTTATGACTACATACTTAGGTCAACATCTTTTTTGTAGCATTATTCAAACTTTTGTGTTACCCAAACCATTTGGATGAATCTGCAGCAAATTCTAAAAACTGCTCCTCAAGTAGAAAGGACTATTCAGAACCATCAGCAAATGTCCAAGATCTTCAACTCCATTTCTTCCTGAACTAGCATCTTGCTTACAGGAAATTTTGCATTTCCATTAAATTCAATTCTACAGAACAGGATATGCTATCTTATTTTTTAATTAATCAGTTTTCATTTTCCTTTCTTTTTTTTTTTTTTAATACTAAGAAATGATTCAAGTTAATGATGTGCCTGGAAATCTGTGGATGTGGCTTTGGAGCAGCTCCTATAGGCTGGCAGATGAATAGTTACTCAAGATGCCTTCGATAGGCAAGAGGGCAAAAAAATTCACTTAAAAACAAAATTTATTCCCCCAGGCTTAAAGTTAAGCTTACTCCACATTACTCTACATTCTAAGTTTAAAAGATGGATTTCCATTCCCTGGACGACAAGTTCTGAAAGAGGTCTAGGAAAAAGATAAAAGTCGGCCCTTATGAGAACAGACAGGAGAATCTAATCCTTCTTTTTCCTGCTGTTTTTTCTCTTCCTTGGGTCATTAGTTCCTCATTAACCACTCTGCCACAAGCCAGGGTGGGAGGAATGGAAATAGCACATACAGCCATTCTGGGGGGAATTTACAGAAACACAAATTTAAAGTATGCAATGTATGTAGAGGATTGAATGGTGAGTGCTGAAGACAGTTCACATTGTCACCCTAGAAACCCAAGAACAAGAGCTTACTTACTTGGTAAGTGTCTTTATAGACATGTAAATTAAGGATCTCAAGATGAGATCTCCCTGGGTTATCAGAACAGACCTTAAACCTAATGACAAGCCTCCCTTTCAGGCACAGCACAGCAGAGGAGAAGACACAGGCAGGGAAGAAAAAGGAGATGGACAGGTGAAGACAGCAGTCAGGAGTTATGAAGGCTGAGCCAAGGACTGACAGAAGCCAGCAGAAACCAAGAGACAAAGAGGGTTTTTCTTTTTCCTACAGCTTTCACAGAGTGCAGTTCAGTGAACACCTTGATATGAACTTCTGGCCTCTGAAACACTGAAATAATAAAACATTTATTTATTTTAAGTCTCCAGATTTGTGGTAATTTGTGATGTCTGATCTTGGAAATGAATACAATGTATTTCACTTGTCAGTAATGAAAGCACCACATTATACCACAAAATATAGATTTGTATCCTCATGTTATTTTTCTTCTGACCCAAGAGATGATGCATATTTCAGGTGTAAGTGACCTATATGTGTGTGTGTGTGTGTGTTTAAGATAGTCCTTCCATAAAGCATAAACAACATTTTTTCCAAAATGTAACGTGATTGTATTGTATAGTTACTACCACAAACCAGAATTTCATCTGTTTAAAGAGCATCAAAGTGGCATAAGTCTAGATTTTCAAATTAAATTTAATTCCTATTAGATATAATACAGTTATCTTTAGAAAAACATGAAACTAAATAAAATGTTAAGGACTTTCTCAGCAGATGAATAAGTATTAGACACTTTTTCTTTCTTTCTTTTTTTTTTTTTCATAAAGAAATACCGCAAATTATGCATGTTCCTATTGGAACTGTCATCTCAAGGGGGAAAAAAAATCCAGCCTAATCTAATTCTGCATCAATCTTTCTCTCATTTGACTAATATAAGAATCACTTGGAGGCAGCAAATATGCAGACGCCCAGGCCTGGTCCCAATGGTTTTTATTCAATGAACCTATGTTAATCTTGCATTTTAATTTTTAACAAATATTCCAAATTATGTTATTGCAGAAGTCCTTGGACAGCAATAAAAAATGAATCAATAAGCAACCAAATGTCTCAATGAAATAAAATAATGACCTACTACACAGTATATTAGGTTACCTGTGATTGACAAAGGAAGAATTCATGCTTACCTAGAAATGTATACATCTTAAGAGCTGTGTTCCATGAAATAGAAATCAAGAAGCAGAGGTTTTGTTCCAAGTGAAATCAAAATATTATGGTAAGATGAAACACTGTCTATACCTGTAATTCTCTTATATCTGGGTGCCATAAATGAAACTGGATTTATATGAAGGGGTACAGCTATTCTGTAGTCTTAGAACAAAGGTCTCAAATTCTGAGTTTTAGGAACTTTTTAAATCATTAGAAGTATTTTCATGCCCTGCACAAATGGTCTACATTTGAGACTAGATAAAAAGAAAATTCTCCAAAAGCACCATGCACTCTGCCCTCTGATGCCCAATATTAATACTAGAGTTGGCAGTACAAAAAAAAAAAAAATCCCCACTTAAATTTGAAAAATCAAAAATAGAAGGTAGTTGTTTCTGGATTCACTAAAATTCTTGAAAATTTCCCTCACTATCAGAGTTGGTGGTGAACTGTGATTGATCACCAAGAGTACCTGTGGTTGAACCATCAGATTTTCTAACAGCCCAGGGAAACCTGAGAGGGCAGCCAAACTTTGCCTATTCCTCCTAAAATATAAGGAAAAGAGAGGGGGAAAGGGAGAGCAAAAGTGGGACGTGTCTTTTCTCCTGCCACAGGAGAAAGTCGCATGGAGCATGCAGACCAAGTATGGGAGACAAGACATAAGCCTGAGTGAGAAGCAGCGGAGGTGTCCATGGGCCAGGCAGGCTGGCGTGACTGCTAGAGTCTGAGAGAAGACAGAGAGGACCTCTCTCTTCCCCATGACCTCCCCCAGTTTTCTGGCATTAGACTGAATGAGAGTTGATGAAATCTAAAGCAGAAAAGTCAGGTTTTGTTTGTACATTGGGAACTTATGTCTTATGAAATCTGAACCTGCTACAAAATAAAAATGTTTATGCTATCATCGTTCATTCTACACTGTTACCATAGAGATATTTCTGTATGCAGTAAACACCACTGAAAGATATTTTCCTTTCCTGCATTTTTAAATCATTTGGCAAGAAACAAATTGCTCCATTCTCAGTGGACTGAAACAACAGAAATGAGTACTGCTGTGTGAGAACCCAATATCTGAGTCTAACTGCAAGGGTTCCCCATGTGGTTTCAAAGTTCCTTTGCCACTAGGAAAAGGAATGAGGGAAGTCCTAACTGCAGAATCCAATGCTAGTCTTACAAAGTTTGCTTCATGCTATTTGGGGTGACTACTGTAAGTTCTTGTCAATTGTCTCATCTTTAAAAGATGGCAAATTATATGTACCTTGGGATTTTTAGTTTGATTTATAAGAAGTCGACAGTTTTCTTTTGCTTTATAGTCTCAGTCAGAACTCTAGCTAAAAATGTGTTATGTTGGCAGAATAGTAAGGAAGGAATAAACATGAACATCAGTAATCTAGCAAATTTGATTTTACTAATTAATTTATATGTTTTTATAGTTTCATCTACTCCATTCATGAACTCTTTTCACAGGACTTTATCTCTTACCTTAGTGATAATTCTCATTATCTGACTTGGTTCCAGATGGAAGGCTTATTTCTAGATCATAGCAACCTATGTGCCTTTAACTCCCTGCATGTTTGGTGTTCTACTGCACATCTCCTTAGGACCTTTCCTAAACTCACCCCCTTCATACACATTCTCCCTGGTGCTGGAGACTAATAGTATGTTTCCTAATGTTTTGTTTGTGTCCTTTGAAACTTGGAGGTTTTGCATCTTTTTAAATATCTTTCTGCTTCCCAGCATATTCTCAGCTACAGCTTCCAGTTAACACAATCCAATTTCCCTTACTCATGCCTGCACCTTCAAATCCTGCTACTTTCTGAACATTTAACTTTTATTTTGGTATTTGGTTTCTCTTTCTTGTTTTAATAAGATGTTTAGCTTTCTTATTAATAAACCTTTACTTAAACCCCAAAACAAAAACAAAAACAAAACAACAACAACAAAAAAAAACCCAGCATTTCTAAACTTCCCCTTTTTAACTCTTACATTTGGTGTAGAACAAGAACTTAGAATAATATTCACAACATTTAGGGAAAAATGTTTAATTCTTCACACTATGTGAAATTTAAATCCTTCAAATTGGTGTTTTCATTTAGTCAGTAAAGAAAAACCACTGTATCTCCTCCCCAACTTTATTCTGGAGATAGGACATTCAGTATCTCTATCTCAAAGCTTAATTCAGACCTTGTGATGGGCTGACAGAACTGGCTCCATGAGAATGTTACAGGCCAGACTCTAAGGGAAATGACTAAACAGATTTCATTTTGCTCTGAGACTCCATGTTATGTAGGAAATAAGCTTCTCCAATGGGAACACCCCGCCTCTGTACCCATCATCAGTTACTTAGTGTGACATGTTTAACAATACAAAATGACAATTCCTATGTAAAGAATTGATTCCTTTTACTCCTAAGCAATGTACCATGTGAACAGTGATTGTGTGGATGTTAGCAACCATTCTTTCGTTTGTACCTAGGTAAGGGTCATTTTGACCCACTTCCCCCTCTGTAGATGATCTCAAGATGTTAATGTGTAACTTCGAATCGTAGCAACAGACACTTATGATTGATGTGATTTTTGGTATAAGAACCCCTACAACCCAGTGGTCGGAGCTATTCTCCCAATAGCCGTTTTTAGGGCATTATGTGAGACAGTCAGCCAGTCAGCTTAATAAAGACTCTCAAATTTGGATTTCTCAGTGGTGATCGGTCCGTTCTTAAGTTGCACCCCATAATAACCTCACTATGTCATTGAAAAGGCATCAATCCATAAGTCAGGAAAAACTAACGTAATCATGACAAGGAAAATAAAATAAGTATCCAAATGGTAATACAACCCTCAACTATACCAAGTCAAAGAAAATAAGGTATTTTTTCCTAGGGGCACAGTATACAAAATCTAATCAAACACATCAATAAGAGTCTAAGAGCTACCCAAATTTTCCCTCATATAGCCCCTTTCATTCCAGTTCCAAATGTCAGGATCCCTACTTCAAAGAATAGAAAATTGACATGCAAAGTGGCTAAAGAAAATTACCAAACACAATCATATATGTCAAAGCTGTTCTAGGACTTCCATAGATTAAATAATATTTTCCCAAAATTCATATCTTGAGCCCTAACTTCCAATATGACATAGAATCTCTTATGGTTGTGAGGTGTCCCCCAAAGCCCATATGTGAGACAATGTAAGAATGTTCAGTACTGAAATTTTTAGGTTATGAACTCTTTAACCTAATCAGTGGATCAACCCACTGATATGGATTAACTGGGTGGTAACTGTAGACAGAGTGTTGCTGGAGGAAGTTGATCTCTAGGGGCATGCCTTTGGAGTTTATATTTTGTCCCTGGTGATTTCTCTCTCTCTCTCTCTCTCTCTCTCTCTCTCTCTCTGGGCGTGAGTGTGTGTGTGTGTGTGTGTGTGTGTGTGTGTGTGTGTGTTTCCTGGTTGATATAAACTGAGAATCTTTCCTCTGCTATACCCTTTAGCCATGATATATTCTGCATCGCTGTGGCTCAGAGCTATGGGGTCAACTGACCATGGACTGAACTTCTGAAATGATTAGCCAAAATAAACTTTTCCTTCTCTGTTGTTTTTTTTTTTTTTTTTTTTTAAATTGGGTCTTTTGGTCACAGAGATGAAAAACTATCTAAACAAGACCTAAAAGGAGATATTTAAGGTTAGTGAGATAATAAAGGTGTGACCATAATCTAACAGGATTAGTGTTCTTTTTTTTTCTAATTTTAATTAAAAATCATAAATTTACATAGGGCAATGTTGTTTGATTCATTTGGTTATTTTTTTCCCTTCCCCCCTCCCCTCCCACCCCTCTTTTCCCTCTATACATTCCTTTCTTCCTCATTCTTACCACCCTCCTTATCCCTAACCCTAAACCTAACCCTAACCCTAACACTAACCCCTCCCACCCCCCCCACCCCCGTATGTCCTCATAGAAGAAAAACCAGAGTACTAACTCTGCTTTCTCTCTCCACACACTAGGCCACAGGAAGACACAGAGAGAATGCACTACATGCAAACCACAAAGAGACCTTACCAGCAACTGAATCAGCTAGAACCTTGAACTTGAACTTGGAGTTCTGACCTCTACACCTATGAGAAAATAAATTTTTATTGTTTAAACCACCTAGTCTATGGTGTTTTGTTATGGTAGGAAATATATACAGGAACCAACTGCAAACTTTTTAATTTCTTTTGTAGTCATCTCTTAAAATAATTATTCCTTGTGAATTTTATACTAATTTACTGACAAGTATATATAAGGGTTTGGATTTTTTTCTCCACTACATACCTAGAATCTTAGAAAGAAAATAGAGGAAATACTCTATTATCTATTAAGCTCAAACTGCCTACTTTCTTCCATGTAAACAGCTCAATCTTCCGAGGTTATCCATATCTATGGGATTTGTTATCTGCACTTCAGGGGTAAACCCTTAAGGTTGCAGCTAATCTTGGAGACCCTACTCTCTTTGGTAACAATTGCTTTGCTAATAGGCATGTGCCTCACGCAGAATATACCTGGAGAAACCTAAACACAACTATTTGAAACAAAGGAAATTTAATGCAGGTAATGTTTTTGTACAAGCAATGGAAGGATTGAGAAAATTCAAGTCTCTACCAATCCCTAAGCTGACAAGACAAAAGAAACAGAAAGTTTGACTAGAGACCAGTGGTCTGGAGTCAGTCTGCTTTAGTTGTTATAACAAAATACCATAGACTGGTTGGATTATAAACAAGAAAACTTTAGTGTTCAAAGTTTTGGAAGTCAGTAAGTTACACTGAAAGATTTGGTGTCTGCTGAGGGTCAACTTTCTAGACAGCTATCTTTCACTTTATCCTCACAATTTGGAAGGAGCAAAGGGTTTCTCTAGACATTTATACTGGCACTAATTCCATTTATGAGGCTCTATTCTCACAATTCGATGGCCCTCCATAGGTCTCAGTGCTAATACTATCACCTTTGGAGATTAGAATTTCAACATGAACTTGGGGAGGACTCAACATTCACAGTATAGACATGAATTATCTGCAAAATCTGGACTCACCGTTCACTAGTCTAGCATGTGTTAGAAGAACAGAGACAACCAGCTGCCAGAGAGGTATCCTGAGTTTCTCTCTTCTGTTCATTCACCAACCTCCCACCACTACCTAACTTTAACTAAACCCATCAAAACCCCCATGTTCCAGGAGTCTAAGAAACAGCCCACAGTGGTCAAGCCCTGTGGAGATACACAATAGATTAGGACGGAATCAATCTGAGAACAAACAAGACCAAAGTTGACAACATGCATACTCACTTCTGACCAATGGAAGAAAAGTCTGAAAGAAAGTCTACTGGAAAACTTCTACCAAGGATTTTCTTTATCATAAAAGAAGTCACACAGCAAGAGATACCAGTTCTGCTGAGAATCATAACAAGTGATGCCTAGAATTGTCACAGCGAACGTGTGGCCATGGGGGAGTCTGCGGAAACAGACAATGGTGCAGAGGGTTGGGAAGCCCCAGCAACCTTAGTAATATTTTTCAGTCAGTGAATTAATGATTCCTCAGTCGATTCTAATTCAAAACTTTCTCTTTATGGATTATGTTAATTCTTACAACTTAAATCATTTGAAGTTGGGCTGTCACTTCCTAAACCATCCTAAATGATACAGTCCATACTCTAGTATTTCTTAGCGAAATTCTTGCCAAATTCTTGTCAAAAGTCTCAAATAGAAATCTCACAGCATACCAATAATTAAACAAATAAAAATGAACAAAAACTGAGTCAAGTTATCAACATCAAGTCAGAATATATGATCTGATGTACTGGAAGATCGTGTTAAGTCTAGTTTAAATGGACTTTGCTGAGTCAATAACAAAAGTTGTTTTGCATATGTGATAGTGAATAAATACCATTTTCCATCACATTGAACTTTAACTTTATTGTTGATTAAAATGCCAGAAATTTTGGCAGTGAATAGACGTTGCTTCAGGGATTGATTTGGGGCAACCCCAACGTCCCTTTTGTCAGTGTATACAGATGGTAATTTTGATAAGAACACCGGAAGTTTAATTTTGCATTTAATATATTTTCATTTGCCTATATGGAGACATGTTTTTTAAAAGAATACCTTGGGAGAGGTATTTACTGCACTGTAATAAAGACATATTTTGCCTTTGTAAAATGTTATAGTCACATTATGAACATAAGCCTCAGGGCTTTATATGTAAGAGAATATTTATATTAACATATCCACCAGAATTGTTATGAGGGAAAAAAATCAACTCTATTTTTCAAGACTTATTAAACATAATTCCTCCAATGAGTGAGAAGGTAGAATAAAGTGATGACGAGTCCTATAGTCAGGTCATCTAAACTTGAAACCCAAGTTTGTCCTGAATGGGCTTTGTGATCTTGGGTGAGTTACTTAATCTCTGTAATGTTCGATTTGTCTCACTGGATAAAAGGGAATGATTGTGCTGCTTCTTTCTCCCAAATTTTGAAAAACTTAAATTGTAAAGTGTGCAAAAAACAGAATAATGTTGGGATTTTATTATTGTAAAAGAGTAGAGACCCCCTTTTATAAAGGTAGAGACCCTCTGATATATAACAAATATATCTAGTTAGGATTGACCAAACCAAAATGAGTCCGAATAAAATCTTTGAGTTGTACTGACTGTGCTAAATGCAAGGACAGTACCCGAGATAAAATAATGTGGCCATGAGTTAAGGACATTGTGACCATTTCTGTGAAGCAAACCATCCCTTTGGAGGCCCAAGAAGCTGCCAGTTTCAGACATGGGTAGTCTAGCTCCCTCCAACCTAGCTCGCCCTGCTAACTCGCCAGGTGCAGCCTGAAATAGAGAAACTGGAGCTGGCTACTTGCACTTCTTGGGGGACAAGAAAAAAAAAGGAAAATGGCTTCTATTGTAAGTCTGCCAAGATTATTTTTATGGTTTTCACTTTAAAAACTAGCTTGCTGAAGTCACTCCCTACTATTACAGCCCCACTTGGAGTAGTGGTCCTGACATGTCAGTCTGTTTCCTTTTTCTTCCTTTTTTTCTCTTTCCCCAAAATAAACTTTTTTCCTACTTTGGTTTCTGGTGGTCTCATTACATGTCAATAACCGGACCCCACAACAATTATATGCTTGAAAAGAATTTCACCTTGAGATGTCTTGATCTAAATGCAATTTGCTTCAGATAGCTCCCCTGACCTTCCTTCCTGGGCTTTGTTATACCATGGTGGGTGCCTACAACAACACATAGAAAAATTATACATATCTAATCTCCAGTGGATCTCTAGACTGAGTCTTGAAGACAGACGTCAGTATTCTGCCTCCAGAGCTGAGAAGAGGGTCTGTCTCACAATAAGCCTAGGATGGAATACTTGCTAAGTGACTAGGGACTGTTATTCCTGTCTATCAAGTTTACATACGGAGACTATAAGCTGCCTGTTATTTGGTCAGAACAAGTCCATATGGTCTGAGAAGCCACAGAATACGAGGAAATGTGTTTTTCAACACCTTAATATCAAATGTACATAAGGCTTCCCCTGTGGAATGTAGAAAATGTCATTCTCTTTAAGGCTTCCACACCTACACAACTTTTATTGGAAATAGTTTGCATTCCCTTCCACAATATTTTCTGCCTGGAGGAAAGGCATCTGGGAACTTCAATCTGAAAATGCCAACCACTACTTAAGAAGAAAACCACGGAATAAAAAAGTGAATGCAAAAGAGAAAAAGATGAAAAGAAATGTGGCAACAAGCGACTGATGGGAGTTAGTTTTATTCGTAAGCACAACTGTTAGCTGAATTGTAGTAACCACAGTTAAAGACTGAAAAAAAAGCACATTAAATTTTTATTTCACTCGGAATCCTTTTTTGCCATTTGATTTTTGTGCTCAATACTGTATGGGTCATCATAGAAGTTAACTCTGGGCTCTAACTTGTTTATAGAAGAATAAAGTACACGCCCATGTGTGCATGCACACACACACACACACACACACACACACACACACACACACATTAGCAAAAATGGGAGCAAACTTATGGTGAGAAATAAATATTTTTAAAAAGTACTTTCATCCACCAAATGTTTTACTTTGTCTTCCTCGCTTGTTTGTCTTGTATCTGATAGAGATAAATGTCTATGACTTGAATAATACTGCATTTATTATGCATAGAGAATTTGAGTTCTTAGTTCTATTAAAAATTCCCCTTATTTTCATTAGTATCTGATATATAAAACTCAAGGCAAACTCTAGTACCCACGGGACATAAGCGAGGATGTTCACCCAACAGAATTGCAGGTTCTTCTATGCTGAGCCTGATGGTCAGCTCTACCCATTCCCCATACAGTTGGTGACCATGGAGAAGACGGAGGAGTCCTAGTCAAACACTGGTGTGCTACACCCAGCCAAGCTTGTACCAACAACAGGGCTGACTTTGCCCCGGAGTTCTGATCAGTGAGTTTCTAGTAACCAACTCACTGGCTTATGAATCTATCCTGTTTTCAGTCTACTCTTTTGAGGCCCTAGGATGGCATAATTTTTTCTTGAACAGCTCCAAATTCTACCAATCAGCCACCCACTGAACCTCACACATAAGAATCAACATCAAGTTCCCCAGATTGCTTCTGAGAACATACTAACATTCTCCTCCCTGAAAATCTGAACATTAATCTGTCTCCATACTTCTGACCCATTCTACATTCTGCAGCACTTCTAAAAAAATTCATCCCAGATGTCTTCTCAGCATATCTTTAAACATTCGTTGAGAATTGAAAAGTCAGTTACAATTCCTGTCAGAACTATCTAACTTCTTTTTGTCAAAGTTTGACAGGATATGTTCATATAAATAACTAACATTGAAAGGATGGCTGTAGCGTTTATTTCCCAGAAAAGTATGGTTTATGCTATGCATTTGGGTTTGGGGGTAACACTAAAATTGTTACAAAATAGCATAAGAAAGGAACTAGGAGGAGCATGTATTTATAGTTTATTAATATGCTGCAGCAGTGAAGAGTGAGCAGGAGAGGATCCTAGGATGTCTCATGATGAGGGAATTGGGAAATCCTATTAAGGGACTGAGGTAGTACTGAAGGGTAAAATGGAGTAGGCAAACGGGACCAGCTCATGACATGGCCACGGTTTAGAAACTGGGTATTTTGGTAATTTTGTTCAGGAGGAGAAAGAAACAAAGTGGAACTGAGAAAAGCATTTGTACTAAAGCAGTAACCATGGAAAGAAAGGGGGATGGTCACTCTATTTTCAGCCACCTATGACCTGTAGAAAATACTGTATATATGACTTAGGTCACAGGCTCTTAGGATTTTTTTTTCTTAGATTATGTTACGGATATTATAATCTGACCATTCTCAGGGCTAGGAGAGTACTTAGGGTCTTATTTCATTGGAAAATACAAAGTTAAGATATATGTGGAACAGGGGTCAGTGGTGCACACCTGTAATCCCAGTGGCTCAGGTGACCAAGATAGGAGGATTGTGAGTTTAAAGCCAGCCTCAGCAAAAGTGAGGTGCTAAGCAACTCAGTGAGACCCTGTCTCTAAATAAAATAAAAACCAGGGCTGAGGATTTGGCTCAGTGGCCAAGTGCCCCTGAATTCAATTCCTGGTACCAAAATAAATAGATAAATATATATTAATGTACCACATATATATAAATGGAATATTATGTCCAAAAAATTCTTATCTGAAGCTTTCTACATGTTGGAAATAGAAGGTGTTTTTCTGTGTCAAAATCACTTACATGGCTCAGACTTTTCACTAAGAATTATAGCTTCTACTTTCTCAAACATGATTTCAAATTGCAAAGTTTTTCATTGTGTATGACTTCAAAACTAGTTTTCTCAATACTATGTACTAGACATTAACTTAAGCAATTTTTTATAAGTGCATCACTATAGATTTCTTTATTTTTATTTATTTTATAAATATAGAAATTACTTCATTTTAAAATCATACTTGTTAGGAAAGAGATAGCCCAGTAAGTTATCTCATTCTTAAAACAGTAGGATTTGCTTCATTACATATGATATTCTTTCTATACAAAAAAGTTTCTACTTTTTTCACTCAAAACTCACCACTTAATAAGTTGCCTATTGTTTTTATTTAACACAAACATTTCACTTTTAAAATGTCCTTATACAAATTTTTGTATCTGCGGATTTTCCCATAAGGCTCAATAACATGAGAAATTTTATAATCAAATCTCTACTCTTGTTAATTCTATAAAATACAATATAACATCAGTAGTTTTCATCTGGAAATATTTTTGTCTTTAAACTCATATCTCATGATCTACCCCAAAAAATAAAGGAATAAGTGAAAAACTATATGCATCTGTACAGGGTGACAAGCACTCAGTAGTTTAAATTCAATGAGAAGATCATAGGTGTCAATTTTGAGCCTGTTAATGTAAAAAGGTTCTAGGATACCAAGAAGAACAAGACCCAGCAGCCCTGACTCTACCTTATATTGTTAATCTGAGAGTCCTAAAACAAACTCGGATTTCAAATTTTGTAGAAGTTGATATTTTTTGATCGAATACTAGATTTTTACAAAGAAAATTACTTGAGGGCCCCTGAGATCAAGTGACCACCTATTAATGTAAATGCATAACCCAGTCCCTTGTCAGAGCAGAAGAATATCCTACAGCAGATATTTACATTCCTTGACAAGATGCTAAGAGCAATTCAATCAATAAGACTTTAAAGTACATCTTGTCTTAGAAATCACAGGACCATTAATCTTGATGGTGTCATTGAATTGTCCCTCAGATTCACTAATTGATGCACATGAGAGAATATTGGTTTTTATAGGGAAAAAAATAAATGTGGATTATTGTTTTAGAAAAATAGAAAGTCTGTTATATATGATACAAAGAATTTTGTTTGTTACAGATGCAGCCGGAGAAGAAAGAGTAATTTATGTAAGTGTTCTTTTCCAATGTATCATTGATCGTTACTTATTGTACTGTATGAATTTTTTAAACAGCATGTTTAAATAGTCAATATGCTGCTAAAATGTATGATAGAAAAGAAGGGAACTAATAATTATTTATAAATCTATTAGTTTGGGTTAAGTGACATATTTATATTTTAATGCTTTTTTTCCCTAAGTCCTTCACCCATGATGTTCACCATTGAAAATTTTGTTTTGAGCAGTAATACCCTCACATCAATACCTAGCTTCAAAGGAAGAATGCTCAAAAAAAAAAAATGTCTCCTTGCTTCCACTTCTCAGCACTGCTGCCAGAATGATCCTTTTAGAATGTTTCATTGATCTACTCAAAAATCCCACAGTCAAAATCCTGCAATGATCAACAAGGCTCTGTTTAACCTGCCTCTTCTTAGCACTCTGGTTGGCTTTGCTCACCCACTGAACTCCACACTGCCCTGCATCTTCCTTGAAGAGGCCAGACAAACTCCTTCCTTAGGTCCACAGCTCTGGTTGTTCCTTCTGTTCATCTGTTCTCCTGGGATTTTCCTGCTCAGTCCAATCCATCTTTGTTCAAATATTACTTCTCCAAGAGCCTTACTTTGACCATCACAGAATATTTTGGCCATATCTATTTTAAGTAGCACACAATGAGTTTGGTTTTGTATTCCATTTAGCAATTTTAGATTCTAAAAATCTAAATGGGGATTTTACAGCATTTATATTGTGTTAAACTACTGACATGTTTTTGATAATATATATCACATTTCCATTCATTTTCAATTTGATATGCCTGTTTTATGTTCTTTTTCTTTCTAAACATATTTGGGTTTTCTAGGTATTTGTTCCATCAATATGATGTTTTTGATTATTTCTTATTAGTTCTATCAAACTTTTGTTTATTCATTTGTTCACTACTACTTTACACAAGAGCTGATGACACACATTCAGAATATATTATGATAAAAATAAATTATTATGTTTAAATTTTTACAAATATTTCCTAATCTTTAGAAAGTATAATACCATTTGCTCCATGCTCAAACTTTATATTACATCATTATATGTTTTAAATATCACAGATACTATTTGTATTGTTTTGAACAATCACTGTTCATCAATATCTTCATTTTTATCATTTCCATCTTTATTATTTCTTCATTTTCTAAATTTCTCATAGGAAGTCATTTTCATTATACCTTTTGGCATTTATTTTAGGTCAAGTCAGTTGCTGAAATATTCTTCAGTTACTATTTTTTTCTTTTTCTGAGAATGTCTTTATTTCACTTTCTATTTTTCAAGCATCTTCACTCTGTGGGTAGAATTCAAGCTCGGCAATCCTGTGTTCCTCAGCACTTTAAAGATATCATTCCATTAACACCTTATTTTTATCATTTTTGTTGAAAATCTATTGTCCATCTTTTTTAAACCATTATGCCTTTGAGCATAATGTATCCACCCTCAAAGCACCTTGGCCCTTGCTTCATCTAAATTTTCCTTTTGTCCTGGACTTCCAACACTTTTATTAAGATGATTCTCTTTCCACTTGTCTTGATTGAGATTCACAATCTAATCTGTGGGTTGTATATTTCATCAGTTTTGGAAAATTCTCAGTCATTAATTTCTTCAATTATTGCTTCAGTCACATTCTCTCTCCTTTTCTGATTCTGGCTATATATACAATGAACATTCCAAGTGTGGCCCAAACATCTCTTGCATTTTATCTGTTTTCAAAACTATTTTTTCCTCAGGGATTCTCAGTTGGATTGATTCTATTGGCCTGTCTTCCAATTCACTAATTTTGTTCGTTGCGTCTAAACAGCTGCTGTTTAGCAGTTTCACAGCTATTAAGAAGTTACTTGTTTCAGTTATATTCTTCGTCTTTAGAATTTCTACTTTTTAGTTTCTATGGGTTCTAACTTTTGGTGAAATTACCTATCTTCTCATCTATTTTCTATATGTCTCCTCTATTTTTTAATGTATATATTACATATATTTTAAAGCATATATGTTCTAATTCTAATACCCAGTTGACTTACACCTTAGCTATTATTTGCTTTAGTTTGGAATTTTATTTATTTATTTATTTACTTATTTGTTTATTTATTTATTTATTTATTTATTTATTTTTTACAGTCCTGGAGATTGAACCCAGGGCCTTGTGCTTGCCAGGCAAGCACTCTACCAACTGAGCTATATCCCCAGCCCCCCAGCCCCATAGTTTGGGATTTTAGTACCATATTTCAATTTATTGACATACCTAAATATTTGTTAATTGCCAGGTATTACATATAAAAGTAGAGAAACTGCAGTTGCTATCATATTACTGTCACTATTGAAGCTTTCTTAAAACTTTAAATTAAAAATTATTGTTTCTCTCTTTCAGATCACTTTGCCATCATGTAAAACATCCTGATGGTTTAGCATTATTGAACAACTATAATTAAATTTCACATTTCAGAGGCAATTCAAGGGAAAACCATTGTTTTTAAGAAAAAGTACAGATGTGAGACATGGAAAAGTAATTTGTCTCAATTTGAAGACAGTTCAAAAACAGATGCTAATATTATATGATGGTAAATTGTTGCAGTTGATAAAAAGTATGTTTATTGTAATATTTTTCAGTGGATAATCTTTGCACCAGCAAAGAGATAGAGAAAAATGAGATACTTTCTTTTCTTTTATGCTGAGAGGGAATTTTGTAAGAGGTAGTGCAAAGAGATAGAAAAAGAACACATTTGAAACTCTGCCAATTTTGACACTTCTTCACCTTTCTGATTTCTTATTTCCATGAGTAAAATGGAGATAATATCTTCTTATCTTCCCCAGAAGTATTGTTATGAGGACCAATAGTATGATGTCTGGCATAAAATATGTAATAAATGCATAACTACTTTAAGAGCACATGGTTTTTTGGTTTGTTTTTGATGAATTATTTTTTATATTTTTGTGTTATTTTGTTTTGTTTTAACCAGCTGGCTTGCCCATGGAATCCCTAAGATGTGTTTGTTATTCTACAGCTCCAAACAGGGAGATGGGAAATATCCACTCAGAGCACTGAATTCTTTTTTAGAATCATGTTTATGTATAATACTCCCCCAAATCAAATATATACAAATAACTTTCAGGGCTACATTTCTTAGAATATCTAAAAATGTCTATTAGAATTTCTTTATATTTCTAAAAAAATTTCCCTTTCAAATAGCTGGCATTATCTACATCATTCCTGAGGAACAAAAAGTTAGAAATCAAATAGAAGAAGAAACTTCAGAGCAAATTATTACTACCTGAGAATCTACAGGGGCACATATGCTACAATCAGTTCTAGATCAGAGAACAGCTTCTTAAATCATGTTCTTTGCTTTTCTTCCAAAAGCTTCACTTTGTTTGCATCCAGATCTGTCCTGAAGCCCAGGACTCTTATTCTAGGCTTACTACACAATAGTTTAAACCCTTCCTTATGCCATTTTTTCCTCAGGATCACACATTTTTTTTCACATTTTTATTAGTAGTAATTTCAATACAGAACCAAAAATATTTGGAAGACTCCAAATAATATATCATTAATAATAGCCATCTGCCCATGATGCTTCTTGAACTATGCATAAGGTTAAGAAGGGCGCATTCGATTACATCACAAGAAATTCTTCTCCAATGCAGGAGTCAGATCACAGCATTCTTTCTCATTTACAACCTAGGATATTTGAACTATTTTAATGCTTTGTGTTACCACTATTACTATTTTTTAAGAAGGCCCTATTTTGGCAAAGAGAGAAATTCATCTTGGATTCTCAAGATCATTCAGACACATAAAAAAAAGAAGTGAGTGTTATTAGTCACTTTGATAATTATCACGAGTATAATTTTTTTTATTAAAATGGCCCTTATCAATAAGGTGAAGATTATTTGATTTGTATGCTTGACAAATATTGAGAGAAAATTAATTAGGTCCTAATTAGGTCTTCTTCATGATCCCTTGTAGAACACAAACAACAATCCCATAATAACCTGAGCACTCCACCAGTGCTGTTGTTGCAGGTCAGTCACAAATCAGCAGCTAGCTGCTCTAACTACTCCCCAACATTAATGAATATACAAATATAATCACTGAATTGCATTCAGTAAGTGCTCTTCTGGCCTCAAATTTGCAACACTCATAAGTTAATATACAAGTGTGATGAGGTACCAATTTTATATCACAGAAGTAAAAACAAATTAAAGCAGACTTCCCGCTGCTCAGGCATTTTCAAGAGTTGTTTATAAGTAAGTAAAAGTCTATCAGTTCTCTTGTATTATCTTTCCTCATTAATAGAAGGATTCAGCTGTTAGCAAAAACATATTTCTAAGGTCAAAGCTTCACCAGAATAAAATGTTAGCAGCAGGGTCATCCATGTATAGTCCACAAACTAAGAGGGCAGCCCCATCATTACATGAGCATCCATATCATCATTGATATCATATCATTGATGATCCATATCATCAATGAAACATTCTGACCTGTATATTCTCTTATATGCTTGTCATTATTCTATTTTCTTGGGAGACACTACTGTCATCTGCTTTCAAAGCAATTTCCGGTCAGTTTTAACATATAATCTCTTAGGCACATAGCATATACACATACTACCTACTTCATTAAGTAATATTTGATGTTAGATGTGCAAATATGTTGTATTGTATAGATAAAATACCTTAATAACAATTATTTAAAATATTAATATTAGTTACAAAGGTATTACAGAAAACCTTATAATGCACTTCAATTTTCTGAGTGTTCTATCCTTAAATAATATCTGAACTTCTCAAAATACAAAAATTTCAGCATCGATTCTTATTTTTCTTGAATGATGATAATATTTAAAAGTGGCAATAAAATTTCTAAGATGATAAGCAAATATCAAGATGAAAGATGTTTGCATGATTAATTAGTGAATATCTAGCAGATAATGTCATTCAGCTCTTTCAAACAATTTGGAAAATTTCAAAAAATATTCTTGCCAAAAGTGTGGAAATTTCTTAAGTTATTCAGTAAAATTCAGATCAATTTCGACAAGATTTGTTGAGGAGTCAGCCTCATTTTCTCACCCAGGGCTCTCCTCCAATTCAACTTATGAAATAAGTAGCCTGGAACTAAAAATAATGCAAGAAATCTCAAGATTACTGGGCCTGTGAGATAGTTATCACTTTATTGAGTATATGCCTCCTTGTGACTCCATTGGTTCAGGTATTTTACCACCATTAAGTTATGGTAGAAGGAAAAAGATAACCAGAGAACTGGCCAAAGATTGCCAGATAATTTGCCACAAGCCAGAAATCAGTCTTTAGGTTTAAAAACCTTCTTCCCAAGAACTTTGGGCATGCTAACTCACTTAGAAAAGTGCCCACAAATACACAGATCAGAGAGATGTTAAGTTCCTTGAGGAAGAACAAAATAATCTCATCAAATAATATGATCTTCAACAACCTGTGCCTGTTACAACTGTAAAACCACCCTTTACAATGTAAACTTTCTCAGGGAGTGATCAGAATGGAAAAACCCTCCAATGTTCAATCCAGATGTTTCCATGGAGAGTCAATCAGGAGTCAGAAGCTCTTAGGAAACATATCCAGGGCAATGGAGAAGGGAGTTTTTCCCCAGGAAATAGAATCAGAAGTGAACTGACTCAGAAACTTAGCACCTGTCTCTCAAATTGGCTAGACATGCCCTAACAGGAACGAGAGATGAGTCCAGACTTCACGGAACTTGTAAGAAGGGACTGAGGTACAGAGAGATACAAGCATAGAAGAGTAGAGAAGAACAAGCACGACACTCCTTTTGCTTTGAATTTCACCCTATCAGCTATCTATGGATCAAAGTGCATAGTAGGAACCATATACCACTCCCAGGAAGAAGCTAACTAAAAAGGAAGAAGGTAGATGTTGCTGCAGTATCCTGCTGGAAAAGCGATCACCAAGTAGTTGCTAATAAAAAACAGTTTATGCTATAAACCAGTCACTATCTTCAATCTTTAAAAATATTAATTACTACATAAAATGTTCCATAAAGAAACACTAAATGTAAACTATCACCAAGAACTAAGTACTCGTGATGTCTGATAAATTTCCAAAAGTGGGAGATTGTAATCTGAATCAAAAGTGATTATCTAAAATCCTATAAATTACTGTAAATTCATACTAAAGCAGGTATTTATTTGTATTAGTAGACAATAGGACCTGGTTTACTATTTTTATAAATTCTATTTACAATTAGACATTATTAAGAAGCCAAATCGATGATGTAGGAATAATAGAACAACTTAAAAAGTGAAAATTTTAATTGAATTAGAAATATATTTATGATTAATTACGCTCCTAGACCACCAAATCTTATTTGACCTAACATTGATTTGTATCATATCCCAAAAGCTGTGAAAGTTGAGGCTTTGGTTCCAGCAAATGTCCATTAAAATTTTACTCCATCATGTTTTCATCTTACTATAAAATCAGGTTCTTAAAAAGACTTTAACTGTTCTTTTGACCTGCATTTCATTATGCCAATCCAATTTTGAACTAATTAAATTTCTTTTTTCAAAGTCCTTAATTTTTGAAATTGAAAGAACTTCTCGAGCCATAGGAATACTTTCCCCTTTCTGAAAACACTGACCTCATACATTACATCTAGGTTATTTCTAACTACTTCTCTGCTGCCACTGGCACAAGAAGGGCACCTTCACCTGTCAGGATTTAATGACCCTCAGGAAAAAGTCATGAGCCCCCATAGAGAAGTATTCCCTGATCTGCTTTATTTGTTTCTTCCAATATTCATAACATAATCTATAGTTTTTCTTTTTAATTAGAGACATCTAATGATTAACACTGGACAATTTGCATCCAATTACAACCATTGAAAAATTGCAGGTGAATGAAAGGCTGAGTGGAATTACTCAGCAGTGGGAACTTGCTAACTATAAGGATGAAGCACTGTATGATTTCAAGGTTAGTCAATGAACATACCTTTGGCTGGGCCTAAAAGCTAAGCAGTGTAAGCAAGACTTCAAGGAAGAATGCTTTTCACTTTCTTTCTCCTTTAAAAACAACTTCACTGAGTTTAACTGGCATGCAATATACTGAATACATTAGAAGTATATAACTTTATAAGTTTGGGCATATGTATATCCCCATAAAACTTTCACCACCATCAAGATAATGAACATACCCATCATCCTAAGTTAGCTCTTGCTGCTTATAATCCCTCCCATTATTTCACCCTATCTTCAGAAAACCAGTGATTCTTTTCTGTCACTGTAGAATACTTACATTTTCTAGAATTTTGCATAAATGGAATCCTAAGTATGTTTTTCTTTCAAGGTGTCTTCTTTCACTTAGCATAACTGAGATTCATCTGTGTTGTAACATGTATAATAATTCTCTGCTTTTTATTGCTAAGTTGTACTATTTGATAGATATTCAGGTGTTTTATCATTTACCATTGATAGATATTTAGGGCATTGCCAATATTCATCTTTTACAATTAAAGTTATTATCCTGTACAGAGTTTTATGTTTTTTAATTTCTTTTTGATACAGGTGGAATAGTTGGAACAAGGGTAGATTCATATCATATTTTAAGTGTACAATTCATTAGACTTTCATATACTGTTGTATAACCATCACCACTATTGAATTCCAGAACATTCTCATCACTCCAAATAAATTCCATATCTATTAGCAATCATACCCTATCACCCTTCCTCTCAGCCTATGGCAAACCTGGTCTGTATTCTTTCTCTTGATTTTCTTGTTGGAATATTTAACATAAACAGAATCAAACTAGGTAGGCTTTAGAGTCTGGCTTTTTTCAGTTGGTGTAGTGTTTTCAAGCTTCGTCAATATTATAGAATATATCAGTATTTCACTACTTCTATGACTGAATAATGTTCCACTATATGAAGAGACGATGTTTTATTTATTAGTTGATAGAAAATTGGGTTGTTCCCACTTTTGGCAGTCATTAACAATGCTGCTATGAACATTCCATGTACAAATGTTTTTGGGAACTTATGTGTTTGATTCTTTTGGCTATAGACCCAAGAATGGAATTGTTGGGTCATATGACAACTCTGCTTCATCATTTGAGGAAATTACAGACTGTTTCCCAAATGTAGATGCACCAATTTATATTCTCACAAGCAATGTATGAAGGCTCTAATTTCTCTACATTCTTAACAACAATTGTTATTATCTGTCTTGTGAATAGTAGCAATCTTACCTGGTGTGAAGTGATATCTCACTGTAGTTTTGAATTGCGTTTCTCTAATGTATTCATTTGTATAACTCCTTGAGACAAACATGTATTCAACTGTTTTCCCACTTTTGAAGTGAGTTATTGATCTCTTAAACTACAAGTGTTATTCACTTGTTAAATATGACAAATATTTACTACATATTGTGGTTTGTATTCTAAGTGTTTTTAAGTATTTCTAGAGTCCTTTGGAGGACAAAATTTAAATTTTGAGTATGCTCATTTTAAATGTTTTTCTTTTTGTGCTTTCAAGAATATATCTGAGAATCCATGCCTAAGCCCAGGCTATGCAGATTTAATGCCAAGTTTCCTTCTATCAGTTTTATGGTTTTAGCTCTTATGTTCAGGTCTTTGCTGACCTCAAATTAATTTGTGTGTATGGTGGGAGACTGGGGTGTAACTTCATCCCTTTGCGTGTAGGTGGCAAATAGTCCCAGTCCTACTTATTGAAAAGATTCTTCATTCCCAATTAAACAGTTTTGGTACCATTGCTGAAAATTAGTTGACTATAAATGTGTAAAAAATTATTTCTAAACTCCCAAGCCTATCCATTAATGCATATTTCTAACATGTGACCAGTATCACACTGCTTCCATTACTTTATCTTTGCAGTAAGTTTTTAAATCAGAAAGTGTGAAGCCCCCAAAAGTGCTTTTGTTCCCCAAGATCGTTTTGTCTATTTTATGTTCCTGGCATTTTTTTACACGATTTTAGGATCAGCTTGTCAACATAGACAGAAAAAAAAAAAAAGGTCAGGCAAGATTTTCACTAGGATTGTGCTGAATTTGTATATCAGTTTGAGAAGTACCGTCATATTAATGTGATTAAACTTCTACTTCAAGAACATGAATATCTTTCCATTTATTTTGGTCTTCTTTAATTTATTTTGATAGTGTTTTATGGTGTTCAGCATACAAGTCTTACACTTTCTTTGTCAAATGTATTCCTAAGCATTGTGTTCTTTCATATGCTACTGCCAATGAAATTTTTTCTCTATTTAACTTTTGACCTATTCATTCCTAGCGTATTAAAAGAAGGGTTTGTGCAACAGTATACAATTGACTTGTATATGTTGGTCTTGTGTGCTGCAACCTTGCTAAATGTGTTTGTCAACTATGCTAAGATTTTTCTGAACACAAGATCACGTCATGAGATTCATGATTTCATGAATTCCTGATCCTATGGAGAAAGTTTTCAGGCCTGCATCAAATATGATGCTCTCTGTTGATTTTTCTTCGATGTCTTTTACTAAAGTAGAAGTGCCCTTCCATTTCTAGTCTGTGTACTGTTTTTGTTGTTTTGTTTTTTAATGAAAAGCTATTGGATTTTTGTCAAATGCCCTTCCTGAAACTATTGAGGTGGTCATGTGAGATTTTGTTTATTTCATTGATGTGATATATTACACTAATTGAATTTTGTATGCTGAGCCAACTTTGGATTTCAGTGACAAATTCCTTTTGGTTCTGGTATATAGACATTTTCAGATATTACTAGATTCTCTTTACTAGTATTTTGCTGAGGATATCTGCATCTACATTCATAGAGGTTAGTCTATAATTTTTGCATCAGGGTTTTTGGGGCTTTGTCAAGTGAATATATTTCTAATGATTTTTATATTTACTTGATGAATTGACAATTTTAGAATTATCAAATATTCTTCTATTTCCAAGTAACAATTTTTGAACCTTGTTACTGTAGCAATAGGAAGCCAATATACATACTTTAGATTCAAATATGTAAAATAGGTTGAATATAAAAGCATGATAAAGAGGTATACTATAAAAACAGTCCCAAATTGCTATACTAATATGGAATGGTTATATTAATAAAGAACTCAAAGATGATGACTTGAAACAACAGAAGTTATTCTTTATAGTTCTAGAGGCTAGAAATCCAAAATCAAGGAGTTGGCAGGTCCATGTTCTCTTTGAAGGCTTTTGGAAAGAATTCTTCCTAACTTTCTGTAGCAGTTCTCAGCAAATCCTTGCATTCCTTGGCATATAGATGCCTGACTAAACTTGCCCGTCATCACATAGCTAGTTTATTCTTGTATATCTTCACATTGCCTTTCCTCTGTCCATGTAGGTATTCAAATATCCCTCTGATCATCGAAATGCCAGACATATTGTTATTAAGCATTCGTCCCACTCCACTATGGCCTTGTATCAACTAATCAATCTTCCATTTCCCAATAGGGTCACATTCTGGAGTATTGTAAGTGAGGACTTCAACATATCATTTTAGAGGACTCAAATCCATAGATAACAGTCTGCCACTGGTCACCAAGCCTCTATGTTCTTCCTACATCCAAAATATACTTACCCCATCCAAGCGCCCCTAGAAGTCTTAACCAATTACAGCCTGGATCCTAAGTCTAAAATCTCATCTAAGTATCAACTCAGAAAATCCTGTATTTCATCTTGTAAATTGTCTAAATTAGGTATGAGCTAGACTCCAGGTATGAATCATCCTGAGCAAAATTTGGGGGCCTTGAAACCTAGAAAATGAGTTATTGATTTCCAAAATGAAATGGTGGCACAAATATATGGTAGTCAATTCTATTCCAAAAGGGAGAATCAGAAGGGGGGATAAAGGAGTTTTATGTAGCGAGCAAGTCAAACATCTAGCAGAACATGTTCTGTTAGAGATCAATTCCTGAGGATACTCCTCTGCGGTTCAATGTTCTGTCCTCTGGGCCCACCAAGTAGCAACCCTGAATTCTGGGAGCATCCCCATATCATCAGGGGACAGCACAGCACTCTGCTTCCAGGTCTCAGCCATTGGAGTCATTTTTTCTTCACCAATCCCATCCTTCTCTATTTCGGTCCAGGCTAGCTGACTTTCTCCTGGTATGGAATTTCACAATTTCTCCATAGATGTCAACAAGATCTACCCCATTTATCACAATCATTTTCAAAAGATCCTTTCTGGTAACTGCACCTTTATATATCTGACTTTTGGTTGGTTGGATCCATAAGGCACATTCTTAATATTTTCAGCAAATACTTGTACAACCATAGCCTAGACTTGTTTCCAGAACATGTTATTTGGTAAGCTGAGAATTTGCCAAATCAAGTGCTAGTTCCCTTTTGCTTAACAATCCTCTCTTCATTTTAAGTCTTTCCTCTCACAGTTTATCAAAAGTATCAAGGAGAAAACAGGCTGTTCCTTCTATACTCTGCTGGATATTCAGTGAACTATCTAAATTCATTGATTAAAACTCCTGCATTTTTCCCCAGTGGTAAAGCAATTCAGATGACTTTCACCTTTCCTCCAATGCCCACTAACATGCTCCTCATTTCCTTCTGAAATCTCACTATAAAAACTTCCAACACTCTTATTCCTAGCAACATTCCAGTTGTGATAAATATAGGTAGCCTCTAAAAATGGCAGAACCTTTCTATACTGATCTCCTTTCTTATTTCTAAGCCCGACCCAGAATTATCTTGAATGTATACATTTTTAATCAATGATCTCTTTCAGGGAAACTAGTGTTTATTGATTCGTTTTCTAAAAAGCACTTCAAAATGCTTCCAGCCTCTTCTCATTACCCAATTCCAAACCCCAAATCTTCTTCCACAGTTCTAGGTATTTTTTATAGCACGACCCTACTTTCTATTATGTAAGTATGTATAGACACACACACACACACACACACACACACACACACATGCGCACACACTCGCACGCACACACACAGTATTGATAAATGTCCTGTCTTTCTAAATAAAAATATAGATTCCATAAAAGCAGGAAGTTGGTCAGTTTTATTATCAGCTATATTCCAATACCAATATTTTAGAGCATAAATTAGCATGTTAATACTCAATAAATAATTGCATATGAACAAAACAATGCACCAAAGACAAAGTTGAGTGTTCTTCCTTTTCTTGAATCATCAAACATTCAGGAGGCTTGGAAAACTTGTAAAATTTGGGTATCTATAAATGCAAACAAGTTTTTCTCCCAAAATACATGTGTACAACTATCACAAAATATATGTGAGGCTATTTCTGGAGACTAAATCAGTTTCTAAAAATTAACTGAGTCTTCAATCCTGCAAGGACAAAAGATACCAGCCTAAACAATGATGAAACATCTGGTCAGGTCATAAAGAAAATAATTACTTCATTCAAAATATGTTTTAATTGTGCAAAGCAGGTAAATCAATTTCCAACTTCAGACTCCATGATTATTTGCAAAACCAGCCTTACACAGAAGATTCACTTCAAACCATTAATTAAAATATTGTTAGAATTTTTTTAATAGTCATCATTCTCAGGCTTCTAATTGAAAGTCTGGAAAATACAAAAGGCGGGAAAGTTATAGATGATTAAACCATGCTGATTCTTTGATAAGAAGCAAATGTAATACATTTAATAGCAATATTGTTACTTTACCAGATAAACTAACAACTCTAGGTTCAAGCTGTTTACTTAGACGATTTTATTGTGATGTTAGTAAAGTCAATTAATTTACTTTTATCTATTAATATTTATTGGGTAAACAAACAGAATTCTAAAATGTCCTTTTATGAACCCTGATAGAATAAGAACAAAATGAAAAATACAGTGACATACTATACCAATAAAATTTTAATAGCAACATAAAAATGATACTTAGGAAAATGTAATATAAATCGTTAAGCAGGATATAATTACACCAATTAGAGAAGACTGGAATATTATTTAAATGAATGATCACAAGGACACTTTAATATCAAGTGTACAAAATTAAAGTAAAAAAAATTATGATCTGAAAAGGTCTTCAGTTAATCTGGAAAAATATAGACCCCCAAACCCTTCTTTTTTCTCATTTGACTAAATAAATCAGGCAAATGATAGTATTAGGAGCTGAAGTAGCCCAGAAATGTTCAGTGAATATTTCAATGGTTATGCAAAAGAAAATCCTTGCCTTCTCACTTCTTTTTTTTTTTTGTATTAAGTTACTTATTTTCCATATGTATTAATTCTATTTTTTTTCCTTTTTTTATTAAAAATCATAAATTTACATAGGGCAATGTTGTTTGATTCATTCTGTTATTTTTCCCTTCCCCCCCCACCCCTCCAACACCTCTTTTCCCTCTATACAGTTCTTCCTTCCTCCATTCCTACCACCCTCCTAATCCCTAACCCTAAACCTAACCCTAACCCTAACGCTAACCCTTCCTACCCCCCATTATATGTCCTCATCCGCTTATCAGCGAGATCATTTGTCCTTTAGTTTTTTGAGATTGGCTTATCTCACTTAGCATGATATCCTCCATTTTCATCCATTTGCCTGCAAATGCCATAATTTTATCATTCTTCATGGCAGAGTAATATTCCATTGTACATATCTGCCACAGTTTCTTTACCCATTCATCCACAGAAGGGCATCTAGGTTGGTTCCACAATCTGGCTATGGTGAATTGAGCAGCTATGAACATTGATGTGGCTGTATCTCTGTAGTATGCTGATTTTAAGTCCTTTGGGTATAGACCAAGGAGTGGGATAGCTGGGTCAAATGGTGGTTCCATTCCAAACTTTCTGAGGAACCTCCATACTGCTTTCCAGAGTGGCTGCACTAATTTGCAACCCCACCAGCAATGTATGAGTATACCCTTTTCCCCACATCCTCGCCAACACCTATTGTTGCTTGTATTCTTGATAATCGCCATTCTAATTGGGGTGAGATGAAATCTTAGGGTAGTTTTGATTTGCATTTCTCTTATTACTAGAGATGTTGAACATTTTTTCATATATCTGTTGATTGCTTGTACCTCTTCTTCTGTGAAGTGTCTTTTCATTTCCTTAGCCCATTTGTTGATCAGATTATTTGTATTCTTGGTGTAGAGTTTTTTGAGTTCTTTATAGATTCTGGAAATTAGCACTCTATCTGAAGTATGAGTGGCAAAGATTTTCTCCCACTCTGTAGGCTCTCTCTTCAGATTGCTAATAGTTTCCTTTGCTGAGAGAAAGCTTTTTAGTTTGAATCTATCCCAGTTGTTGATTCTTGCTTTTATTTCTTGTGCTATGGGAGTCCTGTTAAGGAAGTCTGATCCTAAGCCAACAAGTTGAAGGTTTGGACCTACTTTTTCTTCTATAAGATGCAGGGTCTCTGGTCTTATGCTGAGGTCCTTGATCCATTTTGAGTTGAGCTGTGTGCAGGGTGAGAGATAGGGGTTTAATTTCATTCTGTTGCATATGGTTTTCCAGTTTTCCCAGCACCATTTGTTGAAGACACTATCTTTTCTCCATTGCATATTTTTGGCACCTTTGTCTAGTATGAGAAAATTGTATTTATTTGGGTTTGTGTCCATGTCCTCTATTCTGTACCATTGATCTACCTATCTATTTTGGTACCAATACCATGCCGTTTTTGTTACTATTGCTTTGTAATAGAGTTGAAGATCTGGTATTGCAAGATCTCCTGTTTCGCTCTTTCTACTGAGGATTGCTTTAGCTATTCTGGGTTTCTTATTCTTCCAGATGAATTTCATGATTGCTTGCTCTATTTCTGTAAGGTACGTCATTGGGATTTTAATTGGAATTGCACTGAATCTGTATAGCACTTTTGGTAGTATGGCCATTTTGACAATATTAATTCTTCCTATCCAAGAACATGGGAGATTTCCATCTTCTAAGGTGTTCTTTAATTTCTTTCTTTAGTGTTGTATAGTTCTCATTGTAGAGGCCTTTCACCTCTTTTGTGAGATTGATTCCCAAGTATTTTATTTTTTTCGAGGCTATTGTGAATGGGGTAGTTTTCCTAATTTCTCTTTCTGAAGATTCATCACTTATGTATAAAAATGTGTTCGATTTATGAGCATTGATCTTGTAACCTGCTACTTTACTGAATTCACTTATGAGTTCTAAGAGTTTGCTGGTGGAATTTCCAGATTCCTCTAAATATATAATCATGTCATCAGCAAACAGGGATAGTTTGAGTTCTTCTTTTCCAATTCGTATCCATTTAATTTCTTTGGTTTGTCTAATTGCTCTAGCTAGAGTCTCAAGAACGATGTTGAATAGAAGTGATGAAAGAGGGCATCCCTGCCTTGTTCCAGTTTATAGGGGGAATCTTCTGCTTTCAGTTTTTCACCATTTAGAATGATATTGGCCATGGGCTTAGTGTAGACGGCCTGAATGTTAAGGAATGTTCCCACTACCCCAATTTTTTCTAGCGTTTTGAGCATGAAGGGATGCTGTATTTTATCGAATTCTATCCGTAACATGTGTAAAGTTAGACGCAGAGTCAACAGCATCTCAGTATTGTCTTCTAAATTTTCTGAGTTTGGGCCAAGGTGGTTTACTGAACCTTCTAAAAGAAATTGATTTAGGCGAAGATGTGCAAGACATTATTTAATTTAGCCCTTATAATTATCATTTGAAGGAGGACTGCCCTATTCTTATGTACCCTATTCTTCAAGAGACTTTGTAAACATGAGGAAACCAAGTCCAGAAGAAGTTAAGTAAATCAAGTAGTGGAAGGAAGAGCTGGGTCTGGAAATAAAGTTTGACACCTAAGTCTTCACTCAAAACCACTATGTTGCACTGTACAGGGAAAGTCAATCTAAGCAACAGTCTTTGGAGTGATGTGTTCAAAATTAGTAAATCAGTTTCTACATGTTGAATGTTGCTGTGAAAGGAGCAGAACAGGGAGAAAAGAGTCAGTTCTGAGGTAGCCCATTTAAATACACGTTTAACAGAACCACGAGGAAAATGATTTGACAGCAATATGTTCATGCAAACAGCATGCTAGAGAGCCACGTTTTAAAATCCCTTCAACTTTTCTGTTATTTTAGTATTTTTATAGCAAACAAAACCAGCAAATAGCAGAAGACAAAAATATGCCATTATAGTAAGGAAAAAATGCTAGTTGAACTGATTTTGATGGTTCCACTTACTCTTCACTTATGTCTAGCATCTCTCTATGGGACTTCCAATTTCAGCATTCCCAACACCAATCCTAATTCACTTAGTGTTTTCATTCATGTGTTGCTAATGCTTTAGAAATACTGATAGTATTAATATTAATATTGTGTTGGCATTAATGGTATTTACTAGCATAATTTATACTGCAGTGAAATTTGAGCAGTATTTTCCTAGTTTTCAAATATTAAAAAAATGTATTCAATAACAAAATGCCATATGCAAATTGTATTATTCTTTTGCTGAATTTTTAAAGAGAATTTATGTCTGCTATGGAATTAAAGTAAGTGGGGTAGACAAAACTCAAAATAAAGAGTAAGAATAAATAGTAGGCAAAGTGGTGGTTTATGAAACATAAGTGAATCTCATAGAAAATGTCAAGTGTAGATCATGAATGTATAACCAATTAGGCAATGAGCACAGGATGAATTCATCAGACATGTTAAGCATAGATGGTAGTTAATAACCTACAAAACATGTTAAAGGTAGGTTGAATAAATAGAACCTAAAATGGATCATCAAGAGGGCACTATAAATAGGAAGGAATGGAAAGACCAAGTTATGGTCACATAGACTGAGAATGACTTCCTTTAGAATGCTCACACACTATTGATTTGTAACAGGAACTTATTCTAGCTCCATGTATACTCCACTCTAACCCCCAAATAAAATCCATGTCTGTCCAAAAGGCTAATTAATTACCAAGGAAAGTTGAGTAAGCATTCATGCCTCTGCTTTTCCCTGATTGAAAAATGTCAATTTTTGGCACTTTCCTTTTGTGGAACCCTTTGCTTCTCCCTCATCAACAAGAAAAGTTGTATTCTATCCTGTAAGTTTTGACTTACACCATTTATTTTCATTGATTTAATTTTTCAACCTATCGCATAATTTTCATTATTTTCCTTGTCGTAGATTCTAAGAATTTTAAAACAGTGTAAAATTGATGTACTTGGGTTCTCCAGAGAAACAGAAACAATAGGACATATATTTTATTTTTTCTATGTACATATATATGTATTCACATACATACATACATATATATATATATACATATATATTTCAATATGTATATGGAACCGAGCATGTGAACATAGTTATGGAAGCTGAGAAGTTTCCCCCACACCCCCAATCTTCTATCTGCATGGTGGAGACCCAGGAAAGCCAGTGGTATAATTTAGACCAAGTTTGAAGACCTGAGAACCAGGAAAGCTAATAATGTAAATCCTAGTGCAAGGACAAAAGAAGATGATATAAGATGTCCCTGCATTAACAATGGAGCAGGAAAATACAAGGGAAGGGGCCAAAATTCCTTCTTTCTCCTTTTTATTTTATTTTATTTATTTATTTATTTGCATTTGTTTGTTTGTTTATTTGTTTTGGGTTCTATAGAGGCCCTCAGCAGATCCCCAGACACCCTGGGATGGGAAATTTCTCTGCTGAGTCCCCTGATTCAAATGCTAATCTCATCCAGAAATCCCTTCACAGACTCATCCAGAAACAAGGCTTCAGCTGGGTACCCTGTGGCCCAGTCAAGTTGACACATAAAATTAAGCATAACAATAAAAATATCGTGCCATCTGAAGACACAAAATTCCCAGACTAATCATCTCAATGATAAAATGACATTGAGTATTAGGAATTGAAGAAAGAAGACCATATTAATAATGTAAACTCTCCCAATTTGCGAAAGATCTACATGAAAAAAAAAAAATGAGAGAAAGATGAGACCCAAAAGGCAAGAAGAAATTATTGCAGGTCAAAGGCATCACTGTGTTTTAGAGTTCCATTTTTTTTCCTAAAACTTTCCAAACTTCCTAACGCAAATTTTTAATTATTTTAATAGAAGTTTGAATGATTTTCCAATCCAAACGTAACAATAAAAATCATTCTGTATATATATATATTTTTTTTTGTTATACATATATTTTTTGTTAGTAAACACTTATTTAGAGGTAAGCTCTGTTGAATCAATGTTACTCTTTAATACATAAACCCAGGAATCAAACAATTTATATGTGGACTTACATTACTTATTCAGTTTTCCCAGTCTATAGGTTTTCATTTTGGAACTGACACCAGTCTTTACCTTGGCTTTATACCAGTCATACAATGAAACAGTCAAAGTTGGCACTCTCCCTTAGTTTAGGTTTTCAGACTAGTTATTCTTTCTTCTTTATACTTAGGCTTTATTTACTACCCTTCTAAATTTGTTAGAAGCAATCATATCTCCTCAGTCTGTTTTAAAATGCATTTTTCAGTCATAAATGTATTCATTTTTGAACCCTTCCTTACAAAAATAGTTATTCTGATTTTTGAATAAATTTTCCAGTCATTTTCAGCATCATTCACCAATGTGAAGCTCCTTAATTACACTCAATATTTAGAACCAAATATAGCATTGCTTATGAAGATTTGTAAAACAGATGCATGATTTTCCTTGATTCAGAACTAAGTTCACTAAGAAATTAACTTGATCGTATTGTAAATTTCTACCTTTCTAAATCTCTAAGCTATGACTCTGAGGACACAAAGCAATCAGAAAAAAATAGGACAAGAACATTTTTCTGTCCCTAAGTGTTCAGTGATAGTAGTGGTGGAGGTTGTATAAAATACCAACCACATCTTCTTTGCAGGACTACATAATCCCATTGTGACCCTTCCTTCTTATGACAACTGTGCAAAACCATTTCACAAGCTATGGTAAGACTCCAGAAGTTACTCCTTCACTATGGGATGTGTTCTAGTTTGTATAACATCATCCTTCTACTGTGAGAAATACCAGTCAACCAGGAGATAGGAAACTTAGGGTATTATTTGAGAAGTTCTGATTTGTCAGAAATATTGACTTCTTCCTATTGTCTGTTATCCTCAAGAATAAAGAGATCATTAGTCTATGCATCTCAAAGTTCAGGGAGGAATGTTGGCCTTTCAGTAAAGGACTTAATATGAGGAAATTGAAGTTTTCAGCAAATGCCTGAGGAGATTGGAAGTCCCCAAATTTGCATGGGTAAGGAGTACTCAAGTCAATGTTAGAGAATCTCAAAAAATCCTCAGTCTTCAGCATCTCAATTACAAAGCACAACTCATTAAACAATAGTGACATCAAACAACATCTGAAATCCAATTAGTCCACCTACCTCTACCTCAGCTATATGATTCCATTACTAAGTTGCTCTTTAAACCTGAAATTCCAAATTCGGATTCTGATCTTGTTTTGAGGACCTACTTGTTTACTCATCCATGTTGCCCCATTTTCCTCTGAATCTCAAGCTGCTATCTAGGAATCATCAGCAGATTGCAGTGCTGGCAAACTGTGAGTCTATTGCTAAATAGCAATATAAATCTTATTTAAAGTATTCCCGAATTCTGAGCCCATGGGAACTCTGCTTGTCAACTGTGCCCTAAAGAATTATTGTCCATTTATTATTACCTTCTCTAGTTTGCCAGTTACTCATCTATTTTAGCAATCCTATGCTAATGCCAGTATGTTGGGACTTATTCACAAGCATTCTGAGAGATGCTTTATCAAAAGTGTTGCTAAAATCAAGATAAATTATGCCTTTTCATAAATTAACTTAGTTACTTCATCAAAATATTCAGATTAGTCTGACATGATTTATTTTTAGAGAATCCAGGCTAACACCTGCTCAACAACCCAGATAATTGATTCCATTATTTGAGAAGAGATTTAACAGAGTAGCTTGTCTTCCAAAAAAAGTCCAAACAATTGACCAATCATCTTCTACACTAAGAATCTAGAAAATTCACTGGAAACACTAGTATTAACTATGTCATTTTTAGGGTTTATCTTAATTATCTTCTGCTTATCATCTTCAGCAACCTTTAGGTGATGGTACTACATCTCAAATACTTTGAACCACTTCAAAATTATGCTAATAAAGAGGTAAGTTAACATGAGAGAAAAAGCCATTGCTTCCCTATGTCTGTGTTTTATATACGGGATTTTGTACAAATGTTTTCTATGTCTGAGTCTTAAGGGAGTGAATGTGGAGGATAGAGTTGAAACTATTTATGAATAAATAGCTTTTATCAATTTGCATATGTTTCTGAGAGATTGAGAAAATATTTGGGACGTGATAGCATCATAATACATTTGGTTGCTTGTAACAGAAATATACTACACTTTAGTGAGAAAATGTTCTTGTCTAGGAAGCTAATGTATGAAAAGAATATGAGAAGTGATTATAAGAAGAGATGACTAGAACCACTATAACCAATAGATAGGGTATTTCTCTTGAAGATCAGTTGCATCCTTTTGGGCAAGTTTCATTAACATGTATGGAGTCATGATCCCTTTCACCACTCAGACTCACATTAACAACTGAGTACAACTGAGATAGAGATTTGTTACTGATTCCAGGTTTGAAAAAAATAGTCTGCATTGGGTCTGGATGTGTGTGTGTGTGTGTGTGTGAGAGAGAGAGAGAGAGAAAGAGAGAGAGAGAGAGAGAGACTAGGGACAAACCCAGGGCTTCATGCATGCTGAGCAAGTCCTGTTAGGCAAGTGACCTATCAATGAGTTACATCACCAGCCCTATTATCACATCCTGTTTAAATCATCTTTGGGCTGATAAATAATGGTTAGAGAGAAAGATGCACAGAAAATTTGGTAAACAAGGAGGTTTATACAAGTTTTTCCCAAATAAATAGCTTAACCACAGAGTAATTTACAATAAAAATGTTTCATTTACCTCATTTCACCTACACAGTTGTCAGTAAAATAAGCTACACACAATTTCCACTGTCCGTACCAGGAAGAGACATGTTTGGACTTATTCATGATAAAATCAGAATTTTTTTTATAAACATATTAAAATGTTCCTTTGACAAGCTTCAGATAACACTTAGAGCAAATTTTTCAGTTCAAAGTGGCAGAAAGAGCACATAGTTTTCCCCTTCTCCTTTTAAACAGAGCTCATTGAAAGGTGAGAACAAAAATAAATTTGGAGTAAGAATAAAGGAGCAAACAAATGTCAAAGGTAGCATGATCAGTGTCAAGGCTGTTTCGTAGATTTCTGAGAGCTACAAGTGGGTGTGTACCCATGGAACATGCCCGAGGAGGCCACACACCAGTGCTTCTTTGAGGGTGCTGAAGGCGAGGTCATTGTAGTGCATGCAGTGATGTCAGAAACTGCAGGTCAGGACTCAGTATGACCGAGTGGAAGTGAAAAGCAAAACTTGAAACAGGAGGCTTAACCAAAGATCTATATTTGACTACACCTTCCTCTTTTGTTGGGGGCTGTGCCATGTTGACCGTGCCAGAATGGCGCCTGATCACATCGGCAGCAAGGAGGTTAATGGACATAAGCACACTCAGGTGATTTATTGTCCTCGCACACAATGTAGGCGCATGTGTTCTCAAGCACTCCTAATTGTGCCTACTCAGACATCTAGGTCTTGCTAATCTTTGCGTAAGAGGCGTGGCCCTGCTCTCCGCCTCCTGGAGGTGATATAAGCGTAGGCAGAGTGAGACAGCTGAACGGCAGCAGCTAGCAGTAAACGCGGCAGCAACTAGCAGAAAGAAGCGGCGCAGCAGCTAGTAGGGAGAAGCAACAGCAGCTAGCAGGAATAGGGCAAGAAGAAAGAAAAGACAGCAGAACGGCAGCTAGGAAGAAGAAGCGGCGAGCCGATAGAAGCAGCGAGTAGGGGCAGCGGCAGAAGGCAGATCGCAGAACGGAGAACTGAGACGCATCACTAAAGCACCTTAGGTAGACATACCCTTAGTTCACAGGATGCAGGACGCACCAGTAAGAAGCAGCAGACCTTAAGTGAGGCGTAGCAAGTCTCTCTTCCTCTAAGCTCTAAGTAAAGCCTGTCCTTCTCTCAAGGTCCCTTTCTCTCTTAAGCAAAGTCTCTCTTTCTCTCTGATAAGCAAAGTCTCTCTCTCTCTCCTCTGAAAGCAAGTAAACCTCATTTCCTCTATCCCCTATAAACAAACAAGCAAGAAAGCAGTGCACTAAAGAGAAAGATAGAAGTAGCTCAGTTTCCAGTCCACTACCCATAAGACCCGTGCAAGTTGTTGCTGCAAGCGGTGACAAATATCCACAGATTTTGTACCCCAAAGAGCCAGCGACACTCTTTCTCATTCTCAAGGGGGAAGAGCCCAAGCAACAAGTTTGACATCAGTGAAACATCAGAGGAATCCTCTCTTAGAACATGAAAACAAAACGGAGACAACTAAAGATTGTTTTGTATGGTGTGGGGGGGTACCATTGGGCAAAATCCTCATTAATTTAGTACCTACAAGCCTGATGATCCTGAAAGCCCAGATAATCTGACAATTAAACATTACATTCAGGGAGATATTGCAAGAGGCCTTAAAACAAATGTATGCAGATTTCACAAGACTTTGTACTTTAAAAAGTGTGAACAAGCAAGAATGACCAGATAGAGGCAAAACCCATAAAAAAGAAATAACTAGTTAAGTCATTATTTAAAAAAAAAATTCTGAGGAAACAGATAATTCAATAAAGAGAAGTGTTTAAATAAAATTCTAATTAGTATATTTGAGATGTAAGATATTTAATTCATAAAATAAGACTCAAATGCAATTAGAAGGAATATCCAGAGAAGGGAAAATATGTACTAGAAAGTTAAAAATATGCTTATAAAATGAAAAAGTCAGTAAATTTTTCAAAATTCTCTATAATTTAAAAAGAAAATTCAAAGATATGGAAAGTATGAAGTATATTATTATGCAAAGCCAAAAATCATGTAAAAGCCATTTCAATAAATGGCATTTTTTAGCATTCTTAGTCAACCCACTAACAGAACATGAAGATTTACCTTATAAATTCATAGAAGGTAAATGTTAACATCCTTGATAATGTAAAATCTGAAAGTAAATAAAACTGTTGCTGCCCAAAAAGTGGTAAAAAAATATGAAGGGAAGAAGAGCTAAAATCATCATTTCACATAAAGTGATTTCATTTGTTAGTTGAAATCATGGGAACAATAAATACAACTACTTACAGAAAAAGCAAACCAGAAACTAATTAAAATAATAATTCTCTATGTAATAAGAACTTACAGAGAAAAGATGTGGGGTAAGAAGGGGTAAGCTAAATTCTCATCATTCTCATCATTTAAAATAGGAAGGCAATCAGCTATCAATGTTAAACATGATTTAGTTCAGAAATGGTAGCATAAACACATTATGTAGGGCTATCAATGTAGGCACCAAGAAGCCAAAAAAAAACATAAATGGTAGAAAGTTGTTGCCTCTGGAGAGAGAAAATGAGAATAGGAGGCATAAAGCAGGAGACTGGTCCTTTTTATCAAAAACCATTCATGCTACACTGGGAGATATTTTGCCATGTGCCCATATTTTTTTATTTAAAATATTTATAGATAAGTATTGTCCATGCAGATTATAAAGTCAATTAATTTAATGGAAGGTCATCCTGATGAGCATTTATGTGTTCAGTTCCATGTCAAATTCACTTCGGGTGTGGAGGAAGAAGGGATACTTTAAGCAACCTTGAAGTCAACAATGGGAAAATACAGAAATATCAAAACTCCAGAGAAAACTCACCTATCATAATTTCCAAAAACACAGTAGGGAGATTTGTGAATTCTGGATTTCTAGACATACTCAGAAATGCACAATTATACATAATGGTAGGATATTTCAAAAGGAAAAATTCATCACATTCAATACTGAATAACTATGGGGATAGCAATTCTTGAGAAACCAATGCCAAGGCAAGGACAGAGTTGGGCAAAGATTTAAGGCCTAAACATAAATTAGTTACTAGAATGTTCTGGAGACATAATATGTGAGGCTCCCTTAAATTTGTCAGTATACTACCCCATCTCACCTTCCATAAAATAATGACTCCTTCTTTTGGCCAAGCTCACTTCCACTCCTCTCCACCTCCAGTCCCATGTCTGGTTTAGATATGAGGTGTCTCCAAAAGTTCCTGTGTGAAACAATGCCAGAAAGTTCAGAGGTGAAATGTTGGGTTAGGAGAATCTAGACCTAATCAGTGCATTAATCCACTGATAGGGACTAACTGGGTGATAACATTAGGCAGGTAGGGTGTGGCTGGAGGAAGTGGGTTGCTGGGGGGAATTCCCCTGGGGGCACATATTTTGCCTGTGGTGAGGAGAGCTGTCTTTCTCTCTGCTTCCTGGTGCAATTTCCTAGCTGCTTTCCTCCACCACACTTTCACACTTTCATCTTTCATCCAAGGTCCAGAGCAATGAAGCCAACTGTCTGTGGACTGAAACCTGAGTGCCACCTGAATCTTTCCTCCTTTAAAGTTGTTCTTGTCTGTTTTGGTCACAGCAGTGAAAAAGCTTACTAAAACAGTACCTATTCAATATCAACCTGCGGGGGAGAATGTCCTTTAACGTGGCATCCCGTCTCTGTGAGCAAGGACCTCCATGAGAACCATACTCCAGCCTTTCTTTGCCACCTGAGTCACTGGGAAAGAAAAAAGAGTGACTCATCTGAGTGGTGGAATTGAGAGGAAGAATGGAGCGTGCACAGTCCTAATCCTTTCTATGGATCTGCCTTCTTTAGGATCTGCTTGCCGAGAATGTGTGTTCGTTCTGCTCTCTGTAGGGGGCGACTTGGGCCACCATCATTAGAAAGTTCTACTGTTTTCTAACATGGCCTGATGAGGGGTTTCAGGAGGCCATCCATGACTCCAATGAGAACCCAGAGTAGTTCGAGTCATTAACCGGGAATATCTGGCCTCAGGAACTCACAGATGGACTACTGTTTGGGAATGCCTGAGTCACGTAGTTATCCTGCATTAGCTCACCATTCAAGTTCAAATACAAGCATCAGATATGGTAGTAACCCACTAGAACCAAATGGCCTGCTTACCTCCACTCTACCCTGGTTTTCTGGAAGAAGCTCCTACGGGTCCCCTTTATCTGTACCACTACAAATCAAGCAAGTGAGGGCTCCTTCCTTTGTTAGAGCCAGACCCTTATGGATAGCTCAATCAGTCACCCCCTGCTTCAAAAATGTTCTTGCCTTTTTGACTTTATTTCTAATATATGAATTTCTTAACTTTTATTTCACAGCCAGCCCATCCCTCCGCTGGGAACCCGTTACCTTGCCCATGCAGGAAGTGTGCAAGAAGAGATAAAACTGTGTTTAATTATGGAGAAAACTATTAAAAGGGTAGTGGTTTTTAAGCAGTCAAGTCACATTGTCCAGTAGCAAAGCTTCCATTTATGATCAAAGAATCAATTATAAAATACCAACTGAAGAATAGTGGGGCAAGCCTGGCGTGATGGCACACATCTATAATCCCTGACTCGGGAGGTTGAGGCAAGAGAATCACAAGTTCAAAGCCAGTCTCAGCAAAAATGAAGCACTAAGCAACTCAGTGAAACCCTGTCTCTAAGTAAAATACAAAATAGGGCTGGGGATGTGGCCCAGTGTTCGAGTGCCCCTGAGTTCCATCCCTGGCTCCTGCCCTCTACCAAAATAAAAGAAGAGTGAGGCATACCAAAGGCTTTGAAATTTTAGTTGTCTCAGTATAAGCTAATGCTTATGGATAAAGTAGCATTAATACATGACATCGCAATATCTTTTATAATCTATAAAACACTGATAGATGTTCATGAACTTGGGGAACAGCACTGTATATAATAGAAACAAATATTTTACCTAATACTGAAGGAGGGTAATACTGCTCTCAAATAATCTTGGAAAAACTTTCACTTATTCAATGATTTTTAACTGAATCTCACAGAGCCCCCGGGATTTCTTGTGCCGCCTCTGGGAATAGCAAGTGATGTGTGAGCCAAGGCCTCAGGTCCTCCACACACCCTCTCTCTCCCCAACTGGAGAAGCCCCATTTTGGACAGCTTACTGTCAAATTTCATTTGGGGAGGGGGGAAAAAAGCTAATTTCACCTTTTTATATTAGTGTTACATGATTTGGTCCCTGACTCTGCCCAAATTAACCTATTTTACCCTGTTCACAAATAATTGCCCTTTGACTTCGAATTTTTTTTACCTTTTTCCTTTGCTTCCTCTCTTCCTCCCCTCCGTTTCTTTTTCTCAACACCTGTTCATTGGCTACCTAATGCTATTCTATGTTCTTGCTCTTACTTCCTGGGGTTTTTCTGACCACCAACATCTGCAGCTTCCCTTCTGTGTAACTTGCCAGACTTGTCAAAGCTGTGTCAATCTGATTCCCATTATTGGTAACCTAAGAAAAATCTTAGACAAAATGAAAAACCAATAATAAAGAAAATAAATGCACATTAAGAGAGTGAGGTTGAATAATTGTCCTGTGGAACACAAAAAGGGAGATCGCTCTTCCTTTCCAGCTCCTTTGAAATTTCTATTCTCAAAGGCACTCAAGGTCACTGCATTGCTTCTTGTTGCTAGGTTCCCTTTTTCCAGAGTCCCTTCAAGACTAACATTTCCCCATTCCACCTTGGTCCAGCCTCACAGAATTAATAGCATTTTATCTTTTGTCCTCATGGTTGATTACTCTCATCAGCACTTTTAATCTAAATTACTGATAATATCTATGTTAAATGACCAAATAATATCATAATATTAAGAACTAAATGCACTGCCTTGAACATGCAAATAAAGAAATGAGGCAATTTTAAAGAGTCTTTGGGAAAGAGAGATTTATAGACAAAGAAGTTCGGGGCACCTTTCAAATTATACCAACATGGGCAGTTGCCTAGGATTTTTATGCATCCCCCATTCCTATCCAGAAATAGCAGCATTCAAAAGTTGATATAATACTGAGCTAGGCAGTGAAGAGCACCATAATATGCTTATTTTACACATTTTAAATCCCTTTTTTTAACCAAGTGGGAAACCTTTTATGAATGGAATATATAGCAATTTCCACTATCTGATTAGATGTAATTTGAATCCTTTTCACTGATCTATAAAGCGTCAGGTCTCAGGTAAAGAGGAAGTTGGCTTAATGAAGCTGGTATAGGAGAAAAAGTAATGTAAAGTTTCAAAAGCAATAAAACTTTCAACTGATACTTATTCTACCACAGACCTGTCAAGGAACTTTTGAATCGAAGTCCTTTAGAAAAAAAAAAAAAAAGTCCAGAACTCTGACCTTGTGAATCTACTACTTGTCTTTGATAAAGAAAGAAAAGAATATTCTATTACCAGGCTCTCATCCGTCACTTACATTCTTTCTGGTGAGAAAGTGAGCAAAGAGGAAACAGAGGAGGCAGACTGGAAAAGCCGTCCATGCAACAAAGTGAAAATGTGACTTAGATCAGTTCACAGAAATGGAGGGAGCTGTCGTGGCGACTGTTTCTGGCACTCTGTGACCAGAAGAGAGGAAAGAACACTGAGGAGAAGGGAGGGTAGGAGGCTGAGGCAGCGCACATAGCTTTGGTCCCTTCTTCTCCTGGTGTCATGACCTCCTGAGTGATGGAGAAGCCTGTGCACGCAGGCTGCCTGCAGATGCGAGTGAGCCAGAGTGGCACTGTTCTCTTCCACACCTCAGCCTGAAAGGGAAGGAAATAACTCCGCTGTGATGAATGTGTGTCTGAATTGAGTGTGCCTCACACACAAATCAATTAAGGCAGGTTTAGAGACTCCAGGGACATTTTAGATTTCTGCTGCAGAATCAGAAAATATTAATATCATTTTGGGGGAGTAAAGGTATTCACGGGGGTTCTATATTTTGAATTGCTGAGAGTTAACAAAATGATAGTCTTCAGGGAATATTTTTAAAAGATGATAATCTTTCTTCATTATTGTAAATAAAGTTTTTATTTCCCCTATTATTGAATATTGTTAAGACACTCTTTTAGGAACTAATCATTTGCAAAGCATTTTACATTTCAAAGAATGAAGAGAATAAGGGAAGTAATATTCAAATATAATACCATGGTAGTATAACTCTTCTAAATATGTGATTAAATTAAAATGTGGACTTAGAATTTATTTTAGCATCTGAAATTAAAGCATATTAACAAATGTTTGTTCATAAAACAAGAACAGCTACACACTTTTATAAATATATTCTGGAAGATAGTGATCAACCAAAAAATATGGTTTCCTATGCAGCTAAAACTATGTAGCTTTTTATCTACAAGAGGATATTTCTGCTCTTAAGGTCACCTATTCTCTCCTGAAAGAAAATATGCAGGAAGTAAAGGTGCAGGGGCAAAGAAACAGGAGCCATCAAATATGAGCAAGCATTAAAGGATCCTTGAAGTATTTCATAATGATAGCCCTTTGCCAATAATTTCTGTGTCACTTATGTGCTTGTATATAAAAAGTGATTGAATAAGAAATCTGATTTGATAAGCATTCCAAACTAGATGAAAACATTGCAAGATAGGAAGGCTTTTCTTTAAAAAAAAAAAATCAGCTAAGTGCTAAATATGTTCCTATATTGCAATAATTTTCACTGAATGATCTGCATCATTTCAAACAATTGACTTAATGAAATTATTTACTGCTTGCTATATACAGGCATGGTTCCAGGCATTTGGTATACAACAATGAATAAAACAGAAAGACCCCTGCCCTCAAGGGGATTGATCTTCCAGCATAAAAACTGGCCATAGAAAATAATCACAATAAATAAATGAGTTACATAGTACATTAGAAGGTGATAAATACTTTGGCAATAAGTACAGCAACTAAGAAGATCAGTTGTCAGCAAGGGGAGGCACTTTACAGTTTTAAGACTATCACTACAGATATCATTTCAAAGATGCTATTGGACCAACAACAGGAAGTTTCTGAAAAAGAAAAAAAAAAAAAAAAAACCTGCCACAATTTGGAAATTTGGCCTTAATGGAAACAGGAACCTTTCAATCCAATCATAGTTGTGGAGGCAAAGTGTATGGGTGCAGATGCTATTAAGTGAAAGATGTGATGATGGCAATTTGTGGATGTTCTCTTCCCATTTTCTAATTTTCCCCATAAAAAAAAGTGAACAGAGTAATCAGCAGAGAGAAACACAGGGAAAGAGATTTGGGGAGTCTGAGAAAACAGCAAAGGTAAGAAATATAAATCTAGGCAAGTAGACAGAGAAATGATCTAGGGAGATGAATTATGACTGACAGGTAGCATCCAGGGTCCACTTGGGTCTCATGGTGGGAGCACCCAACATTTCCTCAGTTCTTCCCTAGCCACCATCAGTACCAGAAAAGGCAGGGTTGTGGTTTTACCTGTCAAATGTGATAAAACCATGGGCTTATGGAAAAATTCAAGGGAGTGATTAGATTGATTACCCAAGGAATTTATGCTTAGTAAGAAGAAAGAACATGAGAGGGTTAAGGAGCTATGAAAAGCTTATTGAATCAGTTATTTAGAGTCTTGGTAGGGTCAAAAGATGGTCAGGGTCAGAATAATAAAGAAAGTTACTTAAAAATTTAGGAAAGGGAAGTTGGGGTGGGAGGAATAAAATTTAGATAAAGGGGCAATTGCAGCCCAGTAGAGTGGGCAGTGTGTGGGGGAAATAGTCACTGCTTGCAGAGAAAGGAATCTGGATTATATGCAATGCCCAGTTTGCAGTTTAAAAAAATAGTAGATTATTATTAGAGTATCATCCTACCTAAGAGACCAGACATGGTAGACAGGAATTGAGACTCCTGGAGAAAAGTGTCAACTCAACAACTTTCTCTTGTTACACCCCATATACCAGAGTGTTGGATATTTTTCCAACTGAGGATTTGGGAGACCACCCAGTATTAAATGCAGGCTGCCAGAGAAAGATCAGTCATTGAAAAGATATACTCAGGGTTCCAGTCTAAAAGAATGATCTCCCATGTACAACAGAAACCTTATGCTGTGCTGCATATATATTTCTATGGAAGATTCTTAGAGCATACCAGTGGAACACATCTTCACTCATAAAAGTCATCAAATCTCCAAAGTGCTTCACTCAGCTTATCAAAAGCAGGTGAAAATAAAATTCCTCCAGACTTGAACAGGACTTGTACAAGATAAGTCAATTTTCAGGAAAGAAACAGAGATTTTAGTTGTATTTTTCACTTGACAGAGCATAATGAGGACCTTTCTACCAATCCCTTGATTTTTATGTAATATTTTACACTTTCAGTTCTTTCTGTATATAAAGAAAAATTTCAGTCTATCACTGCAATTTTATCTACCTAATAATTAGTTAAATGAATAGAAAAGTAATGAGTGACAGCTTGGAATAAGTATAAAATTCACAAGAGAAATATTGAATAAAATATTGATTTTTCTTAGAAAACTTCGCCTTCTTTTTCCATAACTTCTTTTATTTCACAGAAATCCATCTCCATAATAAAGACAAAATATATTTGCAACATCTCATAGTAAAATGATAAAAGATTGCTGAGCATCTCACAGTCTTAAAAAATTACCTTTCAATAGCTCTATGATAAATAATCCAACTTAACTTTCCTTTTAAGTCCCTACCACTTGCTGAATAATAAATAAGTTAATCTTAACTAGCTTGTACAGTAACTAGACAAGTCTTCCATATTTTTAAAACTCCAAGGAGCTTTCTTTAATCAAGTTGCCGTTAAATATGAATTAATAAGAAGATAGGAAAAAATTGCTTTAAAATTTCAACAGAGGATGTCCCCTGTTGGCATTTGATTTTTTTTCAAATATTTTTTACTACACCCCCTTTTGACATGATTTCAAGCATCTTCATTATCAGCTTTAAAAAATAAAAAGGAATGTAAAACAACACCTAAATTCCTGAACTCTCACTTTCTTGTTCAAAGCACACAATTACTTTTATCTTGCTATCTTTAAACGACTCATACTTGAAATTTCATCATATATCTTAGGACAGTTCCACTTTCAGGTTCTTAAACTCTTGGCTTACATTTTGCAAAGAAATTTGCTTACCTGTGTAATTCTTCCACAATTCAAACCCTGAATTTTGTTTTCATTGTGACTTGGAATTCTGAATTGGCTGAACAGAGTCTGTTGCTCTCCACCCTATTATACACCTTCATACAGTTTTTTTAGTACTTGTATTTCTACAAAATTATAAAGTACACTGATTTTATTTAATCATACTGACTTAATAATATCATAGTTACTTTGATTAAACAAAAGATGAAGTCACAATGACAAACAACTGATTGATAAAAATCTTCCAACATTTTCTTTCTGAAAATCATGTCCGATTTCCTAAAGTTAAATATGTAGAAGTAGAAAGAGCATTGTGATAGAAATTTACTGTGAGAAACTGACTAAATTCTATTGTTCCAACTTAATTAAATATCAGTTTAAAATCTCTAAAATAGTTTTTTCTTAACTAAGGCATTAATAATTCTATGTAGCTAGTTTTATTTACATGATCACAAATCTGTAACAGCATAATTGAAACATATCTATAAAACAGTTAAATAGAAATATAACCAAGGTATCTGCTCTAGCACTAGATAAAGCACTGTTTTTGACAGTTCCAGTTGAAGTTTGCTCATAATAAATGAACTAAGCCCCGTTTTGCTCATCTATAAGTAAAATAAAAAGTATTTTTTCCTTGCATAGTGCTGTTGCCAGGATCAAATGAATTAATGCTCATAAAATGCTTAGCAAATTGAGTAGCACATAGTATCATTCAACTAAATGTTAGCCATCTCTGCTATTTATGTTATTACCAATATGTCCTCACAGTCCTAGTGTGCAAAACTCTGTTACAATTTATATCTGTGTTTGTTTTCCTCAGTGTTCTGTGGTATGCACCTTCTACATTTTAGCCCAGGGATATTCCTGCTTCCCTGAATTCATTCATGCAATTTCATGACCTAACATGTCCTTCCTCACCCTGCTTTCTCTTCTAAACTGTATTCATGATCTATTGCTGTATAATGAACTACTAATCCAAAATAGAGTTGCTTAAAAGACCAACAATTATTACCCCATGGTTTCTTTAGGTCCAGAATTTAGGCACAGCTTTCTGAGTATTCTGCTTCAGGGTCTCTCGCAGGCTGCAATCAAATGCTGCTGAGGCTGTGGTCTCATTTCAGGCTTGGATTGGGCATGTTCTACACCCTGTCTCATTCCCATGGTTGTTCACAGAATTCAGTTCCTCATGAGCTATTGTTTCAAGAGTTCTAATTCCTCACCGGACTGACCAGATACCACCATGCTTCCTGCTACCGTGAGAATCTCCAGCATGGCAGTTTTGTTTTTTGTTGGCTTATTTGTTTTAAATCAAAATGGGCAAACCAAGAAGAAATAGAAACAAAGGAGGTCTTCATTTCATCATTTTTGACTTACTCCATTAGAAAGCAAGTTATTAGGTCCAGCTCACACACAAGGAGAAAAGATGGGAATACCAGGAAGTGAGCATGGAGGGTGGCTTCAACATCGTCTCACTTTCAATCCGCTTCTGACTACTCAGTTCCCACCACCATTATGAAAACAGGAAATTAATGGCTAACATAATTTCCAATTTTGATTGGTGTCCTCTTAGAATTCTGGAAGCACCGATAGTTGGATTCACAGTTTCTAATTTATCATGAAATGTGTGTGTGTGTGTGTGTGTGTGTGTGTGTTAATTTTCAGCTATACCTTGTCATGTGCTTTTCTATCTCTGAAAGAGTTTTGTACATAGGGTACTTTATATAAGTACTAGTGGACACAGCCAATATTATCTCTCACTAATAAACAATCTAGATGCTGAAATTCTAATATAGTCCCATGAAAGATATAGCTATCTTCAAAGAGAGAAGAGCATATTTCATTTTTGTATAAAAGTGCTGCATTTAATTAAATGAAAAAGAAGATTGATCTATATCCCCTCACTTTGTAGCACAATATAGTATGGTATTTTCCATGAAAACAAAATTATGTGATTTTATTTATAAATGACCATTATAATTATTTACAAGAACAGGGAAGCAAGGACGAGAAATTACTTTGTGCCATTGGAATCTGGATGAATAAAGAAGCAATATCAATCAAATCCCTTGAACCATTTACTCATATTAAGTTTTTAAAACTTTCTCACTACATATATTCTGGGATTAAGTAACCCATTTCAAATTCCTTTGGTTGCTGCAAGCTGGAATAGTGATGAAAAAATTGTAATAGAGATGAATTCATGTGATTCCCAACATATCAGATAATTATTGCACTTTTAAAGTACTTGGCAATAAAAGAGGTTCTGATTAATAGGAATAAAGTTAAAGCATTATTCATTCTTTTCTCAACCCAATGAAAACAACAAAAGAAAACACAGGTAAGGACAGAAGATTGCATCATCAATTAAATACAATTCCCACCCCTGTACCCTCAAGGAGAAACTTTTCTCCTCATATTTGAATTATACTTCATATTAAAAAAAAATAAATGTCAGGAGCCAAAAAAGCTCTTAGAAAAAGAGAAGAAAGGGGGAGAGAGAAAAAGAGAGAGAGAGAAAGAGAGAGAGATGTGTGTGGATATCACCATAGCCTTAGAACAGAAAAAAATTCTCAAACATTACAGAAAAAAACTACTAACTATAAGGAAAAATAATCAAAGAACCATTTAAAAATTTCTTTTCATCAAAAAATGAATTGAGGGGCTGGGGAGATAGCTCAGTTGGTAGAGTGCTCACCTTGCAAGCACAAGGCCCTGGGTTCAATCCCCAGCACCGCAAAAAAATTAAAAAATAGTAAATTGATACTTTCATTTCTTCTTAGAAGAGAAAAATCATGAGAAATTTCTTGTATCAGACCTAACAATAAGAATGAGCTAGAAATTTTAAAAATCATATTTCAAACCCATTATTGCTTAGAGTGGGAAAAAAATGCATTTACAAAATTCACTTAATGTTTTAGTTAGTGTTTTCACTAAAAGAACTGACAAGAGCAGTTTTAGGGGAGGAAAAATATATTGGGGGAGCTCATGGTGGCGGAGGTCTCAGTCCATGGGAAGGCTGGCTCCATTCTGCAGGGCTCAAAGTGAGTCAGAACATCATGGCGGAAAAGTGTGGCAGAGGGAAGCACCTCACATGGTGATCAGACAGCAGAGAGAGACTCTACTTGCCAGATACAAAAGATAAACCCCAAAGGCACACCCCCAAGGATCTACCTCCTCCAGCCACATTCCACCAGCCTTCAGCTACCATTCAGGTAATCCCATCAGGGGATTAGATTAATTCACTGACTGTGTTAAGGCTCTCATAATCTGATCACTTCTCCTCTCAACCTTCTAGCATTTTCTCACACTTAAGGATGCTTCACATGTAAACCATAGCACTTAAATTTATTACAAACAAAGAAGAAAGAGTATATAAATACATGACCAGTGAAACTCCACATCACGTACAACCACAAGAATGTGACCTTAATTAGAATGTTATACTCTATGTATGTGTAATATGTCAAGATACATTCTACTATCACTATATCTAAAAAGAATAAATGCAAAATTTAAAAAAGAATATATGAGGAAAAATCTCTAAACAAGCCCACTAAATACTAAGGAGAGGATTCAAATGGATGGGGAGAGCAGAAGAGCTGAGAAAGGGCCCGTCTGAGATGCAGACACTTAGCATTTGTAGAAGTTGAGGGTAGGGTGATAGGACTAAGGCAGAACTCCAAATACTCCCTTCTCAATCCCTGCTAAAGAGAAGGTCATCTTCATAACTTCATATCATTTTAAAGGCACTGGGAGACAACCTACCTAGAGTTGGGCCAGTTGTAACAGGGGGGAAGACTGGGAGAGAGTGTGAGGACATCTTGCTATCAGCTTGCCCACCCAACCACTCTGGCACCCACTGGATTGGAGCTAACATCAAACTTCAGACAACCCTACCTATCAGTGGAGAAGGGAAGTTAAGAACACTTTTGAAAGCCAATGGAAACAATAATTCATTTTTTCATTGAGACATTCCTTCTCTTTTTTTTACACTCTCTCTCACAGCTCTACCATCTTTGAATCCAAATATTTTTCATGCATCAATTTACTGAGGAATAGGATGTCTGAATAGTATATTACAGTTTTTTGTATATTCTTATATTTTTACTTTTTTACCCTTTTAGCAAACTTCCTGTTTATATTGTAGACAATAATTGAACACTTCATTTCTGTGTATTGTGGAAAAACTGTAAATACCTACTAGGAACCATTTGGTTTAAGGTGGTATATTGTTTGTATTGAGTGCTGTTAATATTGGTCTCCCCCTTAAAGGTAAGGTACTGGAAGCCTTCAGGGACACTTTAAGACTACAGGGTAGAATCTGCACTGCCTCAAATCCATGCCACTGGATAAGAAGACACACAAACAACATGAAAAAACAAGGGAACAAAGCACCTCAAACAAATGAAGATCTTCCAACAATAGAATCAATAGACAACACAATAGAAGAAATGTCAGAGAAGGAGTTTAGAAAAAACATAGTTAGACTGATCTTCAAAATAAAGGATGGTATCAAAGAGAAAATTCAGGAAGTGAAAGATCACTTCAATAAAAAGGCAAAGATTTATAAAAAGGAATCAAGCAGAAATCCTCAAAATGAAGGAAACAATAAACCAAATTAACAATTCAGTGGAGAGTATCACCAACATATTAGACAACTGGAAGAAAGAACCTCAGACAATGAAGACAAAATATATACTCTTGAAAATAAAGTAGACCGAACAGAGATGGTAAGAAACCATGAACAGAACTTCTGAGAAACGTGGGATGACATGATAAAAAACAAATTTAAGATCTATCAGAATAGACGAAGGCCTGCGTGAGGGGCTGACAGATCTGGCTCCAAGAGAGTGTTATAGGCCAGACTCTAAGGGAAATGACTAAACAGACTCCATTTTGCTCTGAGACTCCATGTTATGTAGAAATTAAGCTTCTCCCATGGGAACACCCCGCCTCTGTACCCATCATCAGTTACTTAGCATGACATGTTTAGCAATACAAAATGACAAGTCTTATGTAATGAAAAATTGCTCTCTTTTGATTCCTATTACTCCTAAACAATGTACCATGTGAACAGTGATTGTGTGGATGTTAGTAACCATTCTTTAGTTTGTACCTAGGTAAGCGTCATCTTGATCCACTTCCCCCTCTGTTGATGATCTCATGATGATAGTTTGTAATTTCGAATCATAGCAACAGACACATATGATTGATGTGATTTTTGGTATAAGAACCCTACAACCCTAAGGTCGGGGCTGTTCTCCCAAAAGCCATTTTTTTGGGCATCATGTGAGACAGTCATCTGGCCGGCTTAATAAAGACTCTCAAGTTTGGACTTCTTAGTGGTGATCAGTCTGTTCTTAAGTTGCACCCCATAGAGATACAAAGAAATTCACAATATTTTTTGAGACATAATAACAGAAAACTTCCCATATCTAAAGAATGAAATGAAAAATCTACTACAAGAGATGTACAGGAACCCAAATGTACAAAATTATAGCAGACCCACACCAAGGCACATCATAATGAGAATGATTAACATGCAGAATAAGGATAGAATTTTAAAGGCTGTGAGAGATAAAATATCAAATTACATATAGGGGGAAACCAGTTCAGATCTCAACTGCTTCTCAACCTAGATATTCAATGCCAGGGGATCCTGGAATAACATATCAAGCTCTACAAGAAAATGGATGCCAACCAAGAATCTTATATCCAACAAAATTAAGTTTCAGATTTGAAGATAAAATAAAAAATTTCCATGACAAACAAAAGTTAAAAGAATTCACAACTGGAAAGCCTGCACTACAGAACATTCTCAGCAAAATATTCCATAAGGAGGAAATTAAAAAAAATGAAAATCAACAAAGAGAAGAACTACACTAAAGGAGAGGTCAATCAAAGGAGAAAGTAAGTCAAGTTAAAAACCCAAAATAAACATAAATGATTGGGAATACAAATTATCTCAATAATAATCCTGAATGTTAAAGGCCTAACCTCATCAATCAAAAGATATAGAATGTCAAATTGAATTTTAAAAAAAGACCCCACAATACCACAATATGCAATATGCTGTCTTCAAGAGACTCATCTCATAGGAAAAGGCATCCGCAGACTGAATGGAAAGGTTGGGAAAAAACATATCACCCACATAGGGTTTCATCCTCATATCAGACAAAGTGGACTTCAAACCAAAGTTAGTAAGAAGGGATGAAGAAGGCCATTTCATACTGCTAAAGGAAATCATACACCAATAAGACATAACAATAATAAATATACATGCCCCAAATAATGGAGCATCTACTTACATTAAACAACCCTTCTCAATTTCAAGAATCAAATAGAACATAAGACAATAATACTGGGTGACTTTACCACACCCTGCTGAACACTGGAAAGATCTTCCAAAAAAAACTAAACAAAGAAACTATAGAATTAAATAATCAATCAAAGTTTTGGACTTAGCGGACATATATAGATTATTTCATCCATCATCAAGCAATACTTTCTTCTCAGCAACATGTGAATCCTTCTCTAAAATAGACCACATGTTAGGAAACAAAGTAACTCTCAGCAAATACAAAAAATAGAAATACTACCTTGCATTCTATCAGATCATAATGGAATGAAACTAGAAATCAATGATAAAATAACAAAAAGAAAATACTCCAACAGCTGCATACTAAATAGCATGCTATTGAAGCACAAATGGATAGCAGAAGAAATCAGGAAGGAAATTAAAAACTTTTTAGCGGTAAATGAAAACACCAATACAACATATCAAAATCTCTGGGACACTGAAGGCCATACTAAGAGGAAAGTTCATTGCATTGAGGTCACACGTAAAAAAAATAAAAAGTCAACAAATAAATGACCTAACATTACATCTCAAAGTCCTAGGAAAAGAACAAATCAACACCAAAAGCAGTAGCAGATAGGAAATAATTAAAATCAGAGGTAAAGTCAATGAAATTGAAACAAAAGAAATAACTGATAAAATTGACAATGAAAAGTTAGTTCTTTAAAAAAATAAATAAAATTCATAAAACCTTAGCTACAATAGTGAAGAGAAACAGAGAAAACTCAAATTACTAAAATTCATAATAAAAAGAAAATATCACAATGGATGCTTCTGAAATACAGAAAATAATTAGAAACTATTTTGAAAATTTATACTCAAATAAATTAGAAAATCTCAAAGCCTTCAACAAATTTCCAGAGACATACAATCTACCCAAACTAAAGCAGGAGGACATACACAATTTAAACAGATCAATTTCAAGCAATGAAATATAAGATGCCATCAGAAGTCTACCAACCAAGAAAAGCCCAGGATGAGATGGATTCTCAACTGAGTTCTACAAGACCTTCAAAGAAGAATTAATGCCAATATTCCTCAAAGTATTCCATGAAACAGAAATGGAGGGAACCCTTCTAAACTCTTTCTATGATGCTAGTATTACCCTTATACCAAAACCAGACAAAGATAAATCAAGGAAAGAAAACCTCAAATCAAAATCCCCGATGAACATAGACACAAAAATTCTCAATGAAATTCTGGCAAATCACATACAAAAACATATTAAAAAGATAGTGCACCATGATCAAGTGAGGTTAACCCCAGGGATGCAAGTGTGGTTCAACATACAGAAATCAATAAACATGATATATCACATTGATAGACTTAAAAACAAGAATCATGTGATCATCTCAATAAATACACACAAAAAGCATTTGACAAAATACAGCACCTCTTCATGTTCGAAACACTAGAAAAAATAGGAATAATAGGAATATAACTCAACATTGTAAAAGCTATCTATGCTAAACCCAAGGCCAACATCATTCTAAATGAAGAAAAATTGAAAGCATTCCCTCTAAAAACTGGAACAAAACAGGGATGCTTTCTTTCACCACTTCTATTCAACATCATTCTTGAAATGCTAGCCAGAGAAGACATATGAAAGAAATTAAAGGGCTATGAATAGGAAAAGAAGAACTCAAACTATCACTAATTGCCAATGACATGATTCTATATTTAGAAAATCCAAACAATTCCACCAGAAAACTTCTAGAAATCATAAATGAATTCAGCAAAGTAGCAGGAAATAAAATCAACACTCATGAAATTCATTTGGAAAATATAAGGGACCCAGAATAGCAGGAAGAACGAATTAGGAAGCATCACACTGCTCGACCTCAAACTATACTACAGAGCAACAGGAACAAAAACAGCATTGTATTGGCACCAGAATAGATAGGCAGACCAAAAGTACAGGATAGAAGACACAGAGACATACCCACATAAATGCAGTTACCTCAAAGTAGACAAAGGTGCCAAGAATATACATAGGAGAAAAGGTAACCTATTCATCAAATGGGCTGGGAAAACTGGAAATCCATATGTAACAAAATGAAATGAAACTTCTGTCTCTCACCCTGCACAAAAACCAAAATCAAAGTGCATCAAAGACTTAAGCACTAGAACAGAGACCCTGCATCTAACAGAAGAAAAAGTAGGCCCAAGTCTTCATCATGTCAGCCTAGGACCTGACTTCCTTAACAAGACTCCTAAAGCACAAGAAGTGAAATTAGGAATCAGTAAATGAGATGGATTCAAACTTAAAAAGCTTCTTTTCAGGAAAGGAAACAAACAATAATGTGAAGAGAGAGCCTATAGAATGGGAAAAAAATCTTCTATAGGCACCTAAGATAGAGCACTAATCTCTAAAATATACAAAGAACTCAAAAAACTCAATGCCACAAAAACCCTCAATCAATAAATGGTCTAAGGAACTGAACAGATACTCCAGAGAAGAAGAAGTACAATTAATCAACCAACATATGAAAAAATGTTCATCATCTCTTGCAATTAAAGAAATGAAAGTCAAAACTACTCTAAGATATCATCTCGCTCCTGTCAGAGTGGCAATTATCAAGAATATGATCAATAATAAGTGTTGGCAAGAATGTGGGGAAAAATGTACACGCATACATTGCTGGTGGGACTGCAAATTGGTGCAATCACTCTGGAAAGCAACATGGAGATTCCTCAGAAAACTTGGAGTGAAACCATCATTTGACCCAGCTATCCTACTCCTCAGTATATACCCAAAGGACTTAAAATCATCATAATACAGTGATGGAGCCACAACAATGTTTATAGTAGCTCAATTCACAGTAGCTAAATCATGGGACCAATCTAGATGCCCTTCAACAGATGAATGGATAAAGAAAATATGGTACATATACACAGCGGAATATTACTTAGTCTTAAAGAAGAGTGAAATTATGGCATTTGCAGGTAAATGGATAAAACTAGAGAATATCACTCTAAGTGAAATAAGCCAACCCCATAAAACCAAAGGCCAAATGTTTCCTCTGATAAGTGGATGCTGATCCATAGTGAGGGGTAGGTAGGGAAGAATGAAGGAACTTTGGATTATGCAGAGGGGAGTGAGGGAAGGGGTGGGGGGTGGGGATGGTAAGGGCAGTAGAATGAGACAGACATTACCCTATATACATGTATGAAAAAAAATTTAAAAGAACAATACAAAGGAAAAGAAGGGCATTGGTTAAGCTCAGTGCTAGGCATAAATACTATTAACTTCACTCTTACTGATTTTTAATGCTTTACATATTATTGAATAAAAATTATAAATCATACAGTGAATCAAGAATCAATATGCCCAATGACAGAGATTTATCTTACAATGAGAACCAGAGTCTTTAAGATTATACTAATAAATATGTTCTATTATAAATGCAAACAATCTGTATGAATAGATGGAAAATTTCAGCACAGAAATCGAAACTTTACAATAGATACAGTGGGAATGCCAAAAATAAAAAATACAGTATCAGAGATGATATTATGTTTTTTCTTCTTTTGGTAGGCTTATCATCAGTCTGGAACATAACAGAAAAAATTCAGCTAATTTTTCTTTAGATTAATAGATATTATCTAACTAAACTACAAGAAGCAAAATAAGGTGGGGGGAAAAGAAAATACAAATATGTGATGTCTATGAAACAATATCAATTAAACTACCATATGTATCCTTGAACTCAGAGAAGAGATTAAAAGTAATGAAGAAGAAATATTCAAACAGACATTGCTCAATAATTTCCCAAAATTGATAAAATGCATCAAGTCAAATGTCAAAATTCAATAAAACACTAAGCAAAATAATTAAATCACACCTAGGAATATCACAATCAAACTGAGGACATCGAAAGATGAAGAACAAATATAAAATCAGAGGACAAAAGACATGTTAAGTACCTTGAAATAGTTTTAAAACAATAGTTGAAGTCCCAACAAGAACAACAGAGACCGGAAGAAAATGGCAAGATTTCTTCATAGTGCTGAGAGGAAACAACAGTCAACCTGGAATTCATAACTGCTAAAAGTTTCCTTTCAAAATAAGAAAAAAATAAAAACATCTTCAGAGTAATCCTTTTAAGGAATCTTTACATTGATGTTTAAGATAGATTAGTCTATAATAATCACCTTTTCCTAACTGAGAACTCTTTTTGCTTCAATATTTTTTTTTTTAGTATTTTCCACTGAAGAAGTAAGATTACAGGGAATGAACAAATTTTCCAATGTCTGAAAAAAAGGTTAAATATGATCAAAAAGAAGGGAGCGTGTAGAATGAGGGAATTTAAGGAACTGTAGTTTGTGTTTGATTTTTTTTCTTTTACTTTACAGTATTTGTGTTTTCATTGTTTTGAATTGCTGTTTAAATACAGAAATACATAACTTCATGTGATTTTGGAAGAAATAATTATAACTGAAGTGAGTTCAAAATTCCAAGCTATGAAAACTCACTGAAATCAATGTATGTTGCTGAGTTCAGTTTGTTAGAGGCCTGATCTAAGGTGTTCACTGAATTAAACTGTTTATTAAGGGACAAGTAATAAAATGTGCTAATTTGACTATTCAAACAAAGAAGTCCTTTAGAAAACAAGTCAAAAAAAATTCACTGACTTTCCAGAAAGAGAATTTTGCCAATGTTTGTATAAGTTTGCTAGGGCTGCCATAACAGAATACTAGGGGCTTGATATTTTGAAGAACAAGAAATTTATTTTTTCATAGTTCTGGATTTTAAACCCCAAAACAAGACGTAGGCAGATTGGGTTTTCCTGAGGACTTATTTCTTAGTTTGCAGGAGAACACCTGTGTTCTGGGTCCTACTGTGGTCTTTCCTCTGGAACTTTTGATTCTGTAGTCTCTCTATGGACCCAAATTTCCTTTCCCAATGAGAACATCAGTCAGATTGCATGAAGACCCACTCTAATGACCTCATTTTTAACTGCCCACCTCTTGAAGGGCCCTCTCTGAATATGGTCACATTCTGAGGTAATCTGAGTTAAGTCTTCAATATAAGAATGCTCAACAGAGATAATCAACCCATAACACCAACATTGTTTAGAATTTCTGTCCCATTGTGACAATTAAAAAGTGAAGTACTTTAATTCATGTTGGGGGCTGTGCCATGTTGATCACATCGGCAGCGAGGAGGTTAATTGACATAAGCACACTCAGGTGATTTTATCGTCCACACACACAATGTATGCACATGTGTTCTCAAGCACTAATTGCCTGCTCGGAGCATCTCGCCTAATCTTTGCTTAAGAGGCGTGGCCCTGCTCTCCGCCTCCTGGAGGTGACATAAGCGTAGGCAGAGCGAGACAGAGACACAGCAGCCATTAGCAGAAAAGCAGTAGAAGAAGACACACGCGCGGCAGCAGCCAGAAGAAAGAAGAACACAGCAGCTAGTAGGGACACACAGCAGCTAGCAAAACAAATGGCAAGAAGAAAGAAAAGCGGCGGAAGGCAGATCGCAGAATGGAGAATTGAGACGCATCACTAGGGCACCTTAGGTAGACACACCATTAGTTCACAGGATGCAGGACGCACCAATAAGCAGCAGACCTTAAGTGAGGCGTAGCAAGTCTCTCTTCCTCTAAGCTCTAAGCAAAGCCTGTCCTTCTCTCAAGGTCTCTCTTAAGCAAAGTCTCTCTCTCTCTCCTCTCAAAGCAAGTAAGCCTCATTTCCTCTATCCTCTATAAACAAACAAGCAAGAAAGCAGTGCACTAAAGAGAAAGATAGAATTGCCTCAGTTTCCACTCCACCACCCATAAGACCCGTACAAGTTGTTGCTGCAAGCGGTGACAAATATCCATGGATTTTGGAACTGCAAAGAGCCAGCGACAAATTCAGAGTTATTATTATTTTATATTTTCTTCAATTTACCCACATGTCCTACATGTATATGAATCAATTCCATTGCCCACAGAACCTAACAATAGAGCTAATGATGAAATGATGACCACTTTCCTCCTATGATCATGAGCAAAGGCAAGGATTTGAGTCATCAAAATTTCTATTCATCTTTATAGTAGAGATTCTAACTTACATGATAAGACAAGAAAAAGAAAGACATAAAGACTGGACAGAAAAAATTAAAACTGTATTGACTGGAATATATATTATTTTCTATGTAAAAAATCCTAAGAATTCTACCAAAGGGAAAAAAATGAAACTCATAAGTCCATTTATCAATGTAGTAGTAATGCATAATTGTATAATAAAATTTTAAAGTTTTGTAATCAGATACAAATATAAACTCTTCAGGAATACATACTACACCCATATATTTGTACATTTACTATGTGTTAATTTGAGAGAAAAAAAGTAAAATTTGTTTCCCTTAGACTTTTATAAATGAGGTAGCATAGCAAAATGATTAAGAACATAACATATTTGGAAGTATATATTCGGTAACAACTATTTCTGCTACTATCAGAGCATTTGAAGTGAAAGTTATTTAACTTCTTCATATGTAAAATAAAGATAATATTAATACTTATTTATGGTGATTATTTTGAGGAGTAAATGGCATTTTCTATGTAAAGTACTTACATAATAAGTATTCAATAAATTTCATGCTGTTTTAAAAGTAATAAGATATATTGAAATAAATATTATGATATCTATATTGAGAATCCCAAAACATTTGTAAGAAAGTTAATAAAATTTAAAATGGAAATAACATACACAGGGATTGGAAGAATTGATAATATTAAGATATGAATCCTTTCCACATTTGGGATTGAATGTCATTTCAATAAAAATTTGAACAAGTCTTTCTGCAATGATCTAAAAGGTCAATGGAAATCAAAGGACACAAAATAGACAAAGCAATCTGGAAAAAATAATAAAATCAGAATAGTTCTATTATCTGATTTATAGGCTTACTACAGTGCTACAATTATCAAGACAATGTGTGTGAACAAAAAGCTAAACAAATATCAAAGGAATAGACTAGAAAGGAGTATCACGAATACATAGTTAAATTATGTTGACAATTGGACAAAATAAATGGTGAAAGGACATTGTTTTCATTAAATGATATCAGGACAATTGGCTGTCCATGGGGAAGAAAATGAGCCTCAGTTGCTCATCTCACACACAAAAGTTTATTTGGGACTGGTCATAGAACATGACATAAAAGCTAAAACTTTAAAGCATCTAGAAGCAAATACAGGAGAAAATTTTATGACCTTGAATTAGCAAAACTTTCTCAAGAAAGACACAGAGGCACTATGGCTAATTGGTAAAACAATTGATGAACTGGATGTCATGAAAATTAAAAACATGTCAATTCAAAAACATCATTAAGAAAATTAATAGAAAAGCCATGAACTAGGAAAATACATTTGCTACTGCTGTATCCAACTGAAGACTGGTATCCAGAATATATGATTAACTCCTATAACTGCAGTAAAAAGACAACCTGTTAAGATTTGAATGTAGAAGTGTCCAGAGTCATGTTTTGGAAACATGGTCCCCTATAAAACAATGTTCAAAGGTGGATCTTTTAGGCAATGATAAGAACTATAACCTCATCAGGAGGTTAATCAATTTAGTGGATTACTAATTTGAAACGACTACTAGGTGTTAACTGCAGGTGGGGTGGGGTGAGGTGTGACTGCAGGAAGTAGTCACTGTGGGTACACCCTTGGGGATTGCATTCTGTCCCTGACACTCTTCATCTCTCTCATATTCATTCTCTCTCTCTCTCTCTCTCTCTCTCTCTCTCTCTCTCTCTCTCTCTCTCTCTCTCTCTCTCTCTCTCTCTCTCTCTCTCTCCCCCTGCTGCCATGAGCTAAGCAACTTTTTTTTTTTTTGGCAGGCAGGGGACGGGGGTACCAGGAATTAAACTCAGGGGCACTTGACCACTGAGCCACATCCCCAGCCCTATTTTGTATTTTATTTAGAGACAGGGTCTCACTGAGTTGATTAGTGCCTCGCTTTTCCTGAGGTTGGCTTTGAACTGGAGATCCTCCTGCCTCAGCCTCCTGAGTCCTGGGATTAAAGGCCAGTGCCACTGTGCCCCTTTTGAGTAGCTTTTGTTTGCCACACTCTTCTGCCATAATGTTCACCTCGACTCCGGCCCAGAACAGTGGAGTCAGTGGACCATGGAATGAACTTCAGAAAACATGAGCCCCAAATAAGCTTTTCCTCGGCTAAGTTGTCCCTGTCGGGTATTTTAGTCACAGCAATAAAAAGCTAACCCACAACCTAGTTTTGTGTAGTGATATACTCAACAGTCACCTCAAAAAAAAAAAGATAAGTAAATGCCCAATACAGCTCTGAAAAAAATAAATCCTTAATGTTTTTAAGCAAACAAGAAGCAACGAACTTAAACCAGTGATGTACCACTATACAAACAAACACACTGTGTACATAAGTGTGCATACACACACTGAAATGGTTAAAACTGTTTTCTAAAAAACTGATAACACAAATATTGATAAAATTCTCCTCCATTACTTAAAAGGATCCCCAAAATTTGAATCAACGTAACATCATATCATCTGATTAAAGGAAAAATCAATTTTATTATCACAAAAACCACTGAAAACTCACTTAAAATTTCAGAACACAGTATAGTAAAATGTCTTAGTGAAGAAGTAAATGCAGGTAACTTCCTCGGCTCAAAAGTAAGCATATATCTAAAACCTAAACTAAAGCATCCTTACTAATTAAAGACAAGATTATTTACTTCTCATTGCAAACAAGACCACTTAAATTTAACAGCTTGCTGGAGGTGATAGCAAGTGAAATAAACTAAGAAAAACAACTGAGTCATCTCAAAAATACTCTAAGTGAAAGAAGTTAGACATAAAATAATATATATTATAATATTCCATTTATATAAAACTCTAGAAAAGAAAAATCTAATCTACATTAAAGAAAATAGATCTGTGGTAACCCAGGTCTGGGAGTCTGGGCAATGGGGAAAAGATTAACTGAAATGGTGTATAAGAGAATTTTTCATGTTGTGTTTTGGTTGTGACACTCATTTACACAGACATATATAAATTTGTTAAAAAAAACAAAAACATTCAAAATGGATGTGTTTTGGATGTAACTATATCTCAATAAAATTGACTTTAAAATACACAATTTATTTTATTTTTTACAGACTGCATTTTGATTCCTTGTACACAAATGGGGTATATCATTTCGTTTCTATGGTTGTGTATGATGTAGATTCATACCATTTGTGTAATCAATTTTTATATTTCTAGATTCCACATATAAGGGAAGACATATAGTATTTGTCTTTCTGAGACTGGCCTATTTTTCTTAACATGATGCTCTCCAGTTCCATACATTTGCATGCATGCAAATGGTATGATGTTATTCTTCTTTATGGTAAAAACATAAACCCTTTGTGAACATACACCAGATTTTCTTTATTTGCTTCTCCATTAATGGGTATATAGGATAATTTCATGAACGTAGGGAGTCAATTAGGGAAAGAGGAAGAGGAACCAGAAGAGAGAGCAGTAGGGAGGACAGATATAACCAAACTACATTATATGCATGTATGGAAATGTTACAATGAAAGCCATTAATTTTTACAATTAATGCACACTAATAATTATAATGAAAAGCATAAAATGAGCAATGAAATAAAGGTATTTCCTTTAAGTGATTAATGGTTATACTCATGTTTCATTTTATTTTTGAAAACTAAGATAGAAACTTTATAGCTATATAGGCACTAGGTAATTTTTGGCTTCATTTCAGAATTCTTGGTATAAATTACTGCAATGATTTTCATTTAATTTGGGGTCAACTCATTGTCAGGCCCTTTTCACAGTCTATTCTGGGAGAGAAGAAAGAAAGAGAGAGAGAGGGAGGGAGGGGAAAAGAAAAGAAATACACTTATTTTACATACAGGAAAATAAAGTTCCAAAAGCCCTTTGAACTTTCCAAAGGGGTCCTTGACAGTAAATATCAGAAAGATTTGATCGATTGATCTCAGAGCTGCCTGGCTCTAAGTTTCATTTTGTTGTTGTTTGCTTTTTTGTTTTTGTTTTGTTTTGTTTTTGTCGTGGAGATCAAATCCACAGGCTCATACATGCTAGGAAAGCACTCTTCAACAGAGCCACATCCCCAGGCCTAAGTTTCTTTATGCCATACTGCTCCTGCGGGTCAGCATGTGTCATAAACTAGTATATTGATGACTGAAATTTTTAGGGTTATTCAGTTTTATATTGCAGTGAAGAATTTTTTTTTTTAGTTTCCACAACTTACCAATAATTTTATTTTTCCTAAGGGGCCTGATTATAATCATTTTTACTATATACACAAATGTAGAAGATATGTCTAGGGTGTGGTCTCAGCACTCCCAATTTTGAAACTGAATGATAGAATGATAAAAAAAAAAATGATGCCATTATCATTCTATTAGGACTAGCATTGATGAATGGTTTAATCCACCTGCATCTACATCTGAACTCTCTCCTCACTTAATGAAAAAATAACCTTTAGCCAATCTTACTCTCAAGCTTTTTATAGATTTTATAATGACTGCTAATTATTTTATACAACAATAGAGTGGAAATTATTGCTATTGATTCAAGCAGTTTACTGGGTGTTAATGGAATGTCATTTTTTCACAATTCCATTACTCTTTTGTGGACTTTAGAAAACATTTGAAATATTTTGTAGTCTGGTTTTAACAGTCAGTTCTCCATCTTCACTTTAGCCTTCTCCTGTGGATGCAATTAGACTGTTCTCCTCAGTATGGTACAAATCCCAAAGAGTTGACCTACATTCAGTCATTCCAAGACTTCAGGTGATTTTATTGTTTTCCTTTTTCTTTATGTTCTTAACTGACATGAGTTATTGGGGGGGGGGGGAAGGCTGAGTAATCTCATTTTTCACATGATTTTACAGATATGTTAAATCATTTTTAACTATTATTTGGTAGTTTCTTTTTCAGCTTTAATTTTACGTAAAATTTTTAACATGAAGGCAAGGAAGAATGCCTTGTATGAGCATAAAGTAGACTATGTTACCAAAACAAAGTAAAACTAGCTAATGACTCCGAATGATGCTATCTTTAAAAAGATTTAGAATTATACACATCCAAAGCTGAAAAAAATCACTCTCATAATGGAAGTATTACATATACCACATCCTAGAAGACAGACTGGGGAAATCTGAGTCCTTCTAACTGGCTTTCTTTTGAGGCACTGGGTCTAAAATCACTTCTAATGATTAAGCATGAGGATGGATGATAATTTGATACATCTTGATAATTACTCAATTTGTTCTTTTTTATTCAAATTCAAATATAATTTTAAATAGCTTAGAGTATTGAATAAAATATAACATGGTAGTTATTATCTATGAATTCATGTCTATTAAAGGGGACTATTAAATAAACTGACATAGTCTGTATACGCATGAATTTGCATTCAGTGGGAAGTCAGCAATATATGAACATATATAAAGCAAATGTACATATAATGTATCATTTATGATCTGTGTGGAGAAAAGCATAGCATAGAAAGAACTTTGATGGTAAATGCAAGGGAGTGTTGCTTTTATAGGGTGGCTCAGGAAAGAGGCATCCTAAGGGGGTCACCTTGGAACAAGAAGCAGAATGAAAACATTCGTGCTGTGCACAGTTGGGTGAGGGATTCCAGGTAAAGGCAAAAGCACCTGCAAGTAGCTGCCATCAAACAGTGTTTGGCATGTCTGAGAAACAGCAAGGAGGCCAGTACGGCCAGAACCCAGGACACGTGGGGAGAATGGAAGAGAAAGAAGCTGGATACACAAGGCCTCAAAATATGGGGCAAAAACTCTAAGCTGGAAAGGAAATCATTGATGAAGAGCAAGTGAGTAAAAAGTTTCTTTTTCACTCTGTTATTTTGTCTATATTTCTGTGTGCAAAAGGGCATGGTCTAGAGGAATCCACTGTCAACATGGAATAAAATTACCCTTTTGCATGCTTTCCACTAAAACTGAATCCAGCAACTCAGAAGTGAGACTTCAGAAGCTCACAGATATTACCCCCTCAGTTTTGTTTTTTCAAAGGGAAATAAGAGAATGGTAGAATTTCCTGTGAAGATGGTGATATCAAGAAAAGGTTTGTCATTTACCATTAAATAAACCAGCTGACTTTAAAGACCCATTTTGGAAAGTGAAAGATGACATTTACAGCTATCAAATTAATTTTATAATTAATGAAATATCTATTATTAAAATATCTATAATAAATTGACCTTTTCTAAAATACTGAAAGACTGTTGTTTTTCTTTCATTCTAATTTCTTGAATGTCAGACTAAAGTAAATGCCAAATGTAAGAAAATTAAAAATAGTAGGAAAAACATATGCTATTTTTAATTCTTGAAGGACAAGTACTATCTTTATATCAATTTGTCATGCAATTAAAATCCCAGAAAATCATTTGGCACAGCTTTAAACACATTACATTGTGTTATTCTTTAAACTTCTTTATTAGCTTCTCTAAAATTCTAGATATGCAGATACCCCTGTCACTTTACTTCATATTTTATTGTAATAGTCTCATTAAAACCTAATGAGATGTATGGATTACCTACAGTTAATAATGTAAAAATATTTTCAATATACCATAAACATGCAAATTAGAACACACACCTTTTATAGATAGTATACATAAATTTTCTTATAATCTGACTGTTCATAACAGTCCTTGTTCCTTTCCTTTTTTTACTTGTTTTAAAGTGCTGGGGATTTAGCCCAGGACTAGGCAATACTCTACCACTGAGCTAAATCCCCAGCCCTAACAGGTTTTTAAAAATGAATTCCTATACATGTTATTGAGTTAAATACACATACATTCAATTGTTTTTTGTGATTCTTTGCTACAAAGAGTCTTCCTTCTAAGATTATTAAGTTATTACCTCAATCATGAAACAAGCTGATTGATACTGTATATATTCTGTATCTTATAACATGCTGGGTGAAAGTAAAGGTTTAGAAGTCAGTGGAATCTTAAATCCCAGTTTTTAAAATTACACAGATTATAGTTTTGAAACACATTGCTATTTTTTCTCAAAAATGGAAATGCTCATGAAATAATTTCATACTCAGAATTTTCACACTGCTATAAATAATTTAAACACCAAATAATAAAAAAAATTACAGGATGAATTAATTCACTTTTTTTCTTCCTGGAATCGAGTGACAAATTCATAGAACAACCCTCAGTTCTTCAAAAAGGAAGGGAAGGAGGGGTCTACAATCACAGACACACCTTCCTTAAGAAGTTATTTGAGGATGGTGAAGAAGTAAACTAATAAAGAGGAAATAAGAACTGTGTACTCCCCTCAAAAGGACAGTCAGAGAATATCCACTCTTTCTTCAAATAAGGGGATAAAAAGAGCTTAAAAGCCAGATATGGTAGAGCACAAAGACCACCAAATAACAGAAAAGTTCAATGGAAATGGAAAGGGACAAACATCTTTTTAAAAATGTTCCATCAAAACGAAAACTTAGGAAGATAATTATGATAGCTGGCTCAAATAAGAGAAAGTTAATGGCATTTAAACAGCAAAATGAAGGAATTATAGCAAGAGATAGGTGGGGGAATTCCAAACATCCAAGAATTACATGCACCAAAGAGAATGGCTGTAAAAATGAAGTATTAAATGGAGCTATTCATATATACATTGATAAAAATAGTATAAACACTTTCTTAGAAATGATGCCTGCAAAACAGTAGCTACCTCTGTGGAGGAGGAAGATAGATAGGATGAGACAGGACCACAAAGCTCTTTAATTGTCTGAAATATATTAGATCTTCACATGGGTCAAGAGCACATGGAGGTTCTGTGTTCTGTTATGATACTGCAGAGAAGGAAAAGATTTTTCTCTGTGTAAATCTCTTGCTTATTGGATGAAGCCCCTGTAACAATAGATTAACAAAAGAACATTCTACTTTTTTTTTTTTTTGTGGTGCTGGGGATCGATCCCAGGGCCTTGTGCTTGCACTCTACCAACTGAGCTATCTCCCCAGCCCCATTCTACTTTTTTTTTAATGTAAGTTTTATGTGACACAGAAACCCTCAAAAGGAAATGAAAACCCAAAGAAACAGACAAGAATGTGTTTCCAGACAGTGGACAGTGATTGACAGTTATGATGGGAGGAAAAGGCTATTACCTAATAGTAACAACAGGGAGAAAGAGCAACATGTTTGCTAAGAGTCCTTTTGACATCTCTGTCTTCAGCTCTTTTCCTCTAGGTCTAGGGAGGCCCCTCTCAATTGAGGGTCTTGCCACCTACTTCCCAGAAGAGGGAAAGTGGAGACTGATCTTTTCTGCTGTTTTCTCAATGCCCGGGCACCATACTTTAGGGTAATGCATTCTGAATCCCATAAATGCTGTTCTGAATTTGGTATTGGGTCAAATACTTTATAATATTATCTTAAAGGTTAATGTCATCAAAATATAAAAGTGCATTTGCCTTTCTGGATCGGTGTCTATTTTTTTTTCCATCAAAGATGGAAACTATTGCTCAAAGAGGAAAGTGTCTCCCTAGACTAAACGCTATGTCACTTATACAGATTATAGCTGGAAAGACTTGTTTTCCTTGGTAAGGGCACTGACATTAAATAAGAATTCAATTCTTCAACATATCAGATTAAAGCAAGATTCTAACAAGACTAAACTTAACCCTACCCTGATCTATATTTTATGGAGCAAAGTTGTATCATGTAGGACATCAGCCCAAGGATGTTTATGTCAAATTTTACTAGCATAGCTGTATCTTCAAAGTAACCTCTAACCTTCATTATAATTTCTTGGCTTGAGAACAGTTCTTTTTTTTAGCAGTGTTAATTAAAATATATGACCATGGTGTTCATTGTAAATGGGAATGACATTATATATATATGTTTTCCCTTTATATTGTTTGAAACCCAAAATGTCAGAAGAAAAAGAGATTTTTCATGTGGCTTATTTCCCACTACCTATCTTATTTTTGTATAAGGCAAAGAAATTTGTAGAGAAATTAAAGACCTTCTGAAAATTTCTATAAAAAAGCATAATACAGAATTTTATTTTTGCACAAGAAATGTTTGCTATGATTTAGATTTCAGCAGAGAATTGGCAGGATGAATCTTCCCATGGCCAATTCCCTCTGATCCTAGATTAGGTTCTAAATCTCTAAAATTCCTCTAAAGGGAATTTGAAGAGTAGAGTTCCTTGCCTGCTCACTGCTGCTTGGCACGTAAATATGCAAGAATCCAAGGCAGTGTCTTTTACTTGCATTACTTCTCTTTCTGTGTCTTAATTTTTAAATTTCACATCTAATTCTGATTTAAATAGGCATGGAATTCCTGTTGAGCAGTAAATTCAGCCAGTTAAAAGAAACTTAGATTTTCACATGGACAACATGAAAAACTATAAACAGCCTAATGCTTGGTTTGTTGGTTGCTCAATCAGAAAGAAGGCCCTTCCCAGGATACCTTTCTTTTATTAAAGGGTAATTCTTTAGAAATTAATTCTACCGATTAGAAAGAATCTCCAAATAGGAGAGTTTAGACTTAATTTCAAACTTAAAGAAGGTGAAAGTATATGCTAAAATACAAGCAAGAGTGTATTATAAAAATTAACATCTCCTGATTTAAAAATTCTTGCAAATAAAATGAATTAAGCATAGTATAGTTACCATACCCTACAAGAAAGATTAGATTTAAAGCATATCATTTTAATTTTTCTAAGAATTTGGATGTGTTAAAAGAGACAGTTAAATGGAAGAAAGTTTCCAAGTATGTTGTTTGTTTTGATATCAAAGTAGTTATCACTGCTGAAATGGCATTTTAAAGTTATGAAATGTAATCAAAATATGTGTCTGCAACTAAATTAAGTAATATGCTAAGTAATTAGTAGGTTGTATGAAATAGTTTTTTTTTTTAATTTCACACGATGTTTATGGTAGTTTAATTGACTTTGAATACTTTGAACTAATAAAACTATCTGTGTTTTCTAGATGTTTAAACATTTAAAAGTTTAAAACCAAACACTGATATGTTTGTATATGAAAATATATCTATAATTCTGATTAATAATATATAAGGAGTTAATAAAAATGTAGCCAAACTGCAAAACTCATTTATTTCCATAATTTTTTCTATTAGTAATCATCTAATATGCTATCTAAATGAATGCATGTTCCCTAATAAAATCCTAGGGAAATTAAGGATTCTTAATAAAATACTACCTAGATTTAGCTATACTTATAGACCATGAACCTTATTGTAAATTTTTGGATAAAAAAAATGTGGATATGTTATGGGCCAGCTATATGGGCAATGTCCATACAGACTCCATGTCATGTAGGAAATGCTTCTCCCATGAGAAAACTCCACCTCTACCATCCTGATTCTGCTTAGCACACTTGCTTAGGAATGCAAATATTCCTGTTCTTAGACAATGTAAAATTGTGTTCTCTTTTTGTTCCCGTTTTTATTGGACAATGTTGTCCTATCAGAGAATGATTATCTAGACGTTAGTAGCCATTCTTTAACTTGTACTCCACTAGGGTTGTTTTGACCCACTTCCCTTTCTGCTTATGATTTTAGACCTCATGATACTTGTTTGTAGTTCTGAATCACAGCAACAGTCACTTTGATTAGGGCACTGACACGCTTTACTTATGGTATAGAAGATGTACTCCAACCCTTGGAGGGGTCAAGGAGTGTAGACTGGCAGTCTGCCCTTGTCCTGGGGGGCCCACTGGCTAGTGAATAAAGATGGTTCCATCTCCTGCTTTAAGATCAACTGGGTGATTTAATTGCAATCTTGCCATAACAGATACATAATTATACATATACAATTCACATATGCATTATCTGATTACAAATCATATTTTTCTAAAACTATCCACTCTTTATCAAAATGAAACACAAAAATATACAAGTTTCCCTGGTTTTTAGGATCTTCATTTCTGAAACTTGAAGTGAAACGGCATATAAAACTTAAATAAATTTACATGTTTTCTTTTGTTATCTGTCTTTTACTACAGATGTCCCAGTATAAAGCTAATAATAGGTAAGGATAAAAAAATCTTTTCTCAATGGGCATGGTGAAGCATGCTGCCTATAATCCAAACAATTCTGGAAGATGAGACAGGAAGATCATAAGTTCAAGGTCAGCCTCAGCAACTTAGCAAGACCCCCATCTCAAAATAAAAAAATAGAAAGAACTGACTATGTGACTCAATGGTAAATCATCCCTGGGTTCAATCCCCAGTACCAGGAAGGAAGGAAGGAAGGGAGAGAGGGAGGAAGAAAGAAGTAAGAGAAGGAGGGAGGAAGGAAGGAATCTTTTCTTCCCTATAATCCAAAGAATAATAATCAAATAACTATAATTTCAATGTTATTACTTACTAATAATAATTACTAATTTAAGTAAAAATGTTATTTTTTCATATCAACCTTAATACTTAAATTAGCCTATAAATTATTTCAGCTGTGTTAAAAATTTTCCCAATGAAAAAGTAATTGTATAGTGAACTAAATTATCAGAGAAAAGGAGATTCAATTATAATCTGTTAGAGGTACAGATTTTTAGTTGGCAAAATATTTTCAAAACTAAAATAAAAATAATCATCTCTCTGTAATTCATAAACTATACCATATCTAGCTTTACTTACTAGTGTATTCTGAGTATTCTTTTTTTATTTCTCAGTTCTGCCAGACTAACATGAACCCTGGCACATAGAATTTTATATATTCCCTACTAAATCAGTTTCTTAGAGGATAGAAACTGCATTTGGGAGCAGAAAATTAAGTACCTATTGCTGTGTGGGTGTTTCAGGATTTCTGTGTGGGTGCTAACACCAGCTTAAAAGAATATATCTAAGAGCCAAATTGCAACAATTTAAGCATCTATCGAAAATAGAAATTGTAATTAATCATGCTGTCTAAAGAGCTTTGAATCCACACTGATAATTCCTATACACTTTCCCTTAAGAATTTTTAACCATATATTCAGTTTATTTTAGTCAGCTGAAAACTCTCTTAGTCGTGTGTAGTTATTGGTTTATTTTCAGAACTGATCCAATGCATCTATAGACAAAGCCTCACATTTCTACTATGAGGGAAAAAGTTAAAAACCCTTAGCTATCTACAATAAAGACACTGGTTTTACAGGTGAAATTACAGATAATATCAAAGAATATTTACAAGTTTAACAAAGAAATTTTGGAAAATAAACTATTCCAAGTTTTGCAGATAAATGTTACCAAAATATATAAATTTTGAGGTCATACCACTTTTAAATGTGTGTTATATAAAAAAAAATGCTAATGAGGAAAATCTAGGTGTCAAGAGGTGATATGTCTTTCCACTGGGTGCAAATGAGCAGTTCCCTTATCTATTGCCTAGAGATTCCATCCACCTGAGAATGCATCAGAAAAGACATTGCATAAACCTCGTAAGCCCTCAGTGTTAAGCTCTCAGGGTCCCCAGCCTTGAACCTGAGCTTCCCACTCTGAGGGGATGTATGCCCTAGACAAGCAGGGGATGCTAACACTGATTCAAATAGTAAACTTTCTAGAAAAGAAGTTTGTGTGTGTGTGTGTGTGTGTGTGTGTGTGTGTGTGTGTGTATTCTACGAACCTAAAATTTACCTTGTAAGAAGATTTCTGTTAGCTCTTTCACATGGAGCTGGAATTGTCTACTTTACAATAGTCTATCTTGCACAAATTACAAATCATAACAAAAAAAATAAAATATTTTATAAGTAACTTTCCTTAGATTAAATTTGATATCTATCAGATAACATCATAATCATACTAGTAACGTTGTTGCCATATTTTTCCTCCTGGGTACCCTCACAAAAATAAAAATAAATATTTCACTATATCACCAAGAAGTTGACTGACAACAGAGTAAGGAGGGTCCATCTTCAAATGTAACAATTATTACATTAATAACTCATCAAAATGAGTCTGACTCCTTTTCTGTGTTTGATAGCTGACAGTTTTCACACCCTACTAGTGCCCTTTACCTTCCTGTCCTACATCTGGGGACACTGATAAGATAATAAGGTTGCTCTCTCCTTTTGTGCTGAAGAAAAATCAAATCACACAATTTCCCAGACTGTGCAAATTAGGGGCTCCAATTCCACTTCTTAAGCCCCATAAAACCTCATACCTGTCTCCTCTACACATTTTTGTTCAAAAACATTCCCTGCTCTTCCTTATGTAAGTCATAAAACTTCTCGTAAATCCTCTTTTCATAAATTCTTGGTATGTATAGTATCACCAATCTCAATATCCAAACAAAATTTTGGTTGGAGTGACCCTTTACACTTTAGGAGGAGACCCTACCAACTCTATCTCCTTGGTTTGGGCCTGTTTTCTACATGATTCTAATACAGGAGTAAAGCCTTCAATGAGAAAGTCACTACTCACATATCCTAAATTATTTAAATTTTGTTCATAATTTTCTTATTTATAAAAGTAACAAATTTATACAAGTTAAATGGAAAATGCAGAGTTCAAACAAGCAAATAAAGAGAGGAGAAACTGAATTCACTTCCGTGTTGAGATGTAAGTTTCTGAGAGATTGTTTACCTGAATTTGCCTTCATGTTATTCTAAAATTTCATTTATTATTTGACTACAATGCTAAGTTGGAACTATTTCTTCTTTTAGAATTATGAAATCATGAGTTCATGGTTTCAAACATTTGTATCTTTTGAAAGTAAGTGTTGGCAAACTTTCTTAGTGAAGGAACACAGTAAATATTTAGGCTATGCTAGTCATTTTTTCTCTGTCAAAACTACTCAACTCTGTCATTTTAGCAGGAGTGGCCACAGTTAAAATACCAGCTGACCCAGTTTCCGAGCCCCTGTCCAACATCAGAAATCTAATGCTATTTTGATATTTTCAACCCATTGTATGAAAACTTATATTGGGTACTTAAAGAATCATATCTTTCCTGCTTTTCTAAGATATTAAGTACTCTGGTATGAATATGATTTTTTAAAAATTTATCTTTATTGTAAATGAATGGGATACATCTTGTTTCTCTATATACAAAGTAGAGGCATACCATTTGTGTAATCATACATTTACATAGGGTAATGGTATTTGATTCATTCTGTTATTTTTTCCTTCCTCCCTCTCCTCCCACACCTCTTTTCCCTCGATATAGTCCCTCCTTCCTCCATTCTTACCTCCCTCCCACCCCCATTATGTGTCATCATCCGCTTATCAGCGAGATCATTCGTCCTTTGGCTTTTTGAGATTGACTTATCTCACTTAGCATGATATTCTCCAATTTCATCCATTTGCCTGCAAATGCCATAATTTTATTATTCTTTATGGTTAAGTAATATTTCATTGTATATATACACCACCGTTTCTTTATCCATTCATCAATTGAGGAGCATCTAAGTTGGTTCCACAATCTGGCTATTGTGAATTGAGCAGCTATGAACATTGATGTGGCTGCATCACTCTAGTATGCTTATTTTAAGTCCTCTGAGTATAGACCGAGGAGTGGGATAGCTGGGTCAAATGGTGGTTCCATTCCAAGTTTTCTAAGGAATCACCACACTGCTTTTCAGAGTGACTGCACTAATTTGCAACCCCACCAGCAATGTATAAGTGTACCTTTTTCCCCACATCCACCCCAACACCTATTGTTGCTTGTACTCTTGATAATCTTCATTCTAATTGGGGTGAGATGGAATCTTAGGGTAGTTTTGATTTGCATTTCTCTTATTACTAGAGATGTTGAACATTTTTTCATATATCTGTTGATTGCTTGTAGATCCTCTTCTGTGAAGTATCTGTTCATTTCCTTAGCCCATTTATTGATTGGGTTATTTGTATTCTTGGTGTCGAGTTTTTTATACATTCTGGAAATTAGTGCTTTAATTAGTGGCAAAGATTTTTCTCCCACTCTGATTATGTTTTGCCTTCTGTCTTAGATTTGGTGAGTCTTTAAACCAGAAACCTACTGTCATTGAGTTCTGAAATTTTTTTTTAATTTTTGATTTTATTACTTACTTTCCTCTTCTGTCACTTTCTTTTCTTTCTTAGACTCTTGTTTATATCTTAGAATTAGTTGTTTATTTTGCATCTTTGTAATTTTATATCAACCTGCCATTTAGGATTTATTGAAGATTTCCTCAATTTTATTTTTCTACTCTTCTATTAGATTTTTAAATTTTCCTATCTACTAGAAATTTTTAAAAGTTTTATAATTCCAAATTTTCCTTCTTTGTCAAACTACCAGAAGATTTATTAAACATAAAAAGGAAGTCAACCAAGAAAGAGATCTACCTAATGCCTAAACCTAAAAAAACAATGAGGAAGGAAAATAGAACAATGATATAGAATGGCAAATTCTAAAAAGAATCAGCTATAAAATTAATTTAAATTTATTGCCTCTGGAATTAAAAAAAAAGTTAGGGTTAGAATAATTTTCTAGTCTGAAGGGATTATGAAGAACAAATGTATTCACAGTTTATTGGATCAAGAACAGAATAGGTGAGTACATGCAGATACTCTGTTGTACTAGTGTTAATGGGAAGAGTGGAAAGAACGTAACTGGATGCTCCCATTTTCTCAGTAAAGTATGAAAATGATTATCAGCTGACTGTAAGGGGGGTATGTTGGAAATTTAAGGAGAAAGAAGATGCAAAATGATCACCTTTAAATGCAAAATGCTCACCTGTAAAAAGTAAGAAATTACAAAGGAAATACAGTAGGATTGCCAGGCACTGTCAAGTGTCCATTCAAGATCTGAAGCCATCAAAATTAATACAAATCATTGTGGTCATTTAATTTTCTCCTATAATGCTTAGCTACCTACGTATGAAACATTGTTGCCAATAATCAGGTCTCTTTGGGATTTTGGTTTTGCTGGAAATTCTAACAGAAGGGAAAAAACGTTTGAAAAGTATTTCTTATGGGTATTTATACATGGTAGACATCGCTTCAAGGCTGAAAAAGGAAAAGGAGACTTAATTGTAAGTGTGGAGGAGTAAAAGGTTGGCCATCTATAGAATGAGAGGGCTCATTAGTCACAATTGCTGAAGTGAGATTTTTTTTTTTAATGGTAGCTGGAACTACAAGATGTAGGAGAAAATAGGATGCTTTAAATTTTGAATTTTGGAATGCGTTAGAGTTTTAGGTTATGGCCCTAAGAGTTTGTTGTTAGAATGGAAGAAAAATTATTATGGGTAAAAGGGTCAAAAAGATGAATGGTTAAAGTGTTAAGTGAATTATTCATATAAATTTTGAAATTTTCAAAAATTATAACAAACTTTTATAAAAGTCTCCAAGGGATATGAACTAACAGTCTGAGCTTAAAAGTAGTGGTTTCTTTTGTCCTTTCTACAAAAGTGATGGATCCATAAGCAAATGTCAGTAGAACTCTAACAGGGTTTCTCCACCAGGAATCAGGAGGGTTTTTTTCCATCCATTAAATAATACTACAGATTATTTTTTATGCATTATGCCAACTCTACTGCAAAGAACTAGTACCTGTAATGGGTGGCAGGGTGGCAGTGAAGCAGGAAGGATCACATTTTTACATCCTGGATTCCCTGTGAAAAATAGTGTGGAGAAGGACCAGTCTTCAGGCTGGGATCTGTTAAGAGGCCTTGTCATCATCATATTAAGATACGTGCTAATTTGGATTGACATGGTGGTAAAGGTGGGCAGAATCATTTAGCCTAATTCGATAGTACATGATGATGGGTTGAAAATAGGAAGCATAGTAACTAATGTCGCCGAATTATATTTTGCCATCCATTGAGCAATATTCAAATGTTTACTACATGTTGGGCATTTTTCTTGGTGATGAGTATGCAGCACTAAACACAAAATAAATATTTATAAATATATATATATACATACACATATTATAATATATGTACTATTGCAATATATTTATTTATTCCCCTTCCATCGTGAGCTTCACAATAGTATATTTTCTTGAACATGTTATTATTTGAGAAATTATTTGGGAAATTATTTGGGAGACTGCTCAGAGACCCAAGGGGTACAACTGACTTTGCCCCAAGGTCAGGATGTTGAGACTGTGAGTGGCAAATGTTGATGCCTATAGAATTCAAATTCAGAACCCTGGATGGATGGATGAGCTCATTTTTATCTTAACTACATTATAATGAAAACAAGAAGACTAGACTAGAGACAAATGGCAGTGATGTTGCCAGGAACCTAATGGAAAGGGGAAGGAACCACTGAAGGAGAAATTACACACATTCAGTCGATTAATACATGTCAGCATGAGGTCAGTTTTTAATCTCTTCTTTAAATTTTGGTTACTAGCAATCAATTAGTAGTTAACGTTTTGAAAAACAGATACCGTCCAACACTGCATACCAAACAAGCATGTGCTAAGATCAGGCAAATGGACATCCCAGCTTCCAGGGTCTATCCCTGGCAGGAGGTCAGTTTTGACAGGTTAAAGTGGTAATTATCATACATGAATTATGATGGAAATTAAGGAAAGGCAGCATGTTCTTAAGCAGCAGACTATTTCCATGCTGAAAGAGTGCTTCAGGATATCAAGACTCAGACCCCACTTGGTGGCTCAGAAACCAAATGTTTGGAGACAGGAGGAAATGCTGGTTAATTAGTAATCAGAACCATATTTGCAGAACCTTAGAATGTGATGTTCATGTCTTTGAAGTGTTAAAAGTACTTTGTGTATCCTAGTGGCTTCCTTACTCTTCAAGGTGTTTCTTTGTCATTATAGGCAATTCAGAGAGAGACTAGAAGTGATTATACAGCTTTCCTGGACAAATACTCAAATGAAAAAAGTGAGCAAAGGATTTGAGTAAACATTTCATCAAAGAAGACATACAATGGGCATATAAAAAGGTATTCAACATCATTTGTTATTAGAGAAGTGCAACTTAAAATCACAAGATAGCAAATCACACCCACTAGAATTACTGTAATAAAAAGAAAGACAGGAACAAATGTTACCAAGAATGTGGATACATTTGCTAGAAATCTAATTCTAGTAAAATTTTAAAGGGCATAGACACTGTTCTAATTGAATTGTTATGCTCAAAATTCGTATGTTGGAGCCCTGACCCCTAATGCATCAGGTTGTATTTATAGTTGGAGATGAGGCCTTTAAGGCAGTGGGTGGTTAAGATACAATGGGTGGGTTCTAATGCAAGATGCCAGGTATCCTTATAAGAAGTGGCAATTTGGACACAGAGGAAAAAAGCAGGAGCACATGCACACAGAGAAATAGCCTTGTGAAGACAGAGAGAACACGGCCATCTGCAAACCAAGGGTGGGAGGCCTCAGAAGAGGCCACACCAGCTCTTACTTTGATCTTAGACTTCTACCTCTGAAATGATGAGAAAATAAGTCTCTGTTGTTTAAGCCACCAAGTCTGTGATTGAGGTAGCCCAAGCAGACTAACACAGCACAGACACTTTGGAAAAACCAGTTCAGAATCTCCTCAAAATATTAAACATAAATCTACTATATAACCCAGAATTATCTGAGGTATCTGCTCTAGAGATTTGAAAACATATGCCCACAGAAAGGTTAAGACACAAATATTCTTTGCAACATTATTCATAATAGACCCAAATTGGAAACCACATACATATTCATTGACTGCAGAAGGAATAGACAACTGCGGTGTTACACAATGGAATATTGTTTGACAATGGACAGGAATGAAGTACTGACACAAGATACATTAAGGAGGAAACACAAAACACCCCATCAAGCTCAGTAAAAGAAGATAGACCCAGAGACCATATATTACATGATTCAATTTACATAAAATATACCAAAAACACAGATCTATAGAATCAGAAAGTAAATTCATAAGTTCCTGGGGTGAGGAGGAGAAGCAAATACAAATCAACAACAAATTGCATGATAATCTTATTGGGATAATTGAAACATTCTGAAACTGATCAACGGTTATGGTTGTATAACTTCATCACTTTCCTACAAATACCATTGACTGATACATTCAAAACAGGTCATGTCTTTTCTTTGTCACCAGTTAAGTTATAAAATATTTTAACTCAAAAGAAGTATTTAAAAGTTGTGAAGTCATGGCTCAATAAATTTACTTTTTTTTTTTTTTTTTTTTTTTTTTAAGAAAGAAGAGTCTTTTTTAGATTGAAGACAGAGACTGACAGGTTGCAGGGAACAAAACGAAGACCACTCTTAGAAGAATTTCAGATAAGAAGAGAAGAAAAATTAGTAGCTTAGAAGGAGTGAATTAAGGAAAAATTATGTGTGATTGCTTCCTTTAAAGTTGAGAGGAATAAGAAAAAAGACTGAAGAGGAACATTAAAAACAAAGCAAAATTAAATAAATTGAAGATGCAGATAATGACACTAAATAGCTTCTTCTATGTTGAACACCGAAAAAACATCAAACTGAAAGACAGACTTTGAGTGATGTTTAGTCAACCGAAGGGAACACAACTCTGCTAATTCCTCTTTGGCATATCTAGAGTGACAAAAGATGCGCTAAAATTGCTGTTATATATAGTTCCTTGCCATCTACTGACAAATGAGAGAAACTCTGAAATAATAATGAATCACAAAGTGGCCTATACATCTGTCATCACCTCTCTTCATACATTCTCACATTCGGACCCTACGGCATAGTTCTTAATTTTCTACCAACATGTCTTCTCGCTTTATTCTGAAACAGAACTTTTAGCTAGTCACAGAGAGTCAAAAAACAAAAAAAAAAAATCCTACATTTTCCAGCATCCTTGGAAACTACATGTGGTCACAAAGCTAATTAGTAACTTTATTAATTTAGTAACTTTATTTATTTAATTAGTAACTCTAGCGAGTGGAGCATTAGTGACTCCACCCTAGGCAATTCCTAAGAGACTTCCTTTAAGAAAGAAAATCGGATAAATTTCACTTCTTCTTTCTTTTCTCCAAGCTTCTCTTTGATAACCAATGCCACCATCTTGGGCATGAGGAAAGTTGGGACATCCTGAAGATAGTGGAGTAACTGAGCTAGAAGGAAGATGGCCTTTGCAAAGAGCCCTTGGTTACATAACTCCAGTCTCTCACAGAAGGGAAAGTTTACACTCCTGATTAAACTAAAACAAAACTTGCTTCTTTATGCCCTGTGCTTCTGGGGTTCTGGTCGGGTGACACCAGGAGACCACTAAAGCTTGCCAGTTACAAGTCTAAGTCTTATTTGGAGTAACTGGGTGATGCTAATAGTTCATGCCTCCCCCAACTTAAGATGGCATCTTCTTCCCAAAGATAATCAATTCTCTTCTCAGTAGTGGTGCAAGGGGCCCCCATTCCATGTGGTATTCTCTGGGTCTTTTATCCCTGGTTAAAATGCTTCATCACATTGCTCTCTAGCTTATCAGCCTCTTTGTGACTAAGTCTACCCTGTTGGTCTCCCCTAGCGGTGACTACCAGATCCTGGTAGTTTGGTGCAGACACTGCTACTGCAGCTCTGTTATGGTTCTGACTGTGGAACTCTGCCAGGTCACTGAGCCTCTGATCACTCGTGCTCACTGGTGGCTTCCTGGATTTCCTGAACATTCTTCTTCAGAGATCATTAATCAGCAACACTAATTCATTCATATACCTCTTCCAACCTCTCACACTGTCCTTTTGCCTGGTAACACTTTATCAAATGTGAATGAGTAAGCAGAGTACCATCCCAGTGATCTCAAGTTCTCCCTCATATTGGATTTTTCTACTGACCAAACTTTAGCAGAATCTTTTCAAAACACTTCCTGCCTGCCTCGGTTTTCATAAAATCCCTCTGATCTCCTGTCTTTCTGACTTTCTCTCAGCCATCCTCTTTCAGAACGGCTTACTTGATTTTCTGCTTATCATTTTCTCATGCCCAGAACATAAAGCAAAGCTCTGTAGTCTGATTCTAACACAATGGCTCTTGACCTATTAAGGGAGAAATCATAGATGAAGTACAGTTTTCTTCCTTCTATAGGTTCTCAGGACTGCTGGCTTCCTGAATCAGCACCAAGAGTCAGAGCTGATAGACAACTTCTCCCAACCTCTCTGTTCCAAGCATCTGTCCTATCATTCCCCAGAGTGTAGCAAACCTTCTTGGTGGTTTAAGAATTCCACCTTATTAAACTCATCTACAATTGAACCATATCTACAGGGACACATCCACGTGGAAGTAAAGGAAGGATGACAAGATAGTGGAAAATTCCAAATTGAGCTGTTCAAGATAGTGGAGACAACTCAACTCAGAAGCTATCTGGATTGTGTTCAGAATCTTGGGCACATCTTTAATTCATTTGCTCTTTCATTTGGTATTTGCAATCATGGAGGTTTTATCACAGACTTTAAACTTGGTACTAAATAAAGAAAAACGTGCTCTGACAGCTGCACAGGGAGCTTAATTAGGAACCTCTTTAAGTTTACTTAAAAATGCATAATTGATGTAGAAACATATGAAGCAGAGAGCACCCCCTTAACATCCTCACAATATTTTCAGAGTTGCTGATTGTCACATTTGTTTCCTATCATCTCAAAGATGTCATTTTCCAGCTCCTTTTTATCTTAATCCAGGGCCACATTTCAGTTTAATAATTCATTAGCAGTTCTTCGGAACTTATTGCCTGCTGAGTTTACTAAAGACTGATTAGCAATTTTATCGTTTCTAAGTTTTTCTGTATATATTTTCGGTGTCATCGCCTGCTGATTTGAATACCCTTGTTTGAAATTACTTATTTATCATTTTTTCTTCTTGGATGCCATCCATATATTCCTTTCCATCCCTCCGAGTACAGACCACTGAAATTGGAGATCTTTTTGGCCATTCTACCACATAGAGTCATCTATTTTAATGACGTGATATTTTGGAGAAGCATTATTCTGTCTTTCATGGATAACCACCCCACCCAATCAGTGGTATTCATAGTTAACGATGGCATAATTGGCAAAACATGGGCACTGGAGTGTCACCTGTAGTTTAAACTTTGCCTCTCTTAATTTCTATTTGGTTGACTTTAAACCACTTTTTAAACTTAACTTTCCTAAGTTTCAGTTCCCTCATCTATAAGGGGGCAATAACTTCTTCCTTTTATTGCTATTGGCAATAGATGAAATCATATTTTTAAAGTCTTTGGTATTTTACCTGAAAAAATACTTGGTTAAAATGTCATTTCACTTATTTTCTTCTTTTTAGTCAAACTCACATTAACAAAATCTTCACTGGTTTCATTTAATACACATAGCATCATTAAAGATACTAAAATATTTCCTTTTCTCATTTTAAACACAAAATATTCCCAATTTTGTTGTACCATATTGATTTTACACAGAGGGAACCCATTTTCTCAAAACTGCTTAATCAGACTGATTTTGATACCTCCAAGAGCTCCCTAAATTGCCATTTGCTCACTTACTTGCTCAATGGGATCTAAAAGACGAAGAATGGGCAGTATTGACACATGTAAATCATAGCTCTTTGCAAAGGCACAGCTGAGTCACACATTTTAATGGGAAGAACATTTACAAAACAACCTTTCGCAAACTTAGACTAATCTCACCAGGAATCAACATTTGCATTTAGCTGTTTTAATCTGATGGGTGTTTGAACCATAGTTAAAAACCTGAGATTTCAATCAGATGTCAATAATTTCTAAAGATGTTTGGTTTGTATAATGCCATAGAACCCAAATTTTCCCTTAATATTTGGGAAAAAAATTGCACCATTATTAAATGTTAAAAGTCACCCTTTGTGATTTCCTGGCACATCATAGTAGATATGATAGGTGTTTATTTTTGAAAAATTAGAAAATTCAGAGATGGACTAAGAAGAAAACCAAAAAAAAAAAAAAAAAAAAGAAATCTCAGTGCCTTTTGCTCTCTTGTGTTTATTTCTGTTAAGGATAGAGAATGGCCTTAGGAACTTTCTATTTTTGTTCACATGGCAATTTCTTCAATTTAGATATTAGAGAGCAGTGTGGGAGTGATAGCAATTTTCATTTAATAACCTCACCTCTGCCATTTCTCAGCGATCATCAAAGAGTGCATTGCTTCTGAGGGAGAGTTCCAGGAGAGCAAAGGCAGGAGTGGGGACACACTGAAGTGGGGAGACGCTGCTTCATACAGAAGCAAACTCATCACAAGAAAACCTGTCTCAGAAATGAGAGCTCAGTCTCCAAATCACTTGTTCATAGAATTTATATTAGAATTGAAAAATTAAGCCAGATTATTCTTGACAGAAATCAGGTTTGATTTGGCAGATTGTTTTAATAAAGAGAATGGCTTTGCAAGGCAGAGTAAATATTTTTCATGAGCAAAATTACCTAAATTTGCAGTTTCAGTGATTTAATTTTATATGTATTCAAAATATGATAAGGCAGTAACATTTTGATAGAATCCCATTTCAAGAAAATTTATTTAAGTAACTGTAATTTAATTTTTCCCAATCATTTCTTCTATACAACAGGTTGAGTCTGGTGCTTCTACATAAAATAAAATCGAAAATTTATGCTCACTTGATATACCTTAGTACAGTCTTGTTGTTCTGCTCAGAAACTGAGAAAGTAAATGGTAAAAATGAACTAGATAACATATCATTTTGCAAATCAAGTGGTTTCTAATTATTTGCCTTCAAGAATTTTTAAGGGGCTCATAATTAAGCTGCCAGCCAATGAATCACTAAAAAGAATTTTTGATTATGCTATATTGGTTCCAAAGAAATATAATAATCAGCAAAAACCTTTAAACACAATAATATACATATATATGCTCTTTATGTGTTTACATTTAAAAAACAAGCTTTTGATAAAATTTATGTTTATACTTAATAACATAAACCTTTCAACATATGTTGTTTTGATAAAAATGTAAATACATACTTTGTATGAAAGTGTCATTGTCTGGAAAATGGATTCAAATAAAACATTAAAAACATAATATATGTGTAAGTATAATATAGATACACTATATATGTAAGGATATATAAGTAAAGTATATACATTATGCATGCATTGAATTAATTTATTGCATGTGAATATATTTAAAATTCAGTAGACAAAAATACAATATATACATGTGCAGTATGTTATAATACTTAAATACTTTATTGATTATTCTATTCTCTGCAACCAATAAAATATAATCAACAACATATTTAGTTAAACTAATGTATTACAGTAAGAAATTTTTGAGGGAAAAGGATAGGGAATATAATTTCAAAAAGAAAAAGGAAATGGATAATGAAGCTAACCAAATTTTTATGAGTATACACAAACTCATTAACAATGAATCTCAGTATTTTGTATCATTTTAATGTGTCAATGAAATAAAAAAATTGATTAATAAGGAAGAAAGGAAGAGGAACAAGGACCAAGGTAAAATTCCTAATTTTACAAATGAGCTTATTCATTTATTTTTTAAAAAATCACTATGAAATTTATATTTTACTTATATACATTTTAAGAATGATATAATAGTTTTATTTCAAAATGTCAATATCTACAATTATTGAAAACTGAATTTCTTAAAAATTATTTTAATGTATGATTAAAAATTTTAGATACCACCTCTAAAATGTATAAGAGCATACAAAACTTTCTGAAATTCTTAATTGGGTAAATGAACACAAATATAAAAGTTCATTCCTCAAATATACACATAAATAATTATAATAATGAGGTGATTTTCTTGATACCATGTTTCATTCTAAACATACTTTTTCTATCTCCTTTGTCCCGGTCACAGCACTAGACACTAATAATGCAATGGTGAAGGCAGGTTTGCTTTCCTCAAAGGAATGGCATTATAGCAGAAGAGAGATGATTAAAACAGATATTGCCCCAGAAAGGATATGTGTACAGAGGGGCCTGCTCATGGCAATATGTATGTAAGTGTTCCTAGGGGGACAGAGGAGGCTGTGCATGAAAACTTAATGTCTAACCCGATTCCTGAAGATGGAGTCAGGATTTTCCAGGTGAAAGGAAGAAAAAGAGGAAAATAAAATTCCAAAAACAAGGCACAACATGTACAAAAACAAATGTCAAAAGAAAAATATAAACAGAGAATGGAAGGAAGAGAGTCAGGAAGAAATGAAAGAAAGGAGGAAAGGATATTCTCCAGTTCCATCAATTTACCAGCAAATGCCATAATTTCATTCTTCTTAATGGATGAGTAACATTCTGTCGTGTATATATACCACATTTTGTTTATCCATTCATATATTCAAGGGCACCTAAGTTGGTGCCATAGTTTAGCTAAACTTGTGAATTAAGCTGCTATAAACATTGATGTGGCTGCATCACTGTAGTGTGCTGATTTTAAGTCCTTTGGGTATAAACTGAGGAGTGAGATAGCTGGGTCAAATGGTGGTTCCATTCCAAGTTTTCTGAGGAATCTCCATGTCCAAAGTTGTGAATGAATTATGATCTGTGAACTGCCCAGAGACAGAGATGACACCTCTCTTGGGAATTTCTCAGTGCAAAGGTGCCAAGAAAACCAGCCAGTTGTACGGTGACACCCTGTTCAAAGAGGAATTCTGTGGTTACCATGGAGTTTATCAGTTCATGACCTAAGGTTCAAATGCCAGTCACGTGGGGGTGGAGAATTGAGGGCACTAGCTGATGACTGTAATTGGGCTGTTCAAACTTTTGACCTTTGTTCTGTTTTTTTAAAGTTACTTTCTTACAACGAATCCCTTTGATGTTAAACCTACATCATAAACATAGAACCTGCTCATGTCCAGTGTCTCTCTCATCAGGAGTTTGGTTGGTCCACCTAGTCCTGCTTTCTCTATATTTTTTGTTTGTTTATCTTACTTCCAATCCTCTCACTGCCCCATTCAGGAAACTGAATAAATGCCACACGGAACTTGGCAGTTGGCGCCTGGAACAAGGACCCAAATACTCATGGGAACTCGCATTTTATTAAGATGACTCCTCAAAAAGAGATGCACGTCAATTAAAGGAAGGGGAGGAGTGAGTTCATATGTAGCCCAGTATAAATATGGGTCATTCTGAAACTAAAGAAAAGAGAGTTCTATGTTAGTGCTTAAGATTATGCTTAAATCCCAGGGCAGTGCCATAAAAATAAGCACTGTTGGTATAGTTTTTAGAACTTGTTACTGAAACTTATCCTTGGTTTCTGGAGGAGGGAACTGTGGATTTAAAAACTGGGGAGAGATTTGGTAAAGAGCTGCATGTTGGATATGCAGCTTCCATGAAAACTTTTACTTTGTGACCCTTAATATGAAATTGTCTTGATCCATCTTATAGAAGCATGGAATATTTGACTTGTGGCCTTATTTCTGACATTGAAGATGCTACTGGACTCTGTGGCCTGCAGTCTTCTGCTACCTCCAAAGCTGCAGTCTTTATCTTCTGAGAGCAGCTGGGGGAGGCAGGAGTGAGGGGGAAAAAAGTTAATACAATTCTGGTCACAGTCTTAAGAGAAGTTTTGCAGTCTCTCTGGACAAAGTATAAATGACAGCACAATGCTTTTGAAGGATTCTAAAAGATTTAAGACCACAGGAAAAACATGTCCATTTTAAATTCAAGCTGTTTCTGACTTGACTGGCTAAGAAAAAAAAAGCTGCTGTATTTATTTAAATCTGAATTTTTGCTCTAGCTTAACTGGCTATTAATAACCTGCCCCCTAATACTACAATATCAGGAGAAAAAAATGGAAAGATGCTGAATGCTAAAGTTTTCCTTTTCTTAAAAACCTTTTCTGAGTATTTTACAGGCTCCCACATTATTTAAATACCTGAACTGACTCTAATCTAAGCCAAGAGTGCAGTCCTGTTCAGTAACAATGTTCTGCTTTCTCCTTTAGAAATTGTGGCCATGTAATCTTTTTTCCTTCTTTCAAGAACTCCTGTTTAAGATTCTATATTTTTGAGCTCATAATTTCATGGTAAATTTACATTTGACCTTGCATACCTAAATTAATGTATTTTTCTAATTAAATTTGTTTTATCTAACTATGAAGGCTTTTTTACACTCTGTCATTGTTCCAAGGCCAATTGTTCTAGGGATGGTGGTGCTGGGAGTAGGCCTGATAACCATCAGGAAAAGAGCCGGCAATCTAAAATCTTTTATTTCAGTGTCCTCATGGTTGTTGAATCTTGTACCTGACATTTGCATTTGCATAGGCCTGCTCTAAATTTAAGTCATGATATAAAAGTCTGATTGGCTCTATTTTAATTTCTAACAGGTTAAATCTAACAGAGGCTTTAATAAACATCTGTAACATTTCTTCCTACCTGTGGCATTCCACTTGCAAAAAGTTATTGGTCTGTTTTGTGTATGTGTGGACACTTGTATTTGGTACTATTGTGTCTGCATGTGTTGAGCATGTATTAAAATTGGAATATAGATAAATGAGTGCTCATAAATTAAAATTAATATAAGAAATGGATCAATTCTTTTTTAAATTTACATGACTTAAAACCAAAGTCAGCTTCAAATGAGTAAATAGATAATAAAAGTAAAGATATCTTTAACATTACTAACTCACAAGTTTTCTAGCTGGTCTGACAGTAAAGTATTAGTTTCTACGAAATATCTAAAGTGTAATATCCATTGCTTCTAAACAATTTTATTCAACAGGAAAAAGATGATTAATACTGTTAACTACATTTGGTTTTAATTAAAAAGAAGTAAATTAGATTTAACATAAATGGAATTAATCTTCATAAATTCGTTTGTTAAAGGATACATCTTATTAATTTACAAAGTTAAAGTGCTAAAACATCAATTGCTAAATATAAAATCAAATACTCTTAATCTCTTAAAGTCCGTAAGGAAATATATTTAAACATTGAACGTGTTTTCATAAATTGGTTAATAAAAAAGTTTTAAGATTGCTTTTCTGTGTCTCCATTGATAACAAGGTTACTAAGAGTTAAAGTTCTAACAGGTATAATTCTAAATGCAAAGGGTCCAAAAACTTCATCTATGTTTCAATTAGAGTATTGTAAATAACATAAAAGTATTTCATCTTATTAAAGTGTAATAAGTTGCAAAGGGCTTGTGAAGGGGAAATTTCAAAAAGTATGTAATTATGTTGGTTGTATATATAATTAGCATAGTCAGTTAAAAGTATTCACGGTTTTTTCCCTAAGGTCAAATATTAACGTACTGATATAAACCAGTTTAACCCTCTTATGTTAAAGCACTAAGGATTTCTTAACACATTAATCACTTTCATTCCAACAAAACAATTTCTTGTGTCTCTTAAGTTTTATTATTTAGAAAAACCACTCTAAAGAAATTAAGGTTTGTACAATTCTGGTTAAAAACAATTGTTATTTTAAGTATTACTTGACACTCCAGATTCAAAATTTTTCTTTAAAAACTAAACTTAGGCAATACAAAAACATCAGGGAAATTGTGATGCCATTGCTAGCTTCTTCATGTACTAATTGTATTCTTATCTCCCAAGTATACAAGTCTTTAAAGTGTAAGATTTATTTATTTATTTTTTTTATTTTATTGTAAACAAATGGGATACATGTTGCCTCTCTGTTTGTACATGGCGCAAAGGCATACCATTTGTGTAATCATAAATCCACATACAGTAATGTTGTTTGATTCATTCTGTTATATTTTCCCCTTCCCCCCACCCCTCCCACCCCTCTTTACCCTCTATACAGTACTTTCTTCCTCCATACTTGCCCCCCTCCCTAACCCTAACTCTAACCCTAACACTAACCCTTCCCTCCCCCCCATTTTGTGTCATCCTCCACTTATTAGCGATATCATTCGTCCCTTGTCTTTTTGAGATTGGCTTATCTCACTTAGCATGATATTCTCCAATTTCATCCATTTGCCTGCAAATGCCATAATTTTATCATTCTTTATGGCTGAGTAATATTCCATTGTGTATATATACAACAGTTTCTTTATCCACTCGTCAATTGAAGGGCATCTAGGTTGGTTCCATAGTCTGGCTATTGTGAATTGAGCAGCTATGAACATTGATGTGGCTGTATCTCTGTAGTATGCTGATTTTAGATCCTTTGGGTATAGGCCAAGGAGTGGGATAGCTGGGTCAAATGGAGGGTCCATTCCAAGTTTTCTAAGGAATCTCCACACTGCTTTCCAGAGTGGCTGCACTAATTTGCAGCCCCACCAGCAATGTATGAGTGTACCTTTCTCCCCACATCCTCGCCAACACCTGTTGCTTGTATTTTTGATAATCGCCATTCTAATTGGGGTGAGATGGAATCTTAGGGTGGTTTTGATTTGCATTTCTCTTATTACTAGAGATGTTGAACATTTTTTCATATGTTTATTGATTGCTTGTACATCTTCTTCTGTGAAGTGTCTGTTCATTTCCTTAGCCCATTTGTCGATTGGATTATTTGTATTCTTGGTGTAGAGTTTTTTGAGTTCTTTATAGATTCTGGAGATTAGTGCTCTATCTGAAGTATGATTGGCAAAGATATTCTCCCACTCTGTAGGCTCTTTCTTCACATTACTGATAGTTTCCTTTGCTGAGAGAAAGCTTTTTAGTTTGAATCTATCCCAGTTATTGATTCTTGCTTTTATTTCTTGTGCTATGGGAGTCCTGTTGAGGAAGTCTGGTCCTAGGCCGACATGTTGAAGATCGGGACCTACTTTTTCTTCTATACTCTGCAGAGTCTCTGGTCTGATTCCAAGGTCCTTAATCCATTTTGAGTTGAGTTTTGTGCAGGGTGAGAGATATGGGTTTAGTTTCATTCTGTTGCATATGGATTTCCAATTCTCCCAGCACCATTTGTTGAAGAGGCTATCTTTTCTCCATTGCATATTTTTGGCGCCTTTGTCTAGTATTAGAAAGTTGTATTTATTTGGGTTTGTGTCTGTGTCCTCTATTCTGTACCATTGATCTACCTGTCTATTTTGGTACCAGTACCATGCCGTCTTTGTTACTATTGCTTTGTAATAAAGTTGAAGTTCGGGTATTGCGATACCCCCTGCTTCATTTTTCCTGCGAAGGATTGCTTTAGCTATTCTGGGTTTCTTATTCTTCCAGATGAATTTCATGATTGCTTGCTCTATTTCTGTAAGGTACATCATTGGGATTTTAATTGGGATTGCATTGAATCTGTATAGCACTTTTGGTAGTATGGCCATTTTGACAATATTAATTCGGCCTGTCCAAGAACATGGGAGATCTTTCCATCTTCTAAGGTTTTCTTCAATTTCTTTCTTTAGTGTTCTGTAGTTCTCATTGTAGAGGTATTTTACCTCTTTTGTGAGATTGATTCCCAAGTATTTTATTTTTTTCGATGCTATGGTGAATGGGGTAGTTTTCATAATTTCTCTTTCTGAGGATTCCTCACTTATGTATAAAAATGCATTGGATTTATGAGCATTGATCTTGTAACCTGCCACTTTACTGAATTCACTTATGAGTTCTAACAGTTTTCTGGTGGAATTTCCTGGTTCCTCTAAGTATATAATCATATCATCCGCAAATAGGGATAGTTTGAGTTCTTCTTTTCCTATTCGTATTCCTTTAATTTCCTTGGTCTGTCTAATTGCTCTGGCTAGAGTCTCAAGAACAATATTGAATAGGAGTGGTGAAAGAGGGCATCCCTGTCTTGTTCCAGTTTTTAGGGGGAATGCTTTCAGTTTTTCACCGTTTAGAATGATATTAGCCATGGGCTTAGCATAGATGGCCTTTACAATGTTAAGGAATGTTCCCACTATTCCTATTTTTTCTAGTGTTTTGAGCATGAAGGGGTGTTGTATTTTATCAAATGCTTTTTCTGCATCTATTGAAATAATCATGTGGTTCTTGACTTTAAGCCTATTGATATGGTGAATTACATTTATTGATTTCTGGATGTTGAACCAACCTTGCATCCCTGGGATAAAACCCACTTGATCGTGGTGCACTATCTTTTAAATATATTTTTGTATGCGATTTGCTAAAATTTTATTGAGAATTTTACGTCAATGTTCATTAATGATATCGGTCTGAAATTTTCTTTCCTCGATTTATCTCTGTCTGGCTTGGGTATCAGGGTAATATTGGTTTCATAGAATGAGTTTGGGAGGGTACCCTCCTCTTCTATTTCATGGAATACTTTGAGAAGTATTGGAATGAGCTCTTCTTTAAAGATTTTGTAGAACTCGGCTGAGAACCCATCTGGTCCTGGACTTTTCTTTGTTGGTAGGCTTTTGATGACCTCTTCTACTTCATTACTTGAAATTGATCTATTTAAATTTTGTATGTCCTCCTCGTTCAATTTAGGCAATTCATATCTCTCTAGAAACCTGTTGATGTCTTCGAAATTTTCTATTTGGTTAGAATATAGATTTTCAAAATAGCTTCTAATTATGTTTTGTATTTCAATCGTGTCTGTTGTGATATTTCCTTGTTCATTCCGAATTTTGGTGATTTGGGTTTTCTCTCGTCTTCTCTTTGTTAGAGTGGCTAAGGGTTTATCAATTTTGTTTATTTTTTCAAAGAACCAACTATTTATTTTGTCAATTTTTTGTATAGTTTCTTTTGTTTCAATTTCGTTGATTTCAGCTCTGAGTTTAACTATTTCCTGTCTTCTACTACTTTTGGTGTTGGTCTGTTCTTCTTTTTGTAGGGCTTTGAGCTGAAGTGTTAGGTTGTTTATTTGTTGATTTTTACTTCTTTTATTGAATGCGCTCCATGAAATAAATTTTCCTCTAAGTACTGCTTTCACAGTGTCCCAAAGATTTTGATATGATGTTTCTTTGTTCTCATTTACCTCTAAGAATTTTTTAATTTCCTTCCTAAAATCTTCTGTTATCCATTCATCATGTAATAGCATATTGTTTAATCTCCAGGTGTTGGAGTAGCTTCTGTTTTTTACTCTTTCATTTATTTCTAACTTCAAACCATTATGATCTGATAGAATACAAGGTAGTGTCTCTATCTTCTTGTATTTGCTTACATCAGCTTTGTGGCATAATATATGGTCTATTTTAGAGAAGGATCCATGTGCTGCTGAGAAGAAAGTGTATTCGCTCTTGGTTGGATGGTATATTCTATAAATGTCCGTTAAGTCTAAATTATTGATTGTGTTATTGAGATCTATGGTTTCTTTGTTCAATTTTTGTTTGGAAGATCTGTCCAGTGGTGAGAGAGGCGTGTTAAAATCACCTAGTATTATTGTGTTATGGTCTATTTGGTTTCTGAAATTGAGAAGGATTTGTTTGACATACATGGATGAGCCACTGTTTGGGGCATAGATGTTTATGATTGTTATGTCTTGCTGATTTATGGTTCCCTTAAGCAGTATGTAATGTCCTTCTTTATCCCTTTTGACTAGTTTTGACTTGAAGTCCACCTTATCTGAAATGAGGATGGATACCCCAGCTTTTTTGCTGAGTCCATGTGCATGATATGTTTTCCCCCATCCTTTCACCTTTAGTCTATGTGTATCTCTTTCTACGAGGTGAGTCTCTTGCAGGCAACATATTGTTGGGTCTTTCTTTTTGATCCAATCTGCCAGTCTATGTCTTTTGATTGATGAGTTCAGGCCATTAATATTCAGGGTTATTATTGAGATATGATTAGTATTCCCGGTCATTTGGTTCATTTTATTTATTTATTTATTTATTTATTTATTTATTTATTTATTTATTTATTTATTTTGAGACGACTTGGTTCTTCCTTTTTTTTGACAATTCCTTTAGGATAGTTCCTCCCATTGCTGATTTGTTTCTTTGTTTTTCATCTCTTCCTCATGGAATATTTTGCTGAGAATGTTCTGTAATGCTGGCTTTCTTTTTGTAAATTCTTTTAGCTTTTGTTTATCATGGAAGGATTTTATTTCATCATCAAATTTGAAGGTAAGTTTTGCTGGGTATAAGATTCTTGGTTGGCATCCATTTTCTTTCAGGGCTTGAAAAATGTTGTTCCAGGCCCTTCTAGCTTTTAGGGTCTGGATTGAAAAATCTGCTGATATCCCTATTGGTTTCCCCCTGAATGTAATTTGATTCCTCTCTCTTGCGGCCTTTAAAATTCTGTCTTTATTTTGTATGTTGGGCATTTTCATTATAATGTGCCTTGGTGTGGGTCTGTTGTAATTTTGTATATTTGGAGTCCTATAAGTCTCTTGTACTTGATCTTCCATTTCATTCTTCAGATTTGGGAAATTTTCTGATAGTATTTCATTGAATAGATTGTTCATTCCTTTGGTCTGTTTCTCTAAGCCTTCCTCAATTCCAATAATTCTCAAATTTGGCCTCTTCATGATATCCCATAGTTCTTGGAGATTCTGTTCATGATTTCTTACCATCTTCTCTGTTTGTTCAACTTTGTTTTCAAGGTTAAATATTTTATCTTCAATGTCTGATGTTCTGTCTTCCAGGTGTTCTATTCTATTGGTTATGCTTTCTATGGAGTTCTTAATTTGGTTTATTGTTTCCTTCATTTCAAGGATTTCTGTTTGGTTTTTTTTCAATATCTCTAACTCTTTATTGAAGTGATCTTTTGTTTCCTGTATTTGCTCTTTTAACTGTCGATTGGTGCGATCATTCAGTGCCTGCATTTGCTCTCGCATCTCGTCATTTGCTTCCCTGAGCATTTTAATTATGTACATTCTGAACTCCCTTTCTGTCATTTCTTCTGCCATGCTGTCGTTGGGTTTCATTGATGTAACATCTAGATTTGTTTGCAGCATTTTCTTTCCTTGTTTTCTCATATTGTTCAGGTATCAGTTGACCGCTGTGATATTGCAGATTTCCTCTATTGTCTTATAATATCCCTGAAGATTTCTATTATATCCCCTCTTAGTCTTCAGTAGCCTGAAATCTTGGAGGAAGTTGATAATGCAGTGCTCCACAAGGGAGCTGACTCCCTAGGGGTGGTGGCCTTCTGGTGGGGTATATTCCCTGCTAGTGGGCAGAGGTACCTTCACTTGCTGATTAATGGTCATCCAGAAGGGAAGTAGGTTGTGGGCTGAGGCAAGACCAGTTTGGGCCTGTGTCTCTGATTTTACGGTCCTTTTGGGAGAACCTCACCCAACAGGAAGGAGTCACCCGGTGGGGAGGTCTCGCTGGTCGGTTTTCCTCCCAGAGGTTCCGTTCAATTCACAACTACCGCCTGGGCTGGGCAGCCTTCTTCTGCAATGTTCCCAGGGACCCGGACCTACCTCCCGGGCCTGGAAGCCTCACCCTTCGCAAACGAATCTCCTTCGGCTGCCTTTCCTCAGAGAAGCTGCCTGCAGTCCTGGAGCCTTCGCTCCGCCCCTCAGTTTGTCTGTGGGGCCCTTCCACCAAGAGGCCGTCTAGGACCCTGCTCTGCACTTTTCGCCTGGCTATGCGGCCCCTCCTTTGAGTAGCCACCTGGAGCCCCTTATAATCGCTCCGAGTCCCAGTGACCCGCCACACGCCTTTTCCTCCGGCAGCCTCCTGTTGTTCCGTGCGGTCGCTCTAAGACCAAGTGACCCACCATGCACCACTTTCTCCACCAGGCAGTCACCCAGAGATCTGGTGCGTCACAAGTCCCAAGAACTCACTGTGCACCTTCTTGTCCCGACTGCCTCCCATAGCCCTGGTGCAGTCACTTCGAGCCCAAGCACCCCGCCGCGCTCCTCCTCCTTCTCCAGACAACCCCCCTATGTTCAGGAGCGGATGCTCTGGGACCAAACCACTCACCACGCTGTTCCACCAGATAGCCGCCCAGAGCCCTGGCGCAGCTGCTCCAATTCCAAGCGATGTGCCGAGCCCGTATTTCTCCTTCTCCTCTGGGCAGCCCCCTGTGTTCAGGGGTGGTCACATTCAGTCCAAACAGCTCACCAAGCACCTTCTCCTTTGGGCAGCCTCCCAGAGCGCGGGTGGGTTGCGCCGAGTCCAAGCGCTGTGGTGAACAGCCACCTCTCCAATGCTCCCAGCTGTCTGCGATCACTGCTCCGGCGGGGGGAGGGGCGCCTCGCCGGCAGTTCTACTTTGCAAAGATCCCTGCTTTCGGGGCTACCGCCCTGTCTGGGGGCTACTGCCCCGTCTGAGATGCCCGCCCAGTGGGAAACACTCACCCGGCTGCTTTGAGTTGGTCCCAAGTCTCTCAATATCTCCTTTTCTTGAGTCCTGAGTCCACGCTGCTCCTCCAGATAGCCGCCCGGAGCCCTGGCGCAGCTGATCCAATTCCAAGCGACGTGCCGAGCCCGTATTTCTCCTTCTCCTCTGGGCAGCCCCCTCTTCAATGCTCCCAGCTGTCTGCGATCACTGCTCCGGCGGGGGGGAGGGGCGCCTCGCCGGCCGTTCTACTTTGCAAAGATCCCTGTTTTTGGGGCTACCGCCCCGTCCAGGACTCCTGCCCCTTCCGGGACGCCTGCCCAGTGGGAGACTCTCGCCCGGCTGCTTTGAGTTGGTCCCAAGGCTCTCTATATCTCCTCTTCTTGAGTCCTGAGTCCTGGAGCAACACGAAACGCAGCCACCCTCTAGTCCGCCATCTTGAATCTCGAAAGTGTAAGATTTAAAAGAACATTCTACCAAACTGGTGTCCTCCAAACTAAAGTTCTCTGTAACAGTGGTCTTTTATACACTTATATAAAAATAACAAAGCTAGTTAAAAATTTATTTATGTCAACAAGATTTTATAATAAGAAAATAATAATCTGTTATAAGTTATAAAATTTCGTGTTACTCTTTACACTGGGATGGGAATTTAAATGCATTTTTAAAAAGTTAATGAGAGTCTGGTTTATTTAGAGATTGACAGTATGGGGTGCAAAGACATTTTGCCACTTTCCCTCAAAAGGAGGCTAAATGCTCTTAATTTGTTTGATTCATGTTTGAGATGTGGTGCTAACTTATGTTAACTGATTCCTAGAGACTCAAAAAGTAATATATGTATAAAAACTTTATAAAATAATATTTTTTAAAATTAGACTAAAATCAATTTCAAATATAAAACACCTTACCTAAGATATGTCAAGAGGCCACCTCACCTAAGATTCTGCCTCTCATCTCATTCCATGTCAAGATAACCATTCAAATTTATTTAAAATTAAGTTCAAAATATTTGTTATAAAAATTACTGTGATCTTAAAATAAACAAAAAATATAATAGCTAAGAAAAATTTGAGATTATAAAAATTATGTTCCTTGGTTCATAGCTATTTTAAAAACTAAACATGTTTTTACTCTTATTAATTTCATTTTGTATTTTCCTTGCAAACTTTATAATCCCCAAGGCCAGGTTATTGTAAAGTGGGCTCACTTGGCCCTTAAGTTCCAATATAAAAAAATAAAAAGGGGAGATATAACCCACTTTTTGAATCATAAAAATATTTTGAATCATGCAATTTTTGTCTTAAATTTTTTAACTTGTGATATTGAAGGTTGCACTTACTGCTAAGTAACACATTATTCCCCATACAATAGGTCCATCAGGCTTAGTCTGGTAAGGAGTCTTATGAATAGACATACAATGGAATGGATCAGCTCCAGTGATAATGTGGGGTAGATGCCATGCTTATATCTTTCCAGAAGGTGCAACTCATCCCATCTGGGTACCTGAAGTGCCCATCCATGATGATCACGGAGGATTTGGAACTGCAAGTCAAAAGACTGAATCTAAAACTGGAGGTGTTGATCCCAACACCCACCAAGAACAAGAAGCTGAGAAGGAAGAAGATGAAGACAACTCTATAAATCCAGAATGCAAACCTGCCAACATGGGTAAAACTGAAGAACATGACACATCAGAATGAACAAATAGTCAAACAGCAGGGAGACCCTAAGTCCCCAACCACTATGTGGATTCTGCATGACTTCTGAACAAATACTTAATGATTCAAATGACTTTAATCTGTGGAATATTCAATATGGTACATTTTTAAAAATACGTGCTTGCTACCAATTCTCTTTTGTGTTATAACAACAGGATGCTGTATCTTCTGGAAAGAAATCTGAGAACTTCAAATAATAACCCATCACTCATCACTCGTGTTTAAAAAATGAAAATGGGGGGAGATGTCGAGAGCATGAATGAATTATTGTCTATGAATTGCCTAGAGGCAGAGGTAACACCTCTCTTGGGAATTTCTTGGTGCAAAGTTGCCAAGAAAACCATCAAGTTGTATGGCAACTCTCTGTTCAAAGGGGGATTCTGTGGTCACCATCGAGTTTATCAGTTCATGACCTATGGTTCAAATGTCAGCCACCTGGTGGTGGTGAATTGTGGGCCCAAGCTGATGACTGTAATTGGGCTGTTCAAACTTTTGAGCTCAACTGTTTTAATGTATCTTTCTTACAATGAATCCCTTCGATGTTGAAACCTACATAATAAATGTATGGGACCTGCCCATTGGCCAGTCTCTGTCTTATCAAGAGTTTGCTCAATACACTGAGTCCTGCTTTCTTTACATTTTGTGTTTATTTGTCTTATTTCCAATCCTCTCACTGCCCCTTTTGGGACACTGAGTAAACACTAGGTGCGCTGTGTCATCTCCATTCTGCTTTCTATAGTGGTTATACCAATCTTCAGTCCCACCAGTAATGTACGAATGAGCCTTTTTCCCCACATCCTTGCTAGCATTTATGATTACTTGTGTTCTTAATAATTGCTATTCTGACTGGGGTGAGATGAAATCTTAGTATAGTTTTAATTTGCATTTCTCTAACTGCTAGAGATGTTGAACATTTTTTCATATATTGGTTGAACAATTGTATTTCTTCTTCTGTGAAGTGTTTGTTCAGTCCTTTGTTAATTGGGTTATTTGGGGTTTTGGTGTTAAGTTTTTTGAGTTCTTTGTATATCCCAAAGATTAATGTTTTTACTAAGGAGCAGGTGGCAAAGATTTTCTCCCATTCTCTGGGCTTTCTCTTCACATTCTTGATTGTTTCCTTTGTTGTGAAGAAGCTTTTTAGTTTGATTCCATCCCACTTGTTGTTTCTTGATCTTACTTCTTACTCTTTAGAAGTCTTTTTAAGGAAGTCAGTTCGTAAGCCAATGTGATGAAATTTGGGCCTACTTTTTCTTCTATTAGGGGCAAAAGGTCTCTGGTCTAATGCTGAGATTCATGATACACTCTGAGTTTAGTTTTGTGCAGATAGAGGTTTAATTTCCTTTTGCTACATATGGATTTCTGGTTATCATGCTAAGCGAAATAAGTCAGTCCCCAAAAGTCAAAGGCTGAATGTTTTCCCTAATATGCAGATGTTAACTCACAGTAAGGGTCAGGGTGTAGGGAAGAATAGAAGTACTTTGGGTTAAACAAAAGGGAATGAAGGGAAGGGAGTGGGAGTGAGAATTGGAAAGGTAATAGAATGAATCATATAGTATTATCTGATGTGCATATATGATTACACAACCAATGTAATTCTATATCATGTACAACCAGAAGACTGAGAAGCTATACTCCATATATGTATGTCAAAATACATTCTACTATTATGTATAAATAATAAGAACATATAAAAATATAAGAAAGGAAAGGAGGAAAGGAGAGAGAAAGGGAAGGGAGGACAGGAGAGGGAACGGGAAGGGAGGAAAGGAGAGAGAAAGGGAAGGAAGGAAAAACATGTTGGGGGAAGAAAACAGAATAGGAAGCTTTTATATTTTAAAAAAAAAACTTTACAAATACTATTAAATATTATCTTCTTATACATGAAAATGTAAGGGGATAATATCACAACAGACAGAACACAGCAATTTGAGGTACCTATTTTTACATTTCAGAGGGAGACCCAGATGGAATGAAGTATTTTATGAGAAGGTGATCAAAAACAATTTTGCAACCTTTAATCCAATATCTACCTGAAAAGGACAAAATAAAATTGAAGGTAAAGTGGTTTATTACATTAGCCTTGCTGCCATAAGAGACAAACCTAAAATTGTAATGACTTAAAACAATACAAAAGAAAAAAAAAGTGCATATTTGGGTGGTCTTCTTCCATCCAAACATTCTAGGAATCCAGATTTCTTCCATTTTGGGAAATCATCATCTCAACCTGAAGCTTTGAGTTCTCCACCATAAGGGAAAAGAGATAGTAAGATAACAGGAGCTTTTACCAGAATCGGATTGGAGGTATTCCAGATGACTTCAACCAACATTACAATGTTAGGACATAGTTTCAGTCTAATTGCAATCAGGTCTGGAAAATGTACTCTTCCTAAAGTACTCAGAATCATGAAAATAAAGATTAGAGTTGCCCATGAGCAAGGCCTCAGGGAGAACCATCAGAAAGTTTATTGCATGTTGCCTAGATTTAAGGGAATGACCAAGACAGAAGTTTCTTCATATCAGAAGAGGATGGCACAATGGTGATGTAAAGGGAAAAGTCAAATGTGTGTGCACTTGCATTTCCCCTTAGCATATCAAAAATGCTTGAGCTTCCTGTGGGCAAAGAGACACCAGGAAAAATAAGCAAGTAAGAGAAACTTTGAAGGGAATCTTAATAGTGACTTGCCCGTAAGAGATTATGGAGAATTCCAAAATGGTGGCATGAGAAATATTACATATGAAAGATAACCTTCAAGGTTATGAGCTTGATCGTTGTGGATAACCTTAACTATTCTTTAAGAGAACAGGAAAAAAGTTGCCCCATAGTGTGGTTTGAAGAAACTACAAAGGAAACAGTTAAATTGCTTTATAATTGTACTGTTTACTTTTATCTCTTCAACATGAACATCATATTGAAATCACCTATTGATTTGTTCTCCATCTTTGGGGGTTTTAAGCAAATCTGAGACAGAAAGAGATTGCAATATTTTGTGATACCAACCATCCTCAGGAGACATCTAGCTTGCTACAAGTCCAGTTTTTAAAAAGAGATTCCTCTTTAACATGTCTTGAAATCCATGTTAAAAGGACAAAGTTTTAAATGATAGTCATGACCTCCTCACAGCACAACTAATCTGACTTTTATACCATGATGCTTTAATATCCCCTTGAAATGTTGATGTAATCTTGTTCTGTGCTGGAAACTGAGCGCTTGGAACAAGCTGAGAAAAACCACTAGAGAGATGAAAATCCAAGGACTCAGAACCTTTCTTTGATTCTTTCTTTTCTCCTTCCTTCCTTTCTTTCTTCCTTCCTTTCTTTCTTTCAGAAAAATATTCCAACTGTTTATGAATTGCTAAGGGAACTTTTCCTCAAGCTGGTCTTTCTTTTTATGGCCCCAGCACTTCTGTAATATCAGCTACAAAGAAAGAACTAGAAGCTGCCAAGAAGGAAAAGAATCGTTAACATGGTGGTGAATAGTAAGATGGTGGATTTGCATGATAACAAATGAGGAAGTTAGTTATAGAGAAGTCAAGATCTCAGGATAAAGGGGACAGAGGAGAGTTCAAGTTTATTTGCTCGTGTGGTGGGAAAGAAGTGTGGGCTGGTTACTAGGAGTCTGACAAGCAGATAGAGGGACACAAGTAAAGAAAAAGTACAAATGATACAATCAGAGACCAGGAAGCAATGAGAAGAAGAACTTGTAATTCAGAGTGAGGATCTAAAATCTAAAGTCTAAGAGATGGCCAAGATGCAAGACAAGGGAAGCAGCAAGTAGAATTGAATGAGAAGGCTTCCTCCCCAAGATTCCCTCTCAAGCCCTGCCTGAGGCAGAGGTTCCCAGGTAAGATCTTCTGTAATGGAGTCCCAGGTAAATGAAGTGGTGAAATTCAGGAACAATGAAACTTGTGACAACCAGAAAAGATTTAGAAATTGGGAAAAAATCTGATTTTTTAGATCTATTACTCAAAGTATCATATTGACCTTTTTGCCTTTTCTACCTCTAAAGGAAAACGTATTTTTTATTCATGTGTCAGGATGTCTTTACGGAGAAATTTTATAATAAAAGACTGGAGATAATATTGATAGATGTGAAATTCTGTAACATTATCTGAAATCCCAAGGCACTGGCTTCAGATATCTAAAGCCTTGATTGCCAGTGTGCTTCAAGATTTAAGGCATACCCAGTGTGGGACGATGTGCCATTGATTCTGAGTCAGGTATCTGAAGGTGAACTCTCTGTCACAGTGTCATCTCACCCTGGCTGCTAGATGAGGCAATAGTTTTGGAGATTAGATGGCAGCAATCTCAGATATGGTGGAATTCATTTTCTGAAAGCCACATCTCTCGTAGACAGATGATGCAAAAGCCAGACAGTAAGGTTAGAAGATGAGAACATTTACCTTTGCTTCTGGGTCCCACCACATTTTTGAATTTGGTGTTTTGTCATTGTGAAATGTGGCAAAGGACACAGCCTCAGAGAAGATACATTCATTTCTCTTTTGGGGACGGGGATTCTATCTCCTGTTACCATATTGTAGATACCACTGGTATGAGGAAGGGCTAGTTGCTCTCAGCTAACCTGCCACATAACAATGGTTCAGTGCATTTTAACTGGGGAGGGGATGGAGTCTAATATCCCATTTCCCCTTCCAAAAGGCAGTTTTGAAAGGAGCTCCTTTAAAACTAGTAATCAGGATAATCTAAACCTGGGATTATCTGAATCAGACTGGAGATAGGATTCATCAGGAGGCAAGAAGTGTAAATGATAATTATCCCAGCGAGAAGGATGATTAATGTTAACAGGTGACAAGAGTTCTGACAGGTCAGATTCCATAGAGGAAACAAGATTCTCAGTTACGAATGGGCTCAGAGATTGGAACCAAGGGACAGATGAACGGGAAACGCTAAATGTCAGGAAAATTGCCCCATAAGGGTTGATGTGAAATAAATCCATGTTAAATTTTAGCTTCTATAGTCAAAAGATTCCTGATAGGGTTGTCTCCAAAAATGGGCAAGAGAGAAGTCTGACTAATGGTAGTGGTCAAAAAGAATGTTAATTTGATCTTGGCCCATTTTTTTAAAGGAGAATATTTATTTGTATAAATGGTAGAATAAAAATGAAAATATAATGCTTAAGGACCAAGTTAAAGATGTTGTTGCCAGATTGTTTTGGAGTAGTTTATGGTGACACAGAATAGCCTGTTTGTTCTTAGCAATTTTGAAAAGGAGTTCATTTTTTTTTGTTTGTTTGTTTTTTTTTAATAAAATTTCTAATGTTTTCAGTAATCTCTGCAATTTTCCCTAAGGGTTTTCAAGTTTTCAATCCTTTCTTGGTTGTCACTGTGAATTTTGGGGAGTGGGGGCAGAGGCACAGATGCCTGAAGAGGCCTCTGTGAATAATCCGACACCAGATTGTCAGATTACTGAATGTGATTATTATGTGAATAATATCTACACCTTTGCTTTCATACTGAAAAGGAATCCAGAAGAGCTTGAAAATAAAAGAAATAGAATCATAACATAGAGAACCTGGATTGATTGGTTCATGTCTATTTAAGAGGAAGGGCACTGTATAAAAAAAAAAAAAAAGTGCACTATTGTACCAGAAGATGTTTTATATGTGTTATGGGTGTTTGACACTCAGGTAGACTAATAGAGGATTCCGTGACTGATTTTATCTGAAAGTGACAGTGTTATTGTAAGTCCATTCATGAAAACAGTTCCCAATCAGACTGAGGGACTGAGGTAACCTTAAGATATGTGGCTTCAGATAACTGCAAATCAGATGAGCACATCCACAGATCTCTCAGGCAGAGATCTATGTTTATTCACTGCAAGAAAGTGTACCTCTTCTTCTCCCCAGTATATTTGTCAGAAGAGGCTAAATTATGCAGCAGGAACAACTCCAAAATCTTAAGGGAAGATGATTTGCCCTGAAAATGACAAATGGCACTTATAGTCACAATTTATTAGCCCAAACTACTTACAGGGCCCTACTCAACCACAGAGAGAAGATAGTTTAGTCTTCCCGGGGCCTGAAAGGAGGAGTCATGGGGAAACTATCAGTTAACACCCCAGTGAATAATCACAACCAACTCCAAAGCATTTACCTTATATTAGGGAGAGGTCTTTTACAGGTGCCCATGGTTTTCTGAAGGGGAAGAGAGAATCTCCTGATTCTTCCACTGGATGGTCACCCATTTAGTATTGCTTAAAGGGAATAACAGATAGTACAGTGAAAAGATTCATGTTAAAATAGAAATAAAGTTCTTGTTTAAGACAAAAAACTAAAACTTCTAATAAAAAAACAAATAATTAAAGTTAAAAAAAAATTTAAAGAATTTCTGTATCTGAGGACAATTTGGATTATAGATTCTTGAGAAAAGAGGAAGTATTCCAAACTTTAGAATAAAAATTTCATGATAGGACTTTAAGCAAAGAGGCATTGGCCCTAGACATTCATCTAGCAGATGAGAGTCAAGTATATGCAGGTCACATCTTTGGAGTATTGCCACAATTAGAACAGAAGCCCATAAATTGTCACTTGTCACATAAATTGTATGCTTGTGCTTTTATTCCCAAGTTTTCCTTTGTAACTAGTTTATTGGAGAGTTTTAATTCAGTGAAGTATAAGCATGTAATGATTTTTTTCTTTTATAACTATTGACTACAACCATGCTCTGTTGAATCCCCATTTCCCATCTCCCTTAATGGCATCCTAAATAGGTCCTAAAGTTTCCCATTCACTTTTAGTTAATGGAAACTCCAGTCCAGTTCAATACAGTTGAACACTTTGATATTATATCAACATGATGTTCACCTTAATACTCATGTTCTCCCCTCTCCAGCATTACCCTGGGTTTAACCCACAGGATTTGGGAGCGGAGGTTGGTGCTAGGTCACCAGCACAGCAGTTAATATGAATCCTTCCAGGAAATGTGATCTTAAGGCTCTCCTCCAACTTCTAGATCTCTCCCATCTTCATGAGTGAATCTATTGAAGTGTCCCTATAATGGTGTCATTGGCAATCTATTCACAGCCCAGACCCAAGATCCATTTCCAACTTGTCCCTCTGCTCTGGGCCTCCGACTACTTTCCTCTATATGCTGCTTCAACTGTGTTATTTGGCTGCTGGATTTTGATAGAACTAGACCAAAGAGGGGCGCTGAGTAAGAGATTTGACGTCATGGTATTTAATAGCTCGAGCCTCTGTTTGCTGGATTGTGGGTGACTATATCTTTTATGAGAAGACCACAGGTCCTTCCTGGCTGCCTCCTTCCCAGTTACATCTCTCACTGGGTTCTCCTAACCATTGGCTCTCCTTGAGCCTTTGCGCTAGTGCTGATTAAGGCTTCCCACTGCTGTCATAGTCTGGATACTTCAACATGCCTTGCTGTCCTCCTTTAACTCTGTCTACAACTTTCTAATCACGTCATTCATCTTTCTTCAGTTGCCCTGAGTGTTCCAGCTCTTTCCTGTCAGGACCTTGACTGAATAAAAAAGTCTGAGAACCTCTTTTCTTACCCCAAAAGTAAAGGAGGTAAAGTCCCTTCTGTTAGCTTTTCATTACGGTGACCAGAATGCCTGACAAAAACAACTTAGAGAAGGAAAGATTTATTTTGGTTCACAGTTACAGAGGTCTCAGTCCATGTCCAGCCAGCTCCATTGCAGAAACATCATGGCAGAAGAGCATGGCAAAGGACAGCTGCTCTGCTTATGGCAGCTGGGAAGCAGCAGGGGGTAGGGGTTCCAGGGACAAATGTAGTCACATTAGCCAAGTCCCCAGTGATCTACTTCCTTCAGCCACACCCCACCTGCCTACAGTTAACCACTTTCTCATAGTCCATTCAAGTAATCCAGTAAGCGAATTAATTCTCCGATGATGTCAGAGTCTTGATAATCCATACCTTTCACCTCTGGACATTGCTGCATTGTAGAACATACAAACTTTTAGAGGAATAATCCAGATCCAAGCCATAACATTGTCCTATGCGGAGACCTCATCCTCTGCACCTTGCCCTGTTGACCCTCTTGCCTCTCCACTAAGTTCTGTCCTTATTTAAGATGGGATGAGGTCTTTGATAAAGCAAGCAGGGTCAGTTCTGAAACTCTGTAAGTCCTAGAAGAAGTTCCAGATCTTAAATGCAAGAAGTTTTCTTGAGTTTATAAATCACTCTATGCCTTTTGTCCTCCAGTTTCCAATTCTAGGAAGTCCATTCAACATGCTGAAAGACTTAAATTTATCAGTTTATACAATGAAAACTAGAGATAAAACCAATTGTTATAAATTGAACTAATTTGCCAGAATTGAATACATCTGTAAGTTTGTATCCTTACTATCTTCAATAGTCAACAGTTAATGGATACTTGAGGATTTACATTTATCTGTCTCATTACCTTCCCAAGAAAATGGCAAGTTATTCATATGAAATTTTAGCATTTGTTCTCTGAAGGCTTTTATTATGTTTTTAACACGCATCCAATGTCAAAACAGTGATCCCAGGACACTAATAGAGATTCATCTAATGGCATATTTAACAAAATAGCTGCTTTGAGAAAGAACAAGAGCATGATCCTTTAGAAGTATTGTGCTGTGTGTTTCATTTACTTGTAATAAAATGCTACCTGAGAGTCATCTCCAGCTAACCTTATGCTTTATTTGCATTTTTTTAGCTTATTAAATGTGAAGGCATTCAGAGGTTGAGTGAAATTGCCAGCAAACAGTATTTCATGTTGAGGATCAGCAGGGGCCTTTTGGAGGGCTTCAATTTTTCTCTAGTGTCAGGAAATCAGATTATTGCATCCAGCTGCAAGCTGTTTTGATTGAAATGAAAGTCTGATTTAATTTGGTACAAATGGCAAATTACTCCTCTATTTATCCTTGAACCACATGTACCCACAAAGTATTATATTTCAGTATGATCTTAAAAGTTTAAAGTAAATGCATGATTTCTAAAGACTCTTCCATATAGGAACCATGAATATGACTCCAATGTATGTTGAAGGCCCAGGAAAAGACTGAAAACTTAAATGTTTATATTCCTCCATCCTTGTACTATTTATAGAATATGTCCATTGGTCCAATGGTTACATGCATATTGTGAAAAGCCCATGAAGATCCTTGACAAAAGGAAACAAAGCTTGGAGTACTCATTTATTGATATCACTTAAAAGATAACTGAGTTTAAGATTATGCTATACTGTCAGCAATATCACCATTGGATTGCTAAACCAAGCTAAGAAAGAAAATCAGTCCATTTAAAGGACAGTCTTTAAAAGAGGATACCAGTGTTTGGTTTTGTTTAATTTTCTTGTATAGTACATCTTTCTATGCTCTGTAGGGAGACATGCTTAAAAGAAATAAAAGAGCCTAAAAATTAGTTTTATTTCAATACCACACTTTAGAAACCATCATAATTTCTAAGATTTCCAGTTTAGAAAATACACAACTTCAAAAATTTTGCAAGTTTCAAGTTGGGTCAAAACAAATTCAACACATGAATGGATAAAGAAAATGTAGTATGTATACACAATGGAATATTACTCAGCCTTAAAAGAATGAAATTGTGGCATTTGCAGGTAAATGGATGGAGCTAGAGAATATCATGCTAAGTGAAATAAGCCAATCTCAAAAAATCAAAGGCTGAATGTTTTCTCTGATATGCAGATACTAATTCATAATAGAGTGGGCTAGGGTAAAATAGAGGTACTTTGGACAGAGGGGAGTGAAGGGGTCATGGGGTAGGAAAGATAGTGGAATGAATCAGACATTATTACCCTATGTACATATATGATTACACAGTTATTGTGATTCTACATCATGTACAACCAGAAGAATGAGAAGTTATACTCCATTTATGTTTGACGTGTCAAAATGTATTATACTGTCATGTATAACTAATTAGAACAAATTTTAAAAATTCCATAAGACTGCTATAGACCTGGAAAAATATTTGTGGAAACCATGATATTCATTATGGAGTATGAAACTATAAAATTAATATTGGTGTTTCAAGGAATTTTAAAATAATTTTATTGGTAGGTTCCATTTGGTTCCATTTAAAGGCAACAATGATCATGAACTTTTCCAGTGACTCTTTAAATTTTCTTCATTTCATACAACCATATTCTCAGAGATTTAAAACTAAAATCTTTGTAGGTAGCAAGTAACAATGTATTTTTTAAAAAACAGGAGTTCATAAATCTTTTCTGTTTCTGATGCCATATTTGCTTATGTGATTCATCCACTCTGCAGAGCTAACACATTCATTCAGGTGTTTTTTTTTTTTTTTTTTTTTCTAAACAATAGAATTAAAAATTAGATTATTTATTTTAGCCAACAATCATGGTATTGTACAATTTTTTTCATGTCTATACCTTTCCCTCCAACGACTTTCTAAGGACAATAGTCAAACATGGATTTCCTTTTTCTTTCCTCTTATGGTCTATTATAATGTAATCTTTCATAAATGCTCATTGAGTGATAGTGTGAGCTCTGTAATGCTTTCACAACTTTTGTTTTTTTGATGCCTAATTCAACAAATACAACTTTCTTGAAAATGGAAATCACCTTGTTGTTTGTATTCTGGTTTTCAAGTTCATTTTAAGAAACCCTTCTATAATATTTCTTGTTATATTCTTTTTAGAACAAAGTAGGAAATATAGCCTAAAATAAGGTTATTGCCTAAAAAATGGAGTTATCCTATTTTCATAATTCAGAACATATTACATAATACAGTAATATGCCCTAAAGTTTGTATTCTCTTGACTCAAACTGTTTATTTTCACATATTATAATTTTTAAGTACTCTTGGGAAAATCAGGAGAATTATGAAGGTCAGCAATGCCTATTGACTATAGTGTTTGAGAATAAACACTGTAACTACTCTGATATCTGAGAGAGGAGTCAAGTATGATTTTTTTAAGGGGATTTCAGGCTAATACATGCTAATAAATGCTGAACTGAACTTATTAAGATAAAATGTTCTTGTAAATCAAATGATAGTCATTTTCTTAAAAAATGATGATAGCAGGTGTTCCAATCTGAACCATTCATTTGCAGCATGATTTAAAATTAGCAAATGTCAACATGATGGAGGGTGAGTTTCTGAAAATACCGATTATACAGAGCATGTTCGATACATGCATTGAAGCATAAATAATAATCGTTTATAGTGCTTTCAGTTTGCAGTATGCATTCACATACATTAAATTATTTGCTGCTTATTACAACTTTGTAACAGAGGAAACAAGAATATTTTTTATTATTCTCATTTTTCAAATGAAGCAGTCAGGACTCAGAAAGATTTAATGACTCAACCAGGGTCACATAATTCATATGATGCAGACTATAGAACAAGATTTAAAAAGCAAGTCTTCTGATAATCAGTTCTATACTTATTCCAACATATCATTAAAAGTCCTTTCAGCATTTTGTATGTTCTACACAAAATAATGGATCTTAAATGCAAATACCAGAACTGTTCATGTCTGCTGCATTAGAAGCCACTCAGCAGGTGTGAGGAGGAGCAATGGAATGAAAGACATAACCCAAGCTATTTTCTATTCCCTTCTTCTTCATTGTTTTCTCAATGGTTCATATTTTTTCAATTAAAAAATACATTTGGCCTGACTATGCATTCTATGTTTATTCTTTTAATTGTATTCTCCTGATTAATATTTTCATATTCCTAGTTTGATCAAAAGTGAATTCAAATATAGAATTTGGATCAGTCTTACACAAGACTCAAAAAAAATTTTCCATTAAAGCATAAATGAAAAGAATCAGAGGTATGTGATGGCTTCTTACCATGGTTCAATGTATAATGGCCCACTTTGACAGATAAATGGCCAATATTTCACAAAATTATCTATTTTCTCAGTGAAGCAAGATATCTTTTCCTTACACATGGCTCACAAATTACAAATCTGTTCTGATTGCTGGTAATGTTATGAACTGGGTGATTAAAAGAACATTTGAATGATAATGCTTTTTTGTGTGTAATCCAAGAAGAGATAAGAAAGTAGGGTGGAAATACATTCTTCACATTCTAAATCTTCTGTCAGGCAAAAAAGGTAACTTAGTATCAATCTTGGTACAAAGAGTAAGAGACAAAATAAAGAATTTAATATGATGATCTCATGTTCCCTGAAAATATATAAATAAATAAAAAGGAGGAAAGAGAACACTTGTATACTATTGATGGGAATGTAAATTGGTGCCGACCTTATAGAAAACAGTATGGGGGTCCTCAAAAAATTAAAAACATAACTATCATAGGACCCACACCTCCCTCTGCTGGGTATATATCCAAAGTGAATGAAATCAGCACTTCACAGAGATGTCTGGGCTCCATGTTCACTAAAGATTATTCACAATTGCCAAGATATGGCCACAATTGAGGTATCCATTGACAGATGAGTGAGTAAAGAAATTTAAAAAGGAGGAGATATTTCCATTTGTAAAACCATGGTTGAATCTAGAGGACATTACGCTAAATGCAATAACCCAGACACAAAAAGAAAAATCGTTCTACGTGGAATCTAAAAAATGTTTTAAAGTTGAATATGTAGATGGGTGATGGTCACCAGAAGTTGTGGAAATGGAGATAAGTGGGTCAATGGGTACAAATTGGAATGTAGATAGGATAAACAAGTCCAGAGATCTAGTGTACTGAATAATGACTGCAGTTAATGACATATTCTGAACATTTGCTAAAAGAGTAGATGTTAGTACTATTACCACAAAAAGGTACTTATGGAAGATGATATGTAAACAATAGTTATAATTTCACTATGTATACCAAAATATCATGTTATATACCTTAAATATATACACCATAAAAATATATTTTTAAAAAATGAAGTCAATATACAAATAAAAGGAAATAGCATTAGATCACAAATTATGTGATAAATCAGATAAATCATGTGGTTGGAATTTCTTGCAGTTTTTTAAGTTATTTTTTTTTACAGACTGCATTTTGATTCATTGTACACAAATGGGGTACAACTTTCTGTTTCTATGGTTGTGTACAATGTAGATTCATACCATTTGTGTAATCATACATGTACAAAGGGTAAGGATGTCTGTCACATTCCACTATTTGACTTTGTTTTGAATTATACATTAGGGGTTCTGTGGTGGCATAAAATTCTCAGGATTTGTTAAGAAGTCTATAAGACTTAATCCATTCCTAGTCTTTTTACCCTTCCGCATTCCTTTTCTTGAAGTTGAGACACTCTCTAATGAAAAAGAACATCTATAAATTAGGGTCAGAACCTTAGCAAGTAGAAAAATGGGATTCACAAATTGGACCTCACTTCCCTATATAAGTCACAAGAAGAGTAAGAGATGAAGGTAATCAAAACAACATCCCCATTCTCCTCAGCATGACTAAACTGTAGGCAATCTTCCCGACTCCAAGCTCTGACCTCCCCATTTTCACACCATTTACTTTAGAAAATGTGAAGTGGCTAATTCTTTCTCTATCTTCTTGATATAAATCTTTCTAAAAGCCTCTTGCCAGTTTTAAAAACTAGGAGTATCTTTCTAAAAAACTGAGGAGGGCTATCCTCGTGAAACCAAATCATCAAGAAAGACAGCACCCCTGTCTCCCCATCTCTGCGGGAGGGTAGGAGCCCAACTTGAGTGGGTACCAATTAGCAAACACAGATGGCCTAACTCACAGAGCAAAACATTTGCAAACTTGGGGAAAACAATGTGCTGGTCAAATCCCGTTGATCAACCCCTCTCCTAACCCTCCAATGTTGAAAATTGTTGAAGCTGGATGAATAGTATACATTTTTTTCTAAATTGATTTCTTTTTAGAGTAATTTTAAGAATACAGAAAATGTGTGCAGAGAGTACAAAGGCCCAGCGTGGTCCCAGTAGCCAGCCTCTCCCCTCCCCACAATTTCTCCTCTTATTAACCTCATGCATTAGTGTGGGATATTTGTTATAACTGAAGGGCAAGATTGATACATTATAATTAACTTAAGTCCTTAATTTATTTTAGGACTCACTTCTTGCTTTATGCAGTTTTGACAAATTCATAATGTCATGTATCCACCTTTACAGAATCTCATAGAATACATTAGACACCTTAAAAATATCCAATTTATTCCTCTCACCTCTAGCAACTACTGCTTTGTTTTCATTTGTTTTTTTATTTTGAGCTGTTTCCATTTTGTTTGCTGTCTCAATAATTTTGCATTTTCCAGACTAACATCCCCTATGCATATAAATGCAGAATTTTCAACAAAACACTAGTAGTAAACCAAATCCAAAATCACATCAAAAATCTTATTACCATGATTAAATGGTATTTATCCCAGGGATGCAAAGATGATTTGATATATGAAAATCAACAAATATTAAACATCATTTCAACAGAACGAAGAACAATAGAAGCAATAAAAGTATTTAATAAAATTACATATTCCTTCATGATAAAAACTGAACAAATTAAGTATAGAAGGAATACACCTCAAAACAATAAAGGATGTATGTGAAAAACCCACAGACAAATCATACTGAATGGAACTAAAAAGCTTCTTCTCAGCAAAGGAAACAATCAATTATGTGAAGAGAGAGCCTAAAGAATGAGAGAAAATCTTTATCACATGCACTTCAGATAAATCATTAATCTCAAGGATATATAAAGAGCTCAAAAACCTTAACATCAAAAGTACAAAAAAAAATCCCAATCAATAAATGGGTTAAGGAACTGAACAGACACTTCACAGAAGAAATACAATCAATCAACAAATGTATGGAAAATGTTCAACATCTTTAGCAATTAGAGAAATGCAAATCAAACTATTGTAAGATTTCATCTCACTCCAGTCAGAATGGCAATTATCAAGAATACAAATGACAATAAATGTTGGAGAGAATGTGGGGGGACAGGTACACTCACACATTGCTGGTGGGACTGCAAATTGGTGCAACCACTCTGGAAAGAAGTGTGGAGATTTCTCAGAAAACTTGAAATGGAACCACCATTTGACCCAGTTATCCCACTCCTAGGTTTATACCCAAAGAACTTAAAATCAGCCTACTTCAGTGATGCAGCCACATCAATGTTTATAGCAGTTCAATTCAAAATAGCTAAACTATGGAACCAACCTAGGTGCCCTTCAACAGATGAATGTATTTTTTAAAATATGATATGTATATATCATATTTATGTCAAATGGTATAATATTACTCAGCCTTAAAGAAGAATGATATTATGGCATTTGCAGATAAATGAATGGAACTGGAAAATATCATGCTAAGTGAAATAAGCCAATACCAAAAGACCAAAAGCCAAATGTTTTCTCTGATATGTGGATGCTAATTCACAATGCAGGGGTGCTAGGGAAGAATAGGGTTATGTTAGGTAGAGGGGAGTGAAGGGACGGGAGGAGATAGGGGGTAGGAAGGAGAGTAGAATGAATCAGACATTATTACCCCATGTACATATATAACTGTATGACCAGGGGTATTCTACATCATGTATAACCAGAGAATGAGAAATTATACTCCATTACACATGATGTATCAAAGTGCATCCTACTGTCATGTATAACTAATTAAAACAAATTAAAAAGAATTTTAAATGAACAAATGATCTGACTCAACATTTCTCAAAAGAAGATATAAAAATAACAAAAGAACATATGAAAATTACCCATTATTAATCACTAGGAAAATATAAATCAAAATCACAATGAGATATAATCTCACCTCAGTATGACTATAATCAAAAAGACAAAAATTAATAAATGCTTGTGAGGATGTAAAAAAAAAGAAGTCTTGTGTACTGTTAGTGGGGACGTAAATTAGTACAACCATTATGGAAAAATGTACATGGAAGCTTTTTGAAGAACCAGAGATAGATCCACCATATGACCCAATTATTCATTACTAGGTATACATCCAAAGGAAATTAAATCAGTTTATCAAGGAGTTACCTGCATTCTCACGTTTCTTGCATGAGAATTCACAAGGGCCAAAAACATCCATCAGTGGATGCATGGATAAAGAAAATGTGGTGCATAGACACCGTGGAATATTATTCAGCTATAAAAAATGGAATCCTATTTGTCATTTGTCACAATGTAGAGGGAACTAGAGCACATTGTGTTAAATGAAATAAGCCAAGTGCAGAAAGAGATTCCTTGTTTTCATACTCATATGTGGAATCTAAAAGCAGAGAGTAGACTATTAGTCACTAGAGGGTAGTAAGGATAGGGTGAAGGGGGAAAGACAGGGGTTAGACAATGTGTACGGAAGTACAGCTAGATAGGAAGAATGAGCTCTAGAAGAGGGACTACAGTTTACAAAAAATTATTATGTACGTTATAAAGAACTAGAAGAGCAGAGTACAAAGCTCTCAACAATAAGGAATGATAAAAGTTTAAGGAGATGAAATGTGATCATCCTGATTTTGTTATTATAAATTGTATGCATGTATCAAATTAAGACACTTTACCTCATAAATAAATGATTTTGTGTTGATTACATTTTTTTAAAATAAAGAAACTTAAAAAGCTGTCTGCTAAATGGCTATTTCGTTTTGCATTCCCACCAGCAGGTAATGAGAGGTCCTGTTGTTCAGCAATCTTAATGGCTTCTGATACTGCCTAGTTTGATTTCTATTGTATTCTCATTTTTGTGGATGTTGTTAGCCTTTTATTTTACCTTATCATATCTGTTCTGCAAATATTTTCTCCAAGTCTGTGGCTTCTCTTTTTATTCTCTTAAGGATATCATTCTCAATAATTTTTAATTTTAGTAAAAATATTAATTTTTTTTCTTCAGGTGTTACATTTTTCATATTTATCTAAAAACTTATCTCCAAGGCCAATTAGGTTTTCTCTTGTGTTTTTAAGTTTACTTAGATTTTCTCTTGTTTTCTTCCAGACCTCTGTTGTTTTACATTTTACATTTAGGTCTATAATCCCTTCTAGGTTGATTTGGTAAAATACCTATGTCTGTGTCTGTATTTAATTTTTTTTTTTTGTATTTTTGGTTCATTATAATTGTACAGAGTGTTGGGATTCATTGTTACATATGCATACATGCACACAACATATGTTTAACTTTTGCAGACAGAATTCCAATTGTTTCATCACCATTTATCAAAGGACCATCCTTTGTCCACTGAATTCCTTTGCTCCTCTGCCAAGAATAACAGAATATTGGCTATATCTGTATGGGTCTATTTCTACGTTTTTCTTCTTTTCCCATCATTTTGTGTTTACTATTTGGGGCCTCTGATGTCTCTATATAAACTTAAAAGTATTGAGTCTTCCAATCCAAGAACATAGACTATCTTTCAATTTTTTAGATAGTCTTTTATTTCTTTCACGTAGTCTTTATACTTTTCCAATTTACAATTCTGTAAATATTTTGTTAAATTTTATACCTAAGTATCTGGGGGGAGGGGTTTTGTAAATAGTACATTGTTTGTCATTTCACATTCCAGTTGTTTATTGATATTGCTTTAGGAAGAAATTGATTCAGTACATTAAACTTGCATCCTGTTAATGTAATCACTGATTATGTAATTATTTTTCTATTATATTAGTATAAGGAAATATAATTACTTATTAGTTCAATAAAATTTTTGTTGATTTGTTGGTATTTGACAGTTTTGTTTCTCCTTTTCAAATCTGTATACCTTTTATTTCCTTATCCTGTCCTATTGTATAGCTACTACTTCCAGTTCAATGTTGAATTGGAGTGGTAGGAGGACATTTTCCTGGTAATAGAGGGAAAGAGTCCAATTTCTTACCCTTATTTATATGAGCTGGAGGAGTTTTGTAGCTATTCTTCATCAGATTGAGGAAGTTTATACAATGTCAAACTTTTAAATAAACAATAATATAAAAGTACATCTTGAATATTGTGACTTAGCTAATAGAACATACATGTTGTAAATATGTACATATTTATGTGTGTATATGTGTGTGTGTGTGTGTGTGTGTATATATATATATATACAGAGAGAGAGAGAGAAAGAGAGAGACAGAGATAGATAGATAGATAGATAGATAGATAGATAGATAGATAGATAGATAGATAGATAATTGGTAGTACAGCAAGCAAAGAGCTGTCAAAAATAAATGTAAACATTTTCCTGGACAAATTTCCAGTATGAAAATTTCCAGACTTGTCATTATTTATTTTATTGCTAAAATAACTAACTTTACTTACTTTTTAAACTATTTTAAACAAATCACTTAAAACTTACAACCAAAATAACCACCTAAGGCTTGGCGCAGTGGTACAGGCCTGTAATCCCAGTAGCTCTGGGGGCTGAGGAAGGAGGATTGAAAATTCGAAGCCAGTCTCAGCAAAAAAGCAAGGTGCTAAGCAATTCAGTGAGACCCTGTCTCTAAATAAAATATAAAACACTTTTGGGGATGTGGTTCAGTGGTTGAGTGCCCCTGAATTCAATCCCTGGTACCAAAAATAAATAAATAAATAAATAACCATCTAATACCACCCTTTCTTTGTTCAGAGTATAACTTTGCTATAGATTGAGGTAAAATCCTAGACTACCATTATTAAAAATATGAGTAATATATTTTAGAAGCCATAAATGTATTGGCCATGTAAAACATGAGAATAGATTCTATAAACAATTAGTATTTGCTCCTAAGAAATTCCTTTTTAAAGAAATTAACCCTCCTGATCATCTACAGTGTCACATACATTCAAGATACACAGGTATTAGCTACCTGCTTGAACAAGTCTGGCTCTGAATTTGTAGTCAACCTGAAGGAACTTAATTTTATTAGTAGGAATACACTTTCCATTCAAGTCTATTTAATAGAAATAAACACACCTGTTAAGTGAAGCATAGTGAAAAAATTAAAATGAGTAGATGAGTAACAATCTGAATTCAGGGCTAACTTTCAAATTCGAAAGAATCATGGTAGATTTGCAAAATCTTTTTGTACTTCACAGTGTCATGGAAATGAAAAATGTCCTCTCCTGATGCATACATATGATCAATGTATAACACAAAAATTATCACAGGACAAATACTAGGACCAATTAGGTTTAACCAAACTCACAAAAGTCAGGGCCTTGGTTTTAACAAATTCCTGGTTGATTTATAAATCTTTAGATTACTTGAAATGATGCAAGTTCTGTTTATCTACTTTTGAAAAAAAATGAAATTCCAGTTCTCAAAACTAGGAAATGTATAATCCCCTTTATTATTTGTGCACTTAAGTGGAGAAGAGCAGAAAAGATGGAGACATGGTAAAGAGTCCCAGGACAAGGCTGAGGTCAATGAGAATAGGTCAGCATCCCTAACAGCTGTCCAGTGAAGACACAGTTATCCAAATTGGAATCAATGCACACTTGAACAGCCTTAAGAAATTAGTGTTCTTTACTCTTCTTTCAAAGAGAATTACTTGGGCATCTTTTCAGAAAACAGCATCCACCCTTCCATGTTTTTAAGATCTCCCTAGCACGACTCTATATAACCTCTTTCAGCAGGTAGCACATATTGCAAACATTTGCCTGTAAGGTTACCTATTAGTCATGTGGTCTTTAATTTTAAAAGGTCGCCCATGACAGTTTGAAGAGGTAAATAGGAGCAAAATGTAATTTGATGAAAAGAGACCTGCATGTGTCTTTCAAAGTGAAGACAGGTTATGCATTAGAATATTGTATCTTCTAATGCTTCATGACTCACAGAGCAAGTAAAATTTCTAGCCACAAATCTCCATTATGTATTCATCAAATAAGGAAATGAAGAATCGCTATTCTCTTTAAAGATCAGATATCTGAAATGCTTTAACTGACTTTAACCAATTCCAGAATGGCACTTATCTGTGTAAAAGATAATGAGTCTCTTTTCGAAGCAAAATACAATAACCAGAACAAGAAGATCCATTTATGCTGCTCTTTCATTAGAAGCTTTTACACAGGCCACAAATTCTTTACAATGAACTATCAATAAACTCAGTTTCTAGATGTCCCTTACATGGGGCTAGATGACGAGCTACAGACCTTATAAGAATTGATCAGGTATTAAGAGTCAAGGTAGGCTGTATGGTAATACTACTCCTACAATGATATGTAGAAATAGGATTTATTTTCAGGTTTCTGACCTCTTACTAGCTATAAACAATGTCTATTAGTCTAGGATCCTCCATGATCCACAAGAGGTATATCAGAAAAAGAGCTATCTGTGGCTTCTGCCTTATCACATGTCTGTACTGAGGGCTCCTGTCTCCTTCTCTCAACCATGGTGACTTCTTGCACTGAATTTCCTTTATGAACCTCCATGTCATCACATGTTTACCTGTCCTCCAGGTCTATTCTATTTAATCACTAGTCACTTCTCAGTCTGACTAGAATAAATTTCCAGAGTTCAATAAGGCAAAATGCTTGAGGGAGCAAAAACTTCAGTATGAACACTAATCTTAGAAAAAGGCTACTTGCCTTTGGCCAAATTTTAACCCAACTTAGGGCTTTTGGTTGGGAGGAGACAATGTCTCTGCGGAACACAAATGGCAAGAACACTGGTTCTCAATATTACTCTATGTAAATAACCCGTCAGGGCTGGATAAACGTGCAGAACCCAGGCTCCCCAGTTACAGATTTAATACGCTGATATGAGACAGAGTCCAAGAAACTGCAAGCTGAACTTCTATGGTTTTATAGACCATTCTGAGAAATATTGGCGATTCCTTTAGGACAGATACCTAACATAATAGATATTTTGTAAGTGTTTGCTGATAAAGGAGTATTAAAATATCTACTTCAGCTACTTATTATTGCTATTGGAATTTCTAAATCAGTTTTTAAAAGTTGGTTTGCTGAAAGTATTTTTAAAAACAATGGGTTGTACAGCTAAACAATTTTTTTTTTGTCATTTTGCCGTTTAAATATGTTTGCTATTTTAAAAGTAAATGCAGATAGTATCTGTGGGTCTAAACAATGCTCTAAGACTGATGTAGTCAGCTCAATGTGTGTAGAATAAAATCATCAGCAACAGATTAAAAATAATAAACATGGAGGAAAGAAATGCATAGAATATTTTGATTCCTTTAAAGAACATGAGCTGCTTTATAAGCTGCAATATAAAGCCTAAACTTTAATATAAGTGTGAACCATTTTGTGGGCATAAGTAATTGTTCCACTGAAGAACTGAGAAAAAAATGAAATGGAACTTAGGGTAAGAAAGCAGATATTTCCCCCCTGAAGAAGCCACTTGAACACTGGAACATTCTTTTCTCTTGTTCTATTAATACATTCATGTAGTATCTCTTTCCAAGCCCTAGTTCTATATACTTGCAAAAAGCAAAATTGTATTAAAATATTTTTAGTGCCCCAGTACAAAAATTAGTTCTGCTTAGTACAGTCTCCCCTACATGCAATAAATTGTCTATAAGATTAGAATCAATGACCTCCTTCCATCCTGAAATTCAGCAAAAATATATAAATGCCTTCTGTCATCTGACTCAGGAGTTAACTCTGGAAGTCACTGAATGTAACTGATGCTATACTCTCCTAAAAGTTTCATAGAATTAAGCCAATACCAGAGATGTGTACTGTAAAACATACTACTACACCATGTTACTCATTAACCAACCTTAGCCACTTAAATGATTGGATTAATCCACGCCCTTTAGACTTCCCTTTGAACTCACTGATTGCTGTCCACATGTGTTGAATCCTGTTGCTAGAAAGTTAATCTTTATATTCCTGTGTACTTCTGCTGCCATCTGTCAAATTGAATGACTGCCATGAGTCAGTTGTATTTATTCCCAAAATTGCTTTCCTAGTTTTATGTCATATTTTAATTATCTACATTAATTAAATATTATATAAACAGATGAAATAAGAAGATGAAGACAGAGGTGGTTCCAAGAAAACTCATTTAAATGCTTTAAATTCTTTGGTTGCAAGTCCCTAAAAATGACGCAATCTTCTTTGGTGACAAATCAATGTAAAAGTTGAAAGAAAGTCATAAAAATTTAGGAGGATTCTGCACTATACTTACCAGGGAAATGTTCTTTCTCCATTTTAAGTAAATGAACACTGGAAATGGAAGACAATGAGCAGCAAAAAATATTCAGGACTTCAATTAGCGAACTCAGAGAAAAGTCCTTACCACAACATAGAAAGACCAGCGAAAGAACTTAATTTTAAATTATAAGTTAACATAAAATGTTTGGCATATGTATTACCATGTATGATTCTAAGAATTTCATAATACCAATCACTTTTAATAATTTGCCATTTTAACTGATTTTCAAACTACCTGTCCTGCTACTAACTCAGATTGCATCACATGGAGCATTCTAAGATTAGCACTTCTTCAACAAGAAAAATCCTTTCAAGGGTTGAGGTTGCAAATTAGCAGCCTGCAGGACACATTTAGTCTAGAAGGGAGTAGAATTTGGCCTATCAGATTCAACAAAAAAAAAAAAAAAAACAATGGGTAATTCAAATCTCCATCCCTCTTAAGAAGTTCAATCAATTAGGGAAAAGAGTTCACTCAAAATCCCTATGGCAGCAATGGCTAAGGCAATAGAAACTGCCTCCTTCAGAGGTAACACCTTACCTCAGACCCCCTCTCCTACAGCCTTCCCAGTTCACTCATTAGCCTTACCTGAGAGCTTTCTTTAGGCCTTTGCCTTTACTGGCCGTACCCTACGGCCATCTTCTGGGAGGTAAGGATTTTTAAATTACCTACGCTATTTGACAAGAAAAAAACACCCTCTTTCCCAGCTCCACAAGTTCAGGCCATGAAGTTTCCCCCAAGCTTCCAAAAACATTGTGAGGAAGATACCAACACACACATTCACACACACTGAAGATAGTACCTATCTTTTCAGGAGTTAAAAATTATATTTTTAAAAGTATGTGCACTTGATAATAACCCTTCTAATTGGAGTAAGATGAAATCTTAGAGTTGTTTTAATTTGCATTTCTCTAATTACTAGAGATGTTGAACACTTTTTCATATATTTATTAATTGCCTGTGTGTCTTCTTCTGTAAAGTGTCTGTCCAGTTCCTTGGTAAATGTGGAGGAAAGGCACAATTTTACATTGCTGGTGGAGTTGCAAATTGGTGCAACCACTCTGGAAAGCAGTGTGAAGAATCCTCAGAAAACTTAGAATGGACCCACCTTTTGACCCAGTTATCCCACTCCTCAGTTTATACCCAAAGGACTTAAAATCAGCAAACTACAGTAACACAGCCACATCAATGTTTATAGCAGCTCAGTTCACAATAGCTAGATTGTGGGACCAACCTAGATGCCCTTCAACAGATGAATGGATAAAGAAACTCTGGTATATATACACAATGGAATACTAGTCAGCCATAAAGAAGAATAATAGGATGGCATTTGCAAATAAATGGGTGGAATTGGAGAATATCATGAAGTGAAATAAGCCAAGTCCAAAAAACCAAAGGCTGAATGTTTTCCCTGGTAAGTGGAGAATGATATATAATGGGGTGGGGGGGTGGGAAGTGAGAGAAGAACTTTAGAATATGTAGAAGGAAATGAGAGGGAGGGGGGTATGAAAAATGGTGGAATGAGACAGACATCATTACCCTATGTACATGTATGATTACATGAATGATATGAATCTACATTGTGTACAACCAAAGAGATGAAATGATGTACCCCATTTGTGTACAATGAATCAAAATGCAGTCTGTAAAAAAATTAAAACTTAAATTAAAAAAAATAATAAAAATTTTGAAAAAGTATGTGCAGTACATAAATACATACCAGATACTTATGTATTCAACTACTATAAAAATTTACAGACTGAAACAATTTAGCACCTAACTATTTCCTTGTTACCACAATTATACAAAAAGATTGCTATGGTTTCCTTCAGAAATGTCTTCCAAAATCCCACATGTTAAAGGCATGGGCACCAGCCTGTTGTACTCTTAGGAGGTGATATAACCTTTAAGAGATGGAGCCTGGTGGAAGGAAGTTAGATTACCTCCTTGAAAGTGATATTGGGAATGGGGCACCTTCCTATCTCTCACTTTGCTTCCTGATCACCATGTGGTAAGCAGGCCTCCTCCATCACACACTCCTGCTATAATGTACTGAGTCACCACAGGCCCAAAGTCATGGGGCCAAGTGATCATGGATTGAAACTATGCGTCAAAATAAACTTTTTCTTTCTTAAGTTGATTACCTCAAGTATTTTGCCATAGTGTCAGAAGCTGACTAACACACCAAGACCCTTGAGCTAAACTACACAATAAATTTATTTGAAATTCCCTCAGCCCCACCATTTAGTATACTTTTAGAAAATTTACTTACATGAAATATTTAAGTGATCATATTGTGACATTTACTAATTTTTCAAAAGAATAAAGTAAGTAGTACCTGGAATCTGAGATGGGAAGTCAATTTTATATTTAAAGTAGATGGTATGGTATGTTTTATGGACAGTAAAAATTTTTACCTGTAATGTAGGTAATTAGAAGAAAAAAAATTTTTTTTTTTTTTTTTTTTTTTTTTTGCCTGCTGGGAATTACTGTTGTTGTTGCTATAAGAGGATGTGACAGACTGAGCAAGCAACTTATGAACAGTAAAAGTATTTGATTCATAGTTCTGAAGTCTCTGAAGTCCACGAGCATTGTGCTGGCATCTGATGCTGGCCTTGGCACTGTGCTATAACATTGTGAAGAAGAAGCCTGAACTCACCCTTTTAATCAAAAATACATTTCCTCGGGCTGGAGATATAGCTCAGTTGGTAGAGTGATTGCAAACACAAGGCCCTGGGTTCAATCCCCAGCACTGCAAACAAAAACAAAAATAAAAAAAAAAAAAGAAAAAATCATTTCCTCTATAATCCATTCCTGAAATAGTACTATTGACATCTTCACTAGGACAATCATCTCTTAAAGGTCCCATTTCTTAATACTATCCCAATGGCAATTGAATTACAGCAAGTATTTTGGAAAGGACATTCAAGCCATAACAGGAATGGCAATATTAGTTCTATTTAATATTTTGAGGAAAAAATGTATAAAAAGCAAATGAAGTCAGGGTGAGTTACCAAAGCTTTTAAAACTGCTTCCTATGCTACTTGAAATTTTTAAAAATGTATGTTTTTTCCCACAGGAATTCCTGTGAGACCTAAAGAATTACGTTACAAATGACCAATGTTATTGTGGAAAGGCTTTCTGGTATTGCTGAATGCTCACCGATTTCATGGAGCAATTAGCTCCCTTACCTCCCCTGATCATATCCAAAACCATCTGAAAATAAAAGGGCTTCTCAGGAGGCAAATTAATGAATAAGACATTTCAAAAACACATCAGATGCTAAAACTCAGTGGGTTCTGAAGTGGCTATCACATTAAAAGCCCAAAGTAGATTAATATAAAATTCTAACAAATAATGCTGAAACTCACATAAACTTATTAAATCCAAGGGAAAATAGATTTGATATTTTTCTGCATTTTTACAAAAGTACTATTTGGCATCTGGTCACCTGGGAAACAATGATTGCTTTGACTTATATGTTGTCTTGAATACATGATGTCATATTAATAAGGCTTTACTGTACTGACATGTAAATTAAAGATATGCACCAGTATTATGGCCTTCATAAGTAAATCTTTGTAACCAAAATATATCCCTGCTTAAATCATAGGCATTTAGAGGTATATTTATGGCAAAGATTTATAAATTATTCCATGTGACACTGAGCCTATTTATGATGTGTGTCTTTTGTTTTACCAAAAGGAAAATCATGTACAACTAATGCAGTGTTCTCACTTTTGCTATGCAGTTACTTTTAAAACATTTAATTCAGGGCATCCAATATGAGTTTCAGAAAGAGAAGCCACAAGAACCTCTGAAACAAGTCCATAAATCAGTGAAAGCAAGCAAATATCACAGTCTAGAGATATTTGCGATTGTCCCACCTGTTGGGAGTGGTTAAGGAGGAAGGAACATACAGTTTATACAGGATAGAATGCTAATGAACATCATGCAATGCACAGGGCAGCTCAGAGGACCAAGAACATCTCAAATGTCAACAGTGCTCACCATTAGAAACCCCAGGGTAAGCTGCATATGGTGACTGTTATGGTTTGGATGTGAGGTGTCCCCCAAAAGCTCACATGTGAGACAACGCAGGAAGGTTCAGAGGAGAAATGATTGGGTTGCAAGAGTCTTAACCCAATCAGTGAATTAATCCCTGATGGGATTAACTGAAGTGGTAGGGTATGGCTGGAGGAGAATGGAATTGACCATGGCTTTCGGGTATACATTTTGTATCTGGATTGTGGAGACTGTCTCCCTCTCTCTCTGCTTCCTGATGATGCAAGCTGCTTCCCTCAGCCACATGGCAGATGTTCTGCCTCACCTCAAGCCCTGAAGAATGGAAGCAGTCTAGGAACTAAGACCTCTGAAACTGTGAGCCCTCAAATAAACCTTTCCTCCTCTGTAATTGTGCTGGTCAGATCATTTAGTCACAGCAGTGAAATAGCTGACTAAAATAGAGTCATATGCTTATAATCCCAGTGAGTCTGGACACTAAGGCAGGAGGATCACAAATTTAAGCAAGTATATTCTCCAATTCCATCCATTTATTTGCAAATGCCATAATATTTCCTCAATTTTTCAATTTTCCAGACATTTGCCAGAAGTGGGATTTAATTCAAATATCTTGTTAGGCTAATGAGCAGAAATCTTAAGGTGTTTCTTATAGTACAGGTTCATCTTTTCCTGGTCTTAGTTTGTAGGTATTGATTTATCTAGCCATTTGAATTTTTATTGGAATCAGGAGACACCTAGGTGTGTGTCAGGTATTGAGCTAGAAGTTGAGATGAAAGAGCCAATCCTGAACTACAGGGAGCCTGATATCCAATGGAATGTTCCACTAATATTGCACTGCAAGACCTACCATCTAAAACATGCATGTTGTTTGTATGTGTGCACACATGTGCAATACACAGAGCACATACCCATATAATGTTATATAATGCTTTCTGATATTCAAAAATCACTTGAGGTCTTTATTTTCAGGGCTAGAGAAGTCATTCCCTGTTTATTGCTGGGTAATCACATGATAAGAACTGGTCTTACAAAGGCTCTAGCTGCACCGTGGAGGGTGTGCTGTGAGAGGTGTGAATAGAAGCAAGGAGAAAGCAGTTATCTACCAATTAGGAAGCACGTTTTGGGCAGCCAAAGAAAAAAACCATGATGGTTAGGTCTAGAGTATTCCTCTAAAATAGGGATATGGGGTAGACTTTGAAATCGGATAGAGGGACAATGACCAGTGGGAGCGTGAGAGGTGATAGGGTAGGAAAGGATGGGGAAAGTGAAGAGAGTAACCAAGGAAACCCAGAGGGTTTGGCTGAGCAACAGTGTGGATGGTGGTATCATTTACTGAGGAGCAATGGGGTTTGCAGAGAGACTCGAGATTCCCATTACACCAGTGTGCAGCTAATTATCCCCTCAGCAGAAAACAATTTTATTTTTACCTCCAGAGACAAAACTGTCTTTTGGATATTATTGTGGGGTTTTTTCCCCCCACTTGGCAAAAAGCATGCTATCTTTCTCTCCTGTTCCCTTTCTCCCTTCTCTCTCTCTCTCTCTTGCATTTTTTTTATTTTTTCTTCATGCCTCTTATCTCCTCTGCTCCTAGTTAGTAAGCTAAAGATTTGGAAGAATATAAAAGAGAGATGTAGATTTCCCATAAATACCTCTCTCGGGAAAAGGTCATTGAGCCCAAGAAGAAGAAGAAACAAACGACCTTGTAAAACTCATCATTAAACTCAGTTTACTTAGTCCCACTGCACTATTTATGACAAGTCTCTAAAATGTCAGTCTATTCCTCAGTGAAATGAGTCATTGTGTTTTACAGTGAAGCTTTTCCTTAAAATGTTTTGGTTAGTAATGGATATAGGATACATAACAATTTTATTTTCTCGGTACCCAAAGCATTTATAAAAATCCTGGATTATGCAAATAGCAGGTAAACAATGATACTTTTTAAGCAGCATCTCATGGGTTGATTTTAAAACTATTCTCCATAAAGGCGAGAAGCAGGAAATGCAATGTTCACTCCTGAGTGGTTACTCTAGGGTATCCATTATTAGATGATGGGAGCGCTGAGTTAATGAGCCTTAGAATCACCTCTTGAACCAGACTAGCTAACTTAACCAGATGCTTTCCCAGCACCACTTCTAAAAAATGCCTCCTCAGCTAACATCAATAATAATGTCAAGGAGAAATAATAGAAATGCCTTCTAATAAACTATTGGAGACACATCTGGTAGATCTGTTAGGTAAATGACCTCTGCTAATCCAAGTTAAAGTTTTATTTTGTTTGTTGGTTTGTTTGTTTTTAAGAAAAAAGAGAACATGGAAGAAAAAAAAAAATAAGAAGCTTGGTGCTGCATCTCTAGAATACTTAAACAGTGAAGTGCTGAAGTATCCCTGCCCCATATGTGTTTGACCGGCGTAGCAGATTTTAGGCACTGGGTACTTAGATAAGTCATGATATATGGAATGCTAAACAAGTGAAGTCCCCAGCCCAGAAAATTGCTCCAAGGTGAGACAGGTGACAGCACAGGGTGGATAATAAAAAGACCAAAATCACTTTCCCATTTTTCAACTGAAAGGAGCAGCTGCATAAGTCCATTCTCATTTTAGCATGCACTTCGGGGACTTGATCAGTTACCCCGATGTAACCATGGGTTGAATCTTGTTATTACATTAGCTCCCTGGTGAAGGTAAACATACCAATTTTCATCTTACCTGAAAGAAGGTGTTTGTATACCACTGGGGAACTCATTATAGGGCAAACATTTTGCAGCTAAAGTTGTTGAATTAATCATAGGCACAAATCCAAACTCAGAGGGAAAAGATGAATTTGGGAATCAGATAACATGATGATGACACCAAGCTTTTCATATCCAAACCTATAAATCACCCAAATTATCAGAACAATGGAGACTCTGTGGGTGTGACAACATAAAATAATGCCACAGTAAATTGCAAATAAGCCTTGGAGCAGCTGAAACAAGTTTCAGGGGATATAGGAAGTGCATCTATTCAGAGTCTCAGTTTCTCTGAGAACAAAAGATTTATGTGACTATTTTACCACAAGATATAAATAAAACTCTGCTTAAAGAGTAAAATCAGGATAGCGAATAAGTGTGACAGCAGAGTGACCTTTTTTTCTAGCTTACCATCTATTTGTTCATATGAATTTTGTAGTATTTTATAGATCCTTTCTTTCCTATGTTATACTACTACTTCTTAATTAAATTCATGATGAAATACAATCTATATTTTGTTCTTCTTCTTTACAAATTCCTTACTTCTCTGCAACACTTATTAGTAAAATTTCTGATAGCTGACTGTAGTTTAGAATTCCTCTGATCTCCTCATTCTTCTTCAATCTTTTCTTTATCAGCATCCCCTGACTTTACCCAGACACATGAACTTTGGAAACAGTCCAAAGGTGACCAACAAATGTAACTAAGTGCTTTGGAATTAGGATGCATACAGAAGAATGAAAGGCACTATTTTAGATAAAATAGAAAGCTCCACTCAGAATATATTCAGAAGCAGTTTTCCAGAACAAAGTTTTGAATTTCAATGGCATTTACTTAAATTCAATTTAAAAAAAAAAAAAGTAAGAAAAATTCTAAAAGCCAATTCTCCAAAATTCACTTGCTTGCCATTTTCAATTTTTTTCACATCCTTTAGTGCATCTCTTGTCTCCTACCTTCCTCAGTAGGTATTACAGACAAGGAGACTTTTATGTAGTAGGAATTTATACTCTAAAACAGTGGTTCCATTGAAGGTGATTGTGCCCCTCAAAGGACATTTATTTTTGTCTGGACATAATTTTAGTTGTCACAACTGGAGGCAGGGATGCTACTGGTATTTTGTGGATAGAGGCCAGGGATGTTATCAAATATCCTACAAGGTTCAGTATAGACCCCAAGAAACAAAGAATTGTTCAGACCAACATGTCAGTAGCATTGCACTCTAGAAAAACTGGCGGGAAATATAATAGCTGTGCTTTATTTCACCAAACCCAGCTTCAACCCTTGAGGTAGGAACTTCCCATACCCCTTGACTAAGATGAAAATGAGAATCCTCGAATCAAGTTTTATTCATGACAGTTCAACTGTCCACCCAGGCCTTCGTGCAGGCTGCTTTCACGTGCTTCTCAAAGCAACACTTCCTCTCTATGCAGGGTGACAACCTACCTCGTAGTGATCACTTCCCAGGTCTTTTGTCTGCCATGTAGTGCGTGCACGTGTGTGTGTGTGTGTGTGTGTGTGTGTGTGTGTGTGTGTGTGTGTGTTCTCAATTCACAAAGCTCAGATGTGTGAATCTGTAAAGTGTTCATTTAGTAATTAAATTTAGTTTCTATCTCCAGCTGCCCTTACGGTTAGTTGAAGAAAGCTTTATCTTGCTAGTAGAGGAGAATTTCAGTCGATTTACAGTTGTTTTAATCGATTCTACATGAATCTGTACATGGCTCACTCCCTCACCTCTTCCTCTGCGGGCTCTTTGTCTTTTCTATTATGTACGAGCACCCTGACATCCGGGCAGGCTTCAGGCTCTTGGTCAGCCAGGGCTCCCCTGGCTCCATCTATGGCAGCCTCCCTTTCAGAGAATCTGATCTTCGAGTCCATTCCTCCTGGGCTACTGTTCCTACTCATTCCCGTGTCCAGATCCCTCAAGGTGTATTTCTCTCCCTTTCCCCTCTCTCTCTCTCTCTCTCTCTCTCTCTCTCCTCTCTTTCTCTCTTTCTCTCTCTCTCTCTCTCTCTCTCTCTCTCTCTCTCTCTCTCTCTCTCTCTCTCTCTCTGTCTTGCACTCTCACTCTCTTTGTTAAGTCATAGGGATTCTGGTGAAGAGATCTCAAGGTCTCTCTTCCCCTGTTGTCCCCTTTCTGTCCCCTTTGAGCCACCTTGAGTTCACTGATCACCCAGTGGAAGCAGAGCCCCATCCAAGATAAACCACAAATGGTCACTGTCCTTCCCAGGACACACGCTGGCATGTCTGACGCCCCTCAGAGACCCAGATCCGGAAACCCAGACACAGAGCTCTCTTTACAGACTCCTGTTGGCAATGCACACGATAGCATCTCCTCCAACTTTCCTCCTATCTCAACAGTATTTTTCCAAGCATGCTATTTAGGCCAGGACCTTGACCTTCAAGAGAAAAAAGACCTTTGTTTTTTCTTGCAATACTGCCATGCTGTCTGTGATTCTGGCAGTGGTGGAAGTTAAGTTTTGTTGGTTTTTTGTTGTTGTTGTTGTTGTTGTTGTTTGTATATGTGTGAAAGAGAGAAGGAGAAAGAAGAAAGAGGGGAGGGGGAGAGAGAGAGAGAGAGAGAGAGAGAGACCACAATATGGTAAACAAAAGAAAGTTAGGAACCACCTTGTTAATATTTCATAATGTCATCCTGCCATTGATAGCTAAAAATAGTTATGACATAATTATTGCCATTGGTTTTATAGCTCTTTTCAACTTACAAATTATTTTCTCACATTTATATGCTCGATTTTAGATTAAGATGGAAATTTAAATTATAATTTCTCTCATGTACATAAAACCATTAATTTTCCCACCATTTAAAAGAAAAATAATTCTCTATTGGAACAACTAAAATTGACTTACTCTTGGTAGAACTCAACCCATACATGATCATTTCATTCTTTAGAGAGATCTTATTTAATATTCATAAAGAGGGCTTTTCCCATGCCAGGCCCCGTTCCAAGTGTTTTACATCTATTTACTCCAAATAATCCTCTGAAAGACCTGGTACTAAGCCCTGGTTTTTTCTCAATACTTGAAAGACAAGAAAATGGAGACAAAAGAGAATAAGTGACTTACCTGAGGTCACACAGTTAAGGAACCCACACAGTCTTGCTCCAGAGGTCAATGTCCCAAACACTAGTCTGTACTATATGGACTGAAGATAAAAATGAATCATAAAGGCCACAGAGCTATGGTATACAGCACTCTGAACTTATGTCATGATGTAAATAAGTGAAATGTAAATGAACAGTGTGATAAATAATCTCATTTATATTTCTTTCCCATGTCCCCTCTGAAAATTAGAGTAATAAGCCTCAAAGATCAAAGATCAGGATATGGGTCTGCCACATCAGGGTCACAGAGCAGGGAATTCAGTCCTCTTTGGTTGAGTTAAGCAAAATGCCTGATCAAGACTGAAAACACAATCCACCAAATTCACTGAGGTAAATGACTACATAATTAATTTGAACTAATAATAAGATGGACATTCAATTGAACATCCTCTACACTAGGTTAATATCTCATGAGTTTAGCAAGGTAGTCAGTAGCTTAGTCAAAGATGTGGGGTTTCAATATCATGCTCCAATCTCTTTCAGGAGACCCAACAAAGAGTTACAGATTTAATGAGTCTTCTACTTCCATACTAATTCTGAGTGATTTCCCGTGACTCACTGTGAGTGATAGCCTGAGATGTGGCCTTTCTGCAGACCAGTGATGTACAGTACAGTGTAAATGTCAGGCAGGAAAGACAATGTGAACCATGGAACTAGCCACTTGAGCAAAAAGTCTCTAACAGCAGCCTGTTTTGCTTCCTAGCACTTCCTATAGGCATTTCCCAAGTACTCTCTAAACTTTTGCCAATTCCAGAAACCTTAATTCCAGCATACATGTGGTGCTCAGAGAAAGCAGCCCTGAGCCAGAGTCCATGGGCACCCAGGGAGGCCTCTCCTTTCCCTTTTTCTACAGGCAGGACACAAGGAGCTATCTTAAGTGTTTTTAAGATACGCCTGCTGAGTGAGTTTTATCTCTTCTTATACAGAAGATCTCACCAGAAAATTCAATCAAAAATTTAAGTTCATCCACTGAACAAAATGAACCCATATATTCTCTTTTATTACATTGGGAACAAAACTCATTTTCCTGGAACAATAAACACCATAGTCTTCCTTTCCACCTGTTATAAATTGGGAAATAAAAGAAAAATTTCACCTTTGAGATACACATCGCCTTCCTTAGAATTTGATAAAGATTCTTTCATTCTCTGTACTCCACTTATTTCCCTTATTTCCATACTAGGCCCTGTAAACTTTGGATGTTTAGCACTTTTACTTTCACAAGTTCAAAAGGTCACTGGAATTTATAGTTTTTGTCTTTCTGAGAGAATCCCTACTGATTGCTGAGTATCTGGGCTCCCCTCTGGGGCCTTTCCTGAGGGACAGGCACTTATGCCAGCGGGAAGGCAAACCACACCAGCAGCTTCTTAGGCGCCACAGCCGCAGACAGCAGGTGGAAAAATATGGCTTGATTTGGATTGAACAGCACAGCAAAACTTTTGTGCCAAAAGCAGAGCCTGCAGGCACTGAAATAGATTTTTCATAGAAATAAATATAAAACTTTAAATACAAACTGCTCCAAAGATTTCTTTATATGAAAATGACATCATGTTACGGCTATAAAACTTGGAAACATAAAGACTTGAATGGATGTGCTTGATTAAAAAAAAAAAAAGAAAGAAACTTGTCACCTCTGGGGATTCCTCTACTGTCATTTCTGGTTTTGTACAACCCTCAGAGACCTAAAACTTAGTTGGGAGGAAAAGATAATGGCATTTCATTTAGAATAGAGGAAAAGTTTCCAGAGGACTCTAGCAGGAGGCAGAACACATTGCAAAAGGAAGAGTTCTGATTGGCTAAGTAATTGCAAAGGTCACGTTTCCCATTTTAGTGTTATGTTCACCATTTCCATACCAAACCTACGCCCGTAAGCCATTTCCTGGAAGGGAGGTGGTAGAGGAAGTCTGGTACCACCAGACAGCAACCTGAGGACAACATGATTGATTCTCAACAGGGAAACCCACACTTCTTCCTTTGCCTCAGAAAATACATGCAAGGTTCTCTGTGTACAGGAGTGCTGCTGTGTTGTCATGGTGGACACCCAAGTGGTCTTATGGGAGTGTATTATTAAAATCATCTCCTTGTTCCTCGATTGGGGATCTATTAACTCAGCTCCAAACTTGCTAGTGATGTGTAATCAGTTTAGGAACATTATGAAGTCACACTTTTCTTCTCTATAAGTAGAAAAGTGAATATATGACCTCAACAGCCCAGGAATGGGAAGGAAAAGGAAAATAAATGGGCAGAAGAAAGCTAGAAAGTAGGTCCCTGTGAAAGACAAAGAGAATAAGGACAATTTCAGGCATACCCAATAAAAAAAGGTCAGCACCCACAATGATGTAGCTAAATGTAAACTCCCTATACCAGTCCATGTGGAAAAGTCCTAGTACTGAGGAGATCAATCTAAATTCCACTGACCACAGTTTTATCCTTTGACACAACCTCTGTCTATTGACAACATAATCATCCCCCAGTATCAATATCTGTGATATAAGTTTCACACCATTTTGGAACATTTCTAAATGCCTTAAATCCTTCAGTAAGCTCTATCAAATCTTCCTTGATACCTTGGAAGCCATCATCACCTCATGACAGCAGTCTTCAAGGGTACAATGTTCAGTTTGAGAACACTTCTTGCTAGAATAGGTGTTCTTTTCATGAGCTTTCAAAAGAAAAATACCAGCTAGACAAAGATAACATCTATTTATAAAAAATAAAAACCTATAGCTCCATCCTTGTTCTAGCTAAGCTGCGTGCAAACCACTCAGAAACCTGGTGAGGCTATCATAACCACATTGGAGTGCTGTGAAATTCACAGAGCGTGGGATCATCTAGTAACCAGCTTCACGCGCGTCCTGATTCACCTTCGACACCTTCAGCACTAATGCAAGACCCATTTATCCCTCCCTGGAAAAAAATGTATATTTAAGTTAGTTTTTGAAACATTGTAGGCTTTTAACTATTCACTTACATGATCACATGGTCTCTCAAAGCCTTTTATTTTGTAAATATCAGGACATTTTACAAAATAGTAATATATGCCAAAAACAGTACGTTCTGATAAGTCCTCTGCAGAGCAATTAAATAATACATAACAAATACCATTCTGGAGAGTATTTGAACTATAGAAAAAGTCAAAATATCATGTGTCCTTTTTATATTCCTCACTACCCAACAGTACCTCCACCTTTGTTTAAAACTCTGTGATTTTGCATTTTTATTAAATTTTCTCTCATTGACCTCACAAGATAATGATGACTCCTTTTCCACAAGTCATACTTCAGTGTTTTTGAAGAATACTTGGATCTTTATAATCTTATTCATTTTTTTCCTATATGAGCAAGTTTTAAATTTTGTTTGTGTGTGGTATGTAAGATCAAACCCAGCCCTTTTTACTTGGTTTTGAGACAAGGTCTCACTAAATTGCCCAGACTGGTATTCAGCTTATGATCCTCCTGCCTCAGCCTCCTGAGTAACTGGAACTACAGGCACATGCCACTACACCTGGTTGGGTCTCAAATTTTTATTTCTTTTTTTGTTTTGTTTTTCTTAGATTCCAAATTTTATTTCCAGGTACAAACACACTTGTCTAGTAATCAGTATCCAGAGAACACCTCAATATTATCTGAGATGTGAACTCTAATTAGCATTAAGAAAACTGAAGACACATACAAAGACAAAGAAATAAATTCTGAATGTGTCATATTTCTTCCCTCAGCCACATTAGAGTAGGAAAATTACAATGTGAAGATTTTCCATTGTTTAAGATTGTGTAACAACAATGTAGAAAACAGTGTGGAAGATACAGTAGAAATAGCCGTAATTGGTTGATGCATGCTCTATTGATCCTACCATCAACAGACTGAGTTAAAATTACTATCCTAGTCAGACTTTGAACTATGACCCTGGAAGGAAATGAAGTTGGGCTCTGAACAGTAAAGAAAAAATTGACTCCTATATTAAGCAATGCACATCAGTTTATTGTAGAGCTAAGTTCCTTTCTGTCTGTTGCAAAGAAATGTGTTCTAAGTACATAAAGTGATTCCTGCTCATCTGTCTTGAGAAGAAGGCCAAGTCAGATAGGAAGTGGTCCAGAGGATGTGTGGCTCACAGAGGGCTTAAGAGCAGGGTGCACTAGGTCAGGACTGAAACCGGTGGCTCATAAAAAGGAGTCATTGTAAGACTAACAAACAAGGCAAAAGGAAAGTTCATTAACTGGAGTAAGTCAGAAGCTAAAGAGCATCAAAGGAAGGCTCTGGAGCCTGAGTCTAGGACAAACAGCAGGGATTTCTTTGGCCAAGGGAGGCTACAATCATGAAAATTAAAGCATCTTGTCCTTTTACTTGGTTTGCTCAGGAATTCCTGGTCAGATCGAGTCTGAAGACGTATCATGCAACGATTTACACAGGCCTACGAAGGTGTGTTGTAGTCACTAAATTTATGTACTCATCTGCTCAGAAATCTTTTGATCTTTTGTTACCTAACTGAAAGCACTGTAGCTTCTTAAAAATACATGCGTGAGTAGGGCACAACAATGTGATAAATTTTGAAGTGATGGGGTCACTGAAAACTAACTCTGATTCATGCTGACTCATTTCTTCTGTTGTTAAATCTGCTACTCATGTTGTTGTTGTTGTTTTTCTCTAATTAGGCACATTTTGACTAGGATTAAGAAATTATGTATTACTCACTGACCATGACTTCTGTCCTGGAAATGCATCTCTGAAACACACTGGTTATTATCCTGTGCCTCTGCCCATCTTGATCTGTTACCCAGACCCTCCTACCTGGATTGTTGCCTGCCTGGGAAGACTATATGGGGTCTTAGTTATCAATATCAGCACTGAACCACAGAAAACAAATGTCTTATAATAAAAGCAGAGACTACAGAAGCTGCTTAACACCATTGATAAAGTAGCCTGTGATGATAAAGTACCAGGAAAAGCAGCCCTGAAAAACTGAGATATCCCATATGAGCCTTGTCAGATTATACACGAATATGTTCTATCTTAAAAGTGATATCTCTAAGGCATTTTAAGAGCTTCTCAAGGGAAATAAACAAATCAAAAGTAAGTTTTGTGCTTTATTCTGCACAATCCCTGACATGTGAAACTAAATAATGAATTTCAATTGAATGCACCATAAACTAATAAATTAATTAATGCCAGATAAGCTAGGTATTAAATAAATAATTCCTGCTTCAAGCTTCTAAATCAACAATGAGTAATGTCAGTATTCTCATTAAAAATCTTATCGGTTTGAATGTTTCTAAATATTACTTTTTCCAAAGAGGTATAATCACTTTAAAAGAAAGCTATCTTTATCTACTGCAAAATAATCTTGTGTGTGCTGTTTGTAAAGGAGGCTATTTAAATAAATGGAAGAGGGAAATTTCGAGCATACTAATAAGACAGATATAAAAGTCTTTTGTGTCTGTGTTTTAAGTAGGTCAGTGTATCATACTGCACTGTATTGTTTTCCCTTTGTTTGCTGGACCATGACAGGAAAAAATAAAAAAGGCAGAGAGTTAAGAACTGGGAAGATCAAATGGACATTTTTCTCTGAAACATAGTATGTAGTCATTAGTTTCCTGCTAAGTAGTAGCAAATATAAATGGAACCTCATAATGGAAGAAAAGTACAATGGAGAGATGAGTGGAAGATAAAGAGTGACCAGTGTCAAGACTGTGATTTGATAGAATCCAGCATCCCTTTATGATAAAAACCATAAATAAATTAGTTATTGAAGGATTCCTCCACACTATAAAGGCTATATATGATAAATCGTTAGCCAATATCATACTGAATAGGAATAAAATGAAAGCATTTCCACTAAAATCTGGAACAAGACAAAAGTGTCCACTCTCATTAATCTTATTCAACATAGTACTGGAAATTTGGGCCAGAATTGGCAACAGAAAGAAATGCAAAGCATACAAATAGGGATGCAGGAAACCAAATTATCCTTGCTTGAAGATGATATGATTAAAGACCTAGAAAACCCCAGAATCCAGAAAAGTCTCTTAGAACTAATAAATTCAACAAAGTAGCAGGATAGATACATCAGCATGTAAAAATCAGTAGTTGTCCTATATAATAACAACAAACCTACTGAGAAAGAAATCAGAAAACAATCCCATTCATAGTTGCCTCAAAAATATCAAATACCTAGGATGAACCTATGCATGGAGGTGAAAGACCCTTATAATGAAAATTGTAAAAGAATGCAGAAAGAAATTGAAAAACACACTAGGAAATGAAAAGAACTCCCATGTTTGTGAATTGGGAGAATTAATATTGTTAAAATTGTCATACTACCAAAAGCACTCAACATATCCAATGCTATCCCCATCAAAATACCGATGACATTATTCACAGAACTAGAAAAATAATTCTAAAATTCATATGGAGGCACAAAATACCCAGAATAACCAAAACAATTCTGAGTAAAAAAGAAAAAGAAAAGAAAAAGAAAGGAAAAAAAGAATAATAATGCGGGAAGCATCACAATATCCAATTTCAAAATATACAATAGTGCCATTTTAACAAAAGCAGCACAGTGTGGGAATAATAAATAGAATACATTTGGCATAGTATACCAACCTTTGATCCCAGCAACTCAGAAGGCTGGGACAGGAGGATTACAAGTTCAAGGCTAGCCTGGGCAACTCAGACCTTTTCTCAAAATGAAAATAGAAAGGGCTGGGGATATAATTCAGTAGTAGAGCACCTTGTTAAATCCCTGGTACCACATACACATGCCCCCACCCCAAACACAGAATAGAAATGTAGTCCAATAGAATAGGATAGAGGACCCAGGAATAAACCCACATACCCACAGTCACCTGATTCTCAACAAAGGAACCAAAAACATTCACTAGAGAAAAAGATGGGTCTTTTCAACAAATGGTGCTGGGAAAACTGATTGTCTGCCTATAGAAGACTGAAACCCGATCCTGATCTCTCACTTTGTACAAAATCCAACTCAAAATGAATCAAGGACCTGAAAGTAAGATCTGAAATTTTAAAACCAGAGGAAAACATAGGGGAAACACTTCAATACAATGGAAAGAATGATAAAATTATGGCATTTCCAGGCAAATGGATGAAATTGGAGAATATCATGCTAAATGAGATAAGCCAATCTCAAAAAACCAAAGGACGAATGATCTCACTGATAAGCAGATGATGACACATAATGGGGGGTGGGAGGGGTTAGTGTTAGGGCTAGGGTTAGGGAGGGGGGCAAGAATGGAGGAAGGAAGGACTATATAGAGGGAAAAGAGGCGTGGGAGGGGTGGGGGGAAGGGAAAAAATAACAGAATGAATCAAACAACATTACCATAAATTATGTAAATTTATAATTACACAAATGGTACGCCTTTACTCCATGTATAGAGAAACAACATGTATCCCATTTGTTTACAATAAAAAAAATTTAAAAAAAGAAAAAAAAAGTAAAAAAAAAAAAATATTTGTATAGGCAGCAATTTCCTAAACAGGACTCCAAAAACTCAGAAAATAATAGGTGATAATGTTAAAATGTAGTGATAAATCCCACTACTGTGTAAAAGTATAATGCACCAATAAAAAGCAAAACTGTTATATAAAAAATTTGACAAATGGGATTACATCAAATTGAAAAGCTTCTATACAGCAAAGTAAACAATCAACAGAGTGAATAGACACCTAGAGAATGAGAGAAAATCTTTATAAACCATTCCTCTGATAGAGGATTAATATCCAGAACATATAAAGAAATCTAAAAAAATTACACCAAAAGAATAAGTAATCCAACCTATATAGACAGATGAGTGCAACAGACACTTCTCAACAGACATCTATAAATGTATGAAAAAAGTCTCGACATCTTCAGTCATATGCGAAATACATATCAAAACTTCACTGAGGTTCCATTTGAATTCAGTCAGGAAGGCTATTATCAATAAAATGAAAATTATAAATGCTGGTGAGGAGTTAGGGAAAAAGGAACTTTATACACTGTTGGTAAGGATGTAAATTAAGCCAGGTACAGTGGCGCATGCCTATAATCCAGCAGCTTGGGAAGCTGAGGCAGGAGGATGGCAAGTTCAAAGCCAACCTCAGCAAAAGCAAGGTGCTTAACAACTCAGTGAGAACCTGTCTCTATAAATAAAATACAAAAAAGGGCTGAAGATGTGACTCAGGGGTCAAGTGCCCCTGAGTTCAATCCTGGTACCAAAAAAAAAAAAAAAAAAAAAAAATGTGAATTAGTATGGCCATTATGGAAAAGAGTATGAAATTTCCTCAAGACAATAAAAATGGAACTACTATATGATCCAGCTATACCACTCCTGGGTATCTACCCAAAGGAATCAAAATTGCCATATAATACAGAAACTTATCTATTGTACCACTATTCACAATAACCAAGTTATGGAATCAATGTAGGTGCCCATCTATGGATAAATAGATAAAGAAAAAGTGGTAGACAAACACATTGGAATATTATTCAGCCATAAAAAATGAAATTATGATCATTGCTGGGAAACAGATGGAATTGGAGATTATCAGTTAAGCAAAATAAGCCAAACTCAGAAAGACAAGTATTGCATGTTTTCTCTTACATGTAGAATCCAGCCTTGGGAGAGAGAGAAAACATTTAAGTAGAAGAGAAACTATTCGGAAGAGGCAGGGGGAAAGTAAGGTAGGGTAACAAGGAAGGTGGATACATTCAAATCACATTAGATCCACTACGAAAATTTTGCAATGAAACCCATGACTTTGTACAATTAATATGCACTGATGAGCCAGGTGTGATGAGACATGCCTATAATCCCTGCTACTACTCAGGATTTTGAGAAGGATCATGGGTTTGAGCCTATCTTGGGCAACAAAGCAAGACCGTGTCTCAAAACAAAAACAAAGCAAAACAAAATACTAATAAATAGTAATAATTAGGATTTTTGTTCTGAAAGATCAAATAAAGAAATAGCTCAAAAGCAAAGAAATAGAAACTCTGAGATCCAGGAGACATGAATACAAATAATAAGAGTTTCAGGTGACTTTGGATCTCACCCCCTAAATTTGCTACACCCGCACATTCCCATCTCAATTAATAGTAATCCCCTCCTCTTTGCTCAGACTCAAAGAGTAGAATCTGCTTTAAGCTGTCTCTCTCCCGTGCTCCACATGGAATTCACCAGTAAATTCTATCCCTTCTACCTTAAAAATTCTAAGTTCTAAGACTGACCACTTGTCAGCAGCAATACTGTTACTGGTATCTACCCATTATTATATCTTGCTGGATATTCAAGATATTATGCTGTCTCTCTGCTTCTAACCCTACCAACCTACAGTCTATTGTCAATCCTCTGTTAAAATTATCTTTTTAAAAATTAGCTCATGTCTTTCTGCCACTCAAAAGTCTGCATCACTCAGACTAAAAACCTGTTATGACTACCCATCAGGCCCTCAACGATCTACAGTAGTCCCCACTAATCTGTGGTCTTATTTTCCACAGTTCAGTTACTAACAGTCAACTGAAATCCAAAGATCTTAAATGGAAAATTCCAGAAATAAATAACTTGCAAATTTTAAATTGTGCACCAAGTATGAATGGTGTGAGGTGATCTTGCACAGGCCCACTTCCTCATACCTAGGATATAAATCATTGCTTTGTTCAGTGTGTCCACACTGTATACACTACCCACCTGTTAGTCACTAAGTAGACATGTTGGTTTTCAGACTGCTATAGTATCATAGTGCTTACCTTTATTTTACTTAATAATGGCCCCAGAATGCAAGAGCAGTGATACTGGAAATTTCATTACAATGTATTTTTATGATTATTCTATTATTACTTATTTTGTTAATCTCTCACTGAGCTTTATTTTTTTTAATTAATCCTTATCATAGGTATGTGTGTAACCAGGAAAAACATAGTATACATAAGAATCTGTACTATCCAGGTTCAGGCCCCCAACAGTGGTCTCAGAACATATCTCACATGGATAAAATGAGCTACTGAAGTAACTATTATTTCTTTGACCTCATCCTCTACCACTCTTTGAACTCCACCCCACTCATAGTGTCCCAAAACCAGTGGTCCCTTAGCTATTCTTAATTATGCCCCCTTACCATCACCAGAATTCATATAGAAATCCTAAGCTCTATCTCAGAATGTAGCCATATTTAAAAACAGCATCACTGAAAATGTAATTACTTAATATGAGATCATATTGGGATTCGGTGGTCCCTAATTCAAGATTATTGACTTTGTGTAAAGGAGAAATTTGAACAAAGGGAAAATGACATATGACCATAAAGGCAGAGATCAAAGTGATACAAATAATAAGAGTTCCAGATGGCTTTGACTCTCACCCCCTAAATTTGCTACACCCACACAAGGATCTTCAGAGATTGCTAACCAACCAGGAGAAGCTAGGAGAGAGGCATGGCACAGATCCGCCCATGCAGCCTCAGAAAGGATCGACCCTGACAACACATTGTTCTTGAACTTCTGGATTCCAGAACTGAGAGACAATGAATTTCTGACGTTTGAGCCTTTCAGTGTGTGATACTTGGTAATAGCAGCTCTAGAAAACTACTACATATGTTTGACATAATAGGCAGGCACATTCCCAGCTTTGGTACTGCTGCCAGGGTTGTTGTTCATGGTCAGACTTTTCCTGAGAAGACAGGAACGTGGAAAGAACTTAAGAAAATCTTAAGTCTGATCTTCTTGCATCTAGGGGAATCTTTAATGATTGCAGGTGTGATCACAGGTGGCCATGTTCTGCAGTGATGTGGAGGCCAGGGAACCCCTGGCCTCTATGTGGAGGCAGGCCACATGACCTAGGTACCTACATGCCTGGGTAGGCTTCAATACTCTCCGTCATCAAAGGAACTCCGGGAACTGTGTTGGCAAATCTCTGTCAAACAACTCACTGTCCAGTTACAACACACTGGTAGTTAAGTCAGAGATGTTCTTAATTTCCTCAGAGTTGACATTAAACTATCATACATTACAGACAAGACCAAAGTCTCAAGAGAAAAATTTATCTGTATAATATCCAAACACAAGGAAAGAAAATGGCAAAATTAGATGGAAAGATGAACAATGAGTCGGCTGTGAAAATATGCCACTATATATATTTGAAACTTGGAAATAATCATAATTATTTTGAAAATAATTTATTAATCTTTTAATCATTAAAATTTTTGAATACATATAACATTTAACAGTATATATTTTATAAAATTGAGCTAGCCTACCTTACTTTTTTGGAGGGGCAGATGTGACTTTTAAGAACTTTTTGAATACCAGATAATTGTCAAAATATCTGGAACCTAAACTTATCATCTGCTCAAATTTATTTAAGGTTACTGTTGAATTACATATTACAATGTACAAAGGACTTTCTTCCATGTTAAACCCATTAAGAATATTGCCCAGTCACAAGAGAGCCATCCCCTATATAGTATGAATTCAAATTGCTACAACATTATATTATTTTAGAAATTTAGTATAATATTAATAAGGCTGTCACACTGATGGCTAATTTCAATATGATATACTATTTTAAAGAATAAAGTTCTGCAATAATCACCATGGGCTGTTTTAATCTGTATATTTCTGTTATGGTTTGAATCTAGAAATGTCACTGGAAAAGCTCATGTTGAGAAGCATCGTCCCCTATTTAGCAAGTGTTTTAGTCAGCTTTTTCACTGCTATGACTAAAAGGATCTGACCAGAATGATTTTAAAGGAGGAAAAGTTATTCGAGGGCTGACAGTTTCAGAGGTCCTAGTCCATAGCAGGCCGGCTCCATTCCTCCGTGCTCGAGATGAAGTTGAATATCATGGTGCAAGAGTGTGGCAGAGGGAAGCAACTTGCATTATCAGGAAGCAGAGAGTATCTACTATCCAAATACTAAATATATACCCCAAAGATATGCCCCCATTCTAATCTCCTCCAGCCACACCCTACCACTTCAGTTACCACTTAGTTATTCCCTATCAGGGGATTAACTCACTGATTAGGTTAAGACTCTTACAACCCAATCTTTTCTCCTCTTAACTTTATTGTATTGTCTTACACATGAGCTTTTTGGGGACACCTCCTATCCAAACCATAACAGCAAGGCTCAGAGGTGGGACTCTTAGGTAATGAAGAGAGCTGTAACCTCATCGGTGGATTAAACCATTTGATGTATTAGTGATTGGAAAGGACGACTGGGTGGTAACTACAGGCCTGTGGGGCATGGATGGAGGAGGTGGGTCACTGCAGGCAAGTCCTTGGGAACTGTATCTTGGCCATGACTCCTCATGCTTTCCTCTCCGTCCCTCCCTCTTTCTCTCTTGCCTCCCAGTTGTCATGAGATGAGCCGCTTTCCTCCACAGTACCTTTCTGCCATAATGTCCTGACTCACATGGGGGGCCCTGAGCAATAAAGTCAGCAGCCATGGACTGAGTTGTCTGAAACTGTGAATCCAATATAACCCTCCTCTAAGTTGTTTTGTCAGGCATTTTGTCCACAGCAACAAAATGCTGCCTAACACAATTCCTCATTTATTTTTAGTACAATTGACATAAGTCTGGCGGTTCAGTATATTTAATTCCCTTAAAACATGATTTTCTTCAATTTAGCCATGCAGAATGTTTTCCTTTAATATAAATCACTGTGTGCTCCTTTATATTTCATTCAATTATGAGCAGTAATTTTTATTTTTCTCTAGACAACAACACTGAAATAACAAACAAGTTGATATTTTCCAATAATTTTTGTCATTAACTATCTCAAGTATAGTACATGCATCACAGGTCAAGGATTTTTTTTTTTCTATTATCTAGCTTGTTTATGCATCACTGTCAGCACTTGACAGTTTTTACAAACTAAATTTGGCTCCATTTTTTGTTAGTTTTGTTTTTGTTTTGTTTTGCATTGTTTTGATGCCTGCACACTGGCTGGTCATCACCCCAGCCTTCATCCAATAATGCTGATCCAATGATGAACTAAGGTGAAGATGTGAGTATAAAAGATGTTTATATGTCCTCTGTTTCTTCCTTTAGCAGCTCTTTTTCAAAGACTTGCCTGGAAAATGTTAATCACAGAGACAGAAGGTAACCAGATATTCCCTAAAGATGAAAAGGTGTACAATGCAAATGTTTAAATATCCTACTGATTTTTGTTTCTGGAACCAACCCAGTTCAAAGCTATTTGCACCACAGTGGTGTGCAGGTTGGATTCAAAATGCCTGCAGCTGTCCATCATGGGTTCCTTCACACTATACATCATGGGTTACTTCACACTATAGATGGGTGACTAACTATACAATTAGAGAATTTTGTCTATTTGGTTTGGTTCATATATGGTAAGGAACTACCACTCATGAAGCAAAGGACTGATAGCCCTTGATTGTATCCACAGATGAATCATAAACATCTATACATCATCAAAATACCATAATAACCATACTGATTAATTTAGCCTTAAAGCCAGCAAGCTCCCATAGCTGACCATGAATGACTAACTAGTAAAAATATGTCATTTATGAGAGAAAAGAAGAATAGAGTTCATACAGATCCTTACTAGTATGTGGGGACAAAAATAAGATAGAAAGGAGGAGACAAAATTTGAAATTTGTTTCCCCTGTAATTTAGAAAATATTATTAAAAGTCAAATAATCTCCAGAGTTAATTACTTCTATAAATATCTAATTGGAATAGCAAAATGGTGTAAATTAACTGCACCTGACAGCTTACAGAGGGCTTTTCACATTTTATGTCACATAGTCAGATTTTATGGCACATTAGGCTATTTTATTATGTCAGATAAAATATTATAATAAATCAGAGCAAATTAGAAGCAAATTAAAATGATTTCAGTAAAATGTTAGTAAGACTACCATGTAGATCTAACTTTTTAAAAATCTTGTTTTTATGTAATATAGTTAAAATTATTCTCAAATTACCTAACATTTAATACTTAACTATGCAGACATAAACATAAAAGGATATCAATACCCTTAGGACAATTAAATATATAACTTAGAAAATATGTAAACATATATGAACTTTAAGATGCCTTTGGACCTGCTGGAAACTGTGAAGAATCCACAGAAGGATTAGGGAGTCTATTTCCACATCTCAGGCCCTGGTAATATGATCCAGGAGAAAGGACTCACAAAGAACAAAACACAAACCCCTCTGTGGAATTGTTTTTAATGTTACAGAATTTTGGAAGAGGGATGAAACTTCTAAGTGTAGTTTGGGTGGAAAGCTTTGCAGACAAGGGTCTATAAATTACTGCACTTTTCTGCTCCTAAGTTCAGAACAAAAAAGGGAAAAGAAAAAGGAAGATCAAGAGCTGATTTTCACTTTGCTTGAAGCTAGACTCTAGACTACAGTATGTCTTATTTAGATGGCATCATTGCAATAAAAGTTCTGTGTTCCAGAGTTAGGTGGATTTACCCAATCAGTCACAAGCAAACCAAAGAATCACATGCCCAGTTACTGATACGTACGTAAGAGCAAATCAAACGCATTTCCAATGAGCAGAAATCACCCAAGAATACAGAAGAAGAGAGAGCTGGAACAACATGTGCTCAGGTCCTTTTCCCAGAACTATGCATCAGAATTCATTTCTTCACCTCTTTCCTGGAAGGGGTAGGAGCAGAGCTTACAAGTGTCACCAGTGAAGATCCCTCCACTTTGAAAGAAATAGAAAGACATAGAAAGAAACAAGTCTTCTCCCATCCAAAAGAAATTTGCATAGCTTAGTGTTATGGTTTGGATGTGAGGTGTCCCCCAAAAGCTCACGAGCGAGACAATGCAGGAAGGTTCAGAAGAGAAATGATTGGATTGTAAAAGTCTTAACCCAATCAGTGAATTAATCCCTGATGGAATTAATTAAAGTGGTAGGGTGTGGTTGGAGGAGGTGGGAATTGGGGCGTGGCTTGGGGGTATATATTTTGTGTGTGAAGAATGGAGTCTCTCTCTGCTTCCTGATGATGCAGCTGCTTCCCTATGCCACACTCTCCCACCATGATGTTCTGCCTCACCTCAAGACCCAAGGAATGGAGCTGGTCTTCTATGGACTAGAACCTGTTATGGGGCGCAATTTAAGAACAGACCTATCACCACTGAGAAGTCCAAATTTGAGAGTCTTTATTAAGCCAGCCAGTTGACTGTCTCACACAACGCCCCAAAAAATGGCTATTGGGAGAACAGCCCCGACCCCAGGGTTGTAGGGGTTCTTATACCGAAAGTTACATTAATCCTAAGTGTCTGTTGCTATGATTCAAAATTACACAAAACATCATGAGGTCATTGACAGAGGGGGAAATGGGTCAAAATGACCCTTACCTAGGTACAAACTAAAGAATGGTTACTAACATCGACACAATCACTGTTCACATGGTACAATGTTTAGGAGCAACAGGAATCAAAAGGGAGCAATTTTTTACTACACAGGAGTTGCTATTGTATATTATTAAACATGTCACACCAAGTAACTGATGATGGGCACAGAGGCGGGGTGTTCCCATGGGAGAAGCTTATTTCCTACATAACATGGAGTCTCAGAGCAAAATGGAATTTGTTTAGTCATTTTCCTTAGAGTCTGGCCTATAACATTCTCATGGAGTCAGATCTGTTAGCCCATCACAAACCTCTGAAACTGTGAACCCTCAAATAAAACTTCCTCCTCTATAATTGTGCTGGTCAAATCCTTTTAGTCACAGCAGTGAAAAAGCTGACTAAAATACCCAGCAAAGCAATGTTAGAATAAACTTTGTACTTTGAATATCAGGGATTTATAGCACACAAAAATGGATAGTCATTATTCTGAGCAAATAGTTTTGTTGCTATTTTTACTTTAGTTCATTTAGCCTTTTATCATGGATATATACAGTGTACTATACCATGTTTTTGGAACACTACATTGAAAGTCCATGACCTGTATCCTTCAAGAAGTTTATGGTTTACTGGTGGAAATAGATTTTTAAAGTAACTATACGCAAGAAACATCATCTCAACTTGTGTAAAAACTGTAGTAGTCCAACACACTTAGTACAAAATATGTGTATATATTCTACCACAACATCAGCAGGGCTCCAGCATAGTGGTAGGATATAGGATGCAGTGGTAGGATATAGGATATAGGATATAGGATCTGCCTGGGGAAATCAGGGAGGTGTCCAAAGAAGAGGGTGGCAGAATGAACGAGCATGACATCACCAGCTGAACAAAAGCACATGGATCCACTTCCTGAAAACAGAATAATGTCTCTGTAGACTCAAACTGGATGTAAGAGACTGGTGTAGCCAGTACACCGGAGAAAAAAGACATGGGTGTGGTTGTAAGAATGTACCGTTAAGACGTAGAACCTAAATTCTGTCAATGAATAAGAAACACATTTTGAAAAAAGGGTTAACAAATTGGAAATATAGGAAGGGAAGAATTGAAAAAGCATGAGTGAAAATAACAGATCTCAGGCCCAGATAATGAACAGGAAACACCCTTTGTCTTCAGAGTAGAGCTTTCTCGACCAAATTTATTTTGATATGGGTTTTATAGGTGTGGTTGAGGGCAAATGACTTGAAAATATGAAGTGGCAAGCTGTTCCATAGACTGGCAAAGATTATATGGATAAAATCTGTGGTTCAGAGGATTAAAATAGCCTCTCAGCAATTAGAATATAAAATCAGGTTCAATTTCTACCTAAACTTGTGGGAACGCAATAGACCATTCTCGTGAATCCACATGGGTTCTCCTGTGCTACCGGGTTAAAATCCTCTCCTTTGTCGAGGTGGAGCTGGAGTTCCCATCCTTGGTGGGTCTTAGCACTATTCTTCCCTGCTCTGGGCTATGGACATAGAAAACAGACTTTTCTCCCCGTCTGTACCCTAACCATCTTCAATTCCAACACTTTCACCTCTCGGTTAACTGCTCACTGTCCACGGTCAGTTCAGTATCAGTAAAATCCAAAAAGACTTCAGGACACATTATTAAATATTCTTGAGGTAAATCCCAAATACATTCTCATATGCCTCAGCTGTTTGGAAGATGTACAAAGTCTTCAGTATCTGCCTTTATCCTCATACATGCCATGATGTCATTTTAATACAAACCTGGACCTTGAGAGCATCTTTTTCTCCTCGACTTGTTATGCTCCCTCTTCAGCCTAGTTACTGCTATTATTATCTTTGGTTTGGACCAGAGACAAGTCTCCTTTGATTTGCGGAAGCAGCTTGTGTCTTTAGGATCATTCCACCACGCACATACTCCTCATCTGATGTCCTCATGCTATCTTCTAGAAATGATCTTTGCTATATTATAGTTTGTCTCTTTCCTAGGTCCTGTTCAGGACTCTCAGATTTACTCCCTGAGACCCGGAATATACAACGGGGCTTTCCCTACCTGCCCATGATCACAGGGCCTCCTAAAGACTGTATGCTTAGCCCCAATAATTTGGGTCAGAATATCAAGAATTGTTTTGGTCTAGAGGAATATATAGGAAACTGGAAACAATCTGGGAAATGTCACTTAAGGAAGAGAGTTGGGGGACAAGAGAAAAGAGTGAAAAATAGGCTTAAACTTTACTAAATATAATTGTGTTTTTTTTTTCAACTAAACAAGCAAGTGAATTATTTGAATCCAAAGAATCAATACATGTTTGGACTAGCTGGTTTTGCTACCTTCTATAAATTTCTTCCCAGAATAAGAACTTTTTTTCACATCTACCACCTCTAACTCCCAGTCTTCATTATGGGAAAGAAAAAAAAAAAAAAAAAAGAAACTTGGATTTTTTTGGTGTGGTATTTCAGATACCTTATCACCTGGTTCATACTAATACAAATCTCAAATTCACAATCTTCAAAAGCATACATTATTTATTATCTAAACTTCACAGTGAAGAGACAAGGCTCAGACAGGTTTAATCACTCCCCCAAGGTCACACAGATGACAAATATTAGAAGTGAGACTGAAACCTAATCATACCTGCTTCTAAGTTCCTGTTTTGTTTTTCTGCATTCATAACAATATCCATAGCATTCACCTTCCCACGACACACCTCTTCAGAAATGTGTTATATATTACAACATGGTAGCAATCTCACATTCCTCAAGTAAATAAGCACTGAAGCATTGACTTGTTGCAATGTTCTTTTTCCTCACCATGATCTCTTAGTACACACTTGCCAGAGACATCAACATTCTTTCCTTTATACAGGTTGTCTCCCAGAGGAATCATCACTACTTATTTCCTCCTCTAAACTAGGGTTTCTCTATTCAGCACTATTGACATTTGGTGCCTGTTATGGCTTAGAAATGAGATGTCTCCCTGAAGCTTCATGTGGCAATACAGGAATGTTCAGAGTTGAAATGACTAGATTATGACAGTTGTAACCAGTTCATGGATTAACTTAAATGGATTATTGGGTGGCAGTTATAGGCAGGTAGGGCATGACTGAAGGAAGTAGGTCACAGAGTATGTGTCCTTGTGGACTCTCTCTCTCTCCCCCACTCCTTCCTGGCTGCCATGAGTTGACAGCTTTGCCACATCCTTCTGCCATAATGTTCTAACTCACCTCACCTTGAGCCCAGAGCAGTGGAGTCAACCAACTATGGACTGAATCTCTGAAACTATGAGCCAAAATAAACTTTTCCTCCTCTAAGTTGTTCTTGTCAAGTATTTTGGTCACAGTGATGACAAGCCAACACAAAAATTGGTACTAAGAAGTGGGGTTGTTGCTATTTCTAACCTGAACATGTGGATCAGAAGATTTTGCAACAGTTTACAGAAGTTTGGAAAAATTTGGAGATGTAGACTGGGAAAGCCTTAGAATGTTTTAAGCAGAAAATATTGAGTGATTCTGGTTGGAGCTCAGAAGACCAGAATGCCAATAGGAACATGGACAGTACAGACTGTGTTCATGAGGCTTCAAAGGGAAATGAGTACACAACTGGAAACTGGACTAGAAGCTACTTGTTACATTCTGGGAAAGAACTTGTCTCATTTGTTCTGCATCCTGAGACATCATATGAGGCCAAATTTAGAGATAATGGACTAATGACGCCGGTGGAGGAAATTTTAAGATACCACAGCATAGAGGCAATGGCATGGGTATTGCTGGCAGCTTTTAGCCAATTTTACCACAATATTAAGGAGTATAAAGCAAAAGAGAAAGATATGAAAAGATAGCAATTTGACCAGAATAGAAAATTGTATAAAATGTGAGCCGAGGAAGTGTGGTTATTGAAGAGATTACATTCACAGAAAGAAGCAAAGTACTCTGCATAGACACAATAGGAAAGATGCTTTGAGGGCATGTCAGGAATCAAGAAAGACTGCACCCATTTCAGGATCAAGAATATAAAACTGAAAACTTGATTTAGAGACCATGGTGGCACCTTGTTCACACAGAGGGGTGCCTAAGAAGTTCTTTCCCCGGGATTCAGTTTACTGTGCTCAACCTCCCAGGCACTGAAAGGTTATTACAACTGTGGTCTAAAAGGGCCCAATTACTGCTTGAGCTAGTTGCAGATCTTTGCATCATTCATATGGTGCTTATTCTATAGGAAAACAGGATGCTGGAGTTAGGGAGTCATAGAGGCTTCCACCAAGATTTTGAAGGACACTAGACAATGGGTAGCAGAGTCAGAATCCCTGCAAACATCCCCTCAGAGGGTGATACATGAAGCTGTGAAAAAGAAACTGAAGTTATGCTGGAGACCTCTGGGACTGAGAAATGTCAGCAATATTCAATGTCTGCCAAGGAAACCTGCTGAATACAGAGAGAGTCAGCCTGAGAGAGAGGCCACATGGGTGCAACCGTCAAGGCAAATAGGGACAGGGTTGTCCAAGCCATTTGCTGCTCGCATCTCACCAATAGGTGCCTGAGATGCTGGACATGGACCTACAGGACTAATGTTTTCCTAGAAGGGTTTTCATTTGTTTTTAATCCCATACTTTCTATGCCTCTACTTCTCCCCTTTGGGATGAGATTGCTTATTTCTAACATTATATATTGGAAGCATGTAACTGAATTTTTTACAGAAACCCACAACCAAGAGTTTACCTTGAGTCTCAGATGAGACTTTGGATTTGAACTTTTAGACAATGCTGGAATAGTTAAGACTATGGTGATGCTTAGAGATGGATCAAATGCATTGTGAGATGGATGTGAACTTGGGAACCCAAAGGTGGAATGGTATGGTTTGGATATGAGGTGTTCCCCCAGGAAAGGTGATGTTATGTAATGTATCAATGTTCAGAGGTGAAGTGCTTAGATTATGAGAGCTGTCACCTAATTGGTGGCTTAATACATTTGGTGGATTAATAATTTAAATAGATTACTAGGTGAAAACTGTAGGCAGGTGAGCATGATTGGAGGAAGTAGGTAACTGGTGTTGTGCCCTTAAGATGATATATTTTGCTTGCTTCTGGCTCTCCTCTTTCCCCCCTCCTCTCTCTCTCTCTCTCTCTCTCTCTCTCTCTCTCTCTCTCTCTTTCTCTGCCTCCTGGCTGCCATGAGCTAAGAAGCTTTCCTCTGTCACATCCTTCATCAATGGAGTTGGTTGGCCATGGACTGAACCTCTGAAAGTATGAACCAAAATAAATTTTTATTCCCCTAAGTTGTTTTTGGCAGATATTTTGGTCACAACAAAAAGCTAATGCAGAGTGATTTTTTAATTGTACGTGGGGAGGGAGATCTCTTGTGCATCTTGGGATATTTAGAAACATCCCAAGTGTTTTTCTAGCTTACATCGGCTTCAGCTTACTTCTTCTTCCACCTTTTGTTCCATCCAGGCCCCCAGTCTACTGAACAGTGACATTCACATTCAGAACATATCTTTCCCCTCAGTTTGTTGTTCCCACATGCCAATCATCTCTGGAAACATCCTCATCAAACTAGGTAGCATATCTTAATACTAGGCATCTCTTCATTTAATCGATTTGACAATCCAGATTCACCATTACACCTGACCTGTACCCACTAGTTACCAATAGCACTGTAATGCCCACACCAAGTTGGGATGATCAAAACTGTCTTTGTGGTCCCCTTGGTGGTAAAGCGAAATTGTATCACTGCTTTAAACAAAGACTGATTTTAAAAAACAGGTATCTTAGCTGCTCATTCTGGGTGAAAAACAACCAAAACTTCATAGTCATCAGAATAACATGGTCAAGTGCCTTAGATGATAGATATGAGATATTATTCACATAAGCTGAGAAAGTGCAGTTTAAAGATAATAAGTATCTTGTTTGAGGTCCAAAAATAATATACGCTGCAATGGAGTTCTAACTCAGCTCTGACTACCTCCAAATCTCATGCTCTTCCCATTAGTTATAACATGAGGAAGGAATGCTCTGTAATAGTAAACTACTTACCCTCAGTTTTTGGCAGTTACGCAGCTAGACAAAATGTTAGAAGAAACCTTCAAATAACAGACATATCAATCAACAAAGAACAAAAATATAAGTGTGAGAAGTTTCTCTCTATTCTTTGTTCTCTGAATTTTTAGCTTATAATTTCCAAAATGGTTTAAACAACTCCCAAAGCTTTCATATAGAAGCTTTATTTTTAATATGATATTTTCCTTCTAAACAAAATTGTAGAGTTGGTTAAAAAAACTAGGCCCCTCCAATGGGATCCATGATATTTCTTAAAAATAATCCATGTATATTTCTTAAAAGGAAATTTTTACCTCTATTCTTAGTGCATGCACACACACACACACACACACACACACATAGAATTGACAAGAAATAAAAGACAAGTATTAGATTGACAATTATGAGGAATAGTTGATCACTTTTTCCTTGAGACAAATCAACTTCAATCGACAGAAGCTGGAAGATACCATCAAAAAAAAAAATGAGTTTGCCCCAAAATGATACATAAAATGCTTTCCCCAGGAGAGGATACTGAGGGCAAGTGCTTGGAGTCAGCTCCCAGAGGTGTTCTCCCTGGGCACTAGTTGTTCTCATAAACTGCTCCTCATTTTGGCTATAGCCCCAGGTGGCTCTTACCAGCTGTCACTGGGTCTCTAGGGCCTCTTGCTTTTCAGTAAACTGCTCCTCTATGATTGGTGAGTAAGGATTCTCTCATACCTTCACTAAACACATCTACTGGACCTAAAGACTTCTGCTGGGCCCTGCAGGGACCACTGTGGCATATTAAGAATAAGATTTCAGATGTTTCAAATCTCTCTAGATAGTTCAAGGCAACTACTCTCTGTAACATCTCAGAGTGTAGCACACATCGCTGACCCTACAGCTCCCTTCATCCCTGCAGGTTGTATTCAGCCAGGAAAAGTTCTTCTGTGCGCACTTTACTGCTTGCTTGTAGTGTGGCAGTCAGGCACATGAGCTTTGACTGTTTCTAATTCCAGATATTTGACAGATTTTCCAATAATCCTAAACTTTCTTTATATATCTTCTCATTGAACACAATAGCACACAGACAAATCAAGCCATAAGAATACCCTAGATGACCTACACTGTGTCGAGGAAGCTTTTTCAAGATGTGTATGACTTTCCATCAGTGAACACCACCTTCCCAGTCTGAAACCCTTGCTTGGATAATCCTAATGCTCACTACTTAAGGGTGATTAAACACAAGAGAGAAAGGAACACTGGCCAGATCCCAAATATCTAAAGCGCCACCTTTCACTAAGTCCCATAAAGGTAAATTCTAGATTACAATCCTGAGACAAGACAAAACCCCCTATCAGTCTAATCATTTGTTTACAGAATACACAAGAGAGAGCTGAAGAAATGTGACTATCTTAAAGACTCAGGAGACACAATGGCACACCCAAGTATCTATATCAAGCGAACAAGAATCCTTTTTGTAAGTAGATGTAAAATAAATGTTTAAATAAATCAAATCCAGCCACTTGGGAAAAGTTTGGCAGTTATTCAAAATGCTAAAATGAAGTTATTATGAGATCCCAAAATTCTATTCCTAAGTATATATTCAAGAGAAATGAAACATATCCATACAAAAGCTGATATACAACTGTTCATGGTAACAAAATTCATAGCAGCAAAAAGTAGAAGTGACTGTTGAATGGATAAGCAAAAATTGATAATGGGACATTATCCAGCCTCAAAGAGGAAAGAAGCATCAATAGACTATGCTAAGTGAAAAATCAAGTCACAAAACACTATATATTGTATGTTTGAATTTATATGAAATGTACAGAATCAAATCTGAAGACACAGAAAATGGATTAGCAGTTGCATAGGGCAGGGGAGAATATAGGGGTGTGTGTTAGTGAGGGTGACTTTTAAAGGGTCTGAGGTTGATAAAATGTTCTCAGATTGATTCAGGTGATGGCTGTGCAACTCTATACATATATTAAAATATCAAATTATACAACAAAAGCACCTTCAAAATTCTACAAATGTATCAAATGTTATCATATGAAAGTAGTAAAGTCTTACATGACAAATTTTAAGTGCCTCCAGGTCATTAAGACATATCATTGGTGCTTCACAATGTATCGAAACTTTGTCTCACTGTAAGTTTAAGGTATGAACTTAATTATCATCACACTTTTCCCTGACCCATCCTTAGGGCAGCATTGGAAAGGAGGTCATGTGCAATTGCTTATCAAATATTCTCGAGAGTGGGTTTGCAATCTAAAGTTTTCTAATTCTCTTATTAATAAATTTCAATTATCATTTTGAAGATGATTTTTTTAGACAGCCAGCAAATGGATCCAGATGATCAGATGGTCTTCAATAAGAAGATTCATAATTTACCATTAAAAGAAGATTGTGTTAAATATAGTCCCCAATTGATCATATCTATGAAAACTCAAACTGCTGAGTCTCTGAATTTGTTGAAACATCCATTATTGTTGCCTTTAGAAAGTATTTTGATTCTCATTCAGTGGTTCAAGTGAAAACTACAAAATATTTTGAAATGATAGCTTAGTTTTATTTTTAAAAGACAATGGTATTTCATTGCCTTTCAACATGGGAAAACCCAAGAAAAACAGAAAGTGAAAAAGATTTACCAAGTAAATTGGATTCTCTTAGATTCTTAAGGTATCAATTCAAAGAGCATAAATAAACTTTTGTTTCTTGTTTATGTTATCAATACTTTATAAAAAAGGTGTTTTCAGAGTCTATTCATTGTCTTGCAAGTATACACTTCTGAAGACCGTGACTACTAAAAAATCTATTTCACCTTTGATTTTAAAACAGAAAATCCTAAATATATGTGCATTGATAAAACCATGATATCGTCTTATTTCAGGTATTACATATGATAACAGGCATAATAATATGGTAGGAAGTAGAAGTGACCTCTTTAATGATTGTCTGTTATGAGTATAATAATTTGAATTCAAACAGAGTTGCTCTGATATGAAAATGAGCATATTGCAAGCTAGATGGCCTATTTTTGCTCTGTCTTGTGCTGGTGCAATGCCTGTTAATTCAATCATATCTCCTTGTAAATTTAAACTCACTCAGTGAGATCTCCTGTTCCTCTGCAAGAGGTATGAATTAAGATGTAAGCAGCAGTCTGTTTCCATGTCCATTGCAATATCATCTCATAAGAGATCAAACACACACAACTTCTTCATATTCTTTCATGTAAAGGAAACAAACTAAGTTGAACTCCTGGGAAAATGAATGAGGAATTTAAAAGAGGAAAAAAAAAATTGGGCAGACGGAAGAATAAAACATTGCAAAAAGACAAATTAGAAAATGGTGAACTGATATTCAAGTCTCCTTGCTAAATAGAAGATCAGACTCTGAATTTTATTCATTTAGCCTTATCCTTTTCACCTTTATACCACCCAGAGAGCGCATGAAGCAATTAACCCCTGCCCTGCTAGATCCCCAAAGGTCCTAGATGACCTGGTACTAGAGGCAACAGGAAGAACTGACTTTTATACAGTGGGCTGGATTTTTTCAAGTATCACGTAGCCTGGAACCTGTCTTTTTCTTGCCAAAAAAGGGCTATCTGTAGCAACCTCTTACCATATACTGCCAGTGCAAAAAAGGGACCCCAAGCCAGGAGAGATTCTGAAAAGAAAGCAGAGGCATATCCACTAACAGGTAGTGTGGATGGCATTGTCAGAGCCTGCAATGAAGGAGGATAAACTTTGGTAACAAATTAGAAACCTGGGTAATTAAAACTATAAAGTGTAGTTGATGAAGATTTTTATAATAAGTAACAGCAGGATATTGCATTAAAGAGAGAATAAAAACACTCTTGATTAGAATAAGTGTCCTAATAGAAAAATGTAGAACACAGAAGAGTAAGCAATATCAGATGCTAGGCTAGAACCTTCGCCAGGCTCACGGTTTCAGGAAGATGACTGTCCGGCAAAGCTGTAGTGCAGTTTGACCCCCTCCAAGAATCTCTGAGGGCAATCGTGATGGGCTGACAATAAGAGACTGCCCTACCTTTCCCAGGGAACCCATGACCCCATGACCCCATGACCCCCAGTGGTGTATATGGATTTGCACAACTGGCGTGAGAGAACTGTGCACCAAAAATGATTCCCATCAAATTTTCTACTGATTTGAACATTGCAAAAAATAAATTAATTAATTTTTGAAAAGATTGCAAGAAGGGATAGCTTGGCTATTCAGCTTAGTTTAGAGAAACCAAAATATACATGAACGTTTTGGGACCATTTTGTGAAGTACAATTCATAACAAATGTGTATGTAGCTACACATTCAGTAAATTGTATCTGATACTTTCCGGGTGTTAGAAAGTTGATACTTTCCGGGTGTTAGAAAGTTAACTCATCTGAAACTCTCCTACTTTGTTTTCTATAGAAATTAAAAAAAAAAAAAAAATCTTGAAATGGTTTTAGAGGAGTAACTTAACCAAAAAGGCCACCCAGTAATACCCCTGGAGCATAAAAGAAGTACAGCCTTAAGAAAGGGGCCCTAGAGCAGGCTCTGTGGTGCACACCTATAATCTCAGCGGTTTGGGAGGCAAAGGCTGGAGAATAGAGGTTTCAAAGGCAGCCTCCTCAATTTAGTGAGGCCCTAAGCAATTCGGTGAGACTCTGTCTCTAAATAAAATATAAAAAAGGCCTGGGATGTGACTCAGAGGTTGAGTGACCCTGGGTTCAATCTCTAGTACCCAAAAAAAAAAAAAAAAAAAAATGCAGTGTCCTAGGGAGCTCAGCCTGTGTGAGATTCACATCCTAGAAAAGAGACCCAAAGTGGAGACTTTGGTGACTTTATTTTACACCTAAAATTGGACCAGTACACACCACATATGAATTCTTTCAATTCAGACCCCCGAGGCCTGAAATATTTTAGACTATTTATATTTGCTTTATGCCATAAAATCGTATACTACCAATAGGGTCTTAAAGTGAAAGTTACTCTTGCTGTAAAAAACTAGTAATATCCACATAGTGTTTATTGCAGATCTGACTCGCTGGATTTTTTAGTAACTGACTTCTTTAAGACAACAGAGAATGGAACTCAGAATGAACTCATGCTTGTAACAGAAATCCAGGCCTACTTGTCATTTCTATGAATCCCAAGTACCTGTATCCACAATAGTAAAAATAATAAAAACGTGAGGTCTACCTTCTTTTTAAAATCTAAACTATAAAAGTATTATATTGCTGCAGTTAGATGGTACTTCAGGTTATGGCTGTATTTCCCTATGTGTTTCTACTCCTGAATAAAAAGGACCTCAGCAGACTCAGACTATTTGAACAACCGTTTGCTGTTGTGTGTTTGTCCTTGCTCTGGTCCTCACCCTGAAACACTGGTCCCAGAACGGCCCTCCTCTAGAACTCAGATAATGCATGCTGGCACCCCTTGGGTTTGGGTGTCCTGACCAGATACTTTTAATGAGCTGAATGAAAGTGTTTGGCCAATATTTGTCACGTGTGGGATGGTACTAAAATGAAGTGGATGAAGTGAATGATCATGGTGAGTGAAGAGTTTCAATCAAATATCTCTCATAATATTTGAAGATAGGACTGACATCTCTTTATAGATTGTCCATTTTATATCAAGAAACTGTAAGCAATAACTTTTTCATGTTGTAGAGAGTCATGATTTCACTTAAAATATATCTAACTTTATTTGTGGTGCATCTTTGTCCTAATAGTAATATTAAATCGGTCACTGTCAAAGAGCTTGTTACACAACCATGGCTTAATGACATGAGGTTATGGACTGTACCATTTTTAATCTTCTTACATATCTGCCTTTACCTTCTTTTCATCTCCCTTAACATTGATCCAACATTTCTATGCACTAAGTGCTGTTCTAAGCACCTGGAACATATTATCTCACTAAATCCTCCTAATAACTCCTTAAATTGATCATTATCCCTGTTACTGGTAGAAAACTGAAGCATGAGAAAAGTCAGCGATTGCCAAGATCATCAGCTGACCTTAGAGAACTGGGTCAACAACCTGGGCAAAGCCCATCCCTCATCAGGTGCCCTGCACATGTTGCCGTCTCTGTACCTAACTTTAAATGAGAAGCAACTCAAAACAAGACATCCTTTATTCCTTTGTTTTCTGTTCTGAAACAAAAACTTGCTTCCTTTCACAGAAAACAGAAAGATCCAAGAGGAAACAGGAGACGTGTGTGACCACAAAAGATATCCCGAGACAGGGCTAACACTGTCACTTTATCTCAGCCTGGTCCACCGAAGTCATGCAATGATTACTCAATTCTGTGTCTCTCTTCCCAGCCTTGCGAAAGACCAGATTTATGAGAGTGAAATAAAGCAGTGTTCTCAACCAGGAGCAATTGCTGCTGTACCCTCTTTCCCTGGGAACATTTGGGCAATGTCCAGATCACAACTAGGGGATAGTCTACTGGATAGAGAGGTGAGGGATACCTCTAATCAGCAAAGTACAAGATAGGACTAAAAACAAAGAGAGATTCAGTCCAAAATATCAACAGGCCACTGTTAAGAAACCCAACCTAGAGTATTCAGCTCCACAGATACACATGACTGTGGCCATGTCTGTCTTTGGTTTGTGGCTTCACTGGACTGGATACCAGGCATAGGACCAAGGAAGTATGGCCTACTTATTCCTCCTTCTCGCAGTCCCTTCATATGACTTATGTGGCTATGGTGGGTAACGTGACTGGGAGATCTAAAAACTTTGGAATCTCCTCAAAAAAATATAAATTCTTCTGCACTTGTCACATGATTATTCAAGTATCTAAGAACTCCTTTGACAAGGAGATGCTGTAAAATTAAGAGGAAAAACAATTTCCATTTACCCTTTGTCATAAAAAAAGACATCGAGATTTAGCAGCCATCAAAGATGTACAATTGTCACTTTCACCATCAATGCCTGAGGCAAAATTAAAAAAAAAAAAAAAAGAAGAAGTTACAAGAAATGCATTTGACTCACACTGTGATTCTGGAACAATTACTGACAGGAAAGGTATGAAAGCAAATCATGTCCATCAACTCAAAAAAAGGTTAGAAAAGAATTTTGCTTCCACAGAAACAAAAACATGCATTAAAATAAAAGGTCGTTTTTCTTTTTGTAAAATACAACTTGTACAAATGTCCTTGATGACAAAAATAATTTTTCTTAGCAATTTCTCGTATTTTGAACTATTTTGAAGTACAAAAGGAATCAGAAGTAGAAGGGCGTAAATGAAAACGTCTTTGAAATGTCATTGTTCACACACAAAGTGCTGCCAAGAAAACCCCAGCAGTAGGATGGCTGGTGTACATCCTTTCCTGTACTGAGTCCACCTAGCTAGCAGCTCACGTCTCACCAACTCACATTCTTGTACAGAGACACGCCTTCTCTAGGACTGGAGTTTCCAAAGAAAATTGACACCCATGGAGAAGTCACTTTCACTGCTTCCTAAGTTTTATGTTTTAGCCAATGTTGCTGCCAGCATCATTCTCAAAACACGACTGTGAATTCACCTGTACAGTATGTGCCTTTCAAAGAGAAGGCAGACATCACTGGGTTAGTGACAAGGCTCAAGGCATGACACAGGTAGAGGACATTTGATACTACACTTAGCCTAGAATGGATCACTTAGAGCTGACCATGTGGCCCACAAATCCCAATTAACACAACCGGGGGCCATTTTTCAGAGTTATAAAATGCAAAAGAATACAGGAAAATGAGTAAAACAGACCATCAGGAAGGTTTGCCCCTAAAATGTATAAAATATTTTTTTCCACACAAGAATAAGGAACAAAATAGTCTTCAACAAACAGGGATTGTGTCACTCTAATTAATACAAGAAAATGCAGTATCTTCTGATCTTGAACAAGGACTCAGAGTGAGACACAAAACCACCTCACTTCATCAGCACTAAGGGGAAAATGAGAAATACTTCTCTATGTAAATTAAGAAACTCAAATCATTTATGGGTTATATATTTGACTCATTTTCAAGTCTGTTAGGTTTTTATATGCATGCATAATTTCCTGTTCCCTCAAGATATTTCCAAACTTGTCAGTTACTTGTTTATTTGAAAAATTCTTATTCTAATTGCCTGCTGGTTTTTAGTAATCTAATGAATTTAAAGACTATGTTCCTGCTGCCTGTCACACATAATGTGCCTTGTCTCTTGTAGGGTCAGTATTGTTTGCAGGGACCTGCTCACTTTCCTGAAGATCACTTGTGCCAGTTCTCTGAGACAAGGATGAAGTTGTATTGCTCCAGAGAGGGTTTGCTTTAGCTTCAACCAGGAAATTTTAAATTCTAATATGTCAATGAATTTAAGATGTTGTTGACTGTAGGGTGTGTTTTGATATTAAAATGCAAAAACAAAACAGTTAAGTGTATTGTAGAATCAATAAACATACAATAAATTTATAGTGTGAGATTTTATAGACAACCCAGAATATCTATCTTTGGACTCCAAATCCATTCTGGCTTAAGATTATAACTTCTCTTTTGAATTTCCTTTCCTACTCTCACTCTTCAAAGGCATCAAGGGTAAATTCCTATAGTCCCCTGAAGTTAGAAAAAGGAGATGGATTGACTTTCTTTCTGTTTCCCTCTGAATGAGGACATACACCATTTGAATTCCAGCTTTCTGGGGTTCTCCTATCAGACTTCCCAACTTAAAAGAACTCTGGTTTTTGTGTTCTAGAAAGAATTTTGGTATTTTGATCCCATCTCCTGCTGGATCAGAAAAAGTAAATTTTGGCATGTTCCCTCATGGCAAAATCAACTCCATTATTATACTACACTTATTTTCCTGGGTTTATGTCTTTGATTAGACTGGCCCCAAATTTCTTATCTTGTCATCTCTTCCCTGCTTTTAAAATAAACTATATTATATTTTATCCAACCTCTTAGCAAACTGCCTTACTAGACAGAGATTTTGGCAAACTATATAGGCACTGTATTACTGTATTGAGACATCTCTATTGAAATAATTATGATCTGACTTTGATATCATTTCTTAGAAGAAAACTGAGTTGCAATTCAAGATGGCAGGGAACATATGCAATTGCCTTCCAACTTCCTAAAAAAAAAAGATAAGATTACAATAAAGGGAAAAATAAGAAAATAAATTACAATAGTAAATAGAACAGGATCATCAACAGACTACAGATGTTAAAACATTTCTGGAATATGAGAAGTAACAGGAAGAGTAGTTACTGACTTAAGAAAACAGGCATCTTGAACATTGCTAAGAGAGTAGATTTTAAGTGTTCTCATCTAAAAAAATTTGATAAGTATATGAGGCAATGTATATGCTAATTAGCCCAAAGCCATTCCACATGTATACACATTTCGAAGCAGTATGCTACACATAATAAATGCATTTTTTAATTTCAATGAAAATTAATGAATTAAATAAAATAAAATAAGTAAAATAAAAATCTGCAGACCTCAGATCCAAAGATTTATGAAAGCACATTCTGTGGAAGTGGAAGTTGAATTTTCAGGTTGAACAACTGATTGTGAGCTTAAAGTTAGGTTGAAAACAAGAAAAGTAATTGAAATTATTTCATCAAGACAATTGTGTCCATTCTTATCTAAGCTACCTTCTCCTCATCCTCTCTCTCTCTCTCTCTCTCTCTCTCTCTCCCCCCCCAACCCCCCCCACACACACATGCTGCCCATGAGTGCACTTTCTCCTCCACCTCAGACAAAACAAGAGTAACAAGAATTAGTTTTAGCAGGATTTTTTTCCTTTTCTTTTCCTGTTTTATTTATTTATTTATTTATTTATTTATTTATTTATTTATTTATTTTGTACCAGGGATTGAACCCAGGGGTGCTTAACCACTGAGTCACATCTCGAGCCTATTTTATTTATTTATTTATTATTTTGAGAAAGGGTGTGGCCAAATTACTTAAAGCCTCTCTAATTTGCAGAGGCTGGCTTTTGAAACTTGCAATCCTCCTGCCTCAGCCTCCAGAGCTGCTGGGATTACAGGCCTGTGCCACCATGCCTGGCCAAGAGTTGGTTTTAATGCATAAACATTTTCCTGGTGAAAACTAGATGTCACTAGAGGAAAGTGGTGGTGGTCCAAGGAGAGCATCTGGAGCCTGGGACTTCATAGCTGGCTTGACATCTACTCCAGTAAAAACACCTGCCAGTCAACAAGTCCTATCCCCTCACAAAGAGCAGTCAGTGAGACCCCCACTTGGGAGAGTTCTCTAGGCGAAGCCTAGCAAAGGAAGTCCACAAACTCCTGCACATGTGAGTATCCACAGACAACCAAGAATCACCCGACATGAAGAAAATCAAAGGATAAAAAGAACAGATTATGATGGATTGACTGCAAAGGGCAAAGGGATCTGTTTGGGGTGATAGGAAAGTTCTACAACTGAATTGGGGTGATAGCTGCATAAAGCTGTAGAATTATTAAAAATCATTGAATTTTACTCTGAAAGTAAATAAATGTTATGGTATGTAAATTATAAATTAAAGCTATTTTCTAAAAGCAATAGTTTGATGAAATGCCAAGTATCGGTGCAATAGCACCACAGGATGCTGAACAGGCAAGGAAGACTTTATTCAAAGACTTTACTGAAGGGGAGAGACACCACAGATCAGTGTGAGCTGACTTCTACTGAACAAAGAATAAGGAAATTTTAAGAATGAGGACAGCGGATCACAGACCATTTGCATATGCTGATCTGTCTAACCAAGGGACAGGTAAACTTTCTGTCCTATCTCAAGGATTATAAGTGGTTTTATATCTTGGAACAAGGTGAGCATTGAGAGTTAAGACTCCTATTTAACCACAAAGCCTGGGAGATAAGGGTATGGTTATTCATGATGACTTCATATCCAGGGAATGATGCCCAAGTTCTTGAGAAAGACATTCCCATGGTCTAAAACTGTCCAGAGGCTTCTTAAAAGATTTATATCTCAAAAGGACAGAGAAAAAAAAAAAAACATAATTACCAGTTTTCAAAAGTAAGAACTATATGCAAAAAGTGGTCAGAAACCTAGAGGCAAACTCTCTAAACTCTAGTCAGGCTGAGAACTTTCAAGACTTCTTGACCACAAGCAAAGCAACAAAAGAAATTAACTGGTCCCTAAAACAAAAACAGAAACAGAGAAACAAGAGGACAAAAAAATGTTAATTACTCTAAAATCTTAAATAAATATTTGCAGAAAACTTCTTTAAAATATTGTATCCCTAAAACAAGAACTGAAAAGTAAGAGTATAATAGTCACTTCTTGGCCAAAATAATAATAAACAATTTTATGAAGCTGTAGAAATGTCCCAGAAAGGAAAAAAAAGAAATATAATAGAAAATGTATATTTGTTATTTCCGGGGATATTCAAATAATCCCCCAAAACTGTAAACACAAAATATGCTGAAAAGCAGAATACAAAAACCAAATTATATTACTAAGGAAAACTTGGATCCCCAAAACTTCCACTTTTTATTATATCACTTGGTTTTTTGTAATATTTTCTACCAAAATACTTCTCACTTTTCTATTAGGAACAAGGAATAACCTAGAGAGAAAACATGTTACAGACATTTATCATAAATTTATTTTTAAGAGGTTAAAAATCACAGAGAAAAGTTTGAGCTCTATTTTAGATATTTATATACTTATGGGTGAATAATTTTAAAAGAACCTGGATATTTTTCATTACACCTTACCTATGACTTTACCTTTAAAAACAATGACTACAGTGTGGTTCTGTTGAATATAAGTGAAAAAGCTAAAACCAAGCTTTTTAATTAAAACTGTGTTGATTACACTTTATCTTTTGTGTCATGTTATTTCACTTTTAATATCTTTTTTCCTTTTGCTCTCTCTTTTTTCCCCTGAGAAATATAATGAAGAAATAAACTGCACTAGGTTAAAAAGTAATCAAATAATCAAGAATTTTTAATAAAAAATTCATAGTTACTTTGCTGCTGTTAGAAATCAGCATGCTTCCTTTATATTATGAAGTTAGAGGCCAATGAACATGACAATCCAAACATGTATCAACCCTCAACTTTGAAAATTGGACCAAGAGAAATGCTAGAGTTGACAGTTACAAGAAAATTTATCTCTCAACTGGGTTAGGCTAGGGTAGCAAAGAGACACAAAGACTGTAATCTAGTTGATAAATGGGTGGTGTTGGGGGAAGGAAGGAAGTTCTTATAGGTATGAAGAATTTGGATGGGATGTTAGACAATCCAGAGTGAGACATGAACGATGGAAGTTCATAGAGTAGAATATTGGCAACTGGATGGCAGTGTGAGGAATTCTTACAAATATCCAAAGTTTGTAATAATAACCCAAGCAGGAAGGAAAGAATTATGATGAGTTCCAATAGGCTGTCAGGGTTCTGGACTCACAGGATTACAAAAGCATGAACCAAGGCATGGGTCTCTGCCATTAGAGAACTGGCATCTAAACCAAGGTGACATATTTGGGAACCTGATAAAAGGGATTGAGAACACAATGAACATTTGCTCTGAGGTAGACTTTGTGTGAGGCTAACTTTAGAAGTGATGTACATATTAATCTGGTGGAGGAAATTTCAAGGAAGCACAGCATTCAGTCAGTGACATGGATAGTGCTGGCAGTTTATAACCAGATTTACTATGAGAATCAGAAGCAGAAAGCAGAACTAAAGGATTTTTAAAACTTGCAGTTTGGCCAGAAAAGTACAGATAAAGCTGGGACCAACAAAGTTGTGCTAGTTGAAGAGATTACAGCCCATAAAGAGAGGCTAAGTACTTGGCACAGAAAGAATAGGAAAGATGTCCCAGGGGCTTCTGAGAAATTTGCAAAACCACACCCATCACAAGTTCAAGGATGTAAGTGGAAAAATCCCTTTGAGAAGAGATTATGAGGTTCCCTGCTTGCACAGGGCAGGCTATGGAGTTGATTCATCATTCTGAGCTGTATAGACACTCAGGAAACATTTAATAGGATGCTAAAGTTAAGGAGTCATGGAGTTTCCACCAAGATTTCAGAGGAATGCCTGGGAGACCAGGCTAAGTGTAGTAAGTTCAGTCCCTGTGGACTGCCCTTGAAAAGGCAATGCATAAATCTTGAAGATGAAACCAAAGTTGGAATCAAGACCCCAAGAATTAGGAGACGCCAGTAACATGGACTGTCTGCCAAGGAAAGCCGTTACCTGAAGAGAGAGCCAAGATAAAAGAAAGCCCATGTGCACGACAACTGGTAAGGCAAAAGGGCTACCCAAGCCCTTTGGAAATGACATCTCACAGCCAAGTATCTTAGATGATGTTCTCAGAGTTAGGGAACCTGTTTGGCTGAGTTTCTGTCTTGTTTTGATCCCATCCCTTTTTTCTATGCCCCTGTTCTTCCCTGTTAGAATGGGACTATTAACTCTGTGCCACTGTATATTGAATATATGCAACTAACTTTCAATATTTACTGAGGTACAAAACAAGAGTTTTCTCTAAAATCTCAGTAGAGACTTTGGACTCAGACTTTTGGACAATGATAAAACTCTTCAGATTATGGGACTCTTAGAAATGTTCTAAGTACATTTTTTCATTGTAATATGGACATGAGTTTTGGGGAGCCAGAGGCACAATGTTGTGGGTTGGATATTGGTGTCCCACAAAATTACTCTTAATGTAGGAATATTCAGAGGTAAATCTGATTAGATTATGAGAGCTATAACTTATTGGTCTACCCTAGTTTGAATGAACTGCCGAGGTAGAAACTGCAGGCAGGTGGAGCATGATTATAGGAGATAGGTCACCAGGGACATGCCCTATATCTTTCCTGTGACCCCTTCCCACCTCCATCTCTCTGCTTCCTGTCACTACCATGAACTGGGAAGCTTTCCTCCACCAGGCCCTTTCCCAATGATATGCCACTTCACCTTGGACCCAGAGCAATGGATTCAGTCATCTATGGAGAAAGAAGACCTCTGAAAGCATGAGCTCCAAATAAGCTTTTCATCCTCTAACCTTTTCTTGCCAGGTTTCTTGGTCACAACAATACAAAAGTTGACTAAAACACAGGACAATTCCACCTGACTTTAGTAGATGAGGCTACAGCTGACAAAACAAGAAAATTTTGTCTGAATTTCTCTGTTTCGATGAAGCATTCATTCTACAGAAAATTCAAGACAAAGTTTCATATCTTAAAAACTCATGTATTTATTAGTGGAGATTAAAACTGCATATTTTTATATATTAGGGAAGCAACTTGAGATAACAGAATACTGGAGACAGAAAGGCAAATTTGAACATTTCCTATATAGTAGGTTTTATGAATTAAATGGATCTGCTGAGTTATAAGAGTGATGGCACAAAGCACATTAATAGTCTTACCAAGATTTTTACCCTTACTTCAGCCCATCTTGAACAGCCACAGACATCTGTCACTTCTCTAGCAAATATTTTAAAGAATATTCAGCCCAGGTTAAAGCAATGAACAGTTGACTTCATCCATATTGTTAAATTAGTTCTTGCTTAGATAATTCATAGAATCTCACAACTACTCTCTGATTGACTGGGGTTTAGGTTTAATGCATTAATCAATGCTAATAAGTTTTTTTAAATGTGTTAGTTTTCATTACTGCCAAAATACCAGGGAAAATTAACTTAGAAGGAAAGATTTATTTTGGCTCGCAGTTTCAGAGGTTTCAGTGCATAGGTATTTGACCCTGTCACTTTGGGCCTGAGGCAGCCCAGTACATCATGGTGGGAGTATCTGAGGCCTATTCACCCCATGGAGGCCAGGAAGCAAAAGAGAGAGGAAGCGGCTAAGACCCCAATATCTCCTTCAAGGTCACACCCCCAGTGACGTGCTTTCCTTCCACTAGGCCTTACCTCCTCAAGATTCTATCACCTCCCAATTGCACCACAGGCTGGCACCAAACTGTTAGGATATGGACCTTTGGTGGACATTTAAAGTCCAAGCCACATCATTCAACACAATTTTTCCAGTCTTATGTTCAATGAATTTCTTTACTAATGTTTTATCTGTGTAATTTGCTGGAAAGTTCTTCCAAAGCCCTAGCCTACAAAATCCAGGCAGAAGCATCCCCTGCAACCCTTTTCATAACTACCAAAATGAGGACACAGAGAACAGGAGAAAGAAGACCACCTTTCCTAGGTGTTCTATGGTTAATTTGATGAAACCAAAGGTATTGGTTAATCTGTAGATGTAACTCTGGTGACACATTGGAATTCCATGTCTCATGCAAAACAAATTCAAAGGGTCAAGACATATTATCCAAGTGGAAATTTTCCTAAGGTGTCCTGTACATCCAGGTTGAAAACACTGGGTTAAGAACTCATTATTAGGATTCAGACAGTATTGAATTCAAAGACATATTCATCCTTTTAAATTTTCTCTGGCTTCACACAAGGCACTTCACCTAAGCTGCTTTCTTAACCTGTTTAAAAAAAGGAAAAAAGAAAAGAGAAGAAACCTATATCTCAGGGTTGATATATGGGTTAAGTGAGATCGTCTACTTAAGTTCTACTGCCTAGCATGCTATAAGCTCTCAACAAATGGCAGGCTTTGTGTTTAAGTGGAATCTCAAATTCCAAATTTACTATGCTGTTATTAATTTACTTTTTGATGGTACTGAAGCTCTGTGAGGTTAATAGTGACATACATCCTCTTAAGTAAATTAATATTCTCATCCTAATGGACTGTTTTTGGTGATAATAATTTTAGATAGCAAGGAAAAAAGCAGGAGATGCCAAAAGAGAAGCACATTATAATATACATTGTTATGTATAACAGAATTTCCCTATTTAACGAAGATACAGCAAAAGGAGAAAAAGAGACTAAAAAGTCCTTAAAGAAGATTTCAGTGCTTGTCTTTAGATATAAGAGTATCTATCACACCAAACAAAATGTTTTCTATTATATTTAATGAAACTTTATTATTCATCCAATTATAATGACGTCCACTATAATTCTTAGAATCAATTCTGATCACTGATATGCTGTGAGGTATGTTTGACAAAATCTTCAAGATAAGAACTCACAGACCTCAATCAGCATGACAGAAGGCAATATAAAAGTAAAGGCAGCAGATTTCCTTGTGCAGTTACAACAGCTTGGAGTTGTTTTCTTCCCTTTGGTTTTGCAGAGAGAACAACAGTCTGCCCAACTCTGCTGGAATGGAAAAGTAGATTATGGATAGATTAATATTAAAATCTTTAGGGTGCTCTGCAATTCATCTAATGTCTTGTTGAGAGGGTGCAGCAGGAGAACACTCTCTCTGAAAGCATGTGGGTGAATGTCGTTGACTGTCTACTATACCCACCTCATTTGCACATAAGGCTTTCCTCTTTGCACAGTCATTTCCATGTCATTGTCTCACTTAATTCCAAAAGAAGACTCTCATAAAAGAGAAGGCATTACCCACTTTCCAGCTGACAGTTGTGACATTGAGAGAAGCAAGCTAATACACTCCAGTTTAGCACTTGCCATTGCAGAAAGAAACACAAACAGGTCTGCCACAGAGGAGTTAATAATCTAGGATCAAGAACAAGGCTCAGATCTGCCGTCAGGACAAATCATGCACCATCACCATGACCCCTCTTGAAACTTGAAAGGATCTACGTTCCTAGGAAACAGATAACTGTTTCCCTCTAAACTATTGAAGTTCCTTTGTATTTCACATGAGGTAATTATTATGAAAAGACTTTGAAAAGAACAAAGCAAAGCTTATCAGTAACTCATTACCAGCCCAACTCATTTTTCCCTTCTAGAAGTTGATTTTTTTCAATGGACAAATAATAATTATATACATTTATGGGCAATGGTGTGGTGTTTTGATATGTTTACATTGTGGAATGATAAGATCAATATAATTAACATAGCTATCACTACATGTATTTTTTTGCAGAGAAAACATTTAAAATCTACCCTTTTAACAAGTTTGAAATATGCATTACATTATTATTAAGTGTAATCAAGCTGTGCAGGAGGTCTCTAAAACTTATTCTTCCTATGTAATGAAAACTTTGTACTCTGAACATCTCCTTCCTGCCAGTTCCTAGCCTCTGGTAACCACCATCCTACTCTGTACCTCTATGTGGGTCCTCTATTTTAGATTCCACAAGGAAGTAGATCATATAATATTTGTCTTTCCATGCTTTGCTTATTTCACTTAGAATAACATCCTCCAGAGTCATCCATGTTGTTCAGATGCCCAAATTTCCTTCTCTTTAAAGACTGGATAGTGTTCCATTGTGTATGTATACCACATATTCTTTATCCTTTCATTTGTTGACACATACTTAGGTTGCTTCTGATTCAAAGCAATAAACATGTCATTGTAAAAGTCTTCAACATCCATGGGCAAGGATAATAACAAGTTAATTTAAAAAATGTTAGAAGGAAAAATCAAAAACTTAATTTCTCTATTTAAAAAGTATACATTTGCCAATGTATTTATACAAAACAAAGGTTTTTCCTTTAAGTATGAATCTGTTGGTTGAAGTCCAAATGCAACTTTATTGCAGTTACCTATGAAACCCACTATGCAACTTTTTGAAATACACTGAAAATCTAAAGACTTTGCCACTAATCAATTTGAATATGAAACCTCATGGGAATTTAAAATTTGCCCCAGTCTTTTGTCAGTGTGTTTCTTGCACATGATTCAACAGGATCATTTTTTTAATTGTCTTTTTCATCTATTCAGCCTTCAACTTAATCCTCAGAAGAGTAAGGTGCTCTTTAGTCACATGCAATGCTATTAGTTTCTATAGTATTTAATTACTGTCATAAATGGATTTGGGAACCAACAGCTCATTCCTGACAAGCAGATTACTCACCTGGTATAGAAATAAGCATGGAGACTTGAAAAGAATAACCTACTAGCTCTGAGCATTTAGTATGTCCTGGCCATAAATTAAAATATGTTCCCTAGGGAATGGAGAGCTCAGATTTCAGTAAGTCAATCTTACAGAAGAAAGGGAAATTTGAAGAACATCAGTTATATTTGAAGAATATTTTAGCCTCAGTAAAATGATCACCTGCCTCTCTTACTGGATTATAAACTTCATGGGGACTCACCTCCTAAAGAAACTAAAGCCCATTGTTACACCTCACAAAGCAGACCAAAACATTACGTTGAATTTTAATAAAATGTATTTAAAAAGTGGAATCATCAATAAAACACTCAAGTGGTAAATCTACCTGACTACAAAACTGCAGGTCCCCATTTCCAAAAGCATTTCCCATCTCTGTTTTTAAACTACAAATGATGTTATGTTTAAATATGCTTTACAAATGTATGCAATAAGAAGCTTGGACTGTAACTAAAAGCAGAACGAGTCAGATGCAGGTTTGTAAATGATCTGGAAACCTTTTAGGACCATTACTGGGAAAACCAGCAGAGCAGTGTTTAATGAGTAAGTCATATCTTTATTTTTAAATTAGCAATAATGCACTAACTAAGGTAAAAGAGCATTGAAATGAAACTGCAGGAAGCTGGTGATTGTGGTGATAAAAATCATAAGTCACACAGAACAATCTACACAACTGTTTCTTTCCCTTTCTACTGTACTAAAAAAGAGAAAAAAAGGATTTTTCAGGAACATAGCAGAAACCTTCTAATGAGAAATGCTAAACCTTGCTATCTGACAGCCTTAAAGAGTGAGTGAGCCATTCATGGCTGTAAGTAGAAAGTATTTGCTGGTTTTGGGTCATGAAAAAAATGGGACTTAAAATCAAGATAATGTCAGAATGAGTTGGTTTTACTCAAGTCTAGACAGAAGCATCATGAGATCAATGAGAACAAGAGATAACAGGTAGAACTAAATGTTTTCTTCACTGATACTGCATTATTCCACATATATGAGATATCAATTCTTTATGATTTTACTTAAAAATCCTTTTGAGGGGTAACAAAAAACTGAGTGGAAACATGGGTTCTTCTCTGTACCACAGTTAAGATTGGGAGCCTAACTCTTCTAAGCAATATTGATCAATGACCAATTGAAAGATTAATTGGTGAAAGATTATCCTCATTCCAAATAAAATTGTGAAAGTGAACAGCCTTTGATAAAGCATGTCAGGAAAAAAGTATGAACTAACCATCATACAGATCTTCCAGTGACTTGCCAAAGTTTTACTTTCTGTCCACATAAGGTATTTTTGATTATCTTACTAGTCATATGATTTCAATAACAACATAGTCAGATGTTAAAGGAGGGTAACTAAACAAAAGAAAAATGCAAGTTTATAATTGAATAACTAATAATAAAAATCCTAAGAGAATTTAAACACCTTTAACATAAGACATATATTTGACACCTCTGTTAATAGAAGAATTATTTTTTTAAAACAAGGTGTTGCCTTAAGCTCTCTCATAGAGCCTTGGAGAAATATTTGAGAAAAGAATTTAAGCATGGAAAGATAACTTTGAACTTTTATTAGATGATCATCAACTCTACCTGGAAATGTAAAACCTCCAACCTGAGAATATACATGCTACTCTAAAGCATCTCTTCAGACTCTTCTGCTAGTTGTTTTAGACAAAAGAATGTCCCCATTTACAGTATGCACTGACTCTAACTTCTTTTGAGACATAAAAGTAAGATAACTGTTCTTTGATATGCAACTCTTCCTGTACACCCATTTCACACTCACCCCTGGAATCCCAGCACATGTGTGTGGATGCGCGCGCGCGCGCACACACACACACACACACACACACACATATACACACAAAGGCACATGCTTCATCAAACTTAGTGCCTCTTAAAGTTCCAAGGCATGGCATCTTCTTCCCAGACTCTTCCTTTACATCTCCTTGCTTTGTTTCTATTCCTCTTAAACTGGGGCATTGAGAACTAAAAGCAATCAGCAAGTGTTGCCTGACACATGAAAAGATAAGGCTAATGCCTCTCTCTTTGTCTACACTACACTTCTATTAATTTAGCCAAAATTGTACTAGCTTTTATGACAACCACATCAAATCAGTGATTCATTTTAAATGTATTTTCTACTAAAGTCTCCGTTTCTTTTTGCAGGCTCTATTCTGCATCTGTCTCTACCCTCATGGGACTTGAGACCACAAACTAGGCTCTTTCATCCTCACTAAAAGTATCATTATTAGACAAGACCACAATTTTCAGACAACATTATCTGTGGGTTCTGCTTTCTCTGTGCACAATAAGCTCACTTTACTTCAAGGCTGCATATCACCTTAAAGAAAAGTTGGTGTGTTTCTATATCCACATTAATTTAAAAAAACATAGTAAAGGAATAAGGCACAGCTTCCTCTTATACAAATATAACTTTATTTTAAATTCTTCAATGACACTTCATTAATAGGGATTCTATAGACATAGACTTTTGATTATTACTCTATCTAGGGATGCTAACATCTGGTTTATATTTCTATAGCTAAACCAAAAATTTATCAAAGATAACCTGCAAAGTGTCTTGATGAAGTCAAGATGCTAAGTGTACATATTTTGTTCTAATCTATTAGTGTAGATGTCATGTCAAAGAAAATAATGAGGTAATTGCATCAATTGGTATTCATGAACCTGCAAGTAATTACCATTTTCTCTCCAGGGGAGATCAGATTACAATTAGCAGGATACTGAGTACCTGAAATAAAATAGGGAAGTGGTACTTGGAATTTAAAAAAAAAAAAAAAAAAAAAAAAAAAACAAGTAAATAGAAGAAATTATAAGTTATCTGTCCTACTTTGTGGTTCCACTACAATTAGCCCACTCACCTACCACTTCATACAGATGAAATCCCATACATAAAGGGTGCTCTGTCCTTAGATGCTAAATACATGCAAAATTTAGTAAGAGAATTAAAAATTCCCATAACATACAAATTTGTATGGAATGTAAAGATAATTTTAACAGGAATAATGTCAACATAAAAGTTTTGTTAACACAGTACATTCACATACACTCAGATAATTTTCTTATCTCTAAATACAAATAATTAAAAAGTTAAAATTCATCTTCTGAGAACTTAAATCGAGTAACAAGATATCTTTTTAGACATAGAGCAACACTCACATAGTAAAAGAAAAAAGCCTTCGGTTGGGGAGTTTATCTTTCTCTTTTTAAAATCTAAGCCAATAAAAATGAAATAATAAGGAAACAAACTTTTAATGGCTTATAGATAATCACACCCCTGCTAAGATATCAGTTTAGTATCCTGCAGTCTAAACAGCTGCCATTTGTCAGATAATTGCTTATGTTATTTCCCGTCTTTGCATTAAACCGGAATGCTATATTTGCATTTTTGACCCACTTTGATTTTGCAAGCAAAGGTGGCCTATAAGAACCATTGATACAGCCTATTCAATTATCTTCATTAGTTGGAAAACTCAACATCATAAAAAAGATATTTGCTTTACATATAAGCTAATTTTCCATCATACTTCTGGAAAAAATAACTCGTCACCTTGAACATACCAAGGGATGATTTTCTCCTTCCTTCAGTCCCATCTCCGTATTCCATATTCACTTTCAGTTTGCACAGCTAGTCATTCTGCCCCAAATAGTTCTCATCTTTATACCTTTTAAAAAATTTTTTTGGCTGGGACTACAGCCCAGTGGGATGTCTCCTGAAGATTCTCTGTGCACGTAGAATTCAAGGGGAGAGAATGTGCTCATTGCCGACGTTTTCAAAATTTCCAATCACCAAGCATGAAAACGTGGCACGGTGGCCTATTTCATTTTATATTGGACCCTCTGCTGGCTGGAATTCTATGTGACCAACTTTCAGTGTGATTCCAGGTCCACTGTATGTTAAAGCATAATTGCCAAAAAAAAAAAAAAGTTAAAAGAGTATGGAAGACTTTATTAAGACAAATGCATTAGGGCTCAATATTATTGCAATAAGGGAAAGAGACTGACATCAATTCTGCAGAAATCAAAGGTGGACGAGACTTTAAGGACGGAGGCAAATTAGTGATCAAGCACAGGAGAACATTAGAGGGGAGTTGGTCAGTGTGAGAAGGCATCTGTTTGCTAATTGCTCCTCCTAGAAGGTTGGTTCTTACTCCCAAGGCCCAAGAGATGGGATGCAATCTTTCTCAAGGATTATATTTCAAAGGAATGGTTTCTAGGTTCTTGAGAAAGGCATTCTTGGATTGTAAAACTGGCAAGTGAAGATTTATGTGTCTCAGGAAAAGAGGAAGTTTGCAATTTCCTATTTGAAAGTAAATACTCTAAGAAAGGAGTAATGAGGGCCCTAAGGTCAGTAAGAAAACTGTCTAAACTTTAGTTAAGCTGAAAAGGACATTAATGCCATCTTGGTTGCCTCTCACAGTTAGATACACCCACACTAGAGCAAATCAAAACTCAGAGATTGCTGGGGATAGAGCTCAGGGATAGAGCATGCACTTAGCATTCACGATGCTCTGGGTTCAATCCCCAACACGGCAAAAAAAAAAAAAAAAAAAAAAAAATTAAAATCATTTAGACCAGGCATGGTGGGGCACACCTGTAATGCCAGCAACTCCGTAGGTTTAGGCAGGAAGATGGCGAGTTAGAGGCCAGCCTGAGCAAGTGAGCAAGTCCCTAAGCAACTTAGCAGACTCTGTCTCAAAATGAAAACAAAAATGGCTGGGGATGTGCTTCAGTGGTAAAGTTCCCTGGGTTCAATCCCCTACACACACACACACACACACACACACACACACACACACACACACACACACAAAAAAAACACGATCCATAAAGTCATCAAACCATGAACCAGGGAAAAGGATGTAAGGAGGTAATATTGAGAAGATTTATTTTTAGTCCTGCCTTCGACCAACTCACCTACAAGGCCTACCTCACACAGCCCTACTTCAACTCTTGTGTTAGTTCCTCCCCTGCCACTAGGCAGCTCACAGTGTCACTCCCTGCCCTCCCCACACACAGGCCTCCTCTCCATTTTACCAGTGGCCTGTACTTTCTTAGGCCTGCAGTTCCCTGGAGATACCAGGCTGTTTGGTACCTCTAAGTGATGCTACCGTCGGAATGATTCCATTCCTCTTTCTCTAACCAACATGAATTCACGCTTCCAAAGCTGGAGAAAGTCTCACATTTTTCATAGAGCTTTCGCAGACCTTCCTCTCCGAATAAATGCACCTCCTTTCTGACTCTCCAGCAATGTGACATGATTTTATTATGGTACCTGTCTTCCTATACTGTAATTCAGGGTTTACTTTTCTTCCTCTAAACTGTGGGGGGGAAATAGTAATATTATTTACATAATATGAATACATCCTTCTACTCTTGATGCCCTCATGGTCCTTGATTGGTTGAAAGTGTATTTTAAATGTCCAGGTAGGCATAGATTGACACCTCAGGACCCATCTCCTTTCTATCTGGACATAGTGAGTTAGACCAGTTTTTATATTTTTCTCTTCTTAAAAGGGTATATAGCTGATTCCCTCAAAAAGATAAAAAAGAGAAAATAATTCAAGTTAATATTTTTTACAAAACTAAAGGTCCCGCAGCATTTAAGCTCATCCTTCCTTTTAAAACAAATATTCTTAATATTTTTTGATTTATCAGGACTTATCACTGTATTAAACATTATAATCAATAAAAAAAAAAAGCCCAGAGTTAGCAAGGTACTAAACATAGTTTAATTTTTATGAAAAATAAACCTGGATATTCTGCTTTTGCAATTTGATTTAGGCATTTAAACCACATAATTATTTATTCTATTAGAAGCATTAGGGATAGCAACTACTTGGAAAATGTGTCCAAATGCAGTTTGCTATTCATTCCCAGATTGCTTTTTAGCTATTCAGTCTAAATAAAAGAAGAGATAGGGAGGTATTTTGCCTCGTCTTTGTAGCAAAGTATATTTTACAGAATCTAAAAATTGGAAAAAAAAAAACTCAGGAGACAATGTATCCAAGTTTGCCCTATCTGTACCCTGTGAGATGCTGGTCAAGCCCTACTTGGACAGTCCAGTCCTGACTGCACCTTGTTACAGGAGACCCAGGACCTGATTCTACCCAGCACTCAGCTTTGCGAGTTCTGATGTGAGGTTGGCCTGCACTGACTTGTGGTAGCACCATTAGAAGTCGTCTATCATATTCCATGTTGGTCCTATCTCCTGCCCCATTTTCTGCTCAACCTTGGATTTTGTCCCTCTCTGTTTTCATCTCTGACTTCTTCATGCTCTTCCTGGATTTTATCCATGTTTGTTTGGTTTCTCGTCGGCTTGGTTGGTTTAATTAAAATTTATTTTCATTATAATTCCAAGAACTAAAACTTTTCTTTAAACAAGTGTTAATTAAATCAAAAGTTTTTAAATCCGGGCTTATAAATTTTAAGGGGAAGTTTTAGAGTAAAAAATAATATAACAATCTCTAGTTCAATTCAGGGATTGAACTTTAGAAATGGGTAACTCAGGACAATTGTAATTCATACTTTAGAATATATTTATTTGCTTTCTCTCTCTTGTAATTTTTTGCTGTTCATTCTCAATGCAAATGGAAAAATAATTCATATTGTCAGAGTAAAATTAGCCCATTGGTCAATAGTACATTACATATTCTCTTGTGTCAAGCACACAGAATTTTATACTACAACCTGAGGGCTGATTGTAGCAACTTATCAAACCTGCTGAACTTAAATTACCCTTTTTTTTTTTTCTTTTCTTCCTTCCCTTCTAATCTTCCTATTTTTTTCTTTTCTCTCCAAGTTCTCATAAATAATTAAAGTAATTAGTAAGTAATTAATAGGCATGGAGCATATCTAGACAGCTTTTGATTATTAGCAAGCAGGTAAAACTGTTTCCCCTCAGAGTTAGGTCTCAACTGACAATTATTAAACTCAACAAACACCTATTGGCTATGCACTGAGTACAAGAAGCCAATCTTTGCAATCTTTTTTATTAATAAACCTCTCTGCTGAATGTTTGAACCTTAGAAATATAGTGCTGGATTCTCAGAACTAGCCAGGCAACCTAGAAGGCTTCCTGAAGATGAAGAACTAGAAGAATGCTCCAGGCTGGGTGAGGCTGTTTTGTCTTCTATCTCCCTGCAGAAGGATCTTGACGTTGTTTAAGCAAAGCCCCCTCTGTGCAGTTCTTATATTTGCAAAGTCAAAAGTCTAGTGTCTATTGTTATTCTAAAGTACTCCAGCCCTTTTTCTCTACAGCAGAGGATTTTGACATTAATCAGAGAAATCAACCACAATGTCCACACATGGGCAAATAACTTCCAAGATGCTAGATAATTTGGGGTGCCACAGGAAATCAGACACATAACTCAAAAATTACTTGGCAAGGCAAATTTTACTTCTACAGGAGGTGATTGCATCACCTACTACACTATAGGCATCATGATTGGGAGATAAGGACAAAGGAAGATATGTTGGGAGGCCCCAGATGACTACATTTTAACCACATGGTTTAGATTACAGCAAACACATTTTTTGTTACGTGCTAGGAAACTAAGACTATAGGTATAACTTTGACAGAAAAGAACATTACTCTCACAAAGATAACTGACACTTTAAAAATAGACATAGTGAATGGGTTTACTACGTATTGCCTGGGCATAAAGGGATCCGTGCCTTATGTTCTTAGAGCAACAGAAATATATGTACACTTTAATATCTTTGTTTCCCCTGAAGCATAATGTCAAATGAACTAAGAAAATGATATGTCTTTAAATTAATAAAGTAATCTTGGAAATGTAAATTTGAATTTGCTTACTATACAATTCCTTGGCTTACACAGAATATATATTTCAAAAAGATAAACCTCTATACATAAATCTGAGTATTTTGTATTGCCAGGTAAAAAGAAGTATTGTGTTTCTTTTCTCTATAACTACCATGAGCTAACTGTGGTACTCAAATGCAGGGAAAATACAGGATTCAATATAATTTTTTGCTCTAGTACATTTGGTATTCATTTTACTTTTATTATCTATACATAAACATTTAAAGTATTCATATAAAAATAAAAGTATAACATTTATGCAGAGCTTGATGAATTATACTGAATGATCCCAAAGTAAGCAAAATGATAACTATATAAATCAATAAATGGAGTCTGACCAGCAACTCAGAAGCCCTTCATGAGCTACTCCCAGTCCCAGTCACTAGGACCTATTACAATAAACTAAACTAAAAAGATTAAAAATATAGTATTCTTTCCTTCCTTTCTCTTCACTCTCTTCCCAATGGTACTTCACTATAATATTCTGGGATGCTTTAATGTGTAGGTCACTTTCAAACAGAAATTTCAGTGCTTTGAGTGATTTACGATCCAGTTTGAATTCTTTAATTCCTGGGTACAATTTATTTTTTTAACCTCAAATATTGTATCAAGGTTTCTTTTTTCTTTTATTTTTTGTGTTTACTTTTGTTCTTTTAGGGAGAATATGCAGAGATGCTGAAAAACCAAAGTGACATAAAAGAAGGTATGAAGTTGAAGAAAAGAAGACAAATACACTTTTAACTGTGAAATACACTCTGTGTCCTTTAACAATGGGAACTTTTCCTTGAACAGGTTAATTGGATATCCTGCAGTGCTGGGGTGTTGAAGTTCACAAGAACTACTTCCCTCTGAAAAGAATATAACTTGATTTCATGATATTTTCTTTCTTTCTTCATCATGCATTTCTCTAACTTCTCAACAACAAATGTTGTCTTTGTTATAAAGAAAATAATGACTACACATATATGTCAGTGGAGGAAATGACATAGTTATATTTTGTTCTTTCTTTGAAGAGCACATACTGTGGATTTAAATCTTAAAAGAAAATAGTGTATATGTTCCAACATATTAATACAATAATAAAATAATTGTCTTATTTTTCGATAAAATTCTATGCCTAGTAAGCAGACTTAATGGTTAAGAGCTTGTCTTGTTTTGGTCTACAAATATGGAGCACTAACTATGTACCATTTACTGGTCTGAGCACTTTACAAGGATTATTTTATTTCTTACAACTATACATTTACTACCACCATCAGGTCTAAAATATGATCACTACAAGATGATGTAGCAATTCCACTACTGGGTACATACTCAAAGAAAATAATTTAGCATATAGAACATATATCTGCACTCACACATTCTTTGCAGCCTTATTTGTAGTAGGCAAGATATGGAATCAACATTTAACTGTTTATCAACAGATGCATGAATAAGGAAAGTGTGATGTATATATACTGTGGATTACTAATCAGTCTTAGAAAAGATGATCCCATCATTTGCAATAACATGGGTATACCTTGAGAACATTATACTAAGTGAAATAAGCCAGATACAGAAAGATAAATACTGTGTGGTCTCACACATATGTGGAAGCTAAAACATCAAACTCATAAAGAAAGGGAATAGAATTGTGGTTACCAGGAGTTGTAGGCTTGGGCAATTAAGAGATGTTGATAAGAATCAAAATTTCAGTTAGATGGAGGAATAAGTTCAGGAGATCTATCCTACAGCATGCACGGTAACTTTACCTAATAAAAGTGCATATTTAAAACATGCTGAGAGTACATTTTAAATATTCTCACTACAAAAGCAGAATATGAGGTAATACATGTATTACTTAGCCTGATTTAGCCATTCCATAATATATACATGATTCAAAACATTATGTGGTATACCATAGATTTTACAGTTTTTTCTATTTAATCAATAATCAATCAAGATCCTGGAAGACTCACTTACTACATACTTTGCTGGCTCACACAAGAACTTATCTTCCAAAAACATAAACATCCACACACAAATCTGGGTATAATGATTTTGCAGATAAACCTTATGGTTTTTCCCTCCATAGTGGTCATGACCTAACTATAATACCAAACTTCAGGAAAGTACCATTTTTACACAGTTGAGAAAGATTGAATAACTTGCATAAGGTTATACTAGAAAGTAGAAATAATCAAGATTTAACAGAGTCTTTAATATGATCTTAACCATTAACCTATCAGGTCTTTGGAGAGCTTTTATTAAAGAAGTATATGCCCCTCAATCATTTCTTTAAAAACTGTCTCACATGTGTATATATATATATATATATATATATATAATGATACACACATTTATGTCCCCAAATATATTAATAGTTTTGTAGATATCTAAATTGAAACAGATTTTAAAGCTAAAGTTTAATAAATGCAAGTTTTGTAATATAAATAGTAGGAAGGGTTCAAGATACTCCCAGAAATCTTCCACCCTACGGGGAATTTTGTAGACTAATTCCCATGGATAAATGACCATACTTTTTCAACACCCAAATACTTCAAGAAGGTACCTGAAGAAGACTTAAAATATAATTCCTTCATTCAGCAAATATTTGAGTGTTTATTATATGCTACATACTGTACTAGGCTTTTGGGATACATCAACAAAAATTCTACTGTCATAGAGCTTTCTGGTAAAAAGAGAAGTAAGAAAATTAACTTAAGTAATACATAAGTAAATTCTGTGAATTTTTTTTTTAATGTGATGCTGAGGATCACACATGCTAGGCAAGTGCTCTACTACTGAGCCACAACCCAAGCCCCTTGAAATTTGAGATGATGATATGTATTTTGGGAAAAAAGTAAAGTAGAATTTGGATGATATGAAGTAGTGGGATAAGGTGTGAGACAGACCACAATCTTGCACACTGGGCTCAAAGTAATTGTTTTAGTCATCTTTTCACCCTGTGACCAAATGATGTAACAAGAACAATGTAGAGTAGGAAAATTTCATTTGCGGCTTATGGTTACAGAGGCTTATGGTTCATAGATGGCCAGCTCCATTGCTCTGGACCTGAGATAAGGCAGAACATCATGGCAGAAGGGTATGCAGAGGTAAGCAGCTAGGACAGGGCAAAGAGAAAACAGAGAGCTCTGCTCACCTGGGACAAAATATATACCCCAAAGGGATGATCTCCCAGCCACACCCTGCCTGCCTACAGTTACCATCAAGTTAATCCATAGCTGCAGATTAATATAGTGCCTTGGGTTAAGGCTTTTACAACCCATTCATTTCACCTCTGAGAATTCTTGAACTAACACTCATATCTAAACCCACATAAGTAGATCTTTTGAGAAGTGAGATTCGAGCTAAGATTTGTAGAAAGAGGTGAGAAAGTTAACCAAGGCATACTGGGGTATGGAAAGATGGGCAAGGGGTCCAGACTGAAGGACCAGCCAGAGTGAAAACTGAGGATAGAAGATGCCTAGAACAAGAAAGCAGGTATCTTGCCAAAAAGTGTGAGGGAGGAGAAAGGCCAGTGGAGATCAGTGCAGACAGAAAAGGCGAACATCCTAATCACATGTGACCTCATAGTGTATATGAGGATATTGAAGTGGGGAGCCCCTACAGTGCTTTGAGTTCTATGAAACAATATTTTAAAAGGATAATTCTAACTTCTGTGTTTAGAAGAATCACACATAGAACAAAGTTGAAGCAGGAGATCTGATTGGGATCTTCATTGCCTGATCTAGGCAAGAAAAGATGAAAATTCAATCAAGATGTCCAGATGTTAGAAGTGATAATATAATATCCAAATCAGATTCTGGATATGTTCTAAAGTTTCAGGTAATATGATTTCCTTATAACTGGAAGTATGATGGGAGAGAAAGCAGTGTCAAAGAGGAAATGTAAGGTTTAGGGACACAGTGTTTAGGAGGGTAGGGTTGCTATCAAATAAGCTAGTAAAGGGCTGCTTGTGAAGTCACTTTGGGTGGGAGGGAAGATCAGAAGTTCAGTTTGGATGTGGTTACTTCAAGGAAATTATCATATATCCAAGTAAAGATTTCAATAAAAACCTTGAGTATGTGAATCTGGCCAAGAAATTCAGCCTGGAGATATACATTTGTTGATAAATACCAATCGTTCCTACACGTGTAAAAGCAAAATGATCAAGACAGATAATGTTTTCTCTGGGTAGGATTGGTGACTACAATAGAGTTTTGAGTGCAGGAGAGAAAGAAATTAAGAAAGATGGTAGAATTTTAGCCTGTTCATAGAACCTGAGGTCCGTCCAAGGGCAAAATGCCATCATGTGCGTTTATCTCAATTCTAAAAGGTACACGTTACTACCAGTATTGCTTTATTGGTAATTATAACCCATATGGCATCATTACAGTGATGGAAATCAACAAGGTGCGAAGAGTTGAGATGATATGGCAAAATCTGCCCAGCAAGGAACTTAGCCAGGACTCAGGACTCCTGGCTGTGTCACTCCCATTTCCCTCCGTCCACACATGCACCAAGAAAGTGAATGGCAGGGTGCAGAGGGTTCTAGGAGAGAGTCACAAATGAGGAGATGACAGACTGCCTCAGCCAAGTGAGCACATCTCATTAACTTGCCCAGCATCGACTGCTGAACACGGAGCCATCACTCAATGAGACTGCAAAGTCTCCTTTCTCTATGGATTTATATGAAAGCTATCTGTCTAAATCAGTTTAGACCAATCCTAAATAGAGTTGGGGAAATGTCTAGATAATTTACAGAAGTTGTTTCTCACCTATAAATCAATGGAAATTTATTGTGTAGCATCCCTAATTTTTATTTCCAATCAGAAAACTGCCAAGTCTTTACATTCTTTTATGTAAGCCTTTTGCTAACAAATAAAATAATACCTGGAGGAAAATCATTTGACTTGGATAATGTATGACCTATGAATTTCAGTCTATATGCAATAGATTATTTCACATTCCTTTATATTTCAAAATCAAACCAGTTAAATGTTTATGCTAAGATTGATATATATGTTGAGAATAATAATATATATCATGTTTCCATGTACTGTTTTCTGGGAATCAGTTTTTACAGAACATAGTTTTAATCAAATTATACACTTTTAATTTTCATTCATATTTTCCAAAATACCAAGAAAAGAAAGAAATAATGCACCAATAAAACAATATGAAAAAAAGAAAGGAAAAGAATTTTCTTTCATTTTAAGGAAAAAAATAGCAAGTTAAGGCTTATTACAGAGAAACTTAATGATGTGTTTATAATATAAATGAGGAAAAACAATATTAAAAATAAGAAAAGTTTGTGTTAAGTTATGAAATTAAATCTTGCAAATGTTTCTATTTCAAGTAAAATTATCTATTTGTAATTATACTGACAAAATTAAAGTCATTAGTAACTGGGAATTTTTTATGTCTGATATGGCCACTAGATTTTACTTAAATATAATTTTCAAACTGATTGCAGAGAACTCATTCAATACATTCCAGTGCCAACTTATGCAAACCAAAGTAAATGAGGAAAGGTTTTTCCTCACACGGAAAGAGAAAATGACCTATTTGTTTCCTGGTTTTCTTTACCAAGGCTATTGACTGGTATTCAAATAATACCTTCACAAGGGACTTACTATTAAAAGAGACTGAAACTATTTTTAAAATGTGGCTAAAACACAGGGAAGATATTAATTTCTTTAAAGTGGCATATAAAATAAAGCACATCCACATGACCAGCATGGAATTTTTACCATGGATTCGAAACTGGCTCCAAAGTTTCCTAAACCTCACATTTAGTCTGCTGTTGGTCTTGTTAACCAATAGAAGCTACACAGAGAAAGGGAATTTTTTAAGAATTAGAAAACACATCAGATAAAATAGGGAAATTATCAATCCAGATAAGGAGATTGCTGTTTCAGAGAATTCAATATAAAATCATACAACTGGAAGGACTTCTGTTGAATTCTTCAGACTAAGGATTCTACCTTCACAATGATGATTCAGATTTCTATGTTTAAAACTCTCCAGGGAGTCTCTCAAGCCATCCTTACTAGGGTTAGGGGTTCTCCTTTCAGTTCAAACCAATAACTTCTTTAACAATCTCTGAAGAAAAGTATTCCCAAATAAACTGTTAATATTCTTCAATGATCCTCTGTACATATCAACACAGAGCTGGAAAGTGGCAGGAAATCAATAAATGCTAGTTAAATGGTTAAGTGAATGAGTCTATTTGCACCAATAATAAACAAAATAATATAAGTTTGGGAAGAGTAGAATATATTAAAAGGTAGAGGTTTTCCAAATTAAAGGAAGAATTTAATGGATACCTCTAGGATAAAGAATTATAGAGACAAACATGAAGAAATGGAAATCATTATTCTAGAGATTCTAACACCAGTTAAATTCTACTGAATTTTTTTCTGATTTATGTGCTAATTATGTAATTTCATAAATCATTTAACTGATCATTTCTGTTTTCTAAATTTTAATACAGTAATGAAAATCACCAAAAGTATTTATTTCTAAGACCCCACATTACTTTACTTCTATTGTATTATCTCTGAGTCAAAAAGCACTTTAAAAACTTTTATCTTTTCTACTCCTGCATAAAATTATAATCATTGCAAAATAAGATGTCCTGTTTTAAATAATGTAAATAATTTTTTATGCAAAAAAATTTCTTGTGGCTTTCTGAATGTCTCCAAAGCTCATCAAAATGGATAATATATTGAGTCTATTTTCATCTAGGTTTTTCCTTTTCAGCTTCCAGTGGTTGCTTTGGGGAGACCCTGAGACCCTTCAGAACCTCCAGTCAGGGCAAAAGACCTAGAGTTCAAGTGACTGAGGGACTTGGAAGGAAGATGGAAAGCAGAGCCAGACACAGGGATGGAGGAGACGGAAACTAGATGAGAGGTATACCCCTAGGATATTAGGGAACTGAAGGGAAGATCAAACAAAAGGAGGCAAGAGGAGGAGGGGGAGGAATAAAACACTGAGAAGAGAGAATCTTAGAGATGCTAACCTGGGATTTTCCCCGAAAGACCAAGGAAATTCAAAACTATCCTTAGCAAAATTATGCTACCAAGAAGGGTGTAGGGTAGCATACCAGAAGGGATTCCAGAAGAGGGGTCTGGTCAGCTAAGACGATCTCAAGAGAAACAGGGTCAAATAGAAGCCTCACAAAGGGCCAGGAAAAACGTTTTAGCCTATGAGTCAGGGAGTGATTCCCACTAAAGGCAGAGAGACAGGAAGAAAGACTTCCAACCCAACAGGCATCTTTCAAAAGAAGCCTGTGACCCTAAGTTTTAGAGACAATAGTCAAACTCAGTTCTCACTGGCTTCACTAGATGTTTTCCCAGAACAATGGTTCAGGAGTCTGCGTACCAATGATCTCTGACCATTTCATCAGGAGTGAAGGTAGATTCCTCAAAGGTGCTCACTTAAAATCTTGAGTGACAGTTTTGGGGTCCAATAATGAATTTGATCCCATCAAATTGGGAGCACCATAACTGACAAAGAATAAAACTATTCATTCATTTGTTTAAAATGGTAGGAAAGACATTATTGAAGAAATTCTATCATGACAGTTGTATGGACCACTGCAATGGAGTGTTACATTGGGGTGGAGAGACTGAGCTCCACTCCAAATGCAGCAAGGAGGAGAAGTCATTTATAGAGAATAGGGTGTGGATCCTTGGATAGAAAATTGCTAAGAGGAAACATCAGAGTTAAGGAGAAATACTAGCTAAACCAATGAAAAAGTAAGATTTTTACTGAAGGCGAGCCAGGGAGATCAGACATCACCCAGGGATGGTAAAAAATGAAAAACCCAATTAAATATCACAGGTGAAAGATTCTGGCTAAACTGTCTTAGCAGGATTCTTGTTAAAACTGGACAACGCAGAGATGAACATGGAGGATTAAAGGGCCATAGTTCAGAAGAGAGTTCCGAAGAGTCTCATTAGAATTGGGTCAAGTAGAGAATCTCTGTCACCTTCCACGCTCACTGTGAGCCACTTTGCATAGGCCCTGTTCCTCTGTTCCTCCCCAGCCTCCTGAGGGAGTCTCACCATGTCAAACCCCGCATCCTCAGCCTTGCCCAGCCCAGCTCCATCACTCTTCAAGTTCTACCCCTGCTTTCGTAAAGAACAGGGAAGCAGGATGAGCAACAGGGAAGCACTAATTGTAATCAACTTCTTTTTTCAAGAGTGAAGAAAATTGTCTGAGATTAAAAAAAAAAAAAAAAAACTCAAAATTGCAATTCCATAGATTCCATGTCAGAGTATCCCAAAATCAACTTTCGTGAGAATCTGGCAGTCTCTAAAATATTCTACACCCAATTAATTGCCTATTTATTTTATTTTCTAATTGCAATACACAAATAATTCTCTTTATTAACATTTTGCTAAATTAATAAAGATTGTTTCTATCTGCTGTAAATGTCCCACAGACAAGGTATTAAATGTGTGAGAGCTGGCAACTAGGAACCTGAAAGAACAAAGTGAGAAAGGAAGATTACCATAAGACACAAGTCCTGGAAATCCTAGTTGGCAGATAGGTGAGTTAATGACCACTTTTGATCTCAGTTGGAACCATCCTGTGTTTGCAATTCATTATGCAGACAATTACCAGTAATAAGAAGTTTCACCAGAAACACAGCAACTACTTTTTCAAGACTATTTTAAATTATAACAGCAATGGTTACCTGTCAGGAAATTAATAGACGAGTGGCACTAGGAATATATTAACAAGCAGAGTTTAAAGACAAGAGAATTTTATAAAGTTCTTTCTTTGTTACATTCTGGAGGGGGGGGGTCAATATACTGTGAAAAGAGAGACAAATGGATCAACAGCAGTGATTAAGGTGCATGCTGTTCTGACTCACATGTTATTAACCCGTAGATTTATTAGTGTGATTTGAAATACCATCCACTCCCCTTGCAGGAAATGGTTTAATTATAAGGTTAGAGCTCAGGAAACAAGCTCCACATTCCTACGTTTTCTTTTCAATCCTTTACTGCCCTCTTATGGAAACGACATAGGCCCCTGGTCTTGGATCCTGACTTTTTCACAACTTGTTTCGGTCTTATTGTCAGAAGACTGACAATAAGAAGAGTTATGGAATTATGAGCAAACAAATACCATACACCACTACGTGGTCTCTGAAACCCACCTCAGCTAACAAGAGAACTAACAAAAGAATGCTGTTTCCACTACAAAAACATGTGTGGACACCAGAGTTCTGAAACATGCCAAGATTATTGCTACTATTAAATCTGTATACCGAGGCTATCATCGACATAAAAAGGCTTTTCAGTATGCTTCTAATGCTTACGTTGCAAAGAGGTGGTTTGAAATATTATGCTATTCCTACCAGAACAATTTCAAAGAGTGTGAAGTAGAAAGCCCATCCCAGCAGACTTCCAAAACAGCAATATTTGGAGTTTGAAATATATAAGATTGCAAGCAAGTCGTCAAGTATGTACATCTTGTGCAGTTTATGTGGATAGAAAATCATAATGAAAATAGAGTAAGATGAGAGCAGTACAGGACATATCTGTTTTACTTCTTGCTGTATGATATATGCACTTATTATCATAAGCTATAAGATGCAGTGAACGCATCAATCACCTAAGCAGCCTACACAGTACACACAATGTGCTGCTTATGCTATAAAATAAAATAAAGCTATTAATTTCTTTGCCTCAGTCAATGAGCCAAGACCGTGAAAATGAATTGTCATTGTAAACAGTTGCTAATATCACCCCTCTAATATTTGTTAAAATATGAGGATGGCAAGTCAAAACATGTGAACTCTTGATTTTCCCCACACAGCAGTTGGCCTCAGTTGATTCCCCTTCACTGACTTTTCTCAATCTCATAAATTCTAACGTGAGAAGTTTAACTCCAAGCTGGGAAAGAAGAAAAAAAAATTAGCCAACACTGCTATTTGTGATGTATATAAATCTGAGTCACTGCAGCACCACTTGTTCATGTAAGACAAAGAAACTAGTTTCATTGATTCCTACTAGTGTAACCTAGGACTGATTCCTTTAGGATTTAATGAAAATCAGGCCTTTTCTGCATTATGATGACTCTGTCTCCCAATAGCAATGCATTCATTGCTGCATTTTGGAAGTCTGCTTGAAGTTTGTGGTTCTTCTACTAATACTATGATGGATATTTGGTACAGCATAATAAAATAACCAATAAATTATATTTTCACTTTCTGCTCTACATAATATAATTACTTCCCTTAGGAATACAGGGGAGCCTTTTGTCAATTTGCTCTCCCTTATTATTTTCAAATGAAGCAATAAACGGATTCGAGATGAAGGATTTTGAGTAAAGAGTTTTTAAATCACCAATGCACAGAAGCTAAAAATAGCAACAGTAGCAGCAGTATCTGACATACAGAAAAACCCAGATGGATACTCAGATATCTGTGGTTAGGGCACCTTTGAAGACAGTAAGTTTTTGTAAAAACTTATTTCACAGCTTAATGTTCAGCAATAAGAGCAGCTAATAGCTATCGAGTTTCCAAATGTGCCAGGCTTTCTATGAGCAACATATTTACATTACCATATTTAACAGGCCAGTCACCTGTTGGAGCAAATTTGCTATTGTCCCAATAGTATAGATAAAGAAAGTAAACTTAGAAAGTTTGTTTCAATACAGAGTTATTATAGTAAGGGGTTAGTGTAATTATCATTCAAATTGTCCTTCCATTTCAGTTTCTATGCATTCACTTCTGTCCCTTAGAAAGAAACCATAACAAAGAAGTAGTAGAAGCTAATATTCAAAATAACAGTCTGATTTAGGATAGCTCAACCCACCGTATTTTACCTTACAATGGTGTGAAAGTGGTACACATTCAAGATAAACTACTTTGAATTTTGAATTTTGACCTTTTCCCAAAATTTTCCTATGATGCTGGATGGTGGCAGTGACCTATGGCTCCCAACAGCCACATGACTACAAAGGTGAGCAACCCTTACTTTACAGTGTTTTGTGTTAAAAAAAATTATGATATTCCATAGGGTAAACACATTTTAAACTTTTGATATTTTCAACTTGCAGTGGGTTTACAGGAATGCAACTCCACTGTGAGTCGAGGCGCACCTCTGTTTATAAACACCGAACGCATATGGCTAAATTTCTTGAAGCCTCTTAAACATACAGTGTAATATGGGTGGGGGACACTGTCAGAGCATTGAAACCAATGAGTTGGACCAACTTCAAATATCCTACAGCTAGAATGAAGAACATGGAATGTTCTAGAATAATGAGATAACATGAGCACATATAAGAACCTTTCTGAGACACCTATTACCTCAACTGTCCAAGGCAACTAGTTGTCAACCTCAATGATCTTTACAGAGAGAAAGAACAAGGGAGGAAGAAAATTGTAGATACCATAGGATGAAGGTTAGGACAGCTTGGTAGTATGTGTTACGTGATTGACAGAGGGACCCCCCCAGAACTCATGGGAAGAAGTTAAGATAATGGGTTTTTATCAAACACAAGGACATAAAACCAAAAATATGAATATTTTTCAGTTTCTTTTATTGAGCTCTGATCCAGTTACCTTTGCTGAAAAAAAAATACCCCATCTGCTTCAGGCAGAAACACCATTTCTCTGCAATTTGCCAAAATGATGAGCAAAAAGAAATGAAAGGAGGCACCCACTGTGTGTTCTCCTAAGCCTTTTAGAAAACATAGAATTGTTCCTTTGCCCACCCACATGGGAATGTAGAAAAAATATGTAATGTTGTAGACATAAAAAAGAGATACTGTTCTAAAGGAATGCTCCACACATGTTCCAGTGCCAAAACTGAAGACGATAATATTGCCCAGCACTCTGTCAGCATTGTTGTAAACAAATCAGTTAAGGGCAAGAGTCTTGCCAAGAGAATTAGTGTACATATTGAGAATATTAAGCATTCTGATAGCCAGGAGAGCTTGCTAAAAGTGTGAAGGAAAATGACCAGAAAAAGAAAGAAGCCAAGGAGAAAAAATATATGGATTCAGCCAAGAGACTGAGCCACTGGAAACCAATCACATAAATCCATGGCACAATTATTGTAAAAATATAAAAGAATAAAAGAATTTTGGATGGTTAAAATTTTTTTTAATCTTTTATGGCTACCATGGGTCAGATATTTGGTGATTACTAAGCTGGGTGCTAGGGCTCAGAGTAGAGGTGAGACTGGAACAGCTGGGGACTATCTGGTCACCTCTCTTCAGAGTTTCTGGTTCCCTCCATCTGGCCCATGTGCACTGACTTGGATTTCCACACGGCATGGCAGCCTCCGGACAGATAGACTGCTTACATGGCAAGTAAAGATTAAATATTCTAGGAGGTAAAATGGAAGCTCCCTCACCATTCATGACCTGATTTAGAAGTCGTGCAATGACAGTTGCGTCACAAGCCAGTCATTAGTCTACCCAGATTCAGGAGGAGGGAATTTAGACTGCTTCCTCATGGAGAGTGGCAAAGTTCTAAGAGAGCTCATAAGAGCTATTGTTGCTTCCATTTCTGGAAAATCCAACCTTTCACAGGCTATTACTATCACTGTCAAAGTTATGGTAGACCAAGGTACATGAGTTATGAATAAATGAATAAAAGAACCATTAAACAGACCCCTACAATCACCACATGATGCCCCCCCCCCCCATTATCCGGATTTGCATATCCCTTTCCTTCCATTGTATTACATAGGTGTTGCAATTTATGGGCATAGGTGATAAATTCTCTTATTCTACATTATTGAACTTCTTCCTTCATTATCCTAAATCTGGGAGTTCCTCAACCCCAGATTTTGTACTTGTCCTCTTTACCATCTTCTTAGAAATCTCATCCACCATTTTTCCTCCATGACTTGAAAATTTGTTTTACTGGCATAACCTTTCTCCTAAGCCCAAGATGTATTTTTCAAATTCAATTTTGAATACCTATAACCGAATGTTCTAGCAGTATTTAACACTCAATATATTCCCTCAATAAGGTACTTCTTTTGATTGTCCTCTCTCTGTTGACATCCCTACTGCTGTAATAATTCAGGAAGATATGCCAAAATGCTAGGTAGGACATCTTACCTGCTTTGCTACCAAAATTCTCATTTAGTCAGTTTTCAAGCCCTATCATTTGTTTCTGCAACCACTCATAGATCCGTCCAACACTCTTCATTCCTGTGGCTAATAGAACAGATAATTTCCTCCTTTCTAACACAGCAGTTTTTCTTCCCAGTGGTTTTCCACCACCAATATCTCCCATCTAACCCATCCTGATATATTATAATCAGTCTAAACATTCAAAAACACCATATTCATTAGGTGACATTGCTTCTCAATATTCTTCAATGATCTATCTAGTGTCTTAAGTAGAATCTTTCAGATAAATTTTATTCTAGAGTTCTACCTTATATTTCACTTTCTTATACATCTAACACAAATGATTTTATCTTCTTTAAATGTATTCCGAAATTCTCCAACCACGTCATTTCTTCCACATTTTACACTACCAATACTTCTACTTCAATTGCCAACATCTGCATGACTGCTTCCCTGAAATAGCTAGAGAGAAGTAAAATTGCAACCTAATCATTATTAATTTATGTATGTATTTATTCAGTAAATACTAATAAAGATCCAGCTCTATTCTGGGCATGATTCTAGAATAAGGAATAACCTAGAATAAAAGGCAAGGTTTTGTTTCCTTAGAGCTGATATTGTAGTTTGAAATGGGATGAGAAAGAGACAAACTGCAAACTAACAAATTAATAAATTAATACACAACAAATTCCTAATAACAAAGAAAACAAGGTCATGTGTGGTGACTAAGGTAAACAGGAGGACTATTTTAAGTAGGAGATGAGAGAAAACCTCTCCATGGAGATGACATTTGTGCTGAGGTGACATTGTCACAGAAATAAGGAGACAGGGCTGGACATGTGACACATGCTTGTAATCCCAGTGACTCAGGAGGATGAGGCAGGATGAAGACCAGGCTCAACAATTCAGCAAGGCCTTAAGCGACTTAGCAAGACACTCTCAAAATAAAAAAATCGAAATGTGCTGGGGATGTGGCTCCGTGGATAAGCACTCTGGGTTCAATTCCTACTACAAGGAAAGAAGGAAAGAAAGAAAAGAAAGAAAAGAGAAAAGAGAAAAAAAGGAAATGAAAGGAAAAAGAGAGAGGAAGGGAGGGAGGGAGTGGGGAGGGAGGGAGGGAGAAAAGAAGAAATGAAGAAAGGAGACAGCCAATCTAAGATCATTGAACAAATGAATCTAGGCAGAGAGAACAAATGCAATGAACTCGACCTGCATTTACTGTGTTAAAAGTTTGCTGTGCTGGGTGAAGAAAACAGTAACAACAACAGAACAGTGTAACTGGAGAGCAATGATTAGGGATAAGATTGAAAGAAAGTGGTAGAGGTGAGGCTTGTGTATTACGTAGCTAGGGCTTCCATGACAAAGTACTATAGGCTTGATATCTTAAAAAAAAAAAAAAAAAAAAAACAGATATTTTCTTTATCTATCTATCTATAAATCCATCAATTCTAGAAGCCAAAAGTTCAAGATCAAAGTATTGGCAGGGTTGGTGTCGATTTCCCTCTGGTGTGTAAGTGGATGCCTTCTTGTCTTCCACGTGGTCTTCCTTCTGTGTGTGTCTGTGTCCTAGTTTCCTTGTTTTATAAGGACACAAGTCATATTGATTGAAAGCCCTAGTGACCTCATTTTAATTTCCTCTTTAAAAATTCATCTCCAAATATAGCTTCATTCTGAGAGATGGTTTAGGACTACAGCATATGAATTTGGGGACAAGGAGCACAATTCAGACCATAAAGCATGTGCAGTGTATTCTAAAATGATGCAAGGGTGTCAGATAATCTGATGTACATGTTTTAAAGAAGACTCCAGTTATGGTGTAAAACATAGATTTTAGAGAGGCAAGAACCAAAGCATAAAGTCACTGGGGTCAGTAGTCTGTTGCAAGAATCCACATGAAAACTGATACAAGCCAATTTGCCTCAACCTCTGCTTTTGTAGTACAGATGATTCCCAACTTAAAATGATTCAGCTTAGGATTTTTCACCTTTACAATGACATGAAAAAAAAATTTTTTTTATTTAAAAAATTACATATATATATATGTATGTATTCAATAGAAACAATACATCAAATTCTGGATTTTGATCTTTTACTGACCTAGAAGTGTGCACAAGAATACTCTTTTGCAATGCTGTGCAGTAACATTGAGCAGTATCTCCCAGGTCAGTCATGCAATGGTGAAGGTAAACAGTACCCTACAGTGCACTCGATTGCTGTACAGGTCCATTACTATAATGAAATCTCTTAGGCAGAACAACTTTACAAAAATAAGTTCATTTAGTTCACAGTTCATGAACTTCAAAGACATGGCACTGGCATCAGCTTAGCTCTGGTGAGGGCCCTTGATATCACATCAAGGTGGGAGTACTCATGTGAGGAAGAGATCACATCTACAAACAAGAAACAGAGACCGGGGTCTCCCAATGTCCTATAAGGTCATGTCCACAATCAACCTAAAGATGTCATACTAAGTGTCCCCAGGTCTAATTTCTACACTATCTTTCATACCACCACCCTGGGACCAGCATCCCAATACATGAACCTTGGGGGACAAATCATATTCAAACTGTAGCATTTGCTAAGCTATAATGTTCACTTGGTTAGATGTATTGGATGAATTTTCAACTTATGATATTTTCAGCTTGTGGTGGGTTAATCAGGACAAAATCTCACGATAAATTAAGGATCAACTGTACAATCACATACTAATGAAAAATATTAGAGATACAGTATTTCATTGTTAGACTTCTTTCCTAACAATTTTGATAAAATTATTACTTAATTAAATGTGTAAGAACAAATTTCAAGGTAATATAAACAACTGGTACTTTAGTACCATGTGACTTTACACTTCCTCAGAATACCATATTTCTACATTTTTAAAAAGAGAAGTTTAAATTAAATGATGTAAAAAGTTTCTTTCACTTCTAAAATTGTAGATTTGAGCTGGTTTAGGGGGGGAAAAATGATAGTTCTTGGAATGTCAAGTCCAAAGCTATTTGAGACATAGCTTATGAATGTTTTAATCAGTTTCATATCAAATCTAGAAGTTTTGGACCAGGAGTTCAGGGATAACCTTGAATTAAAATGAATACCTTTCAAGAAATCTGTAGAGATCATTATAAGCCATTGTTTCAGTCTCACAGAGAAGAGGCTTTTTACAGCTTTTTAGTTTATCATTGTTCTGCTCTTGAATCTGAAATGGACCCTTCAGACTCATCTCTCAACATATTGAAGGCTGTGCCTGTTTTTAGACTTACATCTTGTCCAGACCATTAAAATCATATTCACAATCACAGACTTGACAATCATGACTAGGCACTCATCTTTTAAAACCCTCTCATAAAGACAAATTGCAGCCTTCTTCCCAACTGTACTTCTGTCCCCTGATGGTGCTGTGTTCTGAGAAAACCTGCTCATTTCCAGAAGACTAAACTCACCTTTACCTTATGACCTCTCCTTTTCGAATTATATCAGCCAACAAATTCAAAATTTAGTAGGAGAGACTGATCAAGTACAACCAGTGCAATCATTAATCTCATTGGCCTGAAGAAATCCTCATATGCCATTGAGAGCCACAGTAGAAAAGCAAAAAGTTATCAACTCCCCTTCCCCATAGTCATCAGCTAATCCCCAAAGCCAGAGTGCAGAAAGGAACACTAATAGTATTCCCATATAGGTGCCACTTGGGGTAGTAACTTATTTCAGAGACTTATTCCACTTCTGTGGAAAGATCTGATCAGACAACTCCCTCCTCAGGAAAAAATACTGCCTGTCATTTATTCCTTTATTCTACAACCTATATATCTTGTCAGATACAGTGGCAATACAAGGCTTTTAGTTAACACAGGTTTTTTTCTTTTTTTTTTTTTCTGTTGTTGATTTGGTTGTTTGCACTACAGTTCCTCATTATTGTCCTGTACCACCAACCATTGTGCGTGTTTCCTGAGCGGCCATCACCCAGAAAATGCTCTTAACTGAATGGTCAGCAATCACCATGGGTCCAAATGAGATCTTGTTCAAATGCAGAAACCACACATAGAGACTAACCCATAGAAATAGTAATGAGCATTCCCAAAGCCTGTTTCAAGGAGGTGGAGGTGAACCCAGATGGAATTTGATGGGAATAATTAAAACTCAAAGGTAATAGTAGCCTTGGTGCTGCTTTCAATGCCTGTTTTACATAGATTTTGATCAGTGATTTTGGTGCTGTTTTCAATGCCTATTTAACATAGATTTTGCTTCATGCTCTACCCAGAACCAAACATAAGCTCCTAAACTAGCACACCAAAATGGGTTTTTCTGCTATCAGGCATGGTGGCATTTCTCTCTTGTCTCACTTAAATAAATCCTACTGTGTTTACTCTTCCCTTCTGTTATTTCTGTGGATTTATGTTTCAAATTTGCAAAGCAAGAACCCAGAAGGAAATTGGTGAAGCAAAGAATCTAGTCTTATCTCAAAACTCGTTTCATTACTACATGCATAACCTTAATTCCTAGTCAGAATTCCTGCCCTCCTTTCTGTTCTATTCTGGTCAATCACAGGAGTCTCCCCAGATAAACTTCTTAGGTTCCATAGCAAGTTCTAAACACCCTGTTTCTTGTTGCCTAAGCCTTAATCAATGCTTGCAACTCTGCAGCGTTAAAAATATCTCTCATGAGATCGCAAGTTTAAAGACAGCCTCTATAATTTAGTGAGGCCCTAAGCAATTTAGAGAGACCCTGTCTCAAAATTTAAAAAAGTAAAAAGGGTCAGGGATATAGCTCAGTGGTTAAGTGCCCCTGAGTTCAATTCCTGGTATCAAAAAAAAAAAAAAAGAACAAGAAGAAGGAAGGGAAGGAGGGAAGGAAGGAAGGAAGGAAGGAAGGAAGGAAGGAAGGAAGGAAGGAAGGAAGGAAGGAAGGAAGGAAGGAAGGAAGGGAGGGAGGGAGGGAGGGAGGGAGGGAGGGAGGGAGGGAGGAATAAAAGGGTGGGGAGGGAAAGAAAAGAAAAGGAAAGGAAAGGAAAGGAAAGAAGAGGACAGACATCTCTCATGGGCTGGGGATGTTGCTCAGTGGTTAAGCACCCTTGGATTCACTCCCCATTACAAAAAAGAAAAAGAGAGAAAGAAAGAAACATCACTAATGGGCTGAGTTGTGGCTCAGTGGTAGAGAAATTGCAGAGTATGCATGAAGCCCTGGGTTTGATCCCCAGCATCACAAAACAGATACAAAAATAGAAATATCTCTCATGATAAAGAAAAACCATTGAAATCAATTGGGTGAAAAAGAAATTGGAAAGCTTTCCACTATAATTCTCTAGATCACCCAAAGATCTAGAGATCCCATTTCTTCCAATTTCCTAATCCCTCTTTTCACCAGAGATTCATCCCAACTCCTGTGATATTGTCATTTGAAAAGGGACTAGAAGAAGGAGAAAAGGGATTCCAGCCCTCTCCACATCACATATTCACATAAGGACAAAACACTTCTACACTTTCTCTGAATTTCCCAATTTCAATTATTAGAGACATTTTCAAAATTCTTCATTCTTAAAATATTTAACCTAGGTGACATTCCACTGCTTCCCTTCTACTTCTACTTCTCTTCTATGTCAACCAGATTCCTCCCTGAACAAGTTGAAATGTGAACATAGGCACCATCATCCCCAGGTCCTTTAAAGATCTGTGTCTAGAAAACTCAAGAGCCATAAATTCTATCATTAAAAAGTGACTGATTAATTCAATGAAATTAAAGACATTTAACCAGTTGTTTATCACAATGAGATAGAGGGATGGGAAGAGGATGAGGATAGGTGACTTTCATCTATTGAATGCTTATCATAGCCAAAAACTGGGATCAGCTTTTTATCACATTTTCTTATTTAATCCTAAAACCATTTGGCAGAGATTTCTTCATCCCCATTTTACATGGGAAAGGAACAAGATTGAGGGAGACTAAGGAAATTGTCCAAGGTCACATAAAAAGGAATAGAGATGAATTTGTTTGCAAATTTTGTACCTCAAAGCAGCACTTACCAAATAATGAGTAACATATGTTAATATTTTTTTAAGTACCCAGGGAAAACTTTTTTGGCTACATTTCCTTGTCTCAGTCTTCAATCTGCCTGCCAGCATTGGTTCATGATCCTTAATAAGCCCCAGTCTGAAGAAGCTAAGATGAACTAAATCTAGCCCCCCCTAGACAATAAAAATACCTCCTGAACCTAGAATATCACTGAGATAAGAACAGTAATTAGTAAGTTCTTTGCTCAATATGAGTTTTTTGAATACATGAATGACTGAACTGAATGAAACTGGAGTCTCTGAAACAGTTAATGCACGTAATGAAAAACATGCTTAAATCAAAGAAGAATATTATATTTCTCAAATCTATACTTTTTTTGCTTAGCTTCTTTTCATTTTCTGAAAATAGCTAGTGAAGGCTTCTTCTACCCACATCAGGGAAAGGCAGCAGAGGACTCCAGCCTGTGGCCACTCCTGCTCACTTCCTTGATGTTCAGGGTCCCACCATTGATGTTCTATGATTGACTTTTTAAGCAGTAAACAGAGGGTTATGTATACCAGGAAGAAATACTGAGTCATTGGAGTCTAGCAAAAAGTGGTAAATTCTGGTGTAACATGATCTCTTTTGTATTTTAGAATGATTTGCCTGGCCATAACAAGGTCAGATACATGGAAATTAAAAGGTCCGAAAATAGAAAAGCCACGTCTGACTTTTTCTCCCTGCAAAAACAAAGCCAGAGATCTACTTGTGTGTACAGAGTTTATTTGGGGAAGGAATATCAAGGAATAGGCACAGAAGATTTGGGAAACATGAACGAGGAAAAGTCAATCTAAGAATATGCTATTGAGCAGATTACCACATGTGGCACTGGGAGTCTATTCTACTGATGTCTTCTAAGATATCAAGAAAGCATCTCTAGAGGAATGTTCATTCTGTTGCACCTCCAGATTTGTTTATGAACCAGCATCTTTTGACTTGACTCTTGCAGGAATTCCAAACAGCAGCAGCAGAAGAGTCCAGAGAAGAAAACCAAAGATAAGTGGTACAGTTGAATGAAGAACTGTCAGGCTATACCTGCATGCAGCTAGTTGCCTCTGCAATAAAAGTTGAGGAGAGAGAATTTGAAATAAGTATTGAAAAAAAAATGGTCAACACGATCTGTCCTTTGCATTGTTGGTTCTGTTTATGTCCTATATCAAGAGCCAGTTCATCACAGAACCTCAAGGTTGGTGTATTTGCGTTTTGTACAAAAGATAAGAAGATACTAGTATGTTCTACAATTGATAAGGATCCATAATGGATCAATACCAGTTCCAAACCAGTTTTTCCATTCAGATTTTCTCTCCTGCACTCAACACTTCAACCAATACTTTATCTTTCTGGAGCTGAAGTCCACAATTGCTTTATTCTTGACTATAGAAGCTGTTATTGACAATACACAATTGTCACTGCCCATGAAGGCAAAAATAAACCAGCCCCAATGACTATTCTAGTTTCTAATCTATCTCATTCCACTTTGTATCAGTCAATCCTAGATTTTCACAGTGAACAGGACCAACTTCTTTTGTCTTTGTCTGTAAAAAAACAAACAAAACCTTAGCCAATAGTTATAAATTAAAGTTCAGTGGAATGTTTATTGCTACCCCAAAATAAACATTGTAGCTTCAGGTTCAGTGAAACTGACACACCCACTAGTAATGAGAATTCCACTCTAACAGAATTTAATATAGTAGGGACACAAGTGACAAATTCAACAAATGCATCACTGGAAGTGATGATTGAAAGGCCAAACCCCTTAGATTCTGGACAAAGCACCACATATTGGTGACATAATACAAATTAGAAGATAGCATTCCCAACACCATATGGAGTTGTCATTGACCTGACACATTAATTAAGCCTTTAATAGACCATTCCATCATTTTAGTGGGCCAGCTGCTTCAGGGGGATGCAGTATATGGTTGGATCATTGAATCTTATGATGATGTACCGAACGTTGCACCTCTTTCAAAACAAAAGGGGTCTGAAACAATATTTTGCAGGATTCCATATCAATAAATCAGGCATTTGTAAATGATTGGATGGCATAATTTGCAGAGACACTTTAGGAAATATAAGTAGATACAAAGTAATCATAAATTCCAGTGAGAATAGACTGAGTTCTCCAGTGACTGAATGGTCAACTTTAAAGCAAAGTGCCAGATAGAAGACCCAGTGTCAGGCAACTGTTGCAGGCGGGTTGTGCTTCACCAATGGCACATTTCAGATTCTGTGAACACAGTCATGGCCTACATCATTGCTGTCGTTCTATTCATGGGACCATTGCCCGTGTACTAGATTGACATAGGAATGAGATTGACTGAGTTTCACAGGATAAGTCTTTCTATTGTCCTATCCATCTGGTTACTGAATACCTCCTCTGTCATAAATGTTCTCTAGTGGACATTAACTTGAGACACAAAGATTTATGTGCTTCACAACCACTTTGTATCCACCTGCCTCTGCTCTTAATACTTTATCTTAGATCTTTGGGTTTATTTATTGCAAGACCTCTGACAAAGCAGTCGAACCATTTGCTAACATTCTGTAATCTATGGTATTCAATTTCTCCCTCCATACATGGAGGAAAAAAACAAGTGAACTACTTGCAGCTAAGTTTCCTGGGGGGATTCTCCCTTACTAATATCCTTCAAAGACATTCTTGAGTGGTACCGCAGATTGGCATTTTAAACTATGCTAACACATTGAGTCAAACAATGTAAACTGAACCTGATTTGTTTGTTCTACCTCTATTAATTGACCACAGGTGACAGTTGCAGAAGATGCATTGGTGCAACAGAAGGAGGTGACATGAAGTCCAGGACACTCATCATACAACTTTCTGTGCCCTCAACCTGCTTGCATTTATTCTTGAAAAAACACTTGCACTGAACAACATGCATATAGTATTGAATGTTCTACTGTCACATCTGCCCAGTCTCGTGACACCATGAATTTGAAACTATCCAGATGGTGATGAATGACACCAGTTTCATACTCAATTGATATTCCATAGCCAGGCGGTCTGTCCACTAGGGTCCAGAAGGATAACAAGGATGGTTTTTAAATAGCAAGCACTCATTCTTTGCTGTAGAAGGTGTGGTCTTGCTCCAGAACCTTTTGGGACTATGTTGTGACTCATCATACAGCATCATTATCCATTATGACTACCTCTGATTCTATCAGCTCTATCGGTGGGCAACTTTCACCACAACCTGGACTTACACCATAGCCTCTCTTGCTCTGGACCACACCCTAAATTTGCAGCATTCTGAGTTATCCAGTAAGAGTAGGAATAGGCATGTGTGGATCTTACTAATATACCCACAGAATTTTTTACTTCTCACCTATCAAATATGATACTATTAATATAGTGAACAAACATGATATTTTGCAGAAGTTTAAGAAGATAATGCTTCCTAAGGACTATAGGGTAATGGAATTCAATATAGTGAATGTGTGCTACTATCCTCCCTATAGAAACACAAACTATCTTTGTCCCTCTTAATTCTGAGGACTGAGAGAAAAGTCCTTGTCAGATGAACCACTGCATACCAAGTACCAGACTCTGAGTTGATTTTGTATAGTAAAGATTCCAACTTGGAACAACATTGGGACCACTAGTGTTTGCGTTTATACTTACCTCTTTTCATCTGCCATATCTATTCAATTTTAAGGCCTACAAGTAAATCGAATGAGGATAAAGCAAAGCCTTCTGAGGAATGATGTTAAACGTGCATTTGCTTATCAACTCAAGTCGGGAAGAGGTTAACATATACTCATCACATTCATCTGAATCATTCATGAAGTTTTTTTTTTTAAGTTATGCAATTTTATTTACATTTTGTTCATATGTGATACCTTCTAAATATTTTATTTTTTATTGTAAACAAATGGAGTACAACTTATTTCTCTGTACATGCAGTAGAGGCATACCATTTGTATAATCATACATGTACATAGGGTAATAGCATTTGATTTATTCTGTTATTTTTTTCCTTCCCCCCTCCCACCCCCTTTTTCCCTCTATACAGTCCCTCCTTCCTCCATTCTTGCCTCCCTCCCACCCCCCATTATGTATCATCATCTGCTTATCAGCAAAATCATTCGTCCTTTGGTTTTTTTGAGATTGGCTTATCTCACTTAGTATGATATTCTCCAATTTCATCCATTTGCCTGCAAATGCCATAATTTTATTACTCTTTAAGGCTGAGTAATTAATATATATATATATATATATATATATATATATATATATATCACAGTTTCTTTATCCATTCATCAATTGAGGGGCATCTAGGTTGGTTCCACAATCTGGGTATTGGGAATTGAGTAGCTTTGAACATTGATGTGGCTGCATCACTGTAGTACGCTGATTTTAAGTCCTTTGGGGATAGGCTGAGGAGTGGGATAGCTGGGTCAAATGGTGGTTCCATTCCAAGTTTTCTGAGAAATCTCCACACTGCTTTCCAGAGTGGCTAAACTAATTTGCAGCCCCACCAGCAATGTATGAGTGTACCTTTTTCCCCCACATCCTCACCAACACCTATTGTTGCTTGTATTCTTGATAATCAACATTCTAATTGGGGTGAGATGGAATCTTAGGGTGGTTTTGATTTGCATTTCTCTTATTACTAGAGATGTTGAACATTTTTTCATATATCTGTTGACTGCTTGTAGATCTTCTTCTGTGAAGTGTCTGTTCATATCCTTAGCCCATTTGTTGATTTGGTTATTTGTATTCTTGGTGTAGAGTTTTTTGAGTTCTTTATATATTCTGGAAATTAGTGCTCTATCTGAAGTATGAGGAGTGGCAAAGATTTTCTCCCACTCTGTAGGCTCCCTCTTTGCATTGCTGATAGTTTCCTTTGCTGAGAGAAAGCTTTTTAGTTTCAATCTATTCCAGTTATTGATTCTTGCTTTTATTTCTTGTGCTATGGGAGTCATGTTAAGGAAGTCTGATCCTAAGCCGACATGTTGAAGATTTGGACCTACTTTTTCTTCTATAAAATGCAGGGTCTCTGATCTGATTCCAAGGTCCTTGATCCATTTTGAGTTGAGTTTTGTGCAGGGTGAGAGATAGGAGTTTAGTTTCATTCTGCTTCATATGGATTTCCAGTTTTCTCAGCACCATTTGTTGAAGAGGCTATCTTTTCTCCATTGCATGTTTTTGGCACCTTTGTCTAGTATGAGAAAACTGTATTTATTTGGGTTTGTGTCCATGTCCTCTATTCTGCACCATTGATCTACCTGTCTATTTTGGTGCCAAAACCATGCCCATTTTTGTTACTATTGCTTTGTAGTATAGTTGAAGTTTTGGTATTGTGATACCTCCTGCTTCACTCTTCCTGCTAAGGATTGCTTTAGCTATTCTGAGTTTCTTATTCTTTCAGATGAATTTCATGATTGCTTGTTCTATTTCTTTGAGGAACATCATTGGGATTTTAATTGGAATTGCATTGAATCTGTATAGTACTTTTGGTAGTATGGCCATTTTGACAATATTAATTCTGCCTATCCAAGAACATGGGAGATCTTTCCATCTTCTAAGGTTTTCTTTAATTTCTTTCTTTAATGTTCTGTAGTTCTCATTGTAGAGGTCTTTCGCCTCTTTTGTTAGATTGATTCCCAAGTATTTTATTTTTTTCAAGGCTATTGCAAATGGGGTAGTTTTCCTAACTTCTCTTTCTGAGGATTCATCACTTTTGTATAAAAATGCATTGGATTTTGATGGTGTCTGACCTCGGTGTGGGGGTCGGGCAGGCTCCGCAATCTCATGAAGGTTTTAATTGCCTCAATGCACAATCATTGGAAAGGGTAGACCAGCTCTCACATGCAACCCAACCAACAAAGAGACAGAGAGGACCCAGCATAGGCATGAGTATGACTGAGTGCGATGAAAGCTTGCCACTGGAGACCATGATAGTTGAAGTACAAACCTGGTTCAAGAAAATGTGAGCTAGGCCCTAAAACTGCCATAAACAGTCATCTAACCAATAATTGCAATATTTTAGAATTCCATAAAAAGCTGAGCTAAGGTAATGTGGAAATGTGATTGAGAGGGAGTAGTTTCAGTAGATACTTAGGAGGAAGCTATTAGGCAAAATAAAAAGCAACTAAAATATCATTGCCTAAATATTTGCTCTTGACAAAACAATTCCTTGGAGAGCATAAATTTTAAAAAAAATACCAGTTTATACCTAAGCAGTCTTCCTTCCTATAAGCTTTCCATTCCAAACTGTAAATTTCTCTGTCTGGTTATCAACTGTATGGCCAACTATTGTTGAGACAATTGTCTGCACAGCTGTGTTTAAATCTAAGCCAATTTTGACAATTATGATATTTTAAATTTTACTACATTATAAGAAAATTTAATAGTTTAAACCATTCTAAAATAAGTAATTAAATAGCAACCCTAACATCTGGTAGACAATGTAATAGATGAACCCTAACACTATGGTGCTCCTAATTCATAAGAATATTTGATAACTGGATACTGTTTAGGTTGAAGATTCTTTACCCTTTGAGTTCTTGAGCAATATTCTACCTCTACATTACTGATGATGATGTAAAGTGATACAGCCATTGTGGAAAATAATTTCATAGTTTCTCAGTAAATTAAATATAGAATTATTCTAGGACCCAGAAATTTCACTTCTAGATATATACACAAAAGAATTAAAAACAGGTTTTCAAATAAAATTTTCCAAATAAATTTTGTTCTAGCATCCTTAGTCACAAGGGGTAGCAACTTCCCAAATTCCCATCACAAAAATGAATAAAAAACTGATGTACCATAAAATGAGAATGAAGCATGGCACACACCACAATGGGACAAAATTTAAAAATGTCATGCTGTGTGAAAAGACCACATATCATATGCTTCTATTCACATAAAATGTCGGTAACATGCAAAAATATAAGACAAAAGTTAACTGCTGTGAATGGGAAAGAATAGGTGTATAGAAGGAGTTGCTCTAAAGAGTACAGGGCTTCTTTTTATGATAACAAAAACTGCTCTCAATTGACTGTAAAGATGTTTGTATATCTGCACAACTACTCAAGGGTCATTGAATTGTGTATTTGGGAGTCAATTGTATTATATGTGAATTATATCTTGATATTAAAATTTTAAATGAAAAAAACCTCCCCCTCTTTTTAAAATTGTGTATCTATGCACACTTATTTTTCAAGAATGATTTCTGCATGAAATTCATCTGGAAGAATAAGAGACCTCGAATAGCCAAACCAATCCTGAGCAGGAAGAGTGAAGCAGCAGGTATCACAATACCAGATCTTAAAATATACTACAGAGCAATAGTAACAAAAATGGCATGGTATTGGCACCAAAACAGACAGGTAAACCAATGGTACAGAATAGAAGACACAGAGACAAATCCACATAAATATAGTCACCTCATACTAGACAAAGGTGCCAAAAATATACAATGGAGAAAAGATAGCCTTTTCAACAAATGGTACTAAGAAAACAGGAAATCCATATGTAGTAAAACAAAATTAAAACCCTATCTCTCACCCTGCACAAAACTCAACTCAAAATGGATCAAGGACTTAGAAATTAGACCAGAGACCCTGCACCAAATAGAAGACAAAGTAGGCACGAATCTTCATCATGTTGGCTTAGGATCAGACTTCCTTAACAAGACTTCCAAAGCACAAGAAATAAAGCAATAATCAATAAATGGAAGGGATTCAAACTAAAAAGGTTTTGTCAGCAAAGGATACAATCAAGAATGTGAAGAGAGAGCCTACAGAGTGGGAGAAAATCTTTTCCACACGCACTTCAGATAGAGTATTTATCTCCAAAATTTATAAAGAACTTACAAAACTTCACACCAAAAATGCAAAGAACCATCAATAAACGGGCTAAGGAACTGGGCAGACACTTTACAGAAGAAGATATACAGGCAATTTGCAAATATATGAAAAAGTGTTCAACATCTCTAGTAATTAGAGAAATGCAAATTAAAACAACTCTAAGATTTCATCTTAACCCAATTAGAATGGCTATTATCAAAAGAACACAAATAATAATAGATGTTGGCATGGATGTGGGGAAAAAGGCACACTTCTACATTTCTGGTGGAGTTGCAAATTGGTACAGTCACTCTGGAAAATAGTATGGAGATTCCTCAGAAAACTTGCAATGGACCCACCTTTTGACCCAGTTATCCTGCTCCTCAGTTTATACCCAAGGACTTAAAATCAGCCTACTATAGTAATGCAGCCACATCAATGTTTATAGCAGCTCAATTCATAATAGCTAGATTGTGGAAGCAACCTAGATACCCTTCAATAGATGAATGGATAAATAAACTGTGGTATATATACACAATGGAATATTATTCAGCCATAAAGAAGAATAATATTATGGCATTTTCAGGTAAATGGATGGAATTGGAGAATATCATGCTAAGTGAAGTAAGCCAAGTCCAAAATACCAAAGGCTGAATGTTTTCTCTGATAAGTGGATGATGATACATAATGGGAGTGGGTGGTGGGGGGTGAGAGAAGAATGGAGGAACTTTGGATTATGTGGAAGGAAATGAGAGGGGGAGAGTGTGGGGATATGAAAGATGGTGAAATGAGACAGACATCATTACCCTATGTACATGTATGATTACATGAATGGTGTGACTCTACAACATGTACAACCACAGAAACGAAAAGTTGTACCCCATTTGTGTACAATGAATCAAAATGCAGTCTGTAGAAATCAAAACTAAAAATGAATGGTTTCTGTGAACAAAAAATGCATGCCTCCAATTTCTTTTGGAGGCCCCAAAGTAAGAGGTATACTGAAGCTGCATAAGAGCAGCATAAATTAAGGGGGGATATCATTCTCTGCACTGGAAGAAGAGTGAAAGCAAACTTCAAAATTTTTAAAGTAGGTCACAAAATGTATTGAAACAAAGAAACCTGTCCGTGCCATTGTGAAAACTGGAAGCTATTTGTGTGTGTGTGTGTAGGAGGTAAGCTTTGAGCCAAGGGATGCTGTAGCTTGTTTTAACAACATTCCAGGAAAGTTGACTTTACTCACTGGTCAACTGTGAACCTATTTCTTGTAAGAGGATTGGAAACAAACTTCCTGAATAATCTCCAAGTTTTCTTACCAATTTCTTTCAAATCCAACAAATTTAAATCACTGGAGATACTGAAAGAAAGACACAGAAGTCCTAGGTAATTCTCTGAGAAACTGTAGAAATCATAAGCAATCAGAATCTAGTATTTTTCCCCAAACACTAGTGATTTATAACAGTTTTATCAGGCTCTCTATATTAAAGTCAGTCATCATTTCGACTTGAGAAGAAATGTTGCCACAACACAATAATAATAGCATTTTTAGTAAATTGCAGGATACAACTTGACCTTCCACAAAAAACACCTGAGAGGAAGAAGCCAGGGCCTGGTGCCTCAGGACATGCTTCCTGGGTTCCATTTCACATCAGCGCCAATCATTTATAATTACAAAACAGCGAAAAGAAAGCAAATATTTCTCCTATAAAGACGTTTCCTTCCTCTAACTTTAATAATAATCACTAAGGAAGTGACCCAATACCAATTATGTAAAACATCATGCATGTCACCTACTTATTATATTTATGACAATGCACATTCAATAACCTCTTAATTTTTGCCTTACAAATATTCATCACAAAGAACCAAACTTCTGATTACAATGTATATAATCAAGACAAAGAACATAACTTCAAAATTCCCTAAGTATAAAATGCCTTTGTATTTAAAACATGAGGATATTTTAATATGAATATCACTTCATAAGTAACAAGCCAGTTCCTGCATAAGCTAATAACTCCTGCATACCATGCCTATAGTTATGCTACGAGAAAGGCCACCTGATATTTTTCACGCTATCCAATTAGCCAGGTTATACTCAGATAACTCAATCTGAAGCCATTAGCATAGTTCACTCAATAATATTATTTGTAAAAGAAAAAGTTTCTTTGTTTAACTAAATACAAATTTTTAATATGATGCTAAGTGAATTTAAGAAAACATTATTATAGGAAAAAGATAAATATGAAAGTCTGGTCATTCACAGTTTTGAGGACCTCACAACAAATAACAATAAGGAAGTATCCATACATTCTTTTTTTTTCTTTTTTTATTGTTATTTTTTATTTAGCTTTTAATTTTTTACAGACTGAATTTTGATTCATTGTACACAAATGGGGTACAACATTTCATTTCTATGGTTGTGCATGATGTAGATTCAAACCATTTGTGTAATTGTACATGTAGATAGGGAATGACGTCTGTCTCATTCCACCATTTTTCATCCCCCCTCCCTCTCATTTCCTTCTACATATTCTAAAGTTCCCCCATTATTCTCTCACTCCCCACCCCCCACCCCCATTATATATCATTCTCCACTTATCAGGGAAAACATTTGGCCTTTGGCTTTTTGGGCTTGGCTTATTTCACTTAGCATGACATTCTCCAATTCCATCCATTTATTTGCAAATGCCATAACATTGACCTAGTTATCCCACTCCTCGGTTTATACCCAAAGGACCTAAAATCAGCAAACTACAGTAACACAGCCACATCAATGTTTATAGCAGCTCCGTTCACAATACTTAAGATTGTGGAACCAACCTAGATGCCCTTCAACAGATAAAGGGATACAAAAAACTCTGGTATATATACATAATGGAATACTATTCAGCCATAAAGAAGAATAATATTATGGCATTTAGGAAGTATCTATACATTCTAAAGAGAAATTCCTAACTTACTGCTGTAAGACTTTGCAAAATACAAAATGGTTGTCTTATTTAGTTTTCCCCACAAGGAAATTCTGAAAGGAATTTCTACTCCGTTAGTTCAATTAGTAGTCTATCCCAGAAAGCAGGGGTGAAGGAACAGGAAAGTCAAGAGAAGGAAAGCAGAACAGTGAACACATGGTGTATTGGTGAAGTTGTAACTGGGCCACTGGGGCTCCTCTCTGCAGGATCCTCTGAGGAGCACAGAATGTCTCCAGGATGGTCCACCCAAAAGGAGGGAGCCTGGGCGTTTATCGGGCTTGCCCGTTGGTTGAAGGTTGCTTGGGGTATTAACTGCATCATACTTTGAGACTGAACCTACAAGCTGGCCAAGGGGACTTCTGCTTTAAAGAAGGTCTTAAAGACAGAGAAATGGAGAAGCCCATGGTAGATACTTGAGGTGGAATGATGTGCATATGCTTAAATCTGTCCATAACTGAAGTTTTTTCAAGAGATGGCAAAAAAATGCAATGGACTGAACATTTATGTGACCCCCCCAAAATTCAAACGTTGAAATCCTAACTATAGGATGGTGTCAGGAGGTAAAGTCTTTGGAAGGTAATTAGGTCATGAAAATAAAAAGCCTCATGGACAAGATGAGTGCTTTATAAAATGGAACACAGGGAACTCTCTAGCCCTCTATCACCTGAAGATACGGCAAGGGCGTCCTCACCAGAACCTGATCACGCCAGCGCCTCGTCTTGAACTTCCCAGCCCTCACACATGTGAGAAATAAATCTCGGTTGCAGAAGCCACCCAGCCTATGGTATTCTTCTGCAACTGCCTTATCGTTTGACCCCCCAATCCCAATCTTCTTTTAAGAAAAGTTTGAAATTCTAAGCAAATTGATGAGAAGGAACAATTTCTTAAAGTAAAGGAAACTAAATATCTGTTCCAACAATTTACATTAAAAATGTGTTCCCTCTGACTTCAACCAATGTTGAAGGTACTGTAATGAAATATAAGTCTGCATTCTTTGCCACAGACCAGTTCCTTAAAGGTATACTCTATACCATCTTGTATTAACGCCTCGAGTTTAGACTGTCACTCAATTCCTTCAACCTGTCCCTCAAACGAAAACAGCCCAGGAGCTTTTAACATCTTAACAACTCTTTAAAAACTCCAGTTAATTTTTCTAGAGTGGGACTCAGAACTGGACACCAAGAATCTATGTGGGGGACTGACCAATAAACAAGCAGTTAGAAATTATTCTGTTGATCTGGAATTCAACATATATGAATTTAGTCAAAGACCAAATTCACTGTATTTTAGTAGCTGAGACATAAAATTGTTGTTTTGATAATTTCTCTCCTAATAAAATACTTAGCTGGGCAGGAGGCTAAGGCAGGAAACTGCAAGTTCAAAGCCAGCCTCAGCAATTCAGCAAGACTCTGTCTCAAAAAACAGCAGAGGGTAGTGGGTTGAAGATGTGACTCAGTGGTTAAGCATCCCTGGGTCCAATCCCTGCTGCAAAAATAAAAATAAAGTAAATAAATAAAATACTTAAAAATAAAAAAAAAAAAGTAAAGGAATCTAAAATGTTATGGCATTCCCCTTACTGTTTGTTTAAGTCAGCTTTTTTCACTGCTGTGCCTCAAAGACCCAACCAGAACAATTGTAAAGGAGGAAAGGTTTATTTAGGCACTCATGGTTTCAAAAGTTGCAGTCCGTAAGCGACTGGCTCCATTCCTCAGGGCTTAAGGTGAGGCAGGATATCAGGGTGGAAGAGTGTGGCAGAGAGAACCAGCTCACATGATGATCAGGAAGCAGAGAGAGACTCCAAGCTCCAGATACAAAATATATACCCCAAAGCCACTCCCCCAATGAACCATTTCCTGTAGCCACACCCTACCTGCCTCCAGTTACAACCCAGTTAAACCCATCAGGGATTAATTTCCTGCTTAGGTTAAAACTACAACTCAATCGTTTCTCCTCCAAATCTTTTTGCATTGTCTCACACATGAGCTTTTGGGGGACACCTCACATCCAAACCATAATAACACCATTCCCATAAGGGACTATAGGGTTGCTTTTCACCCCCAAAGGAAATGAGGAAGTTTAAAACTCTTGTAAGTGTCTGGGAAACATTTGTAAGAGGAGAGCCTTCCCATCTCATGAAGAATCTTTCTCCCCACCTGGAAGAGGTGCCTATCCTGCCTCTGCTGCTCGAAGAATAGAGAACCAGATAGTCTCTGGACATAACCATGTGTCCCTTATATTAGCCATCCTCTAACTTGGAAATCTGAAGCTAGCAGGTTATCTGACGTAGTCTATATATGCAGAGCAAAGAGGAAAGAAAGGAGCCATAAAGTCAAAGTGCCGTCTATCATGTACCACAGGAAGGTTTCTTGAGTTCCCTTTGGGCATATAGACATTTTGCATGACAGGTTAGAATGATCTTCAAAGAATATTTTTGCACGTTGAGGGACAACAGCAGAAAGGGACTCTGGGATATAGGTGGCAGCTGAAAAGGAGTCCTAAGGGGCCATCACGGTGTGAATTTTTCGGGTCAGTATGACAGATCTAATTGCCACAAAAATTTTCTCCCTTCTCATTGGACATATGTAGGGAACATTCCTCAGGCTTATCTGACATCAGTCACTGACACCATGGTCTAAGTAAGCCAGACAGTCTGAACAGAGAAACTGAGGTAATGGTAAAGACTCGCCATGGAATGAAGGTCTTTGCAGTTGCTGCGGCTGAGTTTGAGCTGAGGGGAGGCTTTGTTCTGACATGCATCACAGAAAGCTGTAATGTGAGCTCGCCTGCGCTGCCCTGCTGGAGCTTGCCATTCCCCCAGTCCTTTGTCTCAGACCTGTTGCTGGGCAGAATTGCTTAGGCATGCTTGGTGTGTTTATACTACCTGGACCCTCAACGTTTAGTTCACCTATAAGCTGACTCTGTTAAACTTTAAGAAGCGTGTTAACCTGATTGGATAATGTGTCTATACATGTCCTGTGCAACCCTAAACCAGGATTACATCCTAGGCAATGGTGCAGCAGTAAGATGTAAGAAAGGGACCAGGTCCCTAAATGACCCCAGGAAGCAGAGTTAGATCATTAAATGAGAAAATGATAAATCTCTATTTTTATATAAGCAAGCATTTCTCAACATTTTTATATTATTATCCCCCAAGGATAAAAAATAAATTTTAAGTCAATTTGATTAATTATAAGTTTACCTTAATTGGGTTTTGCCTAATAAAAGAGATAAGAAATAAAAACACTAAGAAAAATAATACTTGTATTGAGCTTTTGGAAGATCATGAAACTCTGGAAGTGCTAAGACATTTTTTAATCCTTCCTCCTTCAAGATACAATTTTTATTTTTACTTGGAGAATACATGATTTAAGTTACTGTATATTCAACCTCCGTTTTAAGGTAGCTTGATATTCACCCTCATTAATATAGTGAAGGTACATGAAGGGTAGAAATCCCATCTAGATGCCCTCACAGGAACCCACCATTGAGACCATGAGGGAAGGTTTATTGTGACAGAGGTTATCTGAGATTCCAAAGAGAGATATAAAAAGAAGAAGCATTAGAAGATCCATGCACCAGGTCAAAACACCCTGGGGGGTCACAGATGTGAGACTCGTGTTATTCCTAGGATTCATCTTCCTACAAGTTTATTTTAGTCAACTTTTGGTTGAATTTTGATGTCTCCTTGAGGGAGTAAGAGCTCAGAGCATCTTAATCCACCATTTTGCCGACATCAACAATCTAAAGTAAATGTTGATTGCGGTCATTTTTGTTCCTGTATTTTAAAGCATGCAATACATTTCTGAGAGAGTAAGAAAAAAAAAAAAATACCAGATAAAACACAGAGCTAGTAAAAGTGCACTTTATCACATTTTCTCCCATCTTTCCTCTTCCCCAAACCCTACTTGGAGAAGCCATAAGCAAAAGGCAGAGGAGAGGGGAAGGGAAACCAGAAATCAAAACAGACTAGAACTTACTTCCCCGAAAGAGAAGGATGAGAGAGAAACTTTCAATTGGATACAAAAACAAGGTTTTGATTTAGACTGAACTAAATATTTTTAAAGTTATAAAAGAATTAAAAGTTTAGATTTTCATATAAGATGTCCCAGAGGGGATGCTGAGATAGCCTCAAAATCGGTAGGGACAGAGAAGCTGGCCTGATTTTGAATTGTTACTCTACCAACCTAGGCATATCCAATAGACTAATCACCTCAGTATCCTACAGGCAAACATGTAGACTATAAATGTGTAAGAACAATTGAAATATCTTCTCCCACTAATCTTTAGCTGTTATCAAACCTGGCTAATCTAATTGTGACTGCCCTTATCCTAATTAAAGCAAAATCTTTAATCGCTCTTCATGGATGTCTAGTAGGATTTTGAACATTTGTGCATGGACATTAATTACTTAATATACCACTTATTGCTTTTGTAACTACTAGAATTTAGAATACTTTGCCACATGGGGTTGTTTTATTTTCCTAGCCAACAATTGTCACTCAAAAATTAATTTATAAGAAAACTATTCATAACTCTTCTATAAATTATATAGAGTGTTTACCATCCTTACTTCTTTATTTGTTGATGTCCAAACATTTCAATATTTCATTTCATAACAGAATTATGGCCAACATCCTTGAGAATCATGCCTATATTTTCAAATACTGGTAGGTTTCTTTGTTTAATTTTTATTTCTTTTTTATCACAAATTATTTTATCTGTTCTTTATTGGTGCATCATAATTACACATAATAGTGGGATTCATTGTGGCATATTCATATGTGCACAAAACATAATTTGGTCAATTTGTTTAATTTTTATTTCTCTAAGGATTTTTGAGCTGTATAAAGCTTTGGCACAAAAACTGTTGTGACACGTTACCTAATTGCAGGGAAAAGACGACTGCTTTTTAAAATATATTTTTAAAAGAAATGCTTTTTTTTTTTAAGTTACAAAATGATCCCTTACAAACTGCCATTAGTCAGAGAATCTGATGTGTTATTTTTACCCACTTATTTATGTCCGAAATTGTTATAATATTGTTCTTCCTCTAGCGGGTACAGATGGTAAGGGGCAATGGAAGGAAATATTTAAAAATAGCTCTCTGCTGCTTATTCCTTGGGCCCACCCCAACTCTTATAAGCCTAATAGTCTCTCCAACTGTAAGGTATCTCCGGTTTTAAGTAAGAGAAAGAGAAAGCAAGAAGTTTTTGTTTATACAAGTCTTTTAAAAGGCTAAAACATCCAACCCAAAAGCTCACCAGCCCCCAAAATATAATGAACAATTTCCAAAAAGCCTGTCTACTTCCAGTCCACTGTGGGTTTCCATTCTCTTCTGTCCCCATAGAAAAGCCTCCCACACAATGGCTAGTGCCCCTCTCTGTACCAGGATGAGATTCACATCCTCCTGTCTCCTCTGTCTTTCCTATGCCATGAAATTCCGTTTTCCATCCGTGTGGGCTCCCCATCTCTGTGCCTGGTTTGGTTTCCCTGGAGGTTGCTTCTAGGGCTCCTTCCTGAGAAGGCTGAGCTGAGGGAACCAGGGCACAAGGTCGCAGCTCCTCCAGGGTAGGAACCAAGCCTTATTCAGCTGTACTGCATTGCATTGCCCCAGCCGCACAAGTGCTCATCAAAGATGCTTTGTTTCACTTCATTTTGTATCTGCATTAACTGAGACAGTGGATGAAGATGAGGACCTGACAGAGTCTCACAGCATGGGTCCCAGAGGTCTAATGTCAGGCAGTCAGACGCCTAGGGTGGGTGGGGTGGGGTGTGCTAAAAGTCAAGCCTCTTTCCTCCCCTTCTGACACTCTAAGCCTGGGACCTACCAGGGCACTTGCCAGTTTGGGTATTTGGTTTGCCTCAGGGGCTGCTGAGGACAGAGGCTGAGGGGCCCCTGTTTCTTGCAGGACAGCTCCTCTGCGTGGCTAGAGTACCACCCAAAACTCTCCTATGTGACGAGATAGACTCACCATCCCAACTAGCAGGCTCCAAAGAGCTCTCATTTAGATGAATGAAGTCATTTATAAGCCAGATAGGAAAGGCAGAAAGAAAGATGGGCGAAGAGGGCTGCTTCAGCCCTTTGCGTGTGGTCCACCGTGTGCCCACAGCCTGCCTTGTCAAGTGCTCACTACATCTACTCGGATAAGCTGTTATCCTGCACTGGAAAGCACTGGAAGTTTTTTTGGCCCATCGCCATTCATTACCAGGAAGAAAAATCGCCTTCCTATTTGAAGCTCTTTTTTCACTATGGCCCATTGGCCATGACTGATGTTGCTTTAAGTAAAGCAGTTAAAACTGCTTAACCTCAGAAAGTCTCAGACAGAGGAAGCACTTGCTCTAGTTAAGATAAAATCCAGAGGAGACAAAATTGTGGCAGAACCACAGGTGCCTTCTTCAAACTTCCCCTTCGCCCCATTTCTAATAGCTAAAAATGTAAGATCCTACTCTCAACATACAGTTCTTACAACTCATTATGGAAATATCCAGGAATTAAGAATGGAGTACGCAGGCCAGGGCTGAAGTTCAGTGATAGAGAACTTGCCTAGCATGTGTGAGGCACTGGGTTCAAACCTCAGCACCACATAAAAATAAATAAATATATAAAATAAAGGTATTGTGTCCATCTACAATCTAAGAAATATTTTTTTTTTAAAAAAGGAAAGGAGTACCCCTGTGCTATTGATATCAGTCCACCTATTAAGATAAGCATGCCACAGAACCAGAATATAGCATTTATTTCCACTATAAATAATACATGCATTATTTTATATTTCATTTGGCATACCTCCTGCTAAATCATTTCCAAAAAAGAAAAACAAATCCTAAGTGTCACTTTACATTTCAATCCCTTTTTTAATATTATTCCATTTATTCTTTATAAATTAAAATATGGTTCTCTAGTTCCTCCAGCAACAAAATTTCTTCAGCAATCAATATTTCTTTTATGCAAAACATTCTGTGAATTTTATCTTAAGTAAGTTGACAGATTCCTTACAATGAAGTCCTGGTGCCTCTCAACATACTTAAACTTTATTCGAAGGTGGAACCAACAAGAGGAAGAATGTTCTCTGCAGTTTATTAACATTTAGCCAGTGAGATGTCATTTATAAGAAGGGCACCTGGTATCTTCCATTAGTTCTGCTAAGACAATAGTAAGGGCTGGGATAACAGTGGCACATCTGAGGAAAAACTTAAAGAGGGATTTACTTAAAATTAGTCCAACATGCATGAAGTAAACAATTTTAAAAATCCATAAATAGACAGCTAGCTAATAGTTATTACATTCAATAATTTAGTGTGATATGCATGACGGTTTTGACCTCCAAAATAATTTAGCGCCTTGAGCTGAGATTAAATGCAGAACATTAATTTTTCCCTCTGGTTGTCAAGCCAACCAAGAGACCCGTCAAATCCATTTAAATAAAGCCTGCATCATGTAATAATATTAAAGGGAATAAAATATTAATATGGGCCTGTGGTAGAACATGGGCCAAAAGAGCTGCAGTGAGATTCCTTTAATTTATTACCCTGACAATCTGTCTTTGTGCCGAAACTAGGAGTTAAAGGACCATCTAAGAATTATTTTTCTGCTAGAAGATGAACCCAGTTAAGAAAGGTTACAAGTTCTCCAGATGCTAGGATTTTTTTTTTTTTTTTTTTTTTTTTTTTTTTTTTTTTTGTATCTGCAAGGAAGGAGTGTCATGAGTCCCATTTTAAATGCGTGAATTTGAGGAGATGGCAATGCACAGACACCAGGAATGAGTTGCAAAGTGAAATTTTAAAAGAAAGAGGAAGGCATTACTGCATTTAACATGGCTCCATGAGCCGTCCCCCCGATGAAAGTGGATCTACAACTGTGTATTGTGTATATGCCGCATACACCAAGCTTAATCAGCGCTGCTTCTCCCAAACACACTCCGATTCTCTTTTCTGAAGATCATGTTTTTGTGACCACTTTCCGACGGATTTGCTCTCGGAAGAGTGGAGATTTTTCAGCACACAGTAAGTATTCCACGTGCATTCTGAAGATGATTTCCCGACATGAGCCACATTTGTGCCACATAAAGATTTTAGACTTTGAGTCTGGAGGTCATAGATAAAAAGTGTGGGAAACATGCTTTGCATGTGAATGGCTGTATTCAGGGGAGTTGTTTTATTGACACTAACACTCAAGTCATTCATTTGTCTGAGAAATTTATTTTCAAATTTTTTCCAATAAGTTCTGTTTAAACTTTGAATACTCCAAACCTATTCTTTCGTGCTAATCACGTTATTTTTCCTGATAGGTCACAAACCAAACAAAAGCCAGAGGCTGCTTTCTTGCTTCCCACCCTCTGCCCACACAGCACACCCAGCAGGGCCTGTCCCTTTAAGCTGAGCTTCTAGGGACTTCAAAGAGTCTCCCCCTGTGTGAGGGAGCCAGGCATAAAACATAGGAAGAAAGAGAAATCTGGCCACAGGAAAATAACCTTTTAAAATTCCAATCAAAGCACTGAATCCTCCAAACAAGGCAACAATCAGATCAGATGTGAAATCACAAAAGTTAGAACTGAAGTCGGACAGTTTACCTTTATAATCCATGTGGAAAGGGAAGGGAGCAGGGCAGTGACAGCAGATCTCACAGCAATCACAGCACAGGCTGAGGCAGCCCAGGTCCTCCCAGCCCACCCAGAGTCCCTCCACAAAATGCAATATGCCACTCCTGTGTCCCAAAGGGTGGAGGTCATTCCATCAGAGTCAAAGGGTCAGTGGAGTTTTTGACTCTGAACACACTGCTTCTGTTCTTGTCTTGATTTAAACAAAATAAGCACCCTGAATTAACTAATTTGAACTACATCTGTAACAAAGCAGCAGTTTTGCTAATGAAATCAGAAGGAGATCTGATCTTTTCTTCCCATTCATCTCTGATGTGTACCTGGGTCTCAGGAATTGTCAATTTCCCCAGTTTCTTACTTCAGGCACTAAACGATCACAAGTCAGTCATCACTGCCAGGTGTCACCCTTCTTTACCAAAGTCCCACGAGAGAGGTGACCAATAAACCCCAGAGAAAAACAAGAAAGATATATTGTTTAAATTATTTGCCCAAATAAAAACAAAAAAAATGGAGAAAAAACAAAGATAGATAGATTCACGAGAGATAGAAGATAGATAGATGGATGGATAGATAGATATTTGCATCTAAAGGGTAATTCATTAATCTCCTGGAGCAAAGATAGAAGTTTGTGTGTGTGAACTAGCATTCTGTATACCCACAGGGGAAGTGTAGGCTCCCTTACAGTAAACTTCCCTTATGAACTTTTGGGTAGTGCTCATTGATAAATAAAGTTTCAATAATCTAGGCTCTGTGTGTTCTATGGAAGTTGTATTAGAAATATCTGATTGTTTGGGTTCCTTTCCAGGACAGTCCATAAATACATATTAAGAACCTACCACTGCTCATTGTACTTTAAGGATGCAGCTGTAATAAATATAACCTTGTATTCAAAAACCTTGTAATCTAAAGGGGTGGAAGGGATAAGATTACCAGTCAAAATTCAGAACACCCAGTTAAGTTTGAATTTCAAATAAATAATGAATCTTTTTTCAAGTATTTGGAAAGTATATTGAAGTATTTTCTTTTTCTTTTTTTAATTTGTTCTAATTAGTTATACATGATAGTAAAATGCATTTTGACACATTGTACACAAATGGAGCACAACTTCTCATTCCTCTGGCTGTACATGGTGCAGACATGTATTCATATGTGTATGTTAGGGTAATACTATCAGTCTCATCCCACCATCCTTCCCAACCCCACACTCCCTCCCCTCCCCTCACTTCCCTCTACCCAATCCAAAGTTCCTCCATTCTTCCCTCCCATTCCCTCATTATGAATCAGCATCCACTTATTAGAGAGAAAATATTTGGCCTTTGGTTTTGGGGATTGAATTGTTCCACTTAGCATGATATTCTCCAACTCCATCCATATAGCTGCAAATGCCATAATTTCATTCTTCTTTAAGGCTGAGTAATATTCCATTGTGTACATATACCACAGTTTCTTTATCCATTCATCTATTGAAGGGCATGGAGGTTGGTTCCATAGTTAAGCTATTGTAAATAGAGCTGCTCTAAGCATTGATGTGACTACATCACTGAAGTATGCTGATTTTTAAGTCCTTTGGGTGTAAATTAAAGAGTGGGATAGCTGGGCCAAATGGTGGGTCCATTCCAAGTTTTCTGAGGACTCTCCATATTGCTTTCCAGAGTGGTTGCTCCAATTTGCAGCTCCCCCAGCAATGTATAAGTGTACCTCTTCCCCCAATCCTTGCCAACACTTCTTATTGCTTGTATTCTTGATAATTGCCATTCTGACTGGAGTGAGATGAAATCTTAGAGTAGTTTTGATTTGCATTTCTCTAATTGCTAGAGATATGTAACACTTTTTCATATATTTGTTGATCAGTTGTGTTTCTTCTTCTGTAAAGTGTCTGTTCAGTTCCTTAGCCTATTTATTAATTGGATTATTTGGTGTTTTTTTTTTGTGTGTGTGTGTGTGTGTGTGTGTGTTAAGTTTTTTTTTTTTAAGTTTTTAGACATACCAATAGACTTCAAATAACAAATTGTATATGCTTAAACTAAAATTTATTTGTGTTTAACTGAAAATTCAAAGTCAACTGGGCATCCTCTATTTTTATTTCTTAACCTGGCAATCCTAGGAGAAAGCAAGGGCAAAGATGGGGACAGTTACTGGCAAACAGTTGCTAAACAGGAATAACCATTTATGAGATCCCTCTCTGTGCCAAGAACTGAACTTAAATTTATGGAAGTACTATTGTTAATGAAAGAATCATTTTCAATTCCTAGAGCTTACATAATAGGTGCAAACTGAACCATTGATATGACAAGCAGCTATTAGAAATCCCCTGTTAAAATTATTTTGCTGTAGTCCTAGCTACTTGGGAGACTAAGAGAGGAGGATCACTGAGCTTAGGAGTTTGAAGCCAACCTCAGCAACATAGACAGATCCCATTTCAGAAACATAAAATAAAAATCTAGCTTGTCTATATATTTCATTAGGCTAAAATGCTTTCTGTGTGGCCTTTCAACTCAAAAGGAATGTCCTATCCCTGAAAATCTAACTTGAGATCACCTTTTGTATCACTTCTGAAAATGACCTCAAATCTTATGATTTGAAAATATTTTTCTGTTATTTGTCTCAAACATGCAATAATGATTATAGAATGTTCACGTCTGTTGAGAGACTACTTTTGGTTCAACACGGTACCAGGCACTGGGAAAAGAATAAGCAGAAAAGTCCCTTCCCTCCTGGAACTTACATTCTGGTGGGATGCAGAGTAATTGCTTAGGTATTACTAAGTGCCATGATAATGGTTGGGGGTGGGAGCCACAGGGCACATAGATGACATAGTCAGAGAAGACAGTTCTGACAAAGGTAATGTAAAAAGATACTGGCCACTGAAGATGAGGAGAAAGAGAGTTCTGGGCAAAGAGCCTGAAGCAGGAGAGAGGTGCCTGGAATGTAGCAAGTGAGCACAGTTGTGAGCATAATTGAGTGAAAATAGCAACAGGTTTAATTATTATAACTCAGCCTGTCATTCCTCTTCTGTATTCAGCAGTCTGCTGGTAGGAGTTCGTCACTAGACTCCAGTTGCCTGACCAGGGACTTACTATGAATGTCACTCTTCATCAGACAGATATTATGAATTCACCAGATACAAGGCAATGTATAGAGACAACGTATGGTTGTGGCATGCGAGGATAGGACGTGAGTGTGATTTTGTGGCAACACTCTCGCAGGTCCAGTGGCATCTACAGAAGGAGATTAAAGCCAACAAGCAGAGGCTTAGGTGACAAGAGTTCAGAGTCCATGCGATTGCTAACAGAGAAAGTCATAAAATTATGAAATACTGAGTCAGGAGACGCTTCTTCCTCTCTGAGCAGTGCATCTGGAGGATTTTCAGCATCTGTACTTCCACTGTACTATAATCTAACTCAGGAGCAGTGGTGGGATCTGTCTGCAATTTCCAATTCATTTCCCAAAGAGGCATCTGTCAACATGCACACCACTTACTTTTAGTATGTGATCTCTGATAGGGATGAAAATCATGCTAAACAAATCTTGGCATCTCCTGCTCTCCTAGTTTTAGCAAGTTAATTACTCTTCCATAAGATGTGATTTCCTGGGATTCAGTGAGCTGACATCGTCTCGTGTTAATTTATTCAAGGATGAACAGTTCCATTGATTAGACAACTCCATGGCACCAGGTCTCGATGCTTCTGGAAGTGCTGCCTTTGAATTTCAATGCAGCTTAATGACAGGAGTGAGGCTGGTATGTATTCTGTTGTCACCTCTGTGCAGGTCCAACAGACTTTCAAAGTTCTTGTTAGAAATAGGTATTGTTTTTGTGCAGTACCCTGAAGAGGATCCTCTTAATAAGGTACAGTAGTACTAGAGCTGAGGCAGAACGAGTTTATTGTGCAGTGCAAACTTATAACCTTTCAGCAGAAGGGTGCTGTGTATAATGAAGAGCATTCCATTAAAAGTGGCATTTTGAAGAATGATGGTAGCAGAGCATGGTGTGCACCTAGCAACTGACACAAGAGAAGTGTTAAGGTCAATTACTGACATTTCTGCATGAGCTGCAAACAGAGTGATGGAATGTACCCCGGCAAACTCTGTAGCAGGGCAAAGCACAGATGAGTCAAAGAGGACGGTCAGATGTTGACGGATAAACAGCCCACCTGACACGCTGCTCAAGTGTTTCCACGTGGAAACCACCTTCCTTACTTCTGCGCTTCTTTTCTCTCAGATCAGGCTGAAAACAGTTTTGTTCATTGCTTAAACACACTTTTGAAGAGCACAGAGAACTTCAAGACATCACTCCAGAGAAAATTCACTAAGACCCTGGACTTAGCGGGCTCTAACTCATGGTCCAGAAGAGATGATCAGAAAGATACCTGAAGAAGCAATGACTTTTCAGGATTCTGACGTCTAATTTCCGGTAGGTGCTTACAGTAATTTTTGCTGTTATTCCCCTCCATTGCCTCAAACCTTCTTTTAAAATCTGCTCTTCTCATCAGCCTTAGTTAGCAATGCACTGGAAGAAATGAAGGAAGTAGGAAACTGGCATCCATGGTGTAGAAGAGGGGAGAAAATTTAGCAGATGAGAAACTCAAGAGATTTCAGTGGAAGAATGGAGCCAGGAAATGATGTCAAGAAAATGTAATTTCGATTTCCTGGTACTGGGGTTTTGGTTCTGGCTCTGGCTGCAGCAGGGAAGCCTGTCTTCCCTGTCTTCCTGCCTTACCTGCTCTGGGTTGTGGCTATGGATCCTGGTTCCCTGCAGGTGCCAGAAGGAAGGAATGGCAGCAGTGCAGGCTGATTGGAAGGAATTATAGACTCCAGACACCTTGTGAGACTAGGAGGAGATTGAGGGTGCTTCCCTAGTGACCCTGAGTTCCCAAAAACCCTCACCCCTTACAGGGATGGGACCAAGCGGTGGAGCACAGGAGCAGAGAACCCTAGGAAGCCCCATCACCTGGTCCTGCACTGCATTCTCTATAAAGGTGATCCTCTTCAAGTCATCCCAGGTCTCCCAGCACGACATGGTCAGCTTCTATTCCAAGGGCTGTCTTGAATTCCTGCAGGGAGTCAGCCCTACCAATATGCAGAACTTCATCCAGGGACTTAATGCCCTCACTGTGGGCAGTGACTATGCAGTGTTTCCCCAGCTCTTTGAGTTCTATTAGGTTTCTCTGCAAGGAGCAACCCTGCTGAACAAGATCTGTGATGCTGCCATTAACCAAGCTGGAGGTCTGCACCAGGTCAAGGAGTTTGAGGCCTCTGGCTTCTTCTTTGTCAATGACATTGCAATCGGCAAGCCGGAACTGCTCGGGTACCATCCTGTGGCGCACAACATTGATACCAGTATGCAGCATGGTGATGGGGTTCAGAAAGCCTTCTACCTCAATAACCAGATTTAGACAGTGTCCTCCCACAAATATGGAAATTACTTCTTCCTTGGTACAGGTGACATGTATGAAGTCCAAGCACAGTGTCCGCTGCAACTGGCTCAATGTGCATCATTGATGACCAGAGGTACAAGCACCTCATCGGCCTGTCACCATCCAGGTGGTATACCTCTACCAACCCACATGTATCATGCTCCAGGGTGGAGCTGACTCTCCTGGCTGATTGACTGGATTGCTTCTACCTCAGCATCCAAGGACGTGAAGAACATGTTGAACATGACAAAAATTTCGATATCCCTCTACTGGTGCTGGGTAATGATGCCTATGCCTTCCAACATGTTGTGAACTCTTGAAAATAGGAGACGTCATGGCCAGTAGAAGAGACCATGAGTGAGACGCTTCCCTCTGGTGACACTTTGAGTACCTGCCCTGGACTTCACACTCCATCCAAATGTCAGCACCCATGTGGAGAATCCAAACTCACACACTGTCTGGACCAAATCATTTAAAAGCTAAAGATGCTGAACCACCCACCTGATATTCAAATTCAAGATGTACCTGCAGACCTCCTGGCACTGACAGGACTGGTGGGCAGATGCAGAGGAGAATGGTCCTAAGGAGACCTACAGCAGCTCAGATACCAGTGAATTCTGTGATGGAGACCAAGACAACAGAAAGGAAAGCAACAAGGAAAAGGAAGAGCAGCTCGGTTGTTGTGTCTCAAGGAATCCCTGTTCACATCTGGATTGAGCAGGAGAATGTCCTGGTCCTGGGCTGGTCACCCCTGGGGATTTCACTAACCTAGGAAAGGGGTGTGGGAATCATGCAGCCCCTTCTCCTTGCTCTCTCACCCTATGACGTGGTATCTACCAAGGATAAGACAGGGTCAAGGATAGCTTTCTCTGGGACCTCATGAGCAGTGAGTCCCTCTGTCCCCTTATTCCATCTGTATTTCCCACCAATCCAGAGACTTTTAGGAATGAATAGGTAGACCAGACTGACATTGCCTCTGACTTCCTTCTTCCCTGGGTCTTCCTACTGCAGGCCTTGCTTTCGGGCAGGTGAAGGATTAGTGAGGGCTAGGGAGAGAAGGGTGGCTGCCTAAAACCTTGACATCACATGATGGAGAAAGGACAGTTTCCAGTAGGAGGAGACTGAAAGTGTCCCGTCCTGACTCTGAGATTTGTTTTTCTTTTTTTTTTTTTTTTTTTTTTTTTTTTGTGCGGTGCTGGGGATTGAACCCAGGGCATTACGCTTGCAAGGCAAGCACTCGACCACCTGAGTTATGTCCCCAGTCCCTGAGATTTTTTTTTTATGCATTTTACCACTATTTGTATCCAGTAAAACAAGTTGGTAATTTTTGTTAAATTTTAAAAAAGAGAAGAAAAAAGTTAACCTGCCAATATATTTATTGGTAAATATTGTGGATCACTACCTTTTGTGTAATGCAAGGAGTGGAAGCTTTAACTGTATTACCAAGATATTAAAGGAATGGCTAGGGATATAGCTCAGTGGTAGAGTACTTGCCTAGCATACACATGGTCCTCAGTTCAATCCCCAGTACCATAAAAAATTTAAAAGATCTTAAAAGAAAGGGGGCCTGAGAAAGTTGGAGGACCTGAGGTCACTCAGTTTATAGACAACTGATTTATTTAAATGAATTAAATACTAATTTTAGTCCATGTATTCAATCATGCAATTATTTTCTTTTGCAACTGAGTATAGTTTTTAGTTTTTAATTCCTAAAGCATTCTGTCTTCCCAGTACAGACATTCCCTACTTACAATGGTGCAACTTGTGATCTCTCAACCTTATAATGGTGCAAAAGAAATGCACATTTTGTAACAACTACATTTTGAATTTTGATCCTTTCCTGTACTAGCAACATGCAGTAGAATATACTTGCCGTGCTGGGCAGCAGCAGCAAGCTGCAGCTCCTGGTCCACCACAGGATCACAAGGGTAAACAACCAATACTCTACAGTGTACTGCATCGCTAAGCTGTGATGTTCCATAGGTGAAGTGCATTAAATGTATTTTAGATATATAATATGTATGACATAGGGTGGGCCCCACCGTAAGTCGAGGAGAGTCCATACTTAACAGGTAATAATTAAACATCATCATCCCTGTATAGGCATTTATTTAAAATGAAACTGTTTAGCTAGTTTTTGTAGTCATTTTGTTTTGTCCAGATATTTGTTAGATACCTACTCTGTACAATGTGTTGTAGAACAACCATGAACAAACACCCAGTCCATAAAGTGTATGCATGGCAATGAAATGCGCAGAGAAACAAATGAACAAGTAAATAGGAAGGGCATTAGATGGTGACGCCTGCTGTGGAGAAAAGCAGAAAACAACAGAGCAGGAAGGCCAGGACGACGGTGGGAGAGAAGAGGGTTGCTATTTATTTAGGGTGATTAGGTCGGCCCCGCTGAGAGGGGAACATTCGAACACACAGCAATTGATCCAGGAAGACATACCAGCAAGACCAAAGGATCTGGAGTCAGCACACTTAGCATGCTCAAGGAACAGCAAAAAGTCATTATGGCTAGAGCAGAATGTGCTGGGGAAAGCAGTGGGAGATGAGGTCAAAGGGGCTGTCTAGGGTCAAACTCAGTGGACTTGAGAGCCATGGCAGAGTTTCAAGCAAAGAAGTGAGATATTTTTTACTAACATTAACAGGATTTCTCCAAACATTATATAAAGAATAAATAGTGAAGTAAAGACAGTGGTAGAAAGACCAGTTTGAGGCTTTGCAGTAATGAGGTAGGCGTATCCAAATAGACAACAGGAATACTGGTAAGATGTGTCAGATGCTGGGTGTGTTCCAAGGTATGTTGGGATCAGCTGTTAGATACCAACCATTTGGGCAATCATGGCCCTAAGGATATGTAGATACGCATTGGCCCCGTCTAGTTCACTTCCCTATTCAGTTCCACCAGGGGAATTTTCAAATAGTACTAATTGGACTCTGCTATGTTTTAGGCAAACTGAGTTTAACTAATAGGAACAACCTTCATGGATGCTCTGATATCAGCATGACAAGTGTTTCTTTGCCTTCTGCTCCATTTTTACCTTTAGCAACTGATTTGCTTTTCACTTGCATAGTGGCCTTGGATAGCTTTGCAGAAGTTATAGTGTTCTCCAAAAGAGAACATCTGTCCCAAAGTTATATGGCTAGACATCTTTCTAAGAATGGCAGAATTTGCAACAGACACCCAATTCTTTTTTGGTAATAAAATTCCTGATCTATGCAATGGCTTTTCCCCATTTCTCAAAAATACATGTTAACAAAAGGTCACAAGTTGGCTCTAGCTCCCTGTGTACTTTGCAAGGTAATATAGTTCTGAAAAGAAAAGCTTAACTTAAAGGTCAGGATACAAAATCTATTTTTCCTGACGATAAAATATTGAACATTTTCTTAGGTTCATGGACCATGCTTGCCTAACCTGGATAGTATCAACAACATTCCTTTAAACTAACGAGAATGTTTATGTATCAGAAAATTTAGGAGAAAATGAAACAAAAATAACTACACAAAGGTGCACTAAAACCTTTATCACTTATAATACTTTGAAACTGACTTAAGTCCACCATAGCATACCACAGACACATACTCATCCCCTAGAAACCTACTTACACATAAAACCAAACACGTTTGATACATATGTTTAATATATAAACTTAAATAATTTTTTAAAGTTTTTTTTAAACAAAGTTGACTTTTAATTCAAATGATTGAATTCTAGTAACGACTGGGATCCTAATTAGAGTAAGAATAAGATGTATTCCATACTAGTATAAATGTATCAAAATAGATTCTATTGTCAGGCATAACTAAAAAGAAAAAATACGGTTGGTTTTAAAAAAAAAAAATGAATTCCATTTTAGAATCCAGAATATGTTCACCTTAAGAAAAACGTTCCCAAGGAGATTGAAATGAAACTATTAAATAAGACCGGGGAATTGAACTGACACTTGGGACTCTGTCTCAAGGACCCACAGCCCAGCTCTCTGGCCGCCCACACCTGCTAAGATTCATGACACTTGAAAAATTCTGCCCACTGCAGATGGGGGCTCCCTCGGCCAATTGACCCCACTCACATAAACCTAAACACTTTCCTATTGCCGGAAAATCCTCTGGCCCTCCCTCCTTCTCAGGTTTCTGTCCATTCTTCCCTTTTCAGTGTATGTTGGGCTATTCCAGTAGATCCCACCGCTGGCCACCCCACACATTTCTTCAACATGTGGCTACTCTTTGCCATCGGGCAAACACTTTCCTTTTTCTAAATCCTTTAAATCATCAACTAAGCATACTTCATTTTCTTCATGTGTTAATCATACAAAGATACGGCAATAAGCAAACTAAAGACAGGAATGGATGATCTTCTTTCTTAAGCTTTGCCATTTGGGGAGGAAATAAGGATGGAGAAAGCTGAAGAACACCATGTTTCATGGAAACACGAAGTAAGGACATAACCTGCTTCAGATGCACCCGATGCCTTCACTCTAGAGCAGCAAAGCGTCTCATATCTATGCACCTGGCTTAACAAATATAATAGCAAGGATTATGCTTTGTTTTGGTTGGGTTTTTTTTTAACAAATACTATAAGACTTCTGCTCTTCACACCTTTAAAAACTGCTAAAAAATATACTACAGTTTTCAAATATCTTCCCTTGTTTAAATTCATTTCTGTACAGTGGAATAACACAGATATCATGAAATTTTTTTCAGTAACATATAAAGATGGATATTAGCTATTATTCTATTATTTACCATAGAACCTAAAGAAATAAAAATGAATCCTACAACTTTTTCTACCATTCTCATTGAAAGTAGTAAAATAACTTAAATACATATTTTGTGTCATAGTTAATATTAATGCTTACCCAAAGGCATCAGATAAAGGGTTCCTTAGTAATATGATATCAATATGCCAAAATAAGTAAGTATATGTTGAAACTGATGACTGCAATAAGGATACCAAATCTAGAACATTCTGTCACATCTATGGGATGAGAATTTATTCACTTATGCGTGCCCAGCTCCACCACCAAATAAAGGCTTAGCACAAATTATAACAAAATAAACACTGGTTTAATGAATAAATTTGTACTCTGAATTAAAGCAGTTTGTCCTTTTTCTGATAGTTGCCCATATCAAGATATGGGCAACTATCAGAAAAAGATGATCCTTGCATAGTTGTCCCTGCCACCAACTTTAGTCTTTAGTAATTAAGTTTCAGCACCACAAATACTTCTAAACCTTCTCTAAATGGCAAGTTGTTTTATTCCTGTTTACTAGTTTGTGTTTAAAACTTAAACAACAGGGCAACAGAGTTTTTTTTATTATTAATTATTTTAGGAATCTAGAATAAAAACTTGAACTTGGCCAGGGTGGAAGGATAAGAGAAGATCAATAGAGCCTAATGAATAATTGGAAGAAATAAATTGCTTCATTCTGTGTTGCTTGTACAAACATAGACACACACTATCTCAGGAGAATTTTTAAAGGAAAAAAGTGAAAATAGTAAACAGTAACCTAACTAGACTTGGAAAGCAGAATAAGAAATAACAAACTAACCCAAAGGCTTTAATTGTAGGAGGATGGAGGGAAGAAAATTGAAAAACAGGGAAGAAATAAGACTACTCACTCATCAATTTTCCATCATTGTTATGACCATTAATTGTATTTAGTGATAGCTTATCTTCTATATGAGCCTTACAGTCAGGTCCTACAACACAGTTTGTTTGTTTTGTGCTGTTTTGTTTTTTGTTTTTGTTTTGTTATGTTTTGTTTTGTTTTGTTAATTATTTTTTACAGACTGCGTTTTGATTCATTGTACACAAATGGGGTACATCTCCTTGTTTCTATGGTTGTGTGTGATGTAGATTCATACCACTCATGTAATCATACATGTACATAAGGTAATGATGTCTGTCTTATTCCACCATTTTTCATATCCCCTTCCTCTCATTTCTCTCTACATAATCTAAAGTTCCTCCATTCTTCTCTAACCCCCCACTCCCCACCCCCATTATATATCATCATCCACTTATCAGGTTTTCTGGGATTGGCTTATTTCACTTAGCATGATATTCTCAAATTCCATCCAATAAAGAATAATAATATTATGGCATTCACAACACAGTTTTGACTGGTTGATATGTGCAGCCCTCATGCTTCCATGAACTCAACAAAGAAGTTATGAATTCAAACAATTTCAACTTAGGGAAGTATAAGCATTAAAACACAATAATAAATCAGTACTCCTGGGAAGCAGGTACTAAATTCACATGGTTTAAAGTTTTCCCTAACAATAAAGATAACTTTCTAACAGGTAGAGTCTTCCAGAACGTATGTATTTCATCAATCGATTTGAAAAATAGCAATTACTTTTACAAAAGACAGGGTTTATTACAGAAATTTTCATTCTAATATTTCACAACATATTGTTATTTAAATCACTTTATTCAAAAAATAGTTGCCTTAGATAATGTTTCAGAAATAACCAGTAAGTGCTAAATGTGTTCCACCATCTAATTAGAAAGCTGCTTTCTATGCCCTTTGAAATTCTTTTAAGAGAAAGGTGGAATATTGGATCAATAAAGGAACTAAGAGATCAAGGTAATTATTGCTTTTGAAAAGCTTACAAAAATACAACTGATTGTGAAAAGAAGAAAACATCATATTGGAAAAACAAAGATTACATATTGTTTATTTTTTTTTTTTTGAAAAGGACAAAAACAGTCTAAAAATATAAATGAAGAGATAGGTTTTTTAAAAAATAATAAATGAATCAATCACTTTATTTTTACTGTTAAGTAGTTACTTATAATGACAACTTGAGTTTTAATATAACTAAACAGAAAAATTACAATAAATAAAAGAAAATAAGTACACTTTTTGAACAAGATGCATTATTATGTGTATATATAGGTGGTAAGTGAATTGAGGATAAATTTAGCTATAATTTTTAGGTGGGAGAAGCAGGTCCTCTTTCAAACACCTTACATATGTTAACTACTATGATCACTAAAATTGCATCATGAAATAGGCAATGTTACTTCCATATTAAAATAATAATGTTTTAATGTTGTATGTTTAAAATACTTTGGCAATTAGGACATGTCTTAAACTAGTTTATTCAGGCTAACAAACAAAACAAATCACAGATTATTTATTTGTTTAATTAATTTCTATTCATTTTCAAAAATATGTTGAAACAAAACAGCACACAAAACATATATTTGAAAAGTTAATAAATGGTGATTGTATTTCTGAAACATGGAAATAAAATGTAAGCAGGTAAATGATGGTTATTCCTATAATCAGAAAGAGGTTTGGCAATGAGTTCCTCAGAGGAAATAAATTTTTGTTTTTGTGGTTTTGCTTTTTTTCCTGAAACTACACTCTTTAAAAAAATGGGAAAAGAAAAGCAGAGCCTCACATAAGAATTATATAGGGCACATTAAATAATGTAATAGATGGTGTCAGAGTAAATGAAGGAGCAATTTTCACATGCCTCTTTCTTGTTGCAGCCTTCATAAAAACCAAGAGCACCCCATTACACTGCAGTACAGGGAGGGTACCTACAAAGGGCAAGTCTAATAACCAAGTACATTGCTTTTCTGCCATCAAATTCAACTCAAGGACACAACTTAAAGCATCTGAGGAGGAGATGCCAGTTATTTCCCTGAGATGGTCTTTCATAATAGCTCATTTCAAATGGGCACTTAACAAGGTCTAGAATAGGATAATTTGGCCTTATGTTCTTGGAAGGTATCCTAGTAAGCTCCTTCATTGGCCATAAGAGGAGACCTGCATGCTGGGTGTACCACAAGAAGCTCAGCGAGTATTTTAACTCTGAGAGTTCCCACTCTGTCCCTGCATAGGATTTTGAACAAAGACAAATCAGAGGAAAGCATGGAATTTTCCTCAGGTGGTAGCTTTTGATTTACTCTTTACAAGATGATACTTAATGCAAAAAAAGAAAGCAATGCTTATAAGCACTAACAAAACTATTTTGGCTTGACAAAATGCTCTATTTCCAGAATGTCTTTGTACTTTTTTTAATAGATAAATAAAAAGGTTTATAGTAATACAATTAAGAATCAAACCTTTCCTAAATATTATTTGAAGAATTGTGGCATAGAAAAGAACTAGGGTTACTTCTCAGGGGAAGGTAGAGATTGTATTCCAATTCATTTTTCTTTGCGATTTTTGTCTAAGATTTTAATACTCTTTTGGATAAGAAATTTAATCTCCAACCCTTCACCAGCATATGTAAGTTCATAGAGATCAGGACTTAAATAATAAAGATATATAGCATTGTCCTATGATTTCAGTTTCTATGTTCTTGAGTAGATGTTAGACATTTCAAACTCAATTTTGTGGATTTTATAGACTGGGGAAGGAGGAAAACAGCAAAACAATAGACTTTATGAAATGATCCCTCCCAGCAGCAAAATACACATATCATAGGCTTAGTTTGTGTCCAAGCTGAAACTTTCAACAGAAGTGAATGGCATTCCAAAAGCAAGACTAAGTTTGGTACTAATACTTCTAAAACTACATAAAACTGCATGTATTTGTTTCAGCAAATCTCCTACATATTCAGAGAGGCCTTTCCTCTAACTCAGCTTTCAGGAAAATAAACTAGAATCACGATACACTGGTTCCACCTACTATGTGTTGCTTGATCATTTTATCAAAGCAAATAACTGCTAAACTGAACCTTCAAGAACATATCTATGACTTCATCAGAAAACAACTTGATTCTTTGTTCTACTCATCCCTCAAATGCACTTTGGAAGCCTGGTTCTTTCCCTGGTCCCATACAAAATCTGTGATAAAAATCCACAACTCTCTCGATCACTAATAGAGGACAAAAAGACCTCTATTTGCTTTCATTTGTAAGACTAGTAATAAATGTATCCAGTCTGGTGCAATTTTTTCAGTCTAAATCTTATTTTGAAATGAAAACATCTCACCCATCCTAGGTTAGTCAAGCTCAAGAGACTGGAATGAGAGAAAATAATCAATTTTTTTTTTTCTGTCTTTTCTCCCAACTGACTTTCTAACTCTGATTTGGGTCCCTCCAGATGTAGACAAGAGGGCAGAAGAAAAGGAAAGGGCAGCTAAGTACAATCTTTGCTAATTTCTTCTGGCACTTATGAATGTCTATAGCTCCCTCTACGTGGAAGAGGCGACCTAAGCTGACTCCTTTCCTTGGATGACAGGCGTGGGTTCTTCAGTCCACTCTGAGAACAATTGACTAGGTTTACAGAGATAGCAGCAGTGAAGTTTCCTCTGACAGGATGCTCATGGGTGGTCCTTCTGGCCCTGCTACAGAATCCAGGCAGACAAGATTTAAAATGCCTCTCTCTGGGCTCACATCTGGTTCCCAAGAACACCATCATGCATGCTTGCCCCTGTCACCAGCATCCAATTCACCTACTCTGCTCCTTGATTTGTCTGACATAGAAAGATAGTGAGGACCTCCTGCTTTCAGAGTCCTGGAACATGGTTTCTCTGATTTGTCTGCTAGCTGGCTCACTCACCCACATTGAAGCTTCAGGAAGTATAATTGGTGCTTTCTCTGATCATCCAATGACCTCTATTGGGCCTTTACTTCCCAATCTCTGGGATTGTGTGAGGCATTAAATTCAGACAGAACACTCACCTGAGGGCTCTACTTTCCTGATTGAACTCTCACTGACACATCCTGTGTAGGTGGTGCTGAACAACATAGGAATGTCTGTTGTATCCTGTAATTTGTCCCTGAAGTGAGCAGCAAAGGAAGTGAGGTTTCCTATAATGTGTCCTTTATCCATCTAAAAGTAGATATGGGTGAACATCTGAAAACAAAGTTAATGGACAATTCTGGTGTCTTGCTTATGGTGCATTAGAAGTACATAATTAGAATACTGCATGTTATCTTCATCATTTCTTCTATTCAGGAAGAAATATTCTCAATTTAATTTTTAGTGTTCAATAAACCTTTCAGGTTAGGGGATCTTCCTGGGGGAGAACTTCATTAAGGTCTACAAAGATTAGGTATAAAAACAGTTCTTACTGAAAGATCTCCTCCAGGGTTTTCAACAATTTAATTCTTTTTATTAATCTGAGATGTGAGTTTGCACATGATGGATAAAGTCATCCATCACTACAAACTTATGTCCTGGAGACCATCTATTTGATTCTGTTTCCCACAACTGCAAGGCTCCATGACTGTGTATGGTCTCCGGGCAGGTGGCCACTCCACTAGATTTAGATGGCACATGGCTCACATCTGGAATGGCAAAAGAAAAGTCACTCTTCATTACCAAGGGATCAGAAATTCGATACTTTGTGTGGTATCTTCTGAGGGCCACCTGCCTCACAGCTGTCTGCAATGTGTCATCAACATGAATATTCCCATGCCCACCTAAAATATATAGGACATGAACTCCTAGGGCTTTGATGTAGGGAGCTACATATTGAAGAAACACTGTAGGTAATTCTTATGCACACCAAAATCTGAGGATTCTGAGGTTTTCAGAGGAGCATCAACCAGAGAGTTGTTGTTTGGAAACAGAATGTCTCCCAAAGGCCCACATGGTAAAGCTTGATCTCCAACCTGTGGCATGATTGGCAGGTGGTGGAACCTTTAGGAAGTGGGGCCTCATGGAAGAAAGTTAGGTCAGTGGAGAAGCATGCCCTTGAAAGAATATTGGAACCTGCCCCTTCCTGCCTCTCTCTTTGCTTCCCGGTTACCAGGAGGTGAGCCCCTTTGCTCCACCCCACACTCTTTGCTATGAAGTATTACTTCACTATAAGCCTAAAGCAACAGAGCCAAGTGACCTTTGACCAAAACTTCTGGAACCAAAATAAACCTTTCCTTCTTATAAGCTGATCATCTCAGGTATTTTTGTCACAGTGACGGAAAGCTGATTAACACAGAGAGAAATGATACCATTTAAAATAATTATATTTTCTTTAAATCTGATTTGCTGACATCCTTATAAAATAGCATACTATTCTCCCTTTTTACATCTAAGGTTGACCTTAGCAATGAAAGAGGAAAAGTACTGATGACAGAGTTAAGAAGTAGAAGGAGAAAAAGATAAGAAAGGTGATAGTTCCATTTACAACATGGGTGTTAAAAGATGCTATTTATAGGTGTTGAAACAATAAATAAAATGAGGAAACTATTATTTAAAGCTACCAAGGTCATCCCAAATGTCTCAAAGTGGTGAACAGAAGTACAGTGCCAAGAGTAGCAATAGTTTTAAGCAAGCTCAATCTATGGTGTGATTTTTTTTTTTAATCGTACATATTATTATTTTTAAAAGTGTTTAAATATCCTTTTCAAAATAAATTTTACTCTACATGCTGGTAAGAAATACATTCTAACATTTAATGTGGTCTGATATAATTCTTCCTCTCTCCAGATCCAAGGGATTGGTTTTGGGCCAGTCACAAGCCTCTTCTGATGATTTCAGGATATTCTTTACCCTTTAGGACTGTAAAACTTTAAAATATCTGCTTCTGGTGCTCTTGTTTTTAGCCATTCCATCCCTGAAATCAGCGTTCTTCTGCTGTCAAAAAGGAAAGACAAGAAGAAAATTAAACTTTTTCTTTAAGAAAGTAGCCACAGAGGACACTACCTATGTAAAACCATTAAATATCCCTCTGCTAGTAGAGGCACAGAATATAACAGTTAAATCACATCATGTCCAATATAACAGAAGTTCTGTGACCCTGGAGCCAGCCCTGATGTGTAGTCAAGACCTGACCATTGATCATAAGCTTTTATGTCACTGGATTCTTTCCAGTGTTGCCAATGTTTTGAGAGCTTTATCCCCAAGAAGCCATGTGCAAAAAGGATTGAAAATTGCCTTAATTTTTATTTAAAATGGGAAGGATATAAGAGAGGAAACATTTATTGAATTTTAACAGTATGCTGAATATTTCAAATTAATTTATTTCATTTCCTTTTTACCCTGGAAGTAGATATTATTAATTAGGACTAATTTAATCTATTAGGGAGACTGGCATTCAGGGAGGTTAAGTATTTGGAAAAAGATCCATTTAGAAAGCAGTGAAGTAAGATTCAACCTTCATTCTACCCAAAAAAACTATTCAGAGCCACTGGCAGACACGCCATAGGAACTCGACCACATTATTGGATTCTTTCAAGGATTAAGTATGATATAACGAATGTAAAGGCCCCTAGCACAGCACTGAGATTCACAGTCAAAATTCAGCAAATGTTAGTTCCCTTCTCTAAAATGAAGACCTCCAGTAAAAATCATACGGTGTTAAGCAAGAAGAAATTGCCTATTGATAGCCCCATCTTGAACATCAGATTCCTTGAGGGCAAGAAACGTTAAATTCATCATGACATCTATAACGTTTAGAATAGTACATATAGTAGATATTCACTTTTTGTCTGCCAACTCACAAGTGGTTAAACAACAAGATTAAAGAAGATGGAACTAAAGATTCAGCTCCTCATCTCCAAGACCAAAATACTGATTGGAAAGCCTAGAAAACAACAAAAAGAGCTGGACATTTGACATAACCAACTTGATGCACTGGTGTTGAGACTGCCTAATCAAAGGGCCAAGTCAAATTGAAAATCACTGTTTTGCTCTTTCTTGAGCCACATAATACATACACTAAATTTCCACCCTATCTCTTCTCTTTTTTTCTGAGTCTGGATTTTACACGCTTTAACTCCCAATCCTTGATCCTCCATCCCTGCATCTACTGGTACCATGTTTAAAACCAGATTTACCAGGGCTGCTTGCAATATGAAGTGAGTAAAAACCAGAGCACTTATACACAACTGGTAAATTTGCAAGAATCCTGTAACTGTTGACTAACTTCGACAGCGGTCATCAATAGTGCTTGTAAACACTAAGGGATATCCAGACTTTGAGTTCTTCATGTTTAAATGAAGCTATATGTATACAGTTCTGTGTTTAGCTCCAAGGACTCCATCAAGGTAGGTAACTGTAAATGTCCTCCAAACTCATTAATAAACCTAATATATTGAAAATTATGAATTGCACCAATTTGTGATTCATATGCATGAATCCACATTTCCTTTATTTGTGCACTATGCCATGCATACGGGAATGCATGCACACAACCACAAGTGAGTGTAGATGGTCAGTGAAGATGGCCAGTGAGGGAGGAAGTTTTCAACATGTCATAGCATATGAAATCTAAGACTACAAGCAAACATGAGGTTAGTTAGAATGGATTGTCCACACTGTGATGAAGATTACTTCTGCCTTTCAGTTTTTAATCAGATAAAACATTCTTCACCTTGGTTTTCTAAAAGTTTCCGTCAGCTATTTCAGATGCATTTTTTTACACTGAAAATTAATCCAAAGTCTCTGTTATGGATCAGCAACTTCCATTATAGCCAGCAGCATCTCACCATTGATTTATTATATATTCTCATTTGCCAAGATGCACCTTGGGTTCTCTCTGAAAACCTCGTGAGATCCTCCTTGTCTCATGTAGCTAAATAAGAGAGTCAAATTCACTGTAGTGACAGCAGAATTCAGGTGCCATTTCATTGTCACTTTAAAGCATGCTCAGACCTTGTTTTGAGACTTCAACTCACTCGTGAACCTGTATGTCTGTTTTGCCTGATTTGCTCTTCAGCAAGTTATCATTTCTCTTGCTTTAATGCAAACCCTGAAAAATGCCAACTTAGCTGGACTTTTTACTGACTACATTTGAACAAAGGTCTATTTTACTACCGAGGTGACTAGCTCAATTTGTCTTCATGACAGCAAGTTAAATAAGAACACCATTTTTATAGAGAAAAGAGGTGTATTTCATGAAAAATGAGTCATGTGAAATCTAGAAAGGACTGTGGGAAATAAGTCCATTTTGTTTTTCTGATTTTTAAACACTGGACACTTCATTCTTTTTATCAGTAGTTATCTAAGCATTTAGAGAACACTCCAAGGTAGATTATATAATTAAAGTTGTAGATCTGCTGGGCTGTAGAATCTACTCCCTGATAGGATAAGATTTCTTTAAGTAACAGTTGTCTGATGGTTTGCGTTTGCAGCATCACAATGTTTGTGCACAGAGTCTATAACTTCCCTTGATGAAATTATAACATGGACACCATAATATCATTTCCCCCTTGATTTCCACATGATATATATTATAAAATTCTTTCAGGCTTTATTTTTAAAGTGTTATAGACTCAGCAACTTAAAAAACAAATATTTATTTCTCAGTTCTAGAAACTAGGAATTCCAAGACAGTCATCAACAGATTGGATGTTTGGTGAGGGCCACTTCCTGGTTCATAGATGGAAAATTCTTGCTATATTCTCACATGACGGGAAAATGAAGGAACTCTCAAGGGTCCCTTTTAGAACCTCAATCCCACCATGAGGGCTCAGTCCTCGTGACATAATCCCTCCCAAAGCCCCATCTTTAATATCACTTGGGGGTTAGGATTTCAGCATAAGGACATAAAGGGAGAAATACTTTCAATTGGTACAGCATATTCAAAAGTATATTGTCACAAATGATCTTATCTAAATACCTGCTAAAACCTCTGTTCTTGGCCTCCCATTTATTTTCTTGATCACTACATAGACTATTTTATTATTATTAAAACACTTTTAAAAAATTACTGCCTCCCTAATAGGAGAAATACATTAATAGAAAAAAGCAAGGCATGCAGAGAGGAAGAAACCAAGGAAGAAAAAGATGGCAAGTGAAGAGGAAAGAAGTGCTGAGCCCTAACCATATCCATCCGCAGCTCCACCCCTGGGAGCTGGGCAGACAGGCCCCTCAGCGGCACCAGGTGTTCTGTGTATTTTAACGTGATTTATGCTCATAACCAAGACAATCCTTCACCTCAAGGTTAGCGTGCAAAAGAAGAAGATAAACAGATCCATTAAAAAACAAACAAACCACTCATTCTGTTTTCATGTTGGTGGTTCTTAACTGGAACCTCTAGGTAGAATTTATAGGGTCCATGAACTTGAATTGAAAAAATAAAAGAATCTTTATTTTTTTTTTAATTTTCCTTTATTTTTTCAATCTCTATTGAAAGTTTGGCATTTCATTTTATTATAAATATAGGAAAGAAGTATTGGTGGTATCCATCATTTTCTCACAAATAGCACAGATACTTTCCTCCCACTTGTGGTTGTCATAGATATCTCAAAATATTGCTTATGTCCACCCCTAATTTGAAATAATGGTAGTTATTAAATCCACTTTTAGATTGCATGCAATTTTCCTGGGTAAAGATGCTTGTGCAATATAGGTGGCCAGCTATTGGATAATTCCTCATCTCATGGTTATTTAGTTAACAGTGAAATCATGTGCTTTTATCTTTGTGACCCAGATGATGACTTTGTTTTCCAGTGTTCTCTAGCAAGACATGTTTGTTGACTGAACTTGGAAGGCTAGGAAAACTCAAATGCTAAAGTTTTACAAATCTAGACTGTTCAAATTGGAATTCCTAATCCTCCATAGGGGTACACATTTTGTTCAACCTAAATAGGGCCCAGTAACAAGTGGTTAGCCTTCACACTGAAGAACAGTTAAAAGTTTAACCTTAACTTGCCTATATTAAATGGTTTATCTTGTCATTTAATATATTAACATAAGCATACCTACATTGCTACAATATAAATTTATTTAATCTTTTGGATAAAGTCTTTTAATATAATTAATTCCCTCTTTATCATGTATTCAGGTATTTTATTTTATGCATTTTAAAACATTATCTATAGAACAGAGTCATAGTCATTATCAGACTGCCCAAAGGAATCTGTTAGTTCCCAGCTGCTTCTGTGACAATTTACCATAAACTTAGTGGCTTAAAATAATACAGATTTATCTTAGAGACCTGAGGTTCAGAAGTCTGAAATGGGTATCATACGGCCACAATTGCAGTATGGGCAGGTCTTTCTGCCTTCTAGATACTGAAAGGAGAATCTGTTTCCTTTCGTTCCAGGTTCTGGGAGATGACCATATTTCATGGTTCATATCTCCTAGTCATCAAAGTACTGTTTCCATCATATCTTCTTGTCTAAACCTTTATTCTCCCTCTTTCACTTAAAAGGAAACAATTACATTCGACTGACTGAATAAACCAAGATAATCTTAATCACATCTGCAAAGTTCCCTTGGCATGTAAAGTAACACATTCACATGTTCTAAGGCTCAGGACATGGATGTATTTGGAAGACTCTTACTCTGCCTAAGACAGTGTCTATAATGTACATGCACACACACAAAAGCTAAGAACCCCTGTTTGGTTTTCTACCACCCTTTCTGATATTAGAATCTTATCACTGATATTTCCATAACTCAAAATAATATTACATACTTTTAAATTTTGTTTAAAATCTTATTTAGCAAAATAACTATTCTTGAGATTCACAATCATGTTCAAAAGACTAGGGTAACATTGTAATCACAAAATAAGGGACATAAGCAAAAAAACAATAGAAAATGATCATATTCACAGATCTAAGAAGTTGAAACTTGTAAAATTGATTTTTAAATTAGTACCTGTGTTGAATAAAGCAAAATGATTTCAAGGAAGACAGCCACTGTAAATCCTTTTGAGGTGTCAGTGTAAGAAATTCAGAGAACAAATTCAGAAGTCTTTGCTTTCTCTCTCTCTCTTCTCTCTCTCTCTCTCTCTCTCTCTCTCTCTCTCTCTCTCTCCCTCTCTCTCTCTCTCTCTCTCTCTCTCTCTCACACACACACACACACACACACACACACACACACACACACACACACACACTCCTGCCCTCCAATCTCCCTCCAATAAGGAAAAAAACTAGAAAAATCTCCCATGAAATCAAGGTAAAAACTAATTGACAATAGAAGCATTACAAACAGTTGTTAGATGAGTTAAATTTTATTCCCAATTGTGTTAGTCAATTTTTCATCACCGTGGCCAATATACCTGACAAAGACAACTTAGAGAAGGAAAAATTTGTTTTGGCTCACAGAGGTTCAATCCATGGTTGGCTGACTCCATTGTGCTGGGCCCAAGGTGAGATGGACATCATGGCAGAGGGATATGGCCTGGAAGACCTGCTCCCACTCTTGGTGGCCAGGAAGCAGAGAAAGAGAGGGGAAGAGACTTCAGGGAAGATGAACCCTTCCAGGGCACATCCCCAGTGACCCACCTCCTCCAGTCATGCCCCACCTGCCTAGTGTTACCACCCAGTTAGTCCATTTAAACTAGGATGGACTGATTATATTACACATCTTACAATCTAATCACCTCATCTCCTCCATTAACACAAGAGCTCTGGGGGAGCACTTCATATCTAAAACATAGCACCATTTTTCTCAACATGCCATGCTACATTATGAAATTTATGCAGTGATCATTCTATCACACAGAAGTGCCACTCTATGTGTTATATTATTGATACATTTCTTTGATAGTCTTAAATGTTTGGAAACCTAAAAAAAAAAAAAAAAAGTATGACTGTAGTATCAAGCACTTTGTGTTAATCAGTTTTTCATCACTGTGACCAAGATACCAGACAAAAAAAATCTTAGAGAAGGAAAAGCTTATTTGGGTTCAAGGTTTCAGAGATTCAGTCCATTGCTCTGGGCCTGAGATGAGGGAGAACATGATAGCAGGAGGTCATGGTAGAGGAAAGCTGCTCAGTTCCTGGCAGCTGAGAAGAAGAGAGAGAGAAAGAGTTGAGTAGGCAAGGATCCAGGGACAAGATGTAATCCCCAAGGGCAGTCACCCAGTGACTTATGTTCACCAGTCATGCCCCACCTGCCTTGTTATCACCCAACAATTCATTCAAATTTATTAAATTTGAATTTTTAAATTATGTATTAATTTACCAAATGTATTAATCCATTCAAAAGATTAGTCCAATAAGTGGATTAATCCACTGATGTGCTTACAACTTTTGTAATCTAATTATTACACCTCTGAACATTCCTGCATCACCTAGTACACGAGCTTTTCAGAAGACATGTAAGGAGTTGGAGAATATTGTGCTAAGCAAAATAAGCCAAACCCAAAAAACCAAAGGCCAAATGTTTTCTCTGATATGCAGATGCTAATTCACAATATGGGGTTGTGGGTGGCACTAGGGGAGAATAGAGTTACTTTAGATTAGGTAGAGGGTAATAAAGGGAGGAGATTGGGTACAGGGGTAGGAAGGATAGTAGAATGAAGCAGACATTATTACCTCATGTACATATATGACTTCATGACCAATGTGATCCTGCTATATGTACAATCAGAAAAAAAATTACACTCCATTTAGGTATGACTTCTCAAAATGCATAAATGCTTTTTCCTGTCATATATAACTAATTAGAACAAATTTTAAAAATTTTTAAGAAGAATCAAACCACAAAATTCCTCTGTCTTATCAACTTAAGCCATTTTGCAGTTTCTTACCATACACCTACTTTCTTCTCCCCACCTAAGCAAAGATATTAAGATGTCAATAATCTTCCAAAAGCCTTCCTGGTTTGATGGCATGAAATAGATCTTTCTATTTCTATAACATTAAACTGATGGTTGCTCCATGGTCTTTCATAGATATCAGATTCTACAGTGTTTAAAATTATATATTTCCTCACATCTTCTAAGAGATTAGTGACAACTACCTTCAAATAATAGACATAAACATAAAGTGTTTCAAACAATAATCTGTTTACATGATTTTAAAGTTTAAAATATCTTTACGTGAAGTAGGTAAGAATGTGGGGAGAAAGGTATACTCTTGCATTACTAGTGAGACTGCAAATTGGTGCAATCACTCTAGAAAGTAGTATGGACATTCCTCAGAAAACTTGGAATAAAACCACCATTTGATCCAGCTATCCCACTCCTTGGTATATATCCAAAGGATTTAAAATCAGTATACTACAGTAACACAGCCACATCAATATTTATAGCAGATCAATTCACAATAGCTAAACTATGGAACTAACCTAGGTGCCCTTCAACAGATGAATGGATAAAGAAACTGTGGTGTATATACACAATGGAGTATTGCTCAGTCATAAAGACATTTGCTAGTAAATTGCTGGATCTGGAGACTATCATGCTAAATGAAATAAGCCAGTACCCAAAAGTCAAAGTTCAAATGCTTTCTTTGATATGTGGAAGCTAATCCACAGTAAGAGTGAAGAGGGATAAAAAAATATAGGAGTGCAATGGAGTTGACAGAGGGAAATGAAGGGAAGGGAGAAGGGATGGAAAAAGGCAAGACAGTGGAATGAACCTGACATAACTTTCCTAGTATAAATATGAACATGCCACAGTGAATCTCACCATCATGCACATCCACAATAAAGTAATTGGAAAAAAATAACTATGGGTAAATGGTCCAAAGATCAGTAGAGCAGAAGGAAAGGAGCAGAGAGTGGGGATAGGAAGGGGAAGGAGAGGTACCAGGGACTGAATTAGAACAAGATATATTCCATGATTTCATAATTATGTCAAAATGGATTCCAGCGTCATGTATAACTAGAAAGAACCAATTTGAAAAATAATAAATAAATTTAAAAAATAAAATATATTTATATGAAGTGATTAATAATTTTGATCTTTTATAATAATTATAATAAAGCTTACTGATTAATTGTATGCATGTATGTATATATACATGTGTGCACACATATATATTTCATATGTATTTCTACATAATATTGAAAAGTCATATTTTTAAAAAGAAAATGAATTGGCATCAATGCCTCTTTACTCCCCAATATATAGTTGCAATGCCAGAGGTCAGTCAGGAAAAGTTTTTAAACACTTTTCACCTGGTTACTTTCTTATTATAAAACTGCTACAGAATCCATTTTACTCTAAAATAAAAATCACATTATTAGTCTCAAAATAAAATAATTTAATAGAAATAATTCTTCAGATATTCTTAAACACTTTTGCACAATCATGGTTTTTAAATCAAATGTGAAGCTTTCTGGGATCCGGTAGACTTTTAATAGCTAATTTTTGTTCTTTCCCTCATTTACATACAAATTCTTTTCTTCTACTTAAATGCCATCAAGTTATCTGAAATTAGTGGTAAGGAGGAAAAATAGGAAAAGTGGGATATTCTAGGAGATAAAATAATTATTGCTTTTGCAGTTCAGTGCTATTTAACAAAGGAAGCGGGAGAGGCCCTCTGTCTACCGCTCTGTGTGCACATGTGTGTGATTGCCATCTCACAGAATTCACCTGTAATTCTCTCCTGAATAACTTTTCTAGTTAGCATCATCTCATGATTGTGATTTGGGGTAATTTTGCTCTACAACTAAATATGTGAAATTTGGAATTTATTTGTTTTCTCTTTTTCTTTACCAGGAAAAGTCTTTAGAGAAATGTGGGGAGCTGAAATAGTACAGTGGGAGTGAGGAAACTGGAGCTCCCTTTGTCTGGTCTCAAGTGAACTATCACCTCTACTGACCAGTTGTGGGAGCTTAAGCACATCATCACCTCAGGGAACTCAAAACCTCATCCAGAAACCTTCCACCCCATACTATGCTCCATAATTTCTTGGAAACTATCATAAATACATTTTATTTTTTGTCTTTAGTTATCAGGCTAATTATTTCTCAAACATTTTAATAAATCTTAAAAATTGGCATAAAGCTGTTGATACTATGACACATTGCTTTTTATTTAGAAGTATGAAAAAGCATATAGGAAGATGGAAAATGTAATCATTTTACCTCTTTTCACTTTCCTCCTTGGAGGAAAACAGCCCTAAAAATATTGATAAGATACAGCAGTGTTTTAGGTGATAGGGAGAAAAATTTGACACATATACCAGGCCAGAAGAGGGTCAAGTAGAAAGAGAAAAATAAAGAATAAGGTTAGGAACCAAGAAAGAAAGTCAAAGAGCATGACTCCAGTGTGATCATTACACAAATCATGTCTAATTCTTCAAATTATTAAGGTCCAGGGGGAATTAGCCTCTGGTGGGAACTGTGAACAGACTGGTCTTTTCCTGTAGACCAGGAATCAGCAAACTTTCTTCCAAAAGAGTCAAATAGCAAATACTTTAGGTTTTATAAGTCATCTCTGTTGCAGTTACTCAATTCTGCAATTGTATCATGCCATAAACATACATGAATGCGTAGGGCTCATCTTTGTTCTAACAAAACTTTATTTCTGGACCTTGACATTTGTATTACATTCAATTTTCATTTCACAAAATATTTCTCTTCTTTTATCTTTTTTCAAACACATAAAAATGCATAATCCATTCCCAGTTTGTAGACTGTAAATTAGTCGGTAGGTCAGATTGACCTGCAAGTCATAGACATCATTAGCTAACTGCTGCTATAGACCAGAGCAAGAGGGAGAAGAAACTGCAGTATTCATCTCAGCTCTAAGGGAGTAACCCCAGATATTCTGCAATTGTAGGGAGAGTTGTGGACTGCTGTAGTCTGTGAAAGGAAGATGTAAAGGATCTTAATCAGATCCCTAAAAATTAGTTGGGCACCAAGTGAGATATACATATATATAAAATAAGTAGAATAGTTAAAACTTGCAAATCAAGTGTAATCATTAGAATTCTGAAAATAAAATAGCATTGGCCAGTGTAATAAGAAAAAAATAAACAGAAGTATGTTTCACTGAACACAGGTATAAAGTAGTATGAAGTACATCTCTAAATTTCAACAAAGATTATAAATATTTTGGAGTTAACACAACAAAAATTTTAAAGGATAAATTGAATTTTAAAAGTCTTAAGGAAAAGGATCCCAAAGTAGAACAGAGGCAAGAATAAGTTAGATGTGCTGTGGATTACTACAGAGAAATTAGGTGATCTGAAAGGAAATGAAGAGAGTTCACCCATCTCCTGCTGCTAATGGAGAGCCCATGCTCTGAAGACCCACCCCACTTCAAGGCAAGACCTCAGCCAAGGCCAGAACGTAGGACAAAAGGGAAGATGTGCCAGGAGTCCCTCAGCTGCTCTCAGGGAATGCTGAGAAATTAATCCATCCCTGAACCCAGAGTCCAGGAAGAGGCCTGAGATTTCACCAGCTGAGGTCATGAAACTGCAGACACAGGGCAGGAGGGGCCCAGCCTATGTCCAAAGCTGTTGTCAAAAGCAAATGGGAAAACACTAATGTATGTAGAATTGGCTGGAATGACTAACTTCAGGAAGAGGTTGATGCTTTTTTCTCCCCTACTTGGCACCCACCTCCAAGGATGGAACAAAGTTTTAATAATTTGTCAAGATTAAACAAAAAGAGTAAGGGTAGACTAAGAGTCCATTGAGAATACTTTGAAAGAGAAAAAACTACCTTAAAATCAAGATAAAATAAATAGAAAGTTCTGAAATAAATCATCTTTTGACCCCTGATCATTTCAGGGTGGGGGCAGGGGGGCTTCTCCCTCTAGGCACTGGTCTGCTCTTTCAAAATACAGTTTAATAAACTGGGTGGCTTACAAACAACAGACACTTATTTCTGATAGTTCTGAATCCTGGGAAGTCCAAGAGCCAAGTGTCATAGATTCCATGTCTGGTGAGGGCCACTGGTTCACAGAGGTTGCCTCCTAGTTGGTCCTCAGATGGCAGAAAGGGAAAGGCCCTTCTGAGTTCTCTTTTATAGGAAAGCTAATCCTATTCGTGAAGGCTCCACCCTCATGACCTGATCATCTCCTGAAGTTTCCACCTCCCAGAACATTGGGGATTCAGTTTCAACACATGGATTTTAGGGAGACACAAAGATTCAGCTCATAACATGTTCTCTGTGCAATCAGTGCATGGATATAAACCCACAGGTGTACTTTCCAGGGGAGAAGCTCCTGGCTGGGTACATCTAATATGATTTTTTTCATGGGTTCATCTTTCCATGTCCTTTTTTTATCTTCAGAGTAATAGGACTGTGCTGTCAAGATCAGAAGCTTCAGTCTGTTAGAAGTTGAGGCTTCCATGCCAAGGAAAAGGGAGCCTCCCAGTTCACACAAAGTCTGCTTACCAGGTCGGACAAGTGTGTGGTCAAATCACTGACTGGTAATAAAGCGGAGTCCTTTGCGTGAGAGTTACTCTCAGCACTTTAGGGATCTCCTTTAGGGAACCATCTGGAGTGGCTGGGCCATAGTAGATGATTGATGGAGAATTCAAATGAGATTTATTTCATCCCCAGCACCGCGGGATGGGGAAAAAATAAAGATGTATTTCATAAGAAACAAGTGAGAAGTTCATGTTGGAGGTCAGGTTGTCATTCTGAGCCTTGAGACAGGCAGAGAATATGGGCAACAGCAGGGGGCAGAGCCCCCTAGTAAGAGCAGTTTAAGAGGCACCTCAGAGAAAGGAGGAACAAGACAGGATTAGTCTGAATGCTGGGAAAACAGAGCTTACTCTGTTCAAAGGAGGCTATTCCCCCCCTCAAAATATCCAAAAGGTAATCAGTACTCTTTTAAAACTGGGAAAAGGAAAAAAAAAAAAAAAAAATCGCATATTGGTACTCAGAAAGCAGACTAAGTCTATTTCCATGATGAGCTTAGGGAGAGAACTCTCTAGACACTTCCCAGATTGAAAGCAGCATCTGCGCTAGCACCAGTAAGGGTGGAAATAACCAGGACTATCAATCCTCCTTCCTTAGATCATAAACTGATCATTAGGTAGAGAGAGGGAGCAGTTTTGGCCCACCTGGGATTATGCAATTAGATACAGCCTAAAGCTTTATGTTTTTTTCCAAGGCAGCCAGAGGGATGAGGCATCTGCCACCCTAGTGCTCTAAGCACTCGGAATGCAAAGAGTTACTGGGCTTCACAGAACACACCTTCCATGAGCATGGCACCTGCCTTGCTTACGTAGGGTTGTATTCTGAGGTGAACCAAGATGGAAGGGAAGGTGGCAGCCCTGACTGGTATTCCAAGGGGAAAAAAACAATCATGAATAGAACTTGTACTTAATGACAGACACTGTCAATACTCAGATTTCCCTACTACATTATGTGACATTTAACCCAGAATAGAAAAGAAATGCAAAAGGAAACGTCATTGTGAGTCTCCTGAATGTTTGGTTCACACATCAGCAAGAACAAAGGGCAGTCAGTAGACCTTCTCTACCTCTTGTCTGCCAGCTGGGGTATGCCACGTTATTCTCAGACTGAAATGATAGGAAAGGAGCTTTAACAATGACTTCCTTCTGAACAACTTTAAAAGTCATTGGTTCAAGAACTATACTAAGGGATAATCGTTGTTCCTGGGGTCAGGTTAATGCAGTTTTGTCTCTGATGGAACTTAGGATGTTTTCACTATTCAATGAAAACATTGCACTCAATGAAAGCATTTGCACTCATCATGTATATATTACATAAATCTCCTCTGTTGAACATAAACTCTGTAACATGCACCTACATGCAAACATACAGCTAAATATTCCATTCTTTTCTTCAAAGAGTTTATAAATTGTTGGTGATTGTTACTGAAAATTGCTACAGTAGCTTACTATTTTCATTTTAAATAAGATAGTGTATCCAAAGTCAGTTTTCAATCCAATCCCATAAAGCTAATTTCAAACACAAAAGTTATTTTTCAGAAAAAAAAACACCTAGAATTTCCAAAAAAAGAGAGAGAGATTATGTACAGATAACATGAGTTAGGCAGTAAAGGAATGGCATGAGTTGAAAAAAAGCCCACTATACCCTTCTTATTAGTAATAACCCTTCACATTGGTCAATTTGGGCTATAAAATGATTACGTTAAAAACTGATGAAGCTGGGCAAGGTGACCCACACCTATAATCCCATGACTTGGGAGGCTAAGGCAGGAAGATCACAAGTTAAAAGCCATTCTCTGCAATTTAGCAAGATCCTGTCTTAAAACAAAAAATAAGAAGGACTGAAAATGTAGCTTAGTGCTAAAGCGTCTCTGGATTCAATCCCCAGGGTAAAAAATAAATTGCCGATGAAGCCAAATTTTTCCACCAAATCACCCTAATTATTAAAAGAAAATCATGGGTATCTTTACTACTAAAAAAAAAAAAAAATTGGTTTCATTTTGTACGTTAACATTATTTTAATAATGTTCTGTATTTTGGAAAAATGACCTGCTTGTTGAAAACTAAACTTTTTCCTAATATTATGTAACTGAATACTTTTCTCTCTCTCTCTCTCTGTCCCCCCCCCTTTTTTTTTTTCAATGCATTGCTTTGGCATTCAACAAAACAATAAAATTAATTTTAGTCTGAGGACCTGTAATAAAGTTTGAGCCTCTTGCAGAAGCAGTTAATCATAATGTAAAGAAAAGGAAAAAAGAAATTAGCTTGAGAGAGTCTGAATATAAGAGATCTACACTAGTTAGTGATCATGTTAGAAATATGCAATCTCCTCCCTCTCCAGTATGCAATTTATCTTCCAAATGAGGAAAGGAAAAATAATGATACAAATATTTAAGGTTAGTATTTCTTTTCTTAATAACAATTAGTAGAGTGGATTCAAGATGGTGGATTGATGAAGTCTGCATTTCCAGCTGCTCTGTGGCTCAGGATTTAAGCAATAGGAGTACTGCTTTCTCAGCTAGGTAAGTAGAACAGGGAATTCACTGAAATTCAATACTGGACAGAAACAGTCTCTCAGAGACTCAGAAATTCAGGTGCATTGAACAAAGAACAAGAAAGGGTACACTGGAGTCAAGACAGTTGAAGCAGCAGCAGAGGCATTGATTCACCACAAAGGAGAGGGATATCACAAACAGAAAAACACAATGGACAAGTTTGGCATGGAAAAACCTGTAGATCAGAAAAGGAGCCTGAACTCAGCTGATTCAGAAGCTGCATAGTCAACTGGAATTTGAAAATGCTCTGCATTTCTCATCTGGCAAACAAAGAGCTGAGGTCAGGAACCATCTTGAGGAGTCCAGGCTGTGGTTTGGTGCTGTGGGAGCCTGGGAGAGCATTGCAAATATTGCCTTACTGTCCAAGCAAGCAGCTATCATGTAGTCTAGGAGTACCTAACAGAACATGAATGAAATGGGCACAGAGAAAGCTGTACCCCAGGAGATTCAACTCAGAAAAAATGGAGTGGAGTGGAATTCACTTTCCCTTTGAGCCTGGTGATCCAATGAAGAGAGTCTAGAAGTTGAACAGACAGACCAGACAGACATAAATGCACTTAGGCACTAACTCTGAGAAGACTGTATTCATGGGCAGTGGAGTATGTGAGACCTGTGGATGGCTGGTTCCCTGCCCTGTGAGTAAAATTCTTGAGAAGTTTCTAAGATCCAGACATACGGAGCAGAGATTAGCATCTGTCCAAACCTCAGGATAGGTTGATAATTTCTTGAATTTCTCTAGAGCAGATACTACCCAACAAAGTCCCTAAGCCCTGACTATGGACAAGCCCCAGCCACCAGAATTCTATTTAGAACTCTGTAGCAGCCCACCCTGGGAGTTTGTCATTCCGTTTTATCTGGGCAAACTTCAATCAACATTATTTCTCGTTCTGTTCTACCTTGTACTGGTGAGAAGGGAAGTCTAAGGTTATTTCAACCAGCTTCAGTTTTAGGCCATTCCAGCTGGAAGTTTCATGAGCAGCACAAAAAGAGGAAGGGGTTAACCCTCATGTTCACTCACTTCTCTCTCTTCCCTACCCCAGTACATAGGCCAAGAAGAAATGGTAAGAAGGACAGGCAGGCATAGGTAGTGACCATGCATTCTCATTAACAGTTTTAACCACCTCAGTGGAGACAATTCTTTCATGTTTCATTTTTCATTATGAACGTTTTTTTCTATGTGTGTGTGTGTTCTTATTGTACTGATTGTTTTTTTTTTTCTCATTTTTAGCATTTTTATTGTTATTTTTCCCTGTCTTTTGAGGGTTAGGAGTTTTTGTTTGCTTATATTGGTTTTGGTTTTGTATGTTTGTTTTTCTCTTATTTCTCCTCTCTTTTCTTATCCTTCCTACAGCCAAGTTCTTTTGTTCTTCCAATATCCTTTTTTAAATTTATTTTTGTTCTCTCTCTTCATAGTCATCATTTGCTACATCTCTGTTGTTTTCTTTGTTCACATTTTCAACATTCTAAGCTTTCTTTTACCTTCCTATCACATTTTATTTTCTCTTAAATGAACTACATTTTTCCATATTTTAGAACTATTGGTTTATATAACTCCTGCCCCCACCATTCATGTTGTTGTAGTTATTAGTACAGTGAATTGCATACTTTGCAATTACAATATAACTTTATAGCAGATCTAGTTCACAAGAAATTATTACGTTTGCTGTTGGCAATTGCTAACCCCTCCATTTCTGTTTTGTGGCAATTAGTGTTATAAATATCAGATGAGGCACCCAGTATTTATTTAATGCTATACACTGTTCATTTTGGTTGTTGCTATTGTTTCTTCCTCATTTTCTGTGAATATCTGAGAATCTACAGGAACACTACAAGTTCACAAGCTAGAGACTCTGCTACTGAGTTAAACCAGGCAAGATACAGTGCAACCTGCTCCACATACAAATTAACAATACTTAAAACTTCAGTGATACATTAATACAAAGAGTATAAGAGACAAAAATCTTAAACTAATGACCAGATCACAAGTAAGAACAAAAAGGGGAGCTCTCAGGTCACACGCATCGACTTCCATTCCTACAGCAAGAGAAAGAAGAAAGAAAAAAGAAAGAAAGAAAGAAAGAAAGAAAGAAAGAAAGAAAGAAAGAAAGAAAGAAAGAAAGAAAAGAATTCAAAGACTATAAATACCACAACACAGAATATTTTCTATCTAAATCACTCTAGGTAGGACTCTTTGACAAAAGAAGCATATGTTGTACAAAGGCCCACACATAAGAGGGAAACTAGCTTCAAAGATATTAAAGTGGATGAAATATCAGATGAAGAATTGAAAAGAATGATCAAGAAAATGATCAATGAAAAACAGCTGAATAAATTAAGGCAGTCAATAGAGAATATGAATGAAAAATTCAATAAGGAGACATAGATACTGGAAAATAATAAAACAATATCAGATATGAAAAATACAATAAATCAAATAAAATATTCAGTTGAAAGTCTCTCTAATAGAGTAGACCATGTTGAAGACAGAATCCCAGAGTCGGCAGGCAAAGTGGCCAACCTTGAACATTCAGACAGTAATAAAGAAAAGAGAAGAAGTTATCATGATCAGAAAATACAAGTAATATGGTACAACATTAATATAACAAATTTAAGAATCCTTGGAGTTGAAGAGAGTCATGAGATGCAGGCTAATGGAATGGATAAACTCTTCAGGGAAATAACAGAGTTTTCCAAACCTTAAGAATAAAATAGACATCCAGATAGAGGAGCTATTCAGAAACCCAAATATAAAAGATAAAAAAGAACATCTCCATGACACATTAGATTAAAATTCTAAATATACAGAGTAAGGATAGAATTGTAAAAGCCTCAAGAGAAAATTGTCAGGTCACATTTAGAAATTAATTCATGACTATTAAGCCAGCACTACAGAAATACTTAAGGAAATACTACACACAGAAGAACTTAGAAACAAACCCCAAGGTTCACAAATGGACAAATCTCATTTGAAGAATAGCTAAGCAAATGAGAAACAGGACAAAAGTAAGCATTAGAAACAAATCAAAATGGCAGAAGTGAATAAATATCTCACTATAATAATATTGAATCAAAATGGTATCACCTCTCCAACTAAAAGACATAAACTGGCAGAATGGATTTTTTTTTTTTAAATCCAACTATATGATGTTTGCAAAAGATTCACCTTATAGGCAAAGACAAGCATGGGCTGAAAATGAAAGGATGAAAATTGATATAGTATGCAAAAGGAACCTGAAAAGAAACATTTCCAACTAATTCTCATATCTGAAAAAGCAGACTTCAAGTCAAAATCAATCAGAAGAGACAAAGAAGATCACTTCATACTAACAAATTAAACAATCCAAAAAGAAGCTCTAATGATAGTAAATATGCCCCCAAATACAAAAGAGATACTACTCAGACTAACGACCCAGTTAGACCTCAGTACAATAATCCTGAATGATTTCAACACACCTCTCACCAACAGATAGACCACCCAGACATAAATTCAATAAAGACTCTTTTGACCTAAAATACAGTATAAACCAAATGAAACTAACAGGCATTTATATAGATTATTGCGTATGATAACAGCTAAATGTTCTTCCTTCTCAGTTGCTCATGAAACCTTCTCCAAAATCAACTATGTTTTAGTCCACAGACGACTCTTATAAAATACAAACAAATGACATAAGTTCCTGCATTTTATCTGATCATAATGGAAATTAGAGCATCATTGAAATTAGAAATCAATATTAAAAGACACTACAAAAATAATATGTGCACATAGAAACTGAATAATACTTTTGTGGGGTTTTGGTTTGATTTTTATACCAGAACTTCAAGCCAGGGGTGCTTAACCACTGATCCACAACTCCACAGCCCCCTTTTATATATATATATATATATATTTTTTTTTTTTTTTTGAGAGTCCTGCTAAGTTGCTTAGGTTCTAAGTTACTAAGGCTGGCTTTGAACTTGTGATCCTCCTGCCTCAGCCTCCAGAGCAGCTGGGAGCAATACATTTTTTAATAATAAATGGTGACAGAAGAAATCAGGGGAGAAATTAAAAAATTCTTATAATCAAGTAAGAATAGTGATACAACATACCAAAACTTCTGGTATACTCTGAAGGCAGTTCTAAGAGGAAAGACTATAGCTATGAATAACTACATAAGAAAATAAGAAAAATCCCAAAACAAACAAACTAATGATGCATCTAAAGACACTTGAAAAGGAGGAAAAAAACAATTCTAAGACCAGTATAAGATAGGAAATAATTGATCCAAGATTGCGGACTAGAGGGTGACAGCATCTCCAGTCGCTCCAGAACCCAGGATTCAAGAAGGGGAGACATTGAGAGACTCTAACTAAAATAGAACCACGGGGTGAGTCTCCCCCACCTGGTGAAGCGCTGCCTGGGCGGCAGGCCCGGATACATGCGGCTTATTAGAGTAGGGCAAGGCAGCTAGAGTCTCCCCAGGGCAGCCCTGAGCACTCTGGTGGTGGGCTCCTCCCACAGGGCCAGATACTCCAGCTTCTCTGAGCAGGCCCCCCAGTGAGAACCTTTCTGCACACAATGAGCTCCAAGTCCCTGAGCAAGCGCGCGCATGCAGCGAACTCCAGCCCACCCACAGGTTGCTTCAGAGACCGGGACAAGGCAGCCAGGGACTTCCCCAAGCAGCCCAGCTCCCTCCAGCGGGAGTGCCTTTTTAGGCTAGCTTCTCACAGCAGACTGCCCAGTGAGAGACTTTCTACACAGAGCCAGCCACAAGTCCCCAACCCAGCGGAGACCTCCGACCCGCAAGAGCCTCTGGGACAAGGGCAGGGCAGCCACAGACCTCTTTGGACAGCCCCGCCTCCCTCCAGCCGCAGGCTTTTTCCAAGGGGTGATCAGAGATGGCAGACTAGAGGGTGACTGCATCTCCAGTCGCTCCAAAACCCAGGATTCAAGAAGGGGAGGCATTGAGAGACTCGGACTAAAATAGAACCAAGGGTTGAGTCTCCCCCACCTGGTGAAGCTCGCCAGGGCGGCAGGCCCAGATTTGGGCGGCTTATTAGAGTAGGGCACGGCAGCTAGAGTCTTCCCCAGGCAGCCCTGGGCACTGCAGCGGTGGGCTCCTCCCACACGGCCAGCATATCAGAGCAGGCCCCCCAGTGAGAGCCTTTCCACACAGAGCCAGCTCCAAACCCTGGAACCAGTAGCGGGCTAGGGACAGCTTTCTTCGGAAGCACTGCATTATCAAGTTACTCTAAGACTTCAGGCTACTGAAGGCTGGGAGGTGATACACTGGAAATCTACAGGGACACTATAAGCAAGTAGAGGAAATCTGCAATATCTCAGAGTCCCACTGTCATCCGACCAATATGACAAAGCAAGGGAAGAAAATGTCCAAAACAAACCTAGATACAATATCAATAAAACCCAATGATGGCACAGCAGAAGAAATGTCAGAAAGGGAGTTCAGAATGTACATAATTAAAACAATCAGGGAAGCAAACGAGAAGATGAAAGAGCAAATGCAGACATTGAAGGAAGAGATGAAAGAGCAAACGCAGGCATTAAATGATTGTACCAATCAACAGTTAAAAGAGCAAATACTGGAAGCAAAAGATTATTTCAATAAAGAGTTAGAGATACTGAAAAAAAAAAAAAAAACAGAAACCCTTGAAATGAAGGAAAAAATAAACCAACTTAAAAACTCCATAGAAAGCATAACCAATAGGATAGAACACCTGGAAGACAGAACCTCAGACATTGAAGACAAAATATTTAATCTTGAAAACAAAATTGACAAAACAGAGAAGATGGTAAGAAATCATGAACAGAATCTACAAGAATTATGGGATATCATGAAAAGGCCAAATTTAAGAATTATTGGGATTGAGCAAGGCTTAGAGAAACAAACCAAAGGAATGAACAATCTATTCAATGAAATAATATCAGAAAGTTTCCCAAATCTGAAGAATGAAATGGAAAACCAAGTACGACAGGCTTATAGGACTCCAAATATACATAATTACAATAGACCCACACCAAGGCACATTATAATGAAAATACCTAACATACAAAATAAAGACAGAATTTTAAAGGCCGCAAGAGAAAAGAATCAAATTACATTCAGGGGGAAACTAATAAGAATATCAGCAGATTTTTCAATCCAGACCCTAAAAGCTAGAAGGGCCTGGAACAACATTTTTCAAGCCCTGAAAGAAAATGGATGCCAACCAAGAATCTTATATCCAGCAAAACTTACTTTCAGATTTCATGACGAAATAAGATCCTTCCATGATAAATAAAAGCTAAAGGAATTTACAAAAAGAAAGCTGGCATTATAGAACATTCACAGCAAAATATTCCATGAGTAAGAGATGAAAAACAGTGATGCAAATCAGCAAAGAGAGGAACTAGCCTAAAGGAATAGCCAAATAAAGGAGAAACCAAATCATGTCAAAAAATAAAAATGAGTCAAATGACTTGGAATACAAATCATATCACAATAATAACCTTGAATGTTAATAGTGTGAACTCATCAATCAAAAGACATAGACTGGCAGATTGGATTAAAAAGAAAAATCCAACAATATGCTGCCTGCAAGAGACTCATCTCATAGAAAGAGATACCCATAGACTAAAGGTGAAAGGATGGGAAAAAAAACATACCATGCACACGGACACAGCAAAAAAGCTGGAGTATCCATCCTCATTTCAGATAATGTGGACTACAAGCCAAAACCAGTCAGAAGGGATAAAGAAGGACATTACATACTGCTTAAGGGAAGCATAAATCAGCAAGACATAACAATCATAAATACCTATGCCCTGAACATTGGCTTATCCATGTATATCAAACAAATCCTTCTTGATTCCAGAAATAAAACAGACCACAACACAATAATAATAGGCGATTTTAACACACCTCTCTCACCATTGGATAGATCGTCCAAACAAAAATTGAATAAAGAAACCATAGATCTCAATAACACAATCAACAATTTAGACTTAACCGACTTATATAGAATATACCATCCAACAAAGAAAGAATACACTTTCTTCTCAGCAGCACATGGATCCTCCTCTAAAATAGACCATGTTTTATGCCACAAAGCTACTGTTAGCAAATACAAGAAGATAGAGATTCTACCTTGTACTCTATCAGATCAGAATGGATTGAAATTAGAAATAAATGACAGAATAAAAAACAGAAACTTCTCCAATACTTGGAGATTAAATAATACACTATTATATGATGAATGGATAACAGAAGACATCAGGAGGGAATTAAAAAATTCTTAGAAGTAGACGAGAACAAAGACACATCATATCAAAACCTCTGGGACACTATGAAAGCACTACTTAGAGGAAGATTTATTTCATGGAATACATTCAACAAAAGAAGTAGAACTCAACAAATAAACGACTTAACATTACAGCTCAAATCCCTAGAAAAAGAAGAGCAGAACAACACCAAAGTAGTAGAAGACAGGAAATAGTTAAAAACAGAGCCGAAATCAATGAAATTGAAACAAAAGAAACAATTGGAAAAATTAACAAAATAAATAGTTGGTTCTTTGAAAAAATAAACAAAATTGATAAACCCTTGGCCACACTAACAAACAGAAAGAGGGAGAAAACTCAAATTACTAAAATTCAGAATGAACAAGGAAATATCACAACAGACACGAGTGAAATACAAAACATAATTAGAAGCTATTTTGAAAATCTATACTCCAACAAAAGAGAAAACCTTGAAGACATCAACAAGTTTCTAGAGACATATGAATTACCTAAACTGAACGAGGAAGACATACACAACTTAAATAAATCAATTTCAAGTAATGAAGTAGAAGAGGTCATCAAAAGCCTACCAACAAAGAAAAGTCCGGGACCAGATGGGTTCTCAGCCGAGTTCTACAAATCCTTTAAAGAAGAGCTCATTCCAATGCTTCTCAAAGTATTCCATAAAATAGAAGAGGAGGGAACCCTCCCAAACTCATTCTATGAAGTCAATATCACCCTGATACCTAAACCAGACAGAGACTCATCAAGGAAAGAAAATTTCAGACCAATATCATTAATGAACATTGGCGCAAAAATTCTCAACAAAATTTTAGCAAATCACATACAAAAACATATTAAAAAGATAGTGCACCACGATCAAGTGGGTTTTATCCCAGGGATGCAAGGTTGGCTCAACATCAGGAAATCAATAAATGTCATTCATCATATCAACATACTAAAAGTTAAGAATCACATGATTATTTCAATAGATGCAGAAAAAGCATTGGATAAAATACAGCACCCCTTCATGCTCAAAACACTAGAAAAAACTGGGGTAGTGGGAACATTCCTTAACATTGTAAAGTCCATCTCTGCTAACCCATGGCCAATATCATGCTAAATGATGAAAAACTGAAAGCATTCCCTCTAAAAACTGGAACAAGGCAGGGATGCCCTCTTTCACCACTTCTATTCAACTTCGTTCTTGAGACTCTAGCCAGAGCAATTAGACAATCCAAAGAAATTAAAGGGATACGAATTGGAAAAGAGGAACTCAAACTATCCCTGTTGGCTGATGACATGATTATATATTTAGAGGAACCAGGAAATTCCACCAGAAAACTCTTAGAACTCATAAGTGAATTCAGTAAAGTAGAAGGTTACAAGATCAATGCTCATAAATCCAATGCATTTTTATACATAAGCGATGAATCTTCAGAAAGAGAAATTAGGAAAACTACCCCATTCACAATAGCCTCGAAAAAAATAAAATACTTGGGAATCAATCTCACAAAAGAGGTGAAAGACCTCTACAATGAGAACTACAGAACACTAAAGAAAGAAATTAAAGAAAACTTTAGAAGATGGAAAGATCTCCCATGTTCTTGTATAGGCAGAAGTAATATTGTCAAAATGGCCATCCTACCAAAAGTGCTATACAGATTCAATGCAATTCCCATTAAAATCCCAATGATGTACCTTACAGAAATAGAGCAAGCAATTATGAAATTCATCTGGAAGAATAAGAAACCCAGAATAGCTAAAGCAATCCTCAGTAGAAAGAGCGAAGCAGCAGGTATCGCAATACCAGATCTTCAACTCTATTACAAAGCAATAGTAACAAAAACGGCATGGTATTGGTACCGAAATAGAAAGGTAGATCAATGGTACAGAATAGAAGACATGGACACAAACCCAAATAAATACAATTTTCTCATATTAGACAAAGGTGCCAAAAATATGCAATGGAGAAAAGATAGCCTCTTCAACAAATGATGCTGGGAAAACTGGAAAACCATATGCAACAGAATGAAATTAAACCCCTATCTCTCACCCTGCACAAAACTCAACTCAAAGTGGGATCAAGGACCTCGGAATCAGATCAGAGACCCTGCATCTTATAGAAGAAAAAGTAGGTCCAAACCTTCAACTTGTTGGCTTAGGATCAGACTTCCTTAACAGGACTCCCATAGCCCAAGAAATAAAAGCAAGAATCAACAACTGGGATAGATTCAAACTAAAAAGCTTTCTCTCAGCAAAGAAAACTATCAGTAATGTGAAGAGAGAGCCTACAGAGTGGGAGAATATCTTTGCCACTCATACTTCAGATAGAGTGCTAATTTCCAGAATCTATAAAGAACTCAAAAAACTCTACACCAAGAATACAAATAATCCGATCAACAAATGGGCTAAGGAAATGAACAGACACTTCACAGAAGAAGAGGTACAAGCAATCAACAGATATATGAAAAAATGTTCAACATCTCTAGTAATAAGAGAAATGGAAATCAAAACTACCCTAAGATTTCATCTCACCCCAATTAGAATGGCGATTATCAAGAACACAAGTAACAATAGGTGTTGGTGAGGATGTCAGGAAAAAGGTACACTCATACATTGCTGGTGGGGCTGCAAATTAGTGCAGCCACTCTGGAAAGCAGTATGGAGATTCCTCAGAAAGCTTGGAATGGAACCACCACTTGACCCAGCTATCCAACTCCTTGGCCTATCCCCAAAGGACTTAAAATCAGCATACTACAGAGATATAGCCACATCAATGTTCATAGCTGCTCAATTCGCCATAGCCAGATTGTGGAACCAACCTAAATGCCCTTCAGTTGATGAATGAATAAAGAAATTGTGGCATATATATACAATGGAATATTACTCTGCCATAAAGAATGATAAAATTATGGCATTTCCAGGCAAATGGATGAAATTGGTGGATATCATGCTAAGTGAGATAAGCCAATCTCAAAAAACTAAAGGGCAAATGATCTCTCTGATAAGCAGATGAGGACATATAATGGGGGATAGTAGGGGTTAGTGTTAGCGTTAGGGTTAGGTTTAGGGTTAGGGATAAGGAGGGTGGTAAGAATGGAGGAAGGAAGGATGGTATAGAGGGAAAAGAGGGGTGGGAGGGGTGGGGGAAGGGAAAAAATAACAGAATTAATCAAACAACATTACCCTATGTAAATTTGATTTTTAATAAAAATAAATAAATAAAAAAAAAGAAAGGAAATAATTAAGATGAGAGCTGAATCAATGAAATTAAGAATGAAACAACAATACTATGGGTCAATGAAATTAAATATTTTTTCTTTGAAAAGCTAAACAAGATGAATAAACCCACAGTAAACCTAGGCAAAAGAAAAAGAGAAAAGACCCAAATTAATAAAATTAGACATGAAAAAGGAGAAAACTTATGCTCCAATAAATTATAAAGCCTAAAATAACTAGATATATTCCAAAACATTTGACCTGCCAAAATTAAATCAAAAGGACACAGATAACCTAAACAGATCAATAACTAGCAATAAGATTGAAGCAATCATAAAAAGTCTTTCAACAAAGAAAAGCCAAGACCAGATGTATTCTCAACTGAATTCTATTAGATCTTTAAGGAAGAACTAATTTCGACAGTCCTCAAATTATTTCATGAAATAAGGATTGATAGAATATGTCCATATTCATTCTATGAAGTCAGTGTCACATTCATACCAAAACCAGATAAGAACACATCAAGGAAAGAAAACTACCAACTAAAATCATGATGAACTTAGATGAAAAAATCCTTAATAAAGTATTAGCAAATTGTATTCAACAACATATTAAGAAGATTTTAAATCATAATCAAATTGGTTTTATCCCAATGTTGCAAGAATGACTTAACATAATTCAATAAATGTAATTCACCATATAAATAGAATTATGAACAAAAATCATATAGTCATCACAATAGATGCAGAGAAATCTTAGCAAAATTCAGAAACCATTCAGAATAAAAAGACTGAAGAAACTACAGCTGTGAGCAACCTAATTAATATCATAAAGGCTATATACAACAAACCCTAAGCCAGAATCATAGTGAATAGGGGAAACCTAACAGCATTTCCTTTAAAATCTGGAACAAGACAAAGATGTCCACTCTTACCGCTCCTATTTAATATAGCACTAGAAATTCTAACCACAGCAACTAGTCAAGAGAAAATAAAAGGCACAAAAATAGGAAAAGAAGAAACCAAATTATTACCATTTGCAGATGATATGATTCTATTCTTAGAAAATCCAAAAGGCTCCACCAGATGCCTACTAAAGCTAATAAACAAGTTCAGCAAAGTAGCAGGTTACAGAATCAACATAGAAAGATCAATAGCTTTCCAATATATGAATAATGAATCTGCTGAGAAAGAAAATACGAAAATAATCCCATTCAAAATAGCCTCAAAAATAAAATAAAATACCTAGGAATAAATCTAACCAAGAGTAAAAGACCTCTACAATGAAAAGTACAGAACATTGAAGAAAGAAGTTGAAAAAGACACAAGAAGATGGAAAGACTACCCATGTTCATGACTAGGCAGAATTAATACTGTTAATAAGACCATACTACCAAAAGCAATATAGATTAAATGTAATCCTCATCAAAATACCAGTGACATTCCTCACAGCACTAGAAAAAAAATCCAACAATTCCTTTGCAAAAAAAGCAATGCTATACTACAGAGATACAGCCACATCAATGTTCATAGCTGCTCAATTCACAATAGCCAGATTGTGGAACCAACCTCGATGTCCTTCAATTGATGAATGGATAAAGAAACTGTGGTATATATATATATATATATAATGGAATATTACTCAGCCATAAAGAATGATAAAAGTATGGCATTTGCAGGCAAATGGATGAAATTGGAGAATATCATGCTTAATAATATAAGCCAATCTCAAAAAACCAAAGGACGAATGATATCGCTAATAAGCAGATGATGACACATAATGGAGGGTGGGAGGGGTTAGTGTTAGGGTTAGAGTTGTTAGGGTTAGGGAGGGGGGCAAGAATGGAGGAAGAAAGGACTGTATAGAGGGAAAAGAGGGGTTGGAGGGGTGGGGGGAAGGGAAAAACTAACAGAATGAATCAAACAACATTACCCTATGTAAATTTATGACTACACAAATGGTATGCCTTTACGCCATGTACAAACAGAGAAACAACATGTATCCCATTTGCGTACAATTAAAAAAAAAAAAAAAGCAATGCCAGCAGGATCACAATACCTGACTTCAAATGATACCACAAAGCTAGAATAACAAAAACTGCCTGATACTGGCATAAAACAGGATGCATAGACCAATAGTACAGAATGGAAGACAGGGACATAGAGACAAACCCCCGTCTCCATCTAATGATTGACAGAGGTGCCCAAAAACACATACATTGGAGAAAAGAGAGCCTCTTTAACAAAAGATGCTGGAAAACTGGTTACCCATATGTAGAGGAATTAAACTAGAACCTTATCTCTCACTACACAAAAAAATCAACTCAAAATGAATTAAAGACCTAAGAATCAGGCCAGAAATTATGTATCTCCTAGAAAAAACATAGAGTAAGCACGCCAGCATATGATCACAGGCAACAACTTTCTTGACTGGATCCCTAAAGCTTAGGAAATAATTCCAAAAGTTAATAAATGAGATAGGATTAAATCAAAATGCTCTGCACAGCAAAAGAAAAAATTAAAATTAAGAATATGAAAAAAGAATAAACATAATAGGAGAAAAATATTTTCTATCCACTCTTCTGATGGAAGATCAATATCCAGAATATGTAAAGAACTCAAAAAATGTAACACTAAAACAACAAACAACCCAACTAAAAGTGGTCAAAGAACTGCCTCACCTCAGGTCTAAAGCAATGGAGACATTTGACTGTGGATTGAAACCCCTAAAACTGTAAGCAAAAGTAAATATTTCCTTCTTTAAGTAGGTTTTTCTCAAGTATTTTTGTGTAGTGATGGGATATAACTGACAAACTCAGCCTCTTCCCTAATAAATCAACTCATCTTGTCTGCATTCTTCATATAACAGAGACATCACTCCACGTCCCACAGGTCGGAAAACTCTGAGTCAGATTGAGCTCCTCACATTATCTCTATCTCCTGTTATACCTCAAGCCCTGCCTCTTCTACCACAGAAATAATCCTTAGGTTCATTCATCAAACTTCCCTTTCTCTAATTTAAACCCTCATTATTTTGGTGATGAAATGATGAAAACATTCAGTGCCTCTTCCAATTCTTCCCTTCTTCCATAAGTGCTTTGCATTAACAAAAGTACTATCCTGGTTTTCAAGATGGCAGACTAGAGGGTGGCTGCATTTCATGTTGCTCCAGGACTCAGGATTCAAAAGAGGAGATATTGAGAGACTTTGGACCAACTCAAAGCAGCCGGGTGAGTCTCTCCCATTGGGGAGGTGTCCCGGATGGGGCGGTCGTCCCGGAAAGCAGGGAACTTTGTGAAGTAAGGCTGCCCGGCGAGACACCCCTCCCCCCACTGGAGCAGTGAACTTGGACAACTGGGAGCGCCGTAAAGGAGGCCGCTCGGCACAGCGCTGGGACTCAGAACAACCACTGGGGCTCCGGGCGGCGGCCCAGAGGAGGAGCAACGAGGAGAGCTGTTTGGACTCAGAGCGACCACTCCTAAACACCGGTGCCTGCCCGGAGGAGGAGGAGGAGGAGCACGGCGGGTCGCTTGGACTTGAGTGACTGCATTAGAGCTCCAGGAGGCTGCTCAGAGGAGGAGGCGAGTGGTGAGTTGTTTGGACTCAAAGCGACCGCTCCTGAACACCGGGGGGCTGCCTGGAGGAGGAGCTTGGCAGGTCGCTTGGTATCGAGCAGCCGCCCGAGAGCTCCAGGGGGCTGCCTAGAGGAGGCGTGCGGCGGGTTGCTTGGACTCACAGCGACTCAGAGCGACCGCTCCTGAATACCAGGGGGTGCCCGGAGGAGAAGGAGGAACAGGGCGGGTCACTTGGACTCGGACTGACTGCCCAGGGCGACGGGCTGTTGGCGGGAGGAGGAGGCGCCCAGTGAGTTGCTTGGACTCCTAGTGACTGCTCTGGAACACCAGGCTGCTGTCCAGAGGAAGAGGCGTGCGGAGGGTCGCTGGGTCTTGAAGGGACGGTACACGGCTCCAGGTGGATGCTCAGAGGAGGGGCCGCATAGTCAGGCGATTAGGTGCAGAGCAGGGTCCCAGGACCTAGGAGGCTTCTTGGTGGAAGAGCCGCACAGAGATAGGCTTAGGGGCAGAGCGAAGGTTCCAGGCCTGCGGGCAGATTCTCTGAGGAGAGGCAGCCTATGGAGACTCGTCTGCGAAGGGTGAGGCTCCCAGGCACTGGAGGTAGGTCAGGGCCCCTGAGAACATTGCAGAGGAAGGCAGCCCAGCCCAGGTGGTAGTTGTAGATTGAGGGGAACCTCTAGGAGAGGAACTGACCAGCGAGACCTCCCCACCGGGTGAGTCTTCCCTGCCGGGTGAGGTTTTCCCACAAGGACGGTAAAACCAGAGACACAGGCCCAAACAGGCCTTGCCTCAGTCCGCAGCCTAGTTCCCCTTTGGATGACCATTGGTCAACAAGTGGAGGCACCTCTGCCCACTAGCAGGGAATATACCCCACCTGAAGGCCATCACCCCTAGAGAGGCAGCTTCCTTGTGGAGTACCACACTATCAACTTCCTCCAAGACTTCAGACCACTGAAGGCTAAGAGAGGATATACTAGAAATCTTCAGGGACATTGTAAGTCAATAGAGGAAATCTGCAACATCTCAGCGGTCCACTGATACCTGAACAATATGAGAAAACAAGGAAAGAAAATGCCGCAAACAAATCTAGATGTTACATCAATAAAACCCAATGACAGCATGGCAGAAGAAATGACAGAAAAGGAGTTCAGAATGTACATAATTAAAATGATCAGAGAAGCAAACGATGAGATGAACGAGCAAATGCAGGCACTGAATGATGAGATGAAAGAGCAAATGCAGGCACAGAATGATCACACCAATCAGCAGTTAAAAGAGCAAATAGAGAAAGCAAAAGATCATTTCAATAAAGAGTTAGAGATATTGAAAAAAACCTAACAGAAATCCTTGAAATCAAGGAAACAATAAACCAAATTAAGAACTCCATAGAAAGCATATCCAATAGGATAGAACACCTGGAAGACAGAACCTCAGACATTGAAGACAAAATATTTAACCTTGAAAACAAAGTTGAACAAACAGAAAAGATGGTAAGAAACCATGAACAGAATCTACAAGAACTATGGGATATCATGAAAAGGCCAAATTTAAGAATTATTGGGATTGAGGAAGGCCTAGAGAAACAAGCCAAAGGAATGAACAATCTATTCAATGAAACATTAACAGAAAATTTCCCAAATCTGAAGGATGAAATGGAAAATCAAGTTCAAGAGGCTTATAGGACTCCAAATACACAAAATTACAACAGACCCACACCAAGGCACATTATAATGAAAATACCTAACATAAAAAATAAAGACAGAATTTTAAAGGCTGTGAGAGAAAAGAACCAAATTACATTCAGGGGGAAACTAATATGGATATCAGCAGATTTTTCAATCCAGACCCTAAAAGCTAGAAGGGCCTGGAACAACATGTTTCAAGCCCTGAAAGAAAATGGATGCCAGCCAAGAATCTTATACCCAGCAAAACTTACCTTCAAATTTGACGATGAAATAAAATCCTTCCATGATAAACAAAAGCTAAAAGAATTTACAAAAAGAAAGCCAGCATTACAGAACATTCTCATCAAAATATTCCATGAGGAATAGAAGAAAAACAAAGAAGCAAATCAGCAAAGGTAGGAATTATCCTAAAGGAATTGTCAAATAAAGGAGGAAACAAGTCATGTCAAATAAATTAATAAATAAATAAATAAATAAAATAAATGAAACAAATGACCGGGAATACAAATCATATCTCAATAATAACCCTGAATGTTAATGCCTGAATTCATCAATCAAAAGACGTAGACTGGCAGATTGGATTACAAAGAAAGATCCAACAATATGTTGCCTGCAAGAGACTCACCTCATAGTAAAAGATACCCATAGACTAAAGGTGAAAGGATGGGGAAAAACATACCATGCACATGGTCTCAGCAAAAAAGCTGGAGTATCCATCCTCATTTCCAATAATGTGGACTTCAAGCCAAAGTTAGTCAGAAGGGATAAAGAAGGACATTTCGTACTGCTTAAGGGAAGAATAAATCAGCAAGACATAACAATCATAAACAACTATGCCCCAAACAGTGGCTCATCCATGTATGTCAAACAAATCCTTCTCAATTTCAGAAATCACATAGACCATAACACAATAATACTAGGTGATTTTAACACGCCTCTCTCACCATTGGACAGATCTTCCAAACAAAAATTGAACAAAGAAACCATAGATCTTAATAACACAATCAATAATTTAGACTTAACGGACATTTATAGAGTATACCATCCAACCAAGAGCGAATACACTTTCTTCTCAGCAGCACATGGATCCTTCTCTAAAATAGACCATATATTATGCCACAAAGCTAATGTTAGCAAATACAAGAAGATAGAGATACTACCTTGTATTCTATCAGATCATAATGGATTGAAGTTAGAAATAAATGAAAGAGTAAAAAACAGAAACTACTACAACACCTGGAGATTAAACAACATGCTCTTATATGATGAATGGATAACAGAAGATATTAGGAAGGAAATTAAAAAATTCTTAGAGGTAAATGAGAACAAAGAAACATCATATCAAAATCTCTGGGACACTATGAAAGCAGTACTTAGAGGAAAATTTATTTCATGGAGCACATTTAATAAAAGAAATAAAACTCAACAAATAAACAACCTAACACTACGGCTCAAAACCCTAGAAAAAGAAGAACAGACCAGCACCAGAAGTAGTAGAAGACAGGAAATAGTTAAAATCAGAGCTGAAATCAACGAAATTGAAACAAAAGAAACAATACAAAAAATTGACAAAATAAATAGTTGGTTCTTCGAAAAAATAAACAAAATTGATAAACCTTTAGCCACACTAACAAAGAGAAGACGAGAAAAAACCCAAATCACTAAAATTCGAGATGAACAAGGAAATATCACAACAGACAAGATTGAAATACAAAACATAATTAGAAGCTATTTTGAAAATCTATACTCCAACAAAATAGAAAATTTCGAAGACATCAACAGGTTTCTAGAGACATATGAATTGCCTAAACTGAATGAGGAGGACATACACAATTTAAATAGAACAATTTCAAGTAATGAAGTAGAAGAGGTCATCAAAAGCCTACCAACAAAGAAAAGTCCGGGACCAGATGGGTTCTCATCCGAGTTCTACAAATCCTTTAAAGAAGAGCTCATTCCAATACTTCTCAAAGTATTCCATGAAATAGAAGAGGAGGGAACCCTCCCAAACTCATTCTATGAAGCCAGTATTACCCTGATACCCAAACCAGACAGAGACACATCGAGGAAGGAAAATTTCAGACCAATATCATTAATGAACATTGACGCAAAAATTCTCAATAAAATTTTAGCAAATCGCATACAAAAATATATTAAAAAGATAGTGCACCATGATCAAGTGGGTTTCATCCCAGGGATGCAAGGTTGGTTCGACATCAGGAAATCAATAAACGTAATTCACCATATCAACAGACTTAAAGTCAAGAATCACATGATTATTTCAATAGATGCAGAAAAAGCATTTGATAAAATACAGCACCCCTTCATGCTCAAAACACTAGAAAAAATAGGGGTACTGGGAACATTCCTTGACATTGTAAATGCCATTTATGCTAAGCCCATGGCTAATATCATTCTAAATGGTGAAAAACTGAAAGCATTCCCCCTAAAAACTGGAACAAGGCAGGGATGCCCTCTTTCACCACTTCTATTCAACATCGTTCTTGAGACTCTAGCCAGAGCAATTAGACAAACCAAAGAAATTAAAGGGATACAAATTGGAAAAGAAGAACTCAAACTATCCCTATTTGCTGATGATATGATTATATACTTAGAGGAACCAGGAAATTCCACCAGAAAACTTTTATAACTCATAAGTGAATTCAGTAAAGTAGCAGGTTACAAGATCAGTGCTCATAAATCCAATGCATTTTTATACATAAATGATGAATCTTCAGAAAGAGAAATTAGGAAAACTACCCCATTCACAATAGCCTCGAAATAAATAAAATATTTGGGGATCAATCTCACAAAAGAGGTGAAAGACCGCTACAATGAGAACTACAGAACACTAAAGAAAGAAATTAAAGAAAACCTTAGAAGATGGAAAGATCTCCCATGTTCTTGGATAGGAAGAATTAATATTGTCAAAATGGCCATCCTACCAAAAGTGCTGTACAGATTCAATGCAATTCCAATTAAAATCCCAATGATGTACCTTACAGAAATAGAGCAAGCAATTATGAAATTCATCTGGAAGAATAAGAAACCCAGAATAGCTAAAGCAATCCTTAGCAGGAAGAGTGAAGCAGGGAGTATCGCAAAACCAGATCTTCAACTCTACTACAAAGCAATAGTAACAAAAACGGCATGGTATTGGTACCAAAATAGAAAGGTAGATCAATGGTACAGAATAGAAGAAAGGACACAAACACAAATAAATACAATTTTCTCATAGTAGACAAAGGGGCCAAAAACATGCAATGGAGAAAAGATAGTCTCTTCAACAAATGGTGCAGGAAGAATTGGAAATCCATATGCAACAGAATGAAACTAAACCCATATCTCTCACCATGCACAAAACTAAACTCAAAATGGATTAAGGACCTCAGAATCAGACCAGAGACCCTGCAGATTATAGAAGAAAAAGTAGGTCCAGATCTTTAACATGTCGGCTTAGGACCAGACTTCCTCAACAGGACTCCCATAGCTCAAGAAATAAAAGCAAGAATCAACAACTGGGATAGATTCAAACTAAAAAGCTTTCTCTCAGCAAAGGAAACAATCAGTAATGTGAAGAGAGAGCCTACAGAGTGGGAGAAAATCTTCGTCAATCGTACTTTAGATAGAGCACTAATCTCCAGAATCTATAAAGAACTCAAAAAACTCTACACCAAGAATACAAATAATCCAATCGACAAATGGGCTAAGGAAATGAATAGACACTTCACAGAAGAAGATCTACAAGCAATCAACAAACATATGAAAAAATGTTCAACATCTCTAGTAATAAGAGAAATGCAAATCAAAACCACCCTAAAATTCCATCTCACTCCAATTAGAATGGCGATTATCAAGAATACAAGCAACAACAGGTGTTGGTGAGGATGTGGGGAGAAAGGTACACTCATACATTGTTGGTGGGGCTGCAAATTAGTGCAGCCACTCTGGAAAGCAGTGTGGAGATTCCTTAGAAAACTTGGAATGGACCCACCATTTGACCCAGCTATCCCACTCCTTGGCCTATCCCCAAAGGACTTAAAATCAGCATACTACAGAGATACAGCCACATCAATGTTCATAGCTGCTCAATTCACCATAGCCAGATTGTGGAACCAACCTAGATGTCCTTCAATTCATGAATGGATAAAGAAACTCTGGTATATATATACAATGGAATATTATTCAGCCATAAAGAATGATAAAATTATGGCATTTTCAGGCAAATGGATGAAACTGGAGAATATCATGCTAAGTGAGATAAGGCAATCTCAAAAAAACCAAAGGACGAATGATATCGATAATAAGTAGATGATGACGTCACATAATGGGGGGAGGGAGGGGTTAGTGTTAGGGTTAGAGTTAGGGTTAAGGAGGGGGGCAATAATGAAGGAATGAAGGACTGTATATAGGGAAAAGAGGGGTGGGAGGGGTGGGGGGAAGGGGAAAAAAACAGAATGAATCAAACAACATTACCCTATGTAAATTTATGATTACACAAATGGTATGCCTTTACACCATGTACAAACAGAGAAACAACATGTATCCCATTTGTTTACAATAAAAAAAATAAAAAATAAAATAAAAAAAGAACTTAATAAAATACCACAAAAAAGTACTATCCTCTTAAACATGAAGATATATTGCATCTCATCCTCCTACTCAAAAACCTTAAAGCTATGAAATATTGGCAAGCAATTATAAGTGACATTTGATTCCCCTACATTTTAGTGCAGTTTAACATTTAAAGTCCATTGCACTCGATGCATCTACATAACGGATGCTATGCTGAACTATGTTCTGTTCTTCCGAACATAATTTGGATGTTCATAGTTTCCAACCCTCTGTACTCACTGGTGCTCAGCCAAGAATTCTTTCTTGGCTATCACCACATCTCCAGTCTGCACAAATCTGAAATCTCTGGTTGGGAGCCAAAGAATAGGGACTTGTGGAAAATTCATCTTTGAGGCAAAAGATCAGTGGACATGATGTGGTCAGCTATTGGTAAAGTTTAAGGCTAAATGATAAATCTGAGCACGCAGAAACCTGAAGTGACAAATCTAACTGCAAACCTCACTAAATTTAATAAAGAAAAAGACATACATTCTATACCAGATCTGCAAAATGGTCACGCTCAGTGATTTCTGGCTTGTACCTCTTTGCGGGGCCCGATACCCTACTCCCATGGATTCTCTCATAAACGTAGATCTCTATAAAATTAGAGTCTGACAGAAAATAACAATACAGCCCATTCAAAACAGAAGAGAAGAAATGTCCCTTGCTTAGAAAATATGAAACTACTCCTCTTGCTAGGTTGACTAGCAGGTGAGTTTCAAATATTTTTGGTAGCATTTGTTTCAAAATGTTCTCCCTTTCACAGACTTTTCTACAATTTCTTAAATGAAAAAAAATATATGACTGCCATGTAAGGAAAAGCTAAAAACAGCATATGCCATTTTATATAACCAGGTGCATCCTAGCATGTCAGATCACCTTAATCCCCCAGTGAGTAAGCACTAGTTGAACTACTGAGATATTTCCATTTATTATAGTCTCGTTTCTTGAATGTCTGTGGCATCCGTAACCAAGAACCAATTACCAATGTAGGTCATTAATCATCAGAGCAGCTTAGTGCCAAAAACCAGAGTAAGGCTGCCTCTTCTGTTTTCCTTAAGTTTCTCTACAAAATGCCACATAAATGAATGGTCATTCTTCTATGAGAAAGGCAGTCTTGTGTAGACTCTGAATTAAATGTTCATTAAACTTCATAAAAAGTTTCTTCCCACAAAATGCATCATTTCGAGTAATTTATCTGTAACTTTTTTTAGCAATAAAGCATGAATTCACATGTCATATTTTATATGTCATAAAAAGCATTCAATTATTAAAAAAATACTCAGTTTTTATTGTATCAAGGCCAGTTACAGAGATCAACAGATACTGATAACTGCAACCTATGAGCTATGTGGCCAATGAAATAAAATATGAAGCCTAATCAATATATAGTACATTTTTTTCCAAAATAAATATAACTTTCCATATGGAGGAATGTTTTCATTTTTAAGAAAATTATGTGTAGTCAAATTGCATTCCAAGTTCTTAATACTTTTATGAAGCCCTGGAACACTGAGTGCCCTGGGAAAAAGACATGTTACTTGCTTTACATAGGCATTAGAGAATTGGGAAAACTAATTTTATCCACCAACAGGTACAAGTGGTACAAAATGAAATCTGGGTTGACAATGAAGAATGCCCTTAGATTCAGATGTTCTTAGAAGGCATACAGTACCTTGTCAAAGAGAAAAGTGAAGATCAACTAAATTAAGGACATGGAGCTTGATTAAACTATCGAAAATTTCCAGTACAGAAAGGCATGGATTTTTTTTTTTTTTAATTTTATTTATTTATTTTTTTTTTTATTGTAAACAAATGGGATACATGTTGTTTCTCTGTTTGTACATGGCGTAAAGGCATACCATTTGTGTAATCATAAATTTACATAGAGCAATGTTGTTTGATTCATTCTGTTATTTTTTCCCTTCCCCCCACCCCTCCCACCCCTCTTTACCCTCTATACAGTACTTCCTTCCTCCATACTTGCCCCCCTCCCTAACCCTAACTCTAACCCTAACACTAACCCTTCCCTCCCCCCCATTATGTGTCATCCTCCACTTATTAGCGATATCATTCGTCCTTTGGCTTTTTGAGATTGGCTTATCTCACTTAGCATGATATTCTCCAATTTCATCCATTTGCCTGCAAATGCCATAATTTTATCATTCTTTATGGCTGAGTAATGTTCCATTGTATATATATACCACAGTTTCTTTATCCATTCATCAATTGAAGGGCATCTAGGTTGGTTCCACAGTCTGGCTATTGTGAATTGAGCAGCTATGAACATTGATGTGGCTGTGTCCCTGTAGTATGCTGATTTTAAGTCCTTTGGGTATAGGCCAAGGAGTGGGATAGCTGGGTCAAATGGCGGGTCCATTCCAAGTTTCTAAGGAATCTCCACACTGCTTTCCAGAGTGGCTGCACTAATTTGCAGCCCCACCAGCAGTGTATGAGTGTACCTTTCTCCCCACATCCTCGCCAACACCTGTTGTTGCTCGTATTCTTGATAATCGCCATTCTAATTGGGGTGAGATGGAATCTTAGGGTGGTTTTGATTTGCATTTCTCTTATTACTAGAGATGTTGAACATTTTTCCATATGTTTGTTGATTGCTTGTAGATCTTCTTCTGTGAAGTGTCTATTCATTTCCTTAGCCCATTTGTTGACTGGACTGTTTGAATTCTTGGAGTAGAGTTTTTTGAGTTCTTTATAGATTCTGGAGATTAGTGCTCTATCTGAAGTATGATTGGCAAAGATATTCTCCCACTCTGTAGGCTCTTTCTTCGCATTGCTGATAGTTTCCTTTGCTGAGAGAAAGCTTTTTAGTTTGAATCTATCCCAGTGGTTGATTCTAGCTTTTATTTCTTGTGCTATGGGAGTCCTGTTAAGGAAGTCTGGTCCTAGACCAACAAGGTGAAGATTTGGACCTACTTTTTCTTCTATGATCTGCAGGGTCTCTGGTCTGATTCCGAGGTCCTTAATCCATTTTGAGTTTAGTTTCGTGCATGGTGAGAGATATGGGTTTAGTTTCATTCTGTTGCATATGGATTTCCAATTCTCCCAGCACCATTTGTTGAAGAGGCTATCTTTTCTCCATTGCATATTTTTGGCACCTTTGTCTAGTATGAGAAAATTGTATTTATTTGGGATTGTGTCCGTGTCCTCTATTCTGTACCATTGATCTACCTTTCTATTTTGGTACCAATACCATGCCGTTTTTGTTACTATTGCTTTGTAGTAGAGTTGAAGATCTGGTATTGCAATACCCCCTGTTTCACTCTTCCTGCTAAGGATTGCTTTAGCTATTCTGGGTTTCTTATTCTTCCAGATGAATTTCATAATTGCCTGCTCTATTTCTGTAAGGTACGTCATTGGGATTTTAATTGGAATTGCATTGAATTTGTATAGCACTTTAGGTAGTATGGCCATTTTGACAATATTAATTCTTCCTATCCAAGAACATGGAAGATCTTTCCATCTTCTAAGGTGTTCTTTAATTTCTTTCTTTAGTGTTGTATAGTTCTCATTGTAGAGGTCTTTCACCTCTTTTGTGAGATTGATTCCCAAGTATTTTATTTTTTTCGAGGCTATTGTGAATGGGGTAGTTTTCCTAATTTCTCTTTCTGAAGATTCATCACTTATGTATAAAAATGCGTTGGATTTATGGGCATTGATCTTGTAACCTGCTACTTTACTGAAATCACTTATGAGTTCTAAGAGTTTTCTGGTGGAATTTCCAGGTTCCTCTAAATATATAATCATGTCATCAGCGAACAGGGATAGTTTGAGTTCTTCTTTTCCAATTCGTATCCCTTTAATTTCTTTGGTTTGTCTAATTGCTCTGGCCAGAGTCTCAAGAACGATGTTGAATAGAAGTGGTGAAAGAGGGCATCCCTGCCTTGTTCCAGTTTTTAGGGGGAGTGCTTTCAGTTTTTCACCATTTAGAATGATATTAGCCATGGGCTTAGCATAAATGGCCTTTACAATATTAAGGAATGTTCCCACTATCCCTATTTTTTCTAGTGTTTTGAGCATGAAGGGGTGCTGTATTTTATCAAATGCTTTTTCTGCATCTATTGAAATAATCATGTGATTCTTGACTTTAAGTCTATTAATATGGTGAATTACGTTTATTGATTTCCTGATGTTGAACCAACCTTGCATCCCTGGGATGAAACCCACTTGATCATGGTGCACTATCTTTTTAATATGTTTTTGTATGCGATTTGCTAAAATTTTGTTGAGAATTTTTGCGTCGATGTTCATTAAGGATATTGGTCTGAAATTTTCTTTCCTTGATGAGTCTCTGTCTGGTTTAGGTATCAGTGTGATATTGGCTTCATAGAATGAGTTTGGGAGGGTTCCCTCCTCTTCTATTTTATGGAATACTTTGAGAAGTATTGGAATGAGCTCTTCCTTAAAGGTTTTGTAGAACTCGGCTGAGAACCCATCTGGTCCCGGACGTTTCTTTGTTGGTAGGCTTTTGATGACTTCTTCTATTTCAGTACTTGAAATTGGTCTATTTAAATTGTTTATGTCCTCCTCATTCAGTTTAGGCAATTCATATGTCTCTAGAAACCTGTTGATGTCTTCGAAATTTTCTATTTTGTTGGAGTATAGATTTTCAAAATAGCTTCTAATTATGTTTTGTATTTCCATCCTGTCTGTTGTGATATTTCCTTGTTCATTCCGAATTTTATTGATTTGGGTTTTCTCTCGTCTTCTCTTTGTTAGTGTGGCTAAAGGTTTATCAATTTTGTTTATTTTTTCGAAGAACCAACTATTTATTTTGTCAATTTTTTGTATTGTTTCTTTTGTTTCAATTTCATTGATTTCAGCTCTGAGTTTAACTATTTCCTGTCTTCTACTACTTTTGGTGCTGTTCTGTTCTTCTTTTTCTAAGGCTTTGAGCTGTAGTGTTAGGTTGTTTATTTGTTGAGTTTTACTTCTTTTATTAAATGCGCTCCATGAAATAAATTTCCCTCTAAGTACTGCTTTCATAGTGTCCCAGAGAATTTGATATGATGTTTCTTTGTTCTCATTTACCTCTAAGAATTTTTTAATTTCCTTCCTAATATCTTCTGTTATCCATTCATCATATAATAGCATATTGTTTAATCTCCAGATGTTGGAATAGTTTCTGTGTTTTACTCTTTCATTTATTTCTAACTTCAATCCATTATGATCTGATAGAATACATGGTAGTGTCTCTATCTTCTTGTATTTGCTAACATTAGCTTTGTGGCATAATATATGGTCTATTTTAGAGAAGGATCCATGTGCTGCTGAGAAGAAAGTGTATTCGCTCTTGGTTGTATGGTATATTCTATAAATGTCCGTTAAGTCTAAATTATTGATTGTGTTATTGAGATCTATGGTTTCTTTGTTCAATTTTTGTCTGGAAGACCTGTCCAGTGGTGAGAGAGGCGTGTTAAAATCACCTAGTATTATTGTGTTATGGTCTATTTGGTTTCTGAAATTGAGAAGGATTTGTTTGACATACATGGATGAGCCACTGTTTGGGGCATAGATGTTTATGATTGTTATATCTTGCTGATTTATGCTTCCCTTAAGCAGTATGAAATGACCTTCTTTATCCCTTCTGACTAACTTTGGCTTGAAGTCCAGATTATCGGAAATGAGGATGGATACTCCAGCTTTTTTGCTGAGTCCATGTGCATGGTATGTTTTTCCCCATCCTTTCACCTTTAATCTATGGGTATCTTTTTCTATGAGGTGAGTCTCTTGCAGGCAACATATTGTTGGATCTTTCTTTTTAATCCAGTCTGCCAGTCTATGTCTTTTGATTGATGAATTCAGGCCATTAACATTCAGGGTTATTATAGAGAAATGATTTGGTTTCCCGGTCATTTGGTTCATTTTTAAAATTTTGTTTATTTATTTGTTTGACACAACTTGTTTCCTCCTTTATTTGACAATTCCTTTAGGGTAATTCCTCCCTTTGCTGATTTGCTTCTTTGTTTTTCATCTCTTCCTCATGGAATATTTTGTTGAGAATGTTCTGTAATGCTGGCTTTCTTTTTGTAAATTCTTTTAGCTTTTGTTTATCATGGAAGGATTTTATTTCATCGTCAAATTTGAAGGTAAGTTTTGCTGGGTATAAGATTCTTGTTTGGCATCCATTTTCTTTCAGGGCTTGAAAAATGTTGTTCCAGGACCTTCTAGCTTTTAGGGTCTGGATTGAAAAATCTGCTGATATGCGTATTGGTTTCCCCCTGAATGTAATTTGGTTCTTTTCTCTCACAGCCTTTAAAATTCTGTCTTTATTTTGTATGTTAGGTATTTTCATTATAATGTGCCTTGGTGTGGGTCTGTTGTAATTTTGTGTATTTGGAGTCCTGTAAGCCTCTTGAACTTGATTTTCCATTTCATTCTTCAGATTTGGGAAATTTTCTGATATTATTTCATTGAATAGGTTGTTCATTCCTTTGGCTTGTTTCTCTAGGCCTTCCTCAATCCCAATAATTCTTAAATTTGGCCTTTTCATGATATCCCATAGTTCTTGTAGATTCTGTTCATGATTTCTTACCATCTTCTCTGTTTGTTCAGCTTTGTTTTCAAGGTTAAATATTTTGTCTTCAATGTCTGAGGTTCTGTCTTCCAGGTGTTCTATCCTATTGGATATGCTTTCTATGGAGTTCTTAATTTGGTTTATTGTTTCCTTCATGTCAAGGATTTCTGTTTGGTTTTTTTTCAATATCTCTAACTCTTTATTGAAATGATCTTTTGCTTCCTGTATTTGCTCTTTTAACTGTCGATTGGTGCAATCAATCAATGCTTGCATTTGCTCTTTCATCTCATCATTCAATGCTTGCATTTGCTCTTTCATCTCCTCATTTGCTTCTCTGATCATTTTAATTATGTACATTCTGAACTCCTTTTCTGTCATTTCTTCTGCCATGCTGTCATTGGGTTTTATTGATGTAACATCTAGATTTGTTTGCAGCATTTTCTTTCCTTGTTTTCTCATGTTGTTCAGATATCAGTGGACCGCTGAGATATTGCAGATTTCCTCTGTTGATTTACAATGACCCTGAAGATTTCTATATATATCCCCTCTTAGCCTTCAGTAGGCTGAAGTCTTGGAGGAGGTTGATAATGCGGTGCTCCACAAGGAAGCTGCCTCTCTAGGAGTGGTGGCCTTCAGGTGGGGTATATTCCCTGCTAGTGGGCAGAGGTGCCTCCACTTGTTGACCAATGGTCATCCAAAGGGGACCTAGGCTGTGGGCTGAGGCAAGGCCTGTTTGGGCCTGTGTCTCTGGTTTTACCGTCCTTGTGGGGAAACCTCACCCGGCAGGGAAGACTCACCCAGTGGGGAGGTCTCGCTGGTCAGTTTCCTCCTAGAGGTTCCCCTCAATTTACAGCTACTGCCTTTGCTGGGCTGCCTTCCTCTGCAAAGTTTCCAGGGGCCTGGCCCTACCTCCTGGGCCTGGGAGCCTCACCCTTCGCAGATGAATCTCCTTAGGCTGCCCCTCCTCAGAGAATTTGCCCATAGGCCTGGAACCTTCGCTCCGCCCTAAGCCTGTCTCTGTGCGGCTCTTCCACCCAGAAGCCTCCTAGATCCTGGGACCCTGTTCTGCACCTAATCGCCTGGCTGCGTGGCCCCTCCTCTGAGAAGCCACCTGTGGCCCCGTACAATCGCTCTGAGTCCCAGAGACCCGCCACAGGCCTCTTCCTCCAGACAGCCGCCCAGTATGCCGGTGCGGTCACTAGGAGTCCAAGAAACTCACTTCGTGCCTCCTCCTCCCACCAACCACCCGTAGCCCGGGGCAATCAATCACTCCGAGTCGAAGTGACCCTCCCCGTTCCTCCTCCTTCTCCAGATAACCCCCCAGGTGTTCAGGAGCAGTCCCTCTGAGTGGCTCTGAATCCACGTGACCCGCTGCACGGGTCCTCTGGGCACCGCCCGGAGCTCTGGTGTGGCCCCTCAAGACCAAGCATCCCACCACGCTTCTCCTCCAGGCAGCCCCCCTGTGTTCAGGAGCTGTCACTTTAAGACCAAACAACTCACCACTCGCCTTCTCCTCTGAGCAGCCGCCTGGAGCGCTAACGCAGTCACTGCGAGTCCAAAGGACCCGCCGTGCTCCTTCTCCTCCTTCTCCTACTCCTCCGGGCAGGCCCCGGGGTTCAGAAGTGGTCAGAGTCCAAACAGCTTACCACGCAGCCCCTTCTCTGGCAACCGCCTGTAGTTCCCGTGTAGTCACCCGAATCCAAGCGGCCGCTCCTCTTCCTCCTTGTCCTCAGGGCAGGCCCCGGGGTTCAGAAGCGTCGTTCTGATTCCAAACAGCTCGCCGCGCGGCTTCTCCTCTGGCAACCACCTGCAGCTCTGGTGCAGTCTCTCCGAATCCAAGTGGCCACGCTCCTCTCCTCCTCCTCAGGGCAGGCCCCGGTGTCCTGAGTCCACACAGTTCTCCCCGCCACTCCTCCCCCGGGCAGCCGCCGGAGCCCCAGTGGCTGCTCCGAGTCCCAGCGCTGTGCCGAGCGGCCTCCTCTATAGGCATGGATTTTAAGAAAGCAGATACCTGCTACTTTATTTTAGGTGTCTTCTTATAGAATTTCTTGTTCATCTTACAAACCTTTAACAAAGCATGCTGTGCACTAAATTGTGTGGAGTGAAAGATCGAGGGGGCGCAAAAGGCAGTAAATGCAGAAAAAGGACAACACTTAAGAAAAGAAGAATGCAGAAGGAAAATTCTGAGGAAACCATGAGTCAGAGCCTTTGGAAACTCAAAAGAAATGTAATTTCCCCATGACTCACAACGATATTAGGCGATAACTATAAAAGAGGAGGCTTTAACCAATTTTTGATGAATTTCAAGTAGCAGTGCAAACCCAGAATCTACCTGGGTTGCCAATATTTCTTCAGAATTTATCAGTACCTACTACGCACTATTCTAGCCTTTGAGATAAAGTAGATATAGTACATGGGTCTGTATGGCTGGAGCGAAGTGAGGGGAGACTTGTAGAAAGTGAGACCAGAGAGCTAACATGGACAGACACAGGCCCTGGTTGGTACTCAGAGGGAGGGAGATGGGATGGCTCTGCAGGGTTTCCAGTGTCGGGGGCAGGGTAGAATGATCACTTGATCTGACTTAACATTTTAACAGACATCTGTTTATGGTGAAGAGGGGAAGCAGGAAGATTCTTTTAAAGGCCAGTAGGGCCATCCAGGAGAGAGATGGTGGCAGTGACAGGGATGCTCACAGAGAAGGTGGTCAGAAGTGATGGAGACTGGACCTCTTTTGAAGATAAAGGCAACAGGAGTTGCTGATAAATTTCATGTGGAGTGTAAGACCAAGTTCAAGGAAGATTCCAAGTTTCTCAGGGAAAGCAGCTGTAAATATGGAAATCAATTCTGATTTCCCAATCAGGGATATTGTAGCCTCTTGAGAAAGAACTTAAAATGTATGAGTGGCAACATCTACATATGTATCAGCCATGTTGAATATATCAACCATGTTAGACCTGTTTCCTTCTTCCATTCTCATCCTGAAACATGACAGGCAAGGCAGGTTTTCTCCATTTTTTTGCCTGCTACAAGTTATGTCTTGACAGTTTTTAATAGGACTTGAGCTGCAAATGGTGTGCTTCATGTTTTCATAGTGTAATCAGCTTGTTTTGAGCTTAAATAACTTTGAAGCAGAATTTCTTCATTTGCCTTTCTCTCATTTGGATGAAAACTCCCTGAATTTAGAGATTCTGTGCAAATGTTCCTTGAACTATGATTAAGGTGACTCTAAAGACATGTCCCTACATCTGAGCCCGCAGAAATTCTGCAGTGGAGAGAGGAAAAGGAGCAAGGAGAAAGTTGGAGGTGAGATACTGGAGCTAGTTTTGACGGGGTACATCCATCCAAGACATTCTAACCTCTGATCTCTCCCAGTCTGTAAACTTAAAATCAGATCACAGGTTTTGATATGAGGACATGTACTCACTTTGCAAACAAAAGCACTTAATGAAATATTTAGACATTACTGATGTTGTTACATTATATTTCACTAAGCAATAAAATGTAATCCGAGAAAAGAATTATGACTGTTTAGTTTCATTCTGTTGCATATGGATTTCCAATTCTCCCAGCACCATTTGTTGAAGAGGCTATCTTTTCTCCATTGCATATTTTTGGCACCTTTGTCTAGTATGAGAAAATTGTATTTATTTGGGTTTGTGTCCGTGTCCTCTATTCTATACCATTGATCTACCTTTCTATTTTGGTACCAATACCATGCCGTTTTTGTTACTATTGCTTTGTAGTAGAGTTGAAGATCTGATATTGCAATACCCCCTGTTTCACTCTTCCCGCTAAGGATTGCTTTAGCTATTCTGGGTTTCTTATTCTTCCAGATGAATTTCATAATTGCTTGCTCTATTTCTGTAAGGTACATCATTGGGATTTTAATTGGAATTGCATTGAATTTGTATAGCACTTTAGGTAGTATGGCCATTTTGACAATATTAATTCTTCCTATCCAAGAACATGGAAGATCTTTCCATCTTCTAAGGTGTTCTTTAATTTCTTTCTTTAGTGTTGTATAGTTCTCATTGTAGAGGTCTTTCACCTCTTTTGTGAGATTGATTCCCAAGTATTTTATTTTTTTCGAGGCTATTGTGAATGGGGTAGTTTTCCTAATTTCTCTTTCTGAAGATTCATCACTTACGTATAAAAATGCGTTGGATTTATGGGCATTGATCTTGTAACCTGCTACTTTACTGAATTCACTTATGAGTTCTAAGAGTTTTCTGGTGGAATTTCCAGGTTCCTCTAAATATATAATCATGTCATCAGCGAACAGGGATAGTTTGAGTTCTTCTTTCCCAATTTGTATCCCTTTAATCTCTTTGGTTTGTCTAATTGCTCTGGCCAGAGTCTCAAGAACGATGTTGAATAGAAGTGGTGAAAGAGTGCATCCCTGCCTTGTTCCAGTTTTTAGGGGGAGTGCTTTCAGTTTTTCACCATTTAGAATGATATTAGCCATGGGCTTAGCATAAATGGCCTTTACAATGTTAAGGAATGTTCCCACTATCCCTATTTTTTCTAGTGTTTTGAGCATGAAGGGGTGCTGTATTTTATCAAATGCTTTCTCTGCATCTATTGAAATAATCATGTGATTCTTGACTTTAAGTCTATTAATATGGTGAATTACGTTTATTGATTTCCTGATGTTGAACCAACCTTGCATCCCTGGGATGAAACCAACTTGATCATGGTGCACTATCTTTTTAATATGTTTTTGTATGCGATTTGCTAAAATTTTGTTGAGAATTTTTGCATCGATGCTCATTAAGGATATTGGTCTGAAATTTTCTTTCCTTGATGAGTCTCTGTCTGGTTTAGGTATCAGGGTGATATTGGCTTCATAGAATGAGTTTGGGAGGGTTCCCTCTTCTATTTTATGGAATACTTTGAGAAGTATTGGAATGAGGTCTTCTTTAAAGGTTTTGTAGAACTCGGCTGAGAACCCATCTGGTCCCGGACTTTTTTTTGTTGGTAGGCTTTTGATGACTTCTTCTATTTCAGTACTTGAAATTGGTCTATTTAAATCAGACCAGAGACCCTGCAGATTATAGAAGAAAAATTAGGTCCAAATCTTCACCTTGTTGGTCTAGGATCAGACTTCCTTAACAGGACTCCCATAGCACAAGAAATAAAAGCTAGAATCAACCACTGGGATAGATTCAAACTAAAAAGCTTTCTCTCAGCAAAGGAAACTATCAGCAATGCGAAGAAAGAGCCTACAGAATGGGAGAATATCTTTGCCAATCACACTTCAGATAGAGCACTAATCTCCAGAATCTATAAAGAACTCAAAAAACTCTACTCCAAGAATTCAAATAATCCAGTGGACAAATGGGCTAAGGAAATGAATAGACACTTCACAGAAGAAGATCTACAAGCAATCAACAAACATATGGAAAAATGTTCAACATCTCTAGTAATAAGAGAAATGCAAATCAAAACCACCCTAAGATTCCATCTCACCCCAATTAGAATGGCGATTATCAAGAATACGAGCAACAACAGGTGTTGGCGAGGATGTGGGGAGAAAGGTACACTCATACATTGCTGGTGGGGCTGCAAATTAGTGCAGCCACTCTGGAAAGCAGTGTGGAGATTCCTTAGAAAACTTGGAATGGACCCGCCATTTGACCCAGCTATCCCACTCCTTGGCCTATACCCAAAGGACTTAAAATCAGCATACTACAGAGACACAGCCACATCAATGTTCATAGCTGCTCAATTCACAATAGCCAGACTGTGGAACCAACCTAGATGCCCTTCAATTGATGAGTGGATAAAGAAACTGTGGTATATATATACAATGGAACATTACTCAGCCATAAAGAATGATAAAATTATGGCATTTGCAGGCAAATGGATGAAATTGGAGAATATCATGCTAAGTGAGATAAGCCAATCTCAAAAAGCCAAAGGACGAATGATATCGCTAATAAGTGGAGGATGACACATAATGGGGGGGAGGGAAGGGGTAGTGTTAGGGTTAGAGTTAGGGTTAGGGAGGGGGGCAAGTATGGAGGAAGGAAGTACTGTATAGAGGGTAAAGAGGGGTGGGAGGGGTGGAGGGAAGGGAAAAAATAACAGAATGAATCAAACAACATTACTGTATGTAAATTTATGATTACACAAATGGTATGCCTTTACGCCATGTACAAACAGAGAAACAACATGTATCCCATTTGTTTACAATAAAAAAAAAAAAAAAGAATTATGACTGTTGCCAATTTCAACCCTATAAGCACTAGGACGTGCTTCCATTTGAAGATAGATAGGTTTCTTCTCCATAACTACCTCCAAAGTGGTTATTCACAGAATCCAGCAGTTCTGTGCCTACAGCCTTCCCCCTGAGGGAGGGTGAAGCCTGCTAGCAATACACAGACCAGCCAAGAAGTCTCACCAGTCCCATCTTCACCCCCCAGCTAGAGAATATAACGGACCAGTACTAAACCCAAATGATCAGTGGTCTTGTTCCTAGCACCTAATTGCTGTTTTCCTTTTGCCATTGTTGCACAAAACCACTACATTTCCATTCAGCAACTCTTGGCACAGACACATTTTATGCAGTCTGTAGAAGTCATGGGCCTTTCTCAAATATCATGCAAATTTTAAATTCACTAGAATAACATGCATGAGATTAACACAGAAAATCTATCACAGTGGAATGCCGTTCTATCTAGCACCCTCTTGATGGTCCAGGAACAGAAGCATAGTTCAGTGATTTCTTTTTTAGTAATCTTGGAAATTTTGTTTAAATTATTTTATATTTTAGTTCTGTTTTATTGTCAACTAATATTTCCCACAGTAATATGATTCATGAGAGCCTTTAAAAGGAGTTTAAGAATTAATACAGATTTGGACGGTGTTGGCTACATCAAAGGAGTTGTTAAAAGGTCTCATGCCTCCCAAACCACAGATGGTTCCAATCCCAGCATTTTATAATCCAAAAAGTCCAACATACCTAAGTATAAACAAGTGAATACATTTTAGACTCTATAAAAAATTATTAAATTCCCTTGCAATTCATGATTTTAATGGTGGCCTGTTTTGCCTTCAAAACAAAATAAAGGTGATTGTCCTCAGCTCACTTTTATTATTAGATCTTCCCCAAAATAGAAAAAACAATTTTGAAGCATTATAAATCCTTTAAAGTATCAAAGATTAAAGTTAGATTTAAGTCGTGAATTATTTTTATTGTCTTAGAAAAATGGGTTTTATTCAATGTCAACCTACTCCTTTCAAAATATGTTGCTTAATACATATTACTTCGTCTCCTTTGTGGTTTTGTGTATAACTAATAGGATATACAACTCAGAGTGGCGTAAACACAGGTAGGTACTGCTCCTTAACACTGGGCAGTCCCCAGGTTGCTCCATGATGACATCAGGACCCAGGCTCCACCCCAGGACTTGCTTCCTTAGTCCTGGGTTGGCACAGCCCAGGCCCCAAGTCCTGGCACTGAAAACCCACACCAAAGAGAACTCTCAACCGCAACACACTTCTCAGAGCTGACGCCCTCTCCCAGGAGCCCCAAGCCTTTTTCACTTACATATTGGACAGAACTGGGTTGTATGTCCCCAAACCAGTCATGGTAATGGAAAACAAGATTGTCAGGTTGGCACTGAAATGACCATGACTAATCTCCTGGACCTGGGTACTCTGCCACCCAAACAGCCTCAGGATTCCAATAAGGAAAGAGTGAGGAAACCTGATGCAGACTTCCACATAAAACGTGGGCTCTTTACTATATAAATACTTTTTAAATCTTTTTAAAAAAGAAAAAAAGCACTCGTTTCATATACTTAACTATTCATGAATGGAGAAAATGAGGTCTCAAGAAATCCAGTGATTTTTCAACAGGCATTGGCCAAGATCACACTGCTCATAAGCTGCCCAGTCTGAACTGGGGCCTGGCTGACTCCAAAACTCTCTCCATCTGAGCCACACAGTCCCTTGATTCTACCAGTCCAAGCAAAGTACAATGGGCCAAGCCATTCCGGCTGGAATGTCAGGCTCTGTCTGCCAAATCAGACTTTTCTTGGAAAAAGATGCTCTTGTGAATCTTTAGTATATGCTCCCCCAAACAAATATGTTTGGGTTTAAAGAAAAACTCTCCCTGGAGTGAAGGTGACAGGGACCATCAGTTCCAGAGAAGAGAAAATATTACTTCTTCCAGTCTCTCCACAAACTGGTGGCATGTGCCTTGAGATCAGCACCAGTCATCTGTCATAGGTGGCGTCTTTTGGAAGATTTGAGAGCCTCGTAATTGTTTATTGACTCACACCCAGCTTTGCTTCACTTCTACCAGAGGAGAAGCTATTTTTCTATAATTTAGTGGTAAATGACTTTTGAATAATGAGAACTTGGAGGGAGGAAAGAGGAAGTTATATGAAGCAAGGCAAATAATTGAAGATGTTCATAATGCAAGTCATTTTTCTCCAGAAATAGCACCTGCTGAATTCCCCATCTTTTTGTCTTGGGTGCAGAAAAAAATAACCAAAACCAGGCTCTGTGTTGTCTTAAGATATTGATGTTCAGGTATTAAGTGGCAGAGCAGCTGCTACTCTCATAGAATTAGACAGTAGCAAAATTTAATGATCTCCACAAGCTGCTAATTATGTTTTCTGCTGATATATTCTTACTAAAATTCCCTATTCTTGGTCTCATCTTCTGTCTACAATTTTTCACCAAGGAAAAGTTTATATTCATCTTTCTAAGTGTTTAATATATTATTTTAGGGTGAATGTTTACCTCAGGAATACTTTTAATACAAATTTCACTTAATGAAACCACACTTACTTGGGTAAGCGATAAGAAGCAACAAAGAAGTACCGTAGGGACATATTCCCAGCATTGCTTTTAATTTGCTAATTGATATGGATTTTACAGATAACTCTTTATCTAATTTTCTCTTTTCTTTAAAATAGAACTTGAAAAAAAAATTTTAAAACCGTGTATTTTGCTACTGGCTCTTTTACTCTACTTTATTTTTTTAAATGATCTAGTAGAATCAGCAGAAATAAATGGGTTACATATATTTTATTTAAAATTGCCCACAGTTGACCTGTGGTGAAGTCTCAAATGACTTCACCTCTGCAAAACAGCTCAAAGAGGTGCAGTTAAGGATATGATGGGCTTCAAGTGTTTGTGGAAAAGAAAGAACTAAGTAATATGCAAATTACTATAAATTCTATAAATTCCAATTATATAATGGAGTTACTATAAATTCCATTTTACCATAATTTCTGGGATCCATGCATTTTCAAATATATTTCAAGGAAATTTGGGGGAATAGTTGTTTGGTTTTTTGTTTGTTTGTTTGTTTGGTGGTGGTGGTGTTTTTTTCTTGTTTGAAGTAATAACTAAGGAAATTTGTCAGTTCTTCCCCATTTTATATTTTTATTTGTGCCTCTTAGCGTAGAAGTGTGTTTTTAAATGCTTGACATAGTGTGGTCTATTAATCAGAGGTCAGTGTGGAAACAAGAATAAGTATCGGTGCTCTCAACTTTAAAATACAACTTTGAACACTACAATGAGCACCGTTCTATCTGGCCAAAGAAATGCCTTGTGTTTCAGAAAGTGACCATTTGCAAAGTATTATGCATCATCTCATGTGTCTTCATGTGCCCCCTTGTCCTTAAGCTGGTGAGTGGGAGACGGCTCCTCTTCTCCAGGGAAAAGTGGGATTCCAAGGTAAGGAGAAATGTCCTGTGGATTGGGGTGGAGCTCAGAGCAAGACACAGACTTGGACCTACAGCAAAGCATTCTGGTCAGTTTACACGGTAAAAATATGGGGGGAAATGACTGGCAAAATACCTGACTAGAAATACAGAAAACTGTGATAACTTCATTCTGATTTGTTTCCATATGAGTCTACAAACTACTGCTTCATACGACAACTTCCTCAGTATGTAAACACCCTTGCTACAGTTAGTGTTCAGAGGACTTAAGAAAGAGGCCAATTCCTTCCTTTAATGGCACTGTTCTCTCTTGTTGATTTTTTAATATCTTTACATTTTTATTAAAACTCTGCTTCCATTTTCTATGTCTGGAAATGCAAAATTAATGAGTCCATTGATACTTACTTCACCAAATTTGTATCACTATCAATCCAAAGCCTGTCATATGACAACCAGTTAAATGTAGACCATGAAAATTATTCAGTATAGAAAAGCATGATTTTTGTCTTTCATGGTCTTATTTTTAGCTATGATTAATTTTTTTACCTCTTCATAAATTTTAACTATGAATTAATATATTCTGTCTTATGCATACATGTAGTTCTGTGCCTGCCAAATACTGAGATTGGTTAGTGTAATATTTTAACTTTAATTTTTGTGGGGAGGAATATACTGAGGACTTAACCCTGGGGCAATTCACCCTAACCCTTTTTTTTTATTTTTTATTTTGAGACAGGGTCTTACTAAGTTGCTTGGTGCCTTGCTAGGTCGCTGAGATCATCCTTGAAGTTGCCATCCTCCTGCCTCAGCCTCCCTAGCCACTGGAATTACAAGTGAAGCCAGAATTGGGGACAGGCAGTTAGTGTAGAAATAGGACTCTGGGTCAAATTGAGGAAATGGAGGCCATGAAAACCATCTGCCTCTGGAAGTTGGAGCCTGCCCCTGGGAGAATGAATGTCAAGGATCTCTGGAGCCCATTGATTACCAAATTTACCTGCCCTTATCAAGGACTGCAGGCAGGGAACTGCTAATTAATGCCTCCTGGGCCCTTGCCTAGTGTAATGAGACAAGGAAATAATAGGAATTGCTATAATTGTGTGTTATGTATTAATAATAAGCTGTATTTGGTATTTGTCTAAACCTGTAAAACTAAAATAAAGGCACCTGGTGACAAACTTGCTGTGTGGCAGGATGACACTCCTGAACAATGCCAATATGAACCTTGATCTATGATTTGAGTGGTGGCTCCTAGTATAGTCGTGTTCTGGTCTTTATCAATGAAGACCAGAGCATGACTGGGCTGAAAATCACTACTTAAACCCCTGGACTTTTGGAGCAAACTGTCAGCAGCACTGTGACCAGAGGACTCCACGTTGCTCTGTCCTTGACTGCCCCTGCTGCTGTCCACTCCATCACTGATTGCTGATCGACCATTGTCACCAAGGCCAGACGACTGACCACCTCTCCCGCAGCGACGACTGCCACCCAGCCTCAGGCTTATCGGACACCCAAGGACATCCAAAGACATCCGAGGAGCTGAGAGAGGCTACGACTGAGAAGAATCCCCTCGGTCTTGCTGATTGACTTCTTGGCTAAGAGACGTTGCATTGAGTAAGTCCATGGGGACTTACTCAATGCAACTGGACTCTAGGTGAAAAGGGAGTGAATCTTCAATGCATTTAAGACTTGCTATTATTAGGAATGTTAAGTTGAGTGTGCACTGCATGAATAAAACCCCCTTGTTGGAACCAAATTTGATTCCTCTCTCACTCACTGCTCGAGACACCTGGCTAAATCACTTTGACCCTCCCCCTGCTATTCGCTTCTCACTTTTTGCATCTCGCCTGCAAAACCAGGCCTAGTCACATAGGCACGAAGGAGAGATAAGCAGGGAGAGAACTGGAGAACAAAAGAGACTTTAGCCTATAAAAGATGTAGGATGCGGGGCACTCACTTCTGGGGATTCTAGAACATCAGCCATGGTCCCCTTCTCCCTCCTGGGAGAAGTCTACTACTACTTTTAAGTAAAACCTGCTTAATATGCATGCCTTGACATGCTTCTCTAGTGTTCAAACTTCAACATGAGGGGGAGGTAAACAGCAGTATCACAAGCACACACCACTACACCTGTCTTGACTTTATTTTTAAAACAAGCTTGTAGAAAACTATTTTGCAGTAGCACAAAATATTAAACATAGAGTTACCATATGACCTAACAATTTCATCCCCAGTATATATCCCTGAGAAATTTAAATATACATACCTCCAAAAACTTATACACAATATTCATAGCAACATTATTCATAATATCCCAAAAGTGAAACAACCTAAATGGCCATCAACTAATGAATTGTTAAATAAAATGTGGTCTACACATACAATGGAATATTATTTGAAATTTAAAAAAAATAAAGTACTGATGCTTGCTACTACATGAATGGTCCTTCGAACACTATGCCAAGTAAAAACAGGCAGCCACTAAATACCACACAGTGGACATATTCCACATGTCCAGAATAGGCAACTCCATAAATACAGAAAGTAGATCAGGGCTTACACAAGGGCTAGAGGGGACACAAGCAATTGGGGGTGGACAGGATGTGACATCCAATGGGGACATGTTTGGGAGGGACTACGGAAATGTTCTCATTATTCAGTGAAGGTCATACAAGGTTGAGAATATACTTTAAAAATCATCATACACATCTAATGGGTGGATTTTATGGTATGTAAAAGACATTCCAATAAAGCAGTAAAAAATGACCTAGTACATTTCTGTCAAGTTTTCTAATTTGATATTCAGAATGGACTTAATCCAAAGACTTGGGTTCAGATCCTGGCTTTGTTCTAAGTAGAATGGACTGAGCCATCACTTAATCTTCCTACTGCTGCCTCCTTTTATGCAAAGCAAGGTGTGGACTAGCTGATTTGAGATCAATTTTAACTCCATAAACTAGGATTATCTTGATCTTTTCTTTCATAAGAGCAGCAGAAGAAAAGTGCTTTGTAATATAGACAGATAAGGATGTTATGCCTTATACTGCCCTCGCTGTCTTTTATGAGAAATCTCAGACACCATGAGAGAAGAGTAGGCTATTGCTAAGGGCAGCTTTCCAACTAAGAAAAGGTTGAGCTCACATTAATCACATAGCTACCAAGGAATCCAGATGTGTGTACACCAGCCAGCTTGCAAGATATTCAAAAGCTTTGCTTTTGAAAAATCATCTCCAAAATACATACATGACTGCTCTTTACTTAAAATTACCAGATTTAAAGAATATATAGATTTATGAAACTTGAATTGGAAATATTTTGTCCTGTTCTACCTTCATGTATCCCCTATACTGTGGGGTGCATATTTAGTGTATATATATATATATATATATATACACACACACACACACACATACATATATATATGTATATATATATGCAGTTTTGTTTATATATGTAGTTTGTTCTTATATGTAGATATATATACACATATATATATTTGCTAAAACATATAACTCATTGTGAAGTAGGTAAACTAATATCTCACATGAAAGGACAGTTGCTCATTTTGATTGTTTTAAAAGTTAGGGGGAAACTATTCCTCCTGTCTGTGCAAGAGCTTAGCCTTTCAGCTTATTATAAACTTATTTCCTGAGCTCACTCTCCCCACCCTCACCCCCTCCTCTTCTCCCAAAACAAAAGCCTAGTAACCCAACCAAACCAGAAGAACTTGTTATTTGTTATTTCTAGTCACTCCCACCACCCCACCATCAGCACTATTACACATGCATGAATAATTAAAATTGGAAATTTTGCATGTACAGCAATCTGAAAGATGCACACTTGGAGTAATGACACTAATATTTATAAATGTTCATACTAGACACTTGTCTTAAATGTATGAGGTGCCACTTCACAGGTGTAGAAGTTAGGTAGGAGAGTGCCAGGCATATATTCTCTAATTCTTCAGAAAGATAAGCTTAGGTGCTCTTAAGAGAGGATAAGGGAACTGAGTGGGGAAAGCCTGCCTTTTTGATGATCTGCAGTCATCTCACATGTCTCTCCCTCTGCCTTTCAGGCACCCAAACCTGAAACACAAATATGTGCAGGAGCAGGAGATAATGTCCTAGAGGACCCACCTCACCTGACAATGAGGCAAAATCAGGCCACTGAGACTCAAGTACCAAGGATGCATTTGCTACATAAATTGAAAACAAACCCAGAGTAAAGCAGTTCCCGAAAAGTGGTTTGATTTTCTTCCCATCTGGAAGCATGCTCTAACTCAGAGCTGGAAGAGGTCATATCTCAAAATGGCAGAGTGGTGACCAAGGATTTTCTATATATAAAACTTCATTGTCAGAAGATGAAGGGGTGTACCTGCTGCAAATCATGGAACAAGACAGGGAAATGAACGTGGCACACCCTGTCTGCCACACACAATAAGGATTCCTTTCCTCAAGCTGCAGGCGTCATTGTTTGCGAAGCTCTTCAAGGCAAGCTGGGGAAGCATGTTTAGAAAACAAAGGACTTTTTAATTGCCGCTGACATGAATGAACTCTCTGAAACAACAGCTGTGTCTTGAGATTACATTACAAGGCATGTGAGCAGGATGCAAAGCATCCTCGTAAAAAGCCAAAGCCAGAGAAGCCTTTTATTGTTTCCGAAAAAAAAAAAAAAAAATATTCCCAAGACTGGGATGCCTAATTTCAATTCCTGCAGGATGCAGCAATCATATGTTTACAGAAGGAAATTGAGAAACAACCTTTGTATTTCAGCGTCTGATAAGAACCAAAATCCAGGTAGACAGTTCTGGGTACCGGTAGGAAATCAGTTGACAAGGTTATCCTTGTGCACAGCCTAAAAGTTGGTTAATGACAATGACATCTGGTATTAAAATACTGTCCCAAGAGATTATTTCCTTTCTGTCCTTCTACTCACAGAATGTCTGCTGCTGGATATAAATTATGGACAAAAGAACTCATTTGGAGAAATATTGACCCAGTCATACTTCATAGGTTTATTACCACCCTGAGAGAAATGAACCTTGTGAAATTATAACTGCTGAACTTCAACCAAGATCTTTTCAAAGACAGACCTCAAGGGGAAAGGAAGAGAAGGTTAAGGTTGGGGGAGAAGAAAATCAAGAATGCCTCAAGAAAGAAAGAGGAGGACCAAGGAAACAGGCGAGTGGATCTGACAGCAAGATAATGATGATAGCACTATTTATACAATCCCATTCACCAGTCAGCTTGATTTTAGACATTTCAGTGTTCAGGGTAAGTATTTCCACCAAAACTATACGCAAAATGTGGTGCATACATTTTCCCATAACCTTCATCAGATTCTCAAAAGACTCGGTAAACTTAAAAAGGTTAAGAACCACATTAAGGTTAAGGTTAAGAAACTTGTAAAACCTTTGAATTTCCTTCCAGAGACAAATAGAAATCAGTTTCCCCTTCCCTTGAATCTAAAGTGGTCTATGACTCTTTTGACCCATAGAATCAGGGGTGCATAAACTCTAGTTCCAAACTCAGTCTGGAGGAGGACAAGTGGTTCCTACCTGGTCTTCTGGAGTTCTGAGCAACTATCCTGAAACAACTGTGAGAAGCCAGACCACATGGGAGAGGCCCCAGACATGCTGTGTGAATGGAATCGGAGACCAAGAACGACAAGCCATCTGATACAGGAAGACAGAAGTCATCTTTGTGGTGTGTCCAACAGCCCCACTGCTGCCAAACTGATCAGAGATGAATCACCCAGTCTGGCCCTTCCAGAATTTCTAACCCACAAAATTATGATCAAAATAAAATATTTGCATTCAATCATGAAATTCAGGCATAAGTTGTTTTAAAGCAAGAGATAATCATAACACACTGGAAATTTTTTAAAGTCTTATGAATATTCCAATATAACTCAAAACTTTTGGACAGTTTGTGAAATTGTCTACTAACACATAATTCTAAGCCAACCCTTTTTCTGTCCATCATGCTTCTTACTAATGAAATGCTTAACTCTGTCATAAAAGCAGCAAACTCTTGCTAAAAAGCATAAAAAATCAGAACTTACACAACTAGTCTTCAACGGAAATGCTATATATATTCTTATTGTTCTTTATGTCTCATTTCTTTCCAGTCCTCTAACTTCCTTGTACATTCTATTCTTTGTTGTTTTTGTTGGTCTTGCCTTTTGAAATCTTATTAGATTACCACAAAGCTGTGGTAAAATATTTTGTTCTCAAAAGACTCAACCAATGAGGTCTTCTGGAATAACCTATAGATGCTTTGCAGCTTGTAAGATAGTTTCTTATTTTATCTTTGCTACAGATTGATTCAGGGAATTTGACCACACAAGGGTATAGAAAAAAATCCTGGTTTATTTTTTACTTGTTTAAGTTTAAATCTATACTTCTCTATGATTTTATATGACATTTTTCTTTCCTAGTACTTTGAGACAGAAGAAAATGTTAACTGTGTATGTTTCAATCTGATTAAAGTGCATGCATTTTCCTAGGATTTCCCAATCCTGCCACTTACCTGAAATGAAAACATAGGATGTCTTCCAACTTTTTCATCAATCTAAAGCACAAGTCCTACAGGCAATTTCAAACGCTCATTTAAAAATTAGATTATCTAATTCCATATAACAATCAAACCCCCATAATAATTTTACATTAATGTTCCATCTGTTTAGTTACAGCCTGCTATAAGCAAAACACCTGCAGACATCTTTCTAGCATCTTCTTTCTTTTCCCCCAATTTTTCCTCTAGCCTGCTAACCTTAGCTTCTCTGCATCTTGTAATTATTTTCAAGAAAGAGAGGTAGTGGAGGAGAGGGAGACTGTGGTACCTCACTAGTATTGTTGAAAGTTGACTTTGTGCTTTCTGGACCTGGCAGTGTTTAGCTCAGTCTGCATTTCATGGGTTCTTTTGTGCGTTCTTCGGAAATTCCTCCATCTCTTCAGTTACCTTGATGTGGATCATGGGCTCCCTCTGTTCCATGTTTCTGTAGACTCCTAAAACTCCAGGAGTCCACTATATGTTAGGCATCCCTCTTAAGATCTTGGATAACTCTACCCTGCAGCTCTCACTGGCAGAAAAGAGGGAAAGCGTGCTTCCTTTTTTTTTTTAACCACATTGCCACCCTTTTCCCTTCAGCTGAATTTCTTCCCTTATGTTTCAGTCAGCTTTTTCATCCCTGTGACCAAAAGACCTGACAAGAACAATTTTAGAGGAGGAAAATTTTATTTGACGCTCATGGTTTCAGAGTCCATAAATGGCCCACCCCAGTGACCCAGCTCTCACTCTCACACCCTACCTGCCTGCAGTTACCATCCATTTAATCCATATCAGTGGTTTAATGCACTGATTACACAAAAGTTCTCAAAACTCAATCATTTTACTTTCTGGCCTTGTCCTACACATGAGCTTTAGGGGCACATCTCATATCTAGACCATAATAACTTCCCTGTCCATGACAATTTGGATACTAATTAGACAATGAAACAGTTCAAGTCCATTCCAAAACGTGTATACCAACTTCCTGACCTTTTTTTCATTCTCACTACTGTTTGCCCTTCCCAAAACGTTTTCTCTACAAATAATATTTACTACTATCCAAGGTCACCCAATAACACTTTCTAATCTATATTAAGTGATGTTGTGGGTTCCCAGAGTTAATGTCAATTCAAAAGAACCCTTTAAAGTTGGTTATAAATGATCTTTCATCCTGTTAGTGTTTTCAAGCCTTTAACTTTTAGAGCATAATTTCAATTACCTTGCTTTGACATAAAGGTATAATTATAATGAAAAATATCTGCTAATCTCACCTTTCCTGGAACCAGTGCCTTATGCAAAGATTATAATGCTAGCTCTAAGGAGAAAATTCTGGAAAAACCATCTGTCTTTTTATTCCCCAATGATAACTCCTGAAGGAGACAGGTAACAAAACTTATATTCTATCCTTTTTTACTCTGTATTTTTTAAATTGTAACATTAAAAACAAATGTTATGATCATTTACAGCTATTTGGTGTTTCCCTTCTCAGTGTTGAAAGTGGTGATTTATTTTCCTCACCTGAAACATGATATCTATATCAGCAGCGTGGCATTTCTTGTTTGCCTTTTTCATTTTTCACAGAACTTCTAACCCAACCAGTAAAATTCCTCAAAAGAAAATACTCATTGTTATTTAATTCCTACTTCAAACTTAATATGCTTCTTCATAAACATTTTAAAAAATCTTCCTCACCATGAAATAAAATATCTTTTCGAACGCTCAGCATTTAAGTCTCTTTACATCTCATTGCTTCATCTGATTTGACATCTTCACACTGCCACCCAAAATTCTGAAAATATAGCAACTCCATTCCTTTGGAGAAAGAAAACACCATGCCTTGTGTATTTGGTTCAAAAGGTGTTGTCTTCAAGATCTTGCTTTCTGCAATTGTTAATTTTGTGTCAACTTATCTGGGCCACAGGGTACCCAGATTAAACATATTTCTGTTGTGTCTAATAGTGTTCCCAGATGAGATTAGATTTTTAATCAGTTGGCTCAGTATAGTAGATGGCTTTCCATCTACTATAGATGGAAATGTATAGATGTGAGTGGGCATTATCCAATCCCTCAAGGGCCTGAATAGAATAAAATTTAAAGGACTCAAGACGTCCTTCCCTTAATGCATATTTGGTTGAATGAGAATACCAGTCTTCTCCCTTTTACGGACTTGTATTTATATCATCAGTTCCCCTCATTCTTCTCAGGTCTTTAAACTAGGACTGGAATTACATAACCAGCTTTCTTGGGTCTCTGGTTTGCAAATGGCAGATCATAGGACTTCTCCATCTTCATAATTCATCTCTTGGATTTAAGTTTCTTAAGAAAACATTAGAACGTTTATACACTCAACTTCTCAAAATTCGATCTATTTTCTTTTCAGTACATGTGACAAGAAACCACCTAATCTCAATAATCTCAATAATTGATCAATAATCTCACTTCTGGAAATTTATTAAGAAAATAAATGGAAGGAAGGATCTATAAACATAATATATTCATGGCAACATTGCCTTTAATAGAAATTTTCAAAGAGGAATCTAGGGATCCAAATATATTGAGCCCCTGAGTTCAATCCCCTGTACTGAAAAAGAAAAAAAAAATAAAAAACAGAATTCAGAAACAGTACATGCATAATTGCTAAAAGAGTTTAAATATGGAAAAGAATTTCAAGGTTATATGTTAAATTTTTTAAAAAGTATCAAGTGATTTTTTACAAGGATTCAAAGATAATTCAATGGGGAAAGAATAGTCTTTCAACAAATAGTACTTGGGCAACTAGATATCCACATGCAAATGAAATAAAATGGCCATAATGGCCAAGTTGAAACAACCCAAGTGTCCATCAACCGGTGAATGAATAAATAAATCTATACACTGGACTATTACTCAACAAAAATAATATGTACATATACTGATAATTCTATAACATGAACCTTGGAAACCCTATGTTAAGAGAAAGACCCCAGTCCCAAAAGTCCACATATTGTTGTGGGCTAGACTACATGTGTCCTGGCCAAACAAACTTCATTTTACACTGAAGTTCCATTTTGTATAAGAAAAGCCCCCTCCTATTCAAAAGCCCACATCTGAGTCTCCCCATCCTGCTTCTCATGCTTAGTACATCCTGTTTGGCAGCATATAATGTGGAGGAAAAAAAAAGGAAAAAGAAAAAATGTTTCTCAAGATGTTATCTTTTATTCCTGTGCAATGTACCCTGACTTGCGTTATTTTGACCTACTTTGCTGTGGTTTGGGGCTATAAAAGATATACCATTAAACCCTGGTGGGGGTTGAAGTGTGCAGAATTGATTTAGTTGCTGCCCTTTAGTGGCCAGCAAATAAAGTTCTTTGTCCAGCTTCAAGACTAACGCAATGAATCATTTCAAACATGCCACATCAATATTGTATAATTTCATTTCTAGATACTGTACAGAATATGCAAATTCACATAGACAGAAAGTAGATTGGTACTTTTCAAGGGCTAGGGAGGGGAGAAATCGGAAGTAACTGCTAATGCCTACAGGGTTTCTTCTGGAGTTGATAAAATGTTCCAAATTAGATTGTGCTAATGGTTGCATAATATGAACATAGTGCTGATATATACTATGATCGCTAATGTGAGATACTGTGAATATACTGGAGACCACTCAACTGTCCATTTAAATAGGTGAATTTTACAGTTTATAAAATACATCTTCATAAAGGTGTTTTAAAACGATGAAGGATAGATTCAGTTTACAATGTTCTTTAAAATTTGTGGTACCCCATGATTTAATGTAAATATTTATTTGTGGAAATCAAAGCACACTATTCTCTAACACGCTGGAATTCTACCCGTTTGGTTTTTTTTTTTTTTTTTAACTGCATAGTAATAATGAAGAAATCCTTTAACTTCTTAAAAATGTATGAAAACAAAACTATAAAAAGGAGCTAAACCGGATTTTGACAATATTTGTGCTGAAACTGTGGGAAAACTGAGGACAATGAAAATCCACACCCAGAAGGCTGGTCACAGTTAAAATTCTTCTGCATGTAACTGTTGAATTAATGTGGTATTAAAACTGGTTCATAGGAAATGGCAGTGGAAAATATGTAGAGTCACTAATTGACATCAGACTGTCACATTCCTAGAGTTACAAGATAAATCTGCTTTTGTCCTCATGTCCCCCATAACCACCGGAGTGTTACTTTTTTGCTTGCCTTTACTTTTGCCTTTCTAGTTTAAATAGACCCCTGCCCCGCACAGTCATTTCTTATAGGTAGTAGTTTTCTGGTCACTCAGTATTCTGATTTCATCTCTGTGTTATCGACAACATTAGAGAATACGATGTCTGGATTGATCTGACAAACACAAAATACAGTAAAATGATTATCTCTTTCTATCTAGATTAATAAATGCGTGGCCTACATGTCACCATTCTCCTGTGCCTGTGATATTCCCTCCCAGGAAAGCCTTCCCACTGGTTATTGCTGGCATATAGAAAGCAACTAAATGCTGTCTGGTCATTTGCATCTGGGTATCTTATTGACAGTTGGCTATCCAAAATACAAGACTGTGTTCACCCAGTGAAGTAGGGAAGCTCTAGGCACCGGAAACCAGGTCACAGAAAGAGTACCTTTCCTTGTCTTATGAGAATCACATGTCATTACTCATTTTTTGATTTTTGTTTTTTGATCATTGTACACAAATGGGGTACAACTTTCATTTCTCTGGTTGTACACAAAGTAGAGTCACACCATTTGTGTAATGATACATGTACACGGGTAATGATGTTTGTCTCATCCTATTATATTTCCTTCTCCCTGCCCTCTCCCCACTCATTTTCCTCTACACAATCCATCCTTTCTCCATTCTTGCCTATCCTGCACCATTAGGTATCATCATCCACTTATCAGAGAAATCATTTGGCCTTTGTTTTTGGGGAACTGGCTTATTTCACTTAGCATGATATTCTCCAACTCCATCCATTTATCTGCAAATGCCATAATTGAATAATATTATTCAATTGTGTATCTATACCACAGTTTCTTTATCCATTCATCTACTGAAGGGCATCTAGGTTGGATTGTGGAATCCAGTAATTGTGAATTAAGTTGCTATGAACATTGATGTGGCTGCATCACTGTAATATGTTACTTTTAAGTCCTTTGGGTATAGGCCAAGGAGTGGGATAGCTGGGTCAAATGGTGGTTCCAATCCAAGTCATTACTTGGAATTAAATTCTATGTCATTACCCTTGAGCCCACAGGCATAACACAGCAATTATCTAGAAATGCCAAAGAGTCCATAACATGACCTCTAAGTAAGCTCTCACTGGCGAGAGAAAGTGGGTACAACAAATTTTTGTATGTTGATTTTGTATCTTTTAAATCTAATAATTTTGTTTATTAGTTCTAATAGTATTTTGGTGAAGTCTTTAGGGATTTTCTATAAGATCATGTTATATGCAAATAGAAAATTTTATTTCTTCCTTTCCAATTTGGATGACTTTTATTTTCTTTTCTTACATAATTGCTCTTGCTAGGACTTCCAGTGCTCTATTAAGTAGTGGTGAAACTCACCATGCCGTCTGATTTCTGGTTTTAGAAGAATATCACCCCGTATTTCACCATTGAATATGTTATTTGTGGCCTTTCGCATATGACCTTTATTGTGTTCTTATCAGATATTAGTTTTTGGCATCTCTCAAGATGATGGTATGATTTTTATCCTTCCTTCTATTAATATGGTTATCACCTTAACTGATTTGTGTATGTTGAACCCTCCTTGAATCACAGGGATAAGTCCCACTTGATCATGGGGGACTTAATCTTTTCAATATACAGTTGAATTTATTTTGTTGCTCTTTTTGTTAAGGATTTTTACATCCATTTATCAGAGATATTGGCCTACCATTTATTTTTGCTTAGGTTTTGTCTGTTTGTTTTTTGCCATACTGGAAATTGAACCCCATGGCCCTCTACCACTGAGTCCTCTACCACAGTCTCACTGAGTTTCCAAGGTTGACCTCACTTGGGTTTACAGGAATGTGCCACTATACTCAGCCTTGGTGTTATTTTTTTATGACTTGGCAGCCTTGTTATCCTAGTAATTCAGGGCCCCCACAGTAAGTTGGGAAGAGTTCCCTTCTCTATAATATCTTAGATACATTTCTAAAGGATTGGTATTAATTCTTCTCTATATTTCCAGTTGAATTTTCTTTGAAGGGAGGTTTTTGATTACCTATTCAATTTCCTTACTTAGTATTAGTCTATTTCATATTTTCTATTTCTTCATGATTCAATCTTGGTAGGTGGTATGTTTCTAGGAATTTATTCTAGGTTTTTCCAATTTGCACATAATCATATCTAATGATGCTTTGCATTGATCTGCTCTCAACTGTAATATCTTGTGTTACTTTCAACATTTTATTTGAACCTTCTCTCTCTTTTCTTAGTTAATATACCAAAAGTTTCTAAACTGTATTTCTTTTTTAAGAAAACAACTCTTAGTTTCATTAATCTTTCCTATTATTCTTCATTCTCTGTTTCATTTCTGCTCTAATACTTATTATTTTCTTCCTTCCGCTAACTTGGGGTTTAGCTTTTCCTTATTTTCCCAGTTTCTTGAATAGTAAAGTTAAATTGCTTATTTGAGAGCCTTATTATTGCCCAATAATTTGGGGTTACAAACTTTTTAGTACTGCTTTGTTGAGTTCCTTAATTTTGGGGAAAATTGGTATTTTTTTCCTTTTTCTTTTTTTTTTTTTGATTCAAAATATTTTCTTTTTGATTTTTTTATGGACCTATTAGTGATTCAGAAGCATGTTTCACATTTTCCACTTACTTGTAAACTTTGAGATTTTCTGTCTGCTTTTTAAAATTATTTTTATTTATTCTAATTAGTTACACATGACAGTAGAATGCATTTATGCACTTTGATATACATAAAAGGAGTATAATATCTCATTTTTCTGATTATACATGTTGTAGGATCACATTGGTCATGCAGCCATATATGTACATAAGAATAATATGTTTCATTCTCCTATCTTTCCTACTCCCATGCCACCTCCCCTCCCTACACTCCCCTCTACCTAATCTAAAGTAACTCTATTCTTTCCTAGTTTCCCACTCCCTTATTGTGAATTAGCATCCACATATCAGAGAAGACATTTGACCTTTGTTTTTTGAGATTGGTGTATTTCACTTAGCACGACTTTCTAAACAAGACCCCTGAAGCACAAGAAGTAACATCAAGAATCAATAAATGGGATGGATTCAAACTAAAAACCTTCATAGCAAAAGAAACAATCGATAATGTGAAGAGAGAGCCTACTGATTGGAAGAAAATCTTTACTACCTGCACTGCAGGTAAAGCATTAATGTCTAGAATACATAAAGAGCTCAAAAAACTTAGCCCCCCAAAAAAATTAACCAATCAATAAATGGGCTAAGGAAACTAAACAGACACTTCACAATAGAAATGCAATATATCAACAAATATATGAAAAAATGTTCAACATCTCTAGCAATTAGAGAAATGAAAATCAAACCTAAGATTTCACCTCACTCCAGTCAGAATGGCACTTATTAAGAATACAAGCAACAATAAATGTTGGTGAGGATATGGGGGAAAGAGTCCACTCATACATGGCTGGTGGGAAAGTAAATTGGTGCAACCATTATGGAATGCGATATGGAGATTCCTCAGAAAACTTGGAATGGAACCACCATTTGACCCAGCTATCCCACTCCTCCATTTATACCCAAAAGACTTAAAATCAGCATACTATAGTGATGCAGTCATATCAGTATTTATAGCATCTCAATTCAAAATAGCTAAACTATGGAACTAACCTAGGTGCCCTTCAACAAATGAATGGATAAAGAAAATGTGGTATATATACACAATGGAATATTATTCAGCTTTTAAGAAAAATGGAATTATGGCATTTGCAGGTAAGTGGATGGAGTTGGAGAATATCTACCTGCTTTAGATTCCTAGTTTCTTACCATTGTAGTTGGAAAAGATACTTACTATTTCAATCCTATAAAATGTGTGAAGACATGTTTTGTGGTGTAATATATGATCTATTTGGGCAAATGTTCCATGTGCACTAAGGGCTGTGGGGATGACCTGGCACTGTGGTAAACATGGAACTTGTGGCTTCAGGTGCAGTGCTGGAGGTGGTCTGGAGCTTGTGCCTGTGAGGCCTGACCAAGCACAAGATGGTCTGCAACCTACATGCACAGGGCAGGTTGGTTCCTGGTCCCACACAGCTCCACAGGCCCATCCTGGAGATTCAACAGGTGCCATCCTGGTGCTTGGGGTTAAAGAAGCCCTCTTGGGACTGGGGTTTATTTGTGCAGAAACTGGAATTTTATTTTTTCCTGTGTGCTATATTCCAAATAAAATGTATTTAAATCATGCAACCCATTTAAGGATACAATAAATTATTTAATGTGGTTTTGTTGATCTTATCTTTATAATTTTTATTGAATCTCAGTCCTGGATGAAAATATGGATTGCAAATCAGTTAAGTTTACTTGGTTCTTCTCTATTCTATCCTGAAACTAAGAAAAAATGAATAGGGGTCCTAGTTGACCATGGGTTTCTCTGGTCCTAGTAAAGCATATGTCCTTGAGGCCAGTAGGACAGGGACCAAATCTATTTAAATCCACAGCACAGTGTTAGGTATGTGATAAAGAGACAAAAAATATTTGCTGTATGTTGAATACATACTGTGTGACCAATTTTCCTCAAGATTCACAATCAAAAAGTCATTTTAAATGGACAAGTAAGGGGCTGGAAAGGTGGCTCCATGGTAGAGCACTTGCCTAGTGTGTGTAAAGCCCTGGGTTCAATCCCCAGCACCACAGAAAAATAAATCAATAAACAAAATTAAAAGGGCAAGTTAAAGATCATTGACCTAAAGCAATGATCACTTTTGATCTTAAGGAGCAGCAGATACCAATGTCATCTAAGTTTACCTGGCCCCAATTCTACCAACGCGCCAGAGCTTTCCAAAATCAGTGCTGTATTAATAACACTTGGTTTTCAATCACATTTTAAAATAAGTTAAATTCTTGGATCTAGAAGACTGGGAATGGAATATTCACATTGTCTATGATTTTTCTTGCCCCAAATTTGCATCCATATACTTCCAGTTACTCATTCCTCTTCACATCAGCACAACTGGCCTCAAATTTTAAATCCAAAGTATTGAGATCACGATGCACAAAAATGTGAGAGCTGTCAACATAGAAGGGAGTCACATTTTAGCCCGTGGATGTTATCTCCCATCATTCTCTACAGACTCCTCACACCTCTGGCCTTCTTGTCCCCACAGACAGCCCTTGGATGTGCACCACTCGCTGCGCTCATCCTGGTTCATCACGGTTATGTCAATTTCCTGGGCTAACGTTCCCATCACCATCATTTGAGGACTGTGACAAGCACAGCACCTGATGCAGAAACACTGGAGCAGGCTCTCTGGCTTTCAGCAAGAGCAGTTTCTGAATTCCTGTAGCTTGACTGCCATCTAGGGAAGAGAAGAGATGCTGAAATAAAGCAAACTGAGCAAGCGCTTCATGCCTTCGCTTTTCTCTAACCCTTTGGAAGAGAAGTCATAAAGGAAGGCATGTTAAACCAGAAATGTAGAAAACAGTTAAATGTTGTGTGCTGCTATTAATCTGTTTTTCACAAAGCAGCGTGCAGCAACTGTATTCTACTTCTAAGGAGAAATGATACTATTAGCGATAGCAATCTGCTTGCCATTGAATTTATGTTACAGATTCCTCAAGAAAATATACATCGAGGTAATGTAGTTATTATATCGGTACATTCGCAGTGCTGTAATTAAAACTGAGTAGTTGTTCTCATTAAGTTCTCCAGATTGTTTGCAGTTTATTTCCTCCTAGCATCGAATGTTTCATCTAAAAACAGATTTTTGAACCTCTCTATGCCGTTCTTGCTATATTAATTCTGATATTACTGAACCAGAAATAACTCTAGCTTTGTAAAATGCCCTTGGAGCAATTGTATCATGAAGCAGCTTCCCCAAAAAACCTGACTACACAGGGAATTTTAAAGATAGTTTCTTTCAGAAAAATAACTATAAAGTTTTCTGTTGATAGACATAAAATATATTGATTTTCTTCTGGTTTCTCCTGTCATGACACCTAAAAGAGTTGGTGGATTTCATTGTTCTTCTCATTACCCTAAGAATTACCTGTAACTCAAATGCCAAGGAGTTAAAACTTGAGCTCATTGAAATTCTCACCCTTTTCCACAATAGGAATTTGTTTGCCACAGTTTGCAATACTGATGATCAGTTAAAGTCAAGAAAATGGAAAAACTGAAATGTGATGGTTTGAAAGATTAACACCTGAAGGCTCACATTGGGACAAGGAGACAAGGATATACAGAATTCATGGAGTATTAACAGAAATTCAAGGGATAACTTTTCACCCTGTTCCATGTTGCCAGGCAGCACATGGTTGTGCACTGCTTCCTCTTTGAAGAATATGGGTTTAAAAACGGAGGCCAGGTAAGCTTAGGGGAGGGGGAAGAAGCATCTGGAAGCACGTGGGAGCAAATTTGCAGCAATGAGGAATCAATAAAGCGTGAACATTCTATTCCCACTCTTCTTGTCCAAAAGATTAAACTATTTTAAAATATCCACAGAAAGTATTATGTTTGGGATTTTTTTTTTTTTCTTTTTATTGGTTCTTGGATCTTTTTAGTTATACATAACATTAGGATTCCTTTTGGCATCATTATAAAAGCATGGACTATCATTTGCTCTAATTCAGTTCCAGGACTTCTCTTTTCCCTCTCCTCCTCCCTTCCAAGTACTAATCCTCTACTGCACTAATCCTTCTGCTATTTACTTATAGCACTTTTTTTAAAAAATTAGTGTCTTGTGGATGCTCATGAAGGTGAGAGTCACTGTGGTGTATTCATATGTGCACATAGGAAAGCTAGATCAGACTCATTCCACTGCTATTTCTCTAAGGGAAATACTATGAAAGCAACATTAGCTTTGAAATGTTCTAGTGTGAGATTGCTCGTTCTTAGATTGAGCCCAGTTAAAACTTTAGTGAGGACTGGGTGCTCCTCGTACAGGTCAGCAAACTTTTTCTTAGGTCCAGATAGTAACTTTTTTTTGGCTTTGGGAACAAAATGTCACAACTACTCCATTGCCTGAAGTAGCATGAAAGTTGCCCCAGACATATTGGCATGATCGAGTTCCAATAAATCTATATTTACAAAAAGAAGAATGATCTTCATTTATATGTAGAATCTAAAAAACTGAATTTATAGGAGCACAGAGAAGAATGGCAATTGTCAGAGCCTATGTGAAGTGGGGAAATGGAGAGATATTAATCAAATGATATGAATCTCAGTTCATTCTGGAGATCCATTGTGTGGCATGGTGGCTATAGTTAGTCATAATGTATACATAAAAATTAAAATATCAGATCTTAAATGTTCTCACCACAAGATGATAACACATGGGTAACTAATATGCTAATTAGCTTGGTTTAATCATTTCAGAATATAAGCATATATCAAAAATCATGTTATATACCATAAGTATATACAGTTTTTGTCAATTATCTCTTAACAAAGTTAGGAAGGTATAAAGAGAAACTTTATCTTATCCAGTGCAAGTGATTCTCAGAATGTGAAGCCTAAAAAGTTTTAGTTCTTCAAGTGTCTAAGGAGTCAAATCTTAATGTAGGAAACTAAGAGTCACTGGTTAAAATTTTCCCCTTCTTAGTGCATCCAGAACATCTTATAATATTCTAAAACTTAAAATTCTTTCAGGGAAATTTACTTTTTTTTTTGCATAATGGAGAATTTGACCATTTACAACTAAACTCAGACATATACAGATACCGAGATTTGTAATGGCGCCAACAAGTAAAAGACAAGTAAATTTTGGGTAGACAAGTACGTTATGTGCATCAAAGTCTGGTTTAGATTACCCTTAGTATCCTATGACTGAATTTTGTGTGATCTTTCAGATGCATTTTCATTTTAAAACTTACCTTTTGCTTTATAATTGGTATTCTCTTATAATCATAAGGAACCCCAGAAAAGAAACTTTCCCATTAAAATTTAAATAGTAAAATAACTATGCTCCACTGGGAATTTCCATATAACCACATATTGTTCTTGCACTTTCATAGCTGTTGACATTAGCAATACATCTGAAAAGCTGAAGTGCAGAGAAATAGAAAATGTGAAGAATCTGATAGTTCAGCTTTAATCAGATAAGAGTGTTTTTCAGAGTTTTTCAGTCTGTTTTTGTATCAGTTTTACTGTCTTAAAAATGGTGACAGTAAGTTTGATTTCCAGGTTAGCAGATGATCAGTTTCACTTTATTTTTTCTTTGCTTTCTTTTAATGACTTCCGTTCCCCCAAAGAAACAGTGCTATGATTTCCCATAGTATTTATTTCCATGATAATTTTTCTTTCTGTTTTTCAGTGGCCAGTGTAGTATACACAATGAAGACAGACTACAAGCAGGACAGAACTGGGGTAAAACTCTTGCTCTCATTCCTACTACTTTGTAACCGAATGGGATGCTATTTAGTTGCTCTGAAACTCAATTTTGTTTAAATACAGCAAAGATAATGATAGGTCTGTTTAATATTGCTATAACAAAATACCTGAAGTTGCACGTTTACCAAGAAAAGGGCTTTAGAGTCTGGATGAATACTAATGTTAAGGTAAATGGGTGCCTGCCAGCATTCAGTTTCCACAACTATGGAGTTATGCGAAATCTCTATGAAATGCCAGAGGAGCAGAATACTTAGAAGGGTGATGATCCGAGGTGGATTTGTGATTAGTTGGAACTTGAGTCACATCTCTGAGCTCTCCTCTTAGGCTCGTCTGTTCACTTCCTTGCAAACACCACACTGTTAAAAAACAAACAAACAAACAACAACAATAACAAAAACAACTGTTGGTTCCCCACTATTGATGGCACAAGAGAAAGGAGAGGACAAGAACCCCCACCCATCCACCCTTGCTCCCTCTAATCCGTTGCCTCTGGCGCTCCCCTCAGTAAGTTGCTGCCAGGCCCAGAGAATATAGGTAAAAACAGACACAAGCTAAGTCTGGGAGGGGATCTGAAAGAGAAACAGATGCAGCTGCTGTTCAAAGAGACACACCTGAGACACCTCAGGTCATCCCAATGCAGGGAAATCGTAGGTGCCCAGGGGCGGGTCTGCATGGTTGTCAGAAAGAGGTTACCTGTCACCTTCAGAGGGAAACCGAGGAAGAGGCTTTGCACGCACTCCACGGACATCACTTTGGTTGGTCTCTGACACTACCAGGAGCACAAAGAAGACGGCCTCTGAGAAGCCAGCACAGATGAAGCTGGAAGTCAGAGGGCGCACAGAGGGCCAGCCTTCCCAGGGGCCTGAAATCCACGTCGCTGATTCCTCTGGCCCAGCGCTTGGTGCTTTTTATGCTAACTTGTAACTCCTGGACATCCCAAGTCTCGCGATCTCATTTTGCCACCAAAAACGTATAGACGTGGATATGGATATGGATAAATGCCTGAGAGACAGGCTGTGGGACCTGGCATTTCAGAGTTTGAAATCGTAACCCCAGTAGTTGCGGGAACTGAACGCTAGGGGGCACCCGGTTACCTTCACATGAGAAATGCTGGTCTCATTTTTAGCTTTTTTGAATCACGTAGGTAGAATTCTCCAACCGATCAGAAAGATTATGTGAATGGTGTGATCTTTCAGAAGTCACATACATGAAGCTACACTTAGTGCTTTATAAACTCATGAAATCAACAGCGTCAACAATTTAATTTATTATGACTTAGAAAACGGGAGGAGATGACAACTTAATGAAAACGTGGTCTCCAATTGATGAATGGAAGCGCTATGGCTGAGAAATATAATCAAGAAAACGTCATGCTGCCAAGTACTTTAAACCCTTACCTTTGGTTGAGAGACATTCTAGGATGTCGGCTGTTTTATTTTTTATATTTTTTGCTTGTTTGTTTGTTTTGTTTTGTTTTGTTATTTTTTTTGTTTTTGTTTTTGTTTTTTCTTGTACTGGGAATTTAGGCTTACCCTTCCTCACTTAATTTTTATCATCAACTCCTCTACTAATAATGAACCTGGGACTGGGCTAATTGGGCCTCATTAGTCACCCTGAAGTCATATGCAATTTTTTCTTTTATTTTCAGCCGTGTTGGGAATGAATCAAACCCAGACTCACCAGGACCCAGCACATGCGAGACTAGGCAAGCCCTCTAGGCCCTCCACTGCATCTTAAGGAGATTCTCATCATGCTGCTCCTGACGCTTTTATTCTCTTGGTCTCCACAGAACTGATCAAAGAAGAAGAGTCTTAAGTGACAGAATAAACCTTCACATAGCTAAAAAATAAAGTAAAATAAAAATAAACCTTCTCTGACACTCCTCTGACCTTTTTGTTGTTTATAGACTGGAATCTCTTGATTTTGACAAGGTTGGTCACAAACTCCCAGACCCAAGTGATCCCCTACTTCAGACTCCAGAGTAGCTGGAATTACAGGCCTGTAATTCCACTGAGCCAGCTTCGTAATTTTCCATTTCTATCCTTAAAAACTGGATTAAAAATCTGAGGTACTATAACACATAAAAAAGGAAAAGAATGAAGTGCAAAAAAAAATTTTTTTTAAAGGAAGGAAGAGAGAATGAGAGCTTATTTAGCTCACATTTGCGGGCCTGAAAGTCCAGGATGGAGTGCACCCATTGGTGGGCCCCTGCTAGAGATCCAGGGGGCTGCATCACAACATGGTGGGTGACATCACCGCAGAGGCGCTGTGAGAGGGAGAGATCGTAGGGGAGGCAGGCAGCCAGAGCGATGCAGGGGCCTTGCTTACTCTTTTCGTAAAAACTTGCTCCTGTGTGATCCAACTGGGGTTCCATGAGAACTGTACTCATCCCTTCTGAGGGTGGTACCCCACAACATAAACAGGTTCCACTAGTCCCCACCTCTTAACGTGTCACCACCTCAACACCGCCACACTGGGACCAAGCCTCCAGCACCTGCACCACTGGGGAAAACAAACTACATCCAGATCACAGCACTAGGTGTCCTGCAAGATGATGCTTAAGATTACATGGAGCTGGGCGCCGTGGGGCACACCTGTAAATCCCAGCAGTTTGGGAGGCTGAGGCAGGAGGATTGAGAGCTCAAAGCCAGCCTCAGCAACAAGGAGGCACTAAGCAACTCAGTGAGGCCTGTGTCTAAATAAAATACAAAATAGGGCTGGGCTGGGGATAAGACTCAGTGGTTAAGAGCCCCTGAGTTCAATTCCTGAAATTAAAAAAAAAGGAGAACATTAGTGAACAACCTTGCACATTCTCTGTACATATTAGTTCATCTCTTCTCTTTCTCCCAGTTTCCTCCCAAAGATATAGACTGCTGAAGTTAGGAACTGGTTTATTCATATCCCACTCCCCTATAGCATCTGCCACTAGATTACATGAAGTAGGTGCTTCATAAATTAAAAAAAAAAAACAGATTGAATGATCAAGAGTTTTCCTTTGTTAACAAACGTCTTTCCACATTAAACTGCTATGAAGATACATCAGAAGCTGTTCTCTGAGTTTTAAAAAGAAAACATGTTTCTTAAATTGAAAAGCAAGGGAATTCACTTACAACATTGGTATGCTGTACGCTGAGTAAGGGCTCAAATATTTGTTGAAAAATGACAGCAGCTGAGTGTGTAAATGGATCAAGGAGATCATTCAGAATATTTTACTCGGCTTTGAGGGAGATGGTTTGACCCACAATATTATCAAAACTGTGGAGTTTTGATCAGAATTCAAAATTAAAAAATCATCTGTGGGGAGTAAAAGTGAAAAGATAATAGGGCTCAGCAGTAATTTAAGGGCAAGGGGAAAAGAAATAAACCAGAGTTATTGGAAATGTTAAAAAAAAAAAAAGATCACCAGCCCTGGGGCACATGAACAGAAGACCTAAGATGTCAATGAAAATAAAATGGGATTTGTGAAATACCAAAAGGGTTGATAAAAAGAAAGCAATTAAGTGAAAAATTCTCCTTTGGTTTTCTGTATCTATTCTGGGTTTAAGGAACAGAACCTACAAATTCCTTGCCTTTGTTTTTCTAGTTCAATAAAACATTTAGGGATGTAGGAAAGTAGTTTTACTGACTCAGAATTAAGTTTTTAATTAATCACTTTTAAAACTTGAATTTTTCTCCTGAAACATAACTAATACCTATTTAGATAATATAATACCTATGGGGGCTGGGGTTGTGGCTCAGTGGCAGAGCACTTGCCTAGCATGTGCAAGGCACTGGATTCAATCCTCAGCATCACATAAAAATAAATAAAATAAAGGTCCAGCAACAACTAAAAAAAAAATTTTAAATATCAATAACAAGACCTATGATGTTCTAGAATATGGCATGACAATAAATCAAATGCCATACAAGTGTTCTAAATAGATCAATAATTTAACATACTGTATGTAGTTCATGCTGTACCACAATCCTGGCAAGTTATCAGTCCAGCCATAAAAGTCAAGATGTGTGCAGAAATGGTTTAATTTACTGAATTAGTTTTTAAATACAGATACTTTTAGAGATATTTATATCTATATATCTATATATCTATATATAGATATATATATATGAATGACACAGTCTACACTCTAGCTGACAAAAATTCTACCTGTTCACACATCTCTTTACTTGCCTGCAAGACACTGTATGAGTTCTATCCAAACAACTCTGTGAAATTGTATCCACCCCCACCATCTTAAAGGTAGCTATATTTTGTTTCTGTAGTGAATCCCTCCAAGATTTGGCAATCATTAGACATCTAAGAAGAGATGACCTAGGAAAGATAAAATTATAGCTTTATCTTCTGACAACTTTTCCTAGGAATTGGGTTTTCCAAAGAGGTCAAATTCTACATATTCAAAAGAGAGTCATTCAACATTTTTGATGGTACCAGATTCTTCAGAATAACTCTGATATGTCCTCATTGGCTTTCATCTAAAACAATAAGAGCTAACACTTATGCAGTGTGTACTATATATGAAGAAGTGGTTTAAGCACTTCTCATATCAGTAAGTCATTTGATCCTCACAACCTGATTAAATAAATTATTATTACTTCCCTCATTTTACAAATGTGGAAACTGAGGCAAAATGATTAAGTAGCTTACACAAGGCACAAAACCATTGACAGAGCCAGATTCTAACCCAATCCCAATTTTACCTTCTAACACTATGCTCCCAGGCATGCTGCTGAAGGTGTCTAAAATATTGGGTTTTAGAAACCAGTTTAATATAAACTATTTATTATTCTTTTAAAATAATCATTTTTTTAAAAAATTATCTAGAGGGATCATCTTTCAAATATGGTAATATATGAAAAGAAATAACTGTCAATAGGTAAGTAAAGGGAGTTTTTATCATTAAATTCCTAATAACATACCCAAATTTCTCCGAAAACCTGTGAATATTTTTTCCCTAGAAGACCATGATCAAATAAATGTCTGTTTCCTAACGGTCATCCATTATTCATTATATTAGAAAATACCCCACAACTAAATGTCCTGAAAACTTGAGAAATAGACCAAGATATAGTTTGGATCTTAAATCCCCAAGATTCATGTGTTAAACATCCCAACAAAAATAATCTTGAATCTCCAAATTATGGTTTCTGTCTGATCCTCAATCTGCAGTCCTATTTAGAGGTGGCAGAACCTTTAAGAAGTGGGACCTAATGGGAGGAAGTTAGCCCTTAAAGGGGATGTTGGGACCCCCCCCACCCCCTCCTCTTCCTCTTTTTCATACCTGGTTATGAGGTAAGGGTTTTTCTCTGCCATGTGCTCCCTCCAGAATGTGCTCCCTCAACCACAGGCCCAATAGCAATGGGACCAACCAACCATGACTGAATACTCCTAAACTGAGTCAAAATAAACCTCTCCTCTTTATAGCTTAATCATCTCAGATATTTTTTACAGTAACATAAAGCTGTCTCATGGACCATGAACATAAAAAGAGAGAAATTATGCCATCTAAGCAACACAAGAAACATTGGAACTGAAAGGGATTTAATTCAAATTGATGAGTCAAGAACTAAAATTTTTCTAAAGAATTGTTGGTTAAAAAGGGGTAAATAATGTACATTTATCTGACTTTTCTTAGTGAAGCATTTTTCCAGTGTTACATAAATTTTTATCCAAGTTCACTAAGCATTTAAAGAAAGAAATCAGGCAAGTTAATAGAATATATTTACAAACAAACATTTTTGAAGAGTTATATATTACTCAATGGTTCATTTTGTAGTTATCAATTTCTTATAATAGGTAGTATCTTATTATAAAACATTGGCAATCAACTCCCCCAACAATAATAATTTGAATCTCCAAATCTTGATTTCCATCTGGTTCACAGACATCTTCCAAATGAATCATTCTGCATTATTATACAACAGGCAGGAAGAATGACTGCCCCAAAGAAGCCATACAATTCCGAAGAAGCCATACAATCAGTTCCCTGATTTAGAACTGCTTCCAGGTTAAACTTGATAGCAGCCCAAAGTATATAAATTCTCTGAGCAAAACTCCCCATTAGATTTCTACAGACTTCTGAATGAAGTCAAACTACTTATCCCAGTCTTTGTGGAATACCATCCCTCTCTAAAGTTTAATTTCCACCACTCCCTTCCTTGTTCCACTCATGTCAATCAAAAGAAATTTTAATTTTCTATACATGCTCTGATTTTTCTTATCTCCATTCTTATTTTCAGGTTTTCCCTCCATTTCACTATTTGTCAACTGTTTCTTTCCAGTTCAACTCTAATATAATTTCTTCCACACACATTTTCTCTCATCTCTTTTTGTGTGTGATGATTAATGCTATATGTCCATCGGCTAGACCATGGTAACCAGCTTTTGGTTGAAAACCAGTCCAGATGTTGCTTGGAATTTTTTAGTTGAGATAGGCATTTAAATCAATAGTCTGGGTAAAGCATGTTGCCTTCCACAGTGGGTTTGGGTCTCATCCAATTAACAGAAGATCTTTAAAGAAAAACCTGAGGGACCCTGACAGCAAGAAATTCTACCTCTATGCTATCTTCAGACTCTAGACCCCAACATCAACTCTTCCCTGGGTTTCCAACCTGATAGATTGTTCTGAAGTTTTCCAGGTGAGAGAGACCACACATGTAACTTATCTACTAGATTGTAAACTTCTCAAAAGTAATCATCTCTTGATACCTAAAACTACAGTGGTTTAGAAATAGCATGATTTTGGAATAATGTCAGCAAGATAGCATAATACAGGGTCCCAGCCCTTATTCTCCCACAGAAATACCAATTTAACAACTGTTTTAGTCAGCTTTGCCTCATTGTGACCAAAACACCTGACATAACAACTTGGAGGTGGAAAAGGTTATTTTGGCTCATGGTTTCAGAGGTCTCAGTCCATGCTTGGCCAACTCCATAGCTCTAGGTATGATATGAGGAAGAACATCGTGACAGAATGGCATGGAGAATGGAAAGCAGCTCAGGACATTGTAACTAGGAAGTAGAGAGAGCTACAATCACAACATATATAAACAAAATATAAACCCCAACATCACACCCCTAATGACCTTCTTCCTCCAGCTACACTCCACCTGCCCACAGTTATTGACCAGTTCATCCATATCAGTAGATTAATCCACTCACAATCTAATCATTTCGTCTCTGAAATTTTTTGCATTGTTTCACACATAAGCTTTTGGGGGACGCCTCATGTCTACACTATAACAATAACCATCCATGGGCAAAATACCTTTTTGAGTGTCTCAGAATCCAAGTTAGAGGTGATGGTACTCAGGTGGAGCACAAGAATGAGAAAAGCATTGAATAAGATAAGAGAACAGTTACTTCACCTGTACCATCCCTCCATCATGCAAGGATAGCACAGCACTGAAAGAGAACTCCTCGGGCCACAAGTTCAATGTTGGAGCAAAGAGGGAACAAAGTTATGTTGGACCTCCTCAGCATTTGGGAACGTGACCCAAGAGGCCTGTTTCTGCCACTTCATCCAAAACTGGGGGAATTGGCACAGCTAGATCACTAGAAAACAGAAAAGGACTAGGGGTTCTCCCATCCCCCACAATCTACATTATAATGTCTAGCCCAAGACCCCAAGAGCAGACCCACTCAGAATCTCTGGACAGCCAGGTGAGTGGTAGAAGAAGTTCCCTGCCGAAGTCAGGCTTATATAAGCTGAAAGAAAATAATGCTTTTTCAAATGCACACACACTATTAAAAAGTGGGAAAATTCATGAGTAATCGGGGAAACATGGTACCATCAAAGACACAAAGCAGAGATCCAGCAATAACCCTAAAGAAATGGAGAGCTACAAACTGCCCGACAAAGAATTCAAAGTGATTATCCTGAAGAATCTCAGTGACCTGTAAGAGAACAAAGACCACTAAATGCAGACAGAAACAAGATATCTGAACAAAATAAGAGTTCAACAACTAGTTTTTAAAATTATGTGGAAATTCCAGGACTGAAGAGTGTGATAATATATTCAAAGTGTTACAAGAAAAGAAAAAAAAAAACTTTATGCCAAGAATACTATATTTGGAAAAACTGTCCTTTCTGCAGCTTCTCCATCAGCATTTGCTGCTTCACCTTGAACCTTTATGTTAGGACGGCTTCTTTCCCGAAACCTTATGACCCAACCTCTGCGAGCTCCGAGCTTTTCTCCTGCAGCTTCCTTATCTCATAGACCTCATTGAATTGAAGAAGTTAAGTTCTTGCTCTGGGTTAGACTTCGGCATAAGGGATTGTCGTAACTGGTTTGATCTTCTGCCCAGACTGTCCACATCAGTGTAAGACTATTTGCTTCCTTATCACCTGTGTTCACTGGAGCTGAACTTTTTGATTCCTTAAAAACTTTTTCTTTCCATTCAAAACTTAGATAACAGTTTGGCACAAGAAGCTGGCTCTTAGTCTTTCTCAGCTACCAACATGCCTTCCTCACTAAGCTTAATCATTTGTCGACCTTGATTTAAAGTGAGATATGTGCAACTCCTCTCTTTCGCTTGAACAGTTAGAGGCCATTACAGTTAGAGGGTTATTAATTGGCCTAATTTCAATGCTGTTACGTCTCAGAGAATAGAGAGGCCTCAGGAAGGAAGACCAGTCACTGGAGCCGTCAATACACACAACATTTATCAGTTAAGTTCACTGTTTTATTTGGGTGGAGTTTGTGGCTCAAAAAATGATTGTAAGAGTGACATGAAAGATCAGTGATCTCAGATCACCATGTAACAAATTGAATAATGGGAAAAGTTTGAAATATCGTGAGAATACCAAGTGTGGCACAGAGAGTCAAAGTGAGGACACACTTCTCAAAAAATAGCGTCAATGAACTTGATCAACTCAGGTGATCAGGTGCCACAAGCATTCAATATCAAAAAAATATATATTTTTTAAAGTTTGATACTCCAGTACTAGGAGGGGAGTTTATGGCTAAAAATGCCCTTTTGAAAAAGAAAAGAAAGGTCTCAAAACACAACCTGAATTTATACCTCTAGGAAATAGAAAAATTTGAAAACTAAGCCCAAAGTTAGTAGAGGAAAGGAAGTAATTAATATTAGAGCAGAAACCTATGAAATAGAGTATAGTAAAGCAATAGAAAAGATCAATGTACCTAAAAGGTTGGGTCTTGATAAGGTTGTTTTTAAATCAATAGACACCAGATAAGCTAAGAAAATAAAAGAATCAAAATCAGAAATGCAAAAGGAGACACTACAACTGACACCACAGAGTTTAAAAAAAAACAATCACAGAGACTGTTATGAACAGTTACCCACCCACAACTGGACAACCTAAAAGTAGATAAATTCCTAGAAACCTAACACCTATAAGACTAAATCAAGAAGAAATAGAATTCCTAGACCAATCAGTAACAAATGGAGAGATTCATTTATCTATTCCACCTGTGAAGTTTCTCACCTTAATTTTTTATTCTCTTCCTATTGGCAACATTGTTATTCATAAGCTTTGCTTCTTCACCCTATTTGATGTTCCTAATGGGTGTCTCTGCTTCCAGAGTCTTTCACACCCTGCCCAAACCCCAATGTATCCTTCATATAACCACTTAGGTTTCTCTCCAAATCTCTCTCTCTCTCTCTCTCTCTCTCTCTCACACACACACACACACACACACACACACACACACACACACACAGAGAGAGAGAGAGAGAGAGAGAGAGAGAGACAGAAACATCTTGGCAACTAATATCTAATATAAAAATGCTCTTAATATATTGCCTAATTAAAACCAACTATTCTATGTGGATTATTTTATAAACATCAAAGATAACTGAATGAAAGGTAATCTGAAAGTTTTAAGCCCTTTATGAAAATTCCCAAGAGATCTTGGCTTTGGGTCTGCATTTTTCTAACATGTCAAGAACTTTGTCTGGCAAACACTTTGATCTTTGAAGATTCGTGTCAGATGTCACTTCCTCTATGAAAGCATCCTTTGCGTCCTTGGTCAGGCAAGTGTTCCCTGTCTCCCATATATATTATACACACACTGCCTGGTGTGTCTGTCTTGCTCACTATAATGTGAGTTTTCCCAAGCTGTACTCTTACTTCATTTATCTTGGATTTCTTAACATCTAGTCCATTGCTTTAAATAGCCCATTCTCTCCCTAAAGTTTATTTTTGTGTTTTACAGGCATGCAGAAATATGTCCATGTCAACAGCAAAGCATAAATTGCTGGCTTTTCTTTGGAAATTCTTTCTTAGAACCAGAAAAAAAAAATTTTTTTTTTTAATTGGGCAACATGATGCTGTGAAGTTAAAACTGATTTTTTTTTTTTTTTTCTTTTCATCCAGGCATTTTGACATGTATCCACCCTGCTGGTAAACCTTCGGGTTTCTCATGTTTGTTCCTGCAAGAATTCAGAGTAATGTCTGTTTTGCATCCAAGGAAACTAACTACTATTAGCCCTATACAAAGTTTAGGGTATTATCCGTGATGTCACACAATCAGCAGCCCCAAGTTTGCCAGGCGAAATTGTTAGTTACATTTGTTAGAACTGCCGCTATAGAATTCTGCTATAAATGCCTAACTTTTAAGATGACTGAGCGCAAACAAAGCCAAGAACAAAGCTGAAATCCTTTGACAAATGTCAAATTGCCATTGGAACGCCCGTTCACAGGCTGTAGGGTGCAGTCGATGTCATCATTTTCTCACCAAAGAAGCAACTGCTTCCTCGCGACACCTTGACATATCTGCCTGAGTCCATAGATTATCACTGTCCTCCAAACTCTTTATCATGGTTTAAAACTGTTGAAGTATGAAAAAAAAAAAAAAAAAATCCAGTGTGCTTCACAAAACAGGACCATAAAAATGAACTTGGCTGTCTTTGAAGGAAATCTTGAATCATACCCCAGACAAGTCAAAACAGAGATTGGAAAGTCAGCTGAGAGATCAGTGAAGATGCATGAAACACAGCAGTGCATTAAATGCAAGAAGGTGCGGCTTCGGGTGAAGATTAGGGTGAAGGGCACCGGGACAGGAAACAAAGCCAACTAAACAACCATGCTTCCAGGAGGCGGGAAGGGTAGGTAAGCGCCCCCCCACCATCCGCCTCTACACCCCCACTCGGCAAAAAAAAAAACCCTCCTAGTGCCTTTACAGACAAGGTGCTGCCATGCCAAAGTATTAAATCCGGTCCAGCACCTCATCTTCAGTTGCATCTGAGGCTTGTCGAGCTGTTCTGTGACTAATACTAATGAGAGACGTGACCTTTCCATTGTTACTTCAAAAATATGCAAGTCCTTCTCTGCTGCACTTTCTAGCCTCGCCTAATTTCCCATCAAAGAAATAGAACTGCAGCTACCTGACTGACTTTTCATATTGGATCTTGAGAAAATCAGAGATGCTTCATGCGTCTGCAACACTCAAGGAAATAAAATAGCTCACACTTGGCCACATTTGATGTCTGGATTCACAGCCCTTTCATGTTTAACGTAATTCATTACTTTGCCTTATATTTTATTTCCTCTGGTCTTGATTCAGGGACCAGGATTTCTATCTCTTTAACCTCAAAAACTTACCAATGGAGAAATTTTCCACTACGGCACAGCATAAAATTAATGCCACCTTTATAAAAGGTTGTCTGTGTCTGTGTGTCTGTGTGTGTGTATATGTGGGTGGGTGTGTTTGTGTGTCTGCGTTGTACTCTGTTTTCATAGGTTCAAATAAGAATTTTGGCGGGTGTTGTTTTGACAATTTTAAGGCTATGAGGGTTTTCAATGAAATAAGTTTTATGTAATTATGCTTAAGAAAAAAAAGCAAAGCAAAGGAAAAAACTCAGATTAGTAATCACATATCTTATTTTTTCTGAAAGGGAAGACACTTGCTTTCCTCATATTTGAATGAAAGTGACCAACAGAGTTTAGGTGAGTACACATGACAAAAGTGAGCTTGCCTCTCCCTTCATCCTTTGTGTTACATAAATGCACACAAAAATAGATAATATCAAAGGGGAATCACAGAAGTGCTAATAACTTGTAGTGGCTATTACAACTGGGAAGCTAGGGGAAGAACCACACCAAGCAGTTTAGAAGGCCCATTTTCCTGCATTGCCTGTTACATAAAGAACATGAAAACCATCCAGCAACTTGAAAAAGTGGATGAGAGACCAAGAAAAAAATGTTAAACCAAGAAAATGGGCACCGAGAAGACCATGGAGAGAAGATTTAGGATGTGTTTATGTTTAAAACTAGGCACACTGATTTATTCTTTTATAAAACAATATTTATGCACCACCTTGTCATTGTGGTAGAAACAAGAAAGAAGACAAACTGTCTGCCCTCAAAGAGTTCACAGTACAGGAGGGATCCGAGGGGCAAACTAAATTCAATGAGAAGAGGGCTGAATGGAACAGAGAGGTCTGCTCTGGCACCTCATGAGAGCAAGTTCCCCCAGCTGGTGAGGAATGGTCCTTCACACCTCCTTTTGAGTGAGAAGCAAATGCTATGTATTAAATGTTCATTCATGTCTCTCTGCAATTGAAACCCTAAGCCCCTGTGTGGTAGTATTCAAAGGCCTTTGGGAGAGAATTAGGCTCAAACGAGGTCATGAGGATGGGGCAGTGGAATTAGTGCCTTTACAAGAACACTCTCTAGTGCTCCCTCAATTCTTCTTACTCTCTCCCCCCCCTCCGCCCCCCGCTTTCTCTGTTTCTTTCTCTGTCCCTACCTTGTAAGGACATGTCAAGAAGTCAACCATCACTGTAGATTGGTGCACCCACTCTGGAAAGCAGTATGGAAATTCCTCAGAAAACTTGAATTGGAACCACCATTTGACCCAATTATCCCACTCCTTGTCCTATATTCAAGGAGCACACTACAGTGACACAGCCACCTCAGTGTTTGTAGCAGCTCAATTCACAATAGCTAAGCTATGGAACCAGCCTAGGTGCCCTTCAGCAGATGAATGGATGAAGAAAATGTAGTACATATACACAACAGAATATTACTCACCCATAAAGGAGAATGAAATTATGGCATGTGCTGGTAAATGGATAGAATTGGAGACTATCATGCTGAGTGAAATAAGCCAGTCTCCCAAAACCAAATGTCAAATGTTCTCTCTGATATTCAGATGCCAACTCACAATAAGGGGACGGGGATAGAAGAATAGAAGTTCACTGCATTAGACAAAGGGGAATGAAGGGAAGGGAGGGAAATGGGAAGAGGAAAGATAGTAGAATAAATCAGACATAACTTTCCTACAGTCATATATGAATACATGACCAGTACATACATAACTCCACATCATGTACAACCACAAAAATGGAAAGTTATACTCCATGTGTGTATGATACGTTGAAATACATTCTACTGTAATGTGTAACTTAAAAGAACAAATAAAAAATTACAAAAAAAAGAAGCCAATCATCAATAAGCTATGAAAAGTCCTCTCCAGAAACTGACTACTGACACCTTAATCATGCACTTTCAGTCTCCAGATCTGTGAAAAAGTAAATTTCTGATTCTAAACCTCCCAGTCTATGGTATTTTGCTATGCTAGCATAGAAAAATACGATGAGCAGTCACTTAAAACAAGAAACAAAAACATGAAATGGATCTTGAAAAGAATGTCCTAAAGGGTGAATGTGAATTGCAAGTGAAGGAATGAGACAGAGGGCAGAAAAGAGAACGTTGTATTCTAAGACAGAGTGTCACACTCCCTAGAAATATCCACAGACCTCTAGGGAGTTTCAAAAATAAAAAGACTTCATGTTAGTTGGAAGCATAGGAAGCATAGGCTGCCCTTAGAAGAATAGGGGAGGAAGGCACATTGACCCTCCAAGGTAAGATGTGAGAAGCAAACAGCCAAGACCACCAGGCTGTGCACTCCAGGACGACAGTCTCCAGGCATGTGAAGCACAAACTACTCAGGCCTTGGTCCCAGCTTGTCAGACTTGACAATCACTACCCACCCACACCTACATCATGGAGATGCATAGAATCAGGAAAACTAGAGTATCTCTAGACACTTAGACATACTCAGAGTAGGGTGGAAGACTCATAAGCATAGCTAGTGGTTTTGTCAGCTGTCTCTCGAAAACTGTTACTATAGAACAGACCAAATATAACCAAAAGGGAATAATGGTCTACACAGATGATATTAAAACAAGAGTTTGGCTTCCTGAACTTTGGTCTATAAAACAATAACATTCCTGATAAAGATAGGGTACATCTCAAAGAGAATGAAAAAGTGTATTCTTCCAAAAATTCAATGACTGAATCAAAGGACCCAAGTTATATTTTAGTGTGAGGAAGGAGGGACACAAAGATTGAATTGAGAAAGCATAAACAAAAATATCGGTGTTATCAAGCAGGGTGCAGAGAAGAACAAAAAGCAAGTGTTGCCTACTCTTTCTCACATGAAACCTAATCAAAAACAATGCCTTGCCTCATACTCTCTATCTTAGTCAACCTTTTTCACTGCCATCACTAAAAAGACCTAACCAGAACATCTTTAGAGGAAAGACATTTTATCTGGGGGCTCACAGTTTCAGTGGTAGAGACAAATGGCTTCATTCCCCAGGGCTCAAGGTGTGGCAGAAACAACATGGTAGAAGAGTGTGGCAGAGGGAAGCAGCTTGCATGATGATGAGGAAGCAGAGATACAGACTCCACTTGCCAGATACAAACTATATACCCCAAAGCCATGGCCCCAATGCCCAGCTCCTCCAGCCATACCCCACCACGTCAGTTACCACGCACTTAATCCTTATAAGTGGATTAATTCACTGATTGGGTTAAAGTTGTCATAACCCAATCATTTCTCCTCTGAACCTACTTTCATTGTCTCACATGGGAGCTTTTGGGAAACACCTCACATCCAAACCATAACATTCCACCTGTGGCTCCCAAAAGCTCACAACCACTTTAGAATGCAAAGTACATTTTGTCCATTTCCAAGAGTCCCCTTAGTCTTAACAGTTCCAAGTTTGCCCAAAAGTTCAAGTCCAAAGTCTCCTCTGAGACTTGGGGCAAACTTACATTGTGAGCTCCTATAAAAATCAAAGGCTATTTACAAGTATCCAATTTGTAAAGGTACAAAATAAACATTTACAGTCACAAAAATAGGGGAGTAAAAAGAAAGGGTAGGACCAAAGCAAGACCAAAATCCAGCTGGGCAAGAAAGTTCTATAACTCCACTTCTGGCATCTGGGGCAAATGGCATGGCAAGGTTCTGTCCAAAGGGCTTTTAAAGATCCATCCCCGTGACCTTGTTGGTTGCAGCCCAAGTGACTTTTCTATTGGTTTGTCTCTGCTCAATTCCTGCAGCTTTCCTGGTTGTGATCTCCAACGTTACTGGCATTTCTTAATCTCAGGAGTCTCCACTGCAACTTCAGCTTCCTGCTCAAATCTCCACACTTTTCCCTATCAAAGGGTGCTGCAGGGACTCCAACCCTGCTGCACTTTGCTGGCCTCCCAGGCCTTCCTTTGAAATCTTGGTGGAAGCCTCCATAACCCCCTAACTCCAGCATCCTGCTGTCTGCATAACCAGCATCACATGGTTGATGCCAAGGTCTGTTGTCATCTCAAGCAGTAGCCAAGTCTCTGGAGACCATGGTTGCAGCAACCTCCGAGTGTCTGGGTAGCTGATCATGTTGGAAAAACTTCCTGGGTCCCCACTGGTCTTTTCTTAAGAGCATTTATACATTTATCTCCTTGAGTCTGAGATGAGTGCAGCCTTGCCAGCTCCTGAGATGTCCTCAAGTACTCTTTCTTATTGTCTCTGGGCAAAGTCCTTAGCATTTCTTTAGTGGCAGTAATGTTTTCAATAACTGCAACTTCCTTAGGCCCAGTTTTACTCCTGCCTTTAAAGTTCAAGCTTTTCAAATCTTTCTACTCTACTTTCTGCCCCTGATTATCACAATAAATTTGGCTAAAAGCCACCAGCAATATCCATGCCATAACCTGAATGCTCTGCTGTTTAAAAATTTCTTTCACCAGATTAGGAAGTCCAGTGCTTTTAAAATTAGCCTCACAGAAAGTCTTAGAACACTGGCAAAATGCAGACAACTTCTCAGCCAGAATGTAACGTGAATGGCCTCCAAATACCAATAGTGTCTTCCTTTTCCTCTAAACCCTCTGAAGCCCTGTCTTCACTGTCCATGGTCCTATTGGCATTCTAATCTTCTGAGCTCTGATCAGAATTGGCCATTAAACTCTGCTTACAACAATCTAAAGCATTTCCAGCTTGCACTGCTAAGCATCTCAAAATTTCTCCGACAAATTCCAAAATGCTCCAAAAGCTTATGAACCACATTGTCAGGTTAGTCACAGCAATGACCCCACTTCTCAGCACCAATTTCTGTTTTAATCAGCTTTTTCACCGCTGTAACTAAAAAGACCCAATGAGAACAATTGTAGTGGAGGGGCATTTTATTTGGGAGTTCATGGTTTCAATATTCTCCATCCTAAACAACTGGCTTCATTTCTCAGGGCTCCAAGTGAGACAGGAGCAACATGGCAGAAAAGTGAGGGAGAGGGAAGCAGTTCACATGATGATCAGAAAGCTGATCAAGAGAGAGAGACTACTTGCCAGATACAAAATATATACCCCAAAGTCACACTCTAATTTAGAAACAATTATTATCACCACTTCACAAGTAATAAAACCAATTACCAGAGAAAGGAAGGCTTATGGAAACAGTTTTGAAAATTCAATCAATGGAGCAGCTAAGATTTATAGGCAGACAGTTTGACTTCCAGGCTCTGCAGCCCTAAATATGACAGTAAGTGGTAGATAAGTAGAGACTAGCAAGTCAAAAAGTGAGTTTATAATGATCTTTTCAGATAACCCATAGTTTAAAGAGTAAAGTTTTCCTGAATAATTCCAGGATCCCTAAAAGTGCTTCCTTTTCAGCATGATCAATAAGACCTACACCCAGAACCTGGTCTATCACAGAGTACTTAGCTGGGGCTAAGAGACTCCCAGGACTGCAGAGCAAAGCAATTTCTCACCATGACCCACTGCTGAGGAGCAACTTCAGAAAACAGTAGCCTATTAAAAGGCTAAGGGTAGAATTTAAACAGCTTGAGAATCTAGCATTTCATTCTTCCAAACTCAAGCAAAAAAGTGAGAATTCACTGCATAGGCATTGTAGCTACACACGTTTCATACTCAGCCTATTTAACATCATGTATTTTCTTTCTCGTCTTCTGCACATGTTCTGTAGTTCCTCAACACTCTCCTCTGACATTAATTTAGCTACTGACCTCTGGAAATCTGCTCAAAAGTATCTCTCACCTGAATTGCTTCCCTCTCATATTAGCCTTTCCAGTTGCTATTCAGCCCTCAAATATAGTTCAAATACTATCCCATCTTGAAATCTCTAACAATTCTGGAAATGATTTCTCCTTCCTTATGGACTCGTACTAATTAGTGGTCAGGCACATCTAAATCTATAGTTCACATGTAACCTTTAATTATATACCTCATAGAGTAGCAGTAAAAATTAAATTTGACAGTTAATTAATATAAAGTATTTAGCACAATTTGTGGCAAATAGAAAGCACTCAGGGTTGGTTATTATCATGGTTTTGATTTTTATCATTATTGCATTACCTTATGCTATTATTAAACCATGATATTTTTATTTAATTAAATGTATCCATTGTTCCTCCAATAAGAAGAGATTCTATTTTCCCAAAATTCTCAGACTCCTAAAATTATACTAAACACAGAATGTACTGCCAGTAAATACTCAGGTGGTTGAAGACAGGACATTAAAACTGTTGACAAATACTACCTTTTAATACTCCGCAATTTCTGAACCATGTTCAAGTAGTAAAACAGGTAAGACCTTTCTTATCGAGAGATTTATGGCACAAAATAGTTGTTAAAATATCTGTCAAGGCAATAAACTGCCATTCTAAGAAATAACTGGGTGGCCTTGACCCCAAGATCTCCTGTGAGCTGTAAATTCTAGGGAGAAGATGGTTTACAGCCGATCATCAATCCACAGACATGGTGCCACATAAATTTCAGAAGTCCTGTGTTGGCTGGCAAATTTCCTCATCAGATGTGGTCCACAGTTTCTAAAGCCCAAAGTGGTCAGACAGATCAAACAATGTACTTCCTTGTGTTTTAGAAATACCACATAGAATCAGCTTAGAGGAAATGGATTGTATGTGAAGAGATGAAAGTAAAGATGTTGGAGGCTCCTCTAAGGGCCCAGAGATGATGTGTGAGGACTCTCAACACCTTTCCAAAGCTGCTTTCTCTGTACTCACCTCCTCCTCCTTCACGAAGCACTCCTGTCTGTTATTCTTAATACAGTGAATCCAGCCAAGGTGGGGGTCCTGTTTCCTATCACACATCACATAATTTTTCTCAAAGCTTACAAATTAATTCGCCATCACTAGATTTCACTGATTTTACTCAAAGCACAATTCAGCACTCTTGAGAATTTCCATTTGATCTCTTCTCCCATTACCTTTTCATCCTGGATTTCTCTTTACTTTTCATTTATCCTTTTCCAGAAGGCAAGATGAAATAAATGAATAAACATAAGGAAAATATTCCATTCTGCTAATAATCAATTTGAGGGCTTATAAAAAAAGTAATAATTATTATTTTCCAAATTAAAACCAATACTTCCGGCTCTGCTACCATTTCCACAGAGAAGCCCCTGCCCCTGTGCCTGCAGGACCCCCTGCACCCACTCAGACCTACCATCATGGCTCCCCATCTACCAACACAGGTTCCCCTGACTACCTCCATCTTGGGACATGCAACTATCACCATAGCCCCCTTAATGGGGTAGCCTCCACCTTGGGACATTGAACAGGGCCTAGAGGTAGCCACTCACTGCAGCACTGCCCACCACAGTGCTGCATCTCTGAAGAGGTCACCCAGTGCCACCACACAGCCAACCCTCACTGCCCCATCTCTGAAAGCAGTCACCTCCATGTTGGGACACTATCACCGCCGTCTTGGGTTACCTCCCCTGCCACCATCACTATCTTCAGTTGAGACAGTCTCCATCTTGAGACACTGGCTGGCATCTAGAAGCCCAACATCAAGGTACATACAGGTTAGCCACTGCCACCACCACCACCAACTAGGGATGCAGTCGCTTCCATCTAAGGACAATAGCCAGAGCCTGGTAGACCATCACCAAGGTCCCTGCAGGTTTGGTTACACCTGAGGTCTCCCTGCAAGGTGTGTTAATAGCCACTAACTTGCTGCAGAGGCAGGAGAGAACCTTGCATGGGATCAGTAGGTTGGAAAAGGGTATGAGAGTATCTTGATCCCAGCTCACCCAGCCAACCAGCCTGGCACCAACCAGATTCCCAAGGCCAGTTCAGGTGGCACTTGGTGGAACTCAACACCAGCCTGGGCCCTGACTCCCTCCCCAATCCAACATCTACCTATCACCCAGTTTGGCAATCAACAGGGCCCTCCGGCTCCCCAGTCCCGAGTCTCCCAACCACCCCCCAGTCATCAACCCAGCCCAGCACTTGCAGCTGTGTGACTGGCCCACACCTGGTCCTGATCTGCTCAATACAGAACAGCACTCCATGAGAGGCACACAGGTCCCAGAGCTCAGCCCTCAGGACCTCTGGAGAGGTTCCAGATTGGGAAGTTGAAAGGGTGGGGGTGAGAGAGATACAGTTTAAAGACTAAAATACAGACCAGAAGTGTGGGGTCCACAGGTGATGTAAGGAACTAAGACCAGGTTCCCACATCACACAAGTGAACCCCAAAGGAGATTCCTGGGCTGCAGTCTTGCAATGGGTACTGGCAACTGCTATACCTGGCCTTCAGGAGTTTCCCTTTGAAGACTAACCCTCTCAACCTAGTAACCGTCACCATCCTGAGAGTGGAGATACCAGCAAAATCCAGACAACCCCACCTATTCTGATAGGTGAGAAGGGAAGTAGGGAAGACATTGAACTCTAACAGAAACAATCTTCCAATTGTCCTTAGAGATTTTTCTTCCTTTTTATTCTTTTCCTAACCCCACATGAGCAACATATGAGAAACCAAGTACTTTTCATGCTTCAGGCTACTGAGGACTGGGATGTCTGAATAGTATATTACAGTTCTGTTGTATATTCTTTAATTTTTACATTTTTTCTTTTTTCTTTTCAATTTTTTTTAATCTCTATATATTTTCCTACCACTTACCTGTCTCCCCAGAGTCTCTTTCTCTTTTCTCCTGCTAACAGCTAACTTTTTTTGATTTCCCCTTCACACGTCCTATGATCTAATATCTCTATATTCTCACCTCCTACCTCATTAATATCTCATACTACACTTCACCCTCCTTCTCTCTTTGTCTACCATTAGAAACTAAAGACTCTTTTGCAAACCTTCTGTTTATATTGTAGATAATAATCAAATACATCATTTCTGTTTATTGCAACAAAACTGTAAACATCTTCATAGGAGCTGTTTGGTTTAGGGCTGCATATTGCTTGCACTGGGTTCTGTTAATATTGGCCTCCTCCCTAAAGGGGAAGTATTGGAAACCTGCAGGGACACTGTAAGTCTATAGGGTAGAAACTGTAATACCTCTGATCCACACTGTTAAAGGGGAAGACATGCAAACAACATGAAAAAACAAGAGAAGAAAGCTCCCCAAACAAACCAAGATGCTATATATTAATAGAATCCATTGAAAGCACAGCAGAAGAAATATCAGAGGAGTTCAGGATATACATAAATAAAATGATCTGCAAAGTAAAAGATGATATAAGAGAGCAAATTCAGGCAACAAAAGATTACTTCAATAAAGAGTTAAAAGAATAAATGCAGGAAACAAAAGATTATTTCAATAAAGAGAGATTTTGAAAAAGAAACACAGAAATCCTTGAAATGAAGAAAAAAATAAACCAAATTAAAAACTTCACCAACAGAATAGATCACTTGGAGGACAGAGCCTCAGGCAATGAAGACAAAATATATAATCTTGAAAATTAAGATGACCGCACAGTGAAGATCATAAGAAACCATGAACAGAACTTCCAAGAATTATGGGATAACATGAAAAATTTAAAAATTATCAGTATAGAGGAAGGAATAGAAATACAAACCAAAGGAATGCACAATCTTTTCAATGAAATAATATCAGAAAATTTTCCAAACCTGAAGAATGAAATCAATCTTGAATGTTAATGGCATAAACTCATCAATCAAAAGTCATAGACTGGCAGATTGGATTAAAAAAAAAAAAAAACAATATGCTGCCTTAAAGAAATTCATCTCATAGGAAAAAACATCCACAGACATAGACTGGCAGACTGGATTAAAAAGAAAGATCCAACAATATGTTGCCTGCAAGAGACTCACCTCATAGAAAAAGATACCTATAGACTAAAGGTGAAAGGATGGGAAAAAACATACCACTTACATGGACTGCAGAAACAAGCAGGGGTTTCCTTCCTCATATCAGATAAAGTGGACTTCAAGTCAAAGTTAGTCAGAAGGGATAAAGAAGGACATTTCATACTGCTTAAGGAAGTCATATAACAGCAAGACACAACAATCATAAATATATATCTCCCAAACAATGGAGCATCTACATACATCAAATGAACTCAATTTCAAGAATCAAATAGACCACAGCACAATAATACTGGGTGACTTTAACATACCTCTTTCACCACTGGATAGATCTTCCAAACAAAAACTAAACAAAGCAACTATAATACAATGATACAATCAATAATTTAGACTTAACAGACATATACAGACTATTTCATCCATCACCAAGCAAATACATTCTTCTCAGCACACAGATCCTTCTCTAAAATAGACCATATGTTATGCCACAAAGCACCTCTTAGCAAATGCAAAAAATAGAAGTACTATGCTGCATTATATCAGATCATAATGGAAGAAAATTAGAAGTAAATGATAAAATAAAAAAAATAGAAGCTACTCCAACACCTCGAGACTAAATAATATGCTATTAAATGAATAATGGGTAGCAGAAAACATCAGAGAGGAGATATAAAATTCTTAGAGATAAGTGAGAACAATAATACAACACATCAAAATCTCTGGGACACTACGAGTGCAGTGCTAAGAGGGAAGTTCACTGCATTGAGCTCATTCATTAAAAGAACAAAAAGTCAACAAATAAATTACCTAACATTGCATCTCAAAGCCCTAGAAAAAGAGGAAAAAATCAACACCAAAAGTAGTAGAAAACAGAAAATAATTAAAATCAGAGTTGAAATCACTGAATTTGAAACAAAAGAAACAATTGAAAAATTGACAAAACAAAAGGTTGGTTCTTTGAGAAAATAAATAAAATTAATAAAGCCTTAGCCACACTAACAAAAAGAAGGAGAGGGAGAACTCAAAGTATTAAAATTTGTGATGGAAAAGGAAATATCATGAGAGACACTACTGAAATTCAGAGGATGGTTAGAAACTATTTTGAAAATTTCTACTCCAATAAAGTAGAAAATATCAAAGACAATGACAAATTTCTAGAGACATATGATCTACCCAAACTGAATCGGGAGGAATACACAATCTAAACAGATCAATTTCAAGTGATGAAACAGAAGACGCCATCAAAAGCATACCAAGTAAAGCCCAGGACCAGATGGATTCTCAGCTGAGGTCTATCAGACCTTCAAGAAGAACAGATACGAATACTCCTCAAAGTATTCCAAGAACTAGAAAAGGAAGGAACCCTTCCAAACTCATTCTGTGAGGCTAGCATCACCCTGATACCAAAACCAGAGAAAGACACATCAAGGTAAGAAAACTTCGGACCAAAATCCCTGATGAATACAGATGCAAAAATTCTCAATAAAATTCTGGCAAATTGCATACAAAACATGTTTAAAAGATAGTGCACCATCATCAAGTGGGATTCATCCCAGGGATGCAAAGTTGTTTCAACATATGAAAACAAATAAATATAATTCATCGCATCAATAGAATTAAAGATAAGAACCACATGATTATCTCAATAGATACAGAAAAAGCATTTGACAAAACACAGGACCCCTTCATGTTCAAAACACTGGAAAAACTAAGGGTAACAGGAACATACCTCAACATTGTAAAAGTTATCTATGCTAGCCTAAGGTCAACAACATTCTAAATGGAGAAAAATTGAAAACATTCTCTCTAAAAACTGGAAACAGACACTGCTGCCCTCTTTCATTTCTTCTATTCAACATTGCCCTTGAAACTCTAGCCAGAGCAATTAGAAAGCTGAAAGAAATTAAAGGAATACGAATAGGAAAAGAAGAACTCAAACTATCACTATTTGCCAGTGACATGATTTTATATTTAGAGGATTCAAAAATCTCCACCAGAAAACTTCTAGAACTAATAAATGAATTCAGCAAAGTAGCAGGATATAAAATCAACACACACAAATCTAATACATTTTAATACATCAGTGATGAATCCACTGAAAGAGAAATTAGGAAAACTACCCCATTCATAATAGCCTTAAAAAAATAAAATACTTGGGAATCAATCCAACAAAAGAGGTAAAAGACCTCTACAGTGAAAACTACAGGACTCTAAGAAAAGAAATTAAAGAAGACCTTAGAAGATGGAAAGATCTTCCTTGTTCTTAGATAGGCAGAATTAATATTGTTATAATGGTCATACTACCAAAATTGTTATATAGATTTAATGCAATTCCAATTAAAATCCCAATGACATACCTCATAGAAATAGAGAAAGCAATCATGAAATTCATTTGGAAAAATAAAAGACCCAGAATAGCCAAAGCAAGCCTTAGTAAGAAGAATGCAGTAGGAGGCATCAAAATACCAGAACTTAAACTATATTATAGAACTATAGTAACAAAAACAGCATGGTATTGGTACCAAAATAAACAGGTAGATCAATCAATGGTACAGAATAGAGGACACAGAGACAAATCCACATAAACACAGTTATCTCACACTAGATGAAGGTACCAAAAATATGCATTGGAGAAAAGATAGCCTTTTCAACAAATGGTGCTGGGAAAACTGGAGATCCATATGCAACAAATGAAATTAAATCCTTCTCTCTCACCCTGCAGAAAACTCAATTCAAAGTGGATCAAGGACCTAGGAATTAACCAGAGACCCAGCCTTAATAGAAGAAAAATAGGCCCAAATCTTCATCATATCGGCATAGGACCTGACTTCTTGACAAGACTCCTAAAGTGCAAGAAATAAAATCAAGAATCAATAAATGGAATGGATTCAAACTAAAAAGCTTCTTCTCAGCAAAAGAAACAATCAATAACATGAAGAAAGAACCTACAGAATTGTAGAAATTCTTCACCACACTCACATCAGATAGAGTACTAATCTTCTGGATATATAAAGAACTCAAAAAACTTAACACCAAACAAAGAAATAACCCAATCAATATATGGACTAAGGAACTGAGCAGACACTTCACAGAAGAAGATATACAATCAATCAAGAAATATATGAAAAAAAATTTTGACATCTCTAGCAATTAGAGAAATGCAAATCAATCAAAATTACTCTAAGATTTCATCTCACTCCAGTCAGAATCACAATTATCAAGAATACAAGAATACAATATTTTCAGGGCTATCGGGGGAAAGGTACACTTATTCATTGCTGGTGGGACTGCAAATTAGTGCAACCACTCTGGAAAGCAGTATGGAGATTCTTCAGAAAACTTGGAATGGAATCACCATTTGACCCAGTTATCCCACTCCTCAGTCTTTACAAAAAGGACCTAAAATCAGCATACTACAGTGACACAGTCACATCAATGTTCATAGCTGCTCAATTCACAATAGCTTAACTGTGGAACCAACCTAGGTGCCCTTCAATAGATGAGTGGATGAAGAAACTGTGGTATATATACACAATGAGATCTTTTCTCCTACTCACTTTCTTTCTCTCTTCTCCTGGCTTTTCCACTCTCTCTAGCCTGCACCCTTTCTCTTTTCCTATCATTTTCTCTCTTACCCTGCAGGGAGACACTTTGTTTGCTTAATAAACCCTCTTATGTGATTTCCCGTGTCCGGCGTGGTTTTCGTGAATTTCTTACATTGGTGCCGTGGCTCGGATGGGCTCTTCCATATCTCTTAAGCAAGTGGAACCCCATATGATGCCCCAGTGCCCCCCAGACACAGCCTCACCTTCCAATCTTCCCAGACACTATGCTCTGCTCTGCATTCATCACCGGACTTCAGATTGGTGAGTCCCCTAGGCGGGCTTCCCTAGGCCAATTTAACCCCCAGCCACGACTTTTATAGTTACAGCTGGCACCCTTAGTCAGTCTCATCTGCTGGGTGGGTTCCTGATTTTACGGTGGAGATTCTCTCTCAGGGTTGAGGCTCATCTTCACGCTCAAGCTCACACTCAATATCAGGTCCTCAACTCTCCTCGGCTTTTGCCTGGCACACATTGGTGCTTGTGTGACAACACAATGTTCTGCCTCCTCATCTCCAGCCGACTACTCTGGCCTCGGGATGCCCTGGCCACAGACTCGGCTGTATCAGTCTCCACCATGGGACCTGGGTCCTCCATTCCAGCAGATTCAACCCTGGGAACCCTTCACCTGACCCCCGGCTTAAAACCATCTAAATTCATTTGTGTACCCTTTAGATAATCAATCCAAAATGGCCACATAATGGCACACAGCTTCTGTGAGTGAGCGGACAGATGGAAAGGGATTCCTTATCTTCAAGTGTCTTCTTTCTTGCTTCTTGGCTATTCCACAAACTCGAACACTTCCTTTTGGATTCTTCTCCCCCTCTTAATCCCTCCTCCTCCTCTGACTTTGACTCAGTTCTGTTTCTGCTTCCATTCCCCTGCCCAGCCCACCTAGTCCTCCTGCCAAGAGGTCTCACATACACCGGTGTGGAGGGAGTAAGCAGCCCAACAGTCAGGGGCATGTCCCAGTAAGAAGTATGATACAGCAGCCCCATTCCCCACAAGTAGTGGGAGAAAATGTTTCACAATTCTCTGTGTCCAAACCTGAATTGATTACTAACCAGGAAAAAGGGTTAAAATGCCCTAGGCATCAAGTTTCTGCTAGAACCTGTTAGCTCCTTTCAGATCCAGATCTCAGTCAAGGCTTACATTGAAATGTAAATGGAAGAAGCCAGAATGCTCAGTGCGAGACCAGTCTCAAACCTAAGGGAAAAAAAAAAAAGTGTCCATTTTAAATTTCTCCTGGGCTGCAACAAAACACTTTCTCTCTCCCTTTTACCTCTTCTCTCTGCCATTCTCTTTCTCATTTTCTCATGCTATGATTAACGGCCATTATCACTTTTCTTCTAGGACTTTTGTTTTTCTTAAATGCTATATTTTTGAGCTCACAATTTTGATCCTACATACCTATGTTAATGATTTTTAATCAGTTCTTTTTATCCAACTCTAGAGTTATTTTTGAACATCTGTTACATTGCAATGGAGATAAACATTACAAGGCCTTTGCTTTTGTGTTAAGTATAAGTGTGCATAAAATTAAAATTTTAAAAATTGGATCCAAATACTTTAAATTCATGTGATTTAAAAAGGTTCAATTTAAATGGGTAAAGTAATAGAAGCAAAATGTCTTTAAAATTAACTCACAAGCCTCTAGGTGGTCAAACTAATAAAATGTTGATGTTTATAAAATGTCTAACATCAATTTTTCTAGGACTTTTCTTCAACAGGAAAGAGATGGCAAATACTGTTGGTACACTTGTCTGATATCTTGGTTTCTTTACAATAAGATGAGTGAATTAGAGTTGACATGTATGGGATTACTCAAATGTGTTTGTTAGAGACATCTGATTAATTTACAAAATTATTCCATGGAGTAACATACTTAAACATTATTGATGTTTACATAGGTTGGTAAAATTTACTCTAAATATACACAATGGAATATTACTCAGCCCTAAAAAAAGAATGAAATCATGGCATTTGCAGATAAATGGATGAAGCCAGAGAAAATCATGCTAAGCAAAGTAAGTCAATCCCAAAACACCAAACATCAAATGTTTTCTCTGATAAGCGGATGCTGATCCATGATGTGGGGGCAAGGGAATAATGAGGAACTTTGGATTGGGAGAGGGGAGTGAAGGGTAGGGAGAGGGTATGGTGGGGGATGATGGTGGAATGAGATGGACATTATTACCCTACGTACCTGTATGATTGTATGAATGGTGTGAATCTACATCGTGTACTACCAGAGCAATGAAAAGTTGTGCTTCATTTACAGGGAAAAAAAGGAAAATCAGAGTCTTAGAAGCAGAGAAAACAAACTTAAAATAGGACATAAACTCTTATCTGAATTTTAATAATGCACATGCACCCACATCAGTGTTTTTGCATTCATCAATAATATCAGAAGGAATGTACATCACCAATTTACAATGGTTATTCCTTGGAATGGGACTAGGGATGAGAGTGACTTTTGAGAGGATTTGGAGGGATGAAGAGTTTGAGAGTTTTGGAGAAAGCCTTTTGCAGTTTTATTTTATACATCTAGTGCTTGGATTTATTACCTTTGTAATAAATAAAAGTGAGTTTTTTATTGGAAAAAAATCCAATACTTCCAAAAACAAAGTGAAATTGGTAAGCTCATGCCTGCTTATGGCAGCTCCAATTGATATATATACATTCTGGAAAACAGGTCAGAAGTAGCTATGCAGAAATTCCACACTCCCCGCAAACAGTAACATGTATTTCAACCTTATAATCCCACCTACAAAAAATGATAAGTGTAGTCAAAACGGCGTAAAGTGAGGCCCTCAGCAACTTAGCAATATCCTGTCTCAAAAGGAAAAAGGAAAAAGGATAGGGATATGCCTCAGTGGTTGAACACCCCTAGGTTCAATACCTGGTAACCAAAAAAAAAAAGAATCCTGCTCAAAAAATGTGTTCATTGCAACACTGGGCACAACTTTAATGACTGATCATTTTGCCTGTTTTGCGATAATGTGTTTTTTCTTCCTTAGCAACTAATTTCCCTCTAACTTAAAACCTATGTAAACTTTTTAAAGTAAATGGAATCAAAACAAAGAAAAAACAAGGTGAAAGTAGTGCTTCGCTTATAAAATGCATGTCAACCTAATGGTAATTGCCACAATTAAAGATAAGACTATATAATCTCAGATATAATGCTGGTAAGTCACAGACCCACGCCTGCAGAGTCTGCTCCAGAGAATGAATGCTTAACCGCTTCCCTCCACAGTCTCCCTGTTATTAGCCTTTCAACCTGCTCAATATTTTAAAATACAATGAGAGTCAAGCCCAATGAGAGTCAAGATGCCAGGCATTAGAAACTCCCAAATACCACTGTTGAAGCACAAATTTAAAACTTTTCTGAAGAGTGATATTTATCAAGAGTCATATTGTTGAGAAAGTGAACATCCACTCTAAAAAATCCACTTTCTACAAAGTGGAGGGAATTCAGGAATTGTAGCTACTATTTTTAGGTGGGATAAAGTGAAAGTTGATATGATTCTTAAAAGATCCTTAATTTTTACAGAAACGTACCAACGTGTGTAATGTCTGGAACTTCACTTCACAAAGCGAGAAGCATAGAATGTGTAGCTGAAACAGGAGTCATGAGTTTGCAATAGTTGAAGCTGGGTGGTGGGGATGGGGATTCATTTTACTGATTCTACTGTTTTGTATATCTTTGATGTCCTCCATGATATAATGTTAAAAATTCAGAGATGCACATGAAGATCTGTTTGCAGAGCAAAGAATGTCATAACTCCACGAAATAGTCAATACTGATAATGACTGAAATACCCAACCATGGTAAAATTATCTTATAGATTGTGGCATATCTATACATCTAAGCATTTTGCAGTCAGTAAGAATTCAGTTTCAAGGGTTAGTTAATGACATTTCATGAATATGCACAATGTAACATTAAGTAGGAGAAAGTTTGCATACATTCTGAACCATGTATGATATGATCTAATTTAGGGAAAAACCTTTCTCCACAGATAAATTTTTAAGAAAACATATCAAAATATTAACAATCGTTATTTCCAGGTAATCATTTTTAATTTTACTTATTTTTATTTTATTTTACTTATTTGTCTGCATTTTCCAGCATTTCTATTACAAGAGGCAATTGTATCTATTTATTGAAAAATCAATGTTGTGAAGCAAATTTAAAGAGCAAAAAGAAACCTGATTCTGTTTAGAGAGTAAAAGACTCTCTGTGGAGTGTTCTGGGATCATGGTTCAACTGCTAAAGCCCTTGCTGCAGAGAGATTGGAGCAAAGTGCTATTATCTCCTGACTGACTGAGCTGGCAGCCACTTACTTGCTGGCTTCAAGCCCGGCTGGCATCCTGGAGTAAGGAGCCCAGGGACCAAGTGAGGCCTGGCCTTTATGGGCCTCATCAAACATCCTTAATCCACATGCTTGGCATATGTGAAAAGAAGTGGACAGTGGACTGATTATAAAAAGGAGACTGAAAAAGAAATCAGTGACTGTGCAAAGAATGGAAAACACAGGCATATTATACAAGTGGTACTGTGTCTAGGTGTCTGGAGGTAAAATAGAAAAATAATTTGACATGCACTGAAAAGGGGGACGGTGACAACTTAGGTAGAAGACTTAGCAAGTGGCAAAAGAACAATGCGAATTTTGCCTTGGTTTAAAATTTCCCAGTCCGGAGCCTTTGTCCTTCCCCTTCTTTTATATTCATAAGTATGTCAAATGGAAGCTTTCAAGAGCTGGGTGAATGGGCCCTTCAGATTGTCATGCTACCAGAGAGGGTATTTCAGAAGAGCAATTCCGTAGGCATGATTTCCTCAGCATGTACTCTCAGACAATCTGGAGTATTTTCTGAATTGCTGGATTTATCACTGAATTTAAAGTTGATGGAAAAGGGCTTATCCCAGATGACTCTCTGGTCTTTGGACATGTGAACTCTGCCAAACTAATTTTTGAAGTTTAATCTCTAAAGAGTAGCTTCAGGAAGAGTATGGGTTTAAAACCCCTCTCTTTCTAGGTGCTAAATTCTTCACACTTGTTATGGTTTGGATGGGAGGTGTCCCCCAAAAGCTTACCTGTGAGACAATGCAAGAAGGTTCAGAGGAGAAACGATTGGGTTGTGACAGTCTTAACCTAATCAGTGAATTAATCCCCTGATAGGGATTAACTGAGTGGTAACAGAAGTGGTAGTGTGTGGCTGGAGGAGGTGGGAATTGGGGTGTGGCTTTGGGGTACATATTTTGTATCTGGAGAGTGGATTCTCCTTCTGCTTCATGATCATGATGTGAGCCACTTCCCTCCACCGCTTACCTCTGTCATGACGTTCTGCCTCACCTTGAGCGCCGAGGCATGGCGCCAACTGTCTATGGATTGAGACCTCTGAAACCGTGAGCCCTTAAATAAACCTTTCCTCTCCTAAAATCGTGCTGGTTGGGTCTTTTAGTCACAGCAGAGAGTAAAAGCTGACTAAAACAACTCTCTTTCCACACCAAATCAAAACAGCTCCTCCTTATATTACAATGCCTCCGTTCATTATAAAATGTTCACATCATACCCAAACCCTTTTAGCATCATTAAATTTGCTTACAAGAATGACTATTAGGTTTGTTTATATCTCAGCTTTTAATGTTGATTTCTTATATGGGTGAATTGATAATTAAAAAACAAAACAAAACAAAAAAAAAAGATGATAGCCATTCTTGAGTAACAGCAGCTCAGACATATGGGCCACTGCTTCATGGGGGCTAGTCCACTCCCCAGACCACACATCTGCTGTCATTCCTCTCTGCTCATATTCCAGACCCCAGTTCCATGGCTGCATTGTGACTGTCCATTCTTCAGATACCAGAAGTACTGCCCTGGATCAATGGGCTCTCTACATGAGTCCAAGTGTCGAACAATGACTACACTAACGCAGTGAGCTAGTCCACTTCCTGAGCTCCAGAGCCACTGTCACTCTCCATGTATCTAAGCTTCAAGCCTCAGCCCCACGGCTGTTCCACTGTTGCCACATATCAGACACTAGTGCTATCACCACAATGAGAGCATCCACAAATCAGAACAAGACCCAAAAAGGATTCCCTCTGGTGAGAGAAAAAGATCAGGAGCACTCCAGCAGACTTCACCACTGAAAACCCCAGCATTCCCCACTGCTACCATGTGCATCCACAGCCTTAGCTGCTAGGACTCCTGCAATGTTCAATAATAACTGACCTCAGCTGGCAGAGCTTCAAGAAGCAAACACCTCTGCACCTTCCTGGAGCCAGAGCCTGGCACCCCTCATCACCAGTACCCACACACCCACCCATAGGTGGATGTCTTCTCCCACCAAAATCATCCTATATATTCTAGAAGAGGTGACTAATCCAGAAAAGAAATGCACAAACCTCAACACAAGGTAACAGAAAATATGAAAAACCAGGAAAAATACCAGCGATAGAGCATCAGAATTTTTCAGTAACCAACCCCAAAGGAATAGAAATCTACAAATTGCCCAACAAAAATTCAAAAAAAAATTGTTTGAAGAAAGCTCAGAGAGCACAGAAGACAATCTAACAATACCATGAATATAACACATTATATGAGGAAAAGTTTATTTGAGAGCTCACAGTTTCAGAGGTCTCAGTCCATAGACAACAGACTCCGTTCCTTGGGGGCTCAGGGTGAGGCAGAACATCATGACGGAAGAGTGTGGCGGAGGGAAGCAGCTCACATGATGATTAGGAAGAAGAAAGAAAGACTCACTTGCCAGATACAAAATTTATACCCCAAACCCATGCCCCAATGCTCCACCTCCTCCCACCACACCCCACCAGCCTTCAGTTACCACTGAGTTAATCCCATTAGGTGATTAGTTGACTGATTGGGTTAAGACTTTCGTAACCCAATCATTTCTTCTCTGAACCTTCTCACATTGTCTCACAGGTGAGCTTTTGGGAACACCTCACATCCAAACCATAACAATATCATACATGAACGAAATCAGAAGTTTAACAGAGAGTTTGTAATCATAAAAAAAGAGCTGAGTAGAAATTATGGAGCTGAAGAATACAATGAATTAAATTAAAAGTGCAACAGAGAGCATCAACAACTGACTTGGTAAAGCAGAAGAAAAATGGTGAAGTCAAAGACAGGTTATTCAAAAATACCTAATCAGAAAGAAAAAATAAAAAACAAATGAAAAGGAATGAATAAAGCTTATGGGGTTTATGGGACCCCTTCAAGAAAACTTTCATATTTTGAGTTAAGAAGAGAGAAGAGAGAAAGGGCAGAAAACTTATTTAAAGAGATAATGGCTGAAACTTTCCCAAACCTGGTAAATGGTATAAACATTCAACATAAGGGCTCAAAAAGTCTCCAGTCAGATTCTACCCAAACAAGACCACACCAAGACCTAATAATCAACTAACAAAAAACAAAGACAAAGAAAGACTCTTGACAGTAGCAATAGAAAAGAATATTCTCACACACAGGGAAACTATAATTAGACAATCAGCAGATTTCTCAGTTGAAACCTTGCAGAAAGAAAAGACAGAGATGATATATTCAAAATGCTGAAAAAAAATGCCAGCCAAGAATACATTACCCAACAAAGTTGTCCTTTGGAAATGAAGGAACTATAAAGATGTCCCCAAAAAAAAAACAAAAACTGAGAGAGTTCATTGCCACTACACCTGCCTTACGAAACTATGATAAAAGGAATTCTTCAAACTGAAATGAAAGGCTAATATTACAAATATGAAAACATCAAAGTATAAAATCACTGGTGAAAATAAGTACACTGTCCAGTTCAAATACTCCAATACTATAATAGTGATGTGTAAATCACTTATAACTCTACTATAAAGGTTAAAAGAGAAAAACACTAAAAGTAACCATAAATACAAACACATGTTAATGAATACACAAATAATGAGTTGTGACATCAAAAATGTAAAATTAAGGGGAGTAAATGTGAAGAGCTTTTGTATGTGATTGAAGTTTATGTAGTAACTTAAAATAAACTTGTGTGTGTATAAGATGTTTTATACAAGCCTCATGGTAACCACAAAGCAAACGTATAGTAGATATTGTATATAAAGGAGTTGAAGATAAATATAAAGGAGTCAAAGCATACCACTATAGAAAAATCATTAGATTACAAAGAAAAACAGAAAAAGAAGAAGAAAGAAAGGATGCATGTTTTTAAGAACAGAAAAATCATTAGGAGCAGATTACGGTTAGGATATGGAGTGTTCCTCAAAACTCCTGCATTAATGCAGGATGTGTGGGGGTGCAATGATTGGGTCATGAGAGCTGTGACCTACTCAGTCCATCCTAGTCTGAATGGACTAACTGGATGGTAACTGTAGGCAGGCGAGGCATGGCTGAAGGAGGTGGGTCACTGAGAGTGTGCCCTGGAAGGTGCATCTTCCTGGTGGCACCTCATGCCTCCCCTCCCCCTGCCCACTTCCTGGCTGCCATGAAGTGAGTAGCTTCCCTCTACCATACCCTTCACCATGATGCTCTGCTTTGCCTTGGGCCCTGAGCAAGAGAGTCGACCAACCGTGAACTAAATCTCTGATACCATGAGCCAAAATAAATGTTCCTTCTAAGTTGTCCTTGTCAGGTATTTTGGTCATAGTGATAAAAAGCTGACTAACACAGAACATGATAGTAGTAATTTTAGCTACAAATAATTATCTTAAATGTAAATGGATCAAATTCTCCAACCAAACAACATAACATTACTGAATTAATTTTAAAACATGTACACAAGACAAAAAAAAAAAATATATATATATATATATGTATATATATATGCTGCCTACAAGAGACACACTTCAACTCTTTATGACATACATAGACTGAAGGTAAAGGGATGGAAGAGGATATCCCATGCAAATGGAAACCAATGACACCAGGGATAACTATATTTACATCAGAAGTGCCGACTTTAGGTCAAATACTGTGTAAAAACAAAAGGACAATGAAAACCTTTATATAATGATAATCATCAGGGGCAGGCAAATCAAAACCATAATGAGATACTACCTCATACCTGTTATGATGGCTATTATCAAAAAATCAAAAAGATAATAATTTTTTTGTAAGTATGTGTTAAAAAGGGAACACTTACACATTGTTGGTTGGAATATAAAGTGGTACTACCATTATGGAAAACCATAATGGGGTTTCTCCAAAAGTTAAAAATAGAACTATCACATGATCCAGAAATACCACTTCTAATTATATATCCTAAGGAAATACAATTACTACATTTTGGCAATATCTGCAATATCTGCATTCTCATGTTCACTGCAAAATTATTCATTCAAGTTAAGATAGAAAAATAACAAGTGTATCTCAATAGATAAAGAAAATGTGATATTTATACACTCAATGGAATATTACTCAGCCTATAAAAAAAATGAAGTCATGCTATTTGTGACAGCATGTATAAACCTAGAGGATACTATGCTAATTGGAATAAGCCAGACACAAACATTGCATGATTCCACTTTCATGTGAAATCTAAAAATATTGAACTCAGTAAAATGATGATTACCAGGGGTTCAGAATGGAGTTAGGAATTGGAAGATTTTTCATCAAAGTGTTCAAACTTGCAGTTATGAGACTAATAATTTCTAGACATATAATATACAGCATAGTATCTATGGATAATGCGTTACATATTTGAAATTTGATAAGGAAATAAATCATAAGCATTCTTATATATTCTTACTCATATGGATCTGTTCATTAGGTTTATTGTTGTAATCACTTTACAATATATATGTACACCAGATATCACATTGTACCTCTTTAATGTGCACCATTGTATTAGCCAATTATGCCTTAATAAAACTGAAAAATCTATAATATCCATATGCATTTTAATCTCCTGCTTTATAAAACTTCCTATTAAATAAATTCTGATCTTCAAAAAATGTCCCATTTATCATTATCCTCTTCAGGAGGTATGTCCACTAGTGTATTCTACAACTATGCACACTTCCAAAGGGTGAAGGTTTAGCTCACCTAATGATTGCTGTCTGTCAAAACTGTTGTATGCCTCTGCATAACACACAGACAAATACAAAGAGTCCCCAACTCATGACAGTTTAAGTTATAATTTTTCAACTTCACAATGGTACAGGAACTCTACATTCAGCAGAAACTGTACTTCAAATTTTGAATTTTATCTCTTTCCATGCTAGTGATATGTGATATAATATTCCCTTTCCATGCTGGGTTGCAGCAGCAAGACACAGCTGCTGTTCAGTCACCTGATCATGAAAGGAAACAACCATTACTCTATGGTATGCTCTGTTGCTAAACTAGGATATTGGGTAGGTTAGGTCTATTAAAGGTATTTTTTTTTTTTTTTGCACACAATATTTCAACTTACCATAGGTTTATTGAAACCCCATCATAAGCCTGGGAACATCTGCATTTATTTATTTCACCAGAAGGCATCAGGTTGAATTATCTCATTTTTGTGGGTGATATTCTCAAATACTGTCTTGAATTTTCAAATTCTACCTTTTTAATACAAGAAGAAAAAGAGAACAAAAATAATTTAAAAACGCACCCATAATTAGCTGTTTAAGCAGAAATGAGAGCTCTAGAATCCTAAAATAAACTTCCTTCTTAGTCACTTTGTGTGAGTTACAGGGGGAAAAAAGAATCAGATGCCTGAATCAGTAAATGAGTGAGAGAAGCTCAGAAATATACTTGATATCATAATGCTCAGCACCTTTAGAAATTAAATTAATGAACGCCAGTGTCATGGAAGATTTATATATTAAAGCGCATGCTGCAACTAGTTTCTCTACAGTATCAATTTTGGATGACAAGCTGAAGTTTCGTGCAACAGCATTCATCTCAGCATTTGTCAGAAGTCATTTCATTTCCTACGATTCATTTCATTTGCACTATAGTGTATTAGTTGGATTCTTTATTGATCCTAGTTCCATCTAATTTTGTCTTTCACAAATAGTCAAAAATTTGGTTTGAGAGGTAAGTATGTATCATAATCTACTCACTGATGATGGTAACATTAATAAAAGCAAGGCTAGGTAAGCTGCTCTAAAGAGGTCACGTTGAAAGAATTCTGGTTTCAGAATAAAAAGGTAGTGTTGTTTTTGTTTGTTCAGTTGTTTTTTTGTATATTCACATCTCCTTACACATGTACAAGTTCACAGTTAAGAGATCACATAAACTGCTAAACAAATCAGCATAAATGGATGGTCAGGTCTTCATTTTTCTAGTTAATTAAAAGCTTGAACATCACTTTTCATATTAGCGAGAAGTATAATACTCATTTATTCAGCAAATATTGATGACTATTATTTGCCAGTCATTATTCTGTGCTGGGGACTCATCCACAAGCAAAGCATTCAGGAATCTGTGCCCTCAGTAAGTTTACCTTCTACTGGATCTTTATTTAGAGGCAATACCATCACTAAATCACCCAAGAAGCTAATGGTTTTCCTAGTCCAAATATGAGAATGGCCAATCAACTTCTACACTCAAGAGAATCTCTATTCTTTTAATAATTTCCCTATTGTCTTTGCTTCTCGAATGGGTAAAAATGGAAAGCAGTTCCCAGGTGTGATCTGATGAACTCACAGATTGCTCACGCCCTCTCTAGAATCCACTTCCACTAATACTACATTAGGTGTTGCTGTTTCCCCAGCCATGTTCAACAGTTGATTGATTTTAAAATACTAGTCAGCCTTCCATCACTGTGACAGATATCTGAGAAAATCAACTTCTAGTAGGAAAGGTTTATTCTGGTTCATAATTTCAGAGGTTTTAGTCCAAAGCCAATTGGCCTTGTGGTGAGGCAGAACATCATGGCTGGAAGCCCAAAGCAGAGGATGTCTGTTCACTTCATGGGAGCCAAGAAGCAAAAAGAAAGAAAGGAAAAGGTGGAGGGCCTAATAACTCGTTTGAGGGCATGCTCCCAATGACCTTCCAGTAGGCCCCACTTTGTAAAAGTTCTTCCCATAGTGCCACAGGCTCACAACCAAGCCTACAACTCATGACACTTAAGGGGCTTGCAAGATTCAATCCATAACAAAGAGTGTTATTCCTTATAGTCCCTAAGATAATTTCACAAATATTTCTGCTAAATCTCTTTAATCTTATTCTTGAGATTAAAACTAGTTGTTGTTTTATTTTGTGTTGTAATTTATGAAATGATCATTCTTAAAATAAGTGATCGTTACTACCGTTCCACAACCCCACTAGTACTACTGAGCCACCACCATACCCAACATGGTACTTTACAGCAGAAGCTCACTGTGGCTCCCTCAGAGACTGTGAACAGGAAGGCCCATGTCTGAGCTAGGTGATCATGAAGAAGTTCAGCAATCAGGACACCAGAGTAGAGAATGGTGATAGTGTAGGAGAAAAAACTGTCTCTATCACAGAGTGACTGTGAAGAAATTAAGGATAGCACTGTAGAATCTCCCATCATGATCAACACTTGAAAAATTACATCATCATCCAAAGGAATGTTTTCATATGCCCAAGAAGATAAAAAGAACATAAACCAGGACCTAATACTGCAAAACTAATAAGCAATATGCTTTCAGTTGCTGGGATGAATCACATCATTACCATTCACAGGTTTCTCAAATACATGGGAACTTTAAAGTGTCAAATCAAGTTTTAAAAAAATCTTTCAGATACATAGATTTAAAAAAAAATTATTCCTGTGCATAACCCTAAACCATTTAGTGAATTTCAGAAAATATTGCATGGGATAACTATTTCGTTGCTTCCCCTCCATGTGGTTTCCAAAAGGTTACTTTACTGAAGACAAATTCAATGCTCAATTTATTTTGATTCACAAAGAGAGAAAGTCAATGGAACAGCTAGGGTGGTTTTGTTTGGCTACATTACACACATCCCCATGAACGATGAGGCTGACACATGTCAACAATGTGCCACATTAGAGACGCTATTCTTGACTGGACCATGGAAGTGGAAGGTATTCCTACTCGTGGAAATTTCCAGAATAAATAAAGCTGATTTTGAGACTATGATCATCAAAAATAGAGTTCTCAAAGAGGGCAAAACGGAACAGTTCTCCATGACTCAGCTGATCTATTTTAATGATCTCCATGAAATGATCTAAAATACAAAGGTGAATCTGTCTTACCTTTGTAGTTATGTATCACTGTAACTCCAAATATTATACTTTGAACTATTATATTCTCATGTTTTCTTATTTTTGGTTTTGTTATGTTTTAAATATTGACTCAATAATAATAAAACAAAAACTATATAGAGTCCTTGATATTTATTCCAGTTACACTTCTTTTAGAGTTTGATTCTCTCCAGCATATTATGACCCCTTTCATCTGATTCATTTAGGATTTTTTTTTTATCAACCCTCTTAACACCACTTACAGATTTAATGAGTGCATCCTCCCTGTCTTTATCCAAATCCCTGGTTAGCGTACTGAACAGAATATGGGCCATGACAAAGCCATGGCACAGCATATGATATTAATAAGAGACTTTACAAAGAATATTTGACTTTTCAAGAAAAGAAAGTAATTGGGTTTTTTTAATACACAAAAAAATCTCAGAAGTCTAAAATTTTATCAAATGGAATTGAGCTCTATCTTAGGAGTGAAAGGGACTACAAAATCATGGTTGCATCTTCTGTCTCAAGTAGGCAAATACTTCACCCAGAGAATTCACCTCCTGACCTGACATTTCACCATCAGCCCATAGTCCTTGTGCTGCCCCATAAATAGAACTCTGACTAAAGGGACCAAGGCCTATTCATCTCTGCTTTTTCTACAAGGTCTGGCCCCCAGCTTCATCTATAATACTGTAGCATCTGCTTCTTGCCTTTCTTAGGTCAGGGTGCTCCTCCCAAAACAGAAGCTCCTGCCACTGTTCATCCATTGGAAATACAGTGGTCATGAGGTGCATATACAAACATGTATAACAGCAAAAACCACTATTACATATAATTATAAAGCACTGATAAAATTTACAGAACTGTATGACAGAAAATTTAAAAGTCCAGTGGTCACTTGAGCTTGCTACTTCCTATGGCCTTGCAGAGAGAAGTAAATGTATAAGTTAGCCAAAATATATCTTGCTTAAGACATGGGATGGAACGCTGAGTCCCCACTTAGATGATGAGCAATTGGCTAATATCTCTAGGTATAGACAGAGTTATGTTGCCACAAATATTCAGTCAACATCTTAGTCATTGATGTTAATTGTCGATGACTTTGAGCTAAACACAATAATACCTCCGTTTATTATTTTTTCTTTTTGCATTGCTGGGGATCAAACCCAGGCCCCCCACACATGGTAGGAAATTGATGCTGTGCAAATGAGCTACATCCCCAGCCCAATGCCTAATGATACCTACCTGGGACAGGTAACTAGGTCATCCCTGAGCTACAGGGTCTGCACACTGTAATGGTCTGTTCATTCCAGGTAATGAATCACTGTGTTTCAGACTTCATGGGGTATGGATCCAGGCAATGCCCAGTCAAGCCAATCCTTTTTTTCTATTTTCTCTCCTTTTGGGGCAGTTTCTTCCTCATTCTCCCTCCCACACAAAAACCCTCATTCTGCTGCTTTTTTTCTCACAAGAGAACTGAGTGTGCCCCTCCCCAAAGCATTCACAACAGAACATATTTGACCTTTTCTAAGATAAGAGTACACATATTTTTTAGAAAAATTGATCATTCTGCACACTCTTATGAATCCTTTATTACATAGATCCTTTATTATACCTTGGGGAACTTCCATTTTACACTTGGATTCTTAAAATGCGTAGGGAGCAAAACTTTGAGTTTTCATATCAAAACCTGAATCTATGTTATGCACAAAACAAAAACCCAGTAAATGTTTGTTCAGTGAACAAATCAGTGACTCACCAGAAATCAGTGGCTTCACAGAAGCTATTTCAGATCCAGTGAGCTAAGAGAACTCTGGATAGACAGCTAGGCGTGGTATTCTGCAGGACACTTCTGAGAAAAGAGGAGCAAAAATATTGGGACCTTGAAAGCAGTGAAATGGAGAGCATCAAGGAATTCTGTTCCTCAATAAACAAGAGAATTGAGGCAGGAGAATGAGGTTCGTGCGGAGAGCACGTTATTAGCAGGAGACTGGTACAAACATACTGTGAGTGCGGGAGAAAGATTCAGAATCATCCATCAAATGCGAGATCTGAGCCTGAAACACCGACACTGAATCCTTCGGCTAAAAACAAGTGCGAGGGCGACACCTAGTGTTCAAGCCTGTAAATGCTCCTGATCCCAAGCTCGAGAAGGTCTGTGCTGGCTCCTAGAGGTTCTCCTATGTGCACAAAAGGTGATGTGCATCGCTGCGTTAGAGGTTAAAAGCTTCAGAGATTAATTCAATCCACTCAACGTCCTGGCCCACCCAGTCTTTGTAGATATAAGAAAAATAAATTCAAAAGAAAAAAAATTGCCAGAGACAAGAAAGCCTTGCAGTTAGAACCCAGAACGTCTTCCCTCGTTCACCCTAAATATTTTCTCTTGACCAGACCATTTCTTTTTTTTTCTTTCTTTTTTTTTTTTTTTTTTTTTTTTTTTTTTTTGTGGGGGTTATCGAGAATTGAACTCGGAGGCACTCGACCACTGAACCACATCCGCAGCCCTATTCTGTATTTTATTTAGAGACAGGGTCTGGCTGAGTTGCTTAGGGCCTTGCTAAATTGCTGAGGCTGCCTTTGAACTCACCATCCTCCTGCTTCAGCCTCCCAAGCCCCTGGGATTACAAGCTTCCCCACTCACCCACCTAATATATACCATGACTCGTGTAAAATTTTCTGTCTAACCTTTTCTTTTCCCTGTGATGTGGTTCTATCCACCTATATAGCCCAACTGCCAAATGCAGTGTAAAATACTTAAAGTATGCATTTATTCAAGAAATGATTATGAAATACTTCAGATGTTCCAAGAACTAAGTAAAGCAGATAGCTCTGAAAATGACAAGATAGGCATTAAAAAGACTGCCTGTCCTTAAAGTCTTTTGCCAGTTATTATGGTCTGGCTATGAGGTGTCCCCCAAAGCACCTGTGTTAATGCAAGAGATGAAATAACTAGATTATGGGAGCTGTACTCTAATCAGTGGATTAATAAATAGTTCAGATGGACCAACTGGGTGGTAACTGTAGTCACACAGGCCACATCTGGAGGAGGTGGGTCATTGGGGGAATGCTCTGGAAGTATGCATCTTTCCTGCAGCTGCTTCCTGCCCCCACCCCACACCCACTTCCTGATTGCCATGTAGTGCACGGCACCCCCTACCACTCCCACTCCCCAGCAACCCCTGCACCTTTCCACCATGATGTTCTGTCTCACTTCAGGACCGAAGCAATAAAGCAGACTGACCATGGACTGAACCTCTGAAACCATGAGCCAAAATAAACTTTAATACCTCTAAGTAGTTCTTGTCAGGTATTTTGGTCACAGTGATGAAAAGCTGACTAACACCAGTTATAGGAGGGGGGGCAGCTCTAGAGCAAAGTTGTAGATACTGGGATACATCTGCACAGCCCAATGGTTGGAAGTCTTGAATTAAGACCAAGAAAGACATTCATGACAAGCTTCAGTGAGTCAGACAAACTTTGAGATCAGTTACTACGCATGTGTCCTTTCCTTCCAGAAATTCATTCTTCTGGGTCACTTACCACACATATGTCTTTCCTACCTCCTCATGTGGTCATTGTCCCCTTCCTCTAATTCTATTTGTGTGCAGCAAAATGTCTCCATGAAGCTCCAGGGGCTTTTAAGATGTTCCCTACCAGCTCTAATCTCAATTTTCCATCCCTTGCTCCTTAAAGGGCTCAACCACTGTGACACCACATACCTTCCCAAACAACCAGAGCAGAATCCAACAAAGTTCAAACCGCAAGCCTCATCCATCTCAAGACAAGTTCCACGGAGAGCCACCCTGCAAGGTGGACATGACTGACCATATCATTGTCACATGCTTCCAGTTCATCACAGATCAGATCCAGCCTCCCTTGGAAAGGCTTCCTATCCTTTTCTGGAAAAAAAAAAAAAAAAAAACATGGACACCAGGCACTCTTTCTCATAATAGTACAGCTTGAAGCAATTGGAAAACAAAAGAACACCCAAATCCCAGGCCAGCAGAGTCCACCAAGTCAAACCTGGAAACCGATGGAATAATTGAAAAGGTGATTCCTACCAGCACCCACATATCCAACAACAGCCACAAAACCCTAAAGCCTGTCAAGTAAGGTTTTCCTGTTGTTCAACAGATCCCTTTGTCCTCTGAATGCAAGCCATGCTCCCTCTGGGAGTCATCATTTATTTCCACAAAACTCACTGAGGAGACCTGAACAAAACACAAACAAATCAACATTTTTAAAAATATTACAATAATAAAATTCACAATATGCACTTCTGTCCCCTTTCTCCAAAATGTTGTTAACACATCCCCTTTTCAATATTGTATTCCAGGGTTTAGCATTTGGTTTTCCCATGTTAGCTAAGCAAGCTGTTTTTCAGAGCAAAAATCAAAACTTTGCTTGAACATTGTGAACCAACATGACTAGGTCTGATATTTTGTAAAAGATCAGATTTTAAATTGTTCACTTAACCAAAATTTTCCTATTCAACATAAAAGTTTGTCTTCTGTTAAAAAATTAAATTGCATATCTTATGAATATTTTTGTATTGATAATTTTAATTTTACCATTGTGATACAAGCTTCCTCTTGGCTTGTTTCTGTTGCCTATAGTCATTGGGTTTTATAATTTCCTTGTTACTTCTTGGGCACACCTACAAAGGAAGCCCACTTCTAAGCTGAAAGACTTGCTGTTCCAACACTACTCCAGATTCCTTTGAACCAATCTTTTCTTCCCTGCACCATCCTTCAGCAATGCCTCCCCTCTGGGTAAGCCTCCATTCTTTTGGTAAAAAAAATAGTGCCATAGGCTCATTGTCTTGCTTGGGGCCTCACAAACATACTATAATTATTAGTTGGAAGAAGATGACCTCAAAGAGCCTGCTTGGGTAATTTCAAAAACACAAGGCTTTCAAAATCATAATTTCAATCTAATCCTTGCTTTAGGGCTTTCAAATGATTTCAATCAAATCTCTTACTCTGCTCCAGCACAAAGAAAGGGCCTACAGAATAGGAAAAAAACCTTTGCCACTACTCTTCTGCCACAAGATTAATATCTAGACTATATAAACAATTCCAGAAACTTACCACCAAAAACAAGAAATAACTCAATCAATAAAGGATCAAAAAAATTAAACAGACACTTCTCAAAAGAGAAATACAAATGGCCAACAGGTACATTAACAAATGTTCAACATTGTTAGCAATTAGGGAAATGCAGGTCAAAACTACACTGAGATTTCATCTCACACCACTTGGAGTGGCAGCCACCAAGAATACAAATAAATGGTGGCATGGATATAAGGGGAAAGGAACACTGATATGCTATTAGTGGAATTCTACATTAGTACAACCACTGTGGAAATCAATATGAAGTTTTCTCTACAGAGTAAGTATGGGACCACTGGTTCTTATCCAAAAGAATTGAAGTCTTCATACTACAGAAGTACATGCACGCCCATTCTGTAGACTTTCTCTTCACCCTCTTAGTTGTCTCCTTTGCTGCACAGTTTCCTTATTTGTGCCAGTTTCCAAGTCTCTGTAGGAAAAAGGCCCATAATAGCTTTTTTTTTTAATTTTTATTTTATTGGCTCTTCTTGGTTATACCATGAGAGTAGAACTTATTTTGATAAAATTATACAAGCATAGGATGTATCTTATCTTAATTAGGAACCTATTCTTGTGGGTATTTTCACTGATATGTGGAAGCTAAACCACAGTAAAGGGAGGGGTGAGAAGAGAAATTCAGTAGGTTTGACAAAGGGGAACCAACGGAAGGGAGGGGGCGACAAAAATAGGAAAGGCAGTACAATAAATCTAACATAATTTCCCATAAGAGCTCATCCCATTGATGAAAATGAGTTTTAGGAGTCCTATTGAGGAAGTCATTGCCTGATTCTTTATGTCTGAATGTTGCTGACCTTATGCTTTCTTTGAGCAGTTGGAAAGTTTCTGGTCTGATTCCTTGGTCTTTCATCAATTTTGTGTTGACTTTTGTGCAGGGTGAGAGATAGGTATCTAGTTTTGACCTACATATGGATATACCTTTTTCCCAACATCATTTGTTAAAAAGACTGTCTTTTCTCCACTATACATCTTTGGCACATTTTGTCAATAATCAGATGACTGTATCTGTGTGAATTTGTCTCTGTGTTTTCTATTCTATTCCATTGGTTTATGTGCTTTTTTATGCCAGTACCATGCTGTTTTGTTACTATAGCTCTGTAGTATAATCTAATATTAGGTATTATGATCCTCCAGCATTGCTCCTCTTGATTAGAGTTGCTTTGACTGTTCTAGGTCTTTTTCATATGAATCTTAGGACTGTCTTTTCTAGTTCTGTCATTGGTATCTGTTCATTCCCCTCAATAAAAACTCAAAAATGTCTCCCAATGATGGGAGCTTGCTCTTCCTCTTAGTGTTGTACCAAAATGGAAGTAAAAATCCCCATTATGTTCCACTTAAACAAGAGATTTCCTGGTTTTGATTAAAAACATTATTTACATGATAGGATTAGGAGACATCCAAACACCTACTGATTGTTTTCCATTTGTTCTGCAGATCCAGTCTCCTCTAGCTCCTCCGCTCTGCCCAAGGACATGGGGGTACATGCCTTTGGATTCATCAGCAGCCTCCCTTGCTCTGTAGATTCCAGTTGGGTTCAGTCAATGGTGAGCCCCAGAAAAAGATGAAAAGATGGTTGTGAAGTCAGTATGGTCCTTGGGCTCCCTCCCTGGAGGTGGGTCCCAGGCTAAGTGCCTCTACCCCAGGTCACAATTCCTGACAGACAATCATTTCTACACACAAACCCCTCTCTTTGCCACTGTAGTTCTAGGATGGCATAGGACTGAACTGTTTTAACAGATCCCCCATAGTCAATCAGGCCTTTATAAATACTACTGCAATGGACATGACATATACTTCCTGATTGAATCCTGCCTGATATGCCAAAAATGGGTTCCCATTTGTCCAACTGGCATTGTCTTTTACCTGGGAAAACATTATTTTGTTGCCATGGTTACACAGTAGTTGTCAGTGTCTTATGACTACATCTTAGGAAATACAGAGACCGATTATTTAATGGGGTGGTGACCGAGGCAGCTGCTATAGTTTTCTTATTTGGGACAGTCTTCAGGTCTCCACAGGATAAAGGCCCATGATAAGTGCTGACCACTTTCAACACTTTAACTCAAATTTATGAAAGAATTATTTTCTTGCTAGCAAAGGTATGAAGGAGGGAGAGAGGAATGTCAGCTCTTGGCTTGAGTTGAAGAGCAGAGAAGGCCTAGTGTTGGTTGCTGCCATAAGCAACACTGATTCATATTACCCTCAGACGTGAAAGGCAGAGGTTGATGTTATAAATTAAAAACCAGTTTGTGGAATAGTCCATTCTGATTTTTTTCTCTTTACGAAGCATTGATTAATATTATAGACAGACATAACAGAAAGGTAGTTGACATTATAAATAACAACAACAACAAAAAAAAAGTTTGTGGAACAATCTATTTTGTTGTTTAGTTTTGTGTTTTATCTGATGCCCATATATTTCTCTGACAACTCCTTAGGCCGAGCACACGAATCTGAGCCATTTCCCCTGTTACAAAGTCAAGAGGGATGTGCAGCTTAATCATTAAGGGCAGCTGCAAGGTTCTCCATGAGTGTGCCTAGGTCTGTGGCTATGTGCCCGGTATTTTCATTAAGTCATAATACACTGGTCATTTGCGCTTAGTTGTAGGTATATGGTTTTGTTCCCACATATGTTATTCTCTCTTAGAAGTTATTACCAGAAATCAAAATAAGTGCACCTTTTTTTAGAGACCAAAGTACATTTATAGTGAGTCATGGTTGGCTTTCTATAGCACAGAGATAAAAACCTGTGAGTGAGGTATAGCCTTATATGGTAACAGGGTATTATGGTTTGGATATGATATGATATCCCCCAAAGGTTTATGTGTAAGACAATACAAGAATATTCAGAGATGAAATCATTAGATTAAGGGAGCTGTAACCTAATGAGTGGATTAATCCACTGATGTGGGTTAACTGGATGGAAACTGTTGGCCTGCAGTGTGTGTGCCTGGGGGGAGGTGATTGGTGGAATGACTTTGGAGTTTATATTTTGTTCCTGTTGAATGAAGTGCCCTTGCTCTTACTCCTCCCTCCCTCCCCTGCACTGTCCCCCCGCCCCACCATGCTTGGTAATCACTTCCTGCATGCTTTCCTCTGCCATGCCCTTCTAACATGATGTTCTGCCTCACCCTGGTCCCACAGCTACAAAGTCTGCCAACCATGAACTGAACATCTTAAACTGTAAGCTAAAATAAACTTGTCCCCCTCTAAGTTGTTCTGGTCAGATCTTTGGTTCACAGAAATGCAAGAGGTGACTGACTGAAACAAAAATGGGTGGAGAGAAACAGAGTGGTTGCTTTGGTTAACCTGACCATATAGTTCAGAAGCCTTTGGAGCTGGTTTGTGAGAGGAATTTTGAGATGCAATCTGGAAAAGCATTTGTTCTGTTATAGACAGAGCTTGAAGGGAATTCTGGTAGAAGCTCAGAAGATCTGAAAGCCAGTAGGACTGCAGACAGTAAAGACTGAACTCAGAGGTCCCAGAGGGAATGAGAACTCTATTGGAGATCGGACTAGAGGCCATCCATAGGCATTCTGGCAAAGAAGTTGTCTATATTTCACCCATGTCGTGAAACTTTCTGTGAGACAGAATTTAAAGGTGATGACTACCCTGGTAGAGGAAATTTTGAGGTAGTACAGTTCAGTGGGTTACAATGGAACAAAGCCAAAGCAGGTATCAGCTCAATTCTTCCTGAGAGGGTGCTTCAACTACTGCTGTGGTCACCTCAAAACATCTGATTCCTGCTCCTTTACTCTTCTAAAACACACTCTGACCAGGCCTTCAGTTCCAGACTGGGGCTGCATCATTATGAACCTTATTCCAAAGCTCCAGCTTCTTGGACTGAGCGACTATTGGTTTCTTCAGCTCTCCAGCCTGCAGACAGTCATTCTGGGACTATCCAGTTTCTGGTCATGTAAGCTAATCTAATAAACCATAGATAGATAGGTAGATAGATAGATTCCTGTTCATTCTAGAGAATTCTTATATAGGGTCAACACTTTCTTGAGGAATAATGTGACCCTGCAGCAAAACTGTACCTCTAGGACCCTCTGCATGCCCTACACTGGCCATTGGATTCTTGGGACTTTTCTTTTACATTATCTGATGTATACTCTTTATATTGTTTGCCACTTTGTACTAAATCAAAATGAGAGTAGCCTTGCATTGAAGAAGTTATTGTCCAGTTTTCAAAGTCAGATCAGATTTTTTTTATCTGACATAACTCTAAAATGGACTAAGTATGAAGCTTTTCAGTCTTTAATCAAATAGACATAGATGCTCAGACCCTATTATTTACTAGTTGTATGCCTTTGGTCAAAGTATTTCACTTCACTAAGATTCAGTGACCTCATCTACAAGAGTACCTAAATCATCAAATGAAACATATTTAAAATACTGAGCACGGTGCCTATCATATAGTGAGCACTCTGTATTAACTGTTTTCTGTCATTACATTGTAATGCCCAGCAAGAACTGTAAATCCAAAGGTCAAACCTAAAAGAGTGATTCTCACATTACAAATGCAGTGGATAATAAGAAGCACCTTGAAGTAATTCTTTTATACTTTAAACCTGTCCCAGGATGAGTGAAGATCATAAGATCAATTTTATAGAGATTCTACTACAAAATTCTCTAGCAAGGCAGCAAAGTTCATCTTATGCACTGAAATTGAATATTTGAACTGATTACATTAGACAAGGCAAAGAAAGTGGGTAGAATAAAACTAGAAAAGCCAGAACCCAGAAAAATAGTTCTCAGTGGGGAATTTTATTTTAACCCTTAGCTACAAATGATAAAAAGTTAAAACTGCACTGTCTATAAAAGTGTGAAAAACTTGAGTAAAGAAGACTTAAATATTCATGTTAGACATCCCTTAGCTTCAGATGCATAATTCATGGCGTTATACTTTGACAGCATACTTTTTTTTAAAAAGTCATGTAGCAAATTGTACTTTTTAAGGAGAAATTCAGTAATATTTTCTATCCTCTGTGAGCTTCTGTTTTGTTTATTTTTTCACCCTATTAAATCTTGCTCTTGTCTTCACTGTCTTCCTGTCATGCCTGCTTTTCTGTTCTTTTCCCGTCTATTTGGGATGTCCACTCTCTCCCTTTTCTTCTCCACAACTGTTCTTTCTGTCCTTGGATCGATCCCAGGCCGCAGGGTCTCCATCGCCTCTCACTTCTCAACTGTCTCAAATTGGGGAATGTAGGGACATGGCAGACGCAGGGATCCTAAGGGCTGCAGAGTAGCAGATGCCACCATTTTAGGGAGCCTGGAGAACCCTGTCAGTGGTGGCCCCCCAGCCTGACTGAGGGGCCCGGCAGTGGGTCTGGTGTGGCATCAAGAAACCAATATGAACCAGTGAATGAGGGAAACAAGTCAGGCTGTCACCTCCCACTGCCTGCAGGGTAAGTGGTCTGTGAGTGCCACGGTCTGAGGAGGGGCCAGGCCACACACCCCACAGTGTGTTTGTCCCCTATCCCTGACTCTCTTCCCGGACCCCAGTGACGGGGCTCATGGGACATGGGGGTATGAACTGTTCCTAGAACCAGCAGGTCATGCTGTCCAACCTGGGGGTCAAGGTTGATAATGATGCTTTGATTGATGAAGCAATTTTCTGCCCTTGCTATAAGGAAAAATATATCCTTGGCAATGCTCCTATTGGCTCTTGCCCTTGATAACAGCCAGCACCTACGTTACTGGTCCCTCGGGATGTGGCAGCTGTTGAGCTCTCCTGGGCTCCCCACACTTCCTGCCTTTTAGTGCACAATAACTACCAACTAGGGGCTTGGGATCAGCATCCCAGGGCACTCCAGCAGGTGCAGGGCAATTCAGCATAGCCAGGCTGGGGGCAAACAAACAGGTGGGGGATTGAGGAAAGGAAATGTGAAGGGGAAATGGAGAAAACAAGAACAGAAAGGTGCAGAAACTGAGAAGAGTTTGAGCATTCTTCTGTGGGTTTTTCTTCAGGCATATATTGGGTACCCCTGATGTACACCTGGAACTCTCTGACTCCCTGCAGAGCCAAACCCTGTCTGCAATTCCCAAAAAATTTGGGTTTTTAAGGGTGGCATGTTAAATCCACAGCATGTAGGATACTCCAGTGCAGCTTTTGTCCAATAGGGGGGGGTCTCCTCTATGATCAGATTGGAAACATCAGCCTTCCCCCCAAGTTCAACACCTGTGAGGCTGAGCTCCACAAGAGCCCAGGTGAACTGGTAGGACCAAGCCCATTCCATAACCTGCCAGGGATGTGGGGGAGAGGCATCTTCCATCACCCCTCAGAAGTAATATACATGTCACAGCCTGCTGCTTAATCCAAGGATCAGCTGTTCACCAGCCCTGCTGCCCTCTGCCAGCATAGCCAGGGGAGCACAAGAGAGCTGGCAAGAAAAAGAGGGAAGCAGTGAAGCTAGGTCCCAGATCCAGTCCATCCTGAGCCCTGCTCATACGTGGAAACTTGAGACTGCACTGGGTGACACCTTTGCAGGGGTGGGTCTTGACCTCAAGAGAAGGGAGAAACCACTGGACAGACAGGGGTTCCCAGGAAGAGAAATGTCAGGGAGGGCTGTCAGACCTGACAGCATGACTGGTTGGCACAAGTGTGTTGGGATGAAGCGAGCCTCTGAGGGTGAGGAGTGAAGGAAAAGACAGAAGCACGTGGAGACGAGCAGGTGGCAGGGAACCATCTGAATGGCTCCACAGGGTGTTTTCACAGGAAAACACTGAAAGACAGGAATCGAAAGCAGAAATGAGAGATGTGAAGAAAGTTAAACATGGTTATAAGTAGGAGGACATGTTTGGTAAGGAAGGTGGAAAAGAAATGAGAATATTTGGGGATAAGAAAAGATTTTGTACAGTGAAGCAGATTTTTGTCTTGAAGTGAAATGACTTCATTGTCGCAAAGTGGGAAAAAAAATATAAGGGTAGACTCAGAAGATTCAAACCAGTTGCAGAGAGTCCAAGTAAGAAGACATAGAAGCTCATGAAATTAAGATTGGTATGTGTGACGTTGTTGGGTTAAAAGTAATGAAAAACAACAGACAATGGAGTGTCAAAGAGGAGAGAGCTAGGAAGAGCATCAGGGAATGTACTACACCTCAGGAAACAAGGGGAAGGTCAAGGAGCAAGCAGGGAGCGGAGCTATGGGCCAAGAACGTGACACCCTGCCCTCCACACTGTACCTTTTCTTTGAGGCAAGCACCCACTAGACCTTGTCACCTGGGCTGAGCAATTTTGCAGTGACCTTAGTCACCTCCATAATTACAGGTTACTACCTCCCGCAGAGACAGTTGACACCAGCAGTTATGGGTGACAAGTTCTGCTTCCTCAAATGTTGAAGTATAACATCAGAGAAGCATGCCGAGGAAAGCATATAGACCACGTTTTATTTAAAGGTAGTAACACAGACTTCTCCTGGGAGGGAGAAGTGGGCCATGGCTGGTATTCTGGTATCCCAAGAAGTGAGAGCACCCTACCCTTTTTATAGACAAAGTTTCCTTTGTTCTCCTGCCCTCCCAACCCCCCAGTCTCCCCATCTCTCTCCTTTCTGCTTACATGATTAGGCCCAGAAGATGCTGGTGCATGGAAAAAGGTGGGAAGCAGATGAGCAGGTGGATGGGTCAAATGGAATGATCTGGGCAGGTAGCAACCCAGGGGGCATTAATTAACAACTCCCTGTCTACAGCCTTTTAGGTGGAGTAGTAGAGGCAGGTAATCTTGGTAGTCAAAGCACTCTGGAGACATTGACATTCCAATCTCCCAGGGGTGGTCTCCAACCTCCAGGATCCAATATGGCCTCCATTTACTTGATCCAACCCAATTACCTATTCTACACTAACTGCCTATCTTTAATTCTGCCTTCATTCCCCTCTTGAATTGTAGAGACTCCATACTACTGTAAGAAAATTAGATGGGGCAGTGTGGGGCAAGCAGTTTGGAGTCTACTTTAAGAAATAGGAAAAAAAAAGAAAAAAAAAAAAAAAAGAAATAGGGGTCAGCCAAGAGGTTCACAGTAAAAACCTGGTTGGGGAAGAACAGGTTGTAAAGTCATCTAGGGGTGGGTACTTCTATGAGAGAGAAACAAAAAGACATGACTACTGATATGAGATTAATACAAAATAAATGTTGCAGCATCTGGAACATGTCAGTGAATATCATGAAGATGACAGAAGTCAATAATCTTTCACCAGGAGGTGGAAGAGCTAAGTTGGTCCCCTAACAAGGCCTAACAGAGGCTGGAGCAGATAAGACCTTTATTTGGGAATGTAAATCTTCAACATTGTCAGAGTTATCAGGAATGTAAACACAACACTTAATTTTTAATGTCATAGATGTCCCCATAAAATACAGTTAAGTTACTTAATGTCATCTGATTTTTGTAAAATATCCTCTTATTGGTATGACCTCTGTGTTTAGTAGAGATGTCTTTATTTTGTTACATAGGCTAGATAATCATAGTAGCAAACATTGATTAAGCCTATCTGTGTAGGAGGTTAGGAAGATCTGTAGGCCTTAAACTGACTAAAAATTTCTGACATTGGCAGTTTCTCTTTATACTTATAAGGCACTTCTGCCTAAGAATCTCTCTTTTGTAGCCTCCAGTCTTACTTATTTTGGGGGCTAACACAGTGTGCATCTTAAGTTGCATTTAATTATTGTTTCTTCCTTTAAATGACCAGGAATGGCTATGTTTTGGTTTTAACTTTTTGCTAGTGTTCAAGATCAAACTGGTCAAATTGACCTGTTCCTGTCCATTGTTAAGAATCAACTGAGTATCCACAGGGGTCACTCACGGGAAACGTGAGAGTAGCTTCTTAGCTCCTTTAGTGCCATTAGCTAGATAGGGTCTCCTTGATGAGGTGGCTTCCCTTGGAAGCATCTTGGCTCTCTCCCTTTTCCAATGACCCTCCTCTTTGCAGCAAGTGCACTGTTTGGCTTTTCTTTCTCCAGTGGCCTAATTAATCTCTCTGACCAGGAGGTCATGTGGCTCAGATTTGCAAAGCTCCTTAGAGAATTTCTCTCATTTCCTAGGTTCAGGCTGACTCAGAAAGCAGGAGCCAAATATTGGTTCCCTTGGCCCCTTTATTTTAATCTCAATCTTTAAGTCTTGATCTTAAACATTCAGCAAACCAGTCTCACCAGTCATAAAGTAAGAGCACTGCGTTTTAACTTCAATGTCTATAACATTACATTCATTTACCCCTTTTATTTAATTGGGACCTATATTATCTTAATCTGTCCTATAGGTGATGGCTTTTTAATCTGAAATTAATTCAGGTTTTTTTTTGTTTTTGAAGCAGCACCTCTGCAAAATATTGATAGGCAACAGTTATAGAGCTTACAAGGAAAATACAAAATGGAGTTAACAAGAGTAAAAATATATTTAATTTGTGTAATAGCTATCTTGAATTTTGGTTGAGTTATACATTATATCCCCTATTTGGGATCACAGTAATTTAAAAACAAAAATTAATCTTTTGAATATAACTTTAAATGAGCTGAAGTCTACTTATTTTGGAGCCACTCTAAAATGTAATGTGGGAGAGAGAACTTATCTCAGGTAAGGCACAAATCTTAAGTATTCTAGTTCTGAAACTTATCTTTGCATCTCTTTTAAATATCATTTTACAAAGTTTACAGATATTATTTCCTGAGTCTATATGAATGTTAGTTAACACAGTATGACATAACATCTAAAACATGAATCAAGGAGAGGCTAAGAGAGTTTTTAACTTTCTCTTTGTGGAAAAAGTAGCAAAATGCTATTATGTTTCACAACATCAACCTTTAAAGAGATCAAGCTGTCATTATCTTTTAAAAATATATTTAAAATTTTTTACCTTACTGTAAAAAGGGATATAAAATTTTTATAACTTATTGATAACAGGTCCTGATATAGAACATTAAATGATATAAATAAATCTTGTTAAAACTTGTTATCTTAATAAGTCTTAAATTACCATTACGACTTTAGGTTGGAGAACACCAGCTTGATAAAAATTTCTTTTAAACCTTTTATTTGAAAGACTTGTATACCTGGAAGATATGAACATATTTAATATACAAAGAGGAGGAATAGTACCACAATTGCTTGATGTTTTTATACTAACCAAGTTTAGCTTTTTAAAGAAAAATTTAGACTCTGTTACATAGTACAATACTCTAACAGTTGTTGTTTAACCATAATTGTACAAACCCTAATTCCTTTAAGACTAGTTGCTCTGAAGAATAAAACTTAACAGACACAGTGTTAAGAGTAAATTAATGTTTTAAGAAATCCTTGTCTGTTTGACATATGGATTAAACTTTGGTTTACAATAGTACATTAGTATTGACCTTAGGGAAAAACCTTAAATATCTTTAACTGATTGACCAACATACATATAACCAAGTTAGTTAAACAGAAGCTTGTTGAAATTTGCCCTTCATGTACGGACAGACTTTCTTAGCACTTACTTAGACCCTCATATATTTCATCATACAAAGATGTTCTTACCCAGAAATATTTTCCTCTCCCTTCTATAAAATATATTTCCATACTTAGAACCTTGTATTTTCTCTTTACTGTCTGTTGACCCCTCTTTTGGTTCACATTCTGAAACAACTCTTATGAAATTTCTGAATTTAGATAAATTACTCCATTTTAATAATATAAAATACTTCATGCTATTTACAATACTCTAATTGTAATGCAGTTAAAACTTTTTGACTCCTTTATGTAGAATTGTACCTGTTAGCACTTAACTCTTAATAGCCTGGTTTTTAGTGATGACACAAAGCAATTTTAAACCCTTTTTTATTTACCAATATATGAAAACACCAATAATGTTTAATTAGTTACCCCCATGGAATTTAAGGAGTTAAGAGTATTTGATGTTATATTTAACAATATTTTAACTTTGTAAATTAATCAGTGTCTCTAACAAACACATTTTTGAGAAATCCCACCCATGTCAAATCTAATTTTCTTATTTTAGTGTAGAAATCAAGATATCAGACAAGTGTATTGAACAGTGTTTGCCATCTCCTTCTTGTTGAAGAAAAGTTCTAGAAACAATGGATATTAGACATTTTATTAGTTTTACCACCTGGACAGACATGTATGTTAAGTCACTTTACCAAATTTAAACTGAACCTTCTTAAATCATGTGGATTAAAGGTATCTGGTATTCCTAAGGGAGTGGATCATTTTTTTTTTATTTTAATTCATGAGTGCTCATTATCCGTATGTCAATTTTATTATCATATACATAATATGTGGACGCACATAAAGAGACAGACAAAATTGCTGAGCCCCACCGTCCCCCCTACTGAGATCAGATGCAGGCACTGAGCCCACCCCTCACCACGAACAGACAGGCGCTGAGCCCCCCAGCCCACCCCTACACCCATGACAGAGGCCGGCAGCTGAGCCTGCCTGCCTATCCCCCTACTGCTTAGGGACAATGCACTTGCCTCTGTGCTGACTCAGTGCACTCTCTGGGGCTCCCCAGCTTCATTGGAGGCTGGTGCAGGCATTTTGAATTATTCCTGAGGGTGTGGCCATCACCATTGGAAGGGCAGCTCCCTTTCTGAGACTCCTACAGGAGACTGGAGGCCCTTTGACAGGTACCTCTATTTACTCATTTACATCCCACACCCTTCCCATCCTCTTGTTCACAACTAGAAACACTGTAAATGGTAATCAAACTGATCCTGCTTATTTTAATAATATTAAAGCCTTTATAGGGGCTATCTGGTTCAGGGCTGCATTTTCTCTCTATTGAGTGCTACTGGTATTGATCTCCCCTTCAAAGGAGAGGTAGTGGAAAATTGCAGGGTCACAATAAGCCTGCAGGGGGGGAACTTCAGTATCTCTGATCTTCACTGTTAGAGGGGGATATATAGAAACAATATGAAAAAACAGGGGAAGAAATTGTCCCTAACAAACCAAGATGCTATTGTGATTGAATCCAATGACAGCACAGCAGTAGAAATGACAAAAAGAGAGTTTAGAATCTGCATAATTAAAATGATTCATGAAGCAAAAGACGAGATAAGAGAGCAAATGCAGGTAATGCTTGATGTTTCCAGTAAACAGTTAAAAGAGCAAATGCAGGAAGCAAAAGAACACTTCAATAAAGAGATAGAGATTCTGAAAAAAAAATACTTGAAATGAAAGAAATGATAAACCAAATTAAAAACTCAATAGAAAGCATCATCAACAGAATAGACCTCATAGAAGACAGAATCTCAGACAATGAAGACAAAACATTTAATCTTGAAAATAAAGTTGAACAAACTGAGAAGATATTAAGAAGTCATGAACAGAACCTCCAAGAATTATGGGATATCGTGAAAAGTCCAAATTTAAGAATTATTGGGATTGAGAAAGGCACAGAGATACAAACCAAAGGCATGAACAACCTGTTCAATGAAATAATATCAGAAAATTTCCCAAACCTAAAGAATGAATTGGAAAATCAAATACAAGAGGCTTACAGAACACTAGGTGCACAAAATTACAACAAATTTACACCAAGACACATTATAATGAAAATACCTCACATACAAAATAAAGATAGGATTTTAAAGGCTGCGAGAGAAAAGCGTCAGATTACATATAATGGGAAACCCCTACAGATATCAGCAGATTTCTCAGCCCAGACTCTAAAAGCAAGAAGGGCCTGGAACAACATATTTCAAGCTCTAAAAAAACACAGATGCCAATCAAGAATCCTATACCCAGCAAAACTAACCTTCAGATTTGACAATAAAATAAAATCTTTCCATGATAAACAAAAGTTAAAAGAATTTACAAATAGAAAGCCTGGAGGGGTTTTCAAGATGGCGGACTAGAGGGGGCCTGCATTTCATGTTGCGCCAGGACTCAGGATTCAAAAGAGGAGATATTGAGAGACTTGGGACCAACTCAAAGCAGCCGGGTGATTCTCTCCCGTTGGGCAGGCATCCTGGATGGGGCGGTAGTCCCAGAACGCAGGGAACTTTGTGAAGTAGAGCTGCCCAGCGAGACACCCCTGCCCCCGCTGGAGCAGTGAACTCGGACAACTGGGAGCATCATAGAGGAGACCGCTCAGCACAGTGTGTGGATTCGGAGCAACCACTGGGTCTTCCTCCGGCCCAGAGGAGGAGCTGCGAGGAGAGCTGTTTGGACTCAGAGTGACCACTCCTGAACATCAGGGCCTGCCCGGAGGAGGAGGAGGAGGAGCACGGCCTCTTGGACTCAGAGTGATGTACCAGAGCTACAGGTGGTTGCCAGAGGAGGAGCTACGCTGAGAGCTGTTTGGACTCAAAGCGACCGCTCCTAAACACCGGGGTGCTACCCAGAGGAGAAGGAGGAGCACGGTGGGTTGCTTGCACTCGCAGTGACTGCATCAGAGCTCCAGGCAGCTGCTCAGAGGAGGAGGTGAGTGGTGAGTTGTTTGGACTCAAAGCGACCGCTCCTGAACACCAGAGGGCTGCCCAGAGGAGGAGAAGGAACGGGGCAGGTCACGTGGGCTCAGAGTGACTGCCCAGGGCTACGGGCGGTTGGCAGGAGGAGGAGGCACACAGTGAGTTGCTTGGACTCCTAGTGAGGGCACCGAAACACCGGGTGGCTGTCCGGAGGAAGAGGCGAGTGGTGGGTCGTTAGGACTTGGAGCGATTGTATGGGGCTCCAGGTGGCTGCTCAGAGGAAGGACTGCATAGCCAGGCGATTAGGTGCAGAGCAGGGTCCCAGGACCTAGGAGGCTTCTTGGTGGAAGAGCCACACAGAGACACGCTTAGGGGTGGAGTGAAGGTTCCAGGACTGCGGGCAGATACTCTGAGGAGAGGCAGCCTAAGGAGACTCGTCTGCGAAGGGTGAGGACCTACCCTGGAGGTAGGTCCGGGCCCCTGGGAACATTGCAGAGGAAGGCAGCCCAGCCCAGGAGGTAGTTGTAGATTGAGGGGAACCTCTACGAGGGGAACTGACCAGCGAGACCTCCCCACTGGGTGAGTCTTCCCTGCCAGGTGAGGTTTTCCCACAAGGACGGTAAAACCAGAGACACAGGCCCTAACAGGCCTTGCCTCAGCCCGCAGCCTAGTTCCCCTTTGGATGACCATTGGTCAACAAGTGGAGGCACCTCTGCCCACTAGCAGGGAATATACCCCACCTGAAGGCCATCACCCCTAGAGAGGCAGCTTCCTTGTGGAGCACCGCACTATCAACTTCCTCCAAGACTTCAGCCCACTGAAGGCTAAGAGGGGATATACTAGAAATCTTCAGGGACATTATAAGTCAATAAAGGAAATCTGTAATATCTCAGCGGTCCACTGATACCTGAACAACATGAGAAAACAAGGGAAGAAAATGCCCCAAACAAATCTAGATGTTACATCAATAAAACCCAATGACAGCATGGCAGAAGAAATGACAGAAAAGGAGTTCAGAATGCACATAATTAAAATGATCAGGGAAACAAACAATGAGATGAAAGAGCAAATGCAGGCATTGAATGATCGTACCAATCAACAGTTAAAAGAACAAATACAGGAAGCAAAATATCATTTCAATAAAGAGTTAGAGATATTGAAAAAAAAAAGCAGAAATCCTTTAAATGAAGGAAACAATAAACCAAATTAAGAACTCCATAGAAAGCATAACCAATAGGATAGAACACCTGGAAGACAGAACCAAAGACATTGAAGACAAAATATTTAACCTTGAAAACAAACTTGAACAAACAGAGAAGGTGGTAAGAAATCATGAACAGAATCTACAAGAACTATGGGATATCATGAAAAGGCCAAATTTAAGAATTATTGGGATTGAGGAAGGCTTAGAGAAACAAACCAAAGGAATGAACAATCTATTCAATGAAATAATATCAGAAAATTTCCCACATCTGAAGAATGAAATGGAAAACCAGGCACAAGAGGCTTATAGGACTCCAAATACACAAAATTACAACAGACCCACACCAAGGCACATTATAATGAAAATACCTAACATACAAAATAAAGACAGAATTTTAAAGGCTGTGAGAGAAAAGAACCAAATTACATTCAGGGGGAAACCAATACGGTTATCAGTAGATATTTCAATCCAGACTCTAAAAGCTAGAAGGGCCTGGAACAACATTTTTCAATCCCTGAAAGAAAATGGATGCCAAACAAGAATCTTATATCCAGCAAAACTTACCTTCAAATTTGATGATGAAATAAAATCCTTCCATGATAAACAAAAGTTGAAAGAATTTACAAAAAGAAAGCCAGCATTACAGAACATTCTCAGCAAAATATTCCATGAGGAAGAGATGAAAAACAAAGAAGCAAATCAGCAAAGGGAGGAATTATCCTAAAGGAATTGTCAAATAAAGGAGGAACCAAGTCGTGTCAAATAAAAAAATAAATAAACAAATAAATAAAATAAATGAACCAAATGACCGGGAATACAAATCATATCTCAATAATAACCCTGAATGTTAATGGCCTGAATTCATCAATCAAAAGACATAGACTGGCAGATTGGATTAAAAAGAAAGATCCAACAATATGTTGCCTGCAAGAGACTCACCTCATAGAAAAAGATACCCATAGACTAAAGGTGAAAGGATGGGGAAAAATATACCATGCACATGGACTCAGCAAAACATCTGGAGTATCCATCCTCATTTCAGATAATGTGGACTTCAAGACAAAGTTAGTCAGAAGGGATAAAGAAGGACATTTCATACTGCTTAAGGGAAGCATAAATCAGCAAGATATAACAATCATAAACATCTATGCCCCAAACAGTGGCTCATCCATGTGTGTCAAACAAATCCTTCTCAGCAAAATATTTCATGAGGAGGAAGTGAAAAGCAGCAATACAAGTCAGCAAAGGGAGGAGCTATCTTAAAGGAAAAGCCAATCAAAAGTGAAACTAAGTCAAGTTAAAAACCAAAAATAAGCCAAAATGACCAGAAATACAAATCATATCACAATAATAACCCTGAATGTCAATGACCTAAACTCGATAATCAAAAGACATAGACTGGCAGATTGGATTAAAAAGAAGGACCCAACAATATGCTTCATTCTAGAGACTCATCTCACAGAAAAAGACATCCACAGACTAAAGGTGAAAGAATGGGGAAAAACATACCATGCACATGGACCCAGTAAAAAAGCAGGGGTCTCCACCCTCATATCAGATAAAGTGGACTTCAAACCTAAGTTAGTCAGAAGGGATAAAGATGGACATTTCATACTGCTTAAGGGAAGCATAATAGAGCAAGATATAAAAATTTTAAATATTTATGCCCCAAACAATGGAGCATTTATGTATACCAAACAAACCCTTCTCAATTTTAAGAATCAAATAAACGAAAACACATTAATAGCAGGGGACTTTAACACACCACTCTCACCACTGGATAGATTCTCCAAACAAAAACTGAACAAAGAAACTATAGAACTAAATAATACAATCAATGATATAGTCTTAATGGATATTTACAGTGGATTTCATCCATCATCGAGTGAATATACTTTCTTCTCAGCAGTTCGTGGATCCTTCTCCAAAATAGACCATATGCTATGCCACAAAGAAGCCATTAGTAAATACAAAAAAAATATAGATACTACTCTGTATCCTATCAGACCATAATGGAATGCAATTAGAAATGAATGATAAAATAACAAACAAAAACTACTCATACATCTGGAGACTAAATAATATGCTTTTGAATGATGCAGTGATAACAGAAGACATCAGGCAAGAAACAAAAAAATTCTTAGAGGTAAATGAGAACAATGACACAACATATCAAAATCTCTGGGACACTCTGAAAGCAGTACTAAGAGAAAAGTTCATTGCATTGAGCTCATACATTAAAAAACAAAAAGTCAACAACTAAATGACCTATACATCTCAAAGCCCTAGAAAAAGAAGAACTCAACACCAAAAATAGTAGAAGACAGGAAATAATTAAAATCAGAGCTGAAATCAATGAAATTGAAACAAGAGAAACAATTCAAAAAATTAACAAAACAAAAAGTTGGTTCTTTGCAAAAGTAAACAAAATTGATAACCCCCTAGCCACACTAACAAAGAGAAGGAGACAAAAAACTCAAATTACTAGAATTCATGATGAAAAAGGAAACATGACAGACACCATTGAAATACATAAAATAATTAGAAGCTACATTGAAAATCTACACTCCAACAAAATAGAAAATATTAAAGACATTGACAATTTTTTAGAGACATATGATCCTCTCAAACTGAATCAGGAAGACGTACACAATCTAAACAGATCAATTTCAAGCACTGAAATAGAAGAAGCCCTCAAAAGCCTACCAACCAAGAAAAGCCCAGGGCCAGATGGATTCTCAGCCAAATTCTACAAGATCTTTAAAGAAGAACTGATACCAATACTCCTCAAAGTATTCCAGGAAATAGAAAATGAGGGAATCCTTCCAAATTCATTCTATAAGGCTAGTATCACTGTAATACCAAATCCAGACAAAGACACATCAAGGAAAGAAAACTTTAGACCCATATCTCTAATGAACATAGATGCAAAATCCTTAACAAAATACTGGCAAATAGCATACAAAAATATATTTAAAAGATAGTGCATCATGACCAAGTGGGATTTATCCCAGGGATGCAAGGTTGGTTCAACATCCGGAAATCAATGAATGTAATTTATCACATCAATAGACTTAAAGTTAAGAATCCCATGATTATTTCAATACATGCGGAGAAAGCATTTGATAAAAAAAAAAACACTCCTTTATGATTAAAACACTAGAAAAAATAGGAAAGTAGGAACATATCACAACCCAGAGCCAATGTCATTTTTAATGGAGAAAAACTGGAAACATTCCCTCTGAAAACTGGAAGAAGACAGGAATACCCTCTTTCACCACTTCTATTCAACATCATCCTTGAAACACTGGCCAGAGCAATTAGACAGTCCAAAGAAATCAAAGGGATACGAATAGGAAAAGAAGAACTAAAGCTGTCACTATTTGCTGATGACATGATCCTATATATAGAAGATCCAAAAAACCCCACTAGAAAACATCTAGAACTAATAAATGAATTCAGCAAAGTAGCAGGATATAAAATCAATATGCATTAAACTAATGCATTTCTATTCATAAGTGATGAATACTCTGAAAGAGAAATTAGGAAAACCACTCCATTCACAATAGCCTCAAAAAAAAAAAAATACTTGGGAATTAACCTAGCAAACGAGGTGAAAGACCTCTACAATGAGAATTACAGAACATTAAAGAAAAAACATTGAAGAAAACCTTCAAAGATGGAAAGATCTCCCATGTTCTTGGATAGGCAAAATTAACATTGTCAAAATGGCCATTCTACCAAGGCACCATACAGAATCAATGCAATTCCAATTAAAATACCAATGACATTCCTCATAGAAATAGAGAAAGCAATCATGAACTTCATCTGGAAGAATAAGAGACCTTGAATAGCCAAAACAATCCTGAGTAGAAAAAGTGAAACAGGAGGTATCACAATACCAGACATTAAACTATACTCCAGAGCAATAGGAACAATAACAGGATGGTATTGGCACCAAAATAGAAAGGCAAACCAATGGTACAGAATAGAATACACAGAGACAAAACCACATAAATACAGTCACCTCATACTAGACAAAGGAGCCAAAAACATACAATGAAGAAAAGATAGTCTGTTCAACAAATGGTGCTGACAAAACTGGAAATTCATATGCAGTAAAATGAAATTAAACCCCTATCTCTCACCCTGCACAAAACTCAACTCAAAATGGATCAAAGACATAGGAATTAGACCAGTAACCCTGCACCTAATAGAAGACAAAGTAGGCCTGAATCTTCATCATGTTGGCTTAGGATCAGACTTCCTCAATAAGACTCCTAAAGCACAAGAAATCAAAGCAAGAATCAATAAATGGGATGGATTCAAACTAAAAAACTTTTTCTCAGCAAAGGAAACAATCAAGAATGTGAAGAGAGAGCCTACAGAGTGGGAGAAAGTCTTTTCCACATGCACTTCAGATAGAGCACTTATCTCCAAAATTCCATAAAGAACTCAGAAAACTTTACACCCAAATTATGAAGAACCCGATCAATAAATGGACCAAGGAACTGGACAAATACTTTACAGAAGACATACAGGTGATTCATAAATATATGACAAAGTGTTCAACATCTCTAGTGATTAGAGAAATGCAAGTTAAAACAACTCTAAGATTTCATCTTACTCCAATTAGAATGGCTATTATCAAGAACGCAAACAATGGATTTGGGGGAAAAGGCACACTTGTACATTGCTGGTGGAGCTGCAAATTGGTGCAGCCACTCTGGAAAGCAGTATGGCAAAACCTCAGAAAACTTGGAATGGACCCACTTTTGACCCAGTTATCCCACTCCTCGGTTTATACCCAAAGGACTTAAAATCAGCAGACTATAGTAACACAGCTACATCAATGTTTATAGCAGCTCAGTTCACAATAGCTAGATTGTGGAACCAACCTAGATGCCCTTCAACACATGAGTGGATAAAGAAACTCTGGTATATATATACACAATGGAATATTATTCAGCCATAAATAAGAATAATATTATGGCATTTGCAAATAAATGGTGGAATTGGAGAATATCATGCTAAGTGAAATAAGCCAAGCCCAAAAAAACTAAGGCCGAATGTTTTTACTGATAAGTAGACAATGATATATAATGGGGGTGGGAGTATGGGGAGTGAGAGAAGAATGGGGGAACTTTAGATTATATAGAAGGAAATGAGAGGGAGGGGGGTATGAAAATGGTGGAATGATACGGACGTCATTACCCTATGTACATGTATGATTACACGAATGGTATGAATCTACATCATGTACAACCTTAGAAACAAAATGATGTACCCTATTTGTGTACAATGAATCAAAATGCAGTTTGTAAAAAAAAAAATTAAAAGATAAATAAAAAACAAGAGACAGACAACACAACATACACATAACACAAAAGCAAAGATCTTGTAGCTTTTTGTAGTTGAATCTCCATTGCAATGTTACAGACGTTTTAAAACTCTAGTTCAATAAAAATAGGACTGATGTGAAAAAAAACATGAAAATCATGAGCTCATAAAATATAGAATTTAAGGGAAAAAATGACAGGCAGACTAATTATTTTAGTAAAGAACCACACAGTTTACTTTTTGGTTTAGATTAGTATGAGTTCAGGTAAAAGATGCTTTTTCTTTTTTCTTTCCTCCCCATGGGTCTCAGTTTGGTCTCTCTACTGAGTCTGCAGGCTTCTTCAATTTACATTTCAATGAGAGCCTTGACTGAGATCTGGAAGGAGGTGAGGGAATTTGCTGGTTTGAGCAGAAACATCATGCCTAGGGCCTTTTAATCATTATGTTCCAGTTGGTAATTGAACAGGTTTAGATGTTGAAGAAAATGATGAGACCTTATTTTCCATTATCTTTGAGAATGAAGTTACTATGCTAAGCTCCTTACTGAGATATGCCATTGGCTATTGAGCTTGTTTGTCCATGGCTGCCTATCTAATATTTTTTGGGTTACTATTTTTAGGGCTATTTCCCTCTCAGTGACAGGCTAAAACTAGCTCCATAGGTAAGCTGAGAACAGGTATGGGAAGCCATCCTTATTTAGCAGAATTAGACCAGGTTGAGCCATGTGACACAGAGGTCTGGCTTCTAGAAATTGCCAGGAGGCAACTGGCACTGCATGGCAGTGGTTCCCTGACTCCTTCTGGAAGGAGCCCTTAAGAGAATGGCTGCCCTAACTCCACCTGATCTTGTCCATCACAGAAGAAGCTCCTCCCAATCCTTGCCCCCTTTACCTGTGTGTCTAAAAATAAAAGAGTTGGGCTACTCCAGGTCAAATGTTGTAAAGAGGTCAGAGTTGGTATGAACAGACCTGTCACACCCTCTCTCATAAAAAGAGTACTGGTTCTCCTGTGTTTATTGAGTAGATAATATAATGAGATAAGGTAATAATAGGAATTGCTACAGTTGTGTGTTATATAGTAATAATAAGCTGTATTTGGTATTTGCCTGGACTTGTAAAACTAAAATATAGGAGCCTGGTGACAAACTTGCTGTGTGGCAGGATGACACTCCTGAACAATGCCGATATGAACCTTGATCTATGATTTGAGTGGGGGCTCCTAGTATAGTCCTGTTCTGGTCTTTATCAATGAAGACCAGAGCATGACTGGGCTGAAAATCACTACTTAAACCCCTGGACTTTTGGAGTGAACTGTCAGCAGCAGAGGACTCCATGTGACCAGAGGACTCCATGTCACTCTGTCTCTTGACTGCCCTGGCTGCTGTCCATTCCTTCACTGATTGCTGATTGGCCAGACGACAGACCATCTCTCCTGCAGCAATGACTGCCACCTAGCCTCCGGCTTATCGAACACTCAAGGACATCCGAAGACATCCGAAGAGCTGAGAGAGGCTATGGCTAAGAAGAATCCCCTCGGTCTTGCTGACTGACTTCTTGGCTAAGAGATGGTGCATTGAGTAAGTCCATGGGGATTGGACTCCAGGTGAACAAGGGAGTGAATCTTCAATGCATTTGTGACTTGCTATTATTAGGACTGTTAAGTTGAGTGTGCATTGCATGAATAAAAGCCACTTGTTGAAACCAAACTTGATTCCTCTCTTACTCACTGCTCACAACAGATAAGTTTTTAGGGAAAAGATAGAAAAACCGCCAACATCCTCCTCTGGCAGTCAACCCTTTCCTCCTCGACACGGGACATGGCAGAGAGGACCCTGACTGTTAGGTTGGAAATTAGGCAACTGTAGGGGGCACAGCTGAGCAGCTAGAACAAAGACCAATCCACCAAAGGTGACCAGAAAGTTCGCAGCAAGGTGGATGGAAAGTTCCACTGACCCTTCACACCCACCTGTCACTCAACAAGACCCCTTCCCATCCTAGTCTATAAAAACCCTGGGCAGCCAGGGCCATGTGCAATTTTCTCCCAGTCCCTATACCCCGGGGGTCTGGGAATTTCGCCTGAGAGCCAAATTCCAATAAACCTTGCTTCAGCCATTTTTCTGTCCCATTTTATTTGGCTGCTAACTGTGCCCGCCGCCGAGTTTACATTTGGTCCCGCCGTTGAGCCCGCCGGGCCCGCCGGAGCTTACACTGACATTTGGTGCTTGAAATAGGACTGTTTGAGAGGATTAAAGAAATAAGAAAGGAAGAAGAAAGGAAGAAGAGGGTAAGAATGTTTGGCCCCTTTTCTGGTGAGAAGCACACGCTTGTGAATAAGTAACTAATAGTAGTAAGAAACCAAAGAGAATTTAATTGTGTGACATTAAGCCTGGGGAATTTTCTCTCTACAGAGAGAAAATAAAAATAGATCTATTCAACTATATTCAATACTTAACCAGAGTAAAAATTCAGTGGCAAGAATGCAACTCCTACAGTCCTTGAAATGTAAATGGAGACCTGGTTGCTTTGAATACTGCAGACTCCATCAGGCAGGTTTGCCTGCATCTCTGTGACTGTATGCAACTGGGAACTAACTTGGTTGAGGTGCAAATGTTTAGAATCTGGGAAGAAATGATCCTAATTGGGAATTCAGAGAATATTTTAAACTTAGAAGGGAAAATTTCTCAGCAAGTTTCCTAGTTTAAATATGTGTGTTCCCACCTCCAGCCCTCCAGAAACAGCATGGTTTCTGCTCCCTATGGGGAAGGATGGAAGCCTACAGAACATGTCTGCTCCCTGCTCAGGCAGAGCCCCTCAGGGCCAAGTCTCTCGCTGAGAGGAGACATAGCACAGGGATTGAAAACATAATGGCAGGCTATGGGAATTTAGTTTGGACTGTAATAGAAATTTACTTTTATTTGGACCAAGGTGTTGATTTGTGGTTTTTGGAAGATTTGAGCACCATACTTAGAAATGCTATTAAGAACTTTAAGAGTCACAAATATTCATCTTCCAGGACCTCTTCGTTTTCTGAGAATATATTTTTAAAGTTTTTAGTAATTATCCTTGAGCAGTTCCCCATGGACAAATGTAAGACCCCCAAAAAGGAGACCCTAACTCTGTCCCATGGATCGACGGCAACCCCAATCAACCACAGGAGGCGTCACTTGATGCAAACCGCAAGAGGCTTTTATTCCAGCGCTCTGGGACCCAACTCATGACTCACACAGGAGTCAAGGAGTTGAGCCCCTAGCAGAAAATCTTACAAGTTTATAAAGGCAGAAACCACACATCGGGAGGGGTCGCACACGGAAGGGGAAAAGGGGAACAAAGCCGCTGGGAAATTCCAAAGGGGGTCTGGGTTTGCTGATAACATACAACATGTTTCACAATGTTTTACAACAGGGCATAGATTCTGGTCAACAGTTTCTGGTAATCTTATATCCTGGAACAGCTTTAAGGGCTTTGTTCCCATCACTGGGAGGGAGACCTTAGGGAGTTTATATAAAACAGACAGCTTAAAAAAATGTCCATTCTTTCATTCCCCCATTTGCTTTTGGTAAGTTCTAATCTTGGAACTTCTGTCTCTATATACTCTTCTCCGAAGCTATTTCCTTGGCGGAGGTACTGGTATTGTTGCCTGAGCATTAGTACTTGTACAGCACTTATTAGGTACAGAGATTGAAAGGGGTAAGATTCTGGGGAAGGAAGGTGTTGTATGGTAATGAGTGGGGGGTGAGTCCCATAAAGGATTTCAAAAGGAGTTAGCTTGAGAGAGCCAGGGGTATTGTGTACCCGAAACAAAGCAAAGGGAAGGAGGACTGTCCAGTCTGTTATGCCAGTCTCTAAGGATAATTTAGTCATGACCTCTTTTAAAGTTCTATTCATTCTTTCTACCTGCCCTGAGCTTTGGGGCCTATAAGCACAATGTAATTTCCAATTAAGCCCCAGGATTTTGGCCAGTCCCTGACCTACCTGGGCAACAAATGCAGGGCTGTTGTCTGACCTGATTACCTTGGGCCCCCCGAACCTTGGGAAGATGTCTTCTAGTATTGTTTTGGCCACCACCTGAGCAGTCTCCTTCTTGGAAGGAAAGGCTTCAACCCATCCTGAAAATGTATCTATGAATACTAATAAGTATCTGTATCCATACCTGGCTGGTTTTACCTCAGTAAAGTCCACTTCCCAGTAACTCCCAGGACAGTCTCCTTGGAGCCGTTTGCCATGAGGTAGCTTGCTGGGCTGGGCATTCACCATCTGGCAAGACTTGGCAAGACTTTACAGTTGTATCTGCAAGCTCCCCGAGCTTCAAGATGTAATATGGTGAAGACTGGACAAGAGTTTTTAAATGTTTTGGGCCCAGATGAGTTAACTTGTGAAGGTGTCTGAGAAAAATGATCGCCTGTTTTTCAGGGAGAATTCTTTTTCCTTCTGAGGTTTCCTGGATCCCCTCTGGAGTCTCCAGGCGAAATCCTAATCTGTCCATTTCCTCAAGGTCTAGTTCTGAATATTCAAAGTTCCTAATAGAGGGGTATACCACATCCTTAGGGCGAGACCTCGGTTTTTCCCCCCAACAAGGACAGGACGTTAAGTCCTTGAGCCGCCCGCTTGGCTTCCCTGTCAGCCCTTTGGTTCCCTCTGGCAACTCTTAACCCCCCTTTTTGGTGTCTGGGGCAGTGAATAATTGCTACTTTCTTAGGAAGGTGAACGGCCTCTAACAGGCTTAGAATTTCTTCTTTATTTTTGATTTCCTTCCCTGCCGAGATCAGCAGCCCCCACTGCCGGTAGATGGCCCCATGGACATGGGCAGTAGAGAAGGCATACCTGTTATCAGTGTAGATGTTATTTTTTTTTTTCTTCTGCCAACCACAGAGCCTAAGTCAGAGCTAGTAACTTGGCCTTCTGAGCTGACGTCCCCTCGGGTAGGCTGCTTGCCCAGATAGTTTGTTCATCATCCACTACCGCCGCCCCGGCTACCCTTTTACCTTCTATTATGTAGCTGCTTCCATCAGTGAACCAGGTCAGCTGAGCGTCTGGTAAGGGCTGGTCTTGGAGGTCCCTTCAGGTCCCCGTTTCTTCTGCTAGTATCTCTTGACAGGTATGCAGCACATTCTCCTGAGTGGACGTGTCAGGTAGTAGTGTAGCTGCATTGAGGATGGCAGGCAACCCAAACTGGATCCTGTCTCCATTCAGTAGGAGACTCTGGTAATGCGTCATGTGGGTGTTGAACAGCCACCAGTCAGGGGGCTGTCTGATGATGCTCTCCAAGGAGTGAGAGGCAATGACCATTAGCTTTTGTCCCATAGTTAATTTGTCAGCATCTTTCACCAATACTGCCACTGCTGCCACGGACCTCAGACAGGCAGGCCAGCCACTAGCAACAGGGTCTAGCTTCTTGGACAGGTAGGCTACCGGCCTCTTCCATGGCCCTAGAGGCTGGGTCAGCACCCCTCGGGCTACTCCCTTCCTCTCATCCACAAATAGGACGAAGGGCTTTGCTATGTAGGCAATGCCAGGGCTGGGCAGACAGTAGTGCCTTCTTGATGTCATCAAAGGCCTGCTGTTGGTGGTCACCCCACTCAAATGAGGCACCCTCTCTAGTCAGAGGATAGAGGGGAGCTGCCAGGGTAGTGAACCCGGGGATCTACAGGTGGCAAAACCCCGCAGTCCCTAAAAATTCTCACACCTGGCAGGGTGAGCGAGGAACAGGTATCTGAGTCACAGTTTGTTTTCTGGCCTCTGTTAGCCATCTCTGCCCCCCTTTGAGGGCGTACCCCAGGTACATTACCTCCTTTTGGCAGATCTGGGCCTTCTTGGTGGAGGCCCTATATCCTAAGCGGGCAAGTTCTTCTAGCAGTAGTCCCATGCCCCGTTGGCATTCCTCCTCTGTGGCCCCGGCCAGTAGTAAGTCATCTACATACTGCAGAAGTGTTATCAGGGATGGCTGGCATGGAAGTGGGCTAAATTTTGGTGGAGAGCTTCATCGAAGAGGGTCGGGGAATTCTTGAACCCCTGGGGTAATCGGGTCCAAGTCAATTGTCCTGTTCTCCCAGAGTCAGGGTCCCTCCACTCGAATGCGAAGATGTTTTGGCTGGAAGTGTGTAGTCGCAGGCAAAAGAAAGCGTCCTTTAAGTCCAAGACAGTATACCAAATATGATTCGGAGGAAGAGAGCTCAGCAATTGTAAGGGTTAGGTACAGTGGGGTGGATGTCCTGTACTCGTTTGTTTACTTCTCTTAAGTCCTGTACCAGGCGATAGTCTCCTGTGCCAGGCTTTTTAACAGGTAACAGGGGAGTGTTCCATGGTGACTGACACTTCACTAGGATACCTTGCTGAAGGAGGCACTGGATATGGGGCCTAATTCCTTCCCGGGCCTCTTTAGTCGTAGAGTATTGACATACAGCCACAGGAGTAGATGTGGCCTTAAGCTCTATAACTATGGGTGGTCTTTCTGCGGCTAGTCCTGTTCCAGCCATTTCGGCCCATGCCCCTGGATACCTGTTCAACCAGTTATTTATGTGACATATTTTTGCTCCCTGTCTCTCAAAAAGTCTATGTTCATCATCCAGGCGCATAGTCAGGGCAGTAGTTATTCTCTTGCTTCGGGTCACCTCTGGGCCATCGGGGTGAAGGTAATCTGAGCTCCCATTTTGGTTAGGAGATCTCTCCCAAGTAGAGGCGCAGGGCACTCGGGGATGACTAGAAACGAGTGGGTTACCCGTCCTGTTCTTAAGTCTACCATTCTTCGGGTAGTCCATGAGTACTGTTGGTGCCCTGTAGCTCCTATGACCCACGATTTCTTGTGGGAGAAGGGCCCAGATGGTTCCAGTAGGACGAAGTGTTGAGCCCCAGTATCTACTAAAAACTCAACTGGCTTCCCCCCCACCTCTAGTGTTACCCTAGGCTCGGGGAGGGGTTCCGAGCCCCGTCCCCAATAATCTTCTTCTTCTTCTAGGGCTAATGCTTTCTTGGAGGGCCCAGTCTTCTTCTTAGGACACTCTCTAGCCCAGTGACCTCTCTCCTTACAGTAGGCACACTGATCCTTGTCTAATGGAGTGTAGTTGCCCAGGTTACCTGACCTTTTTTTAGCCCTGCCTTGTGTTTGTTCCTGGCCTTTCTCACCTACTACTGCAGCCAAAATCCGTGTTAGGTTCTTCTCCTGTTTACGATCCCTTTTGTTTTCTCTTTCCTCTCTCTCCTTTTCTTTCCTTTGCTCCTTTTATTCCTCAGTTTCCCTCTTATGATACACTTTCTCTGCCTCCTTAACCAAATCCTGTAGGGTATAATCTTGTAACCCTTCTATTCTCTGCAACTTTCTCTTAATATCTATTGCTGACTGCCCTATAAAAGCTAAGGCCACGGAAGCCCTTTGCCCCTCAGAGGTAGGGTCAAACGGGGTGTAGTGCCTGAAAGTTTCCATTAAGCGCTCGAGAAATACTGATGGGGGTTCCGTGGGCCCCTGGATAACCTCTCTTACCTTAGTCAAATTAGTGGGGCATCTCGCTGCCCCACAGAGGCCGGCCACTAGAATCTGGCGATAGACTGTCAGTCGCTCCCTACCTTCTGCCATGTTGAAATCCCAGTCAGGCCTGGAGAGGGGGAAGGCTGTAAGGTTCCATATGCAGTCCGATCTACACCAAAGATGGCCCCTGAGCGGCTTCTTCTTCCCATAAGTCTCGGCTTCCCGCCACCTATTTTCCCGCTGGCGGCAAGCCGGACCAATCAGAAACCCACACGTCACTTTCTCCCTTAACTCGGAAGCCCCAAGAGTATATATGTAAGCCTCATCTTGTAATAAAGCGGACTTCTCCGGTGACCTGCTAACCTGCCTCCTTCTTCATTTTCCGCGTGGTTCTTTTATTGGTGCCGAAACCCGGGACGGAGTTAGCCTTCAACGGCACTCCGTTCCTCTGTTGGCAGGCCACCCTCGTCCTCTTGCTCCGGCGCTAGCTCTCGACACTCAACACCGGCTTCGAAAATTCGTAAGTTTCCCCTTGGAAGAGCACACCTTACCTCAGCTATACGCGGGAGTACTAGCCGTGACTGTCCGGTAGCCTCCCGACGCTGAGTTAAGGGGGGACAACCTCCCACCACGACCTTCATGGTCACAGTGGACCCCTGTGCACTTCCGTCAGAACACAAAAGAGGCCAATAGAAGACACTTTATGAGGAGTGAGGAGCTTAATCTTCCCCCGGGGAACCCCAGTCACCTTTCCTCTCCAACTGCCTAAATCCAGTACTGGTAACCTCATGGCCATCCGGGTTCCTTACCCCTTTGGGAATAGCGATTGAGGTGACGATCTCCATCGCGCTTTCCCTTCCGTTCCGTCTCCGGAACCTCCGGATCCTTCTCAAGGCATTGGGGACGCCCTTTACCTTGTAGATTGATCCCCCTCCGGGTCTCTCTCGAGGCATTGGGGACGCCCTTTACCTCGCAGACTGCTCCCTCCTCGCCCGAGGTCTTCCGCTCCCTACACCCTTCTTCCCTCTAACCATGGGGACCTTCCCATCTTCCCCGGTGGCAGACACGCCCCTCCAGTGTCTCCTCAAAAATCTAGGACCTCTTTCCCTTAAGCCTGACATCAAACCCAAATTATTGACAAAATTCTGCACTCAGGATTGGCCCCATTACCCTCTAGATAACCAGAACAAATGGCCCCCTGAAGGCTCTTTAGATCCAAATCTTTTAAGGGACCTTTTCAACTATTGCCAGCGCCTGAACAAGTGGAAGTAGATCCCTTATGTCGAAGCTTTTAGGTTACTATCCCAAAACCCCTCACTTTGCACTACTTGCTCTCCCTCCCAGGCTCTTCTGGCATGTAAGATTGCTTCCCCATTGTCCTCCCCTCCCCCATCCTCCTCTCTTGATTCTTTTGACCCGGCCGATGAGCCTCCCCCTTATAGGGCCCCTCCTCTCAACCCTATACTCCTGGAGCCCCCCCCCCCCCCCCCCCCGCCGCCTTGGCTCCCACGCCCATAGCTCCTACACCCACCGCTCCGCCTATTTCCTTCAGCCCGCCGCTCATGCGCTCCCATGGACCCCCTCCGGCCCCTCCCACTTTTATGGCCCCATTAAGGGAGGTAGCTGGAGCTGAAGGTATTGTCCGTGTCCACATCCCCTTCTCCCTGGCTGATTTATCTCAGATGGAGCGCAAACTGGGCTCCTATTCCTCCGATCCTACCACTTACATAAAGGAATTCCAATGGATTTTACAAGCCTACAGCTTACCTTTTAAAGATATATTTATGCTCCTCGCCAACACCCTCCTGACCGAGGAACGGCGACGAGTTTGGGATGCAGCTCAAACTCATGTGAATGAAACACATCACACAGACCCTACTTTCCCTCTAGGGCCTGAAGCGGTCCCAGAAATCGATCCACAATGGGACTACAACACAAATCAGGGCATACAAGCCCGGGACCGGTTTGCCTCGTGTCTCATTGTGGGTTTAAAAAAGACGGCCTGCAAAGTAGTTAATTTTCAGAAGGTCCAGGAAATTATCCAAAAAAAGGATGAAACCCCCACTGAGTTTCTAGAGAGGCTTACTCAGGCCCTCAGGCAATATACCACACTGGACCCGGACACACATGAGGGCCGTCATATCCTTATGACCAGTTTCCTAGCTCAGTCCTACCCCGACATTAAGGCCAAATTAAAAAAATTGGAACATGGACCGGCAACTCCTCAAAGTGAGATTCTGTCGCTGGCCTTTAAGGTTTTCCATGGACGAGATGACGAAAAAGAACGCCTAAGGCATAAGGCCAGGCAAACTGATTTACTAATGGTTGCTCAAATGATCAGGGGGACTCCTCATCCTGTTCCCCATTCACAGAAATTCCCGAACCCTACAAGGGCCCCTCCTAGAGCTTGCTTTAAATGTGGAAAAGAGGGTCATTGGTCACGCTCCTGTCCTCAGCCGCGGCCCCCCAATAAACACTGTCCCAAATGTAAACAAACAGGACATTGGGGCTCTGATTGCCCCTTCTCCCGAAGGGGTGAAGGGCCAATCGCTAGAATGCTCCCCTCTTGTCCTCCGATAGTGGGATTGGCTGAAGAGGACTGACGGAGCCCTGGGCCACACCCGACCCTCAATATCACCACTCGGGAGCCTAGGGTAACCCTTGTAGTGGATGGCCGGTCTGTCACCTTTTTATTAGATACAGGAGCAACCTTCTCACTTTTGACAGAGTTCCATGGTGCCACCACTCCTAGTTCCACTCCTATTGTCGGGGTAGGAGGGAAACACATATATCCACTCAGAACTCCCCCACTTCTGTGTCGCCTTAAGAATTCCTCTTCACATTTTATCCACTCCTTTTTAGTCATGCCTCAATGCCCAATTCCCTTGTTGGGACGGGACATTCTTTCCCAATTCAAGGCGTCTATTTCCTTCCCACTTTTCGATGCCTCTACTTCCTTTTTTATGGCCCTATTGCAGGATCCTACCTCCTCACATCCACGTATCTCCCACCCTGTTAACCCCTCAGTTTGGGACACGGACAATCCCTCCATAGCTCAGTGCCCCCCAGTCTCCATCCAATTACGGGACCCTACCAAATTTATTCATCAGCCTCAGTATCCCTTAACCACCTCTACCCTTCTCGGACTTTCTCCCATTATTTCTGACCTTCTTCGCAAAGGATATCTACGTCCCACTCAGTCCCCCTATAACACCCCCATTCTGGGTATAAAAAAACCCAATGGTTCCTACCGATTGGTACAGGACCTCCGCTCCATAAATGCCACTGTCATACCCATCCACCCTCTTGTTCCCAATCCCTACACTCTACTCTCTCTCATCCCAGCTTCTTCCACTCACTTCTCAGTTCTGGACTTGAAGGATGCCTTCTTTTCCGTACCTCTAGACCCTTCCTCACAGGACCTTTTTGCCTTCACATGGACTGACCCCCACACACGGAAACAAGCCCTTTCATCCTGGCCCGTACCTAAAACCAAGGCTGAAATTCTCTCTTTTTTGGGCTTAGCAGGGTATTTCCGTGCTTGGATCCCTAACTTTTCTCTTTTAGCCAAACCCCTTTACGATCTCTCTAAAGGAGACCCAAATGAACCACTCCCCTCCTCCCCTAAAACGCCTTTTAATAACCTACATCTCAAACTCCTATCCGCCCCTGCATTACACTTACCAGATTTAACAAGGTCCTTTCTTCTCTATGTTCATGAAAATCAGGGACAGGCCCTAGGGGTACTGGGACAAATGCAGGGCCCCACATTTGCCCCAGTAGCCTATTTATCAAAACAACTTGACCCCACAGTAAGGGGATGGGCCCCTTGTCTCAGGGTCCTTGCAGCTGCCCAAAAACTACAGCAGGAAACTTTTAAACTTACTTTTGGAGCCCCCTTAACTATATGCTCTCCACACCATCTAAAGGATCTCCTAGCTTACAAGTCCCTGCATACTTTACCCCCCTCACGAGTTTTAGTCCTAATTACTTCCTTTTTAGAAAACCCTTCTATATCCTTTCAATCCTGTTCTCCTCTCAACCCAGCCACTCTTCTTCCTGTTCACCCTACCCCAGAGCCTCCACTTCACAACTGTCTAGAAACATTACAATCCTTAACTCATTCTCCCTCTACCATTGTCGAGGGCCCCTTACCCCATGCGGATCACAATTGGTTCACGGATGGATCCTCATATAGAAGTCCAACAGCCCCCAAAGCTGGTTATGCCATAGTCTCCCTAACAGCCACTATAGAAGCCCAACCTCTCCCTCCGGGTACCACCAATCAGCAAGCTGAACTTATCGCGGCAACTCGAGCATGCATTCTGGCCGAAGGGAAAACCCTAAACTTATACACCGACTCTAAATATGTGTTCCACACACTCCTCTCCCATTCGGCAATATGGAAAGAGAGAGGATTTATGACAACTCGTGGGAACACCATTACCAATTCTGACGTAATTCACAAGCTATTACAAGCGTCCCAACTACCCACGCGGCTCGGAATTATCCACTGTAAAGCCCATAAGAAGGACAACTCTCCTTCTACACAAGGAAACCGATTAGTTGATGCTGCTGCCAAGAACGCAGCATTTAGCAAGTCATCTGAGACCCCACCCCCCATTCTTCACTTGTCCTCTCCCAGTCCAATCCCGGACAAGAAACTTCTCTTTCAAATGCTGCATGACCTGTTTCACTCCAGTCCTCAAAGCCTGTCTCGTTTCTTACAATCCTTCTTTCCTCTCACATCCCAAGATAGAGAAATGCTAAAACAACTTTCTCAAACTTCTGTTATATGCCAAAGAACCATCCCTAACACCACTACAGTTCCTTACCCATATCCCTCACATCAAGCCCGCGGTTCCATTCCGGCGGCAGACTGGCAAGTTGATTTCACACACATGCCTCCTGTTCGCCGACACCGGTACCTCCTAGTTTTCCTAGATACCTTTAGTGGCTGGATTGAGGCATTTCCTACTACCAACAAAAGGGCCTCCACTGTCGCCAATCACCTCCTTACCTCCATCATCCCACGCTTTGGGATGCCTACTTCCCTTCAATCGGACAACGGACCGGAATTCACAGCTCAAGTAATCCAATCTCTCTTTCAATCTCTAGCCTTACCCTGGCATCTACACTGCCCATATCATCCTCAGGCCTCAGGTAAGGTTGAGAGAGCAAATCAATCCATAAAGGAGACTCTCACTAAACTTTCCCTAGAACTCCATTTAGACTGGATTCGCCTCCTCCCTCTGGCACTCTTTAAACTACGCTTACTTCCAAAGAAACCTACCAATTTGTCCCCTTTTGAGGTGATGTATGGAAGATCTCCTGTATCCCCCGGAATCGTTCCTACCTCCCTAAACATCCCAAATACCCTCAGCCTCCCTCTCCTTTCTCACCTTAGAGCTGAACTTTGGAAACATCAAGACTGGTTACTTCCCCGTCCTCTTGCAACCTCCCCTTCTCCCTCCTTGAACCCAGGGGATCTTGCCTATTATACTCCACCAACCACACCTGAACCCTTATCTCCTAAATGGCTGGGACCATACCCAGTAATCCTTAGTACCCCCACCGCAGCTAAACTCATCCTACCTTCTAACGAGACCACTCCTTGGATCCATATTTCCAGGTTAAAACCCTGCCCGGCTGACCAAGGAGACTCACCCCCTACTCCTCTGGATCCTGACCCTATAAATACGGGCAAGCCGAACATCTACACCAGTTCCGTGGATTCCTCTAACCCTTTGAAACTCCGTCTCTCGCGCCTCTCACCCATTCAGGAGGAATGATAACTTCCTACCTTTCTGCTTTTTTCCCTTCTTTTCCCTGACCCTAGCTGGATTTGGTCCACCTGTCAACAAACTGGAACTCATTAAAACCCTATATGGACAACCCTGTGCAACTTGCAAAGGGGCCTCAACCCCGGGAGCAGTGACCACCACAGGGAAAAATTATGTAGTTGCCTCCCTCTATTAGGTCCACTTATTGGAGTTCTTTGCATCATTTTCTTCCTCCCCTGTCTCATAAGGTTCGTTAGAGACCAAGTACAAAAAATTTCTAACCAAGCCTTTAACCAGCTTCTCCTCAGGAACTATCAACTGCTACCTACTGGGAACAACGCCTGGTGACGTCCTGCTATGATGGACTTCCCCCAACTTCTTCCAAGGCTAATATCCTTTCTACGGACCTTGGACACTGATGCATGGCTCCTCCACCCGACTAATGACTACAATGAATTCCTAGACCAAATTGAGGACTTATGGCTCCAAGGGAGTTTTATGGGCTTTACGGGGGACGAAGTACTCTGATCTGACATGGCTTATTATGCAATATAATAGCCAAGGCTTTGTTCTCCCCTCACAACCAACCCCCCTGCCCCGGGCCCCTTGACGACGCCCCTGATCAGCAGGAAGCAGCCAGATTGAAAATCAACGTCCCGAATTCCCATAAACCAAAGAGGGGGGAATGTAAGGTTCCATATGCAGTCCGATCCACACCAAAGATGGCCCCTGAGCGGCTTCTTCTTCCCATAAGTCTCGGCTTCCCGCCACCTATTTTCCCGTCGGTGGCAAGCCGGACCAATCAGAAACCCACACGTCACTTTCTCCCTTAACTCGGAAGCCCCAAGAGTATATATGTAAGCCTCATCTTGTAATAAAGCAGACTTCTCTGGTGACTTGCCAACCATCTCCATCTTTTAAAGGCAGTCTCAATGATGTTGGGGAGCTGGGTGGGTCATCCATCTGCTCCTGGTACATTCTTCCTTGCCTCCAATAAAATCCTCTCCCTCTCCTCAGTAGTGAAAAGGGTCTGCAGTAGCTGCTGGCAATCATCCCATGTGGGCTGATGAGAGAACATTAAAGACTCCACCAACCCGGTTAAGCGCTGGGGGTCCTCTGAAAAGGGAGGATGATTAGTTTTCTAGTTATACAAGTCTGCGGAGGAAAAAGGCCAGTACTGGAGGGGCTGAAGGGGAGCTGGTCCACCATCCGTTGCCACTGGTGGGGGCCCATAAGCCCTTAGGGGAAAGGCAATGGTGGTGTTGGGAGTTATTCCGCGGCAGCAGCTCCTGGTACCCCATGAGGCCCCGTGGTGCGCTGCATGGGCCCCGGCAGAGACTTGTTAGGGGGAGCAGAGGGAGCAACTGCAGGGGCCGGCGGTTCTTCTGGCTCTTCCTGACCCCCTATGGGGACCAAGGTGGGAGGGTATGGGGGAGGTGAGTCAAGGAGAAAGTGGTCAGCCTGGGTTTCAGGATAAATCTTCTTGGGGGGGGGGGGGTCTGAGTGACGGAATTTCCCCCTGGAACTGGGAGATTGGGCGGCTAGGATTTGTGCGGCTGGCCGGGGCTTGGGTTTTGCAACCCAAGGTCAAATCCAAGGGGGTGGATTTTGCACCAGATCCTGCCAGACCACGATGTAGGACTGCTGATTCGGATGGGCTTCAGGTTCCTTCGGAAAAACAATCTCTTTAACAGCAAGAATGACTGATAGATTAAAGGTCCCTTCTGTTGGCCATCCTACATTAAAAGCAGGCCATTCTGAGGAGCAGAAGGTCCGCCATGGGCCTTTCTTGATCTCAACTGATAGGTTGCGACCTCTTCCCTTAACTTCAGCCCAGTGGTCTAATGTCAGACTAAGAGGGGTTGTCACAGTCTGTCCTATCGTCAGTTCGTCCGTCGTTAGAAACACAAACAACAAAAATGCTACAGACACGAGGACCCACTTACCCCACCTTGTCCACCACAAACACGCAACAGAATCAGACAGGCGCGATCTTGACAATCTCTGATCCAACAATTGAACCCGATCAGCCAGCGCCCTTACCGTAGGAGACTACCAGGCGTCCCTGGCTCTCCTCCACCCTTGGGGCATCCCCCGGGGCTGCAACCTGTGGCTCTCCAGGCACGTCTACCGACCACTGTTCAGCCACTCTCACTTGTCGCCGAACGGCTGCGAAACCAAAACCGAAAGTGCACTCACAGGACCAGACCAACTAACAAAACACAAGACAAAGACAGACAACCTCGGGGTACCCCTTCTTACCTCCAAGGTCGACTCCGCAGATGAGGAGGGGCCATCAGATCCCGAACGAGCCCCCAAATGTAAGACCCCCAAAAAGGAGACCCTAACTCTGTCCCACGGATCGACGGCAACCCCAATCAACCACAGGAGGCGTCACTTGATGCAAACCGCAAGAGGCTTTTATTCCAGCACGCTGGGACCCAACTCATGACTCACACAGGAGTTGAGGAGTTGAGTCTCTAGCAGAAAATCTTACAAGTTTATAAAGGCAGAAACCACACATCGGGAGGGGTCGCACACGGAAGGGGAAAAGGGGAACAAAGCCGCCAGGAAATTCCAAAGGGGGTCTGGGTTTGCTGATAACATACAACATGTTTCACAGTGTTTTACAACAGGGCATAGATTCTGGTCAACAGTTTCTGGTAATCTTATATCCTATATATCTTAACTGTCTGTGCACTGTCTTGCTCAATTTACCCTTTTACTCTCTGTTTGGGGCTGTTTCCTGGAACAGCTTTAAGGGCTTTGTTCCCATCACTGGGAGGGAGACCTTAGGGAGTTGAGATAAAACAGACAGCTTAAAAAAATGTCCATTCTTTCACAAAGAGATACTGAAGGGTGGGGGCAGAGTTTCTACTCAGATGACTGGAAAGCATTTAGATGTAGAGGAAGATGAGTTAACATGGGACTTCTGTAATTTACATTTGAAAGGTCCTTCTCCAGTTTACATTACTTTGGAAATGTTTATTGGCTTAGGACAATTTTCTGATTTGGGACAACAATTGACTTATGACTTGCAAACTTATGCTCAATTAAATTCACGTGCACAAAGAGCATGGAAAGAATTACCTGCTCATAGAGAGAGAACACTAAACCCAGCCAAATTCAGCAGGGGCCAGAGGAAAGTTTTTCAGACTTTGCAATATCTAACCTGGACAGTGTTGCCTCAAGGATTTAGAGATAACCTTCACCTGTTGGAATAAACCCTAGCTAAGGACTTAACAAAATTCAGAGATAAAACATTTATAATGTTTTCCAATATGTAGATGACATCCTTTATATACCTCCACCCAGGAGGAATATCAAAAGGCCATTACAGAACTCCTAAACTTCTTAGCTGATAGGGATTATAAGATCTCAAAAATGAAAGCTCAATTATACCATCAACAGGTTCAGTATTTAGGATTGCAACTGTTTCAATGAAAGGTTTTTAAAATATCAAAAAGGGGCCTTACTTCAAACCCCTGTTTTCAACTTACCTAAGGAAAAAGATTTAACTTGTTTGTCACTGAGAGAAAAAAATCCTAAAAATATTCACCCAAAATTATTGGACAGACAGCCATGAACAATGCAGGTCAATAGCCAATGGCATATCTCAATAAGGAGCTTAGCATGGTAGCTTCATTCTCAAAAGTAATGGAGAATAAGGTGTCATTGTAAGGGAATTTCCACAGAACCACGCCGGGCATGGGAAATCACATAAGGGAGTTTATTAAGCAAACAGAATGTCTCCCTGTAGGGTAAGAGAGAAAATGAGAGGAAAGAGAAAGGAAAGGGAAAGGGCATGCACTAGAGAGAGTGTGAAAGCCAGGAGGATAGAGAAAAGTGAGGACAGACAGAAGAATGGGAAAAGATGGCGGGGAAGCTATGGTAAACAGTTGAATTTCACCGGGCTAACAGGGGACCAATATCAGAGTAGGATACTTGCAAGCTGACTGATGAACCAACAGCTAGCTAGGATGTTCACAGATTGACAAGTGGTTGGGAGGCGGGGAAAATGGCTGCACCTGATGGGCGGGGGAGCAGCTTTATACATTACACTCATAATTTTCTTTGACATTCAAACCTGCCCTAAAAATAAAAAATAGTTAAGATGCCCTCAGCATCAAGTTTTTGCTGGGACCACTAATCTTTCTTTTAGTTTCTTACAGGTGCCAATGAAGGTACATTGAAATGTAAATGGGAATCCTGCAGACTGACTAGGACACAGACCCAAGAGAAAGAAAACAAGATGTTCTAATTGTGCTTTTCAGTGGATTAATCTTTTGCCTTTTAGAAATGATTTTAAAGGTGAATAACAATCATCAGGACAAAAGCTGGCAACCTGAATTATCTGAAGTTTTTCTTTTTTTTTATTTTTCTTTTTATGTCTTAAATTCTTAGACAAATTTAATCAATGTTTAAGGCATGTTTGTTCATTGCTGTGGAGCATCACTTGCATGTTTGTTCATTGCTATGTAGCTTCACTTACAATAAATTCTAAAAATTTCCTTTTATGACCGATCTATAAATGTGTGCATACAATGACTATATTTACATTTCAAAACTTACTTACAGTTGTATCAGCATGATCACATTTTAAATTAAAATAAAAATGGATCCATATAATTTTAATTCACATGAATTAATAATTTTTAATATATATTGGGCAAACAACTAAAAATAAAAAATACTTCTTTATACTTATTAACTTACATTTTTCCAGGTAAAAAGACTTTTTGATTAATTCACATTTTCCTAGGTGGTCAAATAAATAATAAAATTGCTAAATTCTATAATATTTAAGATCTCTATCCCTTGCTTCTAATGTTTTTTAAACAAGAAAGAAATTATTAATATTATTATTTACATTTGTTTGATATCTTGACTTGCAATTAAGAATAAATAAATTCAATTTGAGGTAATTAAATTAATTATCTAAGCTTTTATTACAAGAGATATTAATTGATTTACAAGGATGGGATGCTAAAATATCATTGATTGGAATATCATCTACTAAATATGAAAACATCAGATACTCTTCACTATTAACAGAAGTCAATAATCCCTCACCAGGGGAGGAAGAACTAAGAAGTTGTTCCCATAACAAGGCCTAGCAAAGGCTGGAGAGGACAAGACCTTTATTTGGGAACTTTAACATTATCCAGGTTATCAGGAATGTAAACACAACATTTAGTAGAGATCTCTATACTGCTGTTACTAGCAAACATAGATTAAGCCTACCTGTGTCTGTAAGCCTTAAACTGACTAAAACTTATGACTCTGTCAGTTTCTCTTGATAGTTATCAGGCACATTTGCCTAAGAATCTCTCTTTTGTAGCTTTTAGTCTTTATTCTAGTGGGCTAACACAAGTGTACATCTTAAGTTACATTTAACTATTATTTCTTTTAAATGCCCAAGAATGGCTATATTTTGGTTTTAACTGTTTTGCTAGGTGTCTAAGATCAAGCTGGTCAAAGTGACCTGTTCCTGTCAAACAGTCGGCTGAGTTCCCACAGGGGTCAGTCATAGAGAAAGTAAGAGCAGCTTCTTAGCTCCATTAGTGCCATTGGTTAGGCAGGGTCTTCTCAATGAGGTGGCTCCCCTTGGAAGCATTAGGGGTGTCTCCCTTTTTCCATGACCCTCCTCTGCAGCAGGTGCACTGAGTGGCTTTTCCTCTAGTGGCCTCATCAATCTCCTTGGTCAGGAGGTTGTGTGACCCAGAGTTGCAAAGCTCCTTGGAGAAGTCCTCTTGTTCCCTGGGTTCAGGCTGACTTTGAGGGCAAGACCCAAATATGGGCTTTTCTTGACCTCTGTATTTAATCTCAATCTCTAAGTTTGATCTTAACCATCAAGCAAGTCAGTCTCACCAGTCATAAAGTAAGAGTACTGGGCTTTAACTTCAATGTTTATAACTTTACATTTATTTACCCCCTTTTATCTAATTTGGGTCTACATTATCTGTCCTACAGGTGATGGCTTACTATTTATTTCAAGTTAATCTACGGTGTACTTCTGCAAAATATTAATCAGGCAACAGAGTTTACAAGGAAAACACAAAATGGAATCATCAACAGTAAACATTCAGTTTGTGCAATAGCTATCTTGAATTTTGGCTGAGTTATTCATTATATCCCCTGGTTGAGATCACAGTAATCTTTACTACAAACATCAAACTTTTGAACACGACTTTAAATGAGTTAAAGTCTGGCTTACCTTGGAGCCATTCTAATGTGCAGCAGGGTTGTGAGGCAGAGCCTTATCTCAGGTAAAGCAGGGCTTTTCCTGAAGCTAATTTTTCCTCTTTTGCCATGACCAGCATGACCAAATTCTCAAGTTCAGTGAGGGTCAAAGGTGTATTAGAAAATAAAGGTTTATAAACACAGATTTGAAAATTAAGCTGAGATCAGATGGAGCTCTGTTCTCTAATGGAAATGCAGATCTAAAGAGTTATGTCAGCAATCTTTATATATGTATGTAAGCATTAGTCTTCATTTTCAGGAAAGTTACAGAGACTAGAACATTAACGTAACTTTTTTTCAGAACTGCAAAGAGCAATGTTAGGAGCTCTGTGTAGCTCTCAAGGAAGTCCACTATCCAAAGCCATGTGGTCAGAGACCCCAATCTCAATCACTGTTGTCCCATTTTTGCTACTGTGCATTACACGCTTTCTTAAATGTCATTTTAAGAAGTTTACGTATATTGACTCCTGAGTCTATATGAACATCAGTTAACACAATTTAACATTATATCTAAAACATGAATCAAAGAAAGGCTGAGAGAGCTTTTAACTTTCCTTTTGTGTGGCAAAATGGCAAAATGCTTTCATGTTTCACAATATTAACCTTTAAACAAATCAGGCTTTCACTAACATTTAGAAACACATTTATATTTAAATTTATTTTATCTCAGTGAAACAAATTTCACATATACCCTATTGAAAACAGGTCCTGTAATAGAACATTAAATGACAAGTTTAAAATTACCATTACAGACAAGTTTAATTTGGAGAATAGCAGCTTGATAAATTTTCTGCTTTAAAGGCTTGTATACCTGGAAAATATGAACACATTTAATATACAAAGAATAATGTTTAATCAGATGTCTCTAACGAACACGTTTGAGTAATCCCATACATGTCAACTCTAATTCACTCATCTTATTATAAAAAAAAAAACAAGATATCAGACAAGTGTACCAACAGTATTTGCCATCTCTTTCCTGTTGAAGAAAAGTCCTTCTAGACATTTTATAACATTTTATTAGTTTGACCACCTAGAGACTTGCAAGTTAATTTTAAAGACATTTTACTTCTATTAGTTTACCCAATTTAAATTGAACCTTTTTAAATCATGTGAATGAGAAGTATTTGGATCCATTTTTTTATTTTAATTTTTATGTACACTTATATTTAACACAAAAGCAAAGGCCTTGTAATGTTTATCTCCATTATAATGTAACAGATGTTCAAAAATAACTCTAGAGTTGGATAAAAAGAACTGATCAAAAATCATTAACCTAGGTATGTAGGATCAAAATTGTGAGCTCAAAAATATAGCATTTAAGAAAAACAAAAGTCCTAGAAGAAAAATGATAATGGTCATTAATTATAGCATGAGAAAATGAGAAAGAGAAGGGAGAAGAAGGGCAGAGAGAAGAGGTAAAAGGGAGAGATAAAATGTTGTGTTGCAGCCCAGGAGAAATTTTAAATGGACACTTTTTTTTTCCTTGGGTTTGAGACTGGTCTCCCACTGAGCATTCTGGCTTCTTCCATTTACATTTCAATGTAAGTCTTGACTGAGATCTGAAAGGAGCTAACAGGTTCTAGCAGAAACTTGATGCCTAGGGCATTTTAACCCTTTTTCCTGGTTAGTATGCAGAAAATTGTGAAACATTATCTCCCACTGCTTGTGGGGAACAAGGCTGCTATATCATACTCCTTACTGGGACATGCCACAGATGGTTGGGCTGGTTACTCCCTCCACATGGGCGTATGTGGGACCTTGTGGCAGGAGGACTAGGTGGGCTGGGCCAGGGAATGGAAGCAGAAACAGCTGAGTTGAAGTTGGAGGAGGAGGAGGGATTAAGAGGGGGAGAAGAAGGAGGCATTAGAGTTTGCAGGAAGAGCATAGAAGCGCAAGAAAGAAGAGACTTGAAAATAAGGAATCCCTTTCTATCTGTCCGCTCGCTCACAGAAGCTGTGTGCCATTACACGGCCATTTTGGATTGATTATCTAAAGGGTACTGTGGCCAAATATCATTAAGTTTTGATGGCTTTAAACTGGGGGTCAGGCGAAGGGTTCCCAGGGGTGAATCTGCTGGAATGGAAGATCCAGATCCCATGGTGGAGACTGATACAGCCGAGTCTATGGCCAGGGCATCCTGAGGCCAGAGTATGAGCAGATTGCTGGAGATGAGGAGGCAGCACATTGATTGTGTCGTCACACAAGCACCAATGTGTGCCAGGCAAAAGCCGAGGAGGAGTTGAGGACCTGACATCAGGGTTTTCAAGTACAAATGTGAGTGTGAGTGCGAGCGCAAGATGAGCCTCAACCCTGAGAGAGAATCTCCACCACAAAATCAGGAATCTACCCCGCAGATAAGATCACTTCTCAGGTCAGCAGAGGAGTGTTTAAATTGGCCTAGGGGAACCTGCCTAGGGGACTCACCAATCTGAAGTCCAGTGATGGAAGCAGAGCAGAGCATTCGGGCAAAATGGAAGGTGAGGCTGTGTCCAAGGGGCACTGGGCATCAGATGGGTTTCCACTTGCTTAAGAGACAGTGGAAGAACCTATCCTGAGTCACAGCACTAATGTAAGAAAACCCACGAAAACCACACCAGACATGGAAATCATGTAAGGAAGTTTATTAAGCAAACAGAGTGTCTCCCTGCAGGGTAAGAGAGAAAATGAGAGGAAAAGAAAAAGGGTGCACACAAGAAAGAGTGTGGAAAGCGAGGAGGAGAAAGAAAGTGAGTCAGGGCGAGAGAAAGCATGAGAAAAGATGGGGGGGGGGGGGTAGCTACCATGAAGCAGTTGAATTTTGCCAGGCTAACAAGGGACCAATAATGGAGAAGGATACTTACAAGCTGACTGATGAGCCAATAGCTAGCTAGGATGTTCATAGACTGACAGTAGTTGGGAGGTGGGGAAATGGCTGCAAAGAAAAGGGCGGGGAGCAACTTTATACATTACATTACAATGTTCTCATTGAGAACCAAGATACTTTGTAGTTATAGATAGTTTATGAGGTGTGATATATAAGTGTCTAAAAGTTTTTTTTTTAACTTCACCTTACAAAATAGAAGACTATAACATGTTGAATAGATTAAAACAAAATTTTTACACAATAATTTTCAAAAGATTTACATAGAATTACATTGGCTATATATAATTGGCTATGTATATAATTAAATTAGCTATGTATAATTAACATGATCAGCTAAGGTTATTAAAAGTTTTTTATTCTTTAAATTCTATTGTTTGTATCATAAAGACTGTTTACAAATAAGGATGAGATCTTTTCACAAACCCCTATTAATTGGACCTTCTAACTAAAGGATAGAAGAAAAAAATATACTTAAAACATTAATTTCTCATTCTAGTAAAATAGTTTATTATGCCTGTTGAATTTCTATTATTTTAAAAAAAGTTAATTTCAAAGACATTTTGGTTTCTACAATTTGGTTAAACAATAGCTGTTATTTTAAAATGTAACCTTGCATTCCAAATTTTAAATTTCCCTTTAAAAGACAAATTTGATTAATATATAAAAACATCAATAGCTATATTTTAATTAACCACAGCAATTAGTACTGACTTATTATGTTAATTATATTCTTGTTTTCCAGATATAGAAGTCTTTAAAATATTAGATTTACAGGGATATGTTATTAAGCTGATGCTCCCCAGACTAAAGCTTTTTCAATAATGGTCTCTTGCAAACTTATATAATAATAACAAATTAATCAATAAATTAATTATATTATTTAATATTTCAATATTAAATAAGTATAAGTTTTTAACTTTTTAATATTACTAAGAAGTTAACTGAGCTATATTTTTAGAGGACATTCAAGAGATACTGGTTTATTTAAAGTCTATAGGAGTATTTTGACACCTTCCCCTAAAAGGGGATGAAAGCTCTTGGCTTGTCTTTTTCATGTTTCAAATGTGATATTAGTCCCCAGCACCCTGAGATTGTGGAAATAACAAACAAACAAAACCAACCTTCCAGATATGATATTAGATTATGCTACTTAATTTATATTAATCCAAAGAATTATATATGGAAGTAAAATAATATTCAGAAAAAGTGGCTAAAGATGGTTTCACGATTAAGGTAATTTCCCTAGATTTTGTCAAGAAACCTACTTAAGAAAAATTAGGTATACATAAAAAGAATTTTTTTAAGGTTCTAACAACCATTATTAACTAAATCTTCTAAACTGCTTTCCATACATAAACTCAGAGATTTAAATATTTTGTACACACAAAATTATATTGTTCATTTTAAAGCTTACAACATTGTTTTAGATTGCACATAATTAGTATTCTTTAACATTACTTTTTTTTGCTTTTTTTATTTATTCTTTTAATTTCTTACAGACTGCTTTTTGATTTATTGTACACAAATGGGGTACATCATTTCATTTCTATGGTTGTACATGACATAGATTCATACCACTCATGTAATCATACATGTACATAGGGTAATGAGACAGACATCATTACCCTATGTACGTTACTTTTAATGCCAGGTTTTTGTCATATAGTTCATTTATCCAAAACCCTATGTTGGACGTTTGGATTAGTTTTCCTACTTTAAAAGCAAGGTTATTAAACATATTCATAGAACTATATCTTTATGCATAGAGATTGTCTTTCCATAAGATTCCTTAAAATACAATTGTTAAATCAATGACATAAATTTTAAGATGTTTAAATAGTTTATTGAATTGCTATCCTGACAGTACCAGTTCTAATATGATAGTTTAAGTTAATTTAGAATAATAAGGCCATTACCTATAAACACAGGTCATGAGACAAATTTTCAATGTCTGTACTGACTGCATTCTATAGCTTTGTAACTCAGGCCACTATGACCAAATCAAATCCTATATTTGGTGGGAACAGGGTTTTTTTCTTTTATTATAATGCCCTTTTGAACTTAATAACTTTCACTTTAACAATAGGTAACTTTTATTAATCTTCCTGGCCAAATAGAAATATTTATTGGGCTGGGGGTATAGCTCAGTGGGTAGCATGCTTGCCTTGCAAGCACAAGGCCCTCGGTTCAATCCCCAGCACCACCAAAAAAAAAAAAAAAAAAAAAAAAAAAAAAAATATTTATTAAGTCACTGCTTATGGTTTAAATATTTGTACAATGCTAGGCCATTGTCTAAAATTCAAGGTTAATAATGCTCCAGTTTATATCAATCTTTCTACAAAATAAATAAAAATAAAAGGGGGAAACTGATTCCTGTATAAATCCACTTAATTTCAAAAAATACTGTCTAAAAATTATGATATTAGGTGTTTCACCGCTGCTGAGTGACACGTAGAGCAATAGGATGCACCAGATTTTACAATAAGGAGATCTTAACTCTCCAACCACAATATTTATATGCTAGCTCTACTGAGCTCTCAGGTAAGTGAAATATATGGGAAATCTGTTGGACCCATTTCCCAGATCCACCTTTAATACATCCAACGATGTGGACTGGAGAATCAATCCCAATGTTTACTGATGATATTCACATGATGGGAGGTTTTACAGATAGCTGTGTTACACCCATCCATGTGGCTGGATTTGACTATACTGACTACAGTGGAACTTATCTATATGCTGGTCCCATGATAGACTCTGGCTACCTAGATGTAACCTGTGAGAAAAAGACAGCATAAGGAACACCTAGACCAGTCAATTATACTGGCCCTTGGAACTTAAAATTGCGTGTTCAGTTATTAAAATGGGACTTTCTCATATAAAGCTAGTCATTTCTATGAAATATTCACCACTATCTTCCTGCCCTAATTGTTCTGTGATAGAATCTGACACTTTTCCTAAAAGGATAAAATATACAAATGTCTTGCCAAAGCTACATATTATTTCTAAAGGTGGTGAATATGTTTTTGGATCAACCTTAAAAAAAACTAATGAAAGTCAGTTATATCAAAATATTTTCCTCTGGAAGATTCGAAGCCAGAAAGGCCTAACATGGCAACATTGCCACTAAATGTTTCACTTTTACTTCTTAAAAGAAATTTACAAGGAGCCATGTTTAATCTAAATCTTTAATGCTAAGAAAGATCTAAGGAACTAGGTAAAAATTGAGTTGTTTAAAACTATTCTCAGAATATAAAAATAAGATCAGATATAAAGTTATTTCTTTGATGATAATTTGGTTCATATGTATTTTAATGTATTCTTTCAGGTTTCTAGTTGTTCCCACATTCATTATATCTAGGGGCATGATTCCTTCTGTTAAGATGCTATAACCCCTGAAAGTTAAGTATTAATAGAATGATTGAGATTAACTTGAATGCTTTAACAGCTACTGTTTCCAATATCAGTGATGAGACTTTTGCTCTCAGATTTAAACAAAGGCTCAAATGCCATAATGACTGTAAGCATATATGTTGTTGTGACTAAATATCTTACTTCCCAATGGGACTAAGAGATAATTAAGAATTGTCTAATAGACATTTGACATAGCAGTAATAATAGCCTGGATTTTATAAAATCATATCACCACATCCAGGAGTATTCATAAGATAGACTTGATCTCATGGACTCTGCATTCTGGTTGATCAGATATCTCCTAAATTAATGGTATTGGAATAATATGTTTGCCACTAATTTTTTTTGTGTGTCATGATAATAGGTTGTCATACCCTCAGAACCAAGAGCCAGGACCTCAGAGCAGCCCTCCAAACCAAGAGCTGGGACTTCCCAGCAGCTCTCAGAGTCAAGATTTGGAGCTTCAACATAATTGCCCAACATTTGCATTTTAAAATATTAAAAAGGGGGAGATGTTGGAAGCCATTCTTATTTAGCAGAATTAGACCAGGTTGAGAATGGGACACAGAGGCCTGGCTTCTAGGAACTGCCGGGAGGCAACTGGCGCTGCATGAAGGTGGTTCCCTGACTCCTTCTAGAATTATCCCTTAAGAGAATGGCTCCCCTAACTCCACCTGATCCTGTCCGTCACAGAAGAAGCTCCTCCTGATTCTTGCCCTTTTACCAGTGTAAAGAGAGCTAGGCTACTCCAGATCGAATGTTGTAAAGAGGCCAGAGTTGGTATGGCCCGACCGTCACACTCTCTTTCATAAAAAGAGTACTGGCTCTCATGTGTTTATTGAGTAGATAAGTTTTTGGGGTAAAAGATAGAAAAACCACCAACATCCTCCTCTAGCAGTCAACACTTTCCTCCTCCACGTGGGATATGGCAGAGAGGACCCTGACAGACAGGGATTTAAAGGAAGTCCCTTTTTCGATATCTTAAGTATATTCTAGTTCCCATATCAGGGCAGTTGTTCCTTGGTGTAGAGTTTCTTTAAGGAGGCTGTAAAGAGCCTCAGTTAATTTTCCATACCCAGGAATTCAAAGCCTGCAGTATCTGTCTATCCCTAAGAGCATCGTAGTTGCCTTACTCTCTAGGGTAGAGGATATTGTCCTATGGGGATTGTGTTTCTGTCCAAGCTTCTGCATTCTTTGAGACAATTGTAATCCTGTTGATGGCATAATTGAGCTTTCTTCTTGGAGATCTTATAATCCCTATCAGCTAAGAAGTTTAGGAGTTCTGTAATGGCCTCTTGACATTCCTCCTGTGTGCTGGCACATAAAAGGATGTCAGTTACATATTGGAGAACAATTGCAGATTTTTTATTTCTGAATTCTGTCAAGTCCTTAGTTAGGGTTGTCCTAACAGGTGAGGGCTATCTCTAAGTCCTTGGGGCAACACTGTCCAGGTTGATTGAGATCCACTATCTGTTTCCTCAATGGCAAATAGATATTGTGATTGAGAGTCTAGGGGTACACAAAAAGGCATCTTTTAAATCTAACACAGCAAACCAAGCAGTGACTGCTAGAATCTCAGATAACAGAGTATATGAATTAGGAACTAAAGGGTGGAGGGGAAAGACTGCTTTGTTAATTATTCTAAGGTTTTGGTTTTTGAACTCCTAAAATGGATGTATCGCATTGGCTCTTCCTGGGCACTAAAAGTTTTTGCCATTTGAGAGGTCCTCTTTTTTTTATGCTCCCTTTCTTTCTTTTCCTCTTGATCTCTATCACAAAAAATTGAAGATGCACACTGGAGGAGAACATCTATGAATTGATCAGGGCCATATGCCAATTCTTGTAATTTCCTCCAAATGTTTGGGGCTGACTGAATAATAAATTTGTCCTCTAAAAGTAAGTGGCCTTCGATGGATTTAGGATGCAGGGTGGCGTGTTTCCTTATTGCCTTCCATGAACATGGCAAGACTTTCCTGAGTACCTTACTTAATAGTTTTCTAGGCATCCTGCTTATCATTTGGATTCCAGTTAGGATCTTTTCTGGGAACTGTTTGTGCTCTAGATGGTTAAGTAATACCATAATCTTTCCAGGTAAAGTCAAATATATCTCATTATATTTATTTGGAACTTTGAAACCTCTCTCAATTTATTTTTATCTGTTTTAAGTTGAGGAAGTCCCCTTGATTTCTCTCCCTTAGTAGGTGATTCCTTAAGACCTTCTCCCCTCATAGCGCAGATTATGGCAACATATGAAAATGAGATTCTTTTCTTGATCATTTGTAATCTCCCAGCATGCAGGCTAGTGGTGAACCTGGCAATACTGTTGAGAGTGTGGCTCCCATCTTGAATGAGAAAATTAGGGATGCATCCCTAAGCTTGAGCCTCAATACAATCCAGAAAACCCATCTCTCACTACCTGGCTTTTCCAAAGTTACTTCTGACCTCCTTTGGCAAAGTGCTGGGGTCCCAGATTGTCCTATGCCAGAGACCCTGGGAGGATTCAGATTTAAGGACATTACTGATGTCCTCCCTGCCACTATAAACTCCTAATTATGGGGGGAAAAAATGACAAAAATAAAAATTGGTTGTTTTTTTATTTTTTTTTCCTGTAAACTAAAGGGATATCTATTAGTTGTTAGGCTTTTAATGCCCTTTTCTTGTAGGGACTCATGGGAGGAGTTGATTTTAAAATGCTTCCCTCTTGCAGCTTAGAGAGAACACAGTGTTATGGTTTGGACGTGAGGTGTCCTCCAGAAGCTCACATGTGAGACAATGTAAGAAGGTTCAGAGGAGAAACGATTGGTTTTTGAGAGTCTTAATCTAATCAGTGAATTAATCCCTCGTGGGATTAACTGAGTGGCAACTGGAGGCAGGTAGGGTGTGGCTGGAGGAGGTGGGAATTGGTGCATGACTTTGGCAAATATGTGTATTTGTATCTGGCGAGTGGAGTCTCTCTCTGCTTCCTGATCACCATGATGTAAGTTGTTTCCTTCCACCACCCTCTCCTACCATGATGTTCAGCCTCACCTTGAGCCCCAAGGAATGGAGCCAACCTTCTATGAACTAAGGCCTCTGAACTCATGAGGTCCAGGATGGTTCTGTGGACTGGGCCTCCTGTGATAGCCCCTGACAAGTCTCCTTTGGAAGGGCAGCTTGCCTGAGGTCACTCTGGCCCTGGTTGACTTTAGTCAATAGGAAGTGCTACATTTTTCAAAAACCAAACTATTATCTTGTTATCTGCAAGAGAAATGCAGACCCAAAAGACTCCTCCCTGCTATTAAGAACACAGGTTACCTTGAATGAGGGACATTTGTGACATTTACACAGACCAGTTTCCAGGACTCAGAGAGACAGAATAATTAAAAGCAAAGCCCTCAACCATAGAATCTATAAGAACAAGTTCCAATTAGAATTGATCATCCCAGGCCAAAGTGATTGAGTTGCCTTGGACTTTTAACTTGTCTTATAATAGTAAAATCTCCCTTCCAAGGGGTAAGACTGAAAGCACCCAGAAACCACTCCAGACACGGGAACTCGTGCAAGAGATTTTATTAAGCAGACAGGCAGAGTGTCTCCCTGCAGGGTGAGTGAGAGAGGAGAGAGAGAGAAAGAAAGAGAGAGAGAGAGAGAGAGCGCAAGCCAGGAAGAGAGAGCAAGCCAGGACGAGAGAGAGCGTGAAAGCGAGGAGGAGAGAGAGAGAAAATGGAGGGGGAACTATTCTTAAGTAGTGGAATTTCACAGTCTAAGAACAATGACCAATGACTGGCGAGGAGGTTCACAGCCTAACAATCTGGGTTGTAAAGTGGTGTGGGGGAGGCAGAATAATGACAGCAGCAAAATAGCAGATCTTATGCCGATAAAGACCATGTGTAGTGTGGATTTGAAATTCTGATGCAATCCTGCTGTCAGTTAAAAGTCAAGAAGTGGACCTGGGAGGGACTGTGAAAATTTCTCTGGGACCCCTAATAAAACAGGAGGGCAGAAGGGGTGTACCATCCCTTTCCTCTCTGAGAGGACCCACATTCTCTCTCTTCCTCCCTTGAAAGTGTTCCCTTTTTCCCTTTCTCTCTTCTGTTAAACTCATGCCTGCTACTTCGTATAGCCATTTGAAATCTTCACTGTGTAGTCACATGAATCAGTGATGAGGACATCTACAGTCACTTTGACTCCACAAATGGCCTTGCTCTGTAACTCAGGCAGAAAATGAAATAGGATTCACAGGCTTTCAATATCTCCCATTGGGAAGGACAGAGGTTCCTGGCTCAGGGCGACCTGTAACAGTACATAGGGCCAAAACAATGACCCAGGGAAGGGTGGCGTACCCAGTAACTATGCTTAAGGCCAGAGCCCTTTGGGTGGTGGACAGAAAACATGTGGAGAAGGACAGGAACGTGCCTCATCCTCTCACGCGCACTTTGTCTTTCTTTTCCAAATGAGTGCCCAGGTGTCCATACCCTGAGAGTCACCCTTAAGAAAGGGATTATCTTACAGCAGAGAATTTAAGAAAAGGAAATCAGTTTGTTCTTCTGCAATACAACTTGACCCCTACACAAATTATTGAGGCTCATTTCTGTAAATGGGAAGGAAAATGGACAGAGATCTGACTATCAAGCATTTCTCCTGTGTTTTGTTTGTTTGTTGAGACAGGGTCTCACTAAGTTGCTTAGGACCTTGCTAAGTTGCTGAGGCTGGCCTCAAATTTGTGATCCTCCTGGCTCAACCTCCCAAGCCCCTGGAATCACAGGCATGTGCCACCATGCCCAGCTCCTGTTACCTTTTTTAAATTTTGGTTATTCGAGGGTTGTTTACTTAAGCATTTATTCAAGGACTAACCCTCAAACTCACCTGGGACTAAAGGACAAAAAGTGATCTTCCCCTTAGAGGGTCCTAAAGAGGGGGATGAACTGTGGTGCTGGTTGACCCAGACCTTTCACACAGCAACAAGTGACCATCTGAACCAATGATTTAATGTCGCCATGATTGGTACACTGGCTTCTTTGTATGTAAAATGTATTTATAAAATGAAAAGCTTGGGAAAACACCCTACCAAACTGAAGTCCTCCAAACCATAACTGTTTGTAGGAATAGCCTTTTTCAGGTTTATGTTTGTGTGCTTCAAATTATATCATGACCATCATCTTTGAATAAAGAGTATTAGATGGGCCCAAATACTCGGCATTGTGAACTGTGCCACTCTGATCATTATGAACTGAGCATGTTTTTACTCTTGTTAATTTTATTTTGTATTTTCCATGTAAAATTATAAGTGTTACCTGTTAGTATTTTCCAGAATTTGACTTCTAATAGAATATTCTGTATCAATTTGATCTATTAAACCCTAATCGACAGGACAGATAGGACTTCCAGTTCTACAAGTGACCCCGATTAAATAGAATGGAAAACTGTGAATTACAAAAGTTAAAATTAACTCCCACTTCAAAACTGGTGGAACTAACCTTCTGGTTGTTCATCAACCGAGATATGGAAACCATAGCCAAGGAAAATAAAAGGGCTAACAAAATAGCCAATATTTTGACACTTACCCTCTGAGATCAAGCAAGACTCAGGGATTCACAGGATCCTTCCAGGGACCTAACAACTCCAGTGAGTCACCCAACCTCCCAATGAGGGGAATCATAAGCACCCTAGAGAACGAGGACAGCTTGTGTACATTTTATAAAGAGGAGTGTTATTGGAAAGGGAAATGTCCCTAACACTTCTAAGGGAAGCCACATGTGGTCAGCAAGACCCTGGCCCATTCCGGAAGATGGTAGAGAAAAATACAAAGGAACCCAAGAGCTTCTCACAGTTTCCTAAAATGACCCTGAGGAATCTCAGCTGACTTCAACAGCAGAAAGGAAAGAGGGCAGCATGGGGTCATCTACTTGATCTTAAATGCCCAATAGGAAAATATAACCAAAGATAAATTTACTAATGTAAGGGTAAAAGAAAAGTCAAAGAACAGTCATGCAGGGACTTACAAGAGAAAGACGATGGTCTTTTCAAATGTAGCTTAAGGTGTGCATTTGCATCAGCCCCAACAAAAGTAAAAGGAGGTCTTAAACATAAGTGCCTGATAATAACCATCAACAGAGACTCACAAAATCATCTTTGTCCTGAGCTAATTCAAGTATGATCTAACAGACTTGCTTTTTAATAAAAGTCTAGATCCTGGGGAATGTAGCTCAGGGATAGAGTACTTATCTAGTATGCGCAAGGCCCTGGGTTCAGTTCTCAGTACCAAAACAAACAAAAACAAAAAGACCATTTACACTAAAAGTCTAGATCCTGAGATACACAGAAATGGAAAACTATTTAAAGCTTAGTTATCTAGCGTCACCTGGCTATTACTACTATTAGAAACTTTGGCTACTATACTTCTTAATCTCCAAATAAAAATCATATCTTCCAGATTTATGGTAGTCCCATTATGACCCATAGTTCTTCTCAGACTCTGAGTTGCTCCAAAGACTTGCCTCCCATTTCGCCCTTCTGAAATTACATATGGCAGACCATTCCCGTACACTGACCTGCCCCTTGAGATCGCTAATAGCCTGGACACCATGTTTGAGGCCCTGGCTACCTTACATCAACAGGTCAGTTCCCTGGCTGCCATGGTCCTACAAAACAGGAGTCAACCTCCAATGTCCTTGAAGTTTGCAGGGGACTATCAATTTCCTGTGCCTAAGCCTCCACTGCCATCATATCTGTATTACGTCAAGTCACCAGCCATCTAATTCCCCTTCTCAGGCTAAAGGAAAGAGCCCAAAACCTACCTATCCTAACCCCTTGACAGCACGAACTACCCAGCAGTGGAAGAGGTGATCTGATGGCATAAATCTGAAGGATTTCAGAGTTCCCAGTCCATGAGGGGAAATGTTAGAGCAGGTAAGTAAACAGACATGAGAAAGAGAGGCAGGAAAGGGAAATGCAGGCTCCATGTGTGGGCAGATTTACTCTTCTCAGGGACTACCTTCTCGTGTCAGAGAGTTCTCTGTCAATCTGAAGAAAATGGGCAGTCTGTGCTGAGGAAGTTGTCAACATGCAAAATGGGCATAGGCAGACTACAGTTAAGTGAAAAATGGCTGTAACTGCCCCAAGCGAATGATTCATGGGGTGAGAGGATCCCAGGTAGTCCATGAAAACCCACGACACAGAAAACACGAGGCCACCTCCTCGCTTAGAGCAGCCTTTGTCATTCTCTAGAGTGTACTTTCATTTCACTAAACGAACTCTTTATCATTATTTTATCTGTGTCTCTCAACCGAAATCTTTCTTTGGGGGAGACAAGAACTGAGAAACCCTTTCCCCACTAACAATCATGGCAAGGATATCCAGGTCCTAATGATAATCTGGCTTTTCGAAGACAATGAGACTATTTTCAGCATGAGTAAGTAAAGGCACATCTTATACTCTTAGCTAACAAGCCATGAGTTAGGGTAGGAGAACAGGAAAAGGCACAAACCGTGCTTTTAATGCTTAACAAGCTACGAGTTAAGCCCAAGAGTGCGTTTGCCTTTTGTCCCCACTGTAGCGACAACAAAGGCAACAGAAACAAGTGAGGAATCACAAAGATTAAAAACAAAAATCCACTGGTGGGATTCTACCTCATGCAGAACCAGAAGAGAAATCATACTCCATTATATGTGATTATCAAAGTACATGGTACTATCATGTATAACTAATGAAAACAAATTAAATGTTTTTTACATCCACCAAAAATTATTAGTGAAAATATATATTTATTTATATATTTATTTTGGAGTCCTGGGGATGAACCTGAGGGAGCTTTACCACTGAATCACATTACCCGTCCTTTTTTATATCTTATTTTGAAACAGTGTCTCGCTAAGTTGGATTGGCCTAGAACTTGGATTCCTCCTTCTCAGCCTTAAAATGCCAAATTTAAAATGTTAGATGAAAGAGGTTTCAAGATGGCGGCCTAGAGGGTGGCTGCATTTCATGTTGCTCCAGGACTCAGGATTCAAAAGAGGAGATATTGAGACACTTGGAACCAACTCAAAGCAGCCGGGTGACTCTCACCCATTGGGAAGGCGTCCCGGATGGGACGGTGGTCCCGGAACGCAGGAAACTTTGTGAAGTACAGCTGCCGGGGAGACGCCCCTCCCCCCGCTGGAGCAGTGAACTCGGACAACTGGGAGCGACGTAGAGGAGGCCGCTCGGCACAGCGCTGGGACTCGGAGCCACCACTGGGGCTCCAGCGGCTGCCCAGGGGAGGAGTGGCGAGGAGAGCTGTGTGAACTCAGAACACCGGGGCCTGCCCTGAGGAGGAGGAGGAGGAGCGTGGCCGCTTGGGTTCGGAGTGACTACACCAGAGCTACAGGCGGTTGCCAGAGAAGGGGCTGCGCGGCGAGCTGTTTGGACTCAGACCACTTCTGAACCCCGGGGCCTGCCCGGAGGAGTAGTAGTAGGAGGAGGAGGAGCGCGGCAGGTCCTTTGGACTCGCAGTGACTGCATTAGCGCTCCAGGCGGCTGCTCAGAGGAGAAGGCGAGTGGTGAGTTGTTTGGACTTAAAGTGACAGCTCCTGAACACAGGGGGGCTGCCTGGAGGAGAAGCGCGGTGGGTCGCTTGGTCTTGAGTGGCCGTACCAGAGCTCCGGGCGGTTGCCCAGAGGGCCCGTGCAGCGGGTCACATGGATTCAGAGCCACTCAGAGCGAACGCTCCTGAACACTCGGGGGGGTTATCTGGAGAAGGAGGAGGAACGGGGAGGGTCACTTCGACTCGGAGTGATTGATTGCCCAGGGCTACGGGTGGTTGGTGGGAGGAGGAGGCACGCAGTGAGTTTCTTGGACTCCTAGTAACCGCACCGGAATACTGGGCGGCTGTCTGGAGGAAGAGGCGGGTGGCGGGTCTTTGGGACTCAGAGCGATTGTACGGGGCCCCAGGTGGCTGCTCAGAGGAGGGGCCGCATAGCCAGGTGATTAGGTGCAGAGCAGGGTCCCAGGATCTAGGAGGCTTCTCGGTGGAAGAGCCGCACAGAGACAGGCTTAGGGCGGAGCGAAGGTTCCACACCTGCGGGCAGATTCTCTGAGGAGGGGCAGCCTAAGGAGATTCATCTGCGAAGGGTGAGGCTCCCAGGCCCAGGAGGTAGGGCCGGGCCCCTGGGAACTTTGCAGAGGAAGGCAGACCAGCCCAGGCGGTAGCTGTAAATTGAGGGGAACCTCTAGGAAGGAACTGACCAGCGAGACCTCCCCACAGGGTGAGTCTTCCCTGCCAGGTGAGGTTTCCCCACAAGGACGGTAAAACCAGAGACTCAGGCCCAAACAGGCCTGGCCTCAGCCCGCAGCCTAGGTCCCCTTTGGATGACCATTGGTTAACAAGTGGAGGCAACTCTGCCCACTAGCAGGGATTATACCCCACCTGAAGGCCACCACCCCTAGAGAGGCAGCTCCTTGTGGAGCACCGCATTATCAACTTCCTCTAAGACTTCAGCCTACTGAAGGCTAAGGGGGGATATATATAGAAATCTTCAGGGACATTGTAAGTCAATAGAGGAAATCTGCAATATCTCAGCAGTCCACTGATACCTGAACAATATGAGAAAACAAGGAAAGAAAATGCTGCAAACAAATCTAGATGTTACATCAATAAAACCCAATGACAGCATGGCAGAAGAAATGACAGAAAAGGAGTTCAGAATGTACATAATTAAAATGATCAGAGAAGCAAACGATGAGATGAAAGAGCAAATGCAAGCATTGAATGATCGCACCAATCAACAATTAAAAGAGCAAATACAGGAAGCAAAAGATCATTTCAATAAAGAGTTAGAGATATTGAAAAAAAACCAAACAGAAATCCTTGACATGAAGGAAACAATAATCCAAATTAAGATTTCCATAGAAAGCATATCCAATAGGATAGAACACCTGGAAGACAGAACCTCAGACATTGAAGACAAAATATTTAACCTTGAAAACAAAGCTGAACAAACAGAGAAGATGGTAAGAAATCATGAATAGAATCTACAAGAACTATGGGATATCATGAAAAGGCCAAATTTAAGAATTATTGGGATTGAGGAAGGCCTAGAGAAACAAACCAAAGGAATGAACAATCTATTCAATGAAATATTATCAGAAAATTTCCCAAATCTGAAGGATGAAATGGAAAATCAAGTTCAAGAGGTTTATAGGACTCCAAATACACAAAATTACAACAGACCCACACCAAGACACATTATAATGAAAATACCTAACATACAAAATAAAGACAGAATTTTAAAGGCAGTGAGAGAAAAGAACCAAATTACATTCAGGGGGAAACCAATACAGATATCAGCAGATTTTTCAATCCAGACCCTAAAAGCTAGAAGGGCCTGGAACAACATTTTTCAAGCCCTGAAAGAAAATGGATGCCAACCAAGAATCTTATACCCAGCAAAACTTACCTTCAAATTTGACGATGAAATAAAATCCTTCCATGATAAACAAAAGCTAAAAGAATTTACAAAAAGAAAGCCAGCATTACAGAACATTCTCAGCAAAATATTCCATGAGGAAGAGATGAAAAACAAAGAAGCAAATCAGCAAAGGGAGGAATTATCCTAAAGGAATTGTCAAATAAAGGAGGAAACAAGTTGAGTCAAACAAATAAATAAATAAAATTTAAAAAATGAACCAAATGACCAGGAAACCAAATCATATCTCTATAATAACCCTGAATGTTAATGGCCTGAATTCATCAATCAAAAGACATAGACTGGCAGATTGGATTAAAAACAAAGATCCAACAATATGTTGCCTGCAAGAGACTCACCTCGTAGAAAAAGATACCCATAGACTAAAAGTGAAGTAAAGGATGGGGAAAAACATACCATGCGCATGGACTCAGCAAAAAAGCTGGAGTATCCATCCTCATTTCAGATAATGTCTACTTCAAGCCAAAGTTAGTCAGAAGGGATAAAGAAGGTCATTTCATACTGCTTAAGGGAAGCATAAATCAGCAAGATATAACAATCATAAACATCTATGCCCCAAATAGTGGCTCATCCATATATGTCAAACAAATCCTTCTCAATTTCAGAAACCAAATAGACCATAACACAATAATACTAGGTGATTTTAACACGCCTCTCTCACCACTGGACAGATCTTCCAGACAAAAATTGAACAAAGAAACCATAGATCTCAATAACACAATCAATAATTTAGACTTAACGGACATTTATAGAATATACCATCCAACCAAGAGCGAATACACTTTCTTCTCAGCAGCACATGGATCCTTCTCTAAAATAGACCACATATTATGCCACAAAGCTAATGTTAGCAAATACAAGAAGATAGAGACACTACCATGTATTCTATCAGATTATAATGGATTGAAGTTAGAAATAAATGAAAGAGTAAAACACAGAAACTATTCCAACATCTGGAGATTAAACAATATGCTATTATATGATGAATGGATAACAGAAGATATTAGGAAGGAAATTAAAAAATTCTTAGAGGTAAATGAGAACAAAGAAATATCATATCAAAATCTCTGGGACACTATGAAAGCAGTACTTAGAGGGAAATTTATTTCATGGAGCGCATTTAATAAAAGAAGTAAAACTCAACAAATAAACGACCTAACACTACAGCTCAAAGCCCTAGAAAAAGAAGAACAGACCAGCACCAAAAGTAGTAGAAGACAGGAAATAGTTAAACTCAGAGCTGAAATCAATGAAATTGAAACAAAAGAAACACCACAAAAAATTGACAAAATAAATAGTTGGTTCTTCGAAAAAATAAACAAAATTGATAAACCTTTAGCCACACTAACAAAGAGAAGACGAGAGAAAACTCAAATCACTAAAATTCGGAATGAAAAAGGAAATATCACAACAGACACGACTGAAATACAAAACATAATTAGAAGCTATTTTGAAAATCTATACTCCAACAAAATAGAAAATTTCGAAGACATCAACAGGTTTCTAGAGACATATGAATTGCCTAAACTGAACGAGGAGGACATAAACAATTTAAATAGACCAATTTCAAGTACTGAAATAGAAGAAGTCATCAAAAGCCTACCAACAAAGAAAAGTCCGGGACCAGATGGGTTCTCAGCCGAGTTCTACAAAACCTTTAAAGAAGAGCTCATTCCAATACTTCTCAAAGTATTCCATAAAATGGAAGAGGAGGGAACCCTCCCAAACTCATTCTATGAAGCCAATATCACACTGATACCTAAACCAGACAGAGACTCATCAAGGAAAGAAAATTTCAGACCAATATCCTTAATGAACATCGACGCAAAAATTCTCAACAAAATTTTAGCAAATCGCATACAAAAACATATTAAAAAGATAGTGCACCATGACCAAGTGGGTTTCATCCCAGGGATGCAAGGTTGGTTCAACATCAGGAAATCAATAAACGTAATTCACCATATTAATAGACTTAAAGTCAACAATCACATGATTATTTCAATAGATGCAGAAAAAGCATTTGATAAAATACAGCACCCCTTCATGCTCAAAACACTAGAAAAAATAGGGACAGTGGGAACATTCCTTAACATTGTAAAGGCCATTTATGCTAAGCCCATGGCTAATATCATTCTAAATCATGAAAAACTGAAAGCATTCCCCCTAAAAACTGGAACAAGGCAGGGATGCCCTCTTTCACCACTTCTATTCATCATCGTCCCTGAAACTCTAGCCAGAGCAATTAGACAAACCAAAGAAATTAAAGGGATACAAATTGGAAAAGAAGAACTCAAACTATCCCTGTTCGCTGATGACATGATTATATATTTAGAGGAACCTGGAAATTCCACCAGAAAACTCTTAGAACTCATAAGTGAATTCAGTAAAGTAGCAGGTTACAAGATCAATGCCCATAAATCAACGCATTTTTATACAAAAGTGATGAATCTTCAGAAAGAGAAATTAGGAAAACTACCCCATTCACAATAGCCTCGAAAAAAATAAAATACTTGGGAATCAATCTCACAGACGAGGTGAAAGACCTCTACAATGAGAACTATACAACACTAAAGAAAGAAATTAAAGAACACCTTAGAAGATGGAAAGATCTTCCATGTTCTTGGATAGGAAGAATTAATATTGTCAAAATGGCCATACTACCTAAAGTGCTATACAAATTCAATGCAATTCCAACTAAAATCCCAATGACGTACCTTACAGAAATAGAACAAGCAATTATGAAATTCATCTGGAAGAATAAGAAACCCAGAATAGCTAAAGCAATCCTTAGAAGGAAGAGTGAAACAGGGGGTATTGCAATACCAGATCTTCAACTCCACTACAAAGCAATAGTAACAAAAACGGCATGGTATTGGTACCAAAATAGAAAGGTAGATCAATGGTACAGAATAGAGGACACGGACACAAACCCAAATAAATACAATTTTCTCATACTAGACAAAGGGGCCAAAAATATGCAATGGAGAAAAGATAGCCTCTTCAACAAATGGTGCTGGGAGAATTGGAAATCCATATGCAACAGAATGAAACTAAACCCATATCTCTCACCATGCACGAAACTAAACTCAAAATGGATTAAGGACCTCGGAATCAGACCAGAGACCCTGCAGATTATAGAAGAAAAAGTAGGTCCAAATCTTCACCTTGTTGGTCTAGGATCAGACTTCCTTAACAGGACTCCCATAGCACAAGAAATAAAAGCTAGAATCAACCACTGGGAGAGATTCAAACTAAAAAGCTTTCTCTCAGCAAAGGAAACTATCAGCAATGCGAAGAAAGAGCCTACAGAGTGGGAGAATATCTTTGCCAATCATACTTCAGATAGAGCACTAATCTCCAGAATCTATAAAGAACTCAAAAAACTCTACTCCAAGAATTCAAATAATCCAGTCGACAAATGGGCTAAGGAAATGAATAGACACTTCACAGAAGATCTACAAGCAATCAACAAACATATAGAAAAATGTTCAACATCTCTAGTAATAAGAGAAATGCAAATCAAAACCACCCTAAGATTCCATCTCACCCCAATTAGAATGGCAATTATCAAGAATACGAGCAACAACAGGTGTTGGCGAGAATGTGGGGAGAAAGGTACACTCATACATTGCTGGTGGGGCTGCAAATTAGTGCAGCCACCCTGGAAAGCAGTGTGGAGATTCCTTAGAAAACTTGGAATGGACCCTCCATTTGACCCAGCTATCCCACTCCTTGGCCTATACCCAAAGGACTTAAAATCAGCATACTACAGAGATACAGCCACATCAATGTTCATAGCTGCTCAATTCACAATAGCCAGACTGTGGAACCAACCTAGATGCCCTTCAATTGATGAGTGGATAAAGAAACTGTAGTATATATATTCAATGGAATATTACTCAGCCATAAAGAATGATAAAATTATGGCATTTGCAGGCAAATGGACGAAATTGGAGAATATCATGCTAAGTGAGATAAGCCAATCTCAAAAAGCCAAAGGACGAATGATATCGCTAATAAGTGGAGGATGACACATAATAGGGGGGAGGGAAGGGTTAGTGTTAGGGTTAGAGTTAGGGTTAGGGATGGGGGCAAGTATGGAGGAAGGAAGTACTGTATAGAGGGTAAAGAGGGGTGGGAGGGGTGGGGGGAAGGGAAAAAATAACAGAATGAATCAAACAACATTACTCTATGTAAATTTATGATTACACAAATGGAATGCCTCTACGCCATGTACAAACAGAGAAACAACATGTATCCCATTTGTTTACAATAAAAAAATAAATAAAATAAAATAAAATGTTAGATGAAGTGTTAAAATTCTGTGTTTACATGGAAAAATTAGAATTGTACCTTTTCTTACCATTTATAATAAATAAAATTCAAAACATTAACATTTAAAACTATAGTGTGGTAAGTAAGAATTTTTCTAGAAATGTTTTGGGTATAACCTGGTAATTTCAGTGAAAGCATCTAGTCAATTCCATCGTTATAATTCTTCTGTGGGTTAAGTCTCGGTCAGTCTTTCTTATTCTCATGGAATGACATCATGCTCTCCTCTTTCAATGTGACAAAAAGCTAGTAGCATTATACACCAGTATTAGAATGGTATTTGAAAGGCAAATGCAAATTAAAATAGAAGGAGGTATCATTTCCCACACATTAGGTTGGTAAATTTCCAAAAGTCTTGCAATATACTTCATCGTCAAGACTGAAGAAACAAGCACTCCGATACTTTGTAGAACAGTAATGAATATCAGTACAACTTTTGTAGAGGGAAATTTCTCAGAATTTAGCAAAATTATTTAGGTTTATCTTTTGACCAACAACCCCATTTCCATGAATCTACCCAAAAAATAAGTTGGCACAAAGCTAAACAACACAGTTATCCTTATATTGGAGGAGGGCCCACCACTGACCTACCCCTGTTTTGACTCCCTCTTGCCTTTCTGACTTTTCTTTCTTCCTTCTAAGTTCTCCTAAGCCATTCTTTTCTACAGTCACCTTTGATCCCAGGAACAACAGGTCTCATGGTCAGACAACTTGTGACAAGTGTTGAAACTATGCCCGAAACCAACAGGAACCTTCTTTTTGTGACAAGTCTCCCATCTGACCAATCCTGAGATAATGATTGATGTTCTAGTCAACATTTTTTTTCACTGTGACCAAAATATCTGAAAAGAACAGCAAAGGGGAGGAAGAGTTTACTTTTGCTCACACTTTCAGAAGTTCAGTCCTCAGCTCTCAGCCAGAAGGGAGGCAGCCCATCATGATGGAAGGCGTGGTGGAGGAAAACAACTCAGGACGTGGCAAACCAGAAACAGAGAGCTCTGCTCACCAGGGACAAAATACAAACCCCAAAGTCACATCCCCAGTGACCTCCCGCCTGCCTACTGCTGCCCCCAGTTATTCCATATCAGGGACGAATCCCTTGATTAGGTCAATGCTCTTATTTCACCTCTTTCTTGCAGCATCCTACACATGAGCTTTTGGGAACAACTCATATCTAAACTATAACAATGGACCAGACTGTGCCTGACCAAGATCGCCTGCTTTGGCAGGTATGCAGGTATGCAGGCTCTCAAGCTATGCAAACCTCCAACCCTTGCTCTCGTTCCCCTGTCTGTAAAACCTCAAAGCCATGGTCAGTCTCTCCAAGAAAGGGCAACTAAGGACTTGAATTTCCCGTGTCTTCTCAGTGTAACCACACTGATTAAAACTCCTTTCCTGTTTTCACCATTATTTTTCCATTTTGGGGGAGAGGAATCAGTGGCTGGACCGGAATTGTTCAATCCCCATACTCAGGTCTCTAACCTAGGACTCCAGTAACAGTATTAGCAAAAGATTGGAAATAACCCAATTATCAACAGGAGGACTGGTTGAATAAACTGTGGGATATTTACACAATTGAAGCTGTGCATCTATAAAATTGAATAAGGAAGCTGGGCATGGTGGCACACACCTGTAATCCCAGAGACTTCAGAGGCTGAGGCAGAAAGATTGCAAGTTCGAGGCCAGCTTCAACAACTTAGTGAGGCCCTAAGCAATTATCAAGCCTTGGTCTCAAAATAAAAAATAAAAAGGGCTGGGGATGTGGCTCAAGTACCCCTGCGTTTAATCCTCAGTACAAAAAAAAAAAAAAAAAAAAGAGGAAAACTGCATATGTTACATAAGTCTTTATTACATATTTTAGTAGAAAAACAAGGTGCTGAAAGTGCGTATAGGATAATGCCTTTTGTTTTTTGTTTTTTGTTTTTTTGTTGTTTTTTTTTTCCCCCTAAGGAGAAAAAGTTTATTTGAGGGCTTACGGTTTCCGAGGTCTTAGTCCACAGAAGGCTGGCTCCATTCCTTGGGGCTAGAGGTGAGGCAGAACATCATGGCAGAGGTGTGGCAGAGGGAAGCAGCTCACACCCTCAGGAAGCAGAGAGTCTCCACTCAACAGATACAAATATATATACCCAAAGTCATGCCCAGATTCCAATCTCCTCCAGCCACACCCTACCATTTCAATTAATCCCACCAGGGATTCATTCACTGATTGGGTTAAGACTCTTACCACCTAGTCATTTCTGCTCTGAACCTTCCTGCATTGTCTCTCATGTGAGCTTTTGGGGCACACCTCACATCCAAACCATAACATTTTGCCCCTGTCTCTCAAAAGCTCACAACCATCTGACAATGCAAATACATTTAGTCCATGAGTTCCCATAGTCTCAACAGTTCTGAGATTGATCAAAGTTCAAGTCCAAAGTCTTTGAGGCTCAAGGCAGTGTCACATTGTGAGCTTCTACAAAATTGAAAGCAGTTTACAAATACCCAACAAATAAAGGTACCGAGTAAACATTTCCATTTACAAAAATAGGGGCATAGAAAGAAGGGATGGGACCAAAGTAAGACCAAAATCCAGCTGGGCAAACAAGACGTGTAACTCCATGTCCCGTACCTGCAGCACATGGCATCTTGATTTTCTCTCTGAAGGGTTATGGAAAATAATGTTCTGTAAGTCAGCTCCCCAAGAAAAGGGAGGGATGGTGAGGCTTGGAAGGAGGGAGGAGAAATTGGCCAAACTGCAAACCTCTCCCAGAGCATTCTTTCCTGATAACAATGGACCCTGGGGGAAAGGGGCGACACCCAATGCTGGGTCTTAAACCTTGACCTTCCCCCATGGTGAATTAGTCCTAAATGACAATGGGCAAGATTTGAGTACTTATCCCTCAGGATCCAGACTCTTATCTCCCCAGTGAGTTTCGGCCTTTTTACAACTTCCCTCCTAAATGAACCCTCCTAAAATTAAAATTTTAACCTGTACAACTAGCCCCTGACGGTCAAAACTGCAGGTACACAGCTTCCAACGATTATATCATTGCACCCTGTAAAACCAAAAATCCCCTCTGAGGGCTATTTTCCCATCTGGAAAATTGGCCCCAAGGGTGCCCAAGTCCGTGAAGGAAGAAAGGCTTCTCTGAATCCGTTGAGGTCTGCTTGCCGTCCTTTTGTACTTACTCTCTCCAAATGGCATGCATAGGTCCGCCCCTGTGGCCTTGTTCCTCGCAGCCCAAGGTGCCTGCCTTTTGACTTGCCTCTGCTCCTTTCCTGCAGCTTTCCTAGGATGATGTCCCACGTTACTGGCATTTCTTAATTTTGTGGGTTTCCGCGGCAGCTTCGACTTCTTCCTCACCTCTCCACACTTTGACTTTTCAGGGGGTGCCCGCAGGGACTCCGACCCTGCTGCACACTTTGCCTGGCCTCCCAGGCCTTCATTGGAAATCTTGGTGGAAACCTCCATGATCCCTTAACTCCAGTATCCTGCATTCCTGCAGAACCAGCCCCACGTGGTGCAAACCAAGGTCTGCTGCTATCTTGAATAGTAAGTAGCCAGCCCTCCAGGAACCCTTGCTGCTGCAGCCTCAGAGGGTCTGGGTGGCTGAGCACATTGAAAAAACTTCCTAGGCCCCCTCGTGCAAGAAGGGTGCCCCACTGGTCTCTTCTCAAGAAAATTTTCACCTTTCCCGTCCCTGGGGCCACACCCCTGAGATGGGTGTGGTCTTGCCAGCTCCTGAGATGCCCTCCAGCCATCTTTCTCAGTATCTCTGGGTAGTCTTTAGCATTCCTCTAGTGGCTAGTGGCGGTAATGTCTTTTTTTTTTTTTTTTCTTTTTGTCCCAGGTTTATTGAAAATATTACAGCATAGCAGAAAGATTGAGACAGCTCCACGTGGCATTTTGAAATTAATCCCCACAGTAGGCTGAGTGACCTGCAAGTTGGAGAGACTGCCTAAGTCCAAAAGCTTCAGCATTTCCTTAGTGTCAGGATTTACTTCAAAGATCTCCTGATCCAAGGCAGAGACCTCAGGAACATAATTATCTCTCCTTTCTCTCTCCTCTTCCTGCAGCTTAATGGAGATGCCTCTCACAGAGCCTCTTTGAATCCCCTTCATCAGATGTGTGACATACCCTGCGATCTTGTTGCGGAGTTTCTTGCTGGGAATAATGGCGATCTCCTAGCACACGCGCTTGTTGGTATGGAAGTCGTTGCCCAGGCGTGTGTAGTACTTCTCCATGATAACCCGGGCAGCCTTCTTCACAGTTTTGGTGCTAACGTGGCCCATGTTGGCGGGTCAGTTTCAGAGGTCTTAATCCACAGAAGGCTGGTTTCATTCCTTGGGGCTTGAGGTGAGGCAGAACATCATGGCAGAGGTGTGACAGAGGTGTGGCAGAGGGAAGCAGCCCACACCCTCAGGAAGCAGAAAGAGCTGCCTTTTGTAATAAATGTAAAAATGTGAATATAAATGTAAACTATGAAATTTTTTTATTTGAATAGCCTTTAAAGTGTCCATGCAGAGATGATCAGGAATTTGCATAATGGTACATTTCATTGAAGAAACAAAAATTATATTTTGCATTTATTAACGCAATTATATGTATATTTTTGTGGCCAACAAACATACATATGTATACATGTACATATATGTAAAGTGGACACTTGAAAAATATTGCAAAGTTGCTATGGTCTGAATGTTTTTGTGTTCCCTCAAAACTCTCATGATGATGTTGGCTTAGGAACCAACTTCCTTAACAAGATCCAATAGTGCAAGAAGTAAAATCAAGAATCAACAAATGGAATGGCATCAAACTAAAAAGCTTCTTCACAGCAAAGGAAACAATCAAGAATGTGAAGAGAGAGCTTACAGAATGGGAGAAAATTTTTGCCACTTGCACCTCAGGTAGAGCATTACTCTCTAAGATATATAAAGAACTCAAAAAACTCAACACCAAAAAAAAAAAAATAACCCAATCAATAAATGGGCAAAGTGAACAGGCACTTCATGGAAGAAGAAATACAATCTACAAATATATGAAAAAACATTCAACATCACTAGCAACTATAGAAATGCAAATTTAGACTACGCTGAGATTTCAGAATGGCAATTATCAAGAATACAAGTAAAAATAAATATTGGCAAGGATATGGAGGAAAAGGTACACTCATACATTGCGAGTGGGACTGCAAATTGGTGCAACCATTCTGGAAAGCAATATGGAAATTCCTCAGAAAACTTGTAATGGAACCAATCTCTGATCCACTTATCATACTCCTTGGTATGTTCCCAAAGGACTTAAAATCAGCATACAATAGTAATGCTACCAAATCAATGTTTATAGCAGCTCAATTCACCACAATAGCTAAACTATGGAACCAGTCTAGGTGCCCTTCAATGGATAAATGGATAAAGAAAATGTGGTATGCATACACAATTGAATATTACTCAGCCATGAAGAGAAATGAAGTTATGGCATTTGCCGGTACCTGGATGGAACTGGAGACTATCATGCTAAGTGAAATAAGCCAATCCCAGAAATGTTCTCTCTGATATGCAGATGCTAAGTCACAATAAGAGGAGGGGGGTTATAGGGAAGAATAGAAGTACTTTGGATTAGACAAAGGGGAATGAAGGGAAGAGAGGGGGAATGGGAGTAGGAAAGTCAGTTGAATGAACCGAACATTACATTCCTATGTTCATGTATGTCTACATGACCAATGTAACTCCAAATCATGTACAACCTGAAGAATGGGAGGTTATATTTCATTGATAAATAAAAAGTTTTTGAAACTCACTTGTTGAAATCCTCGCCTCCAAGGTGATGTTATTGAGATAAGACCTTTGGGAGGAAGACTCCTCTTCATCATCATGGGAAGACACAACTGGAAAATATCATTTATGAACCAGAAAACTTGTCCTCACCAGAAACCAAATCTACTGGCACCTTCATGTTGAACTTCTCAGCCTCCAGAACTGTAAAAGATAAATTTCTGTTGTTTGTAACTATTCAGTCTATGGTATTCTTTAGTAGCAGCCCAAACAAATTAAAACATTAGTCAATAGAATATACTTAATTTTTAAAATTAAGTTTAAATATTTTAAATTCCAATTCATAAGTATATAAGTATATGAGTATATGAAGCCAAATTTTTATGATATGAGCTCTTTTGGCTAATTACCTAAAATAATACCTAATTCTGTAATTATATAGTTTAATTTTAATATCTTAACATTTAATGGGGGAATCAAATGTTAAGTAAGCCAGGAAACAGAAAAATTTAAATAACTATGTCTAAAGTTATAAGAACTGTATTGTCTCAAAATATGAAATAGTTCATATTTTAAAATATATAAATCTCACATGTCATTCACTGCTTCTTTTGCCCTCCCATTTTATTTTATTAAAATGGGAGAAAAAATGGAAAATTGAGAGAAAAAACAAAGGGGAAAGATAAAATTTTGAACAGAAAGAAACAGAATGTTCAGTGACACTTTTCCTATTATCCCTAAATTATTTTGCTATTATCTCTAAATTTTTTAATAATGCCCCCAAAACTGAAATATCAGTGAATAATCAAGTTCTTTCCACCATGTGAAAAATGATGAAGTAGAAAAGAACTTGGTATAGTGAAGATCTGTTAGAAAACCAATGTAGTTGGAGGAAGAGTGGGAGAAGAAAGGTAATTGGTGAACCTAGAGGAGTAGCCAGAGGCTAAATCATGCAGAATTCCAAAGGCCAATGAGCATTTTACTCTTGATGGTAAGATTTTACACTGGATTCCTAAGGGAAGTCATTAAAAGACTTCACATGGAGAGAAATATAATCCAGTGTATGCTTTAAAAAGTTTACCCTGACTGCAATGTTATTAGACTAGAGGCTGGTATAGAGAATAAGACAAAGGAAAAATAGAGGATAACAGAGAGAGAGATGATAGTGTCTTACAGACTATTGACAGCAACTAGAAAGAAGTAGCCATTTTCAAAATACTTGAGTTGATCTTGTCCAAAATGCTTGACACCAGAGGTGTTCAGACTTTGTATTTTTTCATATGGTGGAATATTTACATATACATATAATGTATATTCTTGGGAATTGGACCAAAATCTAAACACCAAATTCTTTTGTTTCATGTACACCTTATAAACATAGCCTGAAAATTATTCTAATTTTTTTATAATTATTAACATATTAATTGTACAAATTAATGAGAGTCACTGTTATAGTTCCATAGGTTCATCATGTGTTGATTATGTCCATCCACCCTTGTATCCACCTTCCTGCTCCCTTACTTTATGCTTGTCTTGAAAGGTCTTTATTTCTTCTTCAATTTTGAAAGATATCCTTGTTGAGTAGAATAATGTTGGTTACAGTTATTTTCTTTCAGGACTTGAATTATATTATTTCATGTGCCCTGATCTTGGGGTTTACATTGAGAAATCTTCCATTAGTCTAATGAATTTGACTTTAAATGTAACTTGGCACTTTTTCTTGCAGATTTTAATATCTTTTGTTCTGTATTTTGACAATTTAACTCTATTATACTGTGAAGAGGTTCTTTTCCAATCACATCCACTTGGGGTTCTAAATGCCTCCTGGACTAGGATGTCCACGTCTTTCCAAGATTAGGGAAATCTTCCGCCATTGTTTCATTGACTATGTTACCCATGTCCTCAATCTTTAGTTCTCAGGTACAATTGTGTGTCAGGTGTTTGATTTTTAAAAAGTGTCCCAGAGATCTTATATTCTTTCTTTCTTTCATTTCTTTCTCTTCATCTGAATGTAATATTTTGAAAGACCCTTCAAACTCTGATGATATTCCCTATTCTGTTTGATCTAGTCTGTTACTGAGGCTTTCAACTGAATTTTTTATCTAACTTATTGAGCTTTTTATTTCCAAGATTTCTGTTTGGTTCTTTTTGTTTGTTTTGTTTTGCAGTGCTGGGGATTGAACTCATGGCCTTGTGCTTGCAAGGCAAGTACTCTACCAACTGAGCTATATCCCCAGTCCCTGTTTGGTTCTTTTTTAATATCTCTATCTCTTTACTGAATTTGTCATTCAGATCCTGCATTGTCTTCCTTATTTATTCAACTGTTTATCTGTATTTTTTGGATTAATTGAGCTTTTTAAAAATCATTCTTTTGAATTGTTTATCCAGAATTTCTTCTCCTTTGACATCTTTGGAATCTACTATGGAACTTCAGGAGGTGCCATATTACCATGATGTATCTTGAGTTTCTATTGAGATTTAATGTTTGCCAAGATGAGTATCTCTTCTGCTTTTTTTGTGATGATCTTCTTGGAAAGCAGCTTTCTCCTGATGATGTGTCCTGGGGTACTGTTTAGTAGGTACTCTTGAGTTTACTTCCCACTAAACACAATAGTGTGATCTTTCTATAGCTTCTTTGCTTATTATTTGTGAGTTTGGGCACAAAGCATACCATTTTAAATTGGAGAGACCCACAGTCTCTGCAGATTTTGAAAGAGTTGGAGCACTCTGATAATTGAGTCAGAGGTGCTGTAGGTAGAAAAATATAGTTACTCCTACACAGGGAGTGGTAGCCCTAATCAGGTGATGGGAGTTTCCATGGCACTGTTGATATTGGCAGCGTTAGCTGAAAATAATTCTGATGCTGATTGCTTCAGTTGTGTTGCAGGTCCAGAAACTCTTGTCCTCTGATTGACACTGGTGCAGCACCATGTGCTTCATGGGGAGAGGCACGGATTGGAATCACAACTCCCCCTCTGTGCCACTTACCTCCAGTTTTGCCAACAGTGCACAACCAGATGAGTTGCAAGTGCAACTGTAATAGAGGACTCGTATGAGTGCACTGTTAGCAACCGTGTTTTTTCTCTCTGCTGCTACTGTAGGGAAGTGTTCCCAAGGGTGGGACCTCAAACACCCCAAGCTATGCCCACCTGAGGATGAGTGGACAACCGGAAGCTGATGTCCTCGTCTCCTCTCCTCTCCTCTCCTCTCCTTTTCTTGTCTTGTCTTATCTTTTCTTCTCTTTTCATTCTGAGGATAGAATCCAGAGCTATAGCCCTAGCCACCTCCCCTTTTTTTTTAGGCAAAAACTATTTAAGGTACAGGAATAAATACAAATGCTTGAACAAATAGATATACACAGTGAGTTCCAACTTAAGGACCTAAGGAAAAAACCATACAAAGGCTGACTATAAGCCCTAAGGCATCATACCACTAATTTGGATGTGGGTTTGATTTCACAAACAAAGACATAAAATAAATAAATAAGTACATAAATAGATATCACTCTCAGTTTTACCCAAATAACCACATTTGCTTATATCTCCAGTGAGGGTGCTAACTAAGCCAAATGTCACCAGTTAACAACTGGGAAACTTGCCCCACTTAACAAGATGACTAGATCTGTCTACTCAGTAATCTAAGAAGTAGATTAGCATATTTGGTAGGCTCCCTTGAACTGCTGATAACCCAAATAACATTTTCATCATTCATGCTGATATTGAAGATGGGAAACATTTGGGTAATGTCATTGGATTTCTTTGTCTCAACAATAAAACTTGGGGATAATTTTAGCCCAACTATCTTTTTCAAGTGAAAAAAAAAATTGTGGTACTCAGATTCTGCCTACATAAGGGCAGAATCATGACTTGAAGTCAGACTTCTGTCAGTCAACACAACATCGTTCCTCAAGAAAATCCTGGTAATCACCTTGAAGACTCTGCCAACATATCCCGGAGGAACCATGGGATAGTAAAAGAACATCAGAGTGGAGTTCAAAGACCTAAGCAAAATTCTGCCACTCCCCATGAAATATTGAGAAAGTTAGCTACTTTCTCTAGGTATCAGCACTCTCTTCTAAGAACAGGTATTCATTTGTTCAGTCATACACAGATGCTATTCTAGGAACAAAACTGACAATGATCAATGTCCTCTACAGAGCTTACAGAAATGCAATAAATAATAATAATAAAGTAAAAATAGCATGATTTAACTTCCAGGTCAAAGAATTACTGTGGCCACTATGTTGACAATTGATTCAAAGAGGTAAGAATAACTGTAAGAAGATAAGTTAGTAGCTGCTGCAGTTATCCAGAGGCAGGCAAATATGACCCAGACTAGAGGAGCTACAGAAGAAAAATAGGAAAGTGCTTAAATCCTGACAATATTGTAAATGTACAGATGATAAGATTTCCTGATGGACTGAATATAACAGGAGAAGTAAAGAAAAGAATCAAAACTGGAATTTGAGCAACTAGAAAGATGCAATTATTATCAACTAAGACGAAGGTTTTTGGTAAGACCTGGAGATCATTTATAGACCCTTTGAAATCACAATGTCTAAAAGAACCTAGTGAAGATGTTGAGTGGGAATTTGAATATTCAAACTTAGAGTCAAAGATACTATATGGTAATTGTCAGCAAATAGATGTTTGTGTTAGCTCTTTCATTGCTGTAAACAACATACCTGAGAAGAACAACTTAAAGGAAGAAAAGTTTTGTTTTGGGCTCACAGTTTCAGAGGTTCAGTATATGGTTGGCCAACTCTAGCACTATGTGCCTGAGGTAAAGCAGCACATCATGGTTGAAAAGTGTGGCAGAAGAAAAATGCTCAGCTCATGGCAGCTGGAAAGCAGAGAGAGAGAGAAAAATGACAAGATGGAGTCCCCAAGGGCACACCCCCAGTGACCTACTTCCTCCACCCATGCCCATTGCCTACTGTTACCACCCAGGAGACCACTGAAATTATTAATTCATCAAATGGATTAATCCACAAGTAAGGTTACAGCTCCCGTCATTGCCTAAAAGTCCCAGGGAAATTGTGTTTTCGAAATGGGAGCTCTTCTGGATCCAAATTATGACAAGGACCAAACTTGTTTGATGTAATTGCATCACATATCACCTCCAGAGAGAGAGAAAAACTGTGAAAAAACACTTTCTAAGGAGTAAAAGCCACTTGATTTTACTCCATTTTGGGTTCAGAAAACTTGCTTGAAAGAATGAAGGAATTCAACTTTCGCCAGCTTCCATAATAGCTGTAGGGATCCTTCCATCTTATACTTACTTAAAGATAACAACAATAAAAGCAATTTTAAAATACTGAAAACATAGTATATATTGACAACTGTACACATTTTACTAAAATGTTGATTTGAGCATAGATTTCAAAGTTAATTTCAAATTTTATAGTGGGTTTTGGTTTCAGCTTCTAGTTCTTTCTTACAAAGTTTCTAAAAACTGTCATCCAATTATGCCTTAATATGTGAGCATATATTTTTTTATTTCTCCTGGTGTTTTCCCTTTTTTTTAAAGAGAGGATTTCACTAAGTTGTAGAGGCTGGACTCAAACTTAAGATCCTTCTGCCTCAACCTCCCAAGTAACTGGGATTACTGGTTTGCACCCAGCCCTTTCTACTTAAGTAAAAGTATTCACCAGGATTCAGGCAAGATTGGGTCATGTGGATACTTGGGCATAATTCCTCTCAGCTCGGTTGGAGAGTGGCAGAGCACTCTCCAATGTGTGTGAGACTGTAGGCTAGCATCACAAAAAAAGGAAATAAAAATTGAAAAATGAAAAATAAATAATAAGAAGGAAATATAGAAAAACATAAAAGTATACAAAAAAATAAGTTAAAAGTTTTAAAAAGTAAAAACAAAAAATCTGTAACATAGGAAAAAAATGAAAAATAATGAGAGAAATATATATTTTAAAATTTATATATGCATACATTATGTATATATGCAAATATGTATGTGTATATGTATATATATACCTATGTGTGTTTGTATATATTCTCCTACTCCAGGTGCCAGGAGGGTGAATGGAGTAGGGGTGGGTGATCACGGGCTATGCTGCTCAAACCTTTTCTCCAGGTCTTCTTAGGCTACTCATCCTGACAGCAGGAAGGTATCCAGGGGTTTTCTTGTCTCTTGGAACTTTCAGGTATGGTCCCAGCAGGTATCAAGTGAGAGTGAGATGTGGCTGCAGCTCATTGAAATGTCTCTCAGCTGGATTCCACACCCAACAAGTTAAGGAGAATGCAGGCTGCACCAGGCATGTAGTCTCTCTGGAGCTTTTTAGGCGTGTGCCCCAGAAGCAGGGCAAATGCCATAGCCACAGTGGGTGTCCAGTGCCTCTGAGGGCAGCGGGCAACTGAACCACCCGGTTCCATGCTGGGAGGAGTGCAGCAGGACACATGGGATCTGCTGTCAACCCTGGTGTCTTCAGTCCTGATTCCCTGCCAAACCACTAGCAACTGGTCACTCCTTGGTCTCAGAGGGCAGGTTCCCTGATCCTCCAATTCCAGAGGGCTCTGCCCTGCACTCCACTCTGCCTTGCAGCCCATAGTCCCCTTAGCACAGAACTCGGTGGGATGATTTCAGAGTGATTCCCCAGAGCCAAGACTGCCTCGTGGGCCCCCCACCCTCCCAGGCAGTGCAGTGGTGTGTCCACAGGGTCCCAGAGTTGGGAATTGGCTGGGGTTTGTCCTCCCAGCAGCCTTCAGGTCATCTCAAAACCCTTCCTTCCTTTGCTGAATTCTTCACTGTAAACTCCCAGTTGTCCTTTTATCTCACAGAATATTTCACTTGAGGCCTCTTTAGTCATTTATTGTATTGGATTCAATAGTGTTCCTCCAAAATGTGTGTCCACGCGGAGCCTGTGAATGTGACCCTGTTTGTAAATATAGGGCCTTTGCCAATGTAACCAAGTTAAAATGAAGTCATCCTGGAAGGGAGGCAGCTCCAAATCCGATGACTACTGTTCTTACAGGGAGAGAGAGAGACACAGAGATACAAGAAGTAAGCAAACCATGTAAAATCAGAGGCAGAAATCAGAATGCTACAGCTACTAGTCAAAACATGCCAAGCATCATAAACAACCAGCAGAAGCTAGAAAGAGCAAGGAGAGATGCTCCCCCAAACCCCATGAGGGCAGCGTAGTTCTGATGACCTTTGACCTGCTCCATTTCCAACCTGGGCCGATTTGCCCCTCCTTAGGCAACCTGTTACCCCCTGAGTCTAGGGAGATCACCTAATTGATGTCAAACTTAGTGTGGACACCCAACCAGCTTAGTGCACAACAGCCCAGAACTCCTGGGCTCAAGCAATCCTCCTACCTCAGCCTCCCGAGTAGCTGGGACTACAGGCACGCACCACCACACCCGGCTCTGATGACATTTTGATTTCATATATCCAGCCTCCAGAGGTATGAGAATACATTCTGTTGTTTGAAGTCACCCCCGTTTGTGGGCATTTGTCATGTCAGGCCTGGGAAACTAACACACTGACTCATCCTTGACTTCTCCCTTTCCACATCAATCTATCACAAGTCTTCATTCTATCCATTGAGTATTTCTCAATTCTATTTGTTTCCTTCAGTCGCATTCCTTCCATCTAATGTAAGTCTCCAGCATCTCCCACCTCACTCTTGTAAAAAAATATGACTCCACACATTTGTTTTTACTGCACGTTTATTTCTTCAACTCAGTAGCCAGAATGATCTGCAAAAGCACAGAAGAAGCATATCTATTGCAGTTAAGATGAAGTTCAAACTCTTTCATATGGATTACAAACCCTTTTATGATCCAACCAACCTACAATCCCAAAGTCAACTACCAACACTTTCTTTATAACTCATTTTATCCAACTCCAGGTAGACTGAACTTCCTCAGCTTTGCCATGATTCTCATCAACACTTACATCTAAAGCTCAACAAGCTTTAAGGTATGCATTTACTTATGTATTTAATGTGAAAGTTAAAAAAAAAAAAAAAAACACAAATTGCCTTTGTTCCATCTTAGTTCATTTTGTTTGCTATAAGAATTATACCCGAGGTTGGGTCACTGCAAAATAAACAGTTTTCTTGGGCCCATAGGTCTGGATACCAAATGGTCCAAACAGCACGATCAAGTGTGCTGGTGAGAGCCCCCTTGTCTGCATAACAACGAGGGGGAGAAGCAGAAAGGGAACCAGTATCATGAATACAGAGCCAAGGCATGGGATGACCTCACTGTATAACATCCCGCAGGAGACCTGATCCATCTCTGAAAGACAATTAACCTGCCCACGTTGGTGGAGCCCCCATGACCTACCTCTTTTTATTTATTTATTAGTGCAAATTAATTAAACAGAATAGTGGGTTTTATTACGGCATTTTCATACATGTACATAATATAATTTGAGCAATTTTACTTACTAATATCTCCCTTGACCTCCCAAAGCCAATACCAAATAAGAAAAATCTGAAAGCATTTCCTCTAATATCAAGAAAAAGACAAAGATGTCCAGTCTCACCACTCCTTATTCAATATAGTACTTGAAATGTTATCCAGTATAACTAGGCAAAAAAAGGAAATAACAGGCCTCACCTCTTTAACCACCTAAATAATGCAACTGTTGAACATTCAGCACCTGAACTTTTGAGCAACAAACCATTTCCAACCACAGCAACTCTGTTCACCAGTGTATGCCCAGTGCCTAATGTACCCAGAATGCATAGAGTGCTCAGTAAACACTTTTAGAAATAGTGACAGAATACAATAAAATCTTGAGTTGTGATAGATCAAAACCAAACAGATATATTTTTCTAGAAATGCAAGTTTCAGCTCAAAAAGTATTTCAACAGAAACTTGAATCACCCTTCATAACACCATTGCTTTAAAGGAAAAAAAAACAAAACAAAACAAAAAAAACCTCCCAGCAAATGAACTTTTGCTCACAATCTGAAAATTAGAAACTCTTTTTTAAAATATGTTCATTAATCATATAACAACTTATTTTTTAATTATATTTTCATTTTTACAGACTGCATCCTGATCCATTGTACACAAATGAGGTACATCTCCTCATTTCCATGGTTGTGCACGATGTAGATTCATACCATTCATGTAATCATTCATGTACATAAGGCAATGATGTCTGTCTCATTCCACCATTTTTCATAACCCCACTCTTCCCTCTCATTTCCCTCTACATAATCTAAAGTTCCTCCATTCTTCTCTCAACCATCATCCCCCAACCCCCATATATATTATCATCCACTTATCAGAGAAAACATTTGGCCTTTGGTTTTTTAGGATTGGCTTATTTCACTTAGCATGATAGTCTCCAATTTCATTCATTTATCTGCAAATGCTGTAATATTATTCTTCTTTATGGCTGAATAATATTCCATTGTGTATATATACATAGTTTCCCTATCTATTTATCTGTTGAAGCACATCTAGGTTGGTTCCACAATCTAGCTATTGTGAATTAAGCTGCTATAAACATTGATGTGGCTGTGTTACTGTAGTTTGCTAATTTCAAGTCCTTTGGGTATAAACCAAGGAGTGGGATAACTGGGTCAAAAAGTGGGTCCATTCCAAGTTTTCTGAGGATTCTTCACTGTTTTCCAGAGTGGCTGCACCAATTTGCAACTTTGCCAGCAAGGTAAAAGTGTGTCTTTTTCCCCACATCCATGACAACATCTATTATTGTTTGTGTTCTTGATAATAGCCATTCTAATTGGAGTAAGATGAAATCTTAGATTTGTTTTAACTTGCATTTCTCTAATTACTAGAGATGTTGAACACTTTGTCATATATTTATGAATCACCTGTATGTCTTCTTCTGTAAAATATTTGTCCAGTTCCTTGGTCCATTTATTGATTGGGTTCTTCATAATTTGGCTATAAAGTTTTGTAAGTTCTTTATAAATTTTGGAGATTAGTGCTCTATCTGAAGTGCATGTGGAAAAGATTTTCTCCCACTCTGTAGGCTCTCATTTCACATTATTAATTGTATCCTTTGCTGAGAAAAAATTTTTTAGTTTGAATCCATCCCGTTTATTGATTCTCGCTTTGTTTTCTTGTGCTTTGGGTGTCTTGTTAAGGAAGTCTAATCCTAAGCTAACATGATGAAGATCTGGGCCTACTTTGTCTTCTATTAGGTGCAGGGTCTCTGGTCTAATTCCTAAGTCCTTGATCCATTTTGAGTTGAGTTTTGTGCAGGGTGAGAGGTAAGGGTTTAATTTCATTTTACTGCATATGGATTTCCAGTTTTCCCAGCACCATTTGTTGAAGAGGCTATCTTTTCTCCATCATATATTTTTGGCTCCTTTGTCTGGTATGAAATATCTCATGCTTCACTTTTTCTGCTCAGGATTGTTTTGGCTATCCAAGGTCTCTTATTATTCCAGATGAAGTTCATAATTGCTTTCTCTATTTCTTTTTTCTTTTCTTTTTTTTTTTTTTGGTGCTGCAGATTGAACCCAGGGTTTTGTGCTTGGGAGGCAAGTACTCTACCAACTGAGCTATATCCCCAGCCCTGCTTTCTCAATTTCTATGAGGAATGTCATTGGAATTTTCATTGGAATTGTATTGAATCTGTATAGTGCCTTTGGTAGAATGGCCGTTTTGACAATATTAATTCTGCCTATCCAAGAACATGGGAGATCTTTCCATCTTCTAAGGTTTTCTTCAGTTTCTTAATCACTCAAGTCTAGTTTTCAAGCAAAACGTTTACACACACAATGTCTGATCATACCACGTGTAGCCTTAGACTCAACTCTGTCTGGAGAGGGTATCACCCCCAAGTGCATTTCAAGACAGGGAAGAAGGATAAAGGAAGTGAGATCATGTTTCTTAGCCTGCCTAGAGACCACAATTCTCCATTTCCCTTTCTTTCCATTCAATCAAGTGTTCCACAAAATCACAAAGATTTACAAGTAGCTTGGAAGAGAAGTTCATCTCTGTAAATATATATGGACATATTTCTTTCCTCCTTTTTATGAAACCACTGTCTATTACTAGCTAAAACCAAAAAGTAAAACCAAGGCAAATCTTGTTCTACCTTGTGCTAACAATACTTGCCATTCTTTACTCTAGGATTCTGGTTTATATACAAGTAATAGGAGCACTCTTATTTCTATTATATTCAAAATAGCATCACCCAAATCTAAGTCCCTTTCCTTGACCCTTGTCCAGTAAATAGCACCACTGTCCACTCAGCTTTGCCTGTCAGCAACTTAGAAATCATTTTTATCACTTCCTCTCCCTCCTCCATTTCCAGTCCCTCAAACAATGCTCATTTTACTTCCTAATATGTCCATTTCCTTCAGTTTTCACCTTCATAACCAACTTCTTAGTTAAAATAGTGTCAATTCTCATTTATATTACTACAATAATCTTCTAACTGATCTCTGGTTATCCACTATTTTTCCTCTAATCTGCCCTGTATGTTGGAAGTAAAATGCAAATCATATCACGTAGCCCTATGCAACTCTTCTTTTTTTCTTTTTTTCCAACTCACCTCCCACATCACCTCTATTCCTACCTCCATCCTCCAATTTGAACTCTTCAGTTGTTTCTCTCATTCCTGGGACAAGGACCACGACCTGGGCCATGATTTGTCTTCTGGCTATCTCCCTCATTTCATCTCTTCCCACTCACCTCGATGGCTAGTCTTCTCTCACTTCCTTGAAGATACCCTGCTCCATTCACCCAGGGAAGCTTCGCTCATCCTGCTTGTGCCCTTGGGACTGGCCTGCTTCTTACCTACTCTACTCAACCACGGAATCACAGTAGAAACATCAGGTCCTCTGAGGACTGTCTTCTTTCAACCCCCAAGACATTATAGTACATTATAGTATCATAGTATTTGTCTCTCTTCTCATCCTCTATCAGTGTCTATCAAAATGCTGGCTCATAGGAAACATCAAATTAACATCTGCAAAATCAATTCTTGCCACGGGAGATTTGACTTACCAAAAGGAACAATATCCTGCTGCACCCTTTTCATCTTGTTGATGCCAACTGAATACTTCTTTCTGACAAAACAAAACAGAAAAAAAGAAAAAGAAAAAAAAATTGTCAAGAAGTCATAAAATTGGGCTGGGGAGATAGCTCAGCTGGTAGAGTGCTTGCCTCGCAAGCACAAGGCCCTGAGTTTGATACCCAGTACTGCAAAAAAAAAAAAAAAAAAAAAAAAAGTCATAAAATTGCTCTTTCTTTTCTGAGTTTCTGTTAGGTCTAATAGTTGATTAGATAAGATAAAATTGCACACCTCTCTTTATTACAGATTTTAAGCCTAACGCACTCCTGAGTCAAGTTGGTTCTCTGAAACTTAAATTTCTCTCACATCATGAAAACATTCATGTGTTGAGTGAGAAACGAGTATTTCCTTTAAAATTAATCATTACCATCTCTGAGCTTTACATGTGTACTAGGATCATGTAGTTTATATTTTTCTCATTCATATCACAATTTCTTGATTTTTAAATATTCATTGAATACACACACATATACTTGCTCATAAAGAATAAGTGATATTAATTGGTTTTAGTAAATGTAGTCCACCATTTACACTTGGTGCTAAGTATTCAGCAATTATTTTCAGTTCAGTGGAGACAGTTCCCTTAGTCTTGAGAGACATCCTTCTTAAGTAGGATTTTCCTAAGTGAGTTTCTTCTTTCCTTTATAAGTAGGATTTCTCCAAATATTTTGAGTTGTCCCTCTTGAATTATTAATATTGCTAATAATAACAAGAATAAAAGCAGCTAACACTTATGAGACCCTTATTATCTGCCATAAAGCACATTTATGTGCATTTAGTACTTATAATAATCGTATAAAATAGGTAACTTTTTATCCTATTTTATATAACAGGTGACTTAGATATAAAGAGGTCAAGTAATTCATCCCCTGCACATTGCTTATAAGTGGTAAGGTTATTTAAAACCAGGCAGTCTGGACTCCAAAGCCATATTCAGTCACTATACTACACTGCCTCTGATCCCTTGGAAAAGGATGTACCCACAAGTTTCCATTTGGGGTATGATCAAGAGTGCTTCTAATGGACCCAAACCTCCTCCAGACAACAAATTTAAGTTATGCACAAAATGCAAGAAGGAAAATAGAAAGTAGGAGGGAAGAGATGGAGGGTGGGTGAGAAAGGACAGTAAAGAAAAACTGAAGGTTCTGGAAAGGGAACAAAATACACAGAATCTTCAGGCAATCTGTACTTGGAAGCAGAAACTATTTCTACAGCTTCCAACCTGAGACTAGGCTAAAATCAATACCTACGCAGAAGCTAACCTTTAATGGAAAATCCACAATCTCTCTGGTAGAAAAGGAAAGGACAGAGTTCAGGGCAACCAATGGCACTGAAAAATGGATGATGAAATTCCCAAAAAGAGAAAATCTGAAAAAAGACCTCACAAATTCTGTACGTAAATATTGTCCCACCCCCTGGCTGATCCGTCATCCATGCATGCACAGGAAAGAATAAAGACAACCCAGCTAAAGATGAAAGACCTGAACTGACTTGAGCTACTGCATAAAAGAGAGAAATTGTTCTTTGATCAAAATCCTCAACACTTTTTGGAGGGATATAACAAGAATTCAGAGTCTCTATAGTCTAACAGTCACAATGTCATGATAAATTCAAAATTATTCAGAATATAAAGGGTCAGGGAAAATATGACTTAATCTCAAGGGAAAAAAGCGAAGAAAGAGAATTCTTTTTCTTTCTGGGTCACTCTTCAAACATGTGACCTAGCTGTTTGAATTAGCAGATAAGGATCTGAAAGCAACTATTATAACCTTGTTAAACAAATTATTACAACTAGCCCAGAAAATAGCGTCACAGTGAATTAAAAGGTTGTAAATGTCAATAGAAAATGAGAAACTTTGCAAAAGACCAAATAGAAAATACAGAAATGAAAAGTAGAATACCTGTAATTAGAAAGGAAGCCTTACTGGTACAACTATCTTCCCCAGAAGAATTCTTTCTCTGTTTTTATATGTAGCAACTTTTCTTCTGTTTAGTGTTACTGATGACCAAGTGTAGATCTCCAAACTCTCAATTTCTCCTTTCTTGAGTGTCCCTATGTCTGATTCCCGCATTTATAAAAAGTACCTTCTCCGTGATATAATTCCTACCTTACTGTCAATCCATGATCTTGATCTATATTTTTGACTGACCTAACCCTGATTTGCTTCAGTTATGGTTTCACAAAATATGTCCACCAATTATGAGGCTTTCCTTTCTTCAAAGGAAGGACAAACCTGATTCCCTTCAGTGTGGACCAGACTTAGCAACTCGTTTCAAGTGAAGAGAATATGACACAGTTGTGATGTGTGGCTTCTGAGATCATCAAAGATATTGAGGCCTACTCCTCTTTCTCAAACAAGCTACCCTGTCACAGGGACCTTGAAGCATCCTTACACAGAGGTATATTATGGAAAGCACCCAATGCCTCCTACCAATAGCCAGCAAGAGGTCCTCTGCCAGTAGTCATGTGTTATGGATAAAATTGAGTCTGCTCTCCCTACCAGAAAGGATTCCCCCAATTGTGTCTTGGAGTCCTAAATTTTATTACATCAGAATATGATTTTAGGGGCTGGGGATATAGCTCAGTTGGTAGAGTGCTTGCCTCATAAGCACAAGGCCCTGGGTTCAATCCCCAGCACCACAAAAAAAAAAAAAAAAAAAAAAAAAAAAATGTGATTTTATTTGAAGATAGAGTTTTACAGGGAGAATCAAGGAAAATGAAGTCATTAAGGTGAGCCCTAGTCTAATATGGCTTGAGTCCATATAAGAAAGATAAAATTTGAACAAAGACACAATGTGAAAAAAAAGCATGTGAAGATGAAAGTGAAAATCAGAGCAACAATAAGCCAACAAGTGCCAAAGATTGTAAGCAAGCACAGAAGAGATAATTCCTCACAGTTCTTAGAACAAGCCAATCCTGAGGATACCTTATCACACACCTCTGGCTTCCAGAATATGAAACAATTGCCGCCTTTGTTCTAAGCCTCACGGTTTGGGTTCTTTGTTATGGCATCTGTATGAAGCTCATACATGATGCATATGAGCACTTTGGAAGTCCTTTCAATCCCATCAAGCTTTCAGAGGATTACAACTCCACCTGATAATTTGCCTTCCACTTTTTTAGATGTCCCATACCAGAGCCATCAGCTAAACAATGCCTGCCCCATGAAAATGATGAGATAAATACTGGAGATTTTCACGTTTTTATGAACTAAATTGTGTCCCACCATCTCCGAAATAAAATTCACATATTGAAGTATATCAAAACTGAAAACAGACAACAGAGAAAATCTCTCTAAGTATTCCAAAACTTATTTGGAAACAAAGCAAAAAAGGATTATAATTCAGGATGCACAGTAAGGCAAGTCACAGATGCACCTGAAGAAGGAAGGGTGAGGGAGGACTCAGGGATGTAGCTCAGTAGTAGAGCACTTGCCTAGCATCCTCCTGTTCCTCCCTTTCTTTCCTCTTCTTCTTCTTGCCCAGCATATAGGAAGCCCTGGGATTCAATTTGCAGCACAGGAGGAGGAGGAGGAGGAGGAGGAGGAGGAGGAGGAGGAAGAGGAGGAGAAAAGAAAGAAAGAAAGAAAGGGAGGAAAAGGAGGAGGAAGGGTAAGTGAAGTTTTTATTCACAAAAAGAAAGAAAGTCGCATGAACTGCTTGACTACACAGTTCCTTAACCTTGGGGACCTGAGGCAAGGGCTGGTGTCAGTTCATTATTGGAGGTACATTAATGGCTAGGTAGCTGTGTTCTGCCTAAAGCACCTTATCTGAATTATTGTGGACTTAAAGAATTTTAAGATAAAACTTTGTTACTTGTGGGGTATGCAGAACAAAGAAGGATTTTACTGCTCTTCAAGGGCAGTAACTTGTCTCTGTTGTCATTTTAAATTCATTACAATTTCAGCAAAGAGTAAGGATTCAATAAGTGTTTGGAGAAAGGATTTGCCCCTTTAGTTCTATCCTCATGCATTCCTTAAAACCAAGTCTTATCTCAGATGAGCAAGTTTGAGTTTTCCTTCATAACTTCCTGGCTCTAACTTTTCTGGGTCCGGCAAACACAATTTCATCTTGGTATCAGTAACTTTCACAAGCCCTAATCCTCGAAGTGACTGTGTTTGAAAACAGGAACTTTAAAGACTCAATTAAGATGAAACGAGGGCACAAGAATCCAATAAAACTGGAGTCCTTAAGAGAAGAAGGAGAGACTGCAGGAATGCAGATGTCTAGAGAAAAATGCCCTGTGAGCCCACAAAGAAAGCCATCGGCAAGTCAAGGAGGACAGCCTCAAGCAAAACCAAGCCTGCCAACAACTTGATCTTGGACTGACAGCTTTCAGAGCTGAGAAAATAAATTTCCATTGCTTAAGCCACTCAGTCTGTAGTATTGTGTTATGGCAGCCCTACAAGATTAATTCGGCTTGCGAGGTTTGGGGATAACTTGTCACATAATAATAGGTACTACACCTTCCCACTCCATTCCCCGATAAACACACACTTTCCATCTGTATTCACCAAACTATCTCAATAGCTTAGTACCAATGTATGCCAGTGAGGAACTTGAACGAAATTTCTCAGAACCCGCTTAGTGTTCTGAAGCTTGATTTCCTCACAAGTTATAGAAAGGGCTCTGTGAGACGTCTGTGACAAACAAGGCTTCCCATGGGTGACCTCTGAGTTTGTAAGAGAAAGGGGTATAGGATGACAATTAGGCAGAGTGTGACCCTGATTGACTTTACACTGTGACCATGTGACCGTGACCAAGACCATAAGAGGAAGATGAAATAAAAAGAAACTTTTGTTTCTAATCCAACTGAGAATTTCTGTCCACAGAATATAATCACTCCCTTCTCTGCTTTCCTTAGCCGCCTAAACCACCTCTACTGCAGACACTGCATCGGATGACATTGTGACACTCGCTTGCTCTTCAAGAGCAGTAACTTGTCTCAGTTATCGTTTTAAATTCATGACAGTTTCAGCACAGAGTAAGGATTCAATCAATGTCTGGAGAAAAGATCTGCCCCTTTAGTTCTATCCTCAGGCAGTCCGAAAACTAAGTCTTTATAGAGGCAGCAACTGAGCTGAGAGTCTTGCTCATTAACCTAGCTCCCTTAAGAGAACTCCTCCATTGCTTCTGACAAAGCTTTGGCCTTCCTGACAATCAATTTTACCTTCACCTTGCAGCTTTTGATTGACTGATAAGCTCTTCACCACTTAACCCTTGCCAGTTCCTTTTCCACCACCATGTCTATGTTCTGCCTTCTATTTTCTAACCACAGCCCCCTAGGCCCTGGCATCCCATTATCTGCCCTCAAGGACCACTTGTCCCTATCTGGCCTGAATTGTCACCCCAATTATAATCAATCAGTGTCCCCAACCATCTCATCTATCTGACGCCAGGACAGATCAAACAGAAAATAATTCAGCAAGCTGTTTAAAGGTTGAACACCTGCAATCTTATGATCTGATATCTTCTAATCTCTTACTTTTGGTTCTCAGAAGACCTCGAGTGTATGCTGGGTCAACTATACTCTTTCATCTGCTTCTCCAGTGCTGAGAGGTCAGGCTACAACAAAGTGACACTCTGTTTTTTATGGAGCTAACCACCAAAGCCTCCCCCACCAGCACTAGCAGGCAGTATGGAGAGACCTCATGTGTTATCTCTAACCCCAGCTATGGTAACCAAATACATGAAGCTATATCTGAAATTAAACTTTATTTTCCACAGAGGCATGCTTCCATCCTAATTAAGTAACTGTACTTTAATAATTTTGGAACTGTCAACATACCTCCTCTATCAAGTGTGTTCCGCTTGAGATTTGTTCACATTCTTCCCCTCTGTAAGCATTATGAACCAAAGAAAAATTCTCTTTGTATGTCAATAAACCAAGAGATTCATGGAACCATCTCCTTGTTTCCACCATGTGCAACACACTTTCAACCTAATTCTTACATAATGAAAAGTAAGAAAATTCACACGGAGAGGCGATTGACTCTAAAATTGAAGAGACATGCTGAGAGATTCTTCCAGAATTCGTGTTCAACAAGCCACCTTACCCTCTCTTTTCCATCTGAGCATGATCTTGGAGAAGGTGTTATTGAAATTCATCTGGGTCGCCTTGGTAACTTGCTGGAATAGTGCCAATCGGTTTGTTAGTATAAAAAAGTGAGAATTTTTCACAGCAATGGTCTGAACCAGTAAAATGATCAGTTTGGGTGACAGACAAGACGCAGAGGGCTCCCGCACACCCGCACACCGGGACGCAGCGGTGAACGCCCTCCAGCGCTCAATTTAGGGATCGTGCGCTGCAATGAACCAAAGCGACCACCAGATGGTACTCAAAGATTAGGATCGTGGCGAATTTCTGGTTCCCTCCAGCAATCAGCCCCTTAACTTTCAACGCCCATGCCTCCGCCAACCAGAACGCTGGGTTGGGGCGACTTCCAACCGCAAGACAGTCATGCAAGGTTTGAATGGATTCAGACTTGGGTACGGGATCAAGTACCTGGAGGCTGAGGCTCATCCCAGTCCCGCCCTGCGCAACAGCCCAGAGCCTTGGCCAGAGACCCGAGGTACAGAGGCTACCGACCATAGGCCGCGACGCGGGGCGGGAGAGGGCGCGGCTGGCAGAGCCGCCCCGGTACTGGCGGGTGGCCTCTCCCTCTGCAGGTGGACTTTGCCCATCTTGCCACCACCCGAGGCCTATTTGGACCCAGAGACTGAACGCGACCAGCAGCCAGGAAGGAGTTTCGGGTGCGTTCTCGGGTCACTGTGCGCGGGGACAGCTAACAGTGGCGTGGCAGAGTGAGAAGTTAGCAGTACCTGACCTGCTGTTTTGTTTTTCTAGTCCTGAATTACTGAGGAAGGAGCTGGGCGTGTGGCCATCCGAGGCATGAATTACGCACGGTTCATAAATGCAAGGAGTGCAGCCAGAAAACCTTCTCCCATCAGAGTCATGGGTGAGACATGGGGGTAGCGCCTCTTCTACAGGGGTCGAGGCTGAGAAGGGTGCCCTTGCAGCTCACGGTTTGGTTGCAACCTTTTATTCAACTGCAAAGGTTCACTGTGAGCCAGGCTCTGCAAGCCGAAATGAAGTAGGCATTAGTCCTTGTATTCAAAGAAGTCCTGCTAAAGTGGAGGAGGAGCAGCCAGAGAGGAGGTCAGGCTGCCTCCTTTGGGGCAGGTCCTTGGAAGAAAGGATGTCCACGAAGAATCTTCCTGGAAAGATGTGAAGGGGTATGCACAGTGCAGATGTGTGTGGAATGGGGAGGCCTTGCTCAATCGGAGAGAAAGGCTGAGCCACGAAACTCACTGGCAGACAAGGGCAAAGTGAAAGAGGGTCTTCTGACCGTGACGTTTTGCTTATTCCTGATCCCTCTGCCTTCTGTTTGGTCATCTCCATTCTTAAGGACCTCCACCAACAAGGAGGCCCAGGGAACGTTATTCTATATTTACTTTAGACTGACATTCTATCTTAATCCATTTGGACTGCTACATCAAAATATTGCAAATTTTATCTTTCACAAATATGGAGGCCTGGAAGTTCAACACCGAGGTGATGGCAGACACCATGTCTAATGAGGGCCATTCCTTACAGATGGTACCTTGCTGCTGTGTTCTCGTGTGGTGAAAGGTGTTCGTTTACATCCTCCATGGCAGAAGGAGACAGGAGCACTTTTCTCAGGTCTCTTTCATTAAGGACACTGATCCTATTCATGAGGGCTCTGCCTAAAGGCCCTCACCTCCTAATACTACTACATGGGGTATTAGGTTTCAACATATGAATGGAGATGGGTGGACACCAACATTCACACCCCAGCACATTCTATCACTAGAAATGGTTACTCTTTAGAGGTGACTATAATGCATATTAGGTTATCTCTGTTTATAAGAATCTTTCTTCTTTTCCATGTTTATCCTAGCTGATATAACAAACAGAGCACCAAAATCACTCATCTCCCTGGCTGCTGGATATCCAAACCCAAACATGTTCCCCTTTAAGAGTGCTGTGATCACTGTAGAAAATGGAACTTCCATCAGGCTTGGAGAAGAGTTGATGAAGGAAGCACTTCAGTATTCTTCATCTTCTGGGTAGGTTATCGTAGACAGCATCATTCTGTGGTTTCACATTTTCACAGCGTCTTCATAAAGAGACATTGCTTTTTAATGAGGTGTTCCATGGTTAGGAAGGTTCAGGGAAGAATTTTCAAATGATAATTAAAAGCAAAAGGGATATTAAATGCTTATGCTTAACATTCCTCAGTGACTGCTTTTCAACCTTAAATAGCTGGGAAAGTCAGAGAAGCTGAAATTCGAGTTGAACTGAGTAAGAAAACTGAAAAGATGACTGGGTGAAAAAGTATATTGGGAGAAAGGAAGAAATGTATAATCCAAGAAGCAGCAATCTTGAAGGAGGGCCCCATGTAAACAGGCAACTGTGCAAATACATTGCTTTTATAGGTTCAAATATCTTCAACTTCTTAAAGTCAAGCTGAAATATATACCTCAAGACTTTTGTTAGCTGGTGTTCTTCCAATGATAAAAGAGAGTTTATGGAATCTTTAAATTGGACTTTATTAGAACTTTCTTTGTTTTGCAATTGAAGAATATATTGAAGTACAATGTGCATGGATTATATGTAATATATACATAGGTTTTTCTTTCCATGATACAAATAATTTACTGAACTTGAACTTCCAGGAAGACTACAGAAAGCTTCCTAAGGAGAACAAGGAATCTATCATGCAGTGTTTGCTCTAGCTAAAAGAAAGACCTTAAACTTTCAAATAGGAAAGTTGTACATTCAATCTCAGCTGTCGATTAAATGATTGATTTTATGTGAATTTCTCACTCATTGGATTTATGTGAATTTTCTAATCTCTGAATCTATTATCTCATCTTTTACATGGGAATATTGACACTAACAAAAAGCATTTCAGGATTTTTAAGTTGAATGTGTAATGCGCTTGGTATAAAGATACCTTTTATTTTCTGTCTGCTATTATTATGATTTTTACTACTACAAATTTACAAATACATTTTTTTGTTTTAGAGTTCCAAAACTTTTGTCCTGGCTAAAACAGTTACAAATAAAATTACATAATCCTCCCACCATCCATTATCCACCCAGTCAAGGACAAATGGATATATGTATCACATCTGGCTGCCAAGAAGGTCTTTCTAAGGTAAGACTGCAAGGAAAAGGTAGCTGTCATGCAAGAATCAAATATGTGCCTAAATATAGCTATCTCTCCCTCAATCACAAGAGGCTCATGTTTTGTGAATGACTAGTAGTCTTTCTTATCTTTGCCTAGAATATAAACAGAGATCTCAAAGACAAAGCCCAGGGATAGGGTGTACATATGGGTTGGTTCCCATAAACAAAAGCCAGATAGTAATACTTTAGGTTAATTTATCAATATTTCCTTCTTGTTTTCTTATTGTGAACTTGAAGACTTTCAAAAATTATCTGCTCTTAATATCATTCGCCTGTCTGATTTTTCTTAAATACACAGCATGTGACAAATAGCCTGGAGCTATGAATCCTTAAAGGGAGATTCCCCACTGAGGGAGTGCTCAACTCCCACTCTTGTGACTTCCTCCTTTGATTTCTACCTGTAGTTAGGAAATTTCCATACAATTTTAAACTTTCTCTAGAGGATATATCCTCATTCTTCTGAGATGAAAACAGTATTCCTTTGGTGCCTATTTATGGAATCCCTGTGCTCACCATTGCTTGCATTTCACCTCCCTCTTAGCAGTTTCTAAATCTTTATACAGACACTCCTAGACTTATGATGGGGCTACCTCCTGATAAAACCATCGTAAGTTGAAAGTATGGTAAGTCAGACCTACATTTACAACACCCAATGTACTGAACCTTGTAACTCTCAGCACAGCTGTTGGCCCTCAAAATGGCCTGGCTGGGAACTGCCACTGCCCAGCATCCTGTGAGAGTATCATATGCCACATCACTGGCTCAGGAAAAGATCCATATTCAAATTCAAAGTGAATTCAAAGTGCAGTTTTGACTCAATGCATGTCGTTTTCACACCATTGTAAAGTGAAAAAATGAATTTTAATGAAATTATTATCATAGAATACTGGATTGAGGTAATAATACTTTTTAAAGATTTTAGAAATTAAAACAAATCAAAACTCCATAAGAAAAAAATAAGTTGAACATCACAGGCTGAAATGGAGAACAAAAATCAAATCCCCTGTCTTCATTGGAAATGGCCCTATTTTGGGTTCTGAGATATAGGTTGTTAAAATGATAGGAAGAAGGGCTGGAGGCCAGGATTGTGAACCATTACTAGGTAGGAAGGGATTATTCTGTGACTTATATACCATTCAGTCATTATCATGACCCCATTTGATCAACCCACTGGAACAACCCACTGCCTGAGACTAAAGATGTCAGTGGTCATCACATGGTGCACAAACTCTAAGTTTTGTCAAACCTAGGCACACTTGACCTCTAAGGAGCCTTTAACACTGTCGACCACTCCGACCTTCTTCGACCCTCTCCGCTGGGTCTCCGCATCACAGCATGCCTCTCCTCACCCCCTGTGCCACACCTTGCAGGAAGTTCACCCTCGGTGCTTAAGCCTTCATGCTCAGCACCTCTCCTCAGCTGTGCACTTTGCCTGGGTACCTGTGTTCACACCCGTGTGATCAACCATATGCCAGTAACTTCCCAACTCCTTCCAAGTCCATTTGTCCATCTGTTCAACTGACTCCTCAAACCAAAACAGCTCCTCATCCTCTCACTCAGATATGGATGCATTTTGGGTTCTGGATCTCAGTGAGGAACACCTCCTCCACCATCCCTCTAGTTTGATAACCAGAATTCTAGGAGTCATTCTTGACAACTCCTTTTCCCCAGCCCGCTCTGGTCCATTACCATGCCCTGTTGGCTTTCATTTCCTAAAGAACTCTTAAGTTCTTCTCTACAGGTCCACCTCACTAGTTCAGACTGCCCCATCCGTCCCCAGGACTACAGCAGTAACCTCCCAAATGATCCTCAAAATTTCCCAAACTTTTTCACGTGTTCTCGCTCTTCTCTTCCTCTTTCACACTACAGCCAGAATGACCGTTCCTTAAGGATTGTCTGATACTGTGAGCCTCCCTCCCTGCTCCTTTCTTAAAATTCTTACCTCCCTGTACCCAATTGCCTGCATAGTGTGGTGTCTGCCCACTTCTCCTATCCTCTCTCTACCCTCTTCTGGATACTCCACTTTGCATCCCAGAATTCTATCAGTTTCTCAAAATGTATGTATTGTCACCCCTGACACCAACTCATCAATTCCTCGAGAAGCCTTATTTGAGTTCCCTAAATGCCCAAGCCCTGCAATTGTGCTTCTGAACCTCATAGCAAGCACTACTGTTTGTAATTACATATAATTTTGCGTAGTGTCTAGCTTTCCAGAGGACTGGTAACTCCATGACAGTTAGAACCTTGTCATTTTGTTCAACATTTTATCTGCACAGGCCTGACTTCTAGTAGGCATTTAACACATTTCAAAGAAGCAATAAAGGAAACGATGGATTTTAGGAGCCAAGTCAGTTACATTCTTTTTCACCCTAGAATGTAAGTTGGCAAACTATGGCTCGAAGGCCAAACCCAGATTGGCATCTAGGTTTGTAAACATAGTTTTATTGGAATTTGGTCACGCATTTGCTGCTTTTTCACTATGCAGGCGGAGATGAGTAGTTGCAACACAGACACAGGGCCAACAAAATGGTGACTGTCTGTCTCTTTACAGAAAATTTGCCAACTCTAGAGTCCTGTGAGCTCAAGCAAAAAAGGGAGTTTTGAGCATGGAAATAATATTATCCAAGCTTACCTATGCTTCTTTTGTTAGATATTTGAAATGCTCATTGATCCTGGAGATAACATCCTCCTAAATGAACCTGTTTATGCAACGACCATTCAAGCTGTGAGTACACATTTCTCTACAAGAGCATTTCTCTTACAGGAAATAGAAGAAAGCTTTGCTCTATTAGAATTATCTGCCCAGTGAAAAATAACAGCATCTCTCAGCTGTAAACAAGAGATCTTGAATGATGTATGTAAAATACGTTAAATGTACCCTCTACTGCATACATTTCTTTATTAAAATGCAAATGTATAGGCACTAAAATTAGAGTGTGCCAATCACATCTTAATATTTTACTTGAAATGTGATTTAATTTACAAAAACTTGCTTTTTCTTTACCATCTTTTATTGCAGTATGCCTAAGTGTAATCATGTGACATGTCAACTTAATATAACTTCAAACTAATAGGGCAAATTAGGACTTCCCACCCCAGTGTGAAATGAATGAGACTATAATATCCAGAATAAAAGGCTGATCCTCTGCCTCACCACTGAGAATTAGGTTTCTTTGGTGCACTCTGCTTTCATATAGATATGTCCACAACCTGGAACGAGCACAGGAAAGTGTGGTCAGAATTAACAGGGAGTTGGGAGCCACAATGAATGGTTATAGGAACCACAGCAATTTTTCTAAAAAATAAAAGGTCCCAGAGAGACAGGAGAATTGTTCTCAAATACGTAAGTTAGCCGTTTACCGAAGAATTAGATTTGTTTGTGTCATCAGTTGGGCAGAACTGAAAGGTAGAAACTATGGGGAAATGATTTCAACTCAGAATAAGAAGTTTCTAGCCATTGGCCTTACCTTACTGCCTAAGGAGGTCAGACATCTCCTGCCCACTGCAGCTGCTCAAAGTTACCTGCTTCTGACCACTTCTGCTTCTGACTTCCAAAACAATTCCTTCAGAAGAGACTGTGAGAGACTATATGCTGAATGACCCCTGTACCTCAGTGGCTTACAGCTACGAAAGTTTCTGTACAAGACTGCTGCAGCTCTCTTCTCTGGCATCTTTGTGCCAAATCTCAAGTTGACAGAAGCAGCCTGTAACTCAAACATCGCCAATCTTAAAGAAGAGGGAAAACAGACATAGAAAAATCACAAATTGGGTTGATAAAACTTCTGCTTGCAGGAAACACCCATCACTTCTGCTCACAATTTATTTTCCTGAGCAAGGCACATGGCCAAGTCAAACAAAAATGGGGCAAAGAAGTATAATGCTTCTTCCCCTGCAAAGAGATAGGAGGTATAGTAGAACCATAACGGAATCTGCCCCCCCGGGGAACAAAAGAATTACAGTATGTAACCTCAGCCCTCCAGAGCTTGGTGCTGAGTACAGGTTCATATCTTCAAGGGTATAAATAAAATGTTCTTGGTCCATATTTCTTAAAAATAGTGGCACTTTGATCGTGTGTTCTTGTCTGACTCTTGGACTTTCTTTTGTGCTGTGTACAGCTGCTACCACTTGGCTGCAACATTATTAATGTTCCCAGCGATAGACATGGGATTATTCCAGACTCCCTCACAGAAATACTTTGCAAATGGAAACAAGGCGATTCAAAGGACCCCAAGAAAAAAAGCCCCAAATTTCTATATACTGTCCCAAATGGCAACAACCCAACCGGAAACTCATTGACTGGTGACCGCAAAAAGGAAATCTATGAGGTATTTTTGAAAATGGTATTAGGTGGTTATGCTCTTGTTTCTGTTTGACTTTTTGGAAAAGTGATGTGCAAGATCCCTTTCTTGTTACCCTCTTGTGTTCAAGGAAGATAATTTTTAATAAAAGTTGTTCATCTATGCTAGGAATTCTAACAAATTTAGACACAAGAGATTATTATGTCCTTTATTGATGAAATTTTTTCTTTTCCCTTAATTGATGTTTAACATGAAAGAAATAACATTCTTGGTCTGATGTTAAACTTTATGAGATTTTTTTTTTAATTTAACCCCACATTTGATTTTCATTATTTTATATTTGGATTTTTTAACCTGTCTCTTCTGCTTCCTATTCTTTATCATTTGGGGTAACAGGGAATTCTTTAAAAATAAGAGACATGCTCCTTTTTTGGTAAAATCTCTTTTAGGTATCTATGATGCCTGGATTTTTACACTAAACATTTTTTTTTAAAGTATCCAACATTTATTAAACTATACAGAAATATTTGAAAAATGCTTGTAAAGTCTCTTTTCTGCATCTGTGTTCCCTAAGTTTTCCCTATAAATAACTTTTTAAGAGCTGGAGTTGTGACTCAGTGGTAGAGCGCTTGCCTGGCATGTGTGAGGAGGCCCTGGGTTCAATACTCAGCACCACATATAAATAAAGAAAATAAAAATTCATTGAGAACAAAAAAATTAAAGCAAACAAAAAAATTGTAAAAATATAAAAATTAATAAATAAGTAACTTTTTAAAATAAGTACACAAAATTGTGTTAAACTATAGAGAATTTAATCATGTTCAGTGGAATCATAAGAAAGATACCAACCAGTTCCCTTTTACTTAGAAAATAGTGTTTCAAAACATTTTCTTGTTATTGTTTACACTTTCCTGTGCTCTCTCCTAGGTTCTCTGCTCTTTTCCCTAAGTCCCCAAGACAGCCTTATCTGATTCCATGGTTATGAATTCCATTCTGCACACGACTCCCACCTTGTTCAGTTCCACCTCTTTCCTGAACTCCAGACTTCTGTCCTCAGTTTTCTACTTGGTATCTCCATATAGATGGCTAATAGAATTTCACACTCAACCTGGCCAAAATGGGACTCTTGGTTTTCCCCAGTTCTACCCCAAACCTCTAATGCACAACCGCTCCAGGTGTTCCCTCCCCATAAATATTGTGTCCATGAACAGTTAGGTAGCCTGCATTCCTCTCTTTCCCTCTCCCTTCTTCCAACCCCCACATCCAGTCCATCCTGTGAACTCGACCACCATGTTATCAAAATCCATCCATTTTTCTACACTACCATTTCTAGCTCCATCTCCTAAGCCATGCCTGCTCTCACTAGACTAGGATAAGAATCCTGCTGTTTTGCACTCTTGATCTCTGACCAACCAACCATTCTTTGCAGGGCAGCCAGTTATGCCCCCTGGGGCCTGGTAAATGTGAAGCCAGTCTCAGTTTATAGTTCCTGGTGGCTTTCCCTTGAACCCTGAAGTCCAAATTCCTTCCTTCACCTTGCAAAGCCATGTGACATGGTCAGTTCTCTTCTCAGGCCTTTTCTCTTACCATCTTTGCCAAAGCCTACTTGCTGCAGGCACTCTGGCCTTCTTTCTATCCTTTAAACATGCCAAGTTTTCTGCTTACCTCAGGATCTTTGCTCTCAGGCATCCATCAGTCTAGAATCTTCCTCCCTGATGTTTGCACAACTTATTCCCATCATTCTGAGCTCCAGTATTACCTTGCAGGGAGGGCTTTCCAAATGATTCAAACTGAATAACTGTCTCTCAAATGTGATCGTATTTAATGTTCCTAGAATTTGACCTCGGCCCCCAACTAATGATTCCTCCGTTCAGTGCCCACCAGCTTATGCATTCTCTTTCCCATTGGATTCTTGGTCCCTGAGAAGAGCCGTCAGTGCTTCATTCATCTCTACCTTCCCTGCATGCAACGCCAGCACTCAGCCACTTCTCCAGCGAATGGACAAGTTAGCACAAAAAAGTTATGATTCCAAATAATATAAATGTTAGACAGTTCCTAAGAAGTAAATATTTTTTTACTTTAACCTTTTAGCTTGCAAGAAAATATGACTTCCTCATAGTAGAAGATGATCCTTACTATTTTCTCCAGTTTAACAAGGTAAGTGAAAATGTGAACTCATTTCACTATTAGAAGACACATTGTTGTAAATTATTGCACAGCATTTGAGGTCAGCCTGGCTGCTGGGTCAGACCTATCTGTTTTTACACTGAAATTAATGAATAATTACTAACTTGCTACCAACTTTAATTTTTTAGTCTTCCAATTTCATTGTTTTGTTGTTGTTGTTGTTGTTGTTATTGTTTTGTCTTGTTGTTCTGTTTTGTTTTGTTCTTGAACCCAGGACCTTATACATGCTAGGCAAGTTCTCTACCAACTGAACTATATCCCCAGCCCTAGTACTTTTCATTTTTTATATTACTGCTCTTTCTAGAAATTGCTTACCTTTCAAATGGTAACTGGCTCCCTGTACCATGCATTTAGGTGAACAGAGTAAGTCAGGCTGCCGGTCTTGAACTTGAAATCTTGTTCTAGATCCTTGAACGTGACACCAGGGATGTGAAGCAGGTTTCGTCTTGGGTCTCAGCCTCCGCGTCATAGTAGGGGCTGACTAGAACGATGTCTAAGAAGGATGCTCAAACGGAAGAATCAGACCTGTGCTCGGTTACTGCTGTCCATTGTGGACACAGAGGAAGGCCTTCAGACAACAGGTCACTTAGTTGCCATCTCTATCATTGATGCCCTGGACCATATCTGCAGAATGAGGGGCTTTTAGATTCATCTTCACTATATACAGATGTGCTTTTTACAATCACTACTTTCTAATGGACAGTGGTAATGATAGACTACCCAGCACCTGATTCCTCAAAATCTGATACTTTACTTGCTCTCAGGGTTACAGAGAACATATGCTTAGATTCAATGCTCCCTTTATATCTACTGAGAAGAGAAACAAATTATTGATTCATCCCTGTGATTTGCCAGAACGTCATTTTGCCTACCTGCCCTCCCGCCTCAGCATGACCACGAACCCCTTTCTTTGAGCCTAGTTTTGAAGTAAATCTTGAAATCAGTATTCCATACTGATTATATTTCTCAACTTGGATCTCATCTTTTTTCTCTCTTGTCTTTCTAGTTGGTTCTAAGGATCAGCATTCTCTAAACAACCCTGAATGATTCTGGCCCTCTTCATTTTGATCTTTTCCAAACAAATTTTTCTTGAGTCCTTCCTCTGAATCTATTCATCTGGATTTTATCTCTTGGAACAAGGAGGGCCTGTTTGAGGATCCTCTAAATTCATAGCCGTGGCATCTTGAACAAAAACAGAAGCCCTTCTGAGTGTGCTTGGCAAAACAAAAAAAAATAAAGCCATGAAGATAGGCAGATGCTAGTAAAAAGAATGTGCACATGTGTTTCTTACTCCATGGTAAAGGGTTGAGACAAAGATAAGAGATACTAGTGCTATTGTGTTTCAAATCCATCCCGTCTCTGCTCAGTACAAATAACCCTGCAGTTTGAGTTTGTACATTAACAGTAATTTTCTTCCCATTTTAAGCCCTGGGAACCAACCTTTCTTTCCATGGATGTTGATGGGCGTGTCATCAGAGCTGATACCTTCTCAAAGATCCTCTCCTCTGGGTAAGACCTCTGTCTCTAACCTGAGGTCAGCCTCAGTATCTTTTAGTCCACACAATTCTTCTCATTTAAGATGCTTGTATTCCACTTTCCTTATACATACCAGTTTCATTGTTAATATTAATATGGGCCTTTTTTCTCTTTATTCATCTCCAGTAGTCAATGATGCTTGGTCATTAATCTATAGTCACAGAGGGACTAGTCTAGTAGAGTATACGAAATAGCATGTGGAAATACTTGGCTAGATTTGCATTGCTTTTTAAATGTACACTTAAATCTAAATTTGTATTGGAAGAAATAAGAACTTTGTTTTAATTTCTAGATCCATTTGCCCCAGCTCGCCACTCTCTTCCTAAAGAAATCGGCAAGGTGATGTGTACTAATTGTTAACATGGGATTGACGTCAAGCCTTTTCTGTTTTTGTGTAGGTTGAGGGTAGGGTTTATAACTGGCCCCAAACCCTTGATAGACAGAATTGTTTTACACATGCAAGTTTCAACCCTGCACCCCTGCACTTTGTCACAGGTAAGTACCATTTAGGAAATAGGATTTTTAAAACATCAGATCAGAATAAAGTAGATGCTGGCAAATGAGATTAAGCTAAGGTGACAGGGAAGAAAAATCACCCATTCAAATAACTGAATTAGAAGATCAGATACCAGGTATTTACTCTAAAAGACGAATGGGAACTGGTGTTGCTGTGCACAAAAATCCAAATGCCTTGAGAATCAAACATCATATTCGCCTTGCATCCTCAGGAGAACTCTAAAAAAAACCTGTGAAACAACAAAAGGAAACTGAACTTCCAAAGTAATGTTGACTGTAGCTTTATTGTCTTGGAACCTGAAAGGGCAGCAAGAAATTCAGACCTGTTTAGTAACTCATGTGGCCTTCATTGCACATGGGCCGTCTTCTCCACTCGTTGGAATGCATTTTAATGAAAATAAGGTCAAATTAACTTGGGAGAATGAATAAATTTCCCCACAAGCTCTAAGAAATTACTCGATTTGAAAATTATTGCAATCTTTAAAATCAGATTTCAAGGATAGAATTACTGTGTAAGAACTCACAATGAATCTGAAAGTTTGTATCTCATGGGACGTTTGTTGTTTGATATTGGACATTCCATAAAGTGTGGATGTCCCCATATTTTACCAAGTTGGGGACTTTTCACATTTTTTAAATATCTGCTCTCAATGAAAAGTCAATATTTATAACATTTAAGACTTCCATTTTAAATAGAAAATCTCTAAATATGATAGACCTTATGTATCCACCATATGTGTGTGTGCGTATATATAAGTTGGGGATGCAGTTCAGTGACTGAATACTTGCTTAGCAGGGGCAAGGCCCTGAGTTTGGCAACAGAAAAGGAAGCAGGGAGGCAGGGCAGACTGGTAACCAGTGGCTTGAATCTGGAGTTGGATAGTCTGTCTCTGAATCCGAGTTGACTACTTTGTCAAAAGAATTAACCCTCATGCCTCACTTTTCTCTTCAGTAAAAGAGAAATAATCTGCCTCAGACTGTCATGAAGATTGAATGAGCCAAAATCTATCCATACGTTACAATAGTGTCCGGCAATATGACAAGACTATATTTGTTACTTTGACTAATGTTGTAGTCATGTTATTGATTATCGTTGATTATCAGTCACTGACTGGTGTAAGTTAGCCAGCATGCACATGTAATCAGGAGTGATTGATTTACTTCTACATCTGACAAAACCAAACACTCGCAGGGAGTGAGCCATGACATCTGTCACCCTTCTCTTTTAGTTCATGATGTTACAACTGCTTCAACAGTGGGGAGAAGAGGGCTTCCTGGCTCACGTGCACAGGTATTGGATCGTTTGTTAAGATGTTTACAAGCAAAATAGGAGCCCAGTGGACAAGATAGGGAGCAGCCAGTACTGATTGATTATTCTTCCTCCTTAAGTATCCTGAGATAGACAATAAGACAGTATCCTAGAAGTCACAGCCTGTTCATCTTAGTAGTTCTCTAGAAAAACTCAGGAGCATCCCAGGTACAACCTGAAAGCCGGATCCACCCGTGTCCAGGACAATCTGAAATTCATACCAAGTTAGGTCCCCAATTTAGAGGGACACATGACACAGGAACTGACTTAATTACAGAGGAGTGCGGATGAATCCCTGGTATGTTCTTTGATCCTGAGCATTTTCCTATCCTACAAATGACCATCATTATTTGAGACACCTAAACACAAGGAAGGATCCTGCTATTTCTAAGTTCCTGGTTTTACATAGAAACAAACATTTTGGCTTTATTAATTTTCATTTTTCTAATTAGTCTACAATAAAGGGAAAAAATATCACTAGATAGATCACCCAAATTCATTCCAGTCTCTTTATCAAGAATGTAGTCAAGAGAGAAAACAAATTCTTTTTTTTTTTAATTGTAAACAAATGGGGTACAACTTGTTTCTCTCTTTGTACATGAAGTAGAGGCATACCATTTGTGTAATCATACATTTACATAGGGTAATGGTGTTTGATTCATTCTGTTATTTTTTTTCTTTCCCCCACCCCTCCCACCCCTCTTTTTCCTCTATAATAGTCCCACCTTCCTCCATTCTTGCCTCCTTCCCACGCCCCATTATGTATCATCATCCGCTTATCAGCAAGATCATTTGTCCTTTGGTTTTTTGAGATTGGCTTGTCTCACTTACCATGATATTCTCCAATTTCATCCATTTGCCTGCAAATGCCATAATTTTATCATTCTTCATGGTGGAGTAATATTCCATTGTACATATATGCCACAGTTTCTTTATCCATTCATCAACTGAAGGGCATCTAGGTTGGTTCCACAATCTGGCAATTGTGAATTGAGCAGATGTGAACACTGATGTGGCTGCATCACTGTAGTATGCTGATTTTAAGTCCTTTGGGTATAGGCCAAGGAGTGGGATAGCTGGGTCAAATGGTGGTTCCATTCCAAGTTTTCTAAGGAATCCCCACGCTGCTTTCAATTAGAAAACAAACTCTTACAGCTTGAACTCCAGAGCCTTTTTGAGTTTCTGCAGCCAATGGACTGAACCCATCCTTGCTATTGATTTCTTCTTCCAGGGTCACTGATTTCTACAGGGACCAGAGGGATGCAATGTTGGCCGCTGCAGACAAGTGGTTAACTGGTGAGTGGAACATGTGTCTGTCCTCAGGATAAACAACAGCACCTATATGATAACATGGATGATAAACACCGTGTATGAACAACCTGGTGGTAAAGAGGCAACAGTCTGGCAGTATTCTTGCCAAGGAAATGTTGCCCACAAATAATCTTCACAAGTAGTACCCTCTTCCCACCACCCTGACATAGTTCTTCCCATCCCTACTTGACTGATATAAGAATTTGGGTTCAAAAAAATCAATTAATCTAAAAGTCGACCAGCAATAATTAATGCTAAATAACATCCATCTTCAAAATATTATAGTTCTTTCAAAATTCTGTCCCAAATAACCAACATACTCTTAGAAATAACTAAACTTTATTGACAAATAATACAGTCTAAGGCAGATCTCTCATGGACACGTGTTTTGCCTTTTAATCATTAACCTCATTTATCTAATATTATCTATTGCTAATTTGACTGTAAGAAGCTTAAGATTTATTTTTCCTTATGGAAGAAAGTTGGATGAATTACACAGCTTTCATTGTATCATTAAAAATGTCTTGTTGGGGCTGGGGAGATAGCTCAGTTGGTAGAGTGCTTGCCTCGAAAGCACAAGGCCCTGGGTTCAATACCCAGCACTGAAAAAAAAAAAAAAAAAAATGCCTTCTCAAAAGCAGTCTTGGTAAGAACAATAATAAACCAAAATATAAATTCCTTATTTCTGTCATATCTCATTCCCTATAAAGTCCTATTTAAAATGGAATTATTATCTATTTGATAAGAGGACCATTTTATCATTTTGCATAGTAATACTGGAAAAAGTTTTAACCAACAGCAAGTTTTTTTTTTTTAAAGATAGTAATTAAAAATCAAAACAATTATCCTCTCTTCTTGGTTTCCCTATCCTAATAATACTCAGTGAAACAGAAAACCTACAAATGCTGCTAGAATTCTTGAATTTTTAAGCCCTTCCATTCATAATTAATTATGTTCTGATAAAAATGAATTCATTGGGCTTCTAAATTAAACGATGGGATTTATTGAAACACCGAGAGACTCCAGAAAAAGCTATAGAATCCTCTTTTAAAATGAAACAGTCACGTTTGCCTCAGGTGTGGCCCTAATTATGTGAAGGAGAGAGAGGTATCAAATTCTCCGCTCTCCAAGAAGCCTGGCTGCAGCTTTAAATGTGTACTCAGGAGCTACCCCACCTCTTCACCCTACACTGACTCTGAAATAGACCTAGAATATTAATATTTCAAAAATGTTATTGCCGGTAATGGTGGCCCCTGCCTATAATCCCAGCAGCTCAGGAGGCTGAGGCAGGAGGATTGCAAGTTCAAGGCTAGACTCAGCAACTTAGTGAGGTCCTGAGCAACTTAGTGAGAGTGTGTCTCAAAATTAAAATAAAAAGGACTGGCAAGAAAGCTCAGTGATAAAATATCCATGGGTTCAACCCAAAGTACAAAAATAAACAAAAAAGAAACCTAATATTATCACTGAAAGAATTTTTTGAGAAGTACTAGTTCATAATCACTGCACTTATGTCATGGAAAAATATATTTAATATAATTAATGCCCTTGGAAGATGTTTATTCTCCTTTTGTTTGTAGGTTTGGCAGAATGGAATGTTCCCATTGCTGGAATGTTCTTATGGGTTAAAATTAAAGGCATTCCCAACGTAGAACAACTGATTAAGGAAGAAGCCCTTAAGAAAGAGGTAAACCTGGGAGGTGGGTGGAGGGGTGGGGGAACTAAAGAAAAGTCGCCCTTTTTCTTTAAAGTAATCTTTTATTTGAATAAAAATGAAAAGAGATGTATTTTGGTTGCCCACCGTTCATAAATGATGATGTTTATGATGTTAGGTGTGTTTCTCATCTTTCAAATGGTAATAAATGTGAGGGTCACATGATTCCTCAGCTGGTCTAAGTGAATCGAAACACTGCCATTCATCTCAGTGGACCATTACTTTAGTGGCTAATAGCAATCTCTGGAGCCATGCTCTTTGGGTTTCAATCTAGCTCCACCCCTTGCTGGACATGTGGTTTGGGGTAAGTCACCCTCCCTGGGCTTTCTCTGCAAAACAGAGAGAGTAAGAATCCATCCCTAGAGCGTGGTTGCTGTGATTATATGAATTCTCTGTGTGAAGCACTTCAACTGACACCTGGCATGCAGTATGTAATAGCCACTAGTCTCTCCAATGGAGGGACTTTTTCTTTCCTGATTATGAAAGTAAAGTGTGCTCACAGTAGGAAATATGCAAGATGCATAAACCATAATGAAAATTTTTAAAATAGCCCATCATTTCACCACTCAGCTTTTGTGACCACTTACAGTGATTTTCTTGGTGACCTTGGGCTGTGCAGTTATTTTGCATAACTAAAATTGCATGAAAAAGTTAGTATCCTGATTTTTTCAATTAAAATTAGCTCGTGCACTTCTTTTTTTCTCCTTCTATTCTTAAATCTGCTGAGATTTCATTTGTGGGTATCGATTAGGCTGTAAATCCTAAGGGAAATTTTTTTCTGTCTAGCTTTTCAAAAATAAATTGTCCCTCTGCATTCATTAATTCCATTATCATGTTTGTCATTGAATCTTTATAAACACTGAGGTCTGTTTCTAGAATGACTTTTATCTTGAATTAGTAAGTATAAAAGAACAAATTGAATTGACTGATGGCAGGTAGCCCAACCTGGTGCATGAGAGACTCTAGAGGTTAGATCTAGAGACAAAGTACCTGGGCAAAGTCATTGTCCTCAATATCCATCTTATTTGAAGGTAGGACTCACACTTTATTCATTATTCTAATCCAAGTAGCATCACATAGTAGGTACTTAATATATATTTAATTCATTTATTTCAAACAAATATAATTTTCCTTCTTTTTTTTTAAATTGGTGCTTCATAAGTAACATAAAGGTGGAATTCACTGTGTTATATTCATTTATGTGCATAGCATAATTGGTCAATTTCATTCCTCAGATCTTCCCTTTTCCAATCACTCCTCCTTCCCCTCAATCCTCTTTCTCTCTTCCATCAATATCCCCTTTAATTTCATGGTGTCCCTGCTTTTTTCCCTTTATTTTGTTCTAATTTCCACATATGAGGAAAAACATCAACCCTTTACTTTCTGTATCTCACTTAATTCACTTACCATGGTATTTTCCAGTTTCATTCATTTATTTGCAAATGTCATGATTTTTTCTTCTTTGTGGCTGAATAATACTCCACCATGTGTGCATACCACATTTTCTTTATCCATTTGTCTGTTGACAGGCACGTGGGCTGATTCCATACCTTGGCTATTGTGAATTCTGCTGCTGTAAACATTAATGTGCCTGTATCACTTTAGCATGCTGATTTTAGTTCTCAAGTACATTTTAATATAATAAATGAACTTTATATTTTCTTTATCTATCAATGCCATTATCGTCAAGCACTTTTGGTTAGTGTCTATGTGTTTGTAATCTCTGAGCCAAGTGCTAAGGATATGGACTTGATATTTAACTTTACTTGTTTGTTTTTTCATTTATTCCATATATTCTGCTGCTTATTCCTCAACCTTTTCTAAATAATCTCCAATTTATCACCACTGCCTTAGCCCAAAGTTTGATCATCTTAAAAAAGAAATTATTACCACTCCTTCCTTCTCATACAGGTCCTTGCTTCTAGTCCATCCCAGAACTTTTCCACTTTATTGGAAGAAACGATAGCTTTCATATTTTGCTAATCAGTACCAAGAAACCCATATTCTGCCTCGAAATCTTTTCCCAAGGGGAACACAAATCATTTCACTCCCAGCTGACCTTGTTTTACTGGACAGAACCCAATTTTAGACCATGTAAGAACAAACTGTACTTTGTTTTTGAAGGCCATAATTTCACTAATTAACATTAATTGCTATAAATTAGGAACTCCAAAATTACAAAGATTTAACACAATAGAGGTCTGTTTCTTTTTTTTCTCTCTCTCTTTTTTTTTCTTTTTCTTTCATTACTTCAGTTTGAACCTAGGGTGCTTTACCACTGAGCTACATCCCCAGCCCTTTTTATTTTTTTGCTTAGGACCTCAAGAAATTGCTGAGGCTGGCCTCAAACTTGAATTCCTCCTGCCTCAACTTCCCAAGCGTCTGGGATTACAGGCACGTACCACCACTCCCAGCAGAAGTCTATAAAACTCCATAAAATCTACGGCTGCAATATGCAGTAAACTGTAATCCAGCAGTGACTCAGAGACCCTGATTCCTTCCATCTTGTTGCTTCCCAATCTTCACGTGGATTCTAAGATTCCTACAAAATGGAAAAGAGCGTGGGAGATCACACAGGGGAACATTTGGGAGGCCCAGGCCTAGAAGTAGCACTCATGACTTCGGTTTATATCCCTTGGTTAAGATTCACTCATGTGACCACACATAACTAGAAGGAGGCTGGGGAATGGGAGCATAACTTAGTGGCAAAGCAGGTACTTATAATGCATGAGTGAGGTCCTGGGTTCAAGTCCCAGCAGAAAGAAGGAAGGAAGGAAAGAAGAAGGAAGAAAGGGAGGGCTGGAAAACTAAGTATGTTTGTCTGCCCAACATGAAAAGGCAATGGAGTCTCCAGTCAGTGAGCTATCCCTGACAGTATAATTGCACCAAGTGCAATGGTACACACCTGTCATTCCAGCTACTCAGGAGGCTCAGGCAGGAGGATCACAAGTTTGAGGCCAACCTGGACAAATCAGGGAGACCCTCTCCCAAAATAAAAAGTAAAAATGCAAAGCTACAGCCCAGTGGCAGAGCATCTCTGCACTTGTTCTCCCCCTCCATCTTGACACACTTGGTTAACATTTTTATTCCTTCCCTTCATGTATTCAATTCCTTATCTCCTTTCAGTTCTTTACATCATTTTCTTCCATCTCAGGGCGATTACACTTTATCTTTTCTCCCTAAAACACTGTTCCCTGCTTCTTGCCAGGCTAACATCTGCTTATCTTTCAGGCTCCCAGCTCAAAAATCTCTTTCAATATTGGCCAAATTATATCCAAATTGGCCAAATTATCCCATGTGCACGTGCAAATATGTAACAACAAATCCCATCATTATGTACAACTGTAACGCACCAATAAAAATATGTGGAAAGAGAAAGCAACAGCACTTTCAGATTTGGTAACTTGAAATGGTATTCTATTGTTTGAATCCGTATTCATTTTCCAGTTAGGTTAGACATTTATTTGTGTTTATTGCCACTGTTTAGTAGGATGTCCTTTGCACATTAAAACTAGAATTTTAAACATGTTCTTCTTCACCGTTCTTCTCCATTCCTATGTACTCTTTATATGTGGAGAAGAAATGGCACTGGCCGTATTTATGGCAAACATTTTTCCAGTTTCTGTGCGTCTAATGTTGTTTCTTGTATGACATATGCAATTTTTGTGATAGATATTTTATTTATTTTGGGATTTCTTTGACTGCTTTTAAACTTCAAATGCCTGTCCCCATTTGAGAACAGCTTTACTTGTATTTTCTTTTGCTTTTTCTTCATGGTGCATCACTGATTTTCCACAACGTCTCCTAGGTCTTAATGGTCCCTGGAAACTCTTTCTACATCAACAGCTCAGCACCCAGCCCCTACTTCAGAGCATGCTATTCTTGGGTCTCTCCAGAGAAGATGGATGTGGTAAGGACCAGGTCCTATTTGAGTTACCCTCGCTCTCAGTTCTGGTTTTTGGTGCATGTGCTCACTTTATAATTTAGAACATTGTTTAATGTCTTCTTGGATTTCCATAAAGCAGATATTCATGGGCCAGCCGTGAGCTCCCATTAAACATTCCCTTTTACTCTGTTGCTAGCCTTCTGCAGAAAAAGAGATTGAGCTGCAGTTAAAGTTTGCCATCTTCTGATGAACCTTGCAGAACCCTAATGAGCAATTCCAGAAAGTTCCCAACATGTCATAGGGAAAAACCTGTTCCCCTCCTTCATGAGATTAACATGAATGAGAAGTAAGAATTATGACAAACTTTTCCAAAATAGTTTCCTGATTTCATCCATTCTTGTCTCTTTTCTATTTTAGGCCTTCCAGAGATTAGCCCAACTTATAAAAGAAAATTTATGAAGAAATCAAACTAATCATAGTACTCTAGATTTTCCAGATAAATTATTTCTATCTTTATTTGAATAAATGAATATTAATGTTGGACTTCTAGAGTGGACTCCATCAAATTTGTCACGTCTGTATATATCTAGTATCTTCACTAGACAAGTTCTGAAGTGGCTTTAAGTACATCAGTTGGCCAAAATATATTTATAATTTACTTACACCTTTCAATTAATTTTCAACCTGCAAAAATATTTTTATCTTCAATTTTATTGTGAAGAAGTTGCTTTATAATATTCTGTAAATCTTTGAAACCAAACTCATCATTTTGAAATTTTAAAGAAATAAGTTCAAAATGGTATATGATGTGTACTTTTTTTTCTATTTTTAGGAAAATTTAATGAGAGTTCATTACAAAAATTGTTACAATTTGACCATTATAATTATAAATAATTCTTTAGTAAGAATACCATAGAATTATCATATGCTCCAGATATCTCTTTAAAATAAAATTCTGAAACTAAACATACCTGAAGGCATCAGTCCTATTAATTCTAAGTAAGGAGGGGAACTTATGGGCATAGGAAAATTTACTACATTGTATTTTCATGATACTAGATAATTCACAAAAGCACATTCTTATCGGTTATGTAACTGAAATCTACTACAACCTCAAGATTTCAGTTGAAATCTACTACAATCTCAAAGGGTCATAGTAGTAGATTTCAGTTACATCTGAAATCATTATTTTAAAAAATTGTTATTTTCCCATCTGATTATTAAAGTAATATGTTCTCATCCTAAACTTTCAAACATTCAAGAAAGTGTAAGGAATAAAGTAAAAGCCACTTAATTGCTCACCCCCATTGATAACTGCTATCAGCGTTTATCATTCTTTCAAGTTGTTTTTCTATGCAAGCACATTGTAATATCTAAACAGCAGGTGCTCGTTGTGACTATGCGTCATAAATACCCTGTATTAGTTTTCTCTCACCATTTAACAAATTACCACCATGTTTCAAGATCCAGTAATTGTAAACTTATGGGTACTTTGAGGAACTGGACGTTTATATCCTTGTTATTTATTCCATCCCTCGTGGATATGAACATCTCCATCATACTGATAATTTCCTGGGCATCTGGATGAAATGTCACATCATCTTCTACCTCAAAGGTCAAAGCAGCTGTCTTCAAGCCCAAATCCTTATTGCTGAGGAAACTGCTTTAGAAGAGATTACAGAGATTCGGGGCCTAAAGGCGGGCCAAGATTAGGGCCTGACAATCCCCTTAACTGGGAAAAGAGGTAAGTATAAACTAGACTCATGAAGATAAAAGAAGCCTTCCACTTAGTTTATTTCGTAGTTTTCAGCAATAACAAAGATGTCCCAACCCAGCACTACAACCATGAACCCTTTAGCTTCTTAGAACTTCTACTCTTATTCAGTATAAAGATGACCCAGTGTTACACTCTCCCACTGAATAGTAAGTACTCTGAAATGGACTCATCTTAATTTTACAGCAATTTGCACATAAAGATCAGAAAGTTGTGACAGAGGGCTGGGGAGATAGCTCAGTTGGTAGAGTGTTTGCCTCACAAGCACAAGGCCCTGGGTTCAATCCCCAGCACCGCAAAAAAAAAAAAAAAAAAAAAGGTTGTGACAGCTATCAGCTATCAGAGGGTAATACTAAGAAACAAAGGTACACTCTGTGACAGGCATCTCCAAGAACTTAATCAATCACAACTACACTGTGTTAAGTCTATGTAACAAAGGCAGCTCAGCAACGTTCAAGTCCCGCCGACTCGTGATAAATGACTAAGAGCCATGTTTGACTGTAAAATGGCCTGACTCAGAGAGCTGTCATTTTGGTAATTAGCCTATTGACACAAGTCATAGTAATCTGGAGACCCGCAAAGAGAAATATAAAGATTAGAAAACTCTTTGCTGAGAAAAAGATTTTTGGTTTGAATCTATCCCAATCATTGATTCTTGCTTTTATTTCTTGCACTTTGGGAGTCATATTAAGGAAGTCTGGTCCTAAGCTGACATGATGAAGATTTATACCTACTTTTTCTTCTATCAGATGCAGGGTCTCTGGTCTGATTACAAGGTCCTTGATCCATTTTGAGTTGAGTTTTGTGCAGGGTGAGAGATAGGGGTTTAGTTTCATTTTGCTACATATGGATTTCCAGTTTTCCCAGCACCATTTGTTGAAGAGGCTATCTTTTCCCCATTGTATGTTTTTGGCACCTTTGTCTAGTATGAGATAACTGTATTTATGTGGGTTTGTCTCTGTGTCCTCTATTCTACCTATTTTGGTGCCAATACCATGCCATTTTTGTTACTATTGCTCTGTAGTTGAAGTTCTGGTATTGGGAAACCACCTACTTCGCTTTTCCTGCTAAGAATTGCTTTAGTTATTCTGGGTCTCTTATTCTTCCAAATGAATTTCATGATTGCTTTCTCTATTTCTATGAGGTACATCATTGGGATTTTAATTGGAATTGTGTTGAATCTGTATAGCACTTTTGGTGGTATGACCATTTTGACAATAGCAATTCTGCCTATCCAAGAACACGGGAGATTTTTCCATCTTCTAAGGTTTTCTTTAATTTCTTTCTTTAGTATTCTGTAGTTCTCATTGTAGAGGTTTTTCACCTCTTTTGTTAGATTGATTCCCAAGTATTTTATTTTATTTTTTTGAGGCTATTGTGAATGGGGTAGTTTTCTTAATTTCTCTTCCCAAGGATTCATCACTTATGAATAAAAATGCTTGGATTTATTTATGAGTGTTGATCTTATATACTGTCACTTTACTGAATTCACTTATGAGTTCTAAAAGTTTTCTGGTGGAACTTTTTGGTTCTTCTCAATATAGAATCATGTCATTGGCAACAACTAGTGATAGTTTGAGATCTTCTTTTCCTATTCATATTCCTTTAATTTCTTTGGTCTGTCCAATTGCTATAAATGGGCTAAGGAAATGAGCAGACACTTCACAGAAGAAGATTTACAAGCAATCAAAAGATATATGAAAAAATGTCCAACATCTCTAGTAATAAGAAAATTCAAATCAAAACTACCCTAAGATTTTATCTCACCCCAATTAGAATGGCGATTATCAAGAATACAAGCAACAGTAGGTGTTGGCGAGGATGTGGGGAAAAAGGTACACTCATACATTGCTGCTGGGGTTGCAAATTGGTGCAGCCACTCTGGAAAGCAGTATGGAGCTTCCTTAGAAAACTTGGAATGGAACCATCATTTGATCCAGCTATCCCACTCGTTGACCTATACCAAAGGACTTAAAATCAGCATACTACAGTAATGCAGCTACATCAATGTTTATAGCAGCTCAATTCACAATAGCTAGAATGTAGAACCAACCTAGATGCCCTTCAATAGATGAATGGATAAAGAAACTATGGTATATATACACAATACAATATTATTCAGCCATAAAGAAGAACGATATTAGGGCATTTGCACATAAATGGATGGAGTTGGAGAATATCATGCTAAGTGAAATAAGCCAATCCCAAAACACCAAAACCCAAATGTTTTCTCTGATAAGTGGATGATGATACATAATGCGGTGTGGGGAAGAGGTAAGAATGGAGAAAGGATGAATTGTATAGAGGAAAAATGAGGAGTGGGGAGGGAGTGGGGAAAAGGAAAAATAATAGAATGAGACAAAAATCATTACCCTGTGTACATGTATGATTACACAAATGATATGACTCTATGTATAATCAGAGAAACAAAAGTTGTACCCCATTTGTGTACAAATCAAAATTAAAAAAAAAAAAAAGATGAGAAAACTCTGGAATGCCACACTTCAGGATGCCTGCAAACCAACTGTCGGCCGTTCCTATAAAATATATCACAGGTTCTTTCTCCCTGAGAAATGTCTTAATTTTGTTAGTGACAGGGTCTACAGAAACAGTCAACTCAAGCCACCTTTTAGATTATCTTTCTGTAGTAGTAAAATCAGAAGAAAAGTAGGTATAATATTCAGTTTTGTTCATCACAATATATAAGCCTCCAACATTGGGCAAAGAGTTCTAAATGGGCATGATGTTCTATTAAATGTTTGCGAAACATATATAGTCTCATTTACTTTTTGGAGAGTGGCTTCTAACTGTCTGAATCCCAGAGAGGCCTGATTGGCTACAAAAATCCAAGATTTTTCCCAACTTGCAGAGTAGCCGCAAATTCCATTCAACTGGCATCCCACTGGCTGTTCAAAGTAATTCCATAGGAACCCCATGGGAACCTTACCTTAGTGGAAACTAACTTATCTTCAGCTATGTCAAGGTTGACACTAATTTCAATTATTGACTGCTTTGTCCTCTGATGACAGGATATTATCCAGAAGGCACGAGTGAGCCAGGGCAGAAAGCAAGTTCCAAACCAACAAGGAGGCCAAAGAGGAAGACCCAATTCTATAGACCCAATTCTCTATCGACCCAATTCCTCAGGGAATTAAAAAAAGAAGGCCACCTAGTGGTGTTTGCACAGAGGTCAGTCATTCACCCATAAGTCTGCATACCTCCTAAACAAAGTCCAGTGGAAACTTACTTTTTAGAGGTCCCCATATAGCATGCTATAACAGTACATAACAACATTAGGAGAAAGGGACCTTACTGGACCTAATTCAGTGACATCATTCAAGCAATTACTTGTACCCATATAAGTAGTCCCTTGATCTTGAGTGTGCAATACCTAGAAACACCTTTCGCAGGCATCACTTGGATAGGTTTTCCATATTTGGTTCCTAATTTGAAAGGTCAGGGTAATATTTCCAGTGAGTGTAGGAAAGAAAGCAGCAGGGTATCCACAATATCACAAACAGTCTTCCTTTTCTTTTTTGGGTGTGCAGAATCAGACTCACTGGGAACATAGGCGTTGACATTAGGGAAATTGTCCCTTAATTTAGAGACATTATTAGCTCACAAACCCAGCAATTTCTCTAGCTTCTTGTTAGAGCATAACCCTTTACTCAAGATGGCTACAGATTATGTTACCATGGATTTTCATTCAAGGAACAGGAAGGTGTTAAGATTACAGAAAATAAGAGGAAGGTGGGGGTGGGGGATTAGGCTTTAAAATTGGCTGAGAAATCCTGGTCCACAAACTTGAGAAAGCTGTGCACATCTAAGGATGCCATCCACCAGATGGGGAAAGACCCTTGTCTATGGTCTCCATCAGGGTGAGCACCGGAAATCTGGATGAACTCATTTTAAACAGTGAAATGCAGCTCCAAGGCCCTCAGTTTTACCATTGGTCCCTTCCAATGTGGTTCAAGGACAGTCTCTCTGATGTCACTTCCAAAGGATCCAGTCTTCAGATTCTAGATGAAGAAAGGTTTAGTTTTCTCCAGTTGGTGGATCACAAAAGATTTCTTTGCCTGCAGAAAATATACTTTGGCATAATGTATTAAAGCTTTGCATTATTTAGTCATAACAGAGTTAAGGAGGGACATACGTGAGCCTCTGGTATTAGGAGCCTATCCTTCCAGTAACTATTTCATAAGGGGGTCAATCTGTGTCTTCAGTGGGAATGGATCTGATTGCCATTAAAGTCAATGATAATACCTTAGGCTATATCAATCCAATTACCTCAATTAATTTTACCAATTTCAGTTTTTTAAATGTCATTACTCCTTTCAACCTTACCAAAAGACTAAAAGTGATAGGGACAATAGTAACAACTTTGTATTATTTTATTGAATTTATTAATTTGTCCAGTTAAATGGGCTCCTCTGTCACTGAAAATTTCTTCAGGTTGCCTCACAAAGGAAATACATCTCCTAATAACTCCTTAGACACTATTAAAGCATCAGCTTGCTGTATGGGAAAGCTTCTATACAACCAGAAAACATGCATACTGAGTGGAAATTGAATGAAGTCCATCTCTAAGTGTTCAAATTGTCCATCAGGTGATGGAAATACATATCTGACATTTTGATTGTCTTGCCAGGAGTATAAATTTGGCAAAGCAAACACAGATTATAAATCACTCACCACACCAATATTTTATTCATCATTTGGATCATCTTGTCTGGATGAGTTGTGGAGTGCAGAGTTTTTAAGAATAGAAACTTCAAGGACTCAGAAAGGACCAGGTGGTTGACTCTATGAGTTCATGCTTAGCATTGAATTTATATCCTTTTAGATACCAACTTTGTCAGGTACTTTGCACTGCTGACTAAACAGGTCGTCTGGAGGAGTTGATACCACATTTTCTTGATATTCAGGATCAGTTTCACAGGTAGGAGCTTCCACATTAACAATGGCAATCGATGAGGGTAACAGGGTATCAGAAAGGAGTCTGTCTACTTGGAATCTGTTTTCTATGTGAGTCCAGCAAGAAGTAAGAAACCCTTTTGGTTCCCATGACATGACAAATTTGTGGGCTACTCCAAAAAGCATATCTACTATCTACATAAACATTAACAGATTAGCTATACCACAAGCTTGGGTGAGAGTAAAATATCCTGAAGGCCAATCTGATTTCAACTGAGGAAGAGTTCTCTTTTCTTTTTTTTTTTTAATTATTTATTTTTAAATTTTTTACAGACTGCATTTTGATTCATTGAACACAAATGGGGTACATCATTTCGTTTCTATGGTTGTGCACGATGTAGATTCATATCATTCGTATAATCATACACGTACATAGGGTAATGATGTCTGTCTCATTCCACCATTTCTCATACCCTCCCACCCTCTCATTTCCTTTTACATAATCTAAAGTTCCCCATTCTTCTCTCACTCCCCACTCCCCCACCCCCATTATATATCATTCTCCACTTGTCAGAGAAAACATTCGGCCTTTGGTTTTTTGGGATTGGCTTATTTCACTTAGCATGATATTCTCCAATTCCATCCATTTATTTGCAAATGCCATACTCCAATGAGAATGGCTATTATCAAGAACACAAACAATAATAGATGTTGGTGTGGATGTGGGGGAAAAGGCACACTTTTACATTGCTGGTGGAGCTGCAAATTGGTGCAGCCACTCTGGAAAACAGTGACGAATCCTCAGAAAACTTGGAATGGACCCACCTTTTGACCCAGTTATTCCACTACTCGGCCTATACCCAAAGGACTTAAAATCAGCATATTCCAGTAACACAGCCACGTCAATGTTTACAGCAGCTCAGTTCACAAAAGTTAGATTGTAGAACCAATCTAGATGCCCTTCAACAGATGAATGGATAAAGAAACTGTGGTATGTATACACAATGGAATATTATTCAACCATAAGAGTTCTCTTTTCTATTGACTTATCTAGGTTGTAACAGCAAACTCTTGCTGAGTTTTTGGCATAAGTACCATCAACATTCAGCAAAAAGCATGAACTCAGGATTATCCAGGGGAATCTCACAAATCAATATGAGCAGTTACTATTTCTGATACTTCACTCACACAATTTTGCTCTACACCATCTTAGGTAGAAGTGATAGGGTTAAGTTGCAACATTTTAGATGGAGTGTAGAAGGAGAAAGGAGAAGAATCTCCACCAATTTTTATTAGTTTACTATTAAGAAATGCTGAGTTTGATTGGAACTTAATAGACTTTCCACAGCAAGTGGGACTTGCGTGTAAAGTTCATTTCCTAAAACCCATGTGGCTGCTATTGCTACTGCTTTTAAACATTTAGGCCATGCCTCAGTTATTAGGCCTCATTGCAGGCTGTGATACACGATGGACCTATGTTTTCCTCCACACTTGTAGCTAAGAACTCTGAATGTCTAATTGTTACACTCATGAATGAACAAGGGAAAGAGCTAGAATAATTTGAAATTCCTGAGACTGAGACCTGTTGTAAGGTCAGTTTCATGTAGTTTAAAACCTGCTTATAACTGTCTTCCCAAGATAAAGGCTCCAGAACTGTATTTCTAGTAAGCTCACATCATGGTGAGGCTGTGAGGGGAAATTTGGGGAAAGACAATTGGGACATGCCTTTGGATTGTAGGCCAGGGAAAACTGAATAGGTTTTGTTCTCTCAAGCCAGAGGGAAATCTCTTCAGGAGTCAGGTCACATCCTAAAAAGTGTACTTTTCCAATTGAATATTGGAGTTTTTCCATCAAAACCTTCTGGTCTTTGTCAGCAAATTCATGTTAAAGGTAGGAGGAGTTCATTTTGGGGCACTCTTCAGTGGAAGAGTGGATCATCTTCGTACTGAATGAGAGTAGAATTTCTAAGAAGCTACAGGACTGCGTGGTCATGAAGCAATCAATGCGGACAAGAAAGCAGCTTCAGTAAGCCCCAGGGTGATGAAGTTCAGGTGTTCTGTTGACTTTTCCAAGAACACACAAACAATACTGACCCTCTTTGTCAACAAGCATACCAAGGAAAGCTGAGCAAAGGTCTGTTGCTGAGTACCTTTAAGTTTTATGTTTAGGGGGTTGGTTTGGATTTTTTGTTTGTTTTGTTTTGTTTGGGGAATTTGTTTTTGTTTGTTGGGTTGGTTGGTTGGATTTTTTCGCTTTGTTATTTCTTCTTTTTATAGATTGTTTATTATTTTAGGCCAGGATATCTGGCTCAGGTTTAATTCTTCAGAAAAACAGTATGAACAAATATGAACAGTATTATCATACTTGTGATTTTTTAAGTTTTCATAACTGAATCCCAGATCATAGATGCAGTTATTCAAGTGAAGCCCATTTATGAAATAGACATTTGAAACATTTTAGTATAACCCGACAATGTGCTCAGTAGACTCAGGGTAATTTTTGTTCCCTCAGCCATTGTAATGAATGGCTTGTGATGACTTCGGCTTCCTCTTGAATATCGCTGAAGACAAAATTAAAGACAGGCAGTTAGGATAGATTGGTGGTCAAGTAAAATAGAGAAAATGGAAGCCAATTTGGATCCTAGAAGTTGGAAACTGCCCCTGGGAGATTGGAATGTCAATGTGTCCTTTGATCACCAAGATTACCTGTCCATACTACCCCTCCCAAAAGGCTGCAGACAGGGAATTGCTAATTCATGCCTCCTGGGCTGCTACCTGCCTGGGTCACTCCATTTGGCCCTTCCACCTGCCCATCTGCTTCCCACCTTTTGGCCATCCCACCAGCTTCTTCTGGGCCTAATCATGTGGGCAGGAAGGAGAAAGATAAGGGGGGAGGGAAGCAGGAGAACAAAGGAAACTTCAGTCTGTAAAAAGGGTAGGGTGCTCTCACTTCTTGGGATACCAGAACGTCAGCCATGGCCCAGTACTCCCTCCAGGAGAAGTCTGTGTTACTACCTTTAAATAAAACCTGCTCTGTATCCTTGCCTTGGTGTGCTTCTCTAATGTTCGCACTTCAACGTTTAAGGAAGTAGAACTTGTCATAACCAGTGGTATCACCACCTTGGTGGACCTGTAGCTTGCATATCTTTTAAAGCACATTTTTGGTTTTGTTGTTCCATCAACCCTCGTGGTCAACATTCAGTTGTGGAGATCGGATAAGTCTGTTGGTTTCAGTTCTTGTGTATTTGTCAATTCTTTGTGTGTTAAATCCACTGTCAGGTATGAGGCTATTTTTCAGGTCTGAGAAAATCAAAGAAATAATTTTCTGACAAAGGATGTAATTCTGCTTCTAGATACACTGTAGGAATTGTTTTGTAGAAGTATTTACCATAGATTGCTTTTTCCTTGAGGATATCCAGTCATCAAAAACTCCAGAGATGATAATATGGTTCTATAACAGGCCTTGACTCCCTTCCATGACTTTCCCTGCTGATATTGTTCTGTTCGTTGTTTTTTTGTTGTTTGTTGTTGTTGTTGTGTGTGCGTGTGTGTGCATTTGTGTACATGCATTTGTGGGGGGTGCACATAATTTAACTTCTTCATTTTATCTTGTTCTTGGGTTACGTGGTGGGTGATGGGATACCAAGAGAGAGGAAAAAGGGTGCTCAAAGGGAGGGGAGTGCAAGAGGTGGGACTTTTCCAGAGTTCTAGGCTACAGTCTTTAGTTCTGAACACCCTTGGACAGGATGAGCAGAAAATAGGCCGATTCAGGTTACTGCTGGACAGTTAGTCCTGTTTGTTATCTACTGGGAAGGAGGACTCCAGAAGACTTGATTGATATAAGCCCTGTCCTATCCGTGGCTCAACTTAAGATCAGATATCAGCCAGTAAATTTCTGTTTTCTTTGTCCTGAGATGTCTTTTCTCCTTGAATTGGTCAAGTGATTGGCCATTGCACAGGTCATGAATGCACCATGAGAAGATTATGTAATCCTCCTCATGATATGTTACTTTCGAAAAGACTGTAGACTGATTTGTGCATGCCATTTGGAATCGTGATATTTGACAATAAGGTAGTAGGTTTTGGAACTGCAGGAAACATCAGTATCACAGTTTGATCAGTTACTTGTGAATCTTGAAAACACTTCCAAACTTGTCCATTTGGTTCTTTAACTAGTAGAACTGGAGTGTCACAGGACTAGTGCATGGCATTGTGAGTCGCTGCTTGATTAAGTTCTCTACAATTGAGGAAAGTCCTCGAACTGCTGGCTCCAGCATCTTTTGGATTAACTTAGTCAAAGGGTTAGAATGATCTATCTAGTATTTTACAGACTCCACACATTTAACCATTCCTATAGAGAGAGAAAGAAGCCCATAAATAATCATATATATAGGAAAAATCCAGAGCTTTGCAGACCTGAGTTCTGAACTTACCAATTTCTACCTACAGAAAGCACAGCCATTCTGGTTCCAGGGATTTGGGAAATCCTGAGATTACTTCTCCCTCTAAAGAGAACGTTATCCGCACTTTTCGCTTGGATAGTAAGTCTCACCTCAGCAAGCTTACTGGAACAGTACCACATAGTAAAAATGGTATATTTTTCTAAAAATGTCTCCAAAGTCAATTGGATGGTTTCAGATGGTGGGAACTTCTTACCTTGATTGAAAACCCCCACAACAGAAATAACCATTTTTCACTCTGAGGGATTCTTTAAAGTGGAGCTTATGGAAGGTAAAGTGGTCCCAATATCTACCAGAATTGTGCAGGATCTCCCATTTGTCATTATTATTGCTGCTGCTGCTGTTGTTGTTGTTGTTGTTGTAGATGGACACCTTTTTTTTTTTTTTTATTTTTATGTGGTGCTGAGGATTGAACCCAGTGCCTCACACATGAGAGGCAAGCGCTCCACCACTGAGCCACCACCGCAGCAGCCCATTTGTCTTAACTTTTATTGTGTTGAAGGGTATCACAGAGAATGATTCACCAGAGAACTCCTTGGAGTCTGGTCAATGCTGATTATTAGCTTACAGGCTCCCTCTAGTGGGAACCCAACTGGGTCTAAACGCAGGAGGCCTATTGGTAAGACTGATAGAAAAGAGGACATCTCCCAGTGTCCTGGTTGCTTGTGAGAAAGGCAGACGCCTTGAAGTACAGAATTTCTTCTTCTGGGACTTCTTCATTTAAAACAGGATGAGAGGGTGACTTTGGTCTCATTCCCTGTGACTGTTGTACTTGGAGAAACATAGCTTGCTAGACTCGAATTTTCCCTTGGTCTTACTTCCTCTCACAATGCCATCAACTCAACAAAACCTGTAAATTCTCATCCCAGTTTTTCTTTTTTAATTTGGTTGCTAAGTTCAGGGAAGACCATGTAAAGTCACACTGGCTGCCTCTGCAGTACCTGTAGGAGATGCCCCTGGCTATGTCTGCAGCCTAGATTGTTTTACCAGACTCTTTCTAAATAAACTTTGTTATCTGAAACTGATTCATCAGAGTTTGTTTCTATGAAACTGCATAATTAACCAAAAAACCTTGGGGATTGAATTTAAAAGATTTTCAGCAATTCTTTGAGTCCTTTTGACCCTTCTTGTGAGGAGATTTTGGGGAATCATTCACATCCTCCTCAAGCTCCCTCCCATCCACCAGGTCCCAGTATCCTGTCAACCAATTGGTAAAGCTCAGGGATTCCTATATCATAAGCTCCTATGAGGCTTCTCAGCTCCTTGGTAAATTTCCAAGGATTTTCCCTCTATTTAGAGAAGTCCTTTAAACAGCTCTAAGCTCATTAGACCACAGAGTAAATACAGCAATCACAGGAAACTCTAACTGATCAGAACGTCTCCCTCCTTAAGGAATTTATCTGATTTCCCCTTTTTCATAATCTTCAGAGTGCAAAGGTAATGGAGCAGAATGGTTAGTGAACTCAGAGCACTTAGGTCAAGACGGACAGAGAGAATTGAGAACTGGGGTTAATTCAGTCAAGGTACAGTCTTGTTCCTTAAGTTTTTCATCTGCCTTCTATAAGAAAATTTTTAGGAAGGCAAACTTGAACTCATTCAATCTTTTAGATGTTTCTGCATAGCAATAAAAAATACACCTCCCTGCTTTTGGGGGGTTTCAACCTCTCTTTTCTAATATGCCCTGCAAGTAAATAATTTTATTTAATTAAAACTTCTCCATGGTGGCCCTTTTAATTCTAAGTTTTCTCTAGAAAAGCTAACACAATTTTTCTGAAAATACACAAATTCTGGGTCCTTTAACTCTCATGTGTAAAATTGATTGGACTCCAACAAGGTGGAATCCCAGATTTCTTGTAGTGAGACAAACCTGTTATCAAAAAGGCACCTACCTGAAGCCTTTGACTGGATTCAGTCTGGTAAATTATTGGATCCAATTTGATCCTGGACCCAGTCCAGTCTAAGAATTTCTCAAATAATCTCAGAGCTAAAAATACAAATTTTTGGAGCTCAAATCTGAGCAAACTTGTCCACAAGGATCAGTGGGCATAGTAGGCCCTGACAAGGACCTTTGCTTGATGACCTGGGGCTTCTGAGAATCACTGGAGGTCTACTTTGTATCCTGTTTCTGAGGCCAATCTATTAAAAACACTAGAATAGTTAAATTTAATAGAATTAAATTCAGCAGCAAGGGAAAAAAAAAAGATTCCGTTAACAAAGTACTACATAGTGAGTAGCTAAAACAACAGAAATTTATTGTCTCAAAGTTCTGGAATCTAGAAGTCCAAGACCAAAAGTCAGCAGGACCAAACTGCTTTTTCCCAGGTCACCAGTAACCTCCACTGAAGGTACAGAAAAGGATTTGGTTCAGGCCCCAAGCTGGCCTCCACTTGCCCTTTGGCTTGTGGCCATATAATTCCACTCTTCCCTGGGCCTTCTCCCTGAGTGCATGTCTGTGTCCATATCTCGTTCTTCCAAGGACAGCAGTCCTCTTGGCTTAGAGACCTCATTTTACATAATGACATCTGCAACATCTGATTCCCAGTCTCAGCTTGAGGCCAACAGGGACAGGCTGAGAAAAAGAAGAGTCCAAGTAGCTTGAGGAAGAAACAACAGGTAGAAAGTGCCAGAAGAATGTGGAACTCTGGGAGCCAGGGAAGCAAACAGGGGAGAATGACCAACACAGCCAGGCAGGCGCTGCTAGCAGTCAGGTTAACTGTGGATTGAGAATTGATCCACTGGATTACACAATGTGGGAGTTATTGGTGACGTAGAAAATAAGCAATTTGGGACAGTAGAGAGTGTCTGGGAAGCTGACCAGAGTGGGACAACAGAGAAGGGAAGGAAACCAATTGCACAGAGTCATATTCCACAGAGTCAAAGTCATTCCTGGTGACATACATGAGAATATTAGCCAGCATGCCTCTGGGTCATTCATATTATGAGATTTTTGTCCTCATATCTTTTTACCAATTAACTCAAAGGAAAACAGTGATTCTGTTATAAGCAAAAATAAAAGCTACAAACATCCCTCCCGAAATGCTTCAACCCTTGCCTGCCCCGTCCTGCCGCTGATTGTGTTCCCAGTGGCTCAGGTCTGAGAAGAGGAGGTGCAGATGCAAGTTCTCAGGTGTCAGCCTCAGTTCCCAGACATTGCTCCACCTTCTCCTTATTCCCAGGAGTACCACATTATGCACATCCTTTTTGCTGTCCCCACACTTAAATTACTAAGCATGTTGAAATTAAATCATACCCTGACAAATCTTTTCAATAATTAAAACAAGTGTTTATGGAATACTTTTCATGCAGCAAGCACTTGCTAAACACTGCATTTAAAAAGATGAACATGCTTCCCAAATGCCTGCTTCATACCATGAACACTGTTTATTTGGGATAGCCGGACACCCATTCGGCAGATTTACTCATTCAACTCTTCTGAAGAAAGAAGGAAGATATGAGAAATTTCAGATCCTTGAAACTTGGAAGACCAATAATGTACAACAAACAAACTTGGCTAATCCAAATGTGATGTTATGTAGCACCTAGAAAAGTTGCCTCATAATTGGGATTAAAAGGGTGACGAGATTTTGGTAGCTCTGAACTGGGATTCTTTTCCTGATCTTGTATTCTCAGAGTAACTACATGTAGTTGGCACTTAATTAACATTTATTGAACTAATTGCCTCACTTGCTCTTGTTTACTGAAATAGTCATCATCATTATCCTCTCTTTCCAGCAAATACAAAGTTATGCTTAATAAGCAAAGCTGGATATGATTTAAATGTTGGAAGGGCCCTGGGGAGCATCTCTCCAGCCTACAGATGCTGTCTGTCATGCTAATGGTGATTCAGTTAACTCCCTAGTCCAAGGAATTACAAATTCTCTCTACCAACAAAGGGAGCATTCAAAGTACAAGAGGTACAGAAACAAGGATAAAAGATGTATTTGTCAATATAGTAGGAGGAAAAGTCATATTGTCATATCTGAGCAAGGCTTCTAACTACTGAAGACAGACACGTAGAGTAGAATATTATAAGACTCACCAATAATAAAGTGAATGACTTTCATCCATTTCCCCCAATTTAATGCTTAAAGCAACCGGCAGCAGATTAACCTCACTTTACAAAGGAGGGAACAGGTTGTGAGGAATTGCCACACAGGTCTTCAGGAGTAAAGCGGCTCTCAAGCTCAGGTGAGAAGAGTCCCCACACTCAGGATGCATGACTGTGTCACTGTAGCAATGAGCTGAGCATAGCCTGAGTGATGGACAACTTCAGGGTGGGGCTTAGGGTTAGCCAAAGGGATAGGAGGCAGCCTGAGGCTGGGGCTCTGAAGGGCACAAAGCAGCATTACCAGCATTTGTGAAATAGCACTCAGAAAAGGCAAAGGCAGGAGGCCAATTATGCAGCAGGTTCACAACTCTCAGGAACCTCTTACCTACATCTTGGTTCATAACTGCCCAAGAAGGTACCTGAATCAAACTAAGCTCCTTTATCAGACTCAGAAATATGTAGCTATAGATTTTATCAATGGTTTTGTCCAAATGACTGTTAGAACTTCCAAGCTCCAATTATTTGTAAACACCTAAGAAAAAGAAATCTCATTTAAATTCTTTTATATATGCAGTGCTGGGGACTGTACACCAGGGCCTCGTGCATGCTAGGAAAGTACTCTACTACTGAGGCACATCCCCAGCACACAACCTAGGAAATCTCAAAAGTGTATGTAGGATTGCTTCAAATTATATTGCACCTATGACCTGGTGAATGAAAAACATGGTTTGAAATCTACAGTGAAGTAATAAATCTTGACCAGAAGGTGGCAGCTTTGCCTCATGATGAATTCTTCAAAAGTTGCAGAAAATATTAGTTTTGATAACTTTATCATTAAAAAAATCCAACTAAAACTCATGTTTACATGGAATTATAAGTTCAATATTATTTAATCATAATATGATCTGGATTTTTATGACTAACATTATTCATTCAAATAGCTATAAAAACACAAGATAATATCTGTAGGGATTAAGTGAATTCATCATCAAGACAAATCTCTGCACCCTAGACAAAAAGTATAATTCTAGACCATTCTAAGTCACTTTGGGGAGAATATTGATTTTCTAGTTAAGATATTTAATATAATTTGCCTTCTTACATGAGAAATGTATATTACATACACTTGAGGTCTCCTTTGTTCTTAAAAAGAACATTTTTTAAAATGTTTGTTTTTATTAATTCTACAGAAATGTTAAAAACTATTTTCAACTCTTTCCAAAGTTAGTGTACAGTGGCAGCATTTATAATATTTAAAAGCATATTTTATATACAATTCAAAGCTAAGATAGCAAACTCCACTTAACATTCATAGTAAATTTATGCTTACTCTCAAAATATTTACTGGGTCTATTATAGGAAGATAGCACATTTTTCCTGGTTGACCTTATTTACAAAAATGAGAAAATCTCTGCCATCACTAACTAAAGTAATAAATTACCTGAAGTGGTGTGCCCTGGCATTATGTTGGGCACTAAGAAGGAAAAGAAAAGGTTCTTGCCTTCAAGGAGTACACTACCTTCTTACGGAGACAGACCCAAGAGTCTTATGTCCCTGGAAACTTTCTAAAATCCCTAAGTACTTGATTGCATATACATTTCCAACAAAATGTTTACATCATCAAAGCAGAAAATGGCTCAGATTTTTGTACAATGGCTAATTTCCTGTGATGATGTTAAGAGCACATCACAGATTAGAATTGCAGATGGAGGGAGGAATCGTTCTACAAAGAAGCTTATAAATTCAAAGGTTTGGTAAATGCTCTTTTAAAATTGGTGACTGGTGTCAGATCCAATGAACAAACAGTAAAGGGGGGTCAGATGAGGCTTTTGTGGCGTTCTGCATCCTATGGAAAACTGGTGGCTCGGATGCTCCATAAATCTTCAGTTCATTCAGGATATCGTCCCGACATAAGGCACTCACACCGGATTTCCTTGAGTCACATGCCCTGTTCTTGGTTAAACATGGCATCAGTTGGCATATGAGCCACTTTGGGGGTCAGAACTGAGCTTTTAGCTTTGACTGCCAACCTGAAAGATGATCCGGAATGCTCCTGATCCTGATCCTCAAATTTCTGACTCTCCTTCAGTGTTACTATTGTGCTGATTCTGGTAGGGGATGGGGTGTCCCATTGTGTTTATTTGGTTCATTAATTGACTCTAGTATCCAAAATCACTTGAGATGATATGTGTAAAACACCTGGACAACATGTAAGTTGTGAACTCTATGGTCTGAAATGAACAGGGTGCTTACACCTTTGATCGGGTCTATTTTTAATGAGCTTTACAAGGTATACTCAGAAGCTCAGTGGAAATGCAGGCCTGGTCTGTGCTATCACAAAAACATGTGCTGTAACAGCCTAAAATAACTTCGATCTCCCATGACATTACCCTATACATAGTGCAGATAATTAAAGAAAAATAATCTGTATAATTAAACTGGTAGAGCACAAAAATTCATGGATTCTACAGAATCCACGCTACCCATCATTCCATTTTTGCTCAACAACATGGCAAGTATTGATGCTCTGCTGAACACCCCAAAACCATTCTGAAGCTGAAGCCCTCCATGGAATTTTCAGGAATAAATCTCTTGTTCAGCTAGGCCAGTGTAGGTACTAATATTTGAAGCCTAAACTCAAGTGAGCATTATTGGCATGTAGACCATCAAGTTTTCTCAGGATAATGTTGCACAAGTTTTGACCTTCCAGGTTCCATATGCAGGTTATAAACAAGGTTCTGGATGGAACTTCAATTAGAAAGGACATAATTAAAAGAATGGCTGAGAAATGTACAGTGCACTCACACCAGTGGAACAGAAATACTATACCTTTCTCCAAAAATATTGCTAATGATGAACTGCAGACATACAATCAACTTTGCACTGCCCATCTGACTTTACAGTTCTTGCTTATAATGGTGACATACCGTACTGACTTACTACACCTTATACAATCTTTCCTTTGACAGTCTTAAGATGGTTACACAGACGTCCTAAGACCCAGAACAAAGTGAAATTAACATTTCAAAACATAAACAATGCTCTGGTTTGATGGTCACCCTATAGGATATTGTGATCTGAAAGTGATAACTAACCAAACGGGACTTCATCAGGCAGTTCTTTGCCTGGTCAAAACTTCTCTGCTGGAACTGCACTCCAGGATTCCTCAAGCATGGAGCATAGTAACTCTGAAACAATATAATTCAATCAGAAAATCACTTCCAGCTTCCCTTCACCTCAGATAAAACCATCTTTATAAAAGGCAGTGAGTGAATCCTTGACTGCAGCATCTGACCCTTCCCTGCATAAGATACAGCAAGTGTGACTTTTTATCTGTCACATTTAATTCCTAGAGTGAGATACATATGAAGGTTAAATATTAAGACAGAATGGAGTGCATCCTCTGGACAAGCGGGAACATCCTTCATGTCCATTCACCTGGGAATTTGATAAGTACTTCAAGACAGGTGGGTGTGAGTACCACCCACCCATATGCAAAGGGAATTCACTTTTATCCCTCCTTTGGGAAACTTCTGTGGGCATAAGAATTTTGGCATGAGTTTTATGCTCAAAGAGATATGCTAAATTCTGTGGTCAATTTAAGGGATTTTCTAGAGTAACTTTTATTATCTATTAACTTTGGAACCTAAATCTACAGGAGAAACCACCTCCCCAAATAATTACTTCCTACTAACCAAATAATTATTCTATTTATTTTTCAGAAGAACAACTGTTCAAATTGAATTCATTGTCTTTCTTCCACATATTTCCCATCCTAATAAAGATCGGCGTATTTGAAAACTGTATCAGTTACTATCAAATTCATATTTTCATCAACAGACATTTAGCAAGTACCTCTCTGTGCAGGATAATACCTGGATGCAGAGACTGTGAGAACAAGAGACATGACCTCTACCTTCACAGGGTTTTAGCCCTCATTTGAGAAGACAGGCAATATATAATATACATTAAATGTAGTTTGTATAATAAAACATTTTTATTGTCATGCCACATAAAAATAAAATCACTTAATTTGCTGTTTAGCAAAATTCTTCAGATTGACTAAAAATGTAAAATTCATTTTATTTCTATGGTCACTGGTATTTTTTCTTGCTGTAATCCTGTCACTACAAATGCATTCATCATGTTTAATATTTTTATTAATCTTCCACCATAAATAAATCATGGGATAAGAGTCACTCTCTAATTTGTTTTATGGTTTAAAAAAAAAGATACACTGGTTCTTTCGTAAATGAGCTGTCACGATAAATTATGCCGTGTTCTTAAATTGTTAGGCAAATCTGACATATTTATTTCATAATAAATTAAAATGTGTGCATTAGACTTGATTTTCCTACTTGCTCACAATATTAGTTTTTCTGGTTCAAAATATTGCATCTAATTCTTTCTAAAACTCATGAATTATATGGCTAATTTGGTGTGATGACATGGAGAGCAAATCATTTGGAAGCTCACACACCATTGCTCAGTTTGCTCAGTTTATCATGGACGTGATCTGCAGTCATCTTAATGTTTAGTCTGACAGTTAATACAACAAATGAAAGCTATTTGCTCCCCAAACTATTCACATGCATTTATATATCTTAAAGATACTTATTTCATTAAATAGTTGCCCTCCATTGATAGGAGTATGAAGTGAAGACATACAGATATTATCCTTAAATTCTTGTTTTCTGTCATTCCATAATCCCACCCCTGAGCCACTTTTGTGGAACGTATTGCTCTAACAATAAAGTAATTCTAGACAGAGCCACAGCCTGAGAGGCTGATGGGATTTTGAGGGACACTAAGGAAATCCCCAGGGACCATCCACAGGACCTGAAATATCTTTAATAGGACCAGGGCAGGTGCAGGACTACCTCACCTAGAATCTGGAAGATCATCAGCCCATGCTTGGGGAAGTGGGGACAATGAAGAGGTCAGCAGGAGAGTCCTGTCATTCCCAACACCAGGCGTTAACCTCTGGTGCCTCCATGAGTGGATAGGAGATTGTAGGAAGGGCAGTGGCAAATGACCACTACATTATTTCATCCACCAACCCTGGTACCAGAGGAAAGGCACCAGGAAGCAGCTGGACATGAGGCAGGATGGATCACTCCTGACTAAGTGTAACCTTGAGCACCCACAAGGCCCCCATGACTCTGTGCTTCAGCTTTCAGCCTCCTAGACCCCTAGGGAACTGTCTTCAGAAAGGTACACTCAGCCACGGCCTTCTCCTAAGACCCTGCTGGAGCAGGGGCACTTTGGGGAGGCTGGGGAGGTTGAGTAAGGGAGGCCTCCAAAGGATAATACAGTGACCTCTTGGAAGCTAGCAATACTGCTGTCCTGGTATGGTTTTTTCACAGTTCAATGCATTCTATATACAGAGCTCACATACATGAAAAAAGTGTATTAAAGTGTATTCGATGTGAGCCAACAGGTCAGAGATCAGGGCTGGGGGTATCGTCAGTGGTGGGGTGCTTGCCTAGAATGTACAAGGTCCTAGGTTCAATCCCCGGGACTATAAAAAATAAAAAGTCAGAGATCTTGAATTATTTAACTTGCATGTTCCTGACTTGCCCAGCATAACACATTTTTAATACTTTAAGTTAGACAACAACTGAATTTAAAGGAAACCTATGCCTGAGGCAGGATCTTATAAGAAAAACTCAAACACTGCAGGATACGGTCTTTGAACACTGTCCTGGAGTTCAGGCTAACAGAACAGAATAGGAGGGCAACAGCCCGGCTTGCATCTGAGGAGTGTCCCAGATTCTTCCAGGAGTGATGTTGGTTCCTCATTTTCCCACTAATCTTCTCCTAAGTCTCCCCATAACATTATGAGAAGAAATTAATTAACACGCTCAAGAAAAATAAATACTATGAGAATAAACACAAGTGAAAACAAGAGACAGAGGGGAAAACAAATGGAGATGGTTAGAACCCAAAGCACCCAAGTACCAAGGAGAGTCAAAATACGAACAACTGCAAGCTGCAAAAGGGGTGTAGGGCAGAATGAAGGAGGAGGGTGTGCTTTCTTTAGATGACTATTTTGGTGCTCTTTTGTGAAACTGAGAACTTCAAAGCTGTTCTCCTGCTTTTCTGGTCCCTTTGAATGGGGTCTAGGGCCAGGTGGATTATGGATAGGTGAGTGGCCAGCAAATGACAGGCAGCTCTACTTACCCCCCTGTCTCCCATGGGTAAGTAATATAGGACTTTTAATGTAATTAAATGTAATATCCATGTAACTGTCAAAGATTCCTGAAGATGGCTGGGTATTCCCCTTTCAAGCTTAGTCCATTTTCAGTAATTAGAACCACAAGCCAAAGTATACATACAGCATTATAAATCAATGAAATCAATCACATGGAGAAAGATCTGCAGTCCTTTTATATTCTACTGTTTTCTCCTGTTGGTGCTATTCAATGTCAATATGCTTCCTAGTAATTTTTAGCAGTACCTCGCAGCAAGCTGCAATCTTTATGCACTTTAAGGAAAGGGCCCCATTTACTTCATAGATAAAATCACAACATTCTTCAAGTTTTATGGGTGGTCAATTTCAAGATGCCTTCCAAATTAAAGCAAAGGAATGTTTATTGAAATTAATAGAAATGCTAATCTATTAAAATACAGAGACCATGAATCATGGTGTTGCAAAAAATAGCCACTAACTTTGCCTTAGCTTAATCCTTTAGTGTTATTCATGCACCTGTCCATGCATTAACCCTGGACTTACTGGTAACTTTGTCTTTTTGCTGGCTGACCCAAGTCAGGGAGAAATATGTTGGTGACCAATAGGAAACATGTCAGCAAAAACAAAAGTAGAATCAACTCCATATAGACTTGAGATCCACGTCTGAATGGCATTTCAACCAAGTGAACTGAAGATCTCTGTATTTTAAGACACCACCTCCAAGATACTTCCAATGTGTAGTTCTAACATGAATTCCAGCATACAACTCAACAAAATTTATTGGCATTTATCACGGGCCAGAAATAATACTAGATTAGGTCAAAAAGATGCCTAAAGAGAGGCTGTACAGTTTATACCTGCCTGAAAATCAAGTGGTCTAAATAAAGAAACCTATTTCCTCAGCCAAATAATTGTACTTCTAGCCTCCACATGATCCTTAGGTAAAGAAAAACTATTCATCAGCATACTTATCCTTGATGGGGAACAAAATAAACCAATCATCCCTGTAATGATGGGTAGAAACTCTATTTGTTATTTCAAGAAGAGAAAGCAGGCATCATACGGAAGATTACCACACTGGGACCATGCACTTTGTGATAGGAAAGAATAAAATTTTCCATTTGTTAAGAAACTTTAATTTCCAGGGTCAAGTCAGAATTGTGGCATCATCCAAAGGAAATTTTAGTGTCAAACCCCCTTTCCTATTGTGGCAGCTTGTGGATGCCCTGGGCCTTTGAGCTCCCCACTGTGGAGCCCCTTAGGGTGGAACCTGGAGAGGTGACTCCCTCAACACCTCACCTAGCAGAGGGGACACTCCCGAGAAAAGAAGCCAGGTGCCTATCTAAAGCAAGGCCACTTAGTCCACCAGCATCCTGTAAATCCTACCAAATGAAAGCCAGCTCTCTTCCCCAGCTATCATCCTCTTCTCCCTTCTGTACCTCCATGAGCCCCTCTGTCAGGTCTTTGTGCTGCCCTGCTGGTCACCTCTCTGCCTCGCCACACCTCGGGGCTTCCCCTCAGCCTCTGCCCTCACAGGAACCCTGTGTCCACTTTTATAATCATTTACGCTTAGTAAACAGCTACGAGAGAGAGAGAGAGAGAGAGAGAGAACCATGTTTAGCAGCATCAGACTTGGCTGAGCCATGGGATAGAGGTCTGACTCCCAAGAACTGGCAGTCATGAGAGACTGTTTCAGAGGGCCCAGGGTAGGTGACCCTGTGCAGGTGGCTCACCGCCTGAGGGAAATGCTAATTCTCTAAGCAAATGGCTTCCCTAATTCCACCCCATCCCATTCCTCACAGAAGAAGACCCTCCCAGTCCCCCTTTACCTGTGCGACTATAAATAAAGGGAGTGTGGGCTCCTCCATCTTGCTTTCAGGCCAGATCTTGGCATGGCCCAAAACGTCACACCTCTCCCATTTAAAAGGATTATTGGCTCTTGTGTTTATTTAATTAGATAAGTTTCTTAGTGATTAATCAATAGACAACACCATACTCCTACAGAAATCCTTTCCCTCATCCACTCAGGATGTGGCAGGAGAACCCCCTATAAGAGAAGAAAGGGGGGGGGGGCATGAAAATCACCAGCACAGAAAATCACAATGCAACTTGTTAAGTTTACATTTGGATGTCTGTCGCCAGCAGCGAGTAAGGGAGGAATCAAGTTTGGCTCCAACAAGTGGGTTTTATTCATGCAATGCACACTCAACTTAACATTCCTAATAACAGCAAGTCACAAATACATTGAAGACTCACTCCCTTGTTCACCTGGAGTCCAATCCCCGTGGACTTACTCAATGCACCGTCTCTTAGCCAAGAAGTCAGTCAGCAAGACCAAGGGGATTCTTCTTAGCCATAGCCTCTCTCAGCTCCTCCAATGACTTTGGATGTCCTTGGGTGTCCCATAAGCTAGAGGCTGGGTGGCAGTCACTGCTGCAGGAGAGATGGTCTGTCGTCTGGCTAATCAGCAATCAGTGAAGGAATGGACAGCAGCCAGGGCAGGCAAGAGACAAAGCAACGTGAAGTCCTCTGGTCACATGGAGTTCTCTGCTGCTGACAGTTCGCTCCAAAAGTCCAGGGTTTAAGTAGTGATTTTCAGCCCAGTCATGCTCTGGTCTTCATTGACAAAGACCAGAACAGGACTATAGTAGGAGCCACCACTGAAATCATAGATCAAGGTTCATATCGGCATTGTTCAGGAGTGTCATCCTACCACACAGCAAGTTTGTCACCAGGCGCCTTTATTTTAGTTTTACAAGTTCAGGCAAATACCAAACACAGCTTATTACTACTGCATAACACACAATTGTAGCGATTCCTATTATTTCCTTGTCTCATTACAATGTCTCACTGTGCATACTTACTATGTCACACTCTTTCCTGCTGAGGTCACGATGAGGCTGCCAGAACCTCTGGGTTTTAGAGTCCCTCCATTCTGAGCAGCACTCTGAAGTAGGTGGCATGACTCCCTGTCAAGTCTGAGGACAAAGACTCACCCACTGAGCCATGATCCTGGAGAACATGTTGTCTCATTTGGATGTTTCATCTGTTTGCTTGTTTGCTAGATGACTTGGGTCGCCCAGCTAAGACCACCTCCATCTTATCGGGGAAAGCTTGGCCTTCCCTAAAACGCTAAGCCAAGTATAGGACATGACTTCTCCAGAATCCATGGGCAAAGTACCTGGAAAATCAAATTGTTTACAAATGGGTCTCCTCTAGAGCTCAGTCATATTCCTAGTCAGGATCTCCAGCTCTGTTCTACACTTCTCTCACTAAAAGGGGCCTTATTCTAACCAGTCCATGCAAATATCCACACAGTCCTCCGGAAAACCCACCCTACAAAGGAGGTGAAGTATCAAATGCAACTCTTCTCCCACCAATAATTCACCGCCTAAATCAATAAAGTCTGGGGCAGGGGTGCTCAACTGTGATAGCTGTTAGTGTTCAGGGAAGGGCTTTGTGTGGTCTTAGAGGGAGGTCAGGAAGGGTGTGACCCCTCAAGCTGGGTCTCCTGCCCACCATGAGTGGCAGGCATGTCATTTGATCTCTAGATTTTTTGCAGCTGGAGAACTGGTTAGACCACACACACACCCCTCCAAAGGACCAACTTTGATGCACACTCTAAACCAGTAATGGAGAAGGGAATATTTTCCTAATACTGTCTAAGCCTTTTTAAGAGGCTTTGCTCACCTGAGCCAGCAAATCACAAGATAATAGAGAAAAGTGTTTACTTCCTTCAATTCCTTCTCCAACAAACCCTTTCCTAAATGAACTCTTTTAAACCCCCAGGGAAGAATCATACCCAGTCAGTACCTTCTTCCAGGGAGATTCCAAACTTCCTTCCTGCCCTATTCACTCTCCATGGAAGGAGACAGACAAAGTTTAGGAAAGATGTGCTGGAGAGTAATATCTACCTCTATCAGTCACCAAGTAAAATCCCTGTGTGGTTCAAAAGTACAAAAATAGTAGCTACTTCTTTAGGTTATACTTCTATCCTCCAGACTCTCTAATATAAGCTAAAACTGTTGAATAATTACAAACAGGGATAGTACTTTTTTAAATGGACTGATACCCCTACTATGTGTATATATCTCTCTACCAGAGTCAACCAAAATAGGAACTACTTGAAGTTTTGGACTAATAATTATTATTATTTCTTTTATCCATATGACTTAGAACTGCTTCTCAAATAGAGTCTACAAAATCACCTGGAGGGCTTATTAAAGTCACTGCATCCTGAACCACTCTATTCAGGAGGTCTAGATGGGTTCATCAACCCCAGGGGGATTCTGAAGCAGGTGATTGTACCCTCACAGTTAATTTTAGGTGTTGATTGACAGCGTGAGCTGAGAGAATTGTAATAATTATATGCATTTCTAAATAGTTAATCTATCCTCTGCAGTGTCATGCCTTCAACAGAGAAAGAAAATATTACTCTAAGTAGTAACCACATAATTAAAAGGTTATAGCTACTTCGGAGAAGGAAGCACAGTGATAGAGAACAATGGAATTTGTGGATTAATTAGCAATACAATACTGAACTTCATGCAGTTACAGGTCAATAAGACAAGTATTTCAAATTGGTTCACAAAACACTCCCTGATTTCTGAAGGTGAAGAAAATTCATTGGGTTTAAGGGACCAAACCTGACCTTTCACTTCTATCACTCAAAGATGCCACGACCACTTAGCAGTTTGCATCTGATGTGATACGTTCTTGCATTTTTTTCTTTGCAATCTACTTACAATCTTCAAGAAGAATTTTTAAAATTAATAAACTTTAAATTTTCTACGGGTACATATGTCTGTGATTCATTTTTTTTAAGAAAAGTTCTATTGAGACTGAGAACAGAGATACAATGAGGGTTGTGACATAGCCTACAAGTTGCCTACACCATGGTGGAGGAGATGAAGGAAACAAAATCAAGGTCTGGGGTCATTATGGGGACACAATACAGGGTATACGTGAGGTATTCAAGAAGGAGTCACTTCAGGAAAGTCAGAGGACATGTGATCTGAACTCAATCCTGAAGGCTTAACATTAGCTAGGTGAACAGGAGAAAGAGAGACAAAAGAACTCACAGGCACACAGAGGCATGGATTCACATGCCAAGCCAAATTAAGGAACACCCTCTAGAAGTTAATCTAGAGAGGAAAGCAGGAGCCAGTTCATGCTTAAAACTCAGACTTTATACTGGAAATACTGTGGATTCCCTTAAGGATCTTTTGCAGACATACACTAATTGGTTATAAAGAAAAGTATGAGGAAGCCTGAGGTTGGATGGGAGAAGACGCAGAGAGGATCTACCTTAGGAGACTGTTGCTCTGTGACTGACAGGGAAGATGGTGGAGATTGAAGAGGGCAGTATAGGTGGTGACATGGGGGAATGGAGGCATTTAGAGGTGCCTAAGGGCAAAGTTGGTAATGCCAGAAGACAAAGGAAAGGCAGATAAATGAATCTAGAAATATCCAGACTGGTGATCACCCTGGTGGAATAGATGAAGGTACCAGAAACCAAGCTAGGAAATACAGGCAGAAAAGCAATTGCAGCTGATGAGTTCCTCTTGGGGCATGTTGGATTCAAGTTTCCTGAGAGTCATACCAGTTACCTGGTAGCTTACATATAAAGGAAACGTGGAGAGGAAAATATGGTTGGGGTAAAGATGACATACAAAATATTAAGAAGTATAGACAAACAATAGACACCGACCAATCAGAAAGGATTCCAGCAATAAACAACTAGCACAGCCATAAAGATACACAGCAACTAATGCCAGCTTGGCACTGACAATCATAAGAGGAATGAGACACCACAGGGAAGCAGAAGGGAAGAAATCAAACAACACCTATGATGGTTTGTGCAAAGGAAGAGATTGTGGAGGAGGATGAGAGAGATCATTAGAGTTTGGAGAATCAAGAAAGGTTCTGGGGAGCAGAAGGCTTCAGACAGGTAGAAACATGGTGATAGGCTGTTAAGAGACACCATCCCCACCCTTTCCCAGGCCTAACTGCAGCTGGTCAAAGCTGAGAGTCTGAAATGAAGGGCAGCTCACCCTGAGGATATTTCCTAATCTCACACCAGTCCTCACTGGGCAGCTGATCTGTCTGCTTGGACAAACTTAATCCCATTCACCTTCCTGGTTCAATAAAAGATTCTCTCTGGGTTCTTGAGTTTACTAATTTCACATCTGTAAAACCTTTTCCCTGTAACCTTTCTCCAATTCAGTCTTCTCTTCTATACATAAAGATTAAACGCAAATTCTCTGCCAGGCAAGATGGCGCAAGCCTGTAATTCAAGCATCTGGGGAGGCTGAAGCAGGAGGATTGCAAATTCAAGGTCAGCCTCAGCAACTTAGCGAGACCCTGTCTCTAAATAAAACATAAAAAGGGCTAGGGATGTGGCTCAGTGTTTAAGCGCCCCTGGTTCAATCCCTGGTACAAAACACACACACACACACACACACACACAAGTTCTTCACACTGCAAATGTTTCTAAGATACTGAGAGCATTCTTCAGGTTATCTGAGATTCAAAGGTACGGAGAAGGAACAAAAATAATGTCTGAGTAAATGCAGAAATGTCTGGGAGGAAAAAAGAATATAATACTGCGCAATTATTTGAGAGCAGGGACATTAATTTAATTTAGGGTTCTAGTGCAATTGTAAAGAATGCCTATTGAGTAACTTCGAAAGAAAGATTAGGTGTCTTGAAAGAAAGGCTACAAAGTTTGAGCTAAAACGTATTGTTATTCGAGATGCTATAAAAATAATGCTAAAATAATTTCTAATCACCATCTTCAGGTTTTTGATTCACTTGAATGCCAGATCTCACACAGCCCTCCAACAACAGGGACTTGGGCATGGGTGACCTGTCCACGTGTCGATGCTATTGCAAATCTTTAAAGCCGTGCTTCCCATCTCCTGAGCTTCGATGTCCTGAGGAACGGGCGCAGTTACATCAACCTTGGGCAAGCAGAGGCAGCCGCGTGCGGCAGTTTGGCACCGCCTGGAGCATGCTCAGTTGAATCCCGACCCACTTCTGCAGGTCCGAGCTCTGGGCGAGCGTGGGTCGGAGGCACTACTTTGTTTAGTTTGCCAAGGACAGAGCGAAAGAGAGGTACAGAGTTGTTTAAAGCCTCCTCTTTCTTGACAGCAATCTCTGACCCGGCGGCAGAACTGCCCAGTCTGACTGCAGGAGACACCATATACATTAGTTTGTAAAATCCACCTCTCCGCGTTTTCACAGCAACCTACCGCGAAGAGGGAGGTGCTGGAGTAAAAGGGCCGGTTTGAGGCGTGACCGAGAGGCGGGCAAAGAAGAGCCGGGAAGGAGGAGCCTGGTCCTTGCCCCCAAATTCACTTGCTCTCTCAAGTATTAAAATAATAATAATAATAATAATAATAATAAAGTCACTAACGTTGCAGGATCGTTCTGGTGAAAAACTTCTGTAGGTGTGTACAAAAAATTTTAGAATAATTATTTTGCCTATTAAAAAACAATTGTTCTTTTGAGAAGCCGTAGAAACTACGAATAGGAAAAACAAGAAGAAAATGAAAAAGAAAATCCTCGGAACCCCTCCACTCTGCAGTCACCAGTGGACACCCTGCCGTGTTTCCTTACAGCCTCCCCCATGTGTGGGCTCTGCTTTAAACCACGTTTATGATTGACAGCGCACAGCCGGGAGTGCCTGGGAAGCTTTGGATGGCAAGGTGGCTCGGCAGACTGGGAGGCTGGCTAGGTTTGGGAGTGTGTTCGGAGTGTGTTCGTTGGCACAGCCTCTTCCTTCGGCGTCCACCGTGGCACTCAAAGAAGCCTTTTCCGGGGTGTCCTTGACCACCACCGAAATGCGACGCTCAGAAAAGTTGCCGTGGAAGCCCAGGTAGCGCCCTGCCCCCAGAAAATTACCAGTCACGCTGCCCAAGCACAACAGCGTCTAAAATAAGTGCCCTCCGCTGGGGTAAATAACCTCGGCGTGCCGGTGCGGGGCCCTGGGGGCCGCCGAGCCCCGCCCAGCGGCTGCGCTCCGTGAATGAGGGACTCCTGGGCGCACAGACTCCGCGCGGTCCTCTGCGGGTGGCTGCAGCGGTTCCCACTGGCTCGCCCCGCGCCCCGCCCCCGCCCGGGGCTGCCGCGAAAACCCGGCGGCGACACCCCGCGCGGCCCCGCGCCTCCGCGCCGCACGGCGAGCCACACTGGGCATGCTCGGCCCTGGCCGGCTCCGGCTCCGGCTCCGACTCCGACTCCGGCTCCGGCTTCTGTAGGTGGTAAGCTCCGCACTCCGGCCGCCGGCGGCGCAGCCCGCATCGCTGCGAGGCGCTGGCGGAGGCGGCTTGACCGCACCAGACACTGCCGGGCGTCGGGCGCAGAGCGCGGCGCAGCGGCAGCTTTCAGGCTGGCCATGGCGAGGGGTGCACGACTACCACCTGAGTGGCGCAGCGGTGTCAGGTTAGCCAGAGCTCCGGGAGAGCTGGGGCGGCGGGGCACCGGTGGGAGGGAGCCCTGCACCGGGTTAGCGGCCGCGCGGCCGCCGGAGCTGCGGAACTTTCGGGGGCTTGGTTTGGCAGAGCCGGCTGCAGAGGCTGCGCCCTGAAGGCGCTGCGAGGTCCCAGCAGCCGGCTCCTGAGGGTCGCAGGATGCTCGAGATCTGTGCGGGGCGGGGGCTAGCGGGCTAGGAACAGCCTCTTCCCAGGCTCCTGCCGTAACCTTCCGAGGGCGGGGAACGCGTTGTCCACTGTGCGCTGCCCAGGAACCTCCCGGGTCTCCTGGGGCCAGCGGACGACGAGCAGAAACGGGGCCATCGCCGGGCTCTGGACCACTCGGGCCACCCTGCCTCAGTTTACCCCGCATAGGGAGGAGAGTGGCCGTGGCAGGGAAGGCGGTGAGTGCGGATTGTGCGTTGGGGGCCGGGAGGGTGCAGTGTCTTGGTGCTGCAGGAGTGCGGGAAACCGTGCAGCGTGCCGCCGCCTCGCGACTGGGAGCTCTCAGAGTTTGTCGCATTTGACACCATAGCAAGTTGACACCGAACTGCTTCATGGCCTAGAATGGGAAAACGTGCTTCGTTGGCTTAAAAAACTTAAGTATTTGCAGATCTGATTTATTGTGAACGTGAGCATTAACCTGCCTCCTCCAAAAAAAGATTGTGCTTGAAGTTGCAAGGTTTATAAAGCAAATTAGCATGAGAAAAAAAACAAAAGAATGTTTGCAAATCCATTATCTGCTCACGTTGTAGAAAATAAGTGTCACTGTTTTTTAAGACACTTGTTAAAAGTTTGGTTACTGTAGCAGTCTTTATTTTGCCTTATCTTGGCATTATATGAAAACTTGGAAACCCAGCACTGCAGAAGTGTAATGTTTTTTGAAGTTTTCTCACGTTTGTTTCTAGATGAAACACATTTTTTTCCTCGGTTACTAGGCTGAACATAGTAAAAATTGTTCAAGATGAAATACAAGATGGGAAAAAAATTCTTTTCAGAAGAGAGTAACTTAGAACAATGTAGTTTTGACATTTTACTAATACAGAAAATGCAATTTGTAGGTCCCACTGAAGCTTATACAGTTGTTTCTTTCTAAAACTCCCACTCTTAGGACTGTTGACTCTAACAGGAGCAAGGTAAACAGTCTTTGTCCTAGTGAGAACTAGTACTACCTCTGACTAAACCTAAATGCTCAAGCGTGTTTCCCCGAGTACTACTTTGTGGGTTCAGTTGTTTTATTTATTAAGCCTATTACAAACTTCTTGTTCACAGTCTTAATAGACCTTTAAAATACATTGACATTTCATTGGGCTGCAAATAGCCTTTAAGGTGGGTTCTTGTTTATAATCTTGAGATGACTCGGACTCTGATTCCAGGTACTCTGGTAATGTCCCCAAGTTGGCTGTATGTTGTATATACATAACTGAGATTTAATAGCAAGAAAGACCTGTAATGCACAGACCACAGTAGCAAATGGCAACAAAATGATCACCATTTGCACAGATTAGACCTTCATTTCTCCACTTTAGCCAAATGATGTTGATTATTCCTAAATGTATTTCCTGATGCTTTTGTAGAAAAATTTAGAAGTTTGTAAAATCCAGCACAAATATTGAATAATTGTGTTTCCCTTTTCTATGAAAATGCACCAAGGTTAAAATTTGCTATGAAGTACTGCACATGTGTACAACTTACCCTGTACATCAGGTTTTATATTCTCAGTCTGAATTCCCAAGTAGAAATAGGTAGAGTTTCCCCTTAGCCTTGGGCTCCTCCTGACCTGTAGGAATCAGCTGAACCTTAGTTTACCTTTTATGAATGTGAGGTTTAATACAGGTTCATAGGCCAACTGCTGTATCTAAAAATCCTGCTTTCTCAGTGCTAGGGAGAAAAAATGAAGTCTAACTTAAAGCTTATTTACACACTCCCCTTGGCTTCAAAAACTCCATGTATCCTAACATAAAATGAATAAAACCAACAGGAGTTACGTTAAAGAGAGGTTTAATTATTGCTAATGAAGACAAAATAACAAAGTAGTCTTTGTGTCCGAGTTAAAAGAGGCGATAATCTCTTCTCTTTTGTATTTATTGGGTTTTGTACCTCAATTGCCAGGCACCTCATTTTTAGGTGATTTCCATGTGTTAGGATTTCTGTGCTGTTTGGTGTTGTTAATAACAATAGACTTTCATAGCAAACCATTGACTTTTAAAACAGATCTGTGTCCTTTATTTATTCAACTGCTTCTTTGACTTGCAGTTTATATATTTGAGGCTATTTAAATTTTGCTTAATTTGGATTTTTAATCATTTTTGTGCAAGAACTTCCAGATACTGAAATGTTAAATAAATATTGTAGCCAAATTGTTTTTAGCCTCCAACCTGCCCAGTGAGATTTGTCAGGTAGTGTTTTGTTTTTGATTCTCAATTCAGAAACCATGTACGCAATATCACTTCCCTGACTTGTCATTTGACTTGGCATTTGGGGTGAAAATTACCTTTTCCAGCCAAACCCAGGAGGACACTTAAAAACTTCCACAATATTTTGTAAGCCATGACAAATCACATTAAAGTTAGAAACAGACTTATAATGCAAATGGTTTATTTTTAGTTTACTATAATACCTTTCTGGAATGGTTTGAAGATTTAGGGTTTTGGTTGATTATGTGATAATAAGCAATTTAGAGCTGTCAGAAGTAGTTTAAAAGTTATAGTCCCTAACAGAAGTTCAGCAGAGTTTTTATTGTTCTCGCCTCTACCTCCATCAAAGTTCTTTACATATTAAAATAGCACATTAATTTTTCTTCTCCACAGACTTTCATAGTTAGGCCTCTGAGGCTGCAGAAATGAGTAAGACATGGTGACTCATCTGGTTCAGTGATATGCTTGAGGACAAATAAATTACAGTACCAGTGCTTCAGCCTGTGCATGTATGTGGGCCTGACACAGAAGGATGAGTCCCTTGGGGTGAAGGAGAGGGCCTCATAGAAGTGGTGACGTTTCTACGGGATCTTAAGGAATGCCTGAGGACTGGGTCAGTCTTCAAGCACAGAAGTGGATCCTCTGGGCAGAAGGAACACAATTATGACCCCCCTCCCCCGCCCCCCAGGACATCCACTTAGACTGCTGACATGGTTAAGGACCTCTGATGGGAAGATCATTCTGGATCATCCAGCTGGGCCTACTGTAATTACAAGTGTCCTTAGTGAAAGAGAGAAGCTGAAGGTAGTGTCACAGTGCTGCCATGTGAGAAAGAGTCACCACCACTGACTTTGAAGATGAAAGGGGCTGCAAAAGAATGAGGGCAGTCTCTAGGAGCTGACAAAGGCCATAATGCGGACCCTTACCTTACCAGTTCCTTGACTTTTGCCCATTAAGACTTGACAATAGGTAATGAAGGGTAGGGAAACGAATCTGACATAACTTTCCCATGTACGTATGTGAACATACCACAGTGAACCTCCTCACAATTGTGTCCATCCACAAGAAATTAATTAAAAAATAATAATTATGGGTAAAAGGCAGAAAGGTCAGTAGAGGGAAGGGAGCAGGGATGGGGGAGGGAAAAGGGAGGAGAGGTACTGGGGACTGAATTAGAATAAGATGTATTTTATGCTTTTATAATTATGTCAAAATGGATTCTACAGTCATGAATAACTAAAAAGAACCAATTTTAAAAAGGACACATGTTCAACTTCCAAGCCTCATAACTGCAAGGTAATACATTAGTGTTGTTTTAAGTCACTAAATTTGTGGTAGTTACCATAGAGAGCAAATGCAACCATATACAAAGAAAGATTTGGAATGATGAAATAATAGGCAGGGTCAGTATGAGAGGAATAAAGTAGTCCTTTTACTGTGATGAACTCAGCCTCATGCATGTGTTTGTATTTTATTCCACTATACATAAATAATGACAGGCCAGTGAAGGATTTTTAAATAGCTATGCAAAATGGACAGACTGCTGCCAGATTTGTTTTTCTAAAAAAGAATGTATAGCTAAACCCCAGGTTTTGTAGGATGTTTGATAAGGGGAGCCTAACCAGAGATAATCAGTGGCAAATAGAGATCTGGAATCAGCCTATTATAATTTAGGTGTCTGAGATGATCTCAAATGTGTGTGTGAAATTTAAAAGCTTTAAGAAGACTTTTATTGACAATTCATAATAGAAGGGCATAAAAATTAAAACAGAAGGACCAAATCAATAGAAGAAGGGCATAAAAATTAAAACAGAAGGACCAAATCACATTTCAACCACAGCTGGCCCCCAATTTAGGATGGTTAGATTTGGGATTTTTCAACTTAAAGTGAGTTTTTGGAACCTGTCAGTCGGAAGATCCTCAATACTTTGTGCTCCTTGTCATCCTGGCCATGGTCATCTGTCCTGCTGTCTACATATAGCGCCACGTGAGCAGGAAGCTGTGAAAGCTCAAACTTCACATAATTAACTTGAAAATGATAAGATTTCACATGGCCCACTCTGACCAGTTGGTAATAGCTACTAGGTACATCACAGGCTTCCCAAGGCTCAGCTGGGAGAGCTCCACAATCAATTAGCCCTGTTTGCCTTGGGCTCTGTGTTTGGTGGGGGATGGGTGGAAGCTTTAAATACTAGATCATCTAATTTCCAAGTTTAAATACTGGAAATTCGGTCACTCTTTCAAAACATACATATTCCGTCTCTTTTACAGGCAAAGCCTCAGTATCTGCCCTGTAAAAATTCAAAAATCTGCTTGAGTTGTTATTTCTGTGTGTTGGGAAAATCTTAACTCAATTTCTACTTTAATGTTGCAAAAGTGACTCTGAATTGATACTGTAAGAAAAAAATTAGGACAAGAACACAGTTTTCAGACAATGTGGTAAAGGAAGTGCTGGGCTAGCAATATCTCATACTGAAAAAAATGGTAAGACTTGATTAAAATGCCTCTTAATAAAAATAAAACTGACTTATTTATATTGCACAGCTTTCATTTGCATAATTTTATAAGCTTTTTACCTAAATGTTCTTATAAAATTATGCGATGATTTTTGTTTTCCTCTCTGGTGCACTCACTCAGTATCAACCTGTCAATCTGAAAAAAAAAAAAGAAAAGATTAAAGATTCTACGAAGAATTATGATATTTATCTGAGAAGAGCAGAACCTCATAATGAGAACATACATGCTATAATCAACCCTGGGCATATTCAGAGCAGTTGAAGCAAAGGAAGGTTTGTAAAGGCAGAAATGAGGAGGATTACATCAGGTATTTTGCAAGCAGTAATCCTTCATCACGGTGATGGCTAACAAGAGTGCGTCAGGCTAAGGTTGAACAGATAGCTGCTGGGCAGGTGTTCTGGTAGAGGTACTACGTGTACGTTGTGCTGGCCTTTGTGCACACTGGTGGCTCAGGCAGAGTCTTCTGTGATCGTTACTATCAAGCAGTCATGTGTAAGAGCCTTCCTTCATAAGCCCCCAACTTTTTACATTTTTGTTGTTGTCGTTAGGGTTGACACAGGTTGCTCCATTTTGACTCTTTCACATTTCCTCAACACACCATACCCTCGTTTTTTCATCTTCTCTGCTTTGATCTTTGAGATACTGAGTCCTTCACTATTCCTGCGGCCTTTTTCCTTAGCTCTTTCTCAGAGGGTTCGTCCCTTGCTTTCCCAGGTTTCTAACCTTGGTCTTCTCATTTTGTAGCCTTCTACGTTCTTTTGGGCGATTAGTTTTCCACACGATTGCATCAGTCACCTGTGCACTAATGTCTCCAAGTCTGTGTTTCAAACCAGCCTCTCTCAAGTCCATATTCCACCCATTCACTAATTCACGGGTTCATTCAACAAATGTTGATAACCTGAGATCTTACAGTCTAATGAAGAGACAGAGGTGCAAAAAGACAGTTGCAGTGAAAATATGAATTTATCCAGAAAGTCAGTGAGAAGAGAGTGTCTGGGCTGCTGGGAAGTCCTGGAAGCATCTGACCAAGACTTCAGAGCTAAGTAGGGGCTAGCTCGATGTGTAAGGTAAGGACAGCAGCAGGAGAGGCATGGAGATGCATGGGAACCACTAGGACTCAGTAAGGGTACCTGGTAGGTGTGGGGAGGAGGAGGAAGAGGAATCTTCAGAGACAACATTAAAGGGTTGGTCAGACCATGGAGGATCCAGTGTGATTCATGGAATGAATGTGTGGAATATATTTCAAATCAGATCTTTTAGGGTCAGCCTACATTGGCAACCACATGGCATGTGGGTTGGATGCAGGCAAGACTAGAGGCTGGTTAAGGAAGGAGTCTATGGCGGGAGGGGGGTCAGTTAGAGATGATGAGCACCAGGAAAAACTAGGGGTATCTTGGCCAGATATTTAGAAGTGAGAATCACTAGAACCCAGTGACTGATATATACATCAGTCAAGGAAGGAAAGGAGGCATTTTAAACAACTCATGTAATTAATTGGATTATCTGTATCAGGTGCTATAGAAATGCGGAAGCACTCTCATCTTGATGGATTGTGGGCTTGGGGCAGCTCTCAGGAGCTCTCCTACCCAAGGTAAGACTTTGCAGCTCCAGAGAGACCAATTTCCACTACATACACTCACCCCAAAGGAATTAAGACAGGGAGGGAGCAGTAAAGCCCATCCTCAGAGTCATGTGCAGGGAGGTTGGAACCTTTCTTTGCCGGGCACAGACTTTGAAAGAGAAGCATAAAAGGAAGGAATTAATTCCCTTATAGTTTCCCAACCTCTAGATGGAAGCATTTGAAGCTTGCTGATGAGACTGAGAGAAAATTGATGTGGGGTGGACTTCTCTAATTGTGGATTGGAGAACAACTTACTTAAAGGATGGGCTGTACCTGACTCTGTAATCAGTGGGATAGAGGAAAGTTTCTTGAATAGCAATATAAATATAATCCTAGCCCACTTCTTCCTTTGAAGACTTGAGTTTGCTGATGGTGGGAGGAAGAGGATAAAGGAAGGGTTTGCTCCCTGAGAAAATAAGTAGGTTGGAGTAAATGCTCCAGAATTTTCCATTGATGGGGACCACCCAGTTCAGACAGGGCTGGAGGGTGCAGGCTGGGGCTACTTCAGACTGTTCTCTTTGTCTCATTAACACAGCACCTCTCCTGAACATGATGGGGCCACATCTTTTCCAGCAGCTGCCCCTTTCTGTACATTCTTGAAATTACCAAGGGCTCTAAATTTGTGGCACTAAGGATCATGCCAATAAGACCAGCTAACGTCTTTCTTCCCCAAAGGCAAGATTCACCTGGATAAGGATAAGGTGGATATATAATGACCAGTGAAAAAGAGTGCAAATGTATTTCCCCTGATCCTTAGAGAGGAAGGCACGTGAGTGAAGACTGCGTTGGTGTTTGGCCGCTGGTTTAACTCAGGACTTCCCTACAGGTCTATATAACCTAGGATGACTATGGGTAGCTTAAACTTCTAGTGACCATTGAGCTTTCTTGCTTGGAGGCTGCTGTTTGAATGTCATTTTGCAATCTGTCTTTTCTACTAAACTCAGGCACTGGGTGCCTTGTCCTGCTACTGGCCAGGCTGCCTTCCACTCTTGCCTAACTTTCCACCATTTTTCCTGGCAGTCCCAAATTGGAAGGTAGGGTTTGTTATTTGTTCTTGTTTCTTCTTCATGGTTTGGACAACCCTGGTTTACTTAGTCTCTGACTCTAGCTCTCATTAGATTTCCTAAAGGTAACCTTATTTTCTCCATTTCAAAATACTTTTGAAGAGTTTAAAGTTAATTTCCAGAAAACATGTATGATCAGTCCTTTGCCTTGCTGGGAGCTCAGCATTTCTCTCTGCCACGTGTGTACCCAGGAGCTCCTGTGGACTTTCAACTCCCTCTTGTCTTTGTAGGGCAGCTCATATGTACCTCTGGGTTATGGCTATCTCCCCATCTTTCACCAGTGTATTCCTAATATCCCAAAGTTCTCTAGATATGCACACACAGCAGATGCAGTACATGAACCTCAAAAAAACATCCTGTAGCATAGTTTTGATTAAGTGCCCTGTGGTGTTTATTTCTACCCTAACTTGTCTCAACTAAGCCATTACCTCTGCTGGGAAAACTGTCTTGTCGCCTTTATTCTGCCTTCAGGACGTGGCCACAGGGAACACTGTGACCTTTCCAGATTCTTTCCAAACTCTCCTATGAGTTTGTATGGTATTTTACCTAGTGCAGATTTATTGCTTTGAATGCAACTGTCACTAAGATGCTAAACACCTTTAGGGTAAAGAACTTTTTCTAATCCCCACAGCAATTGGTACTAAACTGATAATAGTGACTTCATAAATACTTTGAGTTCCATTTAATTGATATGTCTGGCTCCTAATTGTTTTGTCACTCAAAGCTGACCACCCAGCTAAGAAATCATTGAGAATATCTGCAAAGTACCCTCAGCCTAGCAAGGCCTTTTCCCATCAACACTGGGAGAAAAGCAAAGTTTCTTCCTTCATAAATTCCATTTGGAAACCAGTGAATCCCCATTTTAAGCTGTGATCTGGTTTAAAACACATCTGTGATCTTGTTTGATTATGATAAATGTGCCATCTTATCACGCCAAAAAACATGCAGCTTAAGAAATCTCCATTTATATCTTAAATTTATTTCTGTGGTGAAGATTAGACATATACCTAAAACATCTAAGAAATTGATAGAATTTGTGGGAAATGCAAGGTTTAGATGACCAGTAAGTCAATACTAATTCTGATTTAAAGTAATAAATCTAATCTCAGCTGGGAGACCTGTGGCATATTCTTAATACTGACTGTCTTGCTACACAGGATATGTTTCTATTAGAAGCTGCAATGTCTTGATTGGATCCTATTAATACTGTTCTTCTCATAATGTGTTCCAAAGCTTTATTATGGGCTGTCACATTGCAAAATAATCAACACCCTTTATAAGATCCTATGGGAAACTGCCCTTCAAGTTCCAGGCCACTGAGTTATCATTTGCCTAGTTGGGAAGCTATGTGTGAACACAAAGGCTCTTTCACTATCAAGGCCTTAAGAATTAACAAAGTATCCAGACTCAGCCAAAAAAAAAAAAGAAAACTTACAATTGCTTCATGCCCTGCAAAAGTGTGTTGAGAATGTTGCTGTCTGATTTATAGACAGTGCTCTCTGCAGGCTGCATAGGGAACATGGGTTCACCTCCATCCAGGCATAGTGCTGAGCAACCTGGACTCATGCACAGGGAGCTAGGAGTTAGTACTTCAGTGAAACACCGTCCTGATCTATGGCATCCTCTGAGCATTTTTCCAGGCCCTGAGAAGTGTTCTGATTCACCAATGAATACAGACTTCTAGATCACCCATAATCCCCCTCCTGATTTCACTCTTAATATAGGAGCTTACATACTAAATATATCAAAAACTTCTTGGGAAATGGGCTTGAGATCTAATTTAAAACATTAAATGAAAATTGGCAGAAGTAGTACTACAAAGTAGCAGGGGACATAAGACATTATTGAGACTAGAATGAAATTTTAAATCTCCCTGTATACAAACTCCAGATGAGTGTTCAAGGGACACCGTTTTTTAAACAGGAACATGCAGAAAATAATATTCTCATGGTAGAGAAAGGCAGAGAAAATCAGAAAACAGGGATGTTTCTGAACCACCTTAAATTCAGTATGGAATATGGCAAGAATGATGTTAGAGATTAAAGAAAAATGCTGAGACAAAATCCAAGCTTTTAAAAAATCTACATCATAACCTGCTTGGGGGATTGAATTGGTTTGAAGGCACTATTGGCCAGTGTATCCGTCCTGTTGTATTCAGTACCTAGGTTTGGTTGATTCCCTATCATCAGATATCTGAGGAAGTATGTCTCTGGTCAATTAAGGATTTTTATTCATTGGGTCCCAAACTATTTTATCCCATTAGTTTAGAAGGAGAATTTGTGGAAGTTAAAGATGTGCTAAAACATCAGTAAGCTATTCTAAAATATACCTATAGGATTACAATACATCACACTGGAACAACTTAAAAATTGCCTTTCTAGAACTAAGGGGTTTTAACATACTCCCAGGCCCATCTGAACATGAGCAGTCAGACTTTTTATTCTGGTTCTAAGCCACTTAATTAATTGCATGACCCGGGGCAATCACTTACCTTCTCTGGGCATCTATTTCTCATATAAAGAAAAGACATCCAAGTTTTTGAAAAGTCATTCAAGTTTTTCCAGGTCTAAATATTATAGAGGAAAACTTTTAATAGAATATTTTTCTCTTCCTTCTAATAAAGTCTTGTGAATTTCTTCTTCTCTATAAAAGACTGTAGGGCTGGGGAGATAGCTCAGCTGGTAGAGAGCTTGCCTCACAAGCACAAGGCCCTGAGTTCAATCCCCAGTACCGCAAAAAAAAAAAAAAAAAAAAAAAAAAAAAAGACTGTAGTAACAGATCCCTTGGGCATGTCCCTTTCTGAGGATCAACTGCCATTTGCATTTAGTCAGATACCAACAGTATCTCATTTCCTTACTAAAGTGACTTTTTAAACGATTTTATGACCCTGGGCAACTTAAGCCTTATGTTTCTAAGATATTTATTTTGTGTCTTTCTTACTTTTAATCAGAACAACATATTATGCTTGGAAAAAAATGTGAAAAAGATCCAAGAATGGTTTCCTAACATGCATCATTAAAGTATCACAAAGGTGAAATCTCTGGGTCTGTAGTTCATTTGTTAGTTTGTAACTTACAGATCATTTTTTGAAAAGTATAAACCTTTTGTGTATAAAAAAACGAACAAAGTATCAAATTCTGTACAAGATGGTTAACATTAATGTAGTGGGTAGAGTAATGAGACCTTATGTTATTTGGTGAGTTTAAAATGATCTTCTGGTAAACCTTCAGAGCTGCCCAGCAAGTCAGGGTATGTATTTTATTCAACCTAATAAGTGGCTGGAAATTATCCTAACTCTGCACAGTGAATAGGGAAATGGTGTACTAACAGTGCCACGAGGTGTGCCTTAGTCTTTTTCTTCCTGTGTGCTGACTACTCAATAATACAGACCCTGAAGTTTCTCATGATGTTCTCCCATATAGCCCTCATTTTGTAACAGTTATCCATTTGAGTGTCACTCCTGCTGCTTGTCATTGCAACATTCTCCACCAGGCAGGTTTTCAGAGAGAGGACACCAGTGAAGCCAGGGTCCATGTAAGGAGAGCAGGCTGGAGCTACCCTGCTACCCTGACCCCTGCAAGGCCACTGCTAGCAGTCAGGCCTTCTCCAAGTGCTGAGCCGGTGGATGGTGCTGCCCAAGGGGGTTGTTGGTTGACATGTGTCATTCACCTGTTCATGTGCATTCCATGAATAGCGCCAGGCTTTGGTTTTTGGCAAGTGAGACATTCCTAGAGAATTGTTGATGTAATCCCAGACACTGCTGCTTGGGAGATCTGATGTAAATCCTGTAAATTCTAACTCCTGGGTCTTTCCTTCCTTCCTTTTCCCTTCTACTTTTAGATCAGGGTCCTGCTTGCTCTTTCCTTGTCTTTTCTGTACTGAGGATTGAACCCAGGGGTGTTTTACTACTTCTTTGTTTGCTGAGGCTGACCTCAAACTTGCAGTTCTCCTGCTTCAGCCTCCCTTGTCACCACCACCTCATTCTTTTCTTTCCTTCCTGAGTATTGTAGCAATTTCCTAGTATTGTCAGCCACACTGACCTTCGCAGGGTATTTGTTTCTGAGCAGAAATAGACATCTCTCAGGCCCCTTACAAAGGCTGCAAGTGCACCACATGCTGTATGTTACATGCCACATCCATAATTATCTGGACCAGCCTATTCCCTCTCTATTCTCTCACACACCTTTGAGTGATGCCTGACCAATCATTTTTTTTCCAGTTGCACCAAGTTCCCCCAAATCACTATTTCTTTGAATATATTGTTCCTTTGTTGGGTCAACTCCTCTCTCCTAGCCCATTTGGTGACTCCTTTTTAATTCAAGTGTCACTTATATAGTGTTCTCATGGCCCTTCCAGACTACTTGGGTCTCTCCCCTATGTCCCAGTGGATCCTAGACAGCCCAACCATGAGGCAAATGCCTAACCATCCTATAATTGTTACCTAGATTTTCAGATGACCGGGGCTGAGGACTGGTTTACCTTGTGAGTTTGATCCCTGGGGTGTGCCTGGCACAAAGTCCTTTCTCATTTGATGTGTATTGATTTGGATTGAATTGATCCCCTCTCTGTGCTTCTAAAAGGAACCTAAAAGTACTTCTGTCCTTGCCATCTTAAGACCAGTGATGATACCGGTGTTGAAAATAAACCAGGATTGGGTCTTTGTTCCCCCAGTATTGAAGATTGAACGCTTGAGAAATGCCAAGGCAAGCACAGAAAGTTTTTATCTGAAGGATAGAACAGAGAGAGAGAGAGAGAGAGAGAGAGAGAGAGAGAGAGAGAGAGAGAGAGAGAGAGAGAGAAAGAGAGGGGGAGAGAGAGAGACACGCCTCTACAGAGGAGGGGGTACAAAACTGATGTTCTGCCCCTTTTATCTTTTCTTGTCTCCTCTTCCTATTCTCTTGCCAATGTGGCCAAAAGGTGGGAAAGAAGCCTTCCAGGGGTACATCTCCAAATCTGCCCAGAAAGAGAGGAAGGGAGCTGCCCAGGAGGTACTTCATTAACAACTCCTTGATGGGAGGAACAAATTCCCTGGAGGCAGGTAACCTTGGCAACAGGTCTGAGGAGGGAAAAGTCTGTGGAGGTATTAGCATTTTATTTCCTTCTGAATCAGCCCCCATCTTCCTGACCCAGTCATTCATTATCTGTGTGGACTATCTGTCCTTTTGCCCCCCCTCCTTAATCTGACTTGAATATTTGTGAGATCAGAGGCATCAGGAATCTCTATACCCAAATAGATTAGCACATGTCAAAGAAAGCAGTCAGAGAACCTGTCTTCCTATAATACTGAGTTGTATCTTCCTATAATACAACTGGGCATTTGAGAGAAAACTTTGTTTTTTACATCATTAGATTGGTGCTGTCCAAGGGGTTGTTCATTGAAATTCCACAGATTTCTTGGCCTTTGACTTTGGATTTCCATAGTCCACGTTCATAGATCACCTTAACAACCTAAAAATTTAGTATATGTTGGTCTTGAAAGATGTTAAGTGAGACAGAATGAGCCAGTAAGAATTTTGGTGTTACAATTTTTCTTTAAAATAATTAAAATCATTATTAATTTTAAAAGATCTATGTGGGGGCCAGGGATATGGCTCAGTGGTATAGAGTGCTTGCCTAGTATGGTGAGGCCCTGGCTTCGATCCTTAGCATCACCAAAAGTATAAATAAATTTTTTAAAAAATCTGTGTGGATATTTGTAGGGAATTATAATACATGAGAGAGAAAATTATAGAAATAGATCCATAACTATAGTGACCTTAGTTTTGAAGTTAGCATTTAGTCATGACTTCACAAGTATTTTAGTGCCTCTTAATTCCTGTGAAGTGGGGTTCCCTCCTTTCATCCTGAGTGGAAACCTATCAGGAAGTGTCTTTAAGCCAAAGGCAGTTTTTGTGCTTGAACATCATTCAGGCACAGAAAATCTTGGTGACTCTCAGTTTGCTGTGACAAAATCCAGTTGTGTAACTATACAAGTTATTTGTCATAGTGGATGGGGAGATGCCAGCATAAACATTGCCAAGAAAAAACAATAATGTATATTCACATAGTTCAGAACACTTGTAAACAAGAGACCCTTTCTCTGCCAACTCCAGAAATACATGGGCAGTGAACTTGTTGATTATAGGTAGAGAAGCAAGAAATAAGAAATCTTTTCATTAACCATCTTTAGATAAAATACAGCTGTTGGGAGATAAGGAAGAGATCAAATTTAAAAAGCAATATTGTGATGTTTGCTAAATATTATCTCTTTGTAGAAAATATTCTCTGGGAAGTCTTCCCAAAGCCCATGAGTGAACACATGAAGCTTAACAATCTGTCCATTGTAGCTCTTGTTAAATCCTCGCTTTGGAATCTGTGTTCTTTGTTCTTGGAATGTTGAAGGAGTGCGTTTTAAGCTGACTGGATCAAAGTACTCAAGGTTTACTCTTAGTGGCTGAACATCTTCTGCAACATTGGAGTGCTGTTAACTAAACTGTACACGATGCTGTCTGTTCTAAGATTCCCATACTGACTGGCTCAAAAAAGATCATCTGTAGAATATTCCCCAACATCCAGAGTCACAGAACGTCATATGTTCCTCAGGCAATGCTTTGTGATTCACTCTGAACAACTGCCATCGGTGTCCACGTAAGTGTGGCTTTGTGCAGCATGTACAGGGATGTCATTATGAGTGCCTCGTATTGAGGAAACCCTGCAGAACTGTACATGGGTTTCCACCAGCGAGGTGCTCTCCTTGCATTTGAGAAGATGTTTCCTCAGCACAAAACACAAGTGCAAGATCACATGCAGGGAGGAGTGTCGGAACTTTGGGACACTCTACAGATGCCATGGTGTGGGGAGGGGGTGGTCAGAAGGATGAGACCCTCTGTGTGCCCTGGACCTGTAGCAAGGGGATGGTGATGGATGCTGGGTAGACCTTCAACAACCATCATCTCTAGTTGTCTCCCAAGCGTCCAGAGTCCCTTCCACCTACCCACCCCCAAGCCCAGGGCTCCTGGAGATTAATTAGGCTGAAGTGATCTGTCTCTATCCCTCCAGCTGGACTGTGAGTGGATGTGGCCTATGATTTATTGAGTTCTGTAGCATTCCCCAGCCCTAAGCCCCTGGCAGGGTGCCCAGCACATAACTAATGCTTTTCTTTTTTTTATCAGAACTGAAAGGGCATGATATATGATATAGTAGATTCTTACTAAAACTATTAATTCATTTGTGGTAGTCAATTAAATACTTTATTTTCAAAAATAAATTTTCACAGTTTTAGAGTAAAAACTCTTCAATACACACAGTCTGTAAATTATGCAATGTTTTCTGTCCCATAGTAACTTTAAAATGGGACAGGGTGGAAGTAAGAATGGAAAGGAGGGAGGAAACCAGTTTCCCACATTAAAATGCACATCTCTGTCTCTGTACCTCTTGAGGATTCTAAGAAACTAGTTGACGTTTCTGAATAGTCAATATTCCAGCCCAAAGTGCCTCCTGACTTTATTAAAGTATCATAGCACAGCAGTACCCCCTTCTTTTTATTCTTGCTAGCACACTGTATTTGAAAGTAAAACACCAAGACTTGAAAATAGCTCTTGACTTATACATTTTAAAATTCAGTTTGATCTTGCATTTGTTACATTCTCCCTAATGATGAGAAAAGTGTGCATTCATTTGCTAGGACCTATCTCCCATTTGGCTCTGATTCTACCTCAACTCGAGGTATTTAGGCATCTGCTCTGGCCTACACATCAGGAGTCAAAGATGAATGACCCTGGCTCAGGGTGCTCACTGTAACGTGAGCTCAGAGGAGCAGCTGACACATTCTGTGACTCAAGTCCTTCCCTGCAAAGTCCCTCCCTGTGTTGGATGTCATCTCTAATGACTTCTGGAGGTGAGATGATAGTCACAGAGGTATCAAACAAAACCCATACAAGGTATGTCTTTTAAATGACATAACTTAAAAATGGACTCAAATAGAATTAAACAGACAGCATTACCCTATGTATATTCATGATTACACAAATAGTGTGAATCTACATTGTGTACAACCATAAAAATGAAAAGTTGTACCCCATTGTGTACAATGAATCAAAATGCAGTCTATAAAATAAATTTAATAAAAAGAAGCTAGAAATTAGATTTTCATATGAAATTCTCAATTTTTAGCATAACTTATTTTTTTTTAATTGCATAAGCCAAAAAATAAAAAAAAAAAAAATTTAAAAAATAGACTAAAGAAGCCCAGTTCTAGTAAAGGTTGTTTTGTACATGCTGATAATAATTCTTGTCTGTCAAGCCAAACAGTAAGTAGTTGATGTATATTTGACCATGAATCCTTATCATTATCTTTTGCTTGGGTAAGCACTTAACCAAAAACACACAGCCAATCAAAGTGGTTAGGACCCGAATCCTGACCCCACGTCTGTCTAAAACCTGAAGCTGTGCTCCTAACCACTCTTCTATATTGAATATGTCAGCTTACAACTGCCTGACAAAAGGAAACCACAAGTTTAGCCAAGTAAAAAAAAGACATTTCCAGAGTCAGAGCAGTATCTGTCATGTGACCACAGCTTGCACTATCTCCCTCAGCCAGGGTTCTGCTGGCCGGGAGATGTGCTGGTCACTAAGGCACTCGGACAGTCCAGTCAGGAGGGAAGTGTGGAAATCTACACACCAAGAAAACTCTCTTCTACTGAAAAAAATATGCCATCCGAGGCTAATTTATCACCACCAGGGATTGCATACAGAATGGAACCATCATTTCTGCCCTTGGGTAGATCTGCGTTCATTTGACAAGTTCAAGGAACATCCTATGCGTCGGCGGGAGCAGCAGGAGACACTGCAGATAAATGAGGCAGATGGCATGGCCATCCAGTGTTGGCATGAGGATGGACATATAGATCAGCAGAATAAAATAAAGGGTTCAGAGACAGATGTACGTACGTGGTGGTTTCTGACAGAATGGCAACATGATGCACTGAAGAAAGGAGCATCTTTTCCACAGATGGTACTGAAACAACTGGAGAGCCATGTGGGGAGGAAATGTAACTTAACCCTTTTGAGGGAATACACAGAAACAACAGCACTGGATCCATATGCACACTAAAACTGGCATGGGGCGCAACAGGACTTTCGGTGGTGATAGGAACGTTCTGCATCTTGTCTCTGGTGGTAGTTACATGGGTGTATAAATTTGTCAAAACTCATTAAAATGCATACCTAAAATGGGCATACTTTATTGTGTCTAAATTATTATTACAAATAGATTTTTAAAAATAAATCATACCCTCTAATAACGCCCTGGCTTAAAATTCCCCAGTGATCACTGAATAAGAACCAAACTTTCTGGTGAGGAGATGGGGAGGCCTGAACTGAGGCTCACTACCACACAGTTTCTGATAAGAGGAGATGGCAATGATGGAACAAATCCAAGCAATATTTAAAAGGTGAAAGCAACAACATGTAATTCAGGGACTGGGAATATAGCTCAGTTGGTAAAGTGCTTGCCTGTCAAGCACAAGGCCCTGGGTTCAATCCCAGCACTGCAAAATAAATAAATAAATAAATATTTTTTTTTTTTTTTTAATGTGTGATTCAGTGTTCTGGGCGCATGCAATGGATGAATTGAGGATAGACCCATGCACAGCATGAATGATGGTCCCTTGAACTTAAACTTGGCTTCCTGGAAACGTAGCATGTTTGCAGATAATGAGCTCAGTTTTACTGTGTTAACTTTAAGTTGTCTGCAGAATGTCCAGGTAAAGACATCCAGTGGGAAGTTGGTAATACCAATCTAAACTCAGAAAGAGGACCGAGAACATGGACCTGGGAGGTGTTAGGTTGTGGGTGGGACTAAAGGCATGGATGGAAACTTAGGAAGAACTGTGGGTAAATGCAGATGAGGGCCAGTGAGACTCTAGGGTGATGAGAGCGGGCAGGAAGCCGAGGGCGGAAGCTTGGGAGAGTTTTGAGAAAGAATGATTAATAGTGTCCACTGCCACAAATGTTTGGTAAGGAGAGGACAAAAATTGATAACTAGGAGTGATAGGTGGCCCTGAACAAGAACTGTTTAAGGAAAAAAGCAGGTAAAATTCTGAAAATGGTAGTTTGAGGAGTGACTGGCCGGTGAGGAGTTTAACATAAGATAGGGGATGCTTTCCAAAAGGTAGGAAGGTGCAGAGAGGGAATTCATGCCTGCACATTTTAGTAGGAGAAAAGTGGTGTTTCTTGATTTATTTTGAAAAAACAGGAATACCACTATGCTAAGGTGGTTGATTCACAAGCTAAAGATGTCCATACCAGAATGGAAGCAGGATACCGAACAGACTGAGCACTGGCCAACAGGCTGCCAGATGTCACTGAGGGCCCAGTGAGGTCTGGAGAGCATTTCTGCATTCTGGAAATAATTACTCGGTTGTACGATTCTCTCCAGTGTGCTCCAGCCTCTGGGGAGTAGGAGCTGGGATGACAGGTGTTCTGTTTGATCAACCTCATGGACGGGCAGAATAAATGTGGCATGAGGACAAGGACTGAGGATTTGGGGGATTATAGTCCATGTGATTGGGTCTGGACTGAGACAAAAACAAAGCATACAGATCAGGAGTCAGGAAAGAGACAGACACTGAGAAAAACAGAAGGGCTAGAAAGCAGGCCGGCACACCCGATTTCTGCTACAGGAGGCTGAGGCAGGAGGATCATAAGTTCGAGACCAACATGGGCAACTTAGGGAGACCTGTCTCAAAATAAAAAATAAAAAGAACCGGGAAATAGCTCAGAGGTAGAGCACCCCTGGCTTCAATGCCTAGTACCAATAGAAACAAACAAATAAAATAAAACAAAACCTGGAAAGCCTAGTGAGGGGAGTAGGATCTGGAAGGATGGCCGATGGTAGTTAAAGATGATCTATTTAGAACATGATAATTACTTGAAACTTCAGAGCTTAGAATTTGGAGACCAGGTGTGACCGTAGGATTCACAGTGGGAATGTAGGATTGAGGAGTAGGTGAAGGTTAGATCTTTGGACATAGAATGCAGCCACCTCTAGTGCCACCCCACACATCCTGATGTTGCCCACTGCCTCTGGGAGGCAGATGAGGATTGAAACCAGGGAATTCAGGGAGAGAGAGAGGGGGCGGGGGCAGAGAGCTCACAGGTGCAGGGGAAATCGCATGAGGTACCGGGAAGGAATGTCCTGGAAGTCATAATGGCAAGTTCTGAGAATGGCAGACTCATTCCAGAGAGTCCTTCCAAATGCTGGCTGAGCTGGAGCGGGGAGATAGACTGAAGTGATGTTTCCTGGAAGAGGCTAAGGACACCTCCGGTCACACTAAGGTCACAATGAAGACAGGTGACCGGGTAGAAAGAAACCTTGTCATGCTGAATGAAAGACGCCTCAATTTTTGAACTCCGTGAAGTAAGGGGACATCAGTTTAAAAGGAATATCGTTGTTCCTACTAAAGAGCTATATGTTTTAGTAGCAAAAGATAGCAGAGTCACACTGTTGAGATTTCTGTGAAACATGTAATTTAACATTGGAACACATTCTTGATTTGTGTTTTATTTAAAAATGATGTGGGTTAGTATTTGAGCGTGATTGCTAACTTTTTACGAATAGTATTTTAAAGTATAAATTGTGATATTTCTGTGTGTGTGATTGTTCTCTCTTAACAGGTTTTTAAGCAAGCACCAACTTCATGGATGCAGGACGGGTTTGCCCCATGGCCTGTTCTGAACAGCGTGTTGTCTGAGACAAGATTCCACTGGCAAACCATCTATTGCCTTACCGAGCAAGCAAAGAAGATGGATCTGTTGAAGAGCCATCTGACTGTGTGCTTTCTACCTTCTGTGCCCTTTTTAATCCTAGTGTCCACTCTAGCAACTGCTAAGAGTGTGACTAACAGCACTTTAAATGGCACTGACGTGGTCTTGGGCTCTGTGCCTGTAATCATCGCCAGAACTGACCATATCATCGTCAAGGAAGGGAACAGTGCCTTGATTAATTGTAGTGTTTATGGCATCCCTGAACCACAATTTAAGTGGTATAATTCCATTGGCAAGCTGCTGAAAGAAGAAGAGGATGAGAAGGAGAAAGGAGGAGGTACGTACGCTTCAGAGTTGTCTTGAATATCATAAAATATAAACACAGACAGGCCAGCACCCTTAATGTTAGTTGTTCTCATGGAAATCACTTAAAAATACTATTTTGTCTTGTTTTTTCAGAGGCAGGAGAGAGAATATATATCCTTAAAGATTGAAAGCAGTAATTCATTTTTTTTTCACTCATTGATTAGAAGGCAAGGGGCAAACATTGAAGTCTTTTAAAGGCCTCCTAGAATTCTGTGATATAATGCACTCAAAACCATTATAGAGACCCTAAGTATATGTTCCATTTGCAAGGGAGTTTTGTTTTCTTTCATGGAAATGGCTCAAATAAACAATATAGCAGTTGTTTAGCATTAAATGTCAGTTTAATTCATCCACTGTGGATTTGAAAACCACACTTCTTAAAAGAAGTCTCTGTGCAGATTCTCAGCCACTGGCAAGGATCATCCTGTGCTCCTTGGGAACCTGGCTGAAGTTTTCAGACTGAGCCCAAGAGGGAGGGAAAAAATGGCATGGGACAGTAGGGGAATGCTCGATTTTTAATGAATGAGTTTCTGACCCAAAAATGTGAATCGCCTTCCTAAGCACAGCCAGAGAGGATGGAGTCCTAGGGAATCAGTACACTTCTTGTTTTAGATGTGAGAAGTAATTGTCTGAAAACCCAGGCTTGATCTGATTGACCTGAAGGAGTTAATCTACTTTCCTCAGCATTTCACTGTGTGATAAAGTAGGGCAGTGGGGTGGGGGAGTAAAAAGATCATTGTTCTGGAGTGGCAGATTATTCCTTTCTTTCATTCCTGTTGGGCCCTCCCCTTTAACCAGTGAACAATCCCCAGAAGAGCTTCTGCTCCAGGAAAACTTACATTTTTAATCTCTTTCCTTCATTTTATCTTAATTGCTCTGAAAAAAAAAAAAAGAATAGAGGCTAATGCCTCCTACCTCCTCAGGAGTTAAGTGAATGGAATTTTCTTGCAATTACATACTTCTGTCATGGCCTGCCATGTTCCCAGTGGTTAAGGTGGCCAGAAGTCTAGCTGCCTGGGATGCGGGCTTTTGTAATGCTATCACTGACATTGTTTTTGGTTAGCTATCCAAGGTTGTACAGTATAATAAAACTTCTTCCCTTAAGTCAAAATATTATATTTTATGAATCATGAATGTTTATGCTAGGAGGGTAGAAATCTTTCCCCATCACATAAAATTGTAGGACCATAGGAATTTTCAGCTAAAAGAGCCTTGACAGACACTATTGTTCAAATCCCCTTTTACTGACATTTTCCCAAGGTCCTGCTGTTAAATTAAGTGGGTATGACTAGAGCCATCTCTACTGAGAGCCAAATGCTGAGGGAACACCCCACCCCCCACTGGTTTCCATTCCAGCACCCTTCCTCCACAACTGTACGTCAGGAGGATGTGACATCACACTTATGAAGGCAGGGCAGTAGCCATGGTAATGGGCACACTTAGGCCCCTGTCCCTTACCAGACCTTTCTGCTATGTAGGGCCACTGCTAAGATATCAGGGTGACTGAATTGAGGGGAACAAGAACTCCAAGCTGAATCTACCTTTCACATGGACCCTGAAGCAAAGGTTATCCATGGGTGTTGAGGAGTTGGGTCTGGGGCACTAAGTGGCTAAGTCCTAAGAAGGAAGAAAATCACAGGCACAGCATCATGCTGTGCTGGGGCCTAAATTTCACTCACAAAGCTTTGAGCATTATCCCTGAGTTGTACCTGAAATATGTAAAGCCTTCATTGAGAAGGTCCTTGTAACTATGAACTCGGTACTGGCAAGCAGATGCCATTCCTTGCCTTCATCATCTGTATGTGGAGGGGTTGAACTAGATGGTGGTCACATTTGGTTCAGTTTTCTTTATTTGTGGAAGCTCAGACTGTCTATGGTGGTGACCCCGTCAGTGAACGTCAAGCTCCAGGTTGCTCTCTGACAGCTTTTGGCATAGAGAACTGCTCTATCAGAACTTAACACTCCTGCTATAGCCTGCAGCCTTGCTGATAAATCTGTTAACTGTTTCAAATCTCATAAGATGCACTTTTGATTTTTAAAAAGAACTCACAATACTAGTACTTGATGTTCCAGCTCAGCTTTTGCAATTATAATGCATAATACTAGTAATTTCAGAGCAGAAGTAACATCGGGTAATACACAAAGCATTACACCTACCCACCAAGCAACACATAGAAAATAGCAGAAAGGAGATTTTTAAATATTAGAATTCAGAGCTAGAATGGCCTGTTAGAGAACCCACAGTCTTTAACTTTTCATTACTAATGGAGGAAATATCAATTTCATAACACAGACATAGATTTCAGTTTTCAAACCAATAGGCTAGAAGTTTAAATGGAGCCATATTTAATTTATAATTCAACAAAGTTGAATACGGAGTGAAAAAATGATGCTAATATCCCAGCCCCTAACCTAGATACAAGGAGGGCTACCATTTAAATCAAACTAAAAAAATTAAGATAATCATCATTAACAACTACTGTCATTTACTAAGCCCCTGTACTAAGTAACATATTGTTTCTAATCTTTATGACGAGCATGGCAGTGGGTTTTATTAATCCTCCCATACAGAGATGAGAAGGGGAGTCAGTGGGGCAGATGTCACACAACCAGAGCATGGCCAGCTGGTGTTGATTCTCCCTCTGTGCCACCAGCATCTGCTGCCCTTAAGGTTGCAGAAATATTGAAGGGCCGCTAACCCAGCCTGAGGGAATGTGGGAGGAATCCCTGGGTGGAAGAGTCATCATGACCACCAGCAAAGCTAAACAGAGTGAGAATCCGTGGACAGCCTGTGTGTGCACATGGGACACACACACAACTACATTTAGAATCACCTGGTGAGCTGCTCATGGAGCATACTACCACTGACTTACTCTGGGATGAGCCCAGAAGGAGACACTTGGATTTCTCATTCGGACTGAGAAGAGAGCTGTTATTCATGCTGGCTTCACCAGTCCCCGACAGAACGGGCTATGTCCTGTCATTGGCAGGAGCAGCAGCTGGTTACTTGGCTTCTCTGGTGCTTATCACTTCAGTTTCACAGGGTCAGGAGGGGCTAATGTGTAATTTGTATCTGGAAGGAGATTTTTTTTTTTTTTTTTTCTTTTTTGGTAGCTACCAAAGAAGTTGTGGGATGGTCCATCATCCATATTGCAGAAGTAACTCAGAATTCAAACAACAGGAGTAACCCCAAATGGCCACAATAGCTACTGTTTCCTGTTTTCTTTTTGCTACAGGTAGAGTAGAAATGTATAGTTGCCAGGAAGTATGACGAAAAAATTCCAATTATTTCAGGTACTAATAAGCCAACATTTTTGTCATGGCTTCTTACTGTGATTTTAAATCATTTAAATTCACATTAGCACCTTTAAGGTATGATAAGTGTTTCAAGAAAGCCAGCTGAAGCTGGAGCAGGGGCACAAACCTGTTAATATCAGCAAGTCCGGAGACTAGGGCAGGAAGATCCCAAGTTCAAGGCCAGCCTCAGCAACATAGTGAAACTCAGTCTCAAAATCAAAAAATGGGGGCTGGGATGATAGCTCAGTCGGTAGAGTGCTTGCCATGCAAGCACAAGGCCCTGGGTTTGATCCCCAGAACCGCAAAAAAAAAAAAAAAAAAAAATCAAAAAATGAAAAGGGCTGGATGTAGTTCAGTGGTAGACACTCCTGAGGGAAGGAGTAAGGGAGGGAGGGAGGTAAGGAAGGAAAGAAAGAAGGAAACCAGCTGGTGTGGAACCTTGTAAACACATCTGACTTGATAGAGATTAAATTTGAAATTATTTCTTTAAGTTAGGCTTTCTGTGAATGTTTCATGCTCTTGTAACATCCTGTCACCAAAAATATTTTTTTTTAATTTTTTTTTGTAGTTGAAGATGGGCAGCATGCCTTTATTTTATTCACTTATTTCTATGTGGTGCTGAGAATCGAACCCAGTGCCTCACACATGCAAGGCAAGCACTCTACCACTGAGCTATATCCCCAGCCCCACCAAAAATATTTAAGAATTTTCTTTAATGAAAACATACATGAGTCAGCTGAGCTGATTTGCATAAAGTTCACAGTGGTCAGGGCTGCTGCTCTGGTATTGTGGAATTCATTGCTATTCGTTTACATTGTTCTGTTGTTGTTGTTTTGTGAACTCTTTAATAAGCTGTGAAATGTATTTTAACTGGTTCTGGGAGAGACAACAAGCCAGCCAGGTTTTAAGACTGCGGTATATGACCTCCCTACTTGACATGCATATACATATCACATACATAATGTGTCAGTGTGTCAGTACCCATGACATCAAATGCAGAATAGCTTCTAGCTCTAAGATCAGTATAAAGTAGTATATTGACCTATATAAATATTATACCAAATTCCTCATTTATTATACTGCATACTTGTGAAAAAACTCATCAAAATAATTAAAATTTATGTAATTATACACACACACACACACACACACACATATATAATTGGAATTTCTGAAGACTCACACTAGTCTTTGAGCAAGTTCCTTGACTTCTCCAAGTCAGTTTTCTCATTCATGAAATATAGATAAGACTTTTGTACTACCAAGCAGAGTTTTGAGTCTTGAAAAAAAACTATTGTTTAGTAAATACATAGCATACTACTTGGAAGATAACAAGCTCTCAGGAAGTGGCAGCCATTGTTATTATTCTAATTGTATAATGTTGTACAATATCCTCTTCACATGCCAGAATTCCAGTTTCTTAGTGTAGTGTATTTTGTAAAGAAAATAAATCATTTTCTGGGTGATTTCTTATTCTCAATCTCAGTTTCTCAATCTTTTAAAGACTCTTTTAGTAAACACCAGAAAATTTAATATTCCATACACATTATTTGAAATTTCAAAATAATGTTGCAACCCCTATGGTAGCAAGTTTGTTAATTTCTCCTCCTTCAGAGGACTCCCTTCCCTGTGTATCACTTTTGTGAAAAAGTGCCCTTTGATTTCCAATACGCTTTTACCTCTGAAAAGCAGAGTGTGTGGAAATTTCCAAGGATACACAACTTACACAGGGTAAGCTTTACCTTTGCCCAATCCAGTGATTTTCAGCTAGAACCTGTTTTCTACCGAGAGCCCATGTGGCCAAATCTGAAGACACTTCTGGTTATGATAACAGAGGTTGCTGTGGGGAGTGATTCTACTGTGTAGAAGCCAGGGATGCTGCTAAACAGCCTACACTGTACAGGACAGACCCGCTACAGCAAACATTATCCAGCCCAGAATGCTTCAGTGCCAAGAATGAGAAACCCTTCCCAACCCAAAGGAAGGCCTTTGGCTCACTAAAAGGAAAACTTCCAAAGTAGGTTTTGGAGTCAGGTGTTTGAACCCATAATGTATTTAGTGTATTTTTCCATAAGAGGGTTTAACTTATGGCATATTTGTTTTATATTAAGCGCTGACCTGGTAACTGCCATTTATGTGTTTCCTTAGAGAGTCGTCCTTCATTTTGGATGTGAGCCCCTATAGCTTCAGTCTGAGCAGAGAAAAGACCCCTTCAGCTCCATCTCCAATACGGAAGACAGCTGGGACTCCCAAAATGGAAGTTATCCATCTGAAGCAAATGTAGGGTGCTCTTGTTTGGGGAGACCACCCGTAGCTACCCTCAGAAAAGACTATTGCTAACCCACACGGAATTACGTACTTGGCACTTTTTTAAACAAATTAAAATCACTAGATCAAATTAGCTAGAGTATCAGACGTTTCCTTTTACAGAATGTAAAAAGGCTGTAGGTTCTTATCAGATATTAATACCTTTAAGCATATCAGAACTGCAGGTTCTAAACAGCAAAATTCTTCCACGCCCACCCTCCTGAGCCTGGCCTGTGTTGTCCCAGGCTACCTCTGCTCCACATGACATGGGCAGTAGCTTGCTAGAGTTGTCCTGTTATTCTCTGAAGAGGTCTCTTAGGAGGATTGGTGGGTGCAGGGGGGAGCACAAGAGCCCTGCAGCTTGTGATGTTTATAGCCTGACCCTTTGCAGTGGCTTCAAGGAGCTATCATCTACTGCAGAAGCCTTGAAACAGGTACAGCCATGCAGTACTAAATTTGTTTTCAATTCTGTTTTGTAAAAAGGCATGGGTTCTTTCTCTGCAGTAGTCTGTATTTCACATAGTGGAAAACGTGCACCATGTTTATTGGCACAAACACCATATTTTGTGCTGATTTGAAGGTCAATTCAGTGGGAGACCTCATTCAAGTGAATATTCTGTTTATGTTTGCATAAACTTGGGTTGGGACTCTCACCACCTGCATATTTTTAAAGTTGAGTTCAAGAAAATAACACACTCGTTTTGGTAGATTGAACTCTCCTCCTTGGAAAGCAGGGGTACGTGAAACTTTAGAGTCCAAGTATCTAAAGGAGATTGTGAACAAAGTTTTAATCTGTTTACCCCACTCCTTGGGGATCTAGATAAACTGCATCAGTTTGTTTATACATTCATATTCACCAAGTGTATGGTATCTCTGGGGACAAAAATCCTTTCTTTCAAATAAGTAATTTGTGGAAAGTTCTGAGCTTGGTATTTGGGTATACTGTTAATTTTCAGTACTTAGTGATCCTCCAGAAAAGCTGAGAAGATTTAGGATTTCAGTTAAGATGGATTTTGGAGAAAAACTCTAATGACAGAGTCTTTGTAGACTATGCTCTCTCTTTCCCTGTGGTTCTTCATTTTCTGCTTGTGTTAATGAAGTGCATTTCTATGCAGCAGTAATCTGGTCAGAAGTTGTTTGCATGAGCAATAGATAGTTCTTCTGGTGCCATATATTGGTTGCATGTTGAGTCACAATGACTCCTATTGCACAGAATTTCTTGCTATTTTTAAGTTTTTAACTGCAGCCATGTGATGCTATTAATCTTGTTACTAAAAGGCCTACCTGGCATTGATATCAAATGTGCCATAATGTGTGCAGGCCACCATGCTGAGCACATTTATGCCAAGTCAGTCACCTTCCTGGTATAGGACAGAGCTATGGCTTCTCCCAGAGACACCTGGCAGAGAAAGAAAGCTCTAGCGCTATATCCATGGGGAGAAACATTATTTTGAAAAGGAGATTATTTTTCATTACCTTGATTTTCTTGCATTCATTATTGTTTCCCCAATCTAGGCTTGCCTGATTGGATGAATTTCAAGGAGTCTAAAACTGAGTCGTAGGCTACAATCATTTTAAATTTGGTTGGATTCCTCCAAATCAATCTTCCAAAGGTTTGATCAGCCTAACTTCCTGCAATGCCTGGATGTGTCTTTTTCCCTATATGAAAGGTCAACATTACTTTGATGCCTTTTAATTTTAATTTATTTAATCAGTAGTAATTTTGTACACTTTGACATTTTTGCAGTCATTTTTTTGTGTGAATTACCTGCTTATATCCCTTTTCTTCTTTTGGGTTTTTGTCTTGACTTGCTTAATTCATAGGAGTCCTTGAAATTTTATAGTCATTAAGCATTTGCCTGTCAAATATTCTAGAATTTTCTCCCAGCCATTTGCCTTTAACTTTTCTGTAATATGACATATTTTATAGTTCAAAAATCACGATTTAGAGGAAATCTGCATTTTCCTTTACAGCTTCTGAGGCTTTTTGGGTTTTGTTTTTAAGACACTAGGGATCGAACCCAGAGACATTTTATCACTGAGCTACATCCCCAGCACCCCCTTTTTTATTTTTTGAGGTAAGGTCTTGCTAAGTTGCTTAGGCCTCTCTAAGTTGCTAAGGTTAGTATCAAAGTTGAAGATTCTTCAGTCTCAGCCTCCTGAGTTGCTGGGATTACAGGTGCCATTATGCTGACACATGTACTTCTGAGATTCCTAAGATGCTTGAAAAAAGGTTTTTCTATCCCAAACTTATAAAAATATTTTTTATCCTCTAGTAATCTTTTACTTTTAGTTCCACATTTATATCTTTAGAGTACTTGGAATTTTTTATGGATTTCATAAAATAGGGGTTTACCTTTACTTTTTGTCAAGTGACCAACTGTTACCCTAATAGCTATCCCCACTGATTTGAAATGCTGTCTTCTTCTTTTAAAAATCCCCATACTCAGCTCTATCTGCTCCCAGACTTTCAGATTTTCCTCACTGATTTAATCAGGAATCAGAAATGGCTTGAGATGTGATGGTGGAGTTTGAACTGGGCTAAGAATGGGTCAGGCCGGGACTTGGCAGGGAGGTAGGAGAGCCTTCCAAGCAGAGAGGAAGTGGGTAGGAAGGTCCCGGGACCCCTCTAGGACAGGTCTGCCTGGGAAGGCTCATGTCAAATGAGGTACAAAAGTAGAAGGGCCAGCTGCTCTCCTCCTGGATATACAGAGCTCTTGCCCACAGTGGGCCCTTCTGTGATCGCCCTGCATTCCTCTCCAGCCTTGTTTCCATCCGAGCCCTGCTCCATTTCACACTTGGCTTGTCAGCTGCAGCAGCTCCCCTGTGTTCTGGCTTTTGCTCACATGCTCCCTCCCTCTGCCACCCCCCTCTGGACTTCAGAGTCCTTTTACTCCCATTCCTCTTCTACCCGCCCCCGGCTAACACCCCCTTCTAAGAAGCCCTTCCCCTCCCCCACCCAACCCACGTGCTCACCCTCAGCACAGGCACTAACTGGACCTTTTGCAGGAGTCTGTTTCCCTGTTGGGCTGGGTGATTGTTGTAGTCAGGAATCGCGTCCTAACTCATCTTTGTATTCTCCTCCTCTAGTGTGGAGCCTGGTACACGGACAATTTGTTCAATGATATTGGTTGATTGAATGAATGAGCAAGATAAAAAAGATCGCTGCCCTTCTAAAAATCTCAGCTTTGTTGTGCAGCGTAGCGCAGGCATTGCAGTTACAGCTCAGACACAACATCTGCAAAGGAGGGATTTGTCGCCACCACACTTGGATTCACATGGGGGAGATTTTCACATGTGACTCACATGCCTGGGGTTTCTAGGGGGAAGACTGACAGATTCCTGGGTGATCTCCAGTTGTACAACAGTGCCTTACCTTACAAGATGGCAGTGGGAAGAGAAGGGGTGAGGAAGTTCATTCCAAGGGGTTTATGATTTGAGCAGGGCATAGGAAATGAATGAGGGAAAAATGCTTTACATACACATCTTTCTTGTTATATTCAGAAAGTAATGGTTAAGTGGCTGCCTCTTCTATTGCCTCCAAAATCAGCGCCTCCAGAACTGACTTGGCATGAGCTGCTGGCAGTTCAGGTATTTATTTGTACTGAAGCAGTGAAGCTTCATGAAAATTTAATGCATAGCTTTGACATTCCTACTCGGTTACAGTTTAAACTAGTTGGGAACATCAAGTTGTGTGTACTTGCCTCATGTGGGTAGCACTGAAGATCCAGTGACAGTCATCATGGGTGGGTTTTTGTTTGTTTGTTTGTTTGTTTTTCTAATCTTTTAATGTCTGGCAGCCAACACCAGAACCCTTCCAGAACGAGTCTCGTGGTAAGGTGCTTTTAGACAGAGATGCATGTGCTCACGGTGTTCCTGCCTGGGCAGGTACAGCATGCAGATTCTTCTTAACCTGGCCCAACCTGATGGGGGAAGACCCCAGAACAGAATGGGGTCTCTTTCTAGTTTTCAGAGCTCTATGAAGTAGAACATGCAGAAATCTGTTCTTCACTAATCAAAGGGGAAGCTGAGGCTGAGAGAAAATATTTGGAGCCTTAATTTCTGGAAAGGAATGAATGGTTCAGCATAGAGAGACAGATGTGTATGACCTTTGAGGTCAGAAGGTCAGAACTTTAGTTCTTCTGACATAGTCCTTGGATATGAGAGAGAGAGGGAGAGAGGGAGGGAGAGAGAGAGAGAGAGAGAGAGTGAGTGTGTGTGTGTGTGTGTGCGTGTGTGCATACGCACGTTTTGCCTTCTGAAAATTTTAGACTTGTTTTGTGGTCTGGTGATAGAATATTTAATCCAGGTCATATAGTCATGTTACCATATCACACATGAATAGAATCCTAAGTAGCATTCATAATAACTTAATCCATAAAATAAATATGGGTGTGTGTGTGTGCACGTTCTAGAAGAATCTAGTAAAGACTAAAAACTGAAGAGTTGTTTCATGCCTTTGTCCTACATTAGAACAAGAAACTACTGGTAGAGAACTGTTATTTCCGCCATTTGATCCAGTTGTTTTGGGATCACAGTATGTGTATTCATATTTGTTGTGACTTATAGTAAAGTCAAAGATGCATGACTGCTCTTCAGACTTTAAGAACAAAAGAGATTGAATGTTGGATAAACTATCTAAGAGGTTTTATTCTAAGGATCCACAGTCCTGGGCTAAGAATCAGAATATACTCCCAAGTTATTCTTCATCTGCCAAACACCTCACACTTTCCCCTAGAATGAACCATTGGTATTGGCTAGTCAGGTTGAGTTGGATTCTAAACTATGTCCTTTTTAACAATGTAACAACACACTTTTTTTTTTTTTTTTTTGAAGGTCAGATCTTATTTATTTGTTATTCTTAAAAATTCTTATTTTTTACTGTACTCAGAAGTAGAAGCTTTCAGAGAGGACAGCCTGCGTCTCTTGGCAATCTGCTCCTGGAGTTTTTACACACTTTTAAAGTATCTACAAGTTGTCTGAGTTTAACTGCTTGATTCCAAGTTAGATAAATACAGTTCAACAGACAATTAAAGTATGTTGGTCCAGGCACGGTGGTGTACACCTGTAATCCCAGTGGCTCAGGAGGCTTAGGCAGGAGGATCTTGAGTTCAAAGCCACCCTTAGCAACTTACTGAGGCGCTAAGCAACTCATTGAGACCCTGTCTCTAAATAAAATACCACATAAGGCTGGGGATGTGACTCAGTAGCCCCTGAGTTCAATCTCCGGTACCAAAAACAAACAAACAAACAATAACAACAAAAGTTGGAAAAGAGTTATAGAGAACAAATTCAGAAACATTTTAAAATATTCAGTAGAGGAAAGCATCCATACCTTGTAACCAGTATGTATTTTTGTGTTTTCTTTTTCTCTTAACAGTTAGATAAAATTACCATTAAATTTGTTATTCCGATGTAGGGAAAAAACTTTATATTTCTGTCAGATGCCTCTCTCCTTGGTGTTCTCTTCTGCTTTTCTTCTTTTTGCCCAAGTATACACTATTTTATCCTTGTGTTTACAGGATTTCTCCATAAAACAGGTTGGGATGGGAAAGAGCTAGCAAATTGATCCTAATCATTCCCCACACAAATAACAGCACCTTCTCAACCTCCTGCACCCTATTTCTTCCTATATTTCTCAACCAAAGGAGGAAGATAAATATGAGAAATTCCTGCAAGTCTAGTCTATAAGTCTCTGGAATCCAGTTTCTTCAAATAGAATAAACTTTCCATCAACCAGTGTGTGTGTGTGTGTGTGTGTGTGTGTGTGTGTGTGTGTGTGTGTGTGTGTATTTTCCTATACCTGCCAGGGTCCACTTTATAAAACATGCAGATGACAAGACAATAAATTGATAATGTAATTTCCCTGGCCTGAAATCATTGTCATATAGTGTCTAAATATGCAGCTGAAGAATCAGAATTCATACTCAGGGAAGAAGAGCTACGGAAAGCTCACCCATGCCCCATCTGAACGGGAGAGAATGTCACAGATGAGATGCTAGGTTCGTGTGCTCATACATGTCCACCAGAAACTGGAATGTCAGTAGCCTTCCAAGACCAGGTTTGTCTACTCCTGGGGGCAGGACACTGGCTGAATTGTTGGAAAAGGTTCACTGAGGGACACCAGGAGCCACTCTTCACAGATGTCCTTTCAGAAAGGCAGAGGAATGTGTCCATCTACCAAGAGGCCTCCTGCCAGGTTCACCAGAGCCAACAAGTCAGGCATGGTAGCCCAGCAAGGTACCTCACTGCTCTGTGGAGCCTCTTTAAGAATGTTCCTTGGCATAGAGGACATTGAAATAGAACAGGCCCTCTGTTGCTTCATTCCACAGTCCATTGAGACACTGGTCACTTATATGCTTCAGAGTTTTTTGGTTTTTGTTTGTTTTTAAGCATGCTGATTTGGGGAAGCATCAAGCTTTTGATTAAAAATAAAAGTTACTGCCATAAAGGGAAGAAATAAGTAACATAAACTGAAATAATAGATACTTTAAAAAAATATGTGTTAAATTGATCCAACTCTCTGTAGAGTGGATTCTCTGGTGGATTCAGGGAATTAGAGTGCTCTTATCAAGAAATATCTGCCTACTCCTTAGAACTCTCAAGACACCTGGCATGGAGCCTCTTTGCTCTATAGGACAGCCTAGGGAGGTAGTTGGATTTCATTTCTCACTCAGCCCCGAGACCCTGAAAGCAAACCTAGTTTCTTATTTCCCAGGGGTCTTCTGAGCTGCAGGGATCCAGTCTAGGAACAAATATAGATAGTCGCTGGATTCAGAACCTCACTCCCAAGACAGCACAAGATCCTTTCCAGGGAGGGGATAGAAGAATTGCATTTTCCAAAGTGCATTCTTTTATGTCAACCTTATTTTCATTGTCATGGGCCTAATTTGTTTGCAAGGCTAAAAGCAAACTGATAGGAATGCATACCCAGCCTCTGAATCTTCACATTATCAGCCTGTAACTTGAAGTAGTCTAGAGTATTCATTGCAGATTGGCAAAATTAATGACATAAATTATGTTCAAGTTAACTGAGATCGTAGAAGGATAACATCAATCTCCAATGTGAGAAACTCAAGTAAACAATTATAATTGATTTACTCTAGATTTTCTATCGAATCTTAAATACTTCATATTCTGCGAGGCATTGAACTTCCCAGTGAATATGTATTCAATAGTCATGTCCACAGGCAGTCTTAAAAAATCAGATGCTACAGTCAAGGAGTTCTTTTATAATAGGAGTGTTTTCCAGATCATTCCTCTCATTTTCCACTAGGATGTAGAGTTGTACCATATTGTGTGGTGGTGAAGAATGCAGCCTTGTGTCTAGGTCCCTTGCCTGGCATGAGAGGGGCCTTGAGTTCAATCCCAAGCACCTCAAAAAAAAAAAAAAAAGAAAGAAAGAAAAAGAAAAAGGAATACAGCCTCTTCATTAAGTACAGTCCATCTTCTAGTTTTTACCACTTCCAAACATTTGGCCTTGGGAAGACAAACCAGGCCTCGTTTTCTTTATCCTATAAAATGGGGCCAGTTTTAGCATCACCACACAGAGCTGGTACAGAGATTAAATGAATGAATGCATGTCACTGGCACATAGTAAGTCAGAGTTCCTTGTCACTGTTAGTAGAAGAAGGTGTGTTTTGAAACACAGTGTATGTCTGTAGTAACGGGGACTGTATGTCCTTGGTTGGATTCTCTTCTCTCCCAACAGGAAAATGGCAGATGCTCAGTGGCGGCCTCCTGAATATCACCAAGGTGTCCTTCTCAGACCGTGGAAAATACACATGTGTGGCTTCTAACATCTATGGCACTGTGAACAACACGGTGACCCTGAGAGTCATCTTTACCTCTGGAGACATGGGCGTCTACTACATGGTTGTCTGCCTCGTGGCCTTCACCATCGTCATGGTCCTCAACATCACCCGCCTGTGCATGATGAGCAGCCACCTGAAGAAGACCGAGAAAGCCATCAATGAGTTCTTTAGGACAGAAGGTGCAGAGAAGCTGCAAAAGGCATTTGAGATCGCCAAGCGGATCCCCATCATCACCTCAGCCAAAACTCTAGAGCTTGCCAAAGTCACCCAGTTCAAAACCATGGAGTTTGCCCGTTATATCGAAGAGCTTGCCAGGAGTGTGCCTCTGCCTCCTCTCATCATGAACTGCAGGACTATCATGGAGGAAATCATGGAAGTGGTTGGGCTAGAGGAGCAGGGGCAGAATTTTGTCAGGCATACACCAGAAGGCCAGGAGGCCACAGACAGGGATGAGGTGTACACGATCCCAAACTCTCTGAAGCGAAGTGACTCTCCCACCGCTGACTCGGATGCCTCCTCGCTGCACGAACAGCCTCAGCAAATCGCCATCAAGGTGTCTGTTCACCCCCAGTCCAAGAAAGATCAAGCGGATGACCAAGAGGGCGTACAGTTTGAGGTCCAAGATGAAGAGGAGACAGAACCGTCAGCCGAACGTTCCCCGGAAACAGCAGAGCCTTCTACAGATATAACATCCACAGAGCTAACATCTGAAGAGCCGACACCTGTAGACGTGTCAGATCGAGGACTGCCACCAGCTCACCTGGAAACAACAGAGCCAGCAGTGACACATGACAAAAACACCTGCATTATTTATGAAAGCCATGTCTAATAGCAACTCTGAAAAGCTATGCATATCCAGAAAATCAGGGGCTGCTCCTTGTAACACAGATGTAGTACGCACTTGCCGCTAAGCCTTACCAGGAGACTCATCCCTTAGGTAGGAGTGATGCCATTGGAAAAGGGGAAACACCTGCACACAGTTTATGTGACTGGAACCTCCTCAGTAGAAAGGATGCGAGAAAGATCAGGGCGCAGAATTGATAGTGTCACACAGAAGGTATCTGTCCTTGTGGTATGAATTTTAGAGGCCATTCTCTGCCAAACCCCTTAATTGGCGCTGCCCTTCTGGCAAAGAGTACACTACTGTAACATATTCTGAGTTCAAGAGCTCTGTCCAATGCATCTGCATTGCTTTTCCTTTTAAAAATTATAGGTCTGCTACAATAGCAAACGCACGTACATGGGTTTGTTGCACTTTCTTCTCAGTTTTGATTATTTTCACTGTTCCTTTATAATAGAGTAGTTGATATTATATTAATACTGATTGCTCTTTCTGATTAAGTCCCCTCCTCCACCTTCATTTTTATTTTTCTCTAGAAGGTTTACCTCAGAGGCTTTGGTATCAGGCACCAGTCCCAGGACTGATATCCACAAGTCGTCTGTAATGTTCCAAAGTAGTTGCTAGGTTCATTTTTTTTTTTTTTTCATTCCCCAGATCTGTTTTCATACATTGCTTTTCGTTTGTTTCCAGTGAAGCTGCTCTTATGAAACTGAGAAATACTTTGCCCCAGAATAGCACTTTAATAGTCAAATAAAAATGTGTTTACCTGTCCAATTCTGAGAGCCTTTTGGTGAGCTCACCTGAGGTGTGGAGAGAGATTGTAAAAGGTTAAATATACCCACACTGCTCATGAAAACTGTTTACATTGAAGTAACGTCATCCTCCAAACCAAGACTGGTTCTTTACCTGGAAATTTTATTGATTCCAAAGACAGAGGCACTTGATGAATTCCTGTGGGTCATAGAATCTTGGCTTCCCAAAAGGGCTTACAGGACCACGCACTGTCAATCAACTGAAACATTTGTTTTAGGGCAACAAATACAAGGATCTATGAAGTCCATAACTAGGTCCCCTTGTGTAAACTACCTAGCTGACTTGCTGGTTCCTGAAAAGGGAGAGTGAAAGACTCAGGGGATGGTACAGAGAATCATGCCATCGAGTTTTATAACAAAATTATTGAAACCAGTCCCACAAGGCAGTGTGATGTTATGGAATGAAGACAAAACTAGTCATCCAGAGGCTTAATATTTACCTGACTATGCCAATAACTGGCTGCCTGACGTTGGGCAAGTCTGGGCCACACTCTCCCTGGCTGTAAGAGGGGTCAGAGCTCCGAGCACCATCCTCTCAGAGACCAATATTAGCATCTTCGGTTTTTTCACAATTACTCTAAAATTTTTGCTTTCATCTTTAGGTTCCCCAAATATTTTTTATGCTGCATTACTTAAATAAAGAGAATTAGTTTTGAAAAATCATAGCATTTTAAACAGATTGTGGAATCTCTCCTCCCCACACCCAAAAAAAAAAAAAATCATGAAGACCACTTCTATAGATGCAATCTTAGGTTGAGTGATATTATACCATTTTCACGTAAAGCAAGGGAGTCACGGCCATACCAAGTGTGATCAGCGTGCTGGAGCTGTGATGTCAGAGGTTAATTGGGCCACAGTGGTTGTGAGAGAGCAGACCCAGGTATTTAGTCTTCACTCTGGCCATCTGGGGAAGAGATCTTGGAAAGGTCCCTCCTTCCTGGGGTCTAATCTTGTTTTATCTGTAAACTATGCAGGTAGTACTCAGTGGTCCATTACATCCTCAAGTTCAAACATAGTTTTATGGAAAGTTTTCAATGCTCAGTAACCACCATTGCACAAGACAGGAACAAATGGGAGCAAAAATGGGTGCATGAGACTGGATGCTCCTGTGATCCATATGTCACCTTTAACGTGTCTGGCTCTGTAACCCAGGGCAGTGGGCGTGGTTTTGGGAGGGGTCCTGATGGGCTTATTTATAGATAACTATATGGAAGTGATCTGACAAGGCATGGAGTTTGACCAGACATCCCTTTACAGGCCACCTAGTTGGAAGCATCTTAGAGGGGTCACCTAAAGAAATTAGTAGTGATCCATCAAGAGACTATCATTCCTGTTTGGGCTGTCTGGGTTAGGGTTGGTTTTTGTTCTTGTTTTTTGGTTTTGTCCATTTTTTTATTTTTCTTTTTAGATATACATGACAGTAGAGTGTATTTCGACATATTATACATACATGATATATAATTGATTCTAATTAGAATCCCATTCTTGTGGTTGCACATGAGGTGGAGTTTCACTAGTGTTGTATCCATATATGAACATAGGAAACTTAACGTCCAATTCAGTCCACTCTCTTTCCTATTCCCATCCCAGGGTTACGGTTTTATGTTTTTAATTTGCAGCAAAGTTTTATCTCCACCTCTTAGAATATAAAAATTTTCAATTGTTGTGGAGATTAACAAACTCTTAACCTTCAAATTATATGCCCAAAACATCAAGAGAGATGAGGAAACTCATCTGTGATATCAGGTGAACTTTGTCTCTCCAGTCCTCATTCAACCAAATCCCATGCTGATTTCCACAAGGAAACCACAGAAGGCATTCATACCACGTAGATATTGATTAGGGATGATAAACTGGGCAGCTTTCTTATGAAACAAGAGCTGAAATGTGTGACCAAAGAATGTTTATGGAATGGTCTCTCTTCTTTTGACTGTGGTGGGGCAGAGATTATATAGATTTTCAAAACTTTCTCCTTTTTTAAGGCATCAAAATACTTTTGATATAATAGCCAACCTACAGGGAGCTTGGCTTATAATGAAAATTTCTCCTAGAAATTCTACACTATTCCACTCCATCCTGCAGCACCTATGAGAGAGGCCCTCATGCTAGAATGTGAAATGTAGACCTCATGACTTTAAGCCAATTTTTCAAAAATAAAGTGAACTGTCCAGCCTCTTAGGAATTCTTAGAAGTGTGGCTGAATGTACAGACACATGCACCACATACGTTGGACTCATTTGAGCAGTTTTAAAACTTCAACGCTAAATCCCAAGCCGTCCTCTGGGTCTTATGTAGTCATTCTTAAAACTAAACAACTTCTGGTTTCTGAGTCCTCCTGGTCAAATCTCTAGCAACTTTTTTTCTTGAACTTCTAAAAAATGATTCATATATGTGTGCATACTTAATTCACTTAGATGATCTATAAACTTGGATGGTATTTATTCTAAATGGGAACAAAACAATTTTATATGGAAAAATCTATGTAATTTATAATGGTTTTCTTTTATATATTATATTTTCATATCTTTAGGGCACATCTGCTATTCTCATCTTTTTGTACATCATACTTGACAAAAAGAAATACTAATACTTGACTAAAATCTCTAGGAACCAAATGTGATGTATGTAATATATAGCATAAAGAAATTGCTCAAAAAATGCCTGAGTGTCCTCACCCATCCCAAGCATTGTTGTGCCATGTCATTTACATCCATCTTGTTGTGGATGCTTGTAAGCATTCCTTTTATTGCAAGAGGCTGAAAGGCCCAACATCCCACAAAATGGATTCTGGAATTCCCTTCCCTTCCTTATCTTTTTTAAACATTTGATTCATTTTTAATTGCACAAGTCTGAGTGTTTCAATGTCCTTTGGAAGGACCCATGTGAGATAACCAAAAAGCAACTGGATAGATCGACTGAGTGCATTCGATCATGGCTCTGTACATTGTTTTAATAGACCGATAGCATGTTTTAAATCTAATGCTTGGGTTGTTATTCACCAGTGATCTAGGATCCGCCCAGCTCTGTAGCACGTGAAGAAAATGTCAGGCACAAAAACATCTGCGTGTCTTGAACAGGCACACAGACGATCAGTGAGCTGCAGCTAACACAAATCACCTTAACTGAAAACGCCAGCCCCAGCTGCTGGAAGAAATACTTTAGGAAGGCAAATCAGTCACCTTTTAACATTTAAAATACGATGTATCAGTGCTAAAATGTAAATGGCAGTCCCACTGGTTCTGTTAACAGGAGATTTCCTTTCAGTGTTTTCCATTGGTAAGAAATGGAGCATTAAGTTATATTTCAGATACTCTTTTTTTCCCTCAGCACCATTTAACTACTATCCTTTACCTGTCTCCACATATCCTTTTGGCAGTCCCCAAAGTAATTCCTATTTCTGGTCTGCTTTTTAAGCCAACTTACTGATACTCTTTAAATATCTACCAAAACCTCATTGTATATTCACCCATATATTTTGAGCACCTGTTATCTGCAAGATATTGGTCAATTTTATATTCACCTATTCATGTACACCCTCAAGTAGATAGGAAAGTTAATCTTCCTAATGATTTCTTTTTTTATAATTTAATCAGTGATGAACAGGTTTGGATTATTTTGGGGGAAAATAATCAAATAGAACGGAAATTGCTTGTTATATTTCCCAAAGAGCTCAGCGGTTTATCTGTTATACAAGAAAAAATGTGAAGATGATGACACTCTTTAAGTGAGTTTTTAAGAGATGGAATTTATAAAGGGGCTAATGCTAAGAATACTACAATCAAAATGAAAGCTATCAAAGGCAATGTAAAAATAGAAGGAAGTAGTTCTAAGAATATTCTGGCATAAATTATTTTTATTTGACCAGTAATAAAAACCCCCAGATGTATCTTCCCAGCACCGTGGAACAGCTAACAATGTTATGATCAAAGAAGATGCTTTCACCTATGTTTGGGTTGCTGTATTTCAGTAGCTCTGAATGTCCTTTGTTAAACTGGAAAATAAGATGGAAAATATGTCTGGGCGGAGATGTCAATCTGGTGATTTTGTGAGCTATAAAATGTCCACTGTTTAAAAATATTTTAAGGATGTAAACAAATGACTAATAATATAAGTTGACATTACTGTAGCAAAAAAAAAAAAAGATCATCTATCTTGTATCTTGATTGTTGCTTTAATAAAGGGTTTGCGCAGGTGTGTGGAATGTGTGTCGTCCCACCTGAAGGGCGTATCATGGTGGCCTGATTTACTCTTCCCAGTGATATGAAATCTGTAGTGAATTCTTATCCCTTCTTTTGGCATCTGCAGTATTTCTTGGGAAAAGAGAAAAAAATGAACTATGTAAAACGGCAAAATTCTATCCTAATTCAGAAGACTTAACTCTTTCCTGACAAATTTTAAAGAGATTTTTATCTGCATCACAAAATCATTTTTAGCATGCAAAACTTGCTGTTAAGATTCCCAGAAAGACTGAAAAACTCTCTTACTCAGAACAGTGCACAAGGAGAAGGTATCAGTAACAGAACCACTAGGAAATACCTGAATACCAAATCCAAGGTTAAGGCCAAGGAGGCTCTTTGACAATGGGTGAGCTGCAGAAGCTTAATTCCTTTTAGCAGAGGTGAGTGGCCTGTTGTGTGAGAAAAGAGACTTAGAAAGTAGAAAAGAAACAAAAAGGACAGAGTCAGTACTTCACTAGGGCACACCAAACAAGCAAGCAAAGTAATTGATTTTCCCAAAAAACTATGCATACAGCATTCATATATATTTTTACTTGAACATCTCAGAAGTAAAATCCTAAATGGGAAGCTCTTCACCTCATGCAGTGGAATATTCTGTTGTTAATAGATATGTCAAGTGCTGAGGTCAAAAGTTTTAAAACACTGGTCCCTCTGGTCTTTGTTGATCTGAAAGCCTGACGCATTCCTGTCACAAGAAAATTGCTTTACTGTCAACAGAAAACTAAAATTATATCCTTATAAAAGAGGGTATTACAGCCGGGAATGGTGCTGAATGCCTATAATCCCAGCAGCTCGGGAGGCTGAGGCAGGAGGATCTCTAGTTCGAAGACAGCCTCAGCAAAAGTGAGGTGTTAAACAGCTCAGTGAGACCCTGCCTCTAAAAAAAATACAAAATAGGGCTGGGGATGTAGCTCAGTGGTAGAATGCCCTGAGCTGAATCCCTAGGAGGCCTCCCCCCACAAAAAAAAAAAAAAAAAAAAAAAAAAAAAAAAAAATATATATATATATATATATAAATTTAGAATTTTTGTCACTTCATATAAGTGCTATACAGTACCTATTTCTAGAAAATTTTTATGACTCATCTGAAGCTGATCTATATTGGAGAATCCTAAAGTAATTGGTGCTTCTGGCTCTAAGACTGGTTGATTCTGTGCCTTGTTGGTGCTGCAGATTTCTTCCTCATGACATTTGGTGAGGTGACTGAACAAAGTCCCCAAGCTTCCAAAGGGTTCATAATTCTGACCACCAAGGTTCTTACATGAAAGGGAAAATGAAAAGTTTGAGAAGGTAAAATTATACTGTAACAGCTGTACAGATGGCCCTCGCTGTCAGTTGGTGTTTTCTTCTCCCTGCCAGCATTACCTCAGCTGTCCAGCCAATTGACCAAGTTATCATGCGTGACGTCAAATGCCTGGATATAGAATAGACTCCTTCAGACAACTCCTCTGCCCTGCAGTAGACACTTTATCCATTTCACATAAGAGAGATAAAATTTAATGTTGGTTATAGCTGAAATTATTTAAGAGTGAAAGATAATAAAAACTAGGACCTGGTATTCTATTTGTATAAATGTTTTCATCTAATGAAGAGATCTGAAAAAGTGTTAAGACCTCAGGAAATTCAATTGCATGTTCTACATTAGGTTTGTTAAGAAAAAAGAAGACACCTAACGCAGGAACTCTGTTAGACTTTGTAAGATGCAGAGAAAAACTTTCCCTGTCACCAACTCATCCTAAATTATTTGTCTACACAATAATTGAAATATGTTAACTGAAACCTGTCAGATTCTGAAAAGAAAATGCAATTAAAAATACTTATGTTCTTGTATTTTGTTGACTATTTTAGTAACCTTCTCTCACTCCCTCATGAATTTGAGGTGATTGGATTAGGTATATTACACTGTCTTTGAGTCCTTTGAAAATGGTAATTGCTGTTTTTCCTACAAGGACACAGATCCTCAGGAACCAGACTATGTTAATCGAACATTTCACACCCAATCATTTTGAATCAGTGAGAGATTTACAGTATGACTATAAAAGCAGAGCAGCTGAATGATCTGCAAATGTTCATCTGTAGCTAAAAAGGGAAAGATTTCTGCTCTAACACAAGAATAAGACCATTACTAAAGAAGATGAATCGTGGGAAACTGAGTTCAAGAACACGGGAAACATTCAGCATGTTTTCTTCAAGTCCATACATATGCATTTGCATTTGCCTTTTAAAATCTTTTTGAGACTTTTAAAGCACTTCTATATAAAAATACCAATTAGAATTATACACCTTCCAATGATTTTCCTTTTTCATTAAACATCTAATTCACCAACATAGAAAAATTTTGACATGATTTTCCTATTTGTGTGAGCTCTAAAGAGGGTGGCTGTGTTTTATAACACCTAAATTAGATTTAGTGCAATACCCAATCATAAAATTGCCTTGATACAATCAATAACAAAAAGGTTTATATACTCACTGCAATGGTCTGAGCCTGTGTGTGTATGTGTGCATGTGTGTGTGTGTGTGTGTGTGTGTGTGTGTTTTCATACATGGATGTAGCATAATTTGTACCATGGTACTTCCCCTTACCCTCCTCTTCCCAATCCTTCTTGATCCCATTCCTGCATTGGTCTCCTTTCTATTTTCATGAGATCTTTTTTAGTCAGCTTTTTCACTGCTGTGACTAAAGCACCTGACCAGAACTGTAGAGGAGGAAGAGTTTATTTGAGGGCTCATGGTTTCAGAGGTCTCAGTCCACAAGCAGCAGGCTCCATTCCTCAGGACTCAAGAACATCATGGCAGAAGGAAACAGCTCACATCGTGATGAGGAAGCAGAGATTCCCCTCTCCAGATACAAAATATATACCCCATAACCACTCCCCCAATTAACCACTTCCTCCAGCCACACCCCACCTTCCCCCAGTTACCACTTGCTTATTCCCTATCAGGGGATTAAGTCACTGATTTGGTTAAGACTCTGACAACCCAATCATTTCTCCTCTGAACCTTCTTGCATTGTCTCACACGTGAGCTTTTGGGGGACGCTTCATATCCAAACCATAACACCTCTTTTTAAAAAATTTCTTCTATCCACACGAGAGAAAACATTCAAGCCTTGACTTTCTGAACCTGGTTTATTTCACTTAGCATGATGTTCTCCAGTTCCATTTACCAACAAGTACCATAATTTCATTTATGGCTTTTATGACTGAATAAAACATCATGTGTCTATATCACATTTCTTTATCTATTCATCTGTTGACAGACACCTGGGCTGTTTCCATAACTTGGCTGTAGACATTGGCATGCACAGAATATGCTTTTTAAATCAGTAATCTGCTTAATTAGACAAGTGAAGCTTATCTGGAACCAATTGTAATAAGTATGATTTTCTATAAAAGTATGTGCCAATTTATCCATTTTTTGGAGTCTGATTTCCCAGCACTTTAGAATGGTTCATCCAATGAAGACAGAGGTAGTTGGTAGAAGAGAAGGAACATTCACACACTTGCAATCCTAGAGAACCGTTCAGAGGCCTTGAATCTGAGGTAGCATTAGGTCACAGTGTAGGAACTCTGGAACAGCCAGTTCATACCCTAAATTGCCCTTGCAACCAAGAAGGCAGAACATAGAAGAAAGACGTCATTTCCGCATTTCTAACCAAGTCTCAGTGAAAGAAAAGTACTCCCTCCAGTATCCAAAATATCTAGTACTCACCACTGCTCCAAAGTTCCACAACTGAGGCCACAGAATAGAAGACAAAAAATCATGGGTAGCTGGTAGCCATGGCGAATGGCTGTATCATCCCAGAGACTGGGGAGGCTAGAAAGGACTGGAGTATAGCTCAGTGGTAAAACATCCCTGGGTTAAATACCCACTATAAAAAAATCATGAGCAAAAACACAAACAACCTCTGTGACTCTGTTGGTCCTGTGTTATCCTCACATTCTTGTCCTTGAAAAAGACAGGACCTAACATTAACTGCACAGCACCATGGTGATGAGTTATCTATCGATTCTGATATTAAAAAGCATTATGGGTCTCAGTAAGAACCTAATGCCAATTACCATCTCAAGTACTAAAATTAAGACAACTGGTCACAGTGTTGAGAAAAAAGAACCCTGATCCAAACCCAAGGAAGGTGCAGGGGGCCTATTCCTGTACAGAATCACTGAGTAATGTTTTTATTATGCAAAGGACCTAGGCCTGTGATCACCATTAGCTCCTGTCATGAATTGTTAGCCCTTAGGATGAGTTGTTTTCATGTTAATATTCTACCTGACCCATTAAAATGTGAGCACTAGAGAGACAGGGCTGTTGAAGAGGGCAGCGAACAAGAGCACTATTGACTCCCAGCAGAGGGACAGGTCTGGCCCGCGGGGAGGTCCTGAGTGGCCAGAAACACCACAAGTGCTGGCTTCATGGAAGACTGAGGCAGGAGCTGCCCACTGGAGGCATGAGAAAATTGAAAGGAATCTTCTTCATACTGTTACCCAGGACCTGCCATGCCAGATATCAAGGAATTGGCAAACATGGCATTAGCGTATGTCAATTAATTACTAAAATCACAGTACTCATTACCTAATTTCTAGTTAAGAAATGTCTTCAGTCTTACTCATGGTTGTCTCCTCGATGCTCAAAGCATTTGGATCTAAGTTAATTGGTGTTCTGGTTTAAAAATCAAATTGTCCAATCGTTTTAGAGAAATAATTCCCACTAATAGTGAAAGGCAGACTTTCAGTGGAATAGCAATATTAAAGCATCTTTCAGATGCTCATTTATTCTGAGTATGATGAATTAATTAGGATACTTCATTTTCATCAGGTTCAAAAATGTTCTTTATTCATCACAGAATCAGTAACACGGCTATTCTATATTTTCCACTCAAATTAAACACAAAAATCTATACCATACTCCAACTAAGAGGTTCAATTTTCTGTTTATAGTCTAAGTTTTATGCTATTTTCCCTGCACATGATGTATTTCACAGTCTTACGAGATTGTTTCTACTCATCAATAGCAGCAGGAGGTAAATATCCCATTTTTTTCTCTTTTCTGTTTTTTTTTTTTTTTTTTTTGGGGGGGTACCAATGAATATTTAGATAAAAGTCTTTGATTCCCCTCCATAAAAATACTCACTCTTCTTCCTCCCTGTCTCACAGGCACTTTAATAACTCAAGAAACAGAAGTAATTTTCCCAAAACCATAACAGCAAGTCCACACAGATTCTACATGGACAAGACAGTGAGCTCTGTAAAGACCAGAATCATATCCACAGCTGCATAGTACTTCCCAGGAAACCCTAAAGACTACTGGCATTTACTAAATAATAATTAAATGAAAAAGGTGTATCTTCCAGCTAATTGGGATTTATTGGAATTAGATTAAACATTTGGTTCCAATGAAAGATCAAAGAGTACAATTTTTCTTTGTGCTGGCAATAGAACCAGGCCTCCTATATGCTAGACAAGCACTCTACCACTGAGCTCTACCACCTGTCCAAAAAGTACATGTTGAAGAATCTCTTCAAACCTGAAACCATACCTGTACAGAGCCCCGTTCCCAAGATGGGTGCTACAGCCAATGTTTCTGTCCTCCTAAAATTCATATGTTGAAAACTAATCCTCAGTGCAATCGTATTTGGAAGTGTGGCCTTGGGAAGTGATTAGGTTGAGGATGAAGCCCTCATAAGAGACCCAAGGGCAGGGCGCCATGGCCTTCAACTGTGATCCCAATAGCTCTGGAGGCTGAGGCAGGAGAATGGCAAGTTCAAAACCAGCCTCAACAACTTAGGGAGGCCCTAAGCAACTTAGACCCTGTCTCAGAATAAAAACTAAAAATGGCTGGGGTTGTGTGTGGCTCAGCATTTAAGTGCCCCTGGATTCAATCCCCAGTGCAATAAAAGGGGATGGGGGGCAAGAGAGTTCTTTTGCTCCTTTCACTGTGCAGGGACAATGTGAGAAGGTGCCATTTATGAGAAAGCAGACCCTCACCAAACACCAAATCTGCTGTAACCTTGATCTTGGACTTCCCAGGCTCCAGAATTGTAGAAAATAAATTTCTGTTGTTTATAAACTATCCAGTCTATAGTATTGTTATTACAGCAGCCCAAACAGTCAGAGACAATGATTTTTCTTGGTAGACTAGTTTTATTCAAGAATAGAATATAGAGGGAGATTCAAGATGGCGGACTAGCGGGTGGCTGCGTTTCATGTTGCTCCAGGACTCAGGACTCAAGAAGAGGAGATATTGAGAGACTTGGGACCAACTCAAAGCTGCTGGGTGAGTCTCTCCCATTGGGGAGGCATCCCGGATGGGGCAGTAGCCCCGAACGCAGGGAACTTTGTGAAGTAGATTTGCCCGACGAAGACACCCCTCCCCCCGCTGGAGCAGTGAACGCGAACAACTGGGAGCATCGGAGAGGAGGCCGCTGAGCACAGCGCTTGGACTCGGAGCAACCCACTGGGGCTCTGGGAGGCTGCCCAAAGGAGGAGGTGCGCGGTGAGCTGTTTGGACTCAAACGACCACTCCTGAACACCAGGCGCTGCCCAGAGGAGGAGGAGAGGCAGGGGCACAGCATGTTGCTTGGACTTGGAGCAGCCACACCAGGGCTCCGGGAGGCTGTCCGGAGGAGGAGCGTGGTGAGTGGTTTGGACTCAGAGCAACCACTCCTGAACACAGGGGGGCTGCCTGGAGGAGGAGGAGGAGCGCGGCAGGTCACTTGGACTTGGAGTGGCCACACCAGAGCTCCAGGCGGCTGTTGGGAGGAGGAGGAGGTACGTGGTGAGGTGTTTGGACTCAGATCGACTGCTCCTGAACACCAGGGGCTGCCTGGAGGAGGAGGAGGAGTGCGGCGGGGCGCTTGGGCTTGGAGTGACTGCACCAGGGCTACAGGTGGCAGTCGGGAGGAGGAGGTGCACAGTGAGTTGCTGGGACACGTGGCGAACGCACCAGAACTCTGGGTGACTGCCTGGAGGAGAAGGAGGTACGCGGTGGGTCACATGGACTCAGAGTGACCTCACGGAACACCAAGCGGCTGCCAAAGGAAGAGGCGTGTGGCGGGTCACTGGGACTCGGAGCGACTGTAAGGGGCTCCAGGTGGCTGCTCAGAGGAGGGGCCGCATAGCCAGGCGATTAGGTGAAGAGCAGGGTCCCAGGACCTAGGCGGCTTCTTGGTGGAAGAGCCGCACAGACTGAGGGGCGGAGCGAAGGTTCCAGGACTGCAGGCAGCTTCTCTGAGGAGAGGCAGCCTAAGGAGACTCGTCTGCAAAGGGCAAAGCTTCCAGGCCCAGGAGATAGGTCCGGGTCCCTGGGAACATTGCAGAAGAAGGCTGCCCAACCCAGGCGGTAGTTGTGAATTGAACAGAACCTCTACGAGAGGAACTGACCAGCGAGACCTCCCCACCAGGTGAGTCTTCCCTGCCGGGTGAGGTTCTCCCACAAGGACTGTAAAACCAGAGACACAGGCCCAAACTGGCCTTGCCTCAGCCTGTAGCCTAGTTCCCCTTTGGATGACCATTCGTCAGCAAGTGGAGGTGCCTCTGCCCACTAGCAGGGAATATACCCCACCAGAAGGCCACCACCCCTAGAGAGGCAGCTTCCTTGTGGAGCACCGCATTATCAACTTCCTCCAAGACTTCAGGCTACTGAAGGCTAAGAGGGGATATACTAGAAATCTTCAGGGACATTATAAGTCAATAGAGGAAATCTGCAATATCTCAGCAGTCCATTGATACCTGAACAGTATGAGAAAACAAGGGAAGAAAATGTTCCAAACAATCTAGATGCCACATCAATAAAATCCAATGAAAGCATGGCAGAAGAAATGACAGAAAGGGAGTTCAGAATGTACATAATGAAAATGATCAGGGAAGCAAAAGATGAGATGAAAGAGCAAATGCAGGCACTGAATAATTGCACCAATTGACAGTTAAAAGAGCAAACACAGTAAGCAAAAGATCATTTCAATAAAGAGTTAGAGATATTGAAAAAAAACCAAACAGAAATCCTTGAAATGAAGGAAACAATAAACCAAATTAAGAACTCCATAGAAAGCATAAGCAATAGGATAGAACACCTCGAAGACAGAACCTCAGATATTGAAGACAAAATATTTAACCTTGAAAAAAAAGTGGACCAAACAGAGAAGATGGTAAGAAATCATGAACAGAATCTACAAGAACTATGGGATATCATGAAAAGGCCAAATTTAAGAATTATTGGGATTGAGGAAGGCTTAGAGAAACAGACCAAAGGAATGAACAATCTATTCAATGAAATACTATCAGAAAATTTCCCAAATCTGAAGAATGAAATGGAAGATCAAGAACAAGAGGCTTATAGGACTCCAAATATACAAAATTACAACAGACCCACACCAAGGCACATTCTAATGAAAATACCTAACATACAAAATAAAGACAGAATTTTAAAGGCTGTGAGAGAAAAGAACCAAATTACATTCAGAAGGAAACCAATACGCATATCAGCAGATTTTTCAATCCAAACCCTGAAAGCTAGAAGGGCCTGGAACAACATTTTTCAAGCCCTGAAAGAAAATGGATGCCAGCCAAGAATCTTATACCCAGCAAAACTTACCTTCAAATTTGACGATGAAATAAAATCCTTCCATGATAAACAAAAGCTTAAAGAATTTACAAAAAGAAAGCCAGCATTACAGAACATTCTCAGCAAAATATTCCATGAGGAAGAGATGAAAAACAAAGAAGCAAATCAGCAACAGGAGGAACTATCTTAAAGGAATTGTCAAATAAAGAAGGAACCAAGTCGTGTCAAAATAAATAAATAAATAAAATGAGCCAAATGACCGGGAATACAAATCATATCTCAATAATAACCCTGAATATTAATGGCCTGAACTCATCAATCAAAAGACATAGACTGGCAGATTGGATTCAAAAGAAAGATCCAACAATATGTTGCCTGCAAGAGACTCACCTCATAGAAAGAGATACCCATAGACTAAAGGTGAAAGGATGGGGAAAAACATACCAGGCACATTGACTCAGCAAAAAAGCTGGAGTATCCATCCTCATTTCAGATAATGTGGACTTCAAGCCAAAGTTAGTCAGAAGGGATAAAGAAGGACATTACATATTGCTTAAGGGAACCATAAATCAGCAAGACATAACAATCATAAACATCTATGCCCCAAACATTGGCTCATCCATGTGTGTCAAACAAATCCTTCTCAATTTCAGAAACCAAATAGACCATAACACAATAATACTAGGTGATTTTAACACACCTCTCTCACCACTGGACAGATCTTCCAAACAAAAATTGAACAAAGAAACCATAGACCTCAATAACACAATTAATAATTTAGACTTAACGGACATTTATAGAATATATCATCCAACCAAGAGCGAATACACTTTCTTCTCAGCAACACATGGATCCTTCTCTAAAATAGACCATATATTATGCCACAAAGGTAATGTTAGCAAATACAAGAAGATAGAGACACTACCTTGTATTCTATCAGATCATAATGGATTGAAATTAGAAATAAATGAAAGAGTAAAAAACACAAACTACTACAACACCTGGAGATTAAACAATATGCTATTATATGATGAATGGATAACAGAAGATATTAGGAAGGAAATTAAAAAATTCTTAGAGGTAAATGAGAACAAAGAAACATCATATCAAAATCTCTGGGACACTATGAAAGCAGTACTTAGAGGAAAATTTATTTCATGGAGCACATTCAATAAAAGAAGTAAAAATCAACAAATAAACGACCTAACACTATAGCTCAAAAACCTAGAAAAAGAAGAACAGACCAGCACCAAAAGTAGTAGAAGACAGGAAATAGTTAAACTCAGAGCTGAAATCAACGAAATTGAAACAAAAGAAACAATACAAAAAATTGACAAAATAAATAGTTGGTTCTTTGAAAAACTAAACAAAATTGATAAACCCTTAGCCACTCTAACAAAGAGAAGACGAGAGAAAATCCGAATCACTAAAATTCGGAATAAACAAGGAAATATCACAACAGACACGATTGAAATACAAAACATAATTAGAAGCTATTTTGAAAATCTATATTCCAACAAAATAGAAAATTTCGAAGACATCAACAGGTTTCTAGAGAAATATGAATTACCTAAACTGAACGAGGAGGACATACACAATTTAAATAGACCAGTTTCAAGTACTGAAATAGAAGAAGTCATCAAAAGCCTACCAACAAAGAAAAGTCCGGGACCAGATGGGTTCTCAGCCGAGTTCTACAAAACCTTTAAGGAAGAGCTCATTCCAATACTTCTCAAAGTATTCCATGAAATAGAAGAGGAGGGAACCCTACCGAACTCATTCTATGAAGCCAATATCACCCTGATACCTAAACCAGACAGACACATCAAGGAAAGAAAATTTCAGACCAATATCCTTAATGAACATCGATGCAAAAATTCTCAACAAAATTTTAGCAAATCACATACAAAAACATATTAAAAAGATAGTGCACCATGATCAAGTGGGTTTCATCCCAGGGATGCAAGGTTGGTTCAACATCAGGAAATCAATAAATGTCATTCACCATATTAATAGACTTAAAGTCAAGAATCACATGATTATTTCAATAGATGCAGAAAAAGCATTTGATAAAATACAGCTCAAAACACTAGAAAAAATAGGGATAGTGGGAACATTCCTTAACATTGTAAAGGCCATCTACGCTAAGCCCATGGCTGATATCATTCTAAATGGTGAAAAACTGAAAGCATTCCCCCTGAAAACTGGTACAAGGCAGGGTTGCCCTCTTTCACCACTTCTATTCAACATCGTCCTTGAAACGCTAGCCAGAGCAATTAGACAGACCAAAGAAATTAAAGGAATACGAATAGGAAAAGAAGAACTCAAACTATCCCTATTTGCTGATGATATGATTATATACTTAGAGGAACCAGGAAATTCCACCAGAAAACTTTTAGAACTCATAAGTGAATTCAGTAAAGTAGCAGGTTACAAGATCAATGCTCATAAATCCAATGCATTTTTATACATAAGTGATGAATCTTCAGAAAGAGAAGTTAGGAAAACCACCCCATTCACAGTAGCATCGAAAAAAATAAAATACTTGGGAATCAATCTCACAGACGAGGTGAAAGACCTCTACAATGAGAACTACAGAACACTAAAGAAAGAAATTAAAGAAAACCTTAGAAGATGGAAAGATCTCCCATGTTCTTGGATAGGCAGAATTAATATTGTCAAAATGGCCATACTACCAAAAGTGCTATACAGATTCAATGCAATTCCAATTAAAATCCCAATGATGTACCTTACAGAAATAGAGCAAGCAATCATGAAATTCATCTGGAAGAATAAGATACCCAGAATAGCTAAAGCAATCCTTCGCAGGAAAAAATGAAGCTGGGGGTATCACAATACCCGAACTTCAACTTTACTACAAAGCAATAGTAACAAAGATGGCATGGTATTGGTACCAAAATAGAAAGGTAGATCAATGGTACAGAATAGAGGACATGGACACAAACCCAAATAAATACAATTTTTTCATACTAGACAAAGGTGCCAAAAATATGCAATGGAGAAAAGATAGCCTCTTCAACAAATGGTGCTGGGAAAATTGGAAATCCATATGCAACGGAATGAAACTAAACCCATATCTCTCACCCTGCACAAAACTCAACTCAAAATGGATTAAGGACCTTGGAATCAGACCAGAGACCCTGCAGATTATAGAAGAAAAAGTAGGTCCAGATCTTCAACATGTCGGCCTAGGACCAGACTTCCTCAACAGGACTCCCGTAGCACAAGAAATAAAAGCAAGAATCAATAACTGGGATAGATTCAAACTAAATAGCTTTCTCTCAGCAAAGGAAACTATCAGCAATGCGAAGAAAGAGCCTACAGAGTGGGAGAATATCTTTGCCAATCATACTTCAGATACAGCACTAATCTCCAGAATCTATAAAGAACTCAAAAAACTCTACACCAAGAATACAAATAATCCAATCAACAAATGGGCTAAGGAAATGAACAGACACTTCACAGAAGAAGATCTACAAGCAATCAACAAACATATGGAAAAATGTTCAACATCTCTAGTAATAAGAGAAATGCAAATCAAAACCACCCTAAGATTCCATCTCACCCCAATTAGAATGGCGATTATCAAAAATACAAACAACAACAGGTGTTGGCAAGGATGTGGGGAGAAAGGTACACTCATACATTGCTGGTGGGGCTGCAAATTAGTGCAGCCACTCTGGAAAGCAGTGTGGAGATTTCTTAGAAAACTTGGAATGGAACCACCATTTGACCCAGCTATCCCACTCCTTGGCCTATACCCAAAGGACTTAAAATCAGCATACTACAGAGATACAGCCACATCAATGTTCATAGCTGCTCAATTCACAATAGCCAGATTGTGGAACCAATCTAGATGCCCTTCAATTGATGAGTGGAAAAAGAAACTGTGGTGTATATATATATATATATATATATATATATATATATATATATATATATATATACACACACACAATGGAATATTACTCTGCCATAAAGAATGATAAAATCATGGCATTTGCAGGCAAATGGATGAAATTGGAGAATATCGTGCTAAGTGAGATTAGCCAGTCTCACAAAACTAAAGGACAAATGATCTCGCTGATAAGTGGATGATGACACATAAGGGGGGGTGGGAGGGGTTCGAGTTAGGGTTAGGGAGGGGGGCAAGAATGGAGGAAGGAAGGACTGTATAGAGGGAAAAGAGGAGTGGGAGGGAAGGGGGGGAAGGGAAAAAATAATAGAATGAATCAAACAATATTACCATATGTAAACTTATAATTACACAAATGGTATGCCTTTAACCCATGTACAAACAAACAACATGTATCCCATTTGTTTACAATAAAAAAAAAGAATCGAATATAACTTTAAATTTTTTTCCCCATTTTCTTTTCTTTGTCACTTAAACCCAATATGTGAAAAGGCTTTTGTCCACTCTAGTTCTAGCATGGTGAGACAATTTTCTACAGTGAGAAATCTGTGGTGAATTCAAGAGAAATAAATTGTGACATTAAAATTACTTCTATGCTATCACATGTCATGTTCTCTGCAAGTACTTAACAGTCACTGGAGGATCAAGCAGAGTAAAACCACCTCCTTTCTACAGCACTGACAGTAAATGCATCCCTGGTATAGGTGAACACACTAACTGTGTAGAGTGTCCTGGCTTTATTCCAACTTTCTTTTCCCTCAAAGGAAACAAACAAAAGGAATTCCAGTGAAAGACAATTGGAAAATCTGGTCTCTGGAACCTATGCTACCTTCTCTATAGTCATCACCAAAGTAAAATTTCCCCAAATGAAAATTTGCCCATGAGCAGTCAGTGAAGAGTTTAAATTTTCCTATCCTAAATGAGAAGGTGTGTTTATCTTCCCTGATTTGCTTGTAGGGTAGTGCTGCATATGAATCTTCTTGTTGCAGGAGCAGGAAAATATGACTCATGAAGGCGGGAATCGTTTCAAGATTGAGACTGGAGAGAATATAAACCTAAGTGGCTTGATACACCAGTTTACATTTGTATTGACTCTGAAGTCCCAGGCCTGCGCTTTGTGTGTGGCTCATATACATTTGCTTTTCCCAGCCCTGCCTGTATCTGTGAAGGACCACCATTCACTCCACTTGTGGAGAGATGAAAGACTTCTGCAGTTTGCTGCCACTTCATTTTTCCAAAGTCACCATTTCCTCTTTTTCCTCAGAGAAACCCAGGGTCTGGTTTCTCCTTGTCTTTCTGTGCCCCTGCATCTTGATCTTGTTATGGACAGGTTGAGCCAGTTACCAGGCTTCTGGGTAATGAGCACCTTGTTTTCCTCCAGTCTGAAAGTTAGCCAGATGCTTATGGGTAGACTGGTACTTGAATTTGCATAAGCAACCATACACCCCAGGGGGTATTGACTTTTATACAGGTTCTCATATTTCTGCCATTGTATTGTCAGGGTTCTTTAGAAGAGCAGAACAGATAGGATGTATACGTACTTATAGGAGGATATTTGTTAGATGGCGCACACAAAGGCCGGAGAGTTGCACAATGGCCATCTGACGGCTGAAGGGTCAGGCAAGCCAGTAGCTGCTCAACCCAAGAAGTTGGAGCCTCAGAACAAGGGGAACCAGTGTGCAGCCCCCGGTGAAGCCTGAAGGTCTGGAAACTCCCTGGAGAGTCGCTGGAATGAGTCCACATTCAAAGGCTGAAGAACCTAGAGTCTGGTGTCCACCAAAGAGGCCAGCAGCCAAAACTTACTGCTCAGGAAGAACGGCGCGTGCACAGGAAGCTTCCCCTCCTCTTCAGGTGCACCCAGCTCCCAGCCTATTGGACAGCGCTGCCCACATTCGGGTGTGTCCCCCACTCATTTTCCTGACACACATATCAACAGTCTCTGGAAACACACCCACAGACACACCTAGAACTGTGTTTTATCAAGTCTCTAGGCATCTCTCCATCCTGTCAAGTTGACAACCAGGATTTACCTACCATCTCAGCTCGGAATATCTCTGGTCACTTTCAGACATTTTTGGTCACAGTGCACATCCACCAACACACATAAATTACCCAAATATTAGTTGTTTTCAAGCTGGGGTTCACTCCCCACCCCTTATTTTATAAGGGTCACTGAAAAAGAAACATGTATACTTCCTTAATTCCACCTTTCTTTCCAAATAACAAAGTGGTCAGGACTGATTTATTTCCACTAACCTGACTCCTCCTTGCTACCCTGATCCCTGAATTTCACAAGTCCATTTTCATTCCCTCTCTTTGCGGCCACCCTCCACTGCCGCGGACCTGCCACTATTACCACCACCGGAATGTTATCTGCTCACCCTTGTTCTTCAGGACGCAGATCCAACTCATCTTAGAGGCCTCAAGCTGTTGGGTCAGGAATTGCTTCCCTATGTGACCAACTGCTCACACACCCTGCACCCCTCCCCATTCCACAGGCAACCAGAGGGGGGAAAGGAGGAAGAAGGGCCAACAGGGTCATGATCCTTTCTGATCATTCCCAGAAGCAGTAAGGATGGGAAAATCAAGACGGCTGATCTTCTACTGGCAGAACCACACCACCATGTGATCCACAGAGATCTTGCAATGGCAAAAATGACATTTGCAACCATGAAAATCTCCCTATCCTTCTCACATGCTCCTTGTCACCTTGCAGACAGAAATGCCCTCAAAACCAAAGCAGCCAGTTTTTTGTCTTGATCTAACACTACCATTCTTTCCTGAAGTTTAGTAATGTTCTAGAGACCATGGGTAGGATGGAACTCAGAGCCACATCCCAAACTTATTTCTGCCGGACGTTCATTTATGGCTTCTGTGTCAGACTCTCCTGGAAGGCTGAGCTCTGAAATCACTGCTTCACAAATCCGAGAATGACCCTGGATCCCAGAGCTCTCCACTGACCCCGTGTCTGGCAGTGAGGCCCAGCTGCTGCCTTCTTATGTAACAGCAGCTCTGTTCAGCCTCACCGTAAATCCTCTTTTCCAGGATTTGCACAATCATGAGAAGCTGGACTGTGGGTACTATTTAAGTGGTAGAAATCCTGTTGAACTCTCTTTGCAAATAACTTCTCCTGACTTATTTACTATGTTTTCCTGAGCACCTCTTGGCTTTTTTATCACAACCTGATAAAGGACCTGTTAGATCCAGATATGGGCAGAAAGTTGGCTCTCTTATTTTTTAACTTCAATAAAACACTGTGCAAATAAAATCTTCATTGTTCTTGCTAAATATTCTGAAACTTAATTTTACCAGTTATGAAAGTGTGTATTTTCTGATAAATTTCTCTGGTCAGAGTTCAGCCACAACCCTTTTCTTGCTTATAAAGACTGAGGGAAATCTTCCTGTCATGATAACCCCCAGGATGGCAGGTCTTGACATGCAACTAAAGCTTCTAGCTGTATTGTCTTAAATATGAAAGTATAATTTTGTTATAAAGTGGTTGGTTTTGTCTTTGGATGTTTTTTTCTGCAAAGTGCTCCACAGAGGCAGACGGGAAGAGAAAAGGATAGGAAAAGGAACATGATCAGTTTTTTGCAGACATAAAAAGTGATGAGCAGTGGTTCTTGAAAAATTACTCTTAGGACAAAGAAAGTAAACAGTGTGAAGTTTCTTCTTTCCATTGAAATTTTAAGTTTTTTTTTTTTTTTTTTTTTTGCAAAATATCCTTTTTCCTTGAGTGGGTAAAACTTTGAGTCATTATATGCATTGAACCAGTTGACCTCTAGTGTCTCTGAAGTATTGGAGCAGCCTAATTACTCCCTAAATAAGCCAATATGCCCTAGATGCAGAGAGGCATATCTGTATTTGCAAATTCCTGGGCGGATGAGGCAGGCTGATGTCAGGTTTCCAGTCAGCCAGGGAATATACAAACCTCCTGTCTCCAAATTTAAAAAAAGGTCTGGAATTTGCCATATATTCATGTCCCTGGGAATGAGCACCAGGCTGACACAAACAACAATAAAATATTTCAAACAGCATAAGCATTCACCAAAAATGAAGCTTAATTTAAAATTATAAAAAAAAAGAAAGTGTGTATTTTATAATCTGTCCTTAAACTAACCAAGTCAGAAGAAATCCCACTGCAGTATAGGGTTTATAATCTTCTTTCCCAGTAAGCAGTATGTTCATGCAAATGAATATGGCATGTTTTCCTAATCTAATAACCTCTGAGTTTACTTCTGTTTTACACTATGTATTAAATTTAAGATAAACAGATGGAAAAAAATTTAAAGATAAGAGAATGTGGAGCCAGGCATGGTGGCACTCACCTGTAATTCCAGCATCTTGGGAGGCTAAGGTAGGAGGATCATAAGTTCAAAGCAAGCCTCAGCAACTCAGCCCCGAGCAACTTAGTGAGACCCTGTCCAAAATGAAAAATAAAAAGGACTGGGTATGGCTTCATGATTAAGTGCCCCTGTGTTCAATCCCTGGTAAAAAGAGAGAGAAGGAAAGGAAGGAATGAAAGAAGGAGGAAAGGAGGGAGGGAGGGAAGAAGGAAATATGGAGAGTAATTCTAAGTATATCTCAGAATTCCTGCATACCTGAGTGTGTGTTGTACCGTTTATCTAAAGACCAGCTGATTTCAAGATTCCTGAGATTCGGGGCTGGGGAGATAGCTCAGTCGGTAGAGTGCTACCCAGCACCCGATCCCCAGCACCCGAAAAAAAAAAAAAAAAAAAAAGATTCCTGAGGTTCAACAGACTTCCCTATTTAACTGATAACAAGAGAATCATATGACTCATAAGGATTCCTCAAAGGAACAACCATGCATTAACCTTGATAAGTCAAGTCAACCAAGGGGAAAAAAATGACATTTGTTCTTATGAAAGTCTGTGTACTTTTGATAATAGTACATATAAAGTCTTGGTTCATCAACAAGTGGTAGCAAACTGAACAGACACTTTACAGAAGAAGTACAATCGATCAACAAATTTATGAAAAAATGTTCAACATCTCTAGCAATTAGAGAAATGCAAATCAAAACTACTCTAAGATTTCATTTCACTCCAGTCAGAATGGCAATTATCAAGAATACAAGTAACAATAAATGTTGGCGAGGATGCGGAGAAAAAGGTACACTCATACATTGCTGGGACTGCAAATTGGTGCAACCACTCTGGAAAGCATATGGAAAATTCCTCAGAAAACTTGAAATGGAACCACCATTTGACTCCAGTTATCCCACTCCTTGGTTTATACCCAAAGGACTTAAAATTGGCACGCTATAGGTACACAGCCACATCAATGTTTATAACAGCTCAGTTCACAATAGCTAAACTATAGAACCAGCCTTGGTGCCCTTCAACAGATGAATGGGTAAAGAAAATTTATGGTATATATACACAATAGAATATTACTCAGCCTTAAAGAAGAATGAAATTATGGCATTTGCCAGTAAAAAGATGGAACAAGAGACTATCATGCTAAGTGAAGTAAGACAATCCCAAAAAAACCAAAGGTTGAATGTTTTCTCTGATATGCAGATGCTAATTATAATAGTGTGTTGGGGAGAATGGAGTTACTTTGAATTAGGTAGAGAGGAGTGAAGAAAGGGAGGGGATATGGAGGTAGGAGGATAGTAGAACGAATCAGACATTATTACCCTATGTACATGTTTGATTACATGACCGGTGTGATTCTACATAATGAACAAGAAGAAGAATGAGAAGTTATACTCCATTTATATATTATGTGTCAAAGTGAATTCTTCTGTCATGTATAACTAATTAGAACAAATTAAAAAAAGAGAGAGAGAAGTGGTAGTGTTGAGTAAAGCAAAATAATCTTTTTTTTTTTTTTTTTTGTAAAGTTCAAGTAATAATCTTAAGGTGAAAGCCCAGAAAGAACTTATAAACTTAGATAATAATCCTGAAGCATTTGTTGGTTTTTCAAACTCCTTTTCACATTCAGGGTATTTCTTGAATAGATAATTTAAAAACCTATCCTATTTTGCAGTTGACATGATTCTGAATTCATCATCCCTTAAAGCCTTCTCCCTCAGGTGGTCTCTGACTAATCTGCTGAAACAAATGATTTCCCTTTTATTCCAAAATTTTATTACATTTAATTTAATCATAGGATGATAATGTTTGAACACAAAGAAGATCTAATGGCTAACACAGAGCTAGTCACACTTCAATAATTCAACTTTATGTTTTGGGTGTTTGTGATGTAGGTACCAAAGAGAACACAAAAATGGTTATCACCCTAGAGGGTACCACATTTATTTTGTTTTTGATTAATTAATTTATTTTTTTCAACTATACATGATAGTAGAATGAATTTTTTTATATATATTATTTTTTTGATTCATCATACACAAATGGGGTACAACTTTTCATTTCTCAAATTGTAAGTAGAATGTATTTTGACATATCACACATACATCATACATGGAGTATAACTTCCCATTCTTGTGGTTGTACATAATGTGGAGTTACCTTGGTCATGTTTTCATATATAACATAGGAAAAGTTATGTCCGATTCATTCTACTGTCTTTCCCATTCCTATCCCCCCGCCCATCCCCTAACTTCCCACTGTCCAATCCAGTGAACATTTACTCCCCTCTCCACCCACCTATTGTGAGTCGGCATCCACATATCAGAGAGAACATTTGGCCTTTGGTTTTGGGGAACTGGTTTATTTCACTTAGCATGATAGTCTCCCATTCCATCCATTTACCAGCAAATACCATAATTTCATTCTTCTTTATGGATGAGTGATATTCCACTGTATATATGTACCACCTTTTCTTTATCCATTCATCTGTTGAAGGGCACTGAGGCTGGATCCACAGATTTAGCGATTGTGAACTGAGCTAATATAAACATTGATGTGGCCATGTCATCTTAAGTTCTTTGGATATATGCCAGAGTGGGATAACTAGGTCAAATAGTGGTTCCATTCCAAGTTTCCTGAGGAATTTTCCATACTGCTTTCCAGAGTGGTTGCACCAATTTGCAGTCCCAACAGCAATGTATGAATGTACCTTTCTCCCCACATCCACGCCAACATTTATTGTTGCCGTATTCTTGATAATTGCCATTCTGACTGGAGTGAGATGAAGTCTCAGTGTAGTTTTGATTTGCATTTCTGTAATTGCTAGTGATGTTGAACACTTCTTCATATATTTGTTGATTATTCATATTTGACACCATGTTTTTGTAGCGTGCATAAGATAGTAATCAGTAAATGTTAAGGATGGTAAAAAAAAATGTTAAGGATGGTAAAAATGTTAAGGATAGTAAATGCCCTCATTGAAGAGATAAAATCCTATGTGAAATTTAAGGGAGAAACAGCATACTTTTGACTTGGAGGAAGGAGGAGAACTTCTATAACAAATTTCAGGTAAACTGTGAAGGGCTATCAATCAGCATGTGAACAGATAAAGGAAAGGAAGAAAGACTTTCCAAGAAAGAGACTGAATCTGAGATAAGGGGTCAGGACAATAAAGGACAAAGGTTACACAGAATGCAAGCCAGGTGACAGGAATCCTGGAGGCTGGAAGGTCCACAGGAGCCAGCTCATGGGACCTCGAATGCCTGTTCTGGTTGTGTCCTTGGACAACATGGCCTCACTAAAGAGAGGACAGACATGACAGGTTCTGCTTTGGAAAGATGAATGGAGAGGAAGTGGAGACACAGAGCAGTTCAGGGGCTTTTTTTTTTTTTTTTTTTAAGATTACTGGGCTATGAGAGTTACAGTTCATTAATGAGGGTCTGAACTTAGCAGAGCAAAAGGAAGGGATGTAAGAGACATTTCCAAGATGGCGTCATCAGGGGCCTGAGACACAGGGTTTCCAGAGCAGAGGGGGAGGAGCCAAAATTACACTGGGGATTTTAAGCCTGGAAGACTAAGAATGGGAGTGCCATTAGCAGAAATAGGGAGGAGAACACAAAGATGAGGAAACTTGTGGAACAATGATAAGTTATTGGTTTTGATTTTGAAAAATCCATCTTAGCTACACTAAAACTGGCATATATATGAATAAACATGCAATGCGATAGTAGTGTTTTGTTTGCTCTCAGTACATTTGGGATTGTGAAATATCTTCTCCCTGGACTCCTTCAAGAACTTTTAAAACCTCTTGAGATATAAAAATATGAAATGAAATTTTATATATTAAAAATAAAATATGAAAACACTGAAATTTCTAGCACTGAAAAATAGAATCGATCATCTTCTGTTGGAAATAGAGACTTGCCATCTTTGATATCATGGCACAGAAATTATTAGAAAGTCTAACTGTTGTTCAAAAGTCCCCAAACCAGCAAAGAGACAAGAATTATAGAGACTTCTTGGGCAAACCAATAGAATGGAAATGGCTTAATTAGAATGCTTCCAGCTGTCAGTCGGACAACCCAACTAAAAATGATTTCAATATATTAGGATTGTTTCAATCTTGCATAAGAACTCTGGAGGTGGAGAGGTTCCCAGTCTGGTTAAATCATCAGCATCATTAAGTCCCAAGGATGTCTCCAGTCTTGGACAGTCGCACTTGCTCCCTGGTCCTTCAAGTAGATTCCCTCAGGACCTCCAGATGGCAAAGCAACTGCACATCATCTGTTCACACAGGCCATTTGGAAACAGAAAACATGAGAGGGCTATTTCTTCTTGTTCTTGTTGGTTTGTTTGTCTCATTTTAAGGAAGGGAAATCTTTCTCCTGAGCACACCTAGCAGACTTCCCTTCACATCTCATTACCCCAACAGAGCAAAACACCCACCCCAGAATCAGTCACTGGATTATACCAATCATAATAAACATCCTGTGGTTAGAGTCAGTCTCCCCTGAAATCAATAGCTACTGAGAGGATGAACAAAACCAGGACTATATTAGAGAAGAAGACAGTAGGGATAAAAGAAAGTTGGGGACCAACCAGTGATACTGGCTATAATTCCAATGGTAGGAGAAAGGAAGACACACACAGAAAGAGAGAGAGAGAGAGGAATCAACTTGAGAATAAATTTAGAGCATGGATTTTTAAAAAAAACAAAACATTTCATATCAATGAATTCAGAAATAAAGAACAATCTACCCTTATTATCTGTCACTGTTTCAGGGCACTTTCATAGCCATAGAAACTAGGATTGATCAGCACAAAGTTCTTGGCCTCTCCAGCCACAGTCATCATTTGGAAGGGAATTCTAAGACACCAGCGAGCTAAGGCTTATTCTTGAGCAAATGTGAGAGCGAACCCTCCTCATGCTGCCAAACTGGCAGAGGATCACCAGCCACTCTGCAAATAAACAGGACCCGATAAAGGAGGCGAGGGAGAAAGCTGTAAATTCTAAATGCCCTCTCGAGGGAAGCGAGAAGGCAGTTCCTGGGGATAGTGAACAACTGCTGTCAGAAAACGGAATCATTGATTTCTATCTTGAATGATAATGATCATGATGGTGTGGTTTAGAACAGAAATACAGCTTCTGAAGCCCAGAGAACTGCTGGCCTTGTCTCCGGCGACATTCCATTTACACTTGCTTGATAAAAGCATCCTAATAAATTAGACCATCTTGGGTTTGTTTAAGCCCATCCATCTCAGATTCATGAAGTATTTACGCATGAATCCAATTTCCATGCCCATTTGTCATACCTCCAGGATTGGCTGATGCATGGCTAAAGTTGGGGTAAGAGAACTATTACACACACAGCAGAGCTTGGTATCTTCATGTCAGCAATGCATATGGTATTGTTGATGTGCCAATTTGATTGATTTGTGCATTTCCCATCACTAGGCAATGTAAGCACCTTGACAAAAACCATGCCAAAATATCTAAAGCCAACTGATCGTCCATCCATCCTTATCCAGAAAATGGACAGGCCATCTCATTCTGGATTCTCAATTCGCTGTGCCATATGCAAGCACTATCACAGCCAGGCAGTCAAGGGCACCTTGGACCATTTTAGCATTGTTATCCATTCTCCTCTATCCATATTCCTGCAAATCAATACGAAGGATGTGTGTGTGTGTGTGTGTGTATAGACAGAGAGAGAGGGAGACATATATACACTATCATAGCAAATGATAATACTGATGATGAATAAAATCATTATTCATTTGTTGTTGATGGCTTACTTATGTACATGCTAGGTACCACCCAGGTACCACTCTGGTTGCTGGAAATGCAGCAGTGAACAAGGCAGAGTCCCTGCCTTTATGGAGCTTATGATAGTCAACATAGTAAACACATAACCAACTAAAAAGATAAGTTTAGAAAGTGATAAGTGCTATGGAGAAAACCAATCAGTAATGCGGTGTAGGGATTTATAATAATAACCGTGGCATAACCTGTTGTGGGTGTGTGTGTCTTGTGTCTCTTCTTCACCTCACACATAACACACACAGACTTGTTTAGAAATTCTTACTAGCGACCCTGTATCCATCCACACAGAAGCCTCCCACGTTAGCCACAGGCCAAGGCCTTCTTTTACAATGATAACAAGTTGCACCAGAACAAAGGCATTAAGGCTAAGGATTCTTAAACTCAGTCAATAAGTATTTACTCACTGTTTTGGCACTAGAGATAGTGTCTGGCAAAAAAAGTCCCTCCCCTCAAGTAGCTAATAATTCTAGGAGGATTCTAGCTAATTCTAGGAAGAGGAAACAGACAATAAGCAAACAGATAAACATGTAATATATTGATTGGTGGTAAGTGCTAGGGCCAATCATGATGCAGGGCTAAGAGAAAAGGTTGCAGGGGTGGCCTGTGTAGTGTCTTATTTGAAGGCCTCCATAATAGGAATAAATAAAAAAATCCCTAGAGAGGAGAATTCTTGGGATTTGTCAAGAACAGCAAAGATCCAGTGCAAGTTAGGGAGAGAAAAGCAGCAGAGATAAGGCAGGGGGTGGGAGAGAGGTTGATCTTTGGGGCAAGGTCAGCACTGTTAAGAACTGAGCCATCAAATTGAGAGGAGCAACCTTTTAGAGGGTTTTGGTCATGAGAATGACATGATCTAGAAAATCTGCAAAATGGAGAAGCTTAAGTACTAAGTCCAAGGATTGAAATGGGATGGGGTGGGGTAAGGACCCCGAAGTCTTGCCTTCGTTACACTGGCCCTGTAAGAGGATAGCCCCTCCTTCCTGGGACTCCATCCCTTTGGATCAGTCCTCAGTCTGTGCCATCTGAAGAGTCTTGCCAGGAGCAGTGCCCATTTCCACACTGGCTTTGGCAGTGCACCCTGTGATGGACATTTGCCACTCTTTTAGGCAGCTCAGTATCTAAAACCCTTTCCCATGTTTGAGAAACCCCCTCTCCCATGAGACAGAGCCTATTTCTCACTGAGAATGCCAAATATTCCAAAAGTTTCCCTTGCAGCTCAGACAAGGCTCCACAAATAAAGCACACCCTCCTCAGAGGTTGACCAGGAGGACGGTGACCTGGGAAGCAGGGGCCATGCACATCCATTCTGCCAAGGGGGTGGATTGTCAGTGCCTCCATTGCTCCTGGGCCAGCAGTGGTAGTGATTCTGTCATCTGGGCTGGCATACGTGGTTACGGTGGGACTAGCGCAGGGTCTGTAGCCAGCCACTGAGGCAGCGCAGAGTTCTGGTTTCCTATTGCTGTATAAAAAAACACCTGTATCAACTATTTTATGATATCCACAGATTCTGTGGGTCAGGAAATTGGACAGAGCCCAATAAGGATGAACTTTTGAACAGGATTCTAAACTGGGGATAACTAATGTCTGTGGATTGGAATCATCTGGAAGTTTTTTCATTCACATGCCTGAGGCTGGGTGGGATGAGTCAAAAACTAAGAATTCATGGAACATAGTTCTCTGCATAATCACAGGACCTCTCCTTATGATCTCTGCAAAACTGGGGAAGGTGGACCTTGTTCATGGTAGCTCAGGGCTCGAAGACTTAGCCTAGAAGTCACAGAGCGCTACCCCTGCCATATTCTATTTTTCAAAGTAGGAACAAGCCCACCCAATTCAAGGGGAGGGGACACTTCAATTCTTAATAGTGAGTGTGTCAAACAATTTTCAGCCATCCCAGGTCTGGACAAGACAAAGAACTTTTTAGGAAGGAAGGGAAAGGAAAGGTACTGGGGAATGAAACTGATCAAAATGGGGCTATGTGCATGAATGAATATGGCATGATGAATCCCACTGTTCTGTAGAATTATGATGCACAAAAATGTGTGTATTTTATGTGACCAAATATACACATATATGAAAATGTATATATTTATGTACTTACGTGCATATATGTGTGTGCGTGTGTGTATGAATTTGCAGCCATGTTTTAAATTCACTACAGATGTTTTTACGAAACCGTGAGGTTGTCCTTGGCTGAGCAGTCCCCAAGCCTCTAAGCTGGCTATTTGGCCATCCTTAGAAAGTCTACAAGCTACCCAATATCCATTAAAAAACTCTATGGTGAGATTATCCAGTGTTTGTTTCTATTTCTAACTTCTAACAATTCTGATGGGTACAAACATCAACCTCACCTGAAGATTTATTCTCCACCCCCGACAATTCCATAAAATGAAAAATTAGCAAATGACCTGAAGGCAATGAATCATAGCCTACCCCCTCATGTCGGGAAGATGAGCGTGCACGCGAGCCAATCTGACACCTTTTCCTTTTCCTTCTATTTCCTAAGTGTAGCCCCTCTCTTCTCTTAGCTCCCTGCTTATCATCTTGAACCTTTCGATTCTGTTCTCCAACTTGCTCTCAAAAGATCTACCAGTTGGCTCATCTGCCATGTTTTCCTCTACTTGAAACCCCCCTTACCTGGCCCTACAACGCGTCCAAGCTCTGGTCTACAGGCACATCTCCTTCCCCATGCTATCTCAGTCTCACCAAGCTTCTCTCCCTCTCTCTCTCCTTAGCCTTATGCATTGCCATTCCTTATCAGTTTTATGCTTCAAGAACAACAAATAATTTCCTGCTTGTTCCGTTCATGTCTTTGCTTAAGGGAATCTATTGGAATGTCTTTCTTCCCCCATTCCTTTTGAACCTTCCCCTACAAATTCCTGCCTAACTGCTATTCATTCTGGATCACCTCTGGAATCCTTTGCCTTCTTTCCACATCTGCCCCACCTCTGTTGCATATTCCTGCTGCTGCAATTAGCATATTGAATCTGTCCATAAGTCTGGCTCACAGCATTGTAAATCTATGAAGATAAGAGGTGGACTTTGGGTGTCTATGGGTGCTCAGGTGTTAGGGCTCATATCAGCTCACGGTAAATTAATTTTGATTAAATAAATGAAATAAGTAGGCCATGAGGGTTGTTTTTTTTTTAAATTGAATTTGTGCTCAATTATCTCAGATTCCTTTATGATTAAACAGAAGCAAAACACGGTGAAACTACCAAAGTCCTTGTGTCTTAGTCTTTTTTTTTTTTTTTGAAAGATAGAATATGATAATGACAGACAGAGTGAGATTCTACTAAGCAACAGAATGTTCCTTATATGCGGAAACCTTTGCTAAGGCATACAAGGGATTCATTTCATTCCACTGACTTTCTGCTATGTACTTGAAAAGACTCAAGTTCTCTCAACCCAAAGCATTTCTGTTGTGATTGTCATTTCTGAAATCACCTTATGTGTTCTGTACCCCTACAGCTTTGGGCACATTAAAATTATATGTCCATTTTTCCTTTTCTCTGATCTAGCATTTTGACTGCTTCAGTTGCTGTGATGGAGAAAAAAATTTCCGTAAGTCTCTGCCAGATTTGAAACCTCCATCCATCTTCAGTTGGTTCAGCCACATAAGCAAGACTTCTCACCAGCGCTGTCAAACAACAATTATTTTCCAGGCTACTAAGTCTAAGGGCATGGAAACTGACAATTATTAGCTGAAATAACAGGTCTATGCTGCTGCACATTGTGACCATTCATGGAATTTACAAGTTGAGAGTCGCCCACATAAAAAGCAACGTTTTACAGGGAGACAGGATTTTAGATCTTGCCTACCTACAGACTTATTATTTATGAATACCTTTCCACTTAAATGGTCCATGTTTTGTCTGGGAATAGCATCTTGCCATCATCTCTTACTTCTCAAGAATAGTGACCTTAAGATCAGTGAGCATACCACACTCAATCATCATGAGCTCCCCAGAATATTACAGGTATAAAGCATTATCAACCCCAATTGAGGCCATCAATATAAAATGCTGGAAACATGCTCTTTGTTGGTTTCTTTCTGTGTTTTCCAATGAAACATATAAATGTAGAATAACAGGGCAAAATGTACTGATTCACCAGGTTGAAATTTCTCAAAGGTAAAATACATTTCCAATGGTTTCCCATGTAACTATTTTAGACCATAGTATTTGTCATAGATTGGACTCATGCCTAATCACACAATCAGATTGCTTCAACCACTCAGATGCATAGGGGCAAAAATAGTAATTCCACCCAGTGTTATTATTAGCTTTTGCTGCCTGAATCATGGCTAAAACCTATTTGTTTTTGGAGGTGATATTGACATAATCAAATTATGATCAATTTGAATACTTTTTCCCTAGTCCATGCCCCTTTTTAACTGCTCCCGGTTAAAATCCTCTAATAAATGAAGTTCCCTTCCCTGAGCCTTGTCAGTTTACCCATAAAACTTGGAACTGGAGATCTAGTCTGATCTCCTCTGTGTTATAGTAATGTGATTTTCCTTGGCATCAGACAAAGCCACTGTTTATTATTTTAGGTCTTGGGCTCTGAAGTTAAAGCCAATCACCCAGCAGGGTAAGAGATTCTGAAATGGTAAGCATGACATATTGTGCAAAGCACTAGAGTTGGAAGAGTCAAATCCATAGTGATAACATGGAGATGCCTTTTATCTCTCAGGGAGCATGAAGAACAGGAATCACTACCTAAATGTGAGTGTGTGTGTGTGTGTGTGTGTGTGTGTGTGTGTGTGTGTGTGTTTGTGAGTGTGTGTGTGTGTACAGTTGAACAACTGCAGTGATCAGCTGGGAAGTTTTGTGTCGCACTGGTTTTTGTGCTTCATTATCTCAGACTCCTTTATGATTGAATGGACACAGAACACAGCAAAACCACCAAAGTCCATCTAGTCATTAGGTCTTTGTCTTTTTTTATATATAGAGGAAATTTATTAAATAATGACAATGAGTTTATAACACAATGCCACCTTCCTTATATGGGGAAACTCTGCTAGAGTACATGAGGGGTTCATAATTTCAATTGGTTTGAGATTGTAGGACCCCCAAAAAGGAGACCCCAACTCTATCCCTTGGATCGACGGCAACCCCAATCAACCACAGGAGGCGTCACTTGATGCAAACCGCAAGAGGTGTTTATTCCAGCGTGCTGGGACCCAACTCGTGACTCACGCAGGAGTCGAGGAGTCGAGTCCCTAGCAGAAAATCTTGTAGGTTTATAAAGGCAGAAACCACACATCGGGAGGGGTTGCACGTGAAAGGGAGAAAAAGGGGGAAAAAAAGAAAAAAAGGAGAACAAAGCTGCCAGGAAATTTCAAAGGGGGTCTGGGTTTGCTGATAACATACAACATGTTTCACAATGTTTTACAACAGGGCGTAGATTCTGGTCAATAGTTTCTGGTAATCCTACTGTTTGAGCACTATCTAGCTATCTGGCCCAATTTACTCTTTTACTCTCTGTTTGGGGCTGTTTCCTGGAACAGCTTTAGGGGCTTTGTCCCCATTACTGGGAGGGAGACCTTAGGGAGTTGAGATAAAACAGCTTAAAAAAAATGTCCATTCTTTCAAGATAATCTTCAAGATCTAATGTAGCGATCTTAAGATACCTACTAGTAGACATACTACAAGTGTATTAATTAGAAATATAGCTATAATATCAGTAGGTACTGCTTTATAAGAAAGGTATGAACTGGGTTCTACTTTTTTTTAATTTACCAGGGACTGAACTCAGGGTTGCTTTACCACTATGCTACCTTCCCAGTTCTTTTTATTTTTTTATTTTGAGATAGGGTCCTGCTAAGTTGCTGAGAGACTCACTAAATTCCTGAGACTGGCTTCAAATTTGCAAGTCTCCTGCCTCAGCCTCCCAAGTCACTGGGATTCCAGGGGTGTACCACCATGCCCAGCATGGGTGTTAACTTTTACAAACAACATTTGATGCTTTCCCAGACCAGCAGTTCAGGTTTAACTAAATGACTAACCTAATTAATCCCTTGTTTTGAGGCAGCTCTTCATGGAAATCAGGACTAATCTAAAGAAAGAGAGAGAGAGAGAGCAGTGAAAACTACGTAATTGAATTCATAGTTCAACATTCAGGGATTTTGTGAATTTTATTGAGCAACTACTGCAAAAAAAATACTGTCTACATGAGAAGAATAGAATCTAGTTACTCTATTTACTGTTTTCCAACCTCGCCCCATGGGATGTGTGATGGTAAGCAGAAGTCATCCAAGGCTCAAGTAGATTTAACTTTTCTCCCTTCCTTTTCTTTTTTGATTTTTTGATTCATTGTACACAAAAGGGGTGCAACTTTTCATTTCTCTGGTTGTACACAAAGTAGAGTCTCACCGTTTGTGTAGTCATACTTGTACATAGGGTAATGAAGTTTGTCTCGTTCCATTAGCTTTCCTTCCCCCCGCCCCCACCCCACTCCTCATTTCCCTCTACACAATCCATCCTTCCTCCCTTCTTCCCTTACCCTTACTCTCCATTATGTATCATCATCCACTTATCAGAGAAAACATTGGTTTTGGGGAATTGGCTTATTTCTCTTAGCATGATATTCTCCAACTCCATCCATTTGCCTGCAAATGCCATAATTTTATTCTTCTTTATGGTTGAATAATATTCCATTGTGTATGTATATATATACATATATATACACATTTTATATATATATATACACACACACACACACACACACACACACACACACACCGCAGTTTCTTTATCCATTCATCTGTTGAAGGGTATCTAGGTTGGTTCCACCATCTAGCTATTGTGAACTGAGCTGCTATAAACATTGATGTGGCTGCATTACTATAGTGTGCCTTTTCTTGAAGCCAATTATTCCCTAGCCTGAGGACCAAGTCTGAGGGGCAGTAGGAGGAGGGAAGGAGTGTTTGGTTTTGCCTGTTTTCACCCTCCCTTTCATTGCTCTCCTGAACCCCACTTCTACTGAGTCTCATACTCACCTAAGTACTGATCCCTAAGTAAGTTTGAATCTGATGACTTATTAGCATGATGAAGGGGATATCCCTGAGGGTGGAATTTCAGGTGATGGTGATAAGCAACTGAATGCAGAAGGGATGTCTGGGGGAAATTTGGGAAAGAAGTTTTAACGCTTACCATTCTTCATTTGCCTTCTCTCAGCTAGTTCTAAGAGTCAAAGGTGAAGAACATCTTAAAAATCTCTTGGTTCCTGTTTTTGCCATTATAAACTTCCACTACACCAACCCCCACCCCATGCCCTTAAAATAGATAAGCCAGACATTGGCTCACGCTGATCTATCGTTCTTCTGTCAATAAAACATTTTTAATAACTATAAATAACTTAGAACACAGTTACTGGAAAACGGCAAAGAGCTCATTTTACAGTGACAGATAAAAGTCACATTTTAAATCAGATCAGATTGAAGCACTGACAACATTTAATAAAATGTTTCTAAGCAACAGGATAGAAGAATCAAAGAGTTTCAATAGAGCTGACATTAATAGAATTTTTAAAAATCCAAAAATAGCCTCTTTTTCTTATAAGCAATTCTCTGGAAGGTAAAATAAACTCTTTTCCCAAACTCCTTCTCTTGAATAATAATGTTTTTCCAAACACTCCATGTATGGTCTCAGCATGGAAGACCATTGTAGTAGCCAAGGTTTGATACTCAGGACACACTGGGAAAGTAAGTGCTCAGAAACAGTGACAACTGAATATCTTGGCCATGGGACACACCCTTCTTCAACCCTTGGCATCAATGTAACTTACAAATAGAAAGGAATTCTCAATATTCCCTTTTTGTATGCTTTGGGCCTATGTAAGTAGAAGTTTTCTTATCCTATTGCCAGTGACATACTTGCTTTAGCCGGAAAGACTTTTTAAAGAGAAATGAGTGTCCATAATAGACTCAAATAAGTATTTAGTAGATTCTGGTCTAGAAGAGAATATGGGATCTTTTGATGTCAACTTAATGCCACAAAACCAAACACCCTTTAATACTTGTAGGAGGCATGCCGAGCATTTCATCAGAGAAAAAGAAGTTCGTGTAAAATACATAGGTAATTCAAATATACATACATTCAGGAAGACTTTAATATATACACATATATATTAAAGATAATACATATATGCATATGATATCTATTAAAGATATTATGTATAAATATATGATAAAGATATTACAGATACAAATATATATTAAAGATAAAGATATATATATCTCTTAAATATATTTGCACACTTCCTGCCAAAATCCTCCCAGGCGGTGTCTTTATGTACTGCGTATCTCAATTCTAGAAGTACTGCTTTGCTCTTTAAACCACCCTCAGTTCCATGAGCGATCCACTTAACCCACTTCAATCTTTTTTCCTGAGTTAGCTTGATGGGCATTTCTGAGACAAGGGTCATTATCGTTTTCATTATTTCTCCTATCTCTAGTCCTCCCACTTTCTAACATGTCTTAGTGAGAGTGCAAAGTCATCCCAAAGGAAAAGGTTTACATTTTTTATGGAAAACCACTAGCACGATGTCCATTTAACATTACTTCCCCCAAACCCAAAATTAAGCTGCCAACCGTCCCTTTTATTTTTCTGATGCAGCCCCTCCCCTGTCCACACACACTGTCTTTTAACCATATGGCTCTTAGGTTTCATGATAAGTGCACACAGGAGTGTGAGACCTGAGGCGGCGACTGGATGGGAGGTTAATGTTCCTTTGCTCGCGCTCCCTCCCCTGTGCTTCATCTGCTGACACAGCCATCTCGTACTTGGATAATGGTGTTTCCGTCAGTCTTATTGCTGCATTAACCCGTCTGTCCTGACTGGGTGTCAGCTTGTGTGTTTAAATGGCACCGCACCGTGCAGCAAAATATTACATCAGCTACAGCTCCCGGCAGTGAAAAACAAGTTGGATTGATGGAGAAGTTAAGTTGCTTCTAATTACCTACCGTGTTTCATCTTGAAAGTCAAACTGCAGCAGTAAGCCTTGCCTGTTTCTAGCTTAGCATTGAAACAATTCTGTACGTAGGGCAACTAATTTGGCTTAACTGATTTTGGAGGACCCTGCAGATAAAACCGAAGGGGCAGGCCATGAGTTACCTCCACTGCTTGATTTTTTTCAAGAGTCCAGGTCTTATATCATTATTGAAGAGATTCAGAAATGGTATAAAACCAGAAATACTATCCAGGAATGAGAGAGTCAGGGACTAGTGAAGGACACTGAACCAAGAAGCCGGAGACTAGTTTTCTTTTTTGTTGGAACCCAGAGACATTTAACCACTGAGCCACATCCCCAGTCCTTTTTCATATTTTATTTAGAGACAGGATCTCACTGAGTTGCTTAGCACCTCGCTTTTGCTGAGGCTGGCTTTGAACTCAGATCCTTCTGTCTCAGCCTCCAGAGCTACTAGGATTACAGGCGCGTGCCACAGCGTCCAGCCAGAGACTGGTTTTCTTACCTGGCTCGGCCAATAACTAGCCACTTGAACACAATTTAGAGTACACTAATTACTATTTGAGGTGCAATCAGTGACTCCCAACTGTCACATAGATCAAATTCAAGGTCCCAGTGTTGCCTTCCAGTTCAGCCACTGTTCTGTTCCAGTTGTCTGAGGGTAAAGTATGGCATTTGTGTGAGGCCTAGACTCAGAAGCGAGACTACGTGCCTTTGAATCCTAGATCTGCCACTAACCAGCTGTGTGACTTTAGGCAAGTTACTTAATCTCTCTGGGACTCAATTTCTTAATCTGCAATTGAACAATAACAATAGCTACCTGTAGGACTGAGTTGAAATTGTCTTGGGTTTATAGATGTTTGTTAAAGAAAAAGTAGTTCTTTCACTTTTAGGACCAATTTTAAACCTATGTGCTTCACAATGCTCTCCCAAATAGATACAGTTATGCATTTCTTAGTGATAGGGATCCGTTCAGAAAATTTCATCATTAGGTGATTTCACCATTGTGTGAACATCAGAGAAAACGTACACAAACTTAGATGGTATAGCCTCCCACACCCCTAAGCTATGTACCAGAACCTATTTGCTTCTAGCAATACTATAGCAATTGTAACAAAATGGCAAGTATTCATGTAGCTAATATCTAAACATAGAAAGGGACAATAAGAATACAGTATAAACAGGCATGTAGCACACACCTGTGAGCCCAGTGACTCAGGAGGTTGAGACATAAGGATCGCAAGTTCAAGGCCAGCCTCAGTAATTTAGAAAGACACTCAGCAATGTAGGGAGACCCAGTCTCAAAATAAAATTTAAAAAGGGCAGAGGATGTAGCTCGCTGGTAGAGTGCTTATCTAATATGCAATCCTTAGTACCACAAAAGAAAAACAAAAAGGAAGACAAGAATACAGTACGAAAGATAAACAAAGGTTCACTCATGTGGGGCACTTGCCTTGAATGAACCTTGCAAGACTGGAAGCTGCTTTGGTGAGTCATCGAGTCAGCAGGGGGAAGGTGGAGGCCAAGGACAGACTGCACTGTGGTAGACTTTATGACATTCTATACTTAGTTTACACTAAATTTATTAAAATTTTTTTTCTTTCTTCAATAATAAAATAAACGGCTTATTTCATAAGCTTTATAATTATTTAAAACTTCTTACTCTTTTGTAATAACAGGTTAAAACACGAACTCTGTGCAATTGTACAAACATTCTTTCTTTAGATTCATATTCTATAAGCATTTTATATTTAAATTTTCTATTTTGACTTTTTAAAAATTTGTGTTAGAGACTAACACCGAGGCTGGTCTCAGAGTCTCTGCACACCTTTCCTCTTGTAGCTTGAATATCAGCCTACGCCAACCAAAAAGGTGGGGTGGATACCTTTCCAGATACTTGGACAGTGGGCAGCAAGAATTTTGATGACTACCTGAAGTCACTCAGTGTTGGCATTACTACCAGGCAGGTGGCCAAGCTTACCCAATCATCAAGAAGAATGGGGACACAGACTCCATAAAACCACAGAGCATCTTCAACAACATGCAGATTACCAGGCATGGTGGTACATGCCTGTAATCCCAGCTTCTCTGGAGGCCATGGTAGAAAGAATGCAAGTTCAAGGCCAACCTGGGCAACTTAGCAAGCTTTTGCCTCAAAATAAAATTTAAAAAGGGCTGGGGACATATCTCAGTGGTAGAGTCCCCTGGGTTTAATCCCCAGTACTGCAAAAAAGAAAAAGAGGAAACATGAGGATCGGCTTTCAGTCGGAGGTGGAGCTGAATGAAATAACTGCATGTGACAGGAGCAGCAAGTCCCCTGTGACGCTTGATGGACTCAAACGTGTCGATGTGCAGAAGTGAAAGGGCAAGAGACAAGAACTGTGTGGGAAGTAGGTGATGGGAAGCTCACTCCGACACTCAGCCACCTCAGGGCAATTAGCACTTGCACTTAGGAGAAAGACACGACCCGCAGGCTCTGTCGTTCCGGGCTCCTCTACCAACAGGCTACCCCTGGACTCAGCTCCACGTTGCCTCATTTTGTTTTAATAACAGTGCATTTCCTGGGATGCCTCTTGAAGGGCCAGCCTGAGGCTGTTTTACAGTTAACCTTTAAAAATACAAGTAGAAACAAAAAATAAAAAGGCCTGGGGATGTAGCTCAGCAGTAAAGTGCCCCTAGGTTCAATCCGCAGATAAAAAATAGTGTGTGTGTGTGTGTGTGTGTGTGTGTGTGTATGTGTGTCCACGGACAGTTGATGAGATGAGTTAGTGGCTCAGACATGTTAATGCATTCAAGGTGTCTGGAAGCAGTGAGACAGACGGGCTTTCCTTTGATGCGTGATCCACTTCAAGTCCCCGTGGTTTCCTTCCTCTTGTATTTCTCTATTCCCTATGTGTGTGCGTGTGAGCCTACAATGTATTTTTTCCCATGAAGAATCATTTTTCTCCCACCTGATTTCTCCCCTTAAACTTCTCTTCCTTTTTCAAGATGCATCCCAAATAGCACCTCTTGTGCGAAGCCCCGCTGAGCCCAAGCTAGGAAAGCACTCTGTTTTCAGGGTGGCCACAAAATTCTTTGACATTCTGCCCCATAAGACTTCGGGTCTTTGTCCCCTTCCTTTCCAGGTTGGGCCTGAGGCTGCTTCATCCAATTGAGTGTGGCAAAAGTGAAGCTAGTGTCTGAAGGAGCTGGGTCATAAAGGGTGATGTGGCTTTCACCTTGCTTGCTGGAACCTGCTCATTTGGAGCTTGAGACGCCATGTTGAGAGGAAGCCCAGCTCTAAGGAGAGGCCATGTGTTTGTGCTGTGGTCCAGAGTTGGAGTCATCACGTCTTCCCAGATATTGTGCAACAAGGACAAGCCATTTCTTCTCTCTCTCTTCTGTGTCCTCACCAAGTTCTGAACCCACCAAACCTGCAAGAATAATAAAGCAGTTCCTTTGTGCCAGTAAGTCCTGGCTAATTGATTACACAGTAAAAGTAACTGGAACGATTTTCTCTAATTCCCAGATCCTTTATGCATAGCAGCATTACAGCTCTCAGTCACATTGCGGAACCATAATGTGCAGTGGTCATACTTGCTGGATGAGCAGGACCACAAAGGTAAGAGCTCTGCTTTATTCATCTTTGAATGTCAAGTCCCAAATATGGTACCTGGCACATGATAGATGCTCCGTGTATGTTTGTAGAATAAATTATTTCTTTGAGGGTACAGACATCAAATAAAGTCAGATTAAGTTATAATAAATGATAATAAAATTATAATAAAATTTAATTATAATAAAATTTAATTATAATATGTATTTGTAATCCCCAGAAAGTTTCATCCAATGCCTCAAACACTATGAACTTTCAAAAATATGTGTAATGGATGACAGGGCTTGCATATCTGCATATAAATTTAACACTTTTAAAAATTTTTTACAGACTGCATTTTGATTCATTGTACACAAATGGGGTACACCATTTTGTTTCTATGGTTGTACACGATGTAGATTCACACCATTCATGTAATCCTACAGGTACATAGGGTAATGATGTCTGTCTTATTCCATGATTTTTCATACCTCCTCTCTCTCATTTCCCTCTATATAATCTAAAGTTCCTCCATTCTTTTCTCACCCCTAACCCCCAACTCCCATTATATATCAGCATCTACTTATCAGGGAAAACATTTGACCTTTGGTTTTTTGGGATTGACTTATTTCACTTAGCATGATATTCTCCAATTTCATGCATTTATTTGCAAATGCCATAATATTATTATTCCTTATGGCTGAATAATATTCCATTGTGTATATATACCACAGTTTCTTTATCCATTCATCTGTTGAAGGGCATCTAGGTTGGTTCCACAATCTAGCTATTGTAAACTGAGCTGCTATAAACATTGATGTGGCTGCATTACTGTAGTATGCTAATTTTAAATCCTTTGGATATAAACCAAGGAGTAGATAACCCAATCAATAAATGGACCAAGGAACTGGACAGACACTCTACAGAAGAAGACTTACAGATGATCAATAAATATATGAAAAAGTGTTCAACAGTTCTAGTAATTAGAGAAATGCAAATTAAAACAACTCTAAGATTTCATCTTGCTCCAATTAGAATGGCTATTATCACGAGCACAAGCAATAATAGGTGTTGCATGGATGTGGGGAAAAAGGCACACTTGTACATTGCTGGTGGAGTTGCAAATTGGTGCAGCCACTCTGGAAAGCAGTGTGGAGATTCCTCAGAAAACTTGGAATGGACCCGCCTTTTGACCCAGTTGTCCCACTCCTTGGTTTATAACACATTCAACATACACAGTCTGTGTGTGTTTGTTCCTCACAGATACCCTGCCCCAGCCTCACTGGCACCTACCGTATATTGGGCTCATCACTTCAAGAAATCACCTCACTTGAACTAGGTCAGAGAAAGCTCCCCTTTCTTCCCTGCCACATAAGTCATGCTTGAGCATAAAACCCTCCTTGAAATTATCCCTGTTATATTATCACAGAACATGGCAAAGAGCTGGACTGTGGCTTCTGAACCCAGCAAGTAGCCAGACCGTAAAGACATTTAACAGATTCTTTCAGAAGACGAGCACACAGCCTTTAGCTAGCAAAGGTTTGCACATTGTTCCTTTGATTGTCAAGCACTCTATTTTTATGCAGTTTGAGTAAGCCGAGAAAGTAGAGAGTTCTTGTTTTCATTGCCAGCTTTCGCTGACTATATATAGATGCATATTATCCGCTCACATAGATATGTAACACATATATGTATATTCACACCAAGTTTCCTCCAACGTGTTAGCAGCCTGCTTTGGCTCCACCCTGCAGCCTGGAGCTCCTGGTAATGTTTCAGGGAATGCTGTGCACTTGCTCTTCCAAGTGCTGTGGAGGAGGACTTCGCCAGCCCTCCTAGATGCCAAGCAGAAGCTTCATCCTGACTTCATCTATTTTGCTGGGTTTCAGGTAAATCTTTGATTCAGCGTCTATGTGCAAACCAATTATGCTACTTCTTGGATGTCTAACTCTGTAAACAGCATTTCAAGAAACCACATAAGCCAGCAAGCTATGCAAAGGGGCTCAAAGTCTACACGAAATTTACCCAGAACTTAAATCAGAGTCTCCGTGAATGATAAAAGTGGGATATGGGATTTTCTGAGATTGAGAGGTACCTGTGAGGCCATTTGAGGATGGCAGTGGGCCAAGGGGAACAGGGGAAAGAACACATGGACAGAACAGCCATTGACGTGTGGGCACTGGCTTGAGAAAAGTCCATACTTGGGGATCTAGTAAATTCCATTCAGAAATATTAAGAGGTCAAACATTTGCTGAGTACCAACTAATTAGATTCGGGAATCTGCAGGTGTTTCACATGTTGCCTGTGCACTCTGCACCACCTTCCAGGCCTGGGCACCTGTTTCCTCCTCAGCGGTGACAGTACTCCCTACCAAGGCTGTTCTACTGTCACTTTGAACAACAGTCTCTTCTCCCTGCACTGAGAGCTGAACTCACTCTACCTCCAAATTCCTCACTGCCTTCACTTATCTTTGTTGTTTTTTTTCTTTTCTGACTTCAGAAAAACTTTCCACGTTTCCAGCTTGATCACAGTCTTTCTTTCTTATATGTTCATACATTGACTCTGAATTGGACCTTTTCTCTCAGTCCACAAATGTCCTCAGAGTTGGAAACATCTCAATTAACTGCCTTCTCCTCCAGAAACTCTCTTCTTTGTCTACTTCAAGAGACGGTGAGCCCCAGAGTGTGATACTCCAGTTCAAGTTCTTGTAAATATGCTTGAAAGAATTTCCCCAGTCATTTCCTCTACTTCCCTCCATTCATACCATCATTTCTGGGTCAGATTCTGTATATTGCACCCCAAAACTGCCTGAATTTCTCTGCGTCTTCCCTTTGCATATATGCACTCTTCCCTTTGCCTTCTCTGTCCACTGGAATCCTACTTAGTCCTCAAAGTAAATCTTAAATAACCCTCCCCACCAGAATATTTATTCACAATTGACAGTAAAATGAAATGTCTCTCCTCCATGAATCAATCTATTTCCGTACAATAACAAATGACTGCCCAAATCTCAGTTGCTTATTATAAAATTTATTTCTTACTCTTATTACATGTAGATCATGGATCCTTTTATTCTGGGACCCAGGCCAAAGTAGCAGCACAATCCAGGTCATTCTGGTGGCCGAGAAGAGGAACAAGGGAGGTCATGGAAATTCACACTGACTCTTACAGCTTCTGCCTGGCAGCCACACCTGTCTGGTTCTCTCACCTTCTGTTGGCCTGAGTAGAGCTGGGGATGTAGCTCAGTGTAGAACATTTGTGTGAGGCCCTGGGTTCAATCCCTGGTACTGTCGGGGAAAAATAGCAATTAAAAAAATACATGTCCCTGTTAGCCAGAGTACTTCATTTGGTCAAGTCTGAAGTCTGATGTCTAATTCTCTTCCAGAAAAGGGAGAAGTAAATAATTGCAAATATTATCTGATAGTACTTTGCTGATATGTTAATTATACCATGAAAAGTAGCATGCTCTAATACATGCTATAACATGGATGGACCTTAACAACATTATACTAAGTTAAAGAAGTCAGACACAGGCACTACCTTTTGTATTAATCCATTGCCATCAAGGGTCCAGAACAGGCAAACTCATATAGACTGAGTAGATTAGTGCTCTCCAGTGACTGCAGGATGGTTGAGAAGTAATAATTAGTAGGTAGCTTCTTTTCAGGGGCTAGGATAATGTTCTTTAATTAGAGAATTGTGTTAGTCAGCATTGTGTTGCTGTGACCAAAATACCTGATTATTCTGGCTCATGATTCAGAGGTTAGTCCTTGGTGAGCTGACTCCATTGCTCTGGGCCCAACCGAGGAAGAACATTATGGCAGAAGGGCATGGTGGAAGTAAGCTGTTTCATTCATGGTGGCCAGGTAGCAGAGAAAGGGGAAGGGACCCCAGGGGAAATGCCCTTTCCAGGACTTGACTCCAGTGACCCACGTCCTCTAGCCAAGCCCTACCTACCCAGTTAGTCATTCAAACTAGAATGGACTGATTAGATTATGGTTCTCATAATCCGATCATTTCACCTCTGAATATTCCTGCAATAGCCAAGGAGCTCCTGGCAGGGGCACCTCATATCTAAACCACAACAAGAATGGAGGTGATTTGAGGATGCCTCAACTGAGCGAGAGTTGCAGGACAGGTCTGAGGGTCAGAGCATCATCCACTGGGCTCCAGATGACCTTGCCCTCACCATTTGTAGGCTAGACATGGAAATCAGTCTGAACCTTCCTGCTCCAAACATTCACAGACATTTCTATAAAACCTTTGCTCATCATGCTTCCAATAGCCAAAGTTCTATCAGGTTCCATTTCAAGGAGATAGCTCAAAAATCTTCCTAGATTTTAGGATTTTAACAGGAAAGAAAGATCTATAAAACTAATCTGGGTAGAATTCCAGTTCGATGAGATAAGATACTTAGAGGCACATTGACACTCCTGTGAAGCTTATTTTTACTTCCAAATCAATGCTAGAGATAAAAATGCCATAATAACATGCATAAAGAATTAAGGAGGTTACATATTGTTACAATGTTGGTTGTGACCATAAAAACCACTTATTTCTATAAATCATTTGTTCAAATATAAATATTTTTTCCAGTTCATATCCCAATCTAAACACTAAAATTTGGATACTAACCCAAATAGGCAAATGAAACTATTCTTGATGTGGTCATTTAAAACACTGATTATACCAAAATATTTAAGAGTAATAGAGGCCTCACAGTAATATTCCGGAAAATGACCCACTTCTGTTTACAGCAACTTTTGCTCTGTTCCCTATGTGTTAGTCACCTTTGCATTGCTGCAACAAAACACCTGAGAAAATCAACTGAGAAGAAATACTTATCTTGGCTCATGGTTTCAGAGGTTTCAGTCCATGGTCACCTGGTTCCACTGCTTCTGGGCCTGTGGTGAGGCACAACATCATGGCAAAAGGGCATAACCATGAAATGCTGCTCACCTCATGGAGGCACAGAAGAAGAGAGAGAGAGAAGAGAGAGAGAAGAAGGGGCCCGAACAAGATAAAGTTCTCAAGGGCATGCACCAAGAACCTACTCCCTTCCATGAGTTTCTACCTCTTACCATTTCTCTTATTTTTCTTTTTCCTTTGGTGGTACTGGGGATGGAACCTAGGAGAGCTCTAACCACCGAGCTACATGCCCAGTCCTTTTTTATTTTATTTTGAGATGGAATCTCACTAAGTTGCCAAGACAGGTCTCAAACTTGCCATCCCTTGCCTCAGCCTCCCAAGTCACTGAGGTGCGAAAGAAGGATCCATGTACTAACCTGAGTAAGAACTCCAGTTCCGTGAGATAAGGTACTTAGAGGCATGCTAACACTCATGTGAAGTTTATTTTTACTTCCTGCTAAGATCCTAGAAACCAGGAAAATACTTGAGATCTCTCCTTGAAATGTAACCTGACAGAACTTTGGCTGTCTCCCATAGTTTCTACCACCTTCCAATAACCCCCGGGCTACAACTTCCCCAATGAATCAGGCTACCGAAGAGGCCAGAGTCCTCCTGGGCCAATCACTTCACCCGAAAAGTCCTACCACTGGACATGGCTGCAATGGCGACCAAACCTCCAACACATCAACCTTTGGGGACATTCCAGATCCAGATCATATTACCCTGTATTCTAGCTCACCACACGGATGTTAAATATTCTTTTTTTAAGCCTTTCTTCAATTTTATTTTTTTAAAACTGCATTTTGATTCATTGTACACAAATGGGGTACAACTTTTCATTTCTGTGGTTGTGCACAATGTAGACTCACACCATTCATGTAATCATACATGTACATAGGGTAAGATACACTATCTTCCTTTTCCCCTGCCCCCTCCCCTCCCCTCATTTTCCTCTACACAATCCAAAATTCCTCCATTATTCTCTAACCCTCCCCCATTATGTATCATCATCCACTTATCAGAGAAAACATTTGGTCTTTTTTTTTGGGGGGTTGGCTTATTTCACTTAGCATGATAGTCTCCAACCCCATCCACTTATTTGCAAATGCCATAATATTATTCTTCTTTATGGCTGAATAATATTCCATTGTGTATATATACCACAGTTTCTTTATCCATTCATCTGTTGAAGGGCATCTAGGTTGGTTCCACAATCTAGCTATTGTGAACTGAGCTGCTATAAATATTGATGTAGCTGTGTTACTGTAGTATGCTGATTTTAAGTCCTTTGGGTGTAAACCGAGAAGTGGGATAATTGGGTCAAATTGTGGGTCCATTCTAAGTTTTCTGAGGAATCTCCATAATGCTTTCCCCATGTGAAATATTCTTAAAATACCTTTCCCTTTTCATCCAAAAGCCTTTGCTCAGGGTGTCCCCTTTACCTGACATTCCCTTCTTCCATCAACATGCCTGTTGGAGTCAGGGTGCAGTACCGATGCTACTTCCTTTCTGTACCTTTCCCTATTTGATTCTCCCGCACCCTATTAATCGCTCTTTATGTATGCTTCCTGTATTTTAGACATACCTTTGTGATAACTATTCATATTGCACTTTTACTTTTTATATATATTTCTTCTCACATAAAATAATGGCTAATAGCTGTTGAATTCATGACAGTTTCCTTTTGGGTAAAAGTAGCTGTCCCCACTTATCCATTATCCCCTCCTCTCCAGTCTCAATAGGAAAGACAATGCAGGGTGAGCCCCAGAGCAAACACGTAGTTGCACCTTAATCTCCAGCTGTGGGAGCAGAGATGCTGGCAGAAAGGATGCTCTGGGGCTTAGAGGGAACCCAGACTCTTACTGAGGCTCATGTGACTGATCACTGTGAATGTAAAAAGGACATGGGATTTTATATCCTTTACTAGATAAACAATGGCGGTAGCCCAAGATGTGGGGTGGTGAAGGTGGGAGGTACCTCAGCCCTGCTCTGCTTCAGGAGCTTTCTGGAATCACATGAACCCAACCCCTTTCGAAGAAAAGCCTAGTTGGCAGCCATTGTTTTATAAGGCTGCTATTCAGGATCCTCAAGATACTTTTTTCCTTAGTCATTGTTTAAAGTATGTACCTTCTGTCCTGGTATTGTGATTGAACCCAGGGGTGCTTTACCACTGAGCTATCATCCTCAGCTCTTTTCACTTATTTACTTTTTTAAAATTTTGAGACAGGGTCTAAGTTCTGAGGCTGGCCTCAAACTTGCCATCCTCCTGCCTCAGCCTCCTGAGTCACTGTGACTACAGAAATGAGCCACCACGCCCAGCTAAAACTCTGTCTTGTAAAGTTATCTCAATAGAGAACCTTTTGTTAGACAACTAGAAAATTAATCTTAAGTGCCTATCACCTGTGGTTACTAAACTACTCAAAATTAAAAAAAAAAAAAAAATAAGAGTCTGGAGATGTATCTCAGGGATAAAGTGCCCCTGGAATCAATCCCCAGTATCACAAAAAATAAAAGAGATGGACTTATGAAAAAAGGGCATTGTACAGTGAAGTGCCACATCACATTGTTCCAGTCAGCCACTAACAACAGTGGTCTTATAAGATCATAAAGGTGCTGAAAAATTCCTATTCCCAGGTCACTGTACCTTTCCTATGTTCAGATATACCAGTATCACTGTGTGACAACTACCTCGAGTGTTCAGGACAGTAGCAGGCTGTACAGGGTTATAGCCCAGGACAGATCTATAATAAACCACACCCTGTAGGCTTGTGTAAGTCTTCTCTGTGACGTCCCCACCATAACGCCATCATCTGACAATGCATTGCTCAGAACATGTCCCCGCCATTAACTAACACGTGACTATACACTTAATGTTAAGAAAGAAAAAAAAAGTAGAAATCCCCTGCGTTCTGTCACACCAAAGTAAGTATTCTCTTGGTGGGTGGGGGGAGAGGCATGCCTTGCCTTTAAAGGTCCTCCACAAAAGCCTAAAACACTGACCTAACTTGAAGAAGTTCTACTTGGTTCTTCCCCCAAGTATATTGTCTCTAATCTGTTTTGCTGACCCTTCCTTCCCCTCTCTTCTATTCCTCCATGTAGCTACAAATCATGCTGAACGGCAGTCATGATCAATATTAGTGATAAGAGTAATCATAGACCTTTGACTTTTACAGTTGAGGAACAACTGGGCTTACTTTGTGCCTTGAAATTCAGATAAAATTGGCTCAAATCCCCTGTTTTTTATATTGTGGGAAATCATTTGACCAGACTTTCAGGACTTAGGTTTTTGTCTGGTTGCCCCTAGTGACTATTTCCTCTTCTACTCAATTCTAGCTCTCTCATTCTTTGTTCTTGAATTTGACACTTCATCTACACAGTCCAGTCACCCAAGTGGGGAATATGGCTGTTGAAGATATATTTCTTCCCCAACATTACTCTTTCAAGGCTATTTGTATTGGGGGGCCCTCCTGAGGATTTGTGGGGGACAGTAGGAGATTATGTAACCTCCTAGCATAATATAGTTGAATATTAAACATCAATTTTTTTTAAAAAAATTTATATCATTCTCCAATTATCAGGGAAAACATTCAGCCTTTGGTTTTGGGGGATTGGCTTATTTCACTTAGCATGATATTCTCCAATTCCATCCATTTATTAGCAAATGCCATAATATTATTCTTCTTTATGGCTGAATAATATTCCATTGTGTATATATACCACAGTTTCTTTATCCATTCATCTGTTGAAGGGCATCTAGGTTGGTTCCACAATCTAGCTATTGTGAACTGAGCTGCTTTAAACATTGATGTAGCTGTGTTACTGTAGTATGCTGATTTTAAGTCCTTTGGGTATAGACCAAGGAGTGGGATAACTGGGTCAAAAGGTGGGTGCATTCCAAGTTTTCTGAGAAATCTCCACACTGCTTTCCAGAGTGGCTGCACCAATTTCCAAACTCCACGAGCAATGTACAATTGTGCCTTTTCCCTACATCCATGCCAACATCTATTATTGTGTTCTTGATAATAGCCATTCTCATTGGAGTAAGATAAAATCTTAGAGTTGTTTTAATTTACATTTCTCTAATTACTAGAGATGTTGAACACTTTTTCATATATTTATTAATTGCCTGTATGTCTTCTGTAAAGTGTCTGTCCAGTTCCTCAGCCCATTTATTGATTTGGTTCTTTGTATTTTTAGTGTAAAGTTTTGTAACTTCTTTATAAATTTTGGAGATAAGTGCTCTATCTGAAGTGCATATGGAAAATATCTTCTCCCACTCTGTAGGCTCTCTCTTCACATTCTTGATTGTAGTGGAGAATGATATATAATGGGGATGGGGGATGGGGAGTGAGAGAAGAATAGGAGAACTTTAGAATATGTAGAAGGAAATGAGAGGGAGGGTGGTATGAAAAATGGTGGAATAAGACAGACATCATTACCCATGTACATGTATGATTACATGAATGGTGTGAATCTACATTGTGCACAACCATAGAAATGAAATGATGCACCCCATTTGTGTATGATGAATCAAAATGCAGTCTGTAAAAAAATTTAAAAAGGGGTTAATGGAACCACATACAATGGCACACACAAACTTAATGTTCAGTGAAAGAAGTTAGATAAAAGAGGGTAAATACTATGTGATTCTATCTATATAAAAAAAAACAAACACCTAGAAAATTAATGGATACTCTTAGAAGTCATAACTTTTGATGGGATTGTGACTGGAAGGGTTGAAAAAGGACATCTGAATTGCAGATTATGATGTTGTATAGATGTGTCCCGTGTGTATTTTTTGTTTTTTTTTTTTGTTTTGTTTTGTTTTGTTTTTGTGGTACTGAGGAATGAAGCCAGGAATACTCTAAAACTGAACTAGTTCCCAGCCCTTCCCCCTTCCTTCATCCCTTCCTTTCATGAAGTTCTAAGTTGCCAAGGCTAGCCTTGAACCTGTAATCCTTTTGCCTCCGTCTTCCAAATTGCTGGGTTTACAGGCATTTGCTACCATGTCTGGTTAATAAACTGTTTCTTCTTTTAAAAATATTTTTAGTTGTAGATGGAGAGAATACTTTTATTAATTTTTATAATGTGGTGCTGAGGATCAAACCGAGTGCCTCACGTGTGCTAGGCAAGGTGGACACTGAGCGACAACCCCAGCCCCAATATTCTGTTTTTTAATCTGAGCAACGGTTAAGAAGGGTTATTCACTTTGTGAAAATTCATGGAGAGTTTTGTACTGTTTTGCATGAATGGAAAGCTTTTTAAACGTTTCTAGGTTGGGGAGTATGGCTCAGTAGTAGAGTATTTGCCTACTCTTCAAGGTCCTGTGTTCAAACCCCAGCACAATACACACACAAAAGTTTCCATTAAAAAAATGTACACTTAAAAAAAATTTTTTTAGTTGTCAATGGACACAGTACCTATATTTATTTTTTTTAATATGGTGCTGAGGATAGAACCCAGTGCCTCCCACAAGCTTAGCAAGCGCTCTACCACTAAGCCACAACCCCAGCCCTAGACATCAATTTTTTAAATGTGAAAAAAAATTCTCAACATGAAAAAAATAAAAATAGGGAAAGGTGTGGAGCCACACAAAGAGTCACTTCTTTGAATTCCATCAATTCTTGGAATAGTTTTACAGCCAAGATTCATTCATTCATTCAACAAATATTTATTGACCAATATACCGTAGGAGGTACTTAAAAGACGTTGCAGGTACAATCGCTAAGAAGGCACAGTAGTGTTGCAGACAGACAAACGACAGGGGAACAGCATAGACTGTGAGAGGACTGTGTTTCCTAAGAGAAGTTGAAGCTGGGATAAAAATTTTCCAGCAGATTTTCCAGCGGATAAAAACTGTGAGCAGATTCTTGAAGACTGAGTTGGAATGAGCCAGGCGACGGGGGAGGAATAGGCCTGGATGAGAGCACAAAGTTCTCCAGGACCAGGTAATGATTGTCCTGAAATAGCAGGCTAACGGACTCATCATTTAACATGTAAGAAGGGAAGCATGGTGCCAGCACAAAATAGAGTCTTAATAAAACTTGTCCTCTCTGGTTTACTCTATGGGCAAAAGGAAGTCAATGATGAATTTTAAGTGGGGTGTATGTCACGGTGGGAGGAAGGGTGTTGACAGCATGAGATTTACACTGCAAGCTCCCTTTGTCTATAGGGAGGGAAAAGAAAGATTGCAGGGGATCTGTCTGAGGAGCTGGCAGAGCAGGGTGCGGTGCTTCACGTCTGTGATCCCAGTGGCTCAGGAGGCTGAGGCAGGAGGATGATGAGTTCAAAGCCAGCCTCTGCAAAAGCAAGGCCCTGAACAACTCAGTGAGACCCTGTCTCTAAATAAAATACAAAATAGGACTGAGGATGTGGCTCAGCAGGCAAGTGCCCCAGAGTTCAATCCCTGGTACCAGAAAAAAAAAAAAAAAAAACAAGGACAGTGGAAGAGAAATGGTGATAGAGTGGAAGAGCAAGACTAGACAGAGAGGGTGGTGAGGTGTTATGTAAATGGGGATGGGTGAAGGAAAAGGAGAGGTGGCATCAGAGGTGACATCCGGTCTCCCGGTTGGGCCAATGAGTAAATTGTGGTGCATTCCTAGAAATAGGGAGCTCTAGGGCAGGGGAGGGGCCAGAGGAGGGAGAAATGATGCTTTCTGGCTTTTGACATGTCCAGCTCTAAGGCCTGTGTGTCATGCAAGCAGCTGGTCATACAGTGAATCTAAAGAGAAAATCTGGACGAGAAATACAACTTTCAGAATTTGGATGCCTTTAATTAAATCCATGGGGGTGGTGAAATCACCCTGAAGCAGACTGAAGGGAAAACCCCGATGATCACCTTTAGTTGAAGGATGAACAGAAGAACAAGATGTACTGAAAAAGAGCAAAATTTCAGACAAGTGAGGAGAAAAAAAAAAAAAAAAACAAGAGTTCATGTTATGGAAGCCAAAGAAGAGAAAAAATTTAAGGAGGTAGTGTTTAATTTTCTGCTGGAAATGCAAATAAGATTAGTTTTTTAAAAATTTTATTTGTTCTAATTAGTTATGCATGACAGTAGAATGTATTTATGCACTTTGATATATCATATAGAAATGAGGTATGATTTTTTTTTTTTTTTTTTTGCAGTGCTGGGGATTGAACCCAGGGTGTTGTGCATGCAAGGTAGGCACTCTACCAACTGAGCTATATCCCCAGCCCAATTTCTCATTTTTCTGATTGTACATGTTGTAGAATCACATTGGTCATGCAGTCATACGTGTACATAAGGTAATATTGTCTGTTTCATCCTACTATCCTACCTATCCCCATACCCCTCCCCTCTCTTCACTCCTCTCTACCTAATATAAAGTAACTCTCTATTCTTCCCTAGTGAATTAGCATCCACATAACAGAGAAAACATTCAACCTTTGATTTTGGGGTATTGGCTTATTTCACTTAGCATGATATTCTCCAATTCCATCCATTTACCTGCAAATTCCATAATTTCATTCTTCTTTAAGACTGAGTAATATTCCATCTAAAATATATATACCACATTTTCTTTATCCATTTATCTGTTGAAGGATACCTAGATTGGTTCCATAGTTTAGCTATTATGAATTGAGTTGCTATAAACATTGATGTGGCTGTGTCCCTGTAGTATGCCAATTTTAAGTCCTTTGGGTATAAACCAAGGAGTGGGATAGCTGAGTCAAATGGTGGTTCCATTCCAAGTTTTCTGAGAAACTTCCATACTGCTTTCTAGAGTGGTTGCACCAATTTGCAGTCCCAACAGCAATGTGTGAGTGTACCTTTTTCCCCACATGCTTGCCAACATTTATTGTTGCCTATATTCTTGATAATTGCCATTCTGACTGGAGTGAGATGAAATCTTAGAGTTTTTGATTTGCATTTCTCTAATTGCTAGAGATGTTGAACATTTCTTCATATATTTGTTGATTGATTGTATTTCTTCTGTGAAGTATCTGTTCAGTTCCTTAGCCCACTTATTGATTGGGTTATTTGGTTTTTTGGTTCTCTCACCCTGAACCAAACTCAACTCAAAAAGTGGATCAAAGACTTAGGCACTAGAACAGAGACCCTGCGCCTATTAGAAGAAAAAGCAGACCCAAATCCCCATCATGTCAACCTAGGATCTGACTTCCTTAAAAAGACCCCTAAAGCGCAAGAAGTAAAATCAAGAATCAATAAATGGGATGGATTCAAACTAAAAAGCTTCTTCTCAGCAAAGGAAACAATAATGTAAAGAAAGCCTACAGATGGGAGAAAATCTTTAAAGCATACACCTCAGATAAAGCATTAATCTCTAGGATATATAAAGAATTCAAAAAGATTAATTTTTTAAAAATTCTCTCTCATTCACTTAGTCTTATTGAAACAACTGTCTGTCCTCATGGGAATCTGCCCTTTAAATTCTCTGTTCTTACATATGATCTTATTTCCTTCCTGACTAGCTTAGATATAATAATCAGACATTTTTGCATCCAACCTTCATTACTGACAGACAATTCTAACACAACTCATGTTAAACAATCTAAACTGAATCTGCTTTTTATTTTCCTTTTATCTCCCTATTTCCACTTATTTTTAATGTCTACCACATTTTCCACAGTACCTGCCTCAAATTTTCCTTGAAGCAAGAATCCCCCTTTAATCTCAGATTCAGCAAACAGCTCCCATCTCCTACTGGAAACATAGAGGTCCATGGACGTGAGCTCTCTTGGGAACTTTCTTCCACATCAACATTTTTCCCATGGGCTGAAACTATAGCTCAGAGATAGGGCACCTGCCTAGTGTGCATGAGACCCAGAGTTTAATCCCCAACAAAAACAAACAAAATAGTGTGAGGGGACCATTTCTCCCATTCACTCCCTTTTCCTTTATGTTGAAAGTTTAAAAAGTCCTCCTCTCCAAATTCAACCTACTCACCTAGAACCTGAACCTAAACCTAAACCCTTGTCTATCAATTGTCCCTGATCTCTCTCTCTCTCTCTCTCTCTCTCTCTCCTCTCATTTTGGTACTGGAGATTGAACCCAGGGATATTCTACTCCCAGTCATTTTTATCTTATTTTGAGACAAGGTCTTGCTAGGTTTCCCAGGCTGAGCTCAAACTGGTGATCCTCCTGTCTCAGCCTCCTGGGTCACTGGGATTATAGGTCGTGCCACTGCACCTGGCCCTGACCTCTAAGATTGATTTTGCTTCTCTAGTAGCTATTGCCTTCTAAACTTAGTACCAAATTTAAGTCCTCTGTGGTAGATAGCCAAGATGGTCCCCATAGTGCCTGGTATTCATGATTTTGTGTTTCCTCTCCCTTGAATATGGGAGGGATATGACTTGCTTCTAATAATTAGAATACAGCAATGGTGACAATGTATACCTGATTACATGTATGTCATTAAGATACAAAATGCCTGTCTCGATGGGACATTCTTTCCCCTCAATGACTTTGAGAACGTGGCCATGTTGGGAAAGCTCATGGGGTAAGGAGTGACCTCCAGCCTACAGTCATCAAAACTGTGGTCCTTGGTCAAACAGTCCACAGGAAACTAAATGCTGTAACAGCCACGTACACCTGGAAGTCAATCCTCCCCAAGTTCAGCATCAGATGAGACCACAGCTATAGAGGCACCTAGATGACAACCTTATGAGACACTGAAGCAGAGGACTCGGCTAAGCCATGTCTGGACCCCACAGAAACTGTCAGATCACGACTGAGTGTTGTAAGAAGCAAATGTGTAGTAATGTTTCATATAGCAATGAAACATTAACTCATCTTCTATGCCCCCCTGCAAACAAAAACAAACACAAAAAGCTTCCCTAGAATCTCTCTGCTCTCAAATAATCAATACTGTTCACCTTTCCCCTTTGTTACAATATTTCTTATATTGGTGCATGTGCATTCTTATCCCCCATTAAAAATGACCTCAAATTCATGACCACATCTCCCACTGAGAAATGGAGGCAATTTCACCTCCCCTTGAATCTGGGTTTCCTTTTACTAACAGAATGTGGTTGAAATGATACTACGTAACATTAGAGACTGGAACTTCAGAGATCTACAGCTTTGACTTTTAAGCCCTTGGAACACCCCCCCCCCCCTTGAGATCTCACTGCCATGCTCTGAGAAGCCCAAACCTCATGCATAAAATATGCAGGGATGACCAGGTCCTCTGGCCAACAGCCCCAGAGAAGTCCCCAGCCAACACCAGCACTGACTGCCAGTCTTGTAAATGAGCTTTTTTGTACATTTCTGTCCCATCCAGCCTCCAGATGACTAAACTCCAAGTGCCCAGGCACACCAGCCAACACCACTGGGAGCTGAAGAACCACCCATCTGAACTCACGTAACCCACAGAAATGTGAGAACAAAGAAATGCTGCTATTATTTCTTGACCCTTTGTCTGGGGTTGTTAAATAGCAATGGATAACTAAAACATGGGGCTTTTTGTCTTCACCTCTCTGGTCTCAAATAAAAATTCTAGGAGCTTTGGTATGGATTGAGCTCCTGCACTAGGCCCCACAGACCAAACCAAAATGGAGTTGCTCATGCTAGGGTTGCACATCACCAACCAAACAACTCATCTACTTGGTTCCAATCCACTGGGAAGTCAGGAGGGCAAGAGATAATAGCCAGCTCCCCAAACAAGCCAGTTTCAGCCTGCATGAGAGGAAAGGCCCCTCAGAGTCAAACCTTTCAAGAAAAGTAACTTTGAGGCACCAGTCTGCATTTCATTTTCTGTTTCTGCTTTCCTCAGCCTTTTTCTGGCTATAAATCCCATCTCTGCTCCACTCATTTTACTTAATAGAATGGGGTATTGCCAGATTCTAGAATCACAAATAAAAGCCAATTAAGATCTTTAAACTAAATTCGTGGTAATTTTGTCATTTGACACTGGTGAAGCAGTTCTTTCAAGAACATTGACAGTGGCTCCAAATTCAGTAGCCTCCTTTCTCTGTTCCGCAGCATGTGACACAACTAAAGCCCTTTCTCTTCCTCAATGCTGCCTTCTCTTTTCTTTTCTGTGACATAGTCTAGGACTCAATTTCTTCTTCTGGTGCCTTCAATGGAGATGTTGGCTGTTTCCTTTCTATTCTCTTGATCCATTCTCGTTGTTTTAAATACCACCTCTTATGTAGATAAGGCTCAATTCCTTGAAAGGCAGAATAATTAGAAGCTGAAGGTCTGGGAATGGGCCAGGCAGGGTTTACTGCCTGGATCTGCAGATCACCAGCCATTTGAGTGAGCAATGGGTCTGACCTCTCTAAACTTCCCCTTTACCCTCTTATGACGCTGGATAACAGGATTTCTTTCATGAGGGTATCACTTCAGCCTGCAACAGAATGAGTACTCAGTAAATCAGTGCTTTTCAACATTTTCCCACTAGGTCAGATAATCCAGTAGAACAGTTTTGGCTTTATCTAAGCATATGCCAATGCGTGTGTGCACTCTGCTGTAAATGGAAGAGGCTGCTCTGGTCCAAAGACGATTGGCCTGAGTACTCTGGCCTCTCCCACCCTGGCCAAGCCACCATCCCTACAGGATGATCAATACTTAGGCCCATCAGCCAGCGAGAAGCTTTACCAAAAAATGCAATTATCCTTATAACCAATTGTTGTGCCCAGATCGCGAATCCCCAAAGACCACTAGGGAGCCGTCTCCGATGCAAAAGCAAAAGGGTCTTTATTGCAAGCTCGAGCTCGGACTCACAGCGTTCACTGACACAGCAGGTACTGGCTGAGAGTCCCGTCTCGATTCAGTGGGATTTTTATGAGCTCCACAGTAGAGCGGGAAATTTGAACAAAGCAAAGTACACAGTTGGCTGATATTCCAACATGTGAGGTTTGGCATGTTTCCATTGGCTTAGGGTACCCAGGTCTTAACATATTGACATATATGGTTTGGAATGTTAGGCATTGGCTTGTTAGCTCCCGATTGGTTGTTTGCCAAAGGCCAGTCCTAATCTAGTAGCCTTCCTGGAATCGGCGATCTAGGCCTGAAATCTCTCATGCCCTAAACGTAGCCTGTCATGGCCGCAGGTTAGCTCCCTTTTCACAATTCCATCCCCAAACCTGGTGGTGGTTTTTTTTTTTTTTTTTTTTTTTTTTTGTATTTTTTTTTTTTTTTATTGTAAACAAATGGGATACATGTTGTTTCTCTGTTTGTACATGGCGTAAAGGCATACCATTTGTGTAATCATAAATTTACATAGAGCAATGTTGTTTGATTCATTCTGTTATTTTTTCCCTTCCCCCCACCCCTCCCACCCCTCTTTACCCTCTATACAGTACTTCCTTCCTCCATACTTGCCCCCCTCCCTAACCCTAACTCTAACCCTTCCCTCCCCCCCATTATGTGTCAACCTCCACTTATTAGCGATATCATTCGTCCTTTGGCTTTTTGAGATTGGCTTATCTCACTTAGCATGATATTCTCCAATTTCATCCATTTGATTGCAAATGTCATAATTTTATCATTCTTTATGGCTGAGTAATATTCCATAGTATATATATACCACAGTTTCTTTATCCACTCATCAATTGAAGGGCATCTAGGTTGGTTCCACAGTCTGGCTATTGTGAATTGAGCAGCTATGAACATTGATGTGGCTGTATTTCTGTAGTATGCAGATTTTAAGTCCTTTGGGTATAGGCCAAGGAGTGGGATAGCTGGGTCAAATGGTGGTTCCATTCCAAGTTTTCTAAGGAATCTCCACACTGCTTTCCATAGTGGCTGCACTAATTTGCAGCCCCACCAGCAGTGTATGAGTGTACCTTTCTCCCCACATCCTCGCCAACACCTGTTGTTGCTCGTATTCTTGAAAATTGCCATTCTAATTGGGGTGAGATGGAATCTTAGGGTGGTTTTGATTTGCATTTCTCTTATTACTAGAGATGTTGAACATTTTTCCATATGTTTGTTGATTGCTTGTAGATCTTCTTCTGTGAAGTGTCTATTCATTTCCTTAGCCCATTTGTTGACTGGACTGTTTGAATTCTTGGAGTAGAGTTTTTTGAGTTCTTTATAGATTCTGGAGATTAGTGCTCTATCTGAAGTATGATTGGCAAAGATATTCTCCCACTCTGTAGGCTCTTTCTTCGCATTGCTGATAGTTTCCTTTGCTGAGAGAAAGCTTTTTAGTTTGAATCTATCCCAGTGGTTGATTCTAGCTTTTATTTCTTGTGCTATGGGAGTCCTGTTAAGGAAGTCTGGTCCTAGACCAACAAGGTGAAGATTTGGACCTACTTTTTCTTCTATGATCTGCAGGGTCTCTGGTCTGATTCCGAGGTCCTTAATCCATTTTGAGTTTAGTTTCGTGCATGGTGAGAGATATGGGTTTAGTTTCATTCTGTTGCATATGGATTTCCAATTCTCCCAGCACCATTTGTTGAAGAGGCTATCTTTTCTCCATTGCATATTTTTGGCCCCTTTGTCTAGTATGAGAAAATTGTATTTATTTGGGTTTGTGTCCGTGTCCTCTATTCTGTACCATTGATCTACCTTTCTATTTTGGTACCAATACCATGCCGTTTTTGTTGCTTTGTAGTAGAGTTGAAGATCTGGTATTGCAATACCCCCTGTTTCACTCTTCCTGCTAAGGATTGCTTTAGCTATTCTGGGTTTCTTATTCTTCCAGATGAATTTCATAATTGCCTGCTCTATTTCTGTAAGGTACGTCATTGGGATTTTAATTGGAATTGCATTGAATTTGTATAGCACTTTAGGTAGTATGGCCATTTTGACAATATTAATTCTTCCTATCCAAGAACATGGAAGATCTTTCCATCTTCTAAGGTGTTCTTTAATTTCTTTCTTTAGTGTTGTATAGTTCTCATTGTAGAGGTCTTTCACCTCTTTTGTGAGATTGATTCCCAAGTATTTTATTTTTTTCGAGGCTATTGTGAATGGGGTAGTTTTCCTAATTTCTCTTTCTGAAGATTCATCACTTATGTATAAAAATGTGTTAGATTTATGGGCATTGATCTTGTAACCTGCTACTTTACTGAAATCACTTATGAGTTCTAAGAGTTTTCTGGTGGAATTTCCAGGTTCCTCTAAATATATAATCATGTCATCAGCGAACAGGGATAGTTTGAGTTCTTCTTTTCCAATTCGTATCCCTTTAATTTCTTTGGTTTGTCTAATTGCTCTGGCCAGAGTCTCAAGAACGATGTTGAATAGAAGTGGTGAAAGAGGGCATCCTTGCCTTGTTCCAGTTTTTAGGGGGAATGCTTTCAGTTTTTCACCATTTAGAATGATATTAGCCATGGGCTTAGCATAAATGGCCTTTACAATATTAAGAAATGTTCCCACTATCCCTATTTTTTCTAGTGTTTTGAGCATGAAGGGGTGCTGTATTTTATCAAATGCTTTTTCTGCATCTATTGAAATAATCATGTGATTCTTGACTTTAAGTCTATTAATATGGTGAATTACGTTTATTGATTTCCTGATGTTGAACCAACCTTGCATCCCTGGGATGAAACCCACTTGATCATGGTGCACTATCTTTTTAATATGTTTTTGTATGCGATTTGCTAAAATTTTGTTGAGAATTTTTGCGTCGATGTTCATTAAGGATATTGGTCTGAAATTTTCTTTCCTTGATGAGTCTCTGTCTGGTTTAGGTATCAGTGTGATATTGGCTTCATAGAATGAGTTTGGGAGGGTTCCCTCCTCTTCTATTTTATGGAATACTTTGAGAAGTATTGGAATGAGCTCTTCCTTAAAGGTTTTGTAGAACTCGGCTGAGAACCCATCTGGTCCCGGACTTTTCTTTGTTGGTAGGCTTTTGATGACTTCTTCTATTTCAGTACTTGAAATTGGTCTATTTAAATTGTTTATGTCCTCCTCATTCAGTTTAGGCAATTCATATGTCTCTAGAAACCTGTTGATTTCTTCGAAATTTTCTATTTTGTTGGAGTATAGATTTTCAAAATAGCTTCTAATTATGTTTTGTATTTCCATCCTGTCTGTTGTGATATTTCCTTGTTCATTCCGAATTTTAGTGATTTGGGTTTTCTCTCGTCTTCTCTTTGTTAGTGTGGCTAAAGGTTTATCAATTTTGTTTATTTTTCAAAGAACCAACTATTTATTTTGTCAATTTTTTGTATTGTTTCTTTTGTTTCAATTTCATTGATTTCAGCTCTGAGTTTAACTATTTCCTATCTTCTACTACTTTTGGTGCTGTTCTGTTCTTCTTTTTCTAAGGCTTTGAGCTGTAGTGTTAGGTTGTTTATTTGTTGAGTTTTACTTCTTTTATTAAATGCGCTCCATGAAATAAATTTCCCTCTAAGTACTGCTTTCATAGTGTCCCAGAGATTTTGATATGATGTTTCTTTGTTCTCATTTACCTCTAAGAATTTTTTAATTTCCTTCCTAATATCTTCTGTTATCCATTCATCATATAATAGCATATTGTTTAATCTCCAGATGTTGGAATAGTTTCTGTGTTTTACTCTTTCATTTATTTCTAACTTCAATCCATTATGATCTGATAGAATACATGCTAGTGTCTCTATCTTCTTGTATTTGCTAACATTAGCTTTGTGGCATAATATATGGTCTATTTTAGAGAAGGATCCATGTGCTGCTGAGAAGAAAGTGTATTCACTCTTGGTTGGATGGAATATTCTATAAATGTCCGTTAAGTCTAAATTATTGATTGTGTTATTGAGATCTATGGTTTCTTTGCTCAATTTTTGTCTGGAAGATCTGTCCAGTGGTGAGAGCGGCGTGTTAAAATCACCTAGTATTATTGTGTTGTGGTCTATTTGGTTTCTGAAATTGAGAAGGATTTGTTTGACATACATAGATGAGCCACTGTTTGGGGCATAGATGTTTATGATTGTTATATCTTGCTGATTTATGCTTCCCTTAAGCAGTATGAAATGACCTTCTTTATCCCTTCTGACTAACTTTGGCTTGAAATCCACATTATCGGAAATGAGGATGGATACTCCAGCTTTTTTGCTGAGTCCATGTGCATGGTATGTTTTTCCCCATCCTTTCACCTTTAATCTATGGGTATCTTTTTCTATGAGGTGAGTCTCTTGCAGGCAACATATTGTTGGATCTTTCTTTTTAATCCAGTCTGCCAGTCTATGTCTTTTGATTGATGAATTCAGGCCATTAACATTCAGGGTTATTATAGAGAAATGATTTGGTTTCCCGGTCATTTGGTTCATTTTTAAAATTTTGTTTATTTATTTGTTTGACACAACTTGTTTCCTCCTTTATTTGACAACTCCTTTAGGATAATTCCTCCCTTTGCTGATTTGCTTCTTTGTTTTTCATCTCTTCCTCATGGAATATTTTGTTGAGAATGTTCTGTAATGCTGGCTTTCTTTTTGTAAATTCTTTTAGCTTTTGTTTATCATGGAAGGATTTTATTTCATCGTCAAATTTGAAGGTAAGTTTTGCTGGGTATAAGATTCTTGGTTGGCATCCATTTTCTTTCAGGGCTTGAAAAATGTTGTTCCAGGACCTTCTAGCTTTTAGGGTCTGGATTGAAAAATCTGCTGATATGCGTATTGGTTTCCCCCTGAATGTAATTTGGTTCTTTTCTCTCACAGCCTTTAAAATTCTGTCTTTATTTTGTATGTTAGGTATTTTCATTATAATGTGCCTTGGTGTGGGTCTGTTGTAATTTTGTGTATTTGGAGTCCTGTAAGCCTCTTGAACTTGATTTTCCATTTCATTCTTCAGATTTGGGAAATTTTCTGATATTATTTCATTGAATAGGTTGTTCATTCCTTTGGCTTGTTTCTCTAGGCCTTCCTCAATCCCAATAATTCTTAAATTTGGCCTTTTCATGATATCCCATAGTTCTTGTAGATTCTGTTCATGATTTCTTACCATCTTCTCTGTTTGTTCAACTTTGTTTTCAAGGTTAAATATTTTGTCTTCAATGTCTGAGGTTCTGTCTTCCAGGTGTTCTATCCTATTGGATATGCTTTCTATGGAGTTCTTAATTTGGTTTATTGTTTCCTTCATGTCAAGGATTTCTGTTTGGTTTTTTTTCAATATCTCTAACTCTTTATTGAAATGATCTTTTGCTTCCTGTATTTGCTCTTTTAACTGTCGATTGGTGCGATCAATCAATGCTTGCATTTGCTCTTTCATCTCATCATTCAATGCTTGCATTTGCTCTTTCATCTCCTCGTTTGCTTCTCTGATCATTTTAATTATGTACATTCTGAACTCCTTTTCTGTCATTTCTTCTGCCATGCTGTCATTGGGTTTTATTGATGTAACATCTAGATTTGTTTGCAGCATTTTCTTTCCTTGTTTTCTCATGTTGTTCAGATATCAGTGGACCGCTGAGATATTGCAGATTTCCTCTGTTGATTTACAATGACCCTGAAGATTTCTATATATATCCCCTCTTAGCCTTCAGTAGGCTGAAGTCTTGGAGGAGGTTGATAATGCGGTGCTCCACAAGGAAGCTGCCTCTCTAGGAGTGGTGGCCTTCAGGTGGGGTATATTCCCTGCTAGTGGGCAGAGGTGCCTCCACTTGTTGACCAATGGTCATCCAAAGGGGACCTAGGCTGTGGGCTGAGGCAAGGCCTGTTTGGGCCTGTGTCTCTGGTTTTACCGTCCTTGTGGGGAAACCTCACCAGGCAGGGAAGACTCACCCAGTGGGGAGGTCTCGCTGGTCAGTTTCCTCCTAGAGGTTCCCCTCAATTTACAGCTACTGCCTGGGCTGGGCTGCCTTCCTCTGCAACGTTTCCAGGGGCCCGGCCCTACCTCCTGGGCCTGGGAGCCTCACCCTTCGCAGATGAATCTCCTTAGGCTGCCCCTCCTCAGAGAATTTGCCCATAGGCCTGGAACCTTCACTCCGCCCTAAGCCTGTCTCTGTGCGGCTCTTCCACCCAGAAGCCTCCTAGATCCTGGGACCCTGTTCTGCACCTAATCGCCTGGCTGCGTGGCCCCTCCTCTGAGCAGCCACCTGTGGCCCCGAACAATCGCTCTGAGTCCCAGAGACCCGCCACAGGCCTCTTCCTCCAGACAGCCGCCCAGTATGCCGGTGCGGTCACTAGGAGTCCAAGAAACTCACTTCGTGCCTCCTCCTCCCACCAACCACCCGTAGCCCCGGGCAATCAATCACTCCGAGTCGAAGTGACCCTCCCCGTTCCTCCTCCTTCTCCAGATAACCCCCCGGGTGTTCAGGAGCAGTCCCTCTGAGTGGCTCTGAATCCACGTGACCCGCTGCACGGGTCCTCTGGGCACCGCCCGGAGCTCTGGTGTGGCCCCTCAAGACCAAGCGTCCCACCACGCTTCTCCTCCAGGCAGCCCCCCTGTGTTCAGGAGCTGTCACTTTAAGACCAAACAACTCACCACTCGCCTTCTCCTCTGAGCAGCCGCCTGGAGCGCTAATGCAGTCACTGCGAGTCCAAAGGACCCGCCGCGCTCCTCCTCCTCCTCCTCCTCCTCCGGGCAGGCCCCGGGGTTCAGAAGTGGTCAGAGTCCAAACAGCTCGCCACGCAGCCCCTTCTCTGGCAACCGCCTGTAGTTCCCGTATAGTCACCCGAATCCAAGCGGCTGCTCCTCTTCCTCCTCGTCCTCAGGGCAGGCCCCGGTGTTCAGAAGCGTCGTTCTGATTCCAAACAGCTCGCCGCGCGGCTTCTCCTCTGGCAACCGCCTGCAGCTCTGGCGCAGTCTCTCCGAATCCAAGTGGCCACGCTCCTCTCCTCCTCCTCAGGGCAGGCCCCGGTGTCCTGAGTCCACACAGTTCTCCCCGCCACTCCTCCCCCGGGCAGCCGCCGGAGCCCCAGTGGCTGCTCCGAGTCCCAGCGCTGTGCCGAGCGGCCTCCAGGTGGTGGTTCTTGAAGTGAGGTCCCCAAGTAAGAGACATCACTTGAGAACTTGTTAGAAATAGAGTGGCAAGCCCCAACCCCAAACTCCTGAATCAGCAGCTCTGGGGATGGCCCAACAATGCTTATTTGAACAAACCCCTCAGGTCATTCTGCCGCAAGTTAAAGTCTGGGAACTGGTGACCCACCCTGATTTCAACTTTCCAAGCCTTCTCCCCCCAACTTGGCTACATATTTGGGTTACCCTCCCCACTACCATCCCAGCTACCGGGGCTCAAAACCTCCACCTCCATCCTACCTCTCTTCTGAATCTAAGCAGTCACCAATCCTGTCTTTGTGTCCCCAACCAGGTAATTTGTCATTCATGTCTCTTCCTTTCTAGGCTTTGTTCCCACAACCACTCCCCAGAGGGAGGAGTCAGCCAATGTCTCCCAAACCAATTCACTTAAAAGCCAATTTGCCTACGACCGCTTTCACTAACAGCCCGTTAGAATAAAACAAATTCATTTAAAAATTAATTCCATGCAGTCGAATCTGCCCACTATTTAGTAAACTCATAGATTTATTCAGCCCTCCAGATGTTTGACAAATGTCTAAATACTATTTTTCAAACATTTTATACTGTGATTCTATTTCATTTAACTCTTGAATTGTTTGGAGTTTGTTTTGGCTCTGGGGATAAAGTGAAGGTCAAATTGCCTTCCTGCTTACTAGGCAAAGAAGAAAAGCTCCTCATTTACAATTCTAAGTTCCCACTTACAACTTTATTTATTCCCCTTCAGGCCAAGCAGAAAGATCAAAGACAATAACCAGGAAGTATGAAGTGCCCAGTTGTTGCTTCACAAGGGGTGATTGTCCCACTTTTCACATTTGACTGACTTTCTCTGAAGGACCTCATTCTCTTATTAGTAGCTTGAAAAGGGCTTATTCGCTAGAAACTAAGGCAGAAGTGTTCTCAGACAAATTAGCTTGAAAATCTTTAAATCTTAAAAATTAGTATAGTTGGCCCTCCAGATCTGCAAGTTAGATATTTGCAGATTCAACCAAGAGAGGGTCAAAGTTTTTCACACACAAAAAAATTTGTTTTAAATGTTAGTAATATGTACTAAGTATTTAGGCCTGTGATATTTGCATCTGTACTGAATATGTGCTTATTTTTTCCTTATTATTATTCCCAAAACATTACAGTATCACACTATTAACTTTGCATTTATACATTACATATTGTAAGTAATCTAGAGATGATTTAAAGCTTACAATGAGGATGTGCTTAGGTTATATGCAAATATTATCATAACAGGGACTCCTTAAAATTGTTCTCTGCTTCTCCCTTCTGTTTGCCATTCTCCTCTCCCCAATCCTTTGGCTAAAGAGAAGCCCCACATGGCTGGTTAGAGTGTGGCCTGCTAAATCTCTCCTAGAGTCACAGAACCCAGACAGTCTTTGGAACACACTTCCTTAGTAACTAGGCACAGGAGGTCCAAGTCCATTGGGAAATTCTAGAGAAGCCACAACAGCTGACAAAGACCCCACCAGCGGTGGCCTTGCTGTACCATCTTTCCCTCCCCATAAAAGTCCTTCATGCCACTGAGTCCCCCAAGATAGGATTTTGAGGTGGAAAGACCCTCTATCTTCTCAAGATGGCCAGCTCTTGAATAAAACTGATTTCTTTCTACCAACACTTGTCCCCAGAATACTGGTTTCACCAAGCAGCGGGCACCCCAGACACTCGATCCTGGTAACACCACGGTATTCCACATAAGGCACGAGCATCTGAGGATTTTGGTCCCTGGCGGTGGGTGGGTCCTGGAAAAATCACCCTCTACTGAGAGAGGGGCGGGAAGGCTGTATAGAGACAAGACCTTCTGGGTCTTCCCTTATTCTGAAGCAGTTTCCTTCCCTGCTCCACATGGCCATTATGTCCCTAGGAAAGAAGGCAGGATGAAGAAGGAACCAGGGTAGAAGGAACTCTAGCAGATGAGAGACCACGGCAGGCCCACCCCTCTGTTCTTGTGGAATGCATAAAGGAGGAAGCAGGGACTGGGGAGAAAAACGAATAAATTTGCTTCATCTGTCGTTTAGTCCATGACTGAGACCCCTATAACAAAAAACAAACTAACGAAAGAAAACTCATACAAAATTTATTTAATATCAGTTTTACATGAAATGGGACCTTTTAGAAATGAAAGTCTATCACCAGAGTACTAGGCCAGAGGCTTGACTCTGGGAATCCAACAAATTAGATCTGGCCATTGCCCAAAAACCAAACAGAAAAGGTAATGGTGACAAACGTGAAAGGAAGTTTAAACAGTGTAGCTGCGCCCACCGGGAAGACAAGAGGACCCACATCCTTAGCCCTCCCTGGGGGGCTAAAAATGGCCCTGAGGATTTATCAGAAGGGAAATGAGAGCAAGCGTGGGGAATTTGCATAGCTGGAGGCTTTTCACAGCTGCCAAAGTGGGTGATCTATCCATCATTATCCCAGGATTGGTCAGGGGTCCTTGTCCAGAATTTAAAAAAAAAAAAAAATTACTGTTGCCAGGGGGGTAATTTCAGCTCATCACAAGATGTTGATGTGATTGGACTTCCTTTCTGGAATCCAAGGTGCCTCTGAGCAAAGAAAATGGATGCAAATAGAGGAAGAGATGCCAAGTCTTTAATCCTGCTCTGAACCACCCATAGGACATTTGCAGGTACAAGTAAGGCAAGAGTCTAAGGCCTTGTTACAGTTTGAAAGAAACAGAAATATCTGAGTTTTCTTATGGAGGATGATGCAAAAGTATGACTGGCAGAAAAAAAGGGCCAGGATTTTTTTTTTTTTTTAATTTCAAGAATGTTTTATAAATGGGATCATACAGCATGCAACATTTTAGGATTTGCTTTTTTGATTCGGTATACTTCCCTTGAGATCCATCCAGGTTGTATGCATGCCTTCTGCTTTATGGTTGAGTAGCATGCCCTGTACTACCATTTATTTAACCATTCACCCATTTTTGGTGATCTGAGTTGTTTCCAGTTTGGGGCTATTACAACTAAAGCTGTTGTAAACTTCTATGAACAGGTTTTGTGTCAATTCTTGTTATATTTTTAAGATGAATTTCAAACAGTGCACACCTGTAATTTCAGTGGTGCGCACCTGTAATTTCAGCTATTCAGAAGACTGAGGGAGGAGGATCACAATTTCAAGACCAGCATGGGCAACTTAGTGAGACCCTGTCACAAAATAAAAATTAAAAAGGGCTGGGGGTGTAACTCAGTGATAGAGTGCTAGCTTTGCAAGCCTAAGACACTAGGTTCAATTCCCAACATTGGAAAAAAAAAAAAAAAAAGAAAAATGAATTTCCCTATAAACTCAAGTTAAACACCTTTTAATTTTATAGTTATCCAGTGGCTGAGCAGCACTAATGGAATTTCATTACTCCCGTAAGAAATTCTAAACAACTCAGCCTGGATGCTGTAGCTCAAATCTGCAGTGATGTTGTCCCTCCCACCAGCGCTTTGATGGATAGAATGGCCCCTGCCCCCAATGTCCACACCCTAATCCTGGAGCCTGTGAATAAGTTACTATCATTGGAGAAGAGAATGCTCCAGAAAAGGGTCCCAAGGAGGTTCCAGAGGACTCGACTCAGGACTAACAGGGTCCTTGACATACTTGTTAGAAAAGTTTCAGCTCATGTCAGTAGAGGCATGGAGATCTACGTAGAAAAGCAAGGAATATACATATAAGGAAGAATTCAGGTCACGTGGAGAATGAGAGATGCATTTCCTGAATTCCAATTCTTCTTCTAAAGGAAATTTGGTGAGGGCTGGACTTGGGAAGGTGTGTGGGGATGACATTGATCTCTTCATACTCCAGAGCCTTGGGTTGACACCGTCTCTATTATCTGATCAGTAGATTAACACTGGAAAGTCCCCTAAATTGTAGACTTCTTAAAATGTCATATTTTTTACTTAATCTATTTATTGGTAGGCTAATTAACAGTGCACGGGGTAATTTTTCTAAGTTGGTGAATTTATGGTAACTCCAAGATTTACTGATTTCCCAGAAATTTGGGAGTGACAGGCCTGTAAGAGAGACTGGTTGGTGGAGTGATAGCCCTGAAAATGTATGCAGAACCTCAGATTAAAATTATATTGATCCCACAATATGTATAATCAGAAGAATGAGAGATTACACTCCCTTTATGTATCAAAATGTATAAATGCATTCTACTGTCATGTACAACTAATTAGAACAAATAAAATTTAAAAATTAAAAATTAAATTGCATTGCCCTCCTTTGAGGTCTCCCTTCTCCTCTTCCTCCTCCTCTTCCTCCTCCTCCTTTCCTATCTCATTACCTTCCATGGCAAAAATGACTTTACAAAATGTAACTTGAACTATGGACTTAAAATAGAAAGATTATCATGGATTATCAGGTAAGCCTTAAAAGAACAAAAACACTTCCATCTTAAAACAGAAGAAATAATGCAGAATGGGAGGTGAGACAGATACAAAGAGTAGGAAGGACTTGCCCTGCTACTGCTGGCTGTGAAGATGGTAGGTACAGCAAACCAGAGCATGCATGCAGCTCCTAGAAGCTGTAAATGGCCTTCAGATTACCTCAGTCTTACAAAGGCATGGAACTGAATCCTGTCAACAATCCAAAGAAACTGAAGGCAGCTTCTCTCCCTGCCTCCCGGCAGTTGCCAAATCCAGCCAGCATCTTGATTTCAGTCTTGTTAGAGCCAGAGCAGAATATCAGTGGAGCCCACCCACCGGTTCTAACCTGAAGAACTGGGAGCTAATAAATCTGTGTTTAAAGCCTCTCGGTTTTTGGTAGTTTGTTAACAGCAACACAGAAAATAACCCAACTCCCTGTGAGTGGAAAGACAGTGGAGTCAGGCAGGTGTGCTCCGACCTCTTTGTCACTTATGAGCTTTTCAACCTCTCTGAGCTTTTGTGTCCTAGTTGTTAAAAAAGACTGTAAATTCCTGTGTGATTTAGCTTACAGCCACTCTAGAGAAATTCCGTGTGAGAGTGTATATAAAATGCCTCATGTACAATAGACTAACCAGAAAAAACACACGGGCCACCCTCTCCCAGTCTATGCCTTTGTCTTGCCTCTGATGTTCTTACTCCTTCTACCTGCTGCCCAGTCTCCAAGGCCCAGCAGGAATGTCACCTTTCATACAAAGCTTTTGTGACCCACCAAATACATTCTTGCAGTGTGTCATCTTTATCTCTCTAAGTCTGCATAAGATTAGGGCTCCGTTTCCTGCTTTCTATGAATTCTCAAGAAAAAACAGGAGGGAAACCCAGAACTGGTAGTCATGGCTCTCAGGACCAAAAACTGTATATTAGGATTAGGAAGTGTTTATGGGGTGAATTACTTTCCCCCAAAAATGTGTATGTTGAAGCCCTAATCTCTAGTACCTCAAAATGTGACTGTATTGGAAGAAAAGGTTTTTGGAGAAATGAAATGAGGGTGATCCCAAATCCAATCTAACTGGTATAAGAGAAGGCTATTTGGAAACACAGAAACAAGAAGAATGTGTACATGGAGGAAAGACCGTATGAAGACGCAGCAAGAAGATGACCATCTGACACCTAAGAAACATCGAGAGAAACCAAACCTGCCAACACCTTAATCTTGGACTTACAGCATCCAAAACTGTAAAAAAAAAGAAATTAATTTCTGTTGTTGAAGCCATGTGTGTGTTATTTCATTATGGCAACCCATGTAGGTTAAGACTGGAAAGGATATAATTATGGAATAGACATCTTACAATGGATACTTTCTCAATTTATGAGGTATGTCTTGCCTTTGTTAGAGCTGATTTTACACTTAATTTATATTTTAGCCAGGCATGGTGGTACGCACCTGTAATCCTACCAGCTCAGGAGCCTGAGGCAGGCGAATGGCAACTTCAAGCCCAGTCTCAGCAAGTTAATGAGACCCTGCCCCTCAAATTAAAAAAAAAAAAAAAAAAAAAACACATAATAAGTTATATTTTAGTATAATATTTTTATATATTATATATCTAAAAATATATATAAATGAATATATATGTATATGATATATAATATATACATATATAAATATATATAATGTGTGTATACATATACACACATATATATATATACAGATATATACATATATATATCTTCAAGAACTACACTGAAGATTTTAAGATAATATTCCAGGATAAAACAATCTATATAAACAAATGAGGTTTGAATCTGTATCTCTTCACAGAAGAATTCCAAACCACAAGGTAGAGACCTAAGTATAAGTTAGGACATCCCATAATTCTCTAAGACATTTCTGTTTTTCAGAACCAGATCATTGATCATTGAGTAATTGCCTGTGACTGGAACTCTCTTGGAGGAGGCTGCGGATGCTCCTGTTTAAAAGTCCCTGTTAGTCTAACGATGGAAGCTACAGAATGACCATTCCGTACCTCTTCAGACTACATGTGGAGATCTCCCTGATACCTGCCCTCTAACATGGGAACAGTCGTTTGCACCTACTACCAGGCACCCTAATAGCACACATTGCCAATGGGCATGTGTTTGCCAGACGTTGTTTTTAGGTGATACATATTTCCACCACTGTGAATAAATTGACAGCAATATCTAAAAGGTGAAAGGGAGGAAATGAAAAAGAGAAAGAGGGAGAAGAGTCTCTTTGGACCATTTATGCTTCCACAGCTGGAGCTTTATGCTATGTCCAGGAGGCAAAAGGACACAGTCACATTGCTGTCCTTTTAAACATCCTGTGGTACAAATAGCTTTGCAAAATAACCCATAAGTAGTGTCCCCTCCTCTGCAAACCTTCCTCTTTCTCTGTCTCTGCCCTCATCACTAGTGTAAAAGAATTTGCCTGAAATGCATAATTTATAAATTATGCTTAAATATGATTATGAATTTATTCATGTATTATTTACCTCCTTGGAGATACTGCAAGCTCCTAGGACAGGGATGGTGATCTCTTATTTACTGTGGAATTCCAGCAATAAGCACAGTGCCTGGTACATAGTAGACAGTAACAAATATTTGTTTAATGAATAAAATCCAGTTCCCCAGGAAAATCCCACCAGATCCTTAGAGAAGAAAGGAATGCCTTTATAAATCTTCCACTTACTTCTGTAGGCACTGCTTGAATTCTTTTGGACTTTACATTTTTGAGCATTCTAAATATGCATGATGTGAGCAGAATCTAATCCAGCTTCATCCTGGCTCTCAGAGGGCAAAAATTTGACTGAAATCAATACTTGTATGCCCCCCAACTTTTCCTCTGTCCATGCCCATTCAGCTGTCTATGAAGCCCTTCTCCTCTTCTATGTCTTTTTAGATTTTCTGACCCCAGGTGTCACTTCTTCCATGAAGCTTAGCCCAACTATTGCATTTCATACTGGTCATTCCCTTCTTTAAATTCCTATTGCATTTAATTCACATAATCCTCTTGTTTGAGTCATATCATACCTCCCCACTCCCACTTTCAGGCAATATGTCTGATATTTGACACATCTTAATGGCACCTAACACATTCTTCTTAATGCATTGTAGAAAATCAACACTTGCTTATTAACTGCTTTGCCTAAAGGGAAAGGCAAGTGTTCATTCATTGCTCACACCTCTGCCTACTTTCCTCCTTATTTCTCTCCAAAAGGCAAAGATGCCAATTTAATTGGTCCTATTGCAGAACATTGAATGGGCCACAATTACCTTTGAGAAGATGAGTGTTAAAAATCATTCTTCTATTCAAGCACTATATATTGAGGAACTGCTGGATAAAGCAAACACTATGTTGGGCTCTGGGATCTAGCAGTGAGTAGACTCTGGAGCTTCCAGAGTAGAGGATGATAAGTATATTTACAAATGAATGAAATTATTTTAGCTATTCTTGGGAACCAGAGACCATTTCTTTTTTGCATGGCCACCTAAGCTGGGTGATCATCTCTCAGGTTTCATATAGCTATCCAGAGGTAAAGATTGCAGGGTTTCAATTGCTAAGACAACAAATAAGTAAAAGCCATACATTGGCCTCTAGCTTAAGCCACATTCTCCATTCTAGAAGTATGGATAATAATGAAGTGTCACTTTGATTGGATCATGTTTTAGTCAACTTTTTCGCTGCTGTGACTAAAAGACCCAACCAGAACAATCATAGAGGAGGAAAAAATTATTTGATGGCTCATGGTTTCAGAGGTCTCAGTCCACAGAGAGCAAACTCCATTCCTTGGGGCTGGAGGTAAGGCAGAACATCATGGTGGAAGAAGGTGGCAGAGGGAAGTGGCTCAAGACATCACACCAGGAGGCAGAGAGACTCATTCACCAGGTACAAAATATATACCCAAAGGCACATCCCCAGGGACCCACCTTCTCCAGTCACACCCTGCATTCCTCCCAGTACCACTCAGTGAATCCCTATCAGGAGATTAATTCACTGATCAGGTTAAGGCGTTCACAACCCAATCATTTCCCTCTAAACCATTTTGTATTGTCTCACATGTAAGTTTTTGGGGGACACCTCACATCCAAACCATAACAATCAGACCAAAAAATGTGATCCTAGAGTTCAGGTTTTCTACACTTCTGTCATAGCCACTGACTAAAGGGTTTATTTTTTTCAATTTTTTCACTGTGTGTGGTATACCACAGGAAGAACTGGAAAACATCTGTTGGTCCAACAACTCTCTCTTGAGGATTTTTTCAATATTGTCTCACTCTTTGAGTTTATGACCTTGGGACCTTCTGGTAATAACTGTTTTTTAGATAAGAACCTCTAAAGTTACCTGAATCCTTTGTACTATACTTCTAAACAAAATAACAAAAAAGAAAACTTCTATTGAATGATATTATTTGTGTGGCTGTGTATAGGGGACAGGTGCCATTTTTAGATCAGACCCAAAAAAAAAATTTTTAAAGCAACTATACTATTTCTTATTGAATATTGCTCTGTGTATGAGTAGCTCTCTTGAAACCCTCATAGGATACATCTAGCTAAACACCATCTACAGTTAGTTCTTAATCCTGTTTTATTATAGAGCTGATATTACTTTAGTATAAAATTGCACAATGTTTTTTTTCTTTTTTTGCAGGACTAGGAGTTGAACACAGTGACAATCTACCACTGAGCTACAACCCCAGCTCTTTCTATTTTTTTAGTTTGAGACAGGGCTATCCAAGAACTTGTGATCCTCCTGTCCCCAGCCTCCCTCCTTGCTGGAATTACAGACACGTGTTACCAAACCTGGTTGAACTATTTTTATTAACATGTCATGGCTAAAAGTCTCAGAAAACAAAAGAAGTCTAAAATTGGACCTGTAGTAAAACTAGTTGCAAAATAACTTTAAAATGGCTTTCTGATTTTTAAAATGACCTCACCATTAATTCAGATTGGAGAAAATAGACACAAACATAATTATCAATTTGAGATATCCTACTAACCCTTTGTAAAATATCACATTAATTTATGAACACACTAGATTAAGAATAGAAATATCATCTAGGTGCAGTTGTGCAAGCCTATAATAACAGCTATTTAGGAGGCTGAGGCAGAAGGATCACCAAGTTTGAGGCCAGTCTGGGCAATTTAGAGAGATGCTGTCTCGGAATAAAAAATTTAAAAAGGCTGGGGTTGTGGTTTAGTGGTACAGTGCCCCTGAATTTACCTACCTACCCCACAAAAAGTGAGAAATGTCAAACCAAACACAATCGTTTCTTGGTTATTAAAAATCATTAGGTCAAACACTCACAAATGCAGTTACCTCACAAAGGGACCATAAACATACATTGGATAAAAGACAGCCTCTTCAAGAAATGGCACTGGGAAAACTGGAAATCCGTATGTTGCAAAATGAAATTGAACCCCTATCTCTCACCCTGAACAAAACCCAACTCAAAGTAGATCAAGGACCAAGGGATTAGATAAGAGACCCTGTGCCAACAGGAGAAACAGTAGGCCCAAATCTCCATAAGGTAGGCTTAGGAACCAAATTCCTTAACAAGATTCTTCAAGCTTAAGAAGTAAAATCAAGAATCAATAAATGAGGATGGTATCAAACTAAAAAGCTTCTTCACAGCAAAATAAACAATCAAGAACATGAAGAGAGCCTACAAAATGGGAGAAAATCTTTACCACCTGCACCTCAGATACAGCATTAATCTCCAGGATATATAAAGATCTCAAAACTTAACACCAAAAAAAAAAAAAAAAAGAAAAAGAAAAAAGAAACACAAAAAACCCAATCAATAAATGAGCTAAGGAATGGAACAGACACTTCACAGGAAGAAATATTATCAGTCAACAAATATATGAAAAAATGATCAACATAGAAGAAAATCATCAGTATATTGTAAGAAAGAAGAGGAAATGAAATAAGAGAAGCAAGATCATGAGACAGTGTTTGGCCAAAGAGGTGAGGGCTGTCCCAAAATCCCAGTGGGAGAACTGTCCAGGTCAGCTGAGAAGAAACTTGAGTGAGAGGGTCAGTCCAGGTGAAAGCAAAGAGATCCTGCAAGTAAGGATGAAAAGGGACAGTGAAAAAGGCATCCTTCAAATCCAACACAGAAAAGTATGTGGTGGAGGAGGGATAGAGGAAAGAGAAGTGTGGGGATTGGGCACAATGGGGAAGATGGGGACAACTGCCCAGTTGTTGTGGAGATCTTACACCAAAGGGTAAGATCCATTAGGCTCTTTACCAGCCAGGATAGGAGTGTTATAAGGTGAGTTGGTGGGGCAGAGGAAGCCTTTCTGCCTTAAATCCTAGATGACTGGTTGGAACCCTAAGAGGCTCCTTTGGGGAAGAGGATATTGGGCCTGGGTTGGGTAGGATGTTGGGGCCTTCAGGCAAATGAGTACAGGCAAGCATGTGGCTACAGAGGGTGTGTGGGTGTCCCAGACCTTGGGGTCAACAAGGGAGGGAAGAAGGGGATATGAAGACTCAGGTTGAGTTATATGTTCCTGCAAGGTCATGAGAAGAAGAAAACCAGAGGAGTCTTGAAGGAGGCACATGGTGGGTGAGAAGAAAATAGAGGCACCAAATTTGATTAGCATGTCCTTCCCAAGAGGGAAATGGGGAACAGGAATTATCAAAAAAGAATGAGTGAAGCAGATTTGTCTGATATGGCAACTTATTGGAGGGGTTTGTAGTGGGTGGCACGGTTTTCCCTCTACTTGATAATAGATGATTTGGCAGGACCCCAAGACTCCTGCAGCACTGAAAAGGTGACTCCAGTATCTATAAGGAAAGGGAGCTGCCTCCCTGCCTGCCACCCTAAGGGTCACCCGGGGCTCCTGAGCAGTGATGGTTGTCAGGTGTAAAAGTCCCAGTCCCCTTCAGTCATCCATTGCCAATCCCAGTAAGTCACCAGGGGAAGGGGGCAATGGTGACCTGGCACTTCTCTGAGCACCGGGACAATCCACTGCCCAGTGTCCTGGTTGGTAGCATTTTGGACAAGGACCTAGGGGCTTCCGGGGTTTGGGGCAGGCTTGTGTCCAGTGGCCCTCTTTACCACACTTGAGGCATGGGCCTGGAAGTCTTCTGGGTGCTCGGGTACCCCTAGTAGTGGCCAGCTGGGCAGGTCTAGCTGACTGAAAGGCTTTGGCTAGCATTAGGTATTTTGTTTTTGTTTTTTGTTTTCTGCCCTTCCATTTTACACACTGAATACCACTGCTAGAACCTCTGGCTGTGGGGCTAGAGGTCCCCTATCCAACTGCCTCAACTTAGCCTTTATGTCCAGGTAACTTGGAGGAAAAAAAAAATAAGTCAGGAATAACTGTCATCCTACGGAGTTTCAGGGTCCTGGTTAGTATGTATGAGCATGGCCTCTGTGAGGTGACTCAGAAAGGCAGATGGGTTTTCAGTCTTGTCCCGTATTATTTCCTGAAGTTTATCATAATTAATAGGTATAATGGCGGCCTTATGGAGACCTGTAAGGATGCACATTTGGAACTTGTTCCGCCACAGACACCCAATCCCCATGTTATAGTCCCACTGGGACTTCCTACCTGGTACTGCTTCAGCCCCAATGGGATGGATCAGGGTCGATTGGTAAACCTCATCTGCATAATTGTGACCCTGTTCCCAGACTCTCCTGCACTCCTCAGGGGCCAAGGTGTTGGACATGATCATATAAATATCATGCCAGATAAGGTCATAAGACTGAGTGAGATACTGAAATTCTTTGATATTGTTTGCAGAGTTGGAGGTGAATGAGCCTAGTCACTTCTTTATCTGGGAAAGATCAAAAAGCGAAAAAGGAACGTGAACTCTGATCACTCCCTCCACACCAGCTACATCCCATGTGGGGGCTCGAACATGTGCATGAGACTGTGTGATGGGAGGACTAGGCAGGATGACAGCAGGGAGGGGGCGGCAGGAGCAGAAACAGAGCAGGGCAAAGGAGATGGAGGAGCAGGGGCCAGAAAGGCTCTGCCACAGGAGACTGGTATAGGGGTGGTTTGTTAGCTGGGTTGAAATCAGAGAAGGAGTAGGAATTTGGAGAGGGAGAAGAAGCCAAAAGGAGGTGTTCAGGTTTGCAGGAAGAGCAAAAATCAAGTTGAGTACACAAGAAAGAGAAAGCTTGAAAGTAAAGAATTTCTTTCCACTTGCTCACTTGTTCACAGAAGTTGTACAAATCGCTCAAAATGTTAGTATCCAAAGTGCCATAACCAGCCACCTAGATTGATTATCCAAAGGATAATGTGGCCAAATATCATTACACAAGCAAATAAGTTTTGATGGCTCTAGTTCAGGGATCAGGTGAAGGGACTTAAGATTTTCTAGTAAATATCCCAATGGTGAGTCTGCCAGAACGGAAGACCTAGATCCCATAGTGGAGACTGGAAACAGCCAAGTCAGTGTCCAAGGCATCCCCAGGCCACAGACTAATTGGCTAGAGATGAGAAGGCCGCACAATGAGGGGAGTCGTCACCCCCATCAATGTGTACCATGCAAAAGCCAAGAAGAGTTGAGGACCTGACACGTCAGTATTTTCAAGAGAGAGGAGCCTCAACCCTAAGAGAGAATCTTTACCATAAAGATTGGGGACCCACCCATCAGACAAGGTCAACTAAGGGGGCCAGTGGTAACTGTAAAAGTTGTGACTGGGGGAACTCCCACTCCTCAACCGCCTTGAGGGTGCCAATCAATGGTCACTTTTCAGGTCAGCAAGGAGTGTTTAAGTTGACCTAGGGGAAAACTCACCAATCTGAAGCTGGCGGGGGATATACAGCTGAGTGTCCAGGCAAATGGAAAGTGAGACCAACGTCCAGGGTTCTGAGGAGTCAGATGGGATTCCACCCACCTAAGTGGTGGTAGAAGAACCCATCTGAGTCACAGCACCAATGAAAACACCCAGAAACCGCTCCGGAAACTCACACAAGAAACTTTATTAGCAGACAGAGTGTCTGCTCTTAAGAGCAGAAGAGAAAGGAAGAGAGAGAGAGCAAGTGTGAAAGTGAGAGAGAAAAGAGAGCAAACAGTAGGGGAAATACCCTTAAATAGTGGAAGCCCACAAGCTAATTGGACCAATGACTGACGAGAAAGTTAACAATCTAGATTACAATATGGTGTGTGGGGAGGGGCGGAATCAGGGGAGAAATAGCTGCAGACTTGTTTCTTACAAAGGCCATGTTTGAATCAAAACTATCAGAGATTTAATGAGCACGGTTAACCAGACCAAAAAAAAAGAGGCCAGCATCTTCCTCTTCCCCCTTGAAAATGAATCAGTATTGAAGTCTTCCCTAAAGGCTTCAACAGCAGGAAGATTCCTCCTGTTCTTTTCTTATCAGCAGTTTGTGCAGCAACTCTACCTTGTATCTCAAGAAACTGGAGATTGTTCTGTTTTAAAACCTGGGCACAAAAGATTTGGCATGAATCCTCAGAGGAGTAAAACTGTCTTCTTGGTTTAGCTTAACTAGTTCCCCTGGGCAGAGCAGGTCTCCTCTTATGACCTGGAGGCTGTTCCTTCAATATGATGACAGAAGCTCATAAAGATTTAAGGGCTCTGCCAAGGCCAGTCCTTAGAGCTTACACCAACCCCATCTGAATCTGAACTACCTTGGTTGACCCAGATGTTTCTTCTCTCTGTTACCAGACACTGGTCCATGTGTTTTATATCCTATATTTTTCCTTAATGTGGCATTTCCCACTCAGTATTTAAATGGTGGAGGAATTCATTCAACAGTGTCAGCATTTAAGATGCAGACCCATGACGGTTACACCTTCCACATGTCATGCTACCTAAGGTGCTTCTGTCTGCCCCCAAAAATATCCCACCTCTTGTGTGACTTTCAGATTAAAGCTTCATTCAAGGAACGTGAAAAAAGAATGAAGAGCTCCTCTGTGTTTGTGGCTTTAGTATTTACAACTCACTGTGCAGCTTGAAGGAACAGGTGTCAAGCAGGAAGCAGAGCGTTGCTTGCCCCTGTTTTTTGTTGACGTTTCAGTTCACAGGGAGACAGCGGGATTGCCCCCATCATCTCTTTCTCTCCACCCTCTCAACTACAAATAACTTCTCCAAAAGCCAGCCCGGCCTAGCAGGGGTTACAAAATGTTGTTTTTAATGTAATTTTTGTGGAAGGCTGATTATGTAGTGGCCATCAACCTGATTTCACGGTAATTCATCATAATTGAGTATTTGTTGGTGATAATGTGCTACTGGAGACATAGGGAATTTCTATGGAAATTTCCATATGGAAGAAGAATTTATGGAAGTCCCCTCGCAACCCCGATTTTGAAGTATAGGTCTATATGCCATCATAATGGGCCATAAAGTTACCCCAGGGGAAAACAAAACAAACATACAAGAGCAACTATAAAACATTCCTTAGTGTTTATGCTATTAATAGAGTCTTCTACTTGTATAGGCACTTTACCATTAGGAAGAGATTTTTCTTCCATTCTGTATTCTTGCCAACATCTTGCCTAAGAAAAGTTAGGATTATTTTTTTATTTTCCATGAGATACAAGTATGGTTTAGAGACTGAAGGTCATATAACTGGTGAGCAGCAAGATCTGGAACCTCGGGTGGCACTTTCTCCCTGTATTAACAATGTGGTCCTCCTTCAAACTCAATGCCAAGATCTTTGCATTGCTTTTCCCAGCATTTGTTATGGGGACTGTAAGCCATGAGCATTTTGTAACTCAGTCATCCTATGTCTGGTGATGCACATCATTTAAAAGGACAGTCTCCCAGTTGGAGATTCAGTCTGTAAATGTGAACTGAACTTTTTATTTAATTGGCCTTTGTGATATCAAAACTAGGATATGGGTTATATTTGGCATGTTTTAACCAAAAATTTTTTTCCAATAATGGTAAAATAGTTGTATAGGTATCTATATACACTCCTGCTGTGATGCAAAATTTTAACAAGAACAAAAGTATAATCTCTGACCAGAATGGAGATGGCATTTCACTGGTCACAATTGTTAAATATTGGTTGTATTTTGTTGCGAGTGGGGTTCTCATGGCACTACACTCTTGTCTTGTCACCATTCATATTAGCCAAAGTATTTTATGACCACACTGTGCATTTGAACAGTCCACAGGGGGAGGATGGATTGATTTGTACTGCCCTTAAAAGGATGGTAATTGGGGGCTGGGGAGATAGCTCAGTTGGTAGAGTGCTTGCCTCACAAGCACTAAGGCCCTGAGTTCAATCCCCAGCCCCCCAAAGTTAAAAAAAAGAAAGAAAAAAAAGGATGGTAATTGATGGAATTGGGGATAAGCCATGCTCGCCCAGATTACAGAGCTGATTTACCTCCCTGGATGGTAATTTTCATTTGCTAGTGTTATGTGTTTCCTCTCACCAGATAGGTTATCACTTGCATTTCATTTTTACTTAGAATACTGACTTCCAATTTTCTCCCACTTTATATGTAGGATTTATGTGATTTGGGTATTTGTCTCATTCTAGTTGACCTTTAGGGATAAAATCTATGGATCCAAATGATACCTTTGATAACAAGATTTCTTGAACATTCCTTGGATGCCTGGAGAAGAAGGGAAGGTTACAGAATACAACATCTGGCTGCTAATTTCTCCCATCTATTTTGATACTGACTTGATTTTTATGGTGGTAGAATGAGAGAACTGTGGATGGGGAGGATGGAGAGAAAAAGTTGAAGTTTAGAAAATGTCAGAATGTATTCCTTTGACCTGGTTGTGCGATTTTACATGCTGCTCAGGTGATTCGGGGAACATGAGAAAGTCAACCACTGTTTCTAAGCATTCAAAAGCCTAGAATCCCACAAGGGTTACAGCAAAGAAAGGAGAGTTTTCAGGGATGGAAACTCAATTCCAATTTCTTCATAGTATAATAGTAGGAGAGAGAAAATAGAGAATTGTAGTAGAAAAGAAGAATTTGGGGGAAATGTAGAAAGATTCAGTACCATCTGAAAGCAAATCAAAACCAGAGCCACCACTTTGTAGCTCTGAATGTGGGAAAGAACCCATGAACCATTAAAACTCATCTTCCTTCTCCCTACATTAATATTCAGAATTATAGCTAATATGCTCCCAGCAGTTACTACATGCCCCATGCAAAATGTGTCACATTCATTTCACTGAATCTGCACAAGACTTCTCTTAGGTATCCTCACTGCCCTCATTTTAACAATGAGGAGGTGATGTTTAAAGAAACGAAGTAACTTTCCCAAGTGAACTTCTAGCAAGTTCAACAGTCCATTAGGAAGCCTATGTCTCCTGGATTCTGGAGGCTGTATCAACTACCACAAGACTTTTGCCAGAGCAAAGATGTTTCTGCTTCTGTTCCGTGGGGTTTGCCCTAATTTGCCCTAAATATTAAGGCAATTGCCCATTCTTTAACCCTTTTCAGGGAATTGGATGAAAACGAAATGTAACCCAGAAAAGGTTGAACTAAGGGTCAAAACCTTCTTTTCCAGCAGTTGCATTACTAGTCACATGAGCCTGAGCTAATCATGTGATCTGTCAGAAACTCAGATATAAGGTGGGAATATTTTCTCTTCTACTATTGTGCTAAGCGAAATGAGTCAATCCCCAAAACCAAAGGTCAAATGTTCTTTCTGATATGTGGATGCTAACACCAACAAGGGCAGGGGGAGGGGAAAAAGGGAGGTTCAGTAGATTAGATAAAGGGAGATGGAAGGGAGGGGGACGGGAATAGGAAAGACAGTGGAACAAACCTGACTTAACTTTCCTATGTACACATATAAATACACCACAGTGACTCTCCACATCATGTACAATCACAAGACTGGGATCCTGATTAGAATAAGATGTGCTCCATGTTTGTAAAAATATGTTATATTTGTCTAAAAATAACAAATATATATATTATTCCTAAAATTCCATAGCAAATATCTAACTAATGTTTCATGTAACGATATTCTCGTAACAATACACACAAATAGCTAGTTGCACATTACTATACAACCTATAACATTACAACTTATCCTGGATCCTGTCTTCCCTGCCATATTATAAACCTTTTGAGGATAGAAAAAAATGTACTTTCTCCTCCAATCTGACATGGTTGTTGAAAAGAGCAGGTGAGAGGATAGTGTGTATGTGAACAATCTGCAAAACTATGAAGTGCTACTAACCCTGTTAGTGTGAGAGTCAGAGTGGCCTTGAGGGGTGTGGCCTATTAGGTAATCTGACAGGTCATCCCTGTTGAGTGGGCAGTTTCTAGGTATTTCAAGGTCAAAACAGATTGAATCAGGAAGTAGTTTCAGAACACTAATGCACCCAACCCTCTTATCTTCCTTCTTTTCCTTAATCTTTCCTTAATCAAAATTGGTTGAAAATATATTTGAATGCTACCTTGGGCTTCTCAGCTTCTTTCCCTAATTCCCTTATCTGCCAAATAAGCATAATATTCTACATCCGAATTGTCCACACAGCATGGGCCATGTGTGCCACTTAACTGAAAAATTAAATTAAAATTTTTGTTCCTCTATCACACCACCTACATTTCAAGTGGTTACATGAGGCCAACAGCTACTGAGAGTATTTTCATCTCAAGATGTATTGTACAGCACTGGGCTAGATCATGTGTAAAGACCAGCCAGCTCTAACTCCCAATGAATTGTTTAACCTCATTCATTGTTTCTTATATGCTTTGAGCTAGGTCCTCTTGCACTAGAATGTGAATATATGTGCACGCCATGTCAAAGAAAGTATTGCTTTAGTGAACAAAATATGTAACAACCTTGGTGCATTAAAGACGTTGAATATTTTTAAAACGTATAATTAAAACAATTCCTAGGGCAAAATATTTACAATAAAACTCTGAAAGAGGGAGTCTTTAATATGTTCAGGAAGAGGATCCTTATTGATAACAACTTTTTCTCACTTCCTTTTGAACACAGAAGCTTTCTCTTGCCTCTCTCTCTCTCTCTCTCTCTCTCTCTCTCCCTCCATCTCTTCGTGTGTGTGTGTGTGTGTGTGTGTGCGTGTGTGTGTGTGTGTGTGTGTGTGTGTGTGTATTGCTAGGGATAGAAGCCAGGGCCTTGCACATGCTAGGTAAGCACTCTCTTATCTATTCTCTCCTATCTTGATTATTCATGGAACCTAATTCCATTTTAGACAAATAGGTAAAATGGACACATCTGCTAAATAGGCTTGCAGTCAGTTCTTGTATCAGTTCTCCTCTCCAAGAAGCAGGTGCTTCATCCCTGGGGGTATCTGGCATTTCAAACAGTTATGTTGAAGAAAAAAGAGTACATTAGTTTCTGTTCTTTTCCACATCAGTCATTCTTAAACTGAAAATAAGCACAAAAATCCCCTAGTACTGCAAGACAAAAAAAATTTAAAGTTTCAAGATAGGTATATCAGGTTTTATTTTTTCCTAACAATCTGACAATCCCTGAGAATATCTAAGTTCGCTTTTCCTTTATCTTCCCTCTGACTTTCTTCCTCTCTTTCTGCCCCTCCCTTCCCTTACCTCTTCTCTACTATTATTATTTTTCATTTTTATTTTTTCTTTTCCTTTCCCTTTTTATTGGTAGTCCATTGTTAGGTACCCACAATGTAACAATATAACCTGGTCAATATCATCTCTGCTGCTTCCTCATTCCCTCCCCTTCGCCCCTCCTCCTTCCCAATGGTGCCTCTCCTCTACTCTGCTGTTTCTCCCTCTGTCCTCATGAAATCACCTCCACCTTTATCCCCCACTTTGTCCTCTCTAGCTTCCACATACAGGAGAAAACATATGACCCTTGACTTTCTGAGTTTGACTTACTTAGCATTAAAGTTCTACAGATGCATCCATTATCCAGCAAATGGCATAATTTCATTCTTTATGGCTTAATAAAATTCCACCATATATATATATATGTATATGTATACATATATATACATATATTTATTTATAGATACATAAATCACATTTCTTTATCAATTCACCCATTGACAGACACCTAGGCTGGTTCCACAGTTTGGCTATTGTGAATTGTGCTGCTATAAATATGGGTATGCATGTATTGCTATAGTACGATGGATGTGAGGGCGATCTGGCTGCGACGTCTGTCACCCATTGATCGCCAGGGTTGATTCGGCTGGTCTGGCTGGCTAGGGGGTGTCTCCTTCCTCCCTCACCGCTCCATGTGCGTCCCTCCCGAAGCTGCGCGCTCGGTGGAGGAGGACGACCTTCTCCAATAAAGGAGCACCGTTCGTCGGTCAAGGGTATACGAGTAGCTGCGCTCCCCTGCTAGAACTTCTAAACAAGCTATAGTATGATGGCTTTAACACTTTAGAATAAATACTGAGGAGTGGTATGGCTGGTTTCATTCCTAGTTTCTTGAGGAAACTCCTTACTGATTTCTATAGTGATTGTACCACCTTATAATTCCACCAACAATATAAAATTGTTCCTTTCTCCCCACATCCTCTCCAGCATTTATTGTTATTCGTATTCTTGATGCCAATCTAAATGGACTGAGATGAAATCTCACTGTGGTTTTGATTTGCATTTCCATGATTGCTAAAGGTCTTAAACATTTTCTTTCATATATATGTTGGATATTTGTACTTCTTTTGAGAAATCAGTTTAGGTCATTTGCCCTATTACTGATTGGCTTATTTGTTGTTTTTTGGTGTTAACGTTTTTTGAGTTCTTTTTATTTTATGGATATTAATTCTCAGTCAGAAGAGTAGCTAGCAAAGATTTTCTCCCATCCTGTAGGGTCTCTCTTCATGCTCTTAATTGTTTGCTGTGCTGAAGGTTTTTAATTTAACACCATCTCATTTATTCATTCTTGACATTATTTCCTGAGTCTTATTGAAGAGGACTTTGTCTGCAGCTGAATGTTGGCGTATTGACCATACATTTCCTTCCAGCCATTGGAAAGTTTCTGGTCTAATTCTAAGTCTTTGATCTATTTTGAGTTGACTTGTGTGCAGCGTGTGAGACAGGGATCTAGTTTAGTTTCATTCTTCTACATGTAGATATTTAGTTTTTCCAGCGCCATTTGTTAAAAATGCTGTCCTTTCTCCAAGGTACGTTTTTGGCACTTTATCAAGGATCAGATGACTGTACGTGTGGGGGGTTGTCTCTTTGTCTTCTATTCTGTTCCATTGTTCTATGTGTCTGTTTTTATGCCGGTGCTATACAGTTTTTATTACTATACCTCTGTTGTATAGTTTGAAGTTAAGTTACGTATTATGATAACTCCAGCATTGCTTTTTTAGCTTACAAGTTCTTTGGCTATTCTGGACCTTTTATGATTCCAAATGAATTTTAGGATTTTTTTCTAGTTCTGTGAAGAACATCACTGGTATTTTGATGGGGATTGCATTGAATCTGTAGATTGCTTTTAGTAACATGGCATTTTAACATATTAATTCTATCTATTCCTAAACATGGGATGTCTTTCCATCTTACAGTATCTTCTTCAATTTCTTTCATTAGTGTTCTATAATTTTTGTTGTCGAGATCCTTCACATCCCTAGTTAGATTTTTTTTCTAGACTTTTTTTAGGCTATTGTGAATGGTCTTTTTATTTTTTATTTCAAAGTGGATTTGATGTATTTACTTATTCTCCCTGAGTTCTAGTCTTTTAAAGATTAATATAGATATACTAATACCACATTATGGAAATTTTGAAATCTGAAGGAAATTATTGGGGGGAGCATCTATAATCCTGCTACTCTTTCACAACAATTTTTATCACTTTGATCTATTTCCTTTTAAATCATTTTACATAAATACTTGTTTTATTTTTATTATACAGGTATCACTATGATATATATGCAGCTGCATACTGGTTTTGAAAAATTGCATTTCTACACATTGTAACATTTACAAACATTAGTGCTTTAGAGTATTATTATTGTTGTTGTTGTTGTTGTTATTATTTATTTTATTCATTCCTTCCAAAACTAACTATGACAGCATAATGGTTAATGAAGGAAACAAGAAGCACTCTTTCCATTTAAAATGACATTTTAGCTAAACTTGGTCAAAGTCATTAAATGAGTTTTCTATAAAGATAGAGAAGGAATTTTGTGCACAAAGGAAAGCCTAATGAAAGTTAGGAGTGGTCAAAATTCCCTACCCACATTTAAGAAAACACAAGACTGGTTAAAGACTGTGTTTATTCAGGTTCCTCCTGGGTTAATACAAATTCCATAACTGCCTAAGATGTGTGGACTGCTACTCTTGATTTTAAGAATCCTTAAAATTTTCAGTGGTTATCACTTAGAGTCTAAAACAGGATAGTCTACTCGCCTACCCCAAAGACTTCTATTATTAAGGTTTGTGGGGTTGCAAAGAACTCAATTCTGTCTACCCTAAGGGAGAAGAGAGGTGAGGAGTGGAGAGTTATTGGAATGATACTGGAGCAGCCTACATAACTCCAAGATGAGTTAAAGTCCATGGTCCTCCTCTTTTGAAAGTTGCCATCAATGTGACTCAGCTCCCAAAACTTCCACACTCTGTGCCTCTTGGGTCCAAATTTCAAATTCCAAGTTGGGAAATTGAAAAAGTTCTGTTGGATCAAGCATTAATTTGTACAACAGCTTGGGCCAGGTCATGTCACATGGGGCAGCCCTGGATGCTAGATGCTTCTCAGTATAAGCTAGACAGGGACCCACGGCATCAGCAACCATCTAGCCTCAGGAAAGAGTTCCATCTCGCCCTGGGCAACACATTTTATATTGAGTTCTTTTCACTATACCATTTCCTTAGGCTAAATGTAAGTATGATGGGGGACTGTGTGGGGGGGAGGTGGAGGTACTGCTTTAAGAGTTGAAAACCTATTTGGGGTGCAAATGCTATTCAGGAAGAAGTTAACATAAGCCTTACAGAGTTCCGGATGGAGGAATTCTTCATGATCCAGTGAAGAGTTCCCTCAGCCTCCAGCTAGACATAAAATCCTTTCTCAAAACTTTGTAGGAGCTTTTGTTCTATAGAGTCCGACATTACAGGATAGTAGTTTGTGAATCAACATGCTCCCCCTCACGATCATTAAGCCAAATGATTTTGTGTTAGTTTTCCATTGATATGACAAAATATATGCAACAATAACCTTACAAGGAGGAAAGATTTATTTTGGCTAATGGTTTCAGTTTGTGGTCCATTGGCTCTATTGCTTTTCTGCCTGTAGCAAGGCAGAAAAACATGGTAGGCCCACACTCTGCAGAAGAGCTGCTCACTCACTGTCGCTAGGAAATAAAGAGAGGTGGGGGTTCAATATCCCTGCAATGTCCTAGCTTCCTTTCACTAGGTCCCCTTCAAACATTTCACCATCTCCCAAAAGTGCCATGGGGTATGGACCAAGCCTTTAATACTTTGAGGTTTGGGGGAAACTCAAGTTTCAAACCATAGCAGATATGTGTTACTCATACATTTTCTACTACTTTCAAATATACGTCATTGTTTTGATCAAGAAAAGCATTCTTGGCTTCATAACAGATTTACATAAGTATCTATTTTCTCAGTTAAAAAATCATTCAAGTAACGATTACGTGAGGATCTCCCTAAGTTCTGATGTTAAAAAGGGGTCACTCAACGTGTTATGTGACAGGTAACAGTAGAAAATATCAGAAAATGTCACATTGCCAGCAGGACAAAAGGAACTGAGGACACAAATAGGGATGAGGCAGACTTGATTTTCTTAGCAACATCTGGCTAAGGTTTTACAAAGATAATTTATGCTGACTCTAGAACCATCCTCATATTAACTGCAGTAGGTGATATAAAGACCATGTCATATAAAACCATGTAATGGTTTATTAAAGAAATATATGCATTTGCATAGGTAGTTTAACTTTATTAATTAGTATGTTAATACATTTGATACAGTTGAATTAATAAAGTTAAATGCAACAGGACAATAAATGTGACTCATGCTCAAAAATATTTGAAAGCACTTTACTGTGTACCATTCCTGTGAAGAATATGACCTTGTAAGTCATTAATGTACATATTTTCCTTCTTATTATTCCTGGTTGCCTCTCTTTGTCTCTGTTTTGCACATAAGAAGTGCTTGATAAATATTTGCTTCTGAAAGTTTATAGCTCCCTAGGGCAAAATGAAGTAGTTGGGCAGAGCCATTGCAGGATTCCATGGTCTGGCCAGTTCTTTCTTCCCACTGTGCCTGGCCCTGCTTGGGGGATTAGCCAACGTGGGCCTCTCTGCGCTGGGCCACACCCTTCTCACCATTCCTCCTGCTCCTTCCTGCCCCACCCACTGTGAGGACTGCTCCTTCCTCCCCCTCATGAGAACATAATTTTCCAGGCTAAGACCAGTAAAACAGTGTTTCTCTGAATCCAGTTGTGGGAAACACTGAAACTCATCTCTATTTATAAAAATTTAATACACAAGGAAAGAAAAACACTAACAAGACTCTTTGCTGACCACTCTACTTCAGATTTAACCAGACATAAAGGAGATTATTCATCATCCACTGAACTAGAGGTTAAGATTGGCTTCGAGTATGTTTGGCTTTGAAGGTGGATTCAGGCTTGCCTTCCCTTTAGCTGAATTTGTTGTTTCCCATGTGGTGAGTGGTGCTAATCTGAAATTTGATTTTGCTAAGTCATTTTTTCCCCAACATGAGTCTCAAAGGATAGTTCAAATTTTGCCTAAATGCCCCAGTTGCTGAACCAAAAAACTGGCAGGGTTGTAAAGCTATTTTGCAGACAAATGACTATGCAGTGCAATGTGTGGCTGTCACCGTCTAGAGTCAAGGTGGCAGAACAGAGAGTCAGATCTTTGCCAACTGAAACACCGGCACCTAGGCTGTGCTGTTCTGCAGCACGCTGTGTTCCCGGGGGATGTCACAATTACATTTCAGGAACAACTCAAGGATCCAGCAGCACCAGGACCATCTCATTTCCTATTTCCTAACTCACAGCCTTGATGTATTGTTAAAGCTTCGGTTTCCTTTTGTGCTTCAGAAGAGAAATTACAGCCTGGTGTCATCATGGTGATTACCTGGCCAAAATGGAATTACACTACAGACTGGTAAAGCTGTACCTTCTGATTCCAGGCAACGATGACGTCAGTCCCTTCTGTACTTCCCTTCCTGGATGGCTGCATTATCTTCAGACTCAATAGAGAGATAGATGACAGAGAGAAAAATCTCCGTCTCCATCTCCTTCTGTCTCCCCTCTCTTCCTAATGCAATTCACACCGACAGGCCTGCAGGCTTCCTGGAACTCAACAATCTAAGTGAATAGTGAAAAGATGCTGGAAAACCCACTCGGAGTCAGGCATAGCTAATTGTATGCAGTACCACCATCACCCACCAAAGAAAAGACAACAAATTCAGGAAACTTCAGAGAGAAAACCAAAGGGTTTTTGTTTGCTTGCTTGCTTGTTTTTCTTTGTTTTTACTCTGGGCCTGTGAATAATGTCTTAGAATGGTGTTTGATTTTTGTTTTTTTTTTAAGTGCTTGTTATTTCAGCTCTAAAATGTTCTGCCTGTCCAATTGAAATTAAGTCACCAATCAGGTGAATGATGAAGCAGTCTGCATTGTAGTTAGGGCACACTGTCATAAATAACAACGATGATAACAGTGAACTTCCCCATTCACACTCAGCACAATGCAGTGTGCACTGTACTCTCCACCCCCCACCCAGCAGATCTGCTGTTTCTCATGCTGCCTAGCATGCAAACATATTCACTGCATCCTGTAATGTGGTTGTAGATATTGGGGAGGGGAAAAGGGAAAGAATAGAGGTGGGAGAATGATGAATAGAAAAAGATAAGAGAGGAAGCAGAGAAGCAGAGAGAAATGTGTATACAAATATACATTCTGAGTTTCAAGACGAAGCAAGCTGTACTAGCTGTGCTCTCCCTAACACAATCTCCAGGCATAGATACAGCTGTCACAGACTTTGTATTGGGTCACTTCAAAGGGTTCCCAAATTTGTTCATCCAGGAAGTAGGAAAATTCTATCAAACATTTGCAGATAAATGGATGGAATTGGAGAATATCATGCTAAGTGAAATAAGCCAATCCCAAAAAACCAAAGGCTGAATGTTTTCCCTGATAAGTGGATGATGATATATAATGGGGTTGGGGGTGGGGAATGAGAGAAGAATGGAGGAACTTTAGATTATGGAGAAGGAAATGGAGGGAGGGGGTATGAAAAATGGTGAAATAAGACAGACATCATTACCCTATGTACAGGTATGATTACATGAATGGTATGAATCTACAGCGTGCACAACCATTGAAACGAAATGATGTATCCCATTTGTGTACAATGAATCAAAATGCAGTCTGTAAAAATTAAAAAAAAATTAGAAAAAAAAAGATTGAAAGAGAATAATGAGTACTTCCAAGGCACCACCTGGGTCCTCTCAACATCCTCTGCCCAAGCTCAGGAGGGGAAGAACTAAAGAAGCCAGCAAGTGCTACTTAAAACTGTGGTGGGAGGGGAGGACACCCAACCCAGGATGTCCCAACAGACAACCATCTTGCTAACTAACACACCCTGGATAACTCTTGCATTTGCACTGAATAGAAGTTGCAGGATCCAAACTCTTTTTTTTTTTTTTTTTTTTTTTTTTTTTTTTTTTTTTTTGATAGTACGTTGGTGTATTCTCAGCTTAGGAGCCAGAGTGCTATGTGACAACCAGCAACACAGTAAAAGTAATGGAGAGGCATCTCTTTCCCCAGTCTGAACTTCGGTTCTACTCTGGAGACAGACTGCCCACACTGGCCATCACAGCTGTCTTCCCTGTCCTTCACACCACCTGCCATTCAGCACACTCAAGCAGAAAGAAGTACGGCTTTACATTGGCTGTTAAATGTAATCAGAGCCTGTCTTCATGAGTGTTCTGTACCATTAGCATCAGTATAACTATCACCTTTAGAGAACATAATCACACAGATATATGCTAGATATTCAGGGAGTAAAATGCAGAAATGTAGAAAAGACAGGTTTGCCTATTAATATTGTATGGAAGTTGTAATTAATATGGAAAATTAACTTTATGTGGGATATGGTTAGCTCGACAGATTCAACAAAGTAGAAAAACTGATGGAAAAAAAATTTATTCAATACATTGATGCCTAAAATTAAAAATTAGAAGTAATCTATATTTTTCAGGTTTAAGAGTCATTTCTAGCTGGGCACTGTGGTGCACACCTGGAATCCCAGTGACTCAAGGGACTGAAGCAGGAGGATCACAAATTCTAGACCAATCTCAACAACTTAGCAAGACCCTGCCTCAAAATCAAAAATAAATGGGGCCAGGGATGTAGGTCAGTGGTACACCCCTGAGTTCAATCCCCAGAACTAAGAAGAAGAAGAAGGAGAAGAAGGAGGAGGAGGAGGAGGAGGAGGAGGAGGAGGAGGAGGGGGAAGAGGGGGAGGAGGAGGAGGAGGAGGAGGAGGAGGAGGAGGAGGGGGAGGAGGGGGAGGAGGGGGAGGAGGGGGAGGAGGAGGAGGAGGAGGAGGAGGGGGAGGAGAAAGGAGGAAGAGGAGGAGTATGTTTAGTCAAAATATTCTAGTTAAGATATAATATCTTTGGATGAGGATGTTTATTGACTCAAAGTCAATAACTGTGTAAATATCTAAGTATATCCATTTATTTTGTAAAAGAAAGATGATATGTTGAGACCAGTGCTAATTTTTATCCTTACTCTCCATATGACATTTCCCCTCATCAACCAGAGGACCCCATTTGCCTTAGAAAGAATTAAAATTACTTAGCACGCAAAGAGGAAGAAAGTTTTTGACTTTTAGAAACCCAAGAAACACAATAGTCTTAAAAACCCGCACGTTTTAGAAAGGGATTTCTAAAGCTTTAAATATTTCCTTAATATCTATCAATCAATTCAAACTCCAAAATTGTGAAGGTGAAAAAAAAAAAACAAAACAACCTTTATTTGGGGGTCTTAGGAATTGCAATTTAGGAGACACAGGTTTAGATAGCTCCAGATCAGTGTTCTGAGGTAGGTAGGTAAAGTGGGAGCTTATATGCACTATTAAACACAGAGGAAAAAAAGGGGCTACTTGAGGAGAGAAGATAAAGAAAGAAAAGGATGTACTTAGCAAAGATGTGCACGAAACAAGAGTCTGATAACCTCTTGATCTGCATCTTCAGTCTTTGGGCACCATGTCATCATTTGGCTGCTTCAGATACCTACAGTAAAAGGTGAAGGTGACCGATGTTCACATTCCAGTCAGCAGCTTGAGACATGTATAAGTCCTGTTTTCTCAACCACCTCTTCACTATGTTTTGTTTTATTTTATTATTTATTGACTGACTTTGTGCTACTGGGGATTGTCCCCAGAGGAGCTCTACCACTGAGCTAAAATCCCTCAAATTTATGATCCTCCTTCCTTAGTCGCCCAAGTCACTGGGATTATAGGCGTGCACCACCATAACCCCACTTTAGAAGCTCTCTTAATGTTGCTTTCATTTATTTCACATATTTCACAAAAAGACTAGCAAGGCTGGTCAGAAATGTGCTGTAAATCATTGACAGAAAGAACTTAGGTGGTACCATAAAGAAAGTTCCAACCAGAAAGAAGAGTTTGCACTTAACCTCTTAAGTCTTGTGGTTCCTGATGTGGGACACATGTAAAAACTTATATTGAACAATATTCCACTTACAGTAACTTTTGGAATAATGTTTCTATTCTTAGAGTTCCATTCTTTTTTTTTTTTTTTTTTTTATTGCAAACAAATAGGGTACAACTTGTTTCTCTGTACATAAGTACAGGCATACCATTTGTGTAATCATACATTTACATAGGGTAATGGTATTTGATTCATTATGTTTTTTTTTTCCTTTTCCCTTCCCCCCCACCCCTCCCACCCCTAAAGTTCCATATTTTGGAGAAAAGTAAAGGTAAATGATAGGTGCATTTGAACTTATATGAAAAATGTATAAGCTCTGGATTATGATTTCCAACCTATTTTAATGTACCCATGGCAATTTCATTGAAATATGTGCAGAATTGAAAATTTGGCTGGGTGCAGTAGTGCACACCTGTAATCCCAGTGGCTCAGAGGCTGTCAGGAGGATGGCAAGTTCAAAGCCAGCCTCAGCATTTGACAAGGCCCTAAGCAACTGAGCGAGACCCTGTGTCAAAATAAAAAATAAAAAGGACTGGGGATGTGATTAAAGTGGTGTAGGGCCCCTGGGTTCAATCCCCAGTACCAAAAATTTTTTTTTAAAAATTAAACAAAAATTTGGAAATTAATGGATTAAGGGGAGTTTCTGATGGGGGAGTTGTGAGTATCAATGAGATAACATGCCTGAAGCATCTAGCACAATTCCAGCCTGTGAGCAATTGCCACCCTACCTAGAAATAGTCTCTCTCTCAAGACATCTGCTCCCCGCTGTTGGACTTCCTAAATGGGCTGAAGGCACAGATTCCATTTTATCCATTGCTTCACCCTCAGCTCCTGTCACAGAGCTTCATGTTCAGTAGGTATTTGTAGAGAATGTGGACCCCATGGAACTCCTAGCCAAAGAAGATGTGCAGGAAGAGGGAAAAACTGGCCTCAATCTTTGTAATTCATCTTCTTGATGCCACTACCTCAAGCACTAGGCTGCAGTTAGTTGTATAAAAGAAAATAAGAATCTAAAATTAATCACCTGAGTTTTAGACAAGGTTTTCCCAGTGAGTTTCTTTCTTTCTTGTTCATCCCTTTTCTTTTCTTTTTTACTCCTCGGATGATTAAACAATCAGATAGGCTACCAAAAAGGTGGAGGACTCTATCCTTTGTGAGCACTTGGAAGCATAAATGACACCTGTCCACCATGATTTAGACGTTCCCTTGCCTGAAGACGAATAGTTGGTCCAGATCATCTCTGAAAGCGACTTCATCTCTTTTGATTCTATTAACCAGTTAATATTTTCCTGTAATATACTCTTAGCAACCATCTAATAACATTATAGCTTCTCCCATACCATGTAATGATGTGACATTGATCTAATATCACATATTCACTCTGTTCCATCAACATCATTCACTGAGACATTGACCATTTATTCATTTATTCAAAGACACATTCTTACCTTTTTTTTGTTTTTGTTTTTGGTACTGAAGATTGAACCCAGTGGTGCTTTACCACTGGGCTACATTCCCAGTCCTTTTATTTTTAATTTTAACATAGAATTTTACTAAGTTGCTTAAAGTCCCACTAAATTACTGAGGCTGGCTTCAAACTTGTGATCCTCCTGTCTCAGCCTCCTGAGTTGCCATCATGCCTGACTACTGTTCAGATTTTACCAGCGCAACTCCTACTTAACACTCTTAAACTTAAAAAAAAAAAAAAAAAAAAAAAAAAAAAAACTTACATTCTTACCTTTTGTACAACCAAAGACAATCCTTAGGGCTTTAGAACCAATTCTTGTCATAGTACTCACTAAAAATCTACTTGTTGTTTCAGACATGTGATTCACCAGGTCTTAAACTCATCTGTTTCTTTCTTTAATCCCATTCAAATTATGTACTTTTTTGTTGCAAGCTAAGTCTATTTCTTGCAACAAGTCTATTAAAAATATGGGTGTCATCTCATTCCAAAATGTCTGAAAGTGTCCCAAACACACTGCAAACCCATATTCATCTTTCCTCAGTAGTACTGTCCAAAATCACAAAACTTCAAGGACAGGCCAGAAAAGAATCCCTAGGGTCAGAGAATCAGGATGATTAGTAGCTCATTTCACTTTCACCTACCAAACTCTTTATCATAAGAAAGAGAGATTAGAATTGATTACTTAAAGGAAATTTACTGATATAACAAATGCCATAGCATCATAATATAGTTGACTTGTTCCTTGGGAAATTTAGGACCTGTCCTTGGAGGCTTGAGTCAGTTTTTAAAAACACATAGGGTGATATCATCATCTTCATTTACAGATGCAGAGAAAGGGTCATCAGAGTAACAACTGGCCAGGGTCATACAAGTAGTAAAGAACAGAACTGGATTTAAAACTCAAAGCTGGCTATGCTCAAGAATTCTGCTCCCTGTGGTAGATTTCAAAAGTGAGCAAGTCTCCTGGACTTTAAAGTCCCAGAAATATGGTTGGAAAAAACAAGACAGAGTCATGTAAAATTAAATAGCAATGAAATATTGAAATAATGGCTCACGTCAAAAGAGTAAGTTTATCACAAGGCAAACGTGATTCATTGCTAAATGGACTATCAGGCAAAGGGGAAAGGGGGATCTATAAATATTTATAAGCTTTGGTAAATGCAGTTCATATCCTGGGAATTTCTTTCTTTTGGGGGAAGGGCGTGGTACTGGGGATTGAACTCAGGGGCACTCCACCACTGAGCCACACCCTAGCCCTATTTTGTATTTTATTTAGAGACGGTCTCACTGAGTTGCTTAGTACCTTGCTTTTGCTAAGGCTGGCTTTGAACTCTATCTTCCTGCCTCAGCTTCCCAAGCGACTGGGATTACGGGCCTGTGCCACTGCGCCCAGCTATATTGGGAATTTCTAAGTGAGTACTAAAACTAGAGGTAGCACAAAGACTAGCATTAAGAGAAAAATATGATCTTGCTTCTACTACAAAAAGCAGTAGTGGAAGAAAAGCCAGAAGTCAAATGTAGGGAAGGAGGAAGATCAAGGTAAAAATTTCAGGATTCTATAAGAATGATTTGATGTAATTTGTTTTCTTTAAAAAGGTGTGACTTCAAATTTAGTTTAAGGCCCTGGGAGCTCAATATTTTAAATATATGAATGATACTATTTAAAATGAAAATGTGATATCTGTTCTAGGTTAAATTCTATAATTTAATATAAAATAAGCTTAAAGAGCTATAGTTTTTAAAATGGAAACTTAAAGGATTTATTCTTAAGTTTAAGAGCATTATATAGGAGTTGCACTGGCAAAATATGAACAGTATTCAGGTATGGTGGCACATGCCTGCAATTTCAGCAGCTCAGGGGACTGAGGGGGAGAATCGCAGGTTCAAAGCCAGCCTCAGCAACTTAGCAGGGCTCTAAGCAACTTAGTGGAGACCCTGTGTCAAAATAAAAAATAGAAAGAGCTAGGGATGTGACCCAGTGGTTAAGCATCCTTGGGTTCAATCCCTTGTACCAAAAACAAAAACAAACAACAACAACAAAAAAAACACCAATCTGAATTAAACTTCCATTCTAGTTCTACTGGATGGACAACAATTTAAGCAACAAGTTCTTCCAAGTTCCAATCATTTGTGTGCAGGACAGACTGAAAAATACTACAGTTTTCTCTTTTAAATCTGTATTGCAGGTAACAGTCAGGTGCACTTTTGATTAGGACCAAATAAACTAAGATTTATAGAATCCCAAGAACAGAATGTCAAATTTAGATCTGGCTTCTGATTCCTTCCAATGCCCAAGTGAGGGTACTTCCTTTAAATAGTTAGTCAAGTGGTTTGTTAAGGAAACCATGATAAAGTCATGGTCAAAACCATGAGAACAGAAGAGAGTGTCCCTACATAGTTACATATGACCAAAGAAGAAAGACTAGTCCTTTATAGACCTTAGCATGTGAATCATTTTTACATGCATGTAATCTTGGAAACCACCCCAGAAGTAAATATTATTGTTTCTCATTTTATAGATAAGGAATTGAGCTCAGTGAATTTAAATTATTTGCTTTGTAATATGTGTAAATACATGTATAACAATTCTGACTCCAGGAGTTCACAAGAAACCCCTGAAGGAGACTTACTATTTTAGTCATATGTCACCATTATCACCACTGTAACTGAAGGACCCCACCAGAACAACTGTAGAGGAGGAAGAGTTTATTTGAGGGCTCATGGTTTTAGAGGTCCCAATCCACAAACAGCAGGCTCTATTCCCTGGGGCTCAAGGTAACACAGAACATCATGGAGGAGGGAAGCAGAGTCACGATAAGGAAGCAGAGAAACTTCACTGCCAGATACAAAATACATACCCCCAAAGCCAAACCCCCCATTCCCACCTCCTCCAGCCACTCCCTACCACTTCAGTTACCACTCAGTTAATCCCTATCATGGAATTTGTTCACTGATTGGGTTAAGGCTCTTACAACCCATTCATTTCTTCTCTGAACCTTCTTGCATTGTCTCATATGTGAGCGCCTTTGGGGGACACCTCACATCCAAACCATAACACTTACCCTCTTAAAAATACAAATGCCCTTTCTTCATTTCTACTTACTACTGTGGGAAACTTGAGTAACTCTTCTAAACCAATATGTCCTCATCATTTAAGACGTACAGGGCTCCAAAATGTGACTGTATCTTAATACACATAAAAAGTCAAAAGGAATGAAATTAGAGACAAGTCATTAGTGGTTTAAAAACAGTGGCTTTGGAATCATACTCCAAAATGCCAACATCGAACACTAACACTATCTTCCCACTTTTAGAAGGCATGTGACCTTCAGGAAGTTGGTTGACTTCTTTTGGTCTTGGTTACCTCATTTGTAATACAGGGATACAAGACCTAGCTGGCAGGTTAGTTGTGGTCATTAAGGAAGATATTACTTATCCAGGTGTAATGGCACAGTCTGTGGTCCCAGCTACTATAGAGACCAAGACAGGCGAACCTGGAGTTAAGTCCAGGAGTTTAAAGCCAGTGGGACATCATAGCAAAACTCTTCTTAAAAATTAGAAGACAGAGAAAGGAGAAGGAGGAGGAGGATCTGTTGGTATTGTGAACACTTAGTGAACACCTGAAATATACATGCTTAATAAGTGTTATAATTCTGCTACCATCATCTTTTTAAAATATACTATATTGATTATGTATTATGTGATGGGAATATAGGAGAGAAAATGCTTACCCTCATAAATATTATATTTTAATCCCAGTTGCCTCCACAGTTTTTATCATGAAGATCATTTTTTAAAAAGTCTGAGCTTCATTCCTAATATATGTATGTACTAATCTATAAATCATAGGCACACACTTCTGTACTGAAATTTATATACTTTATAAGACATACACAATAAATGACTGAAAAAGACTAAATAATTAAGATCCCAGCAGATTATCTTGTACACTACTTGGAATACGCACACCACTCTTTGGAGACTATTATTTTCAATCAGGAATCAGTCAAATTTTCTGTAAAGAGCCATACAATAAATATTTAGGGTTTTACAGATCACAAAGCTTATGTCACATGTTTTTTCTTTACTTCTAAAAAAATTTAGACAACTCTTTAAAAACATAAAGTGAGACTTAGCTCCAAGGCCATTCAAAAAGAAGACTGGAGCTGCAATTGCTCAACCTTGAATTAGATTGTACACTATTCTAGAATAAATTATTCCAGAAAATGAACTAGAAAATACACACATACAACAGTATGCCCTGAAAGAAATAACTTCTTAATGCAACGGAGAGGACAGGGGTCAACTCTAGCTAAGGTGGTCAGCAAAGTCTGTATGTAAACTGAGACCTAAGAATGGGCAATGAGCCAATCACAGACAAGAAGAAAATCTTCCAGGCAGAAAGAAGAAACAGAACTTTGAGATCCTGAGATGGAAAAGATCATGCTTGTTCAAGGGGTGATGAAATCTGTGTGCCTGGAACTCAGCAAGAGGGAGAAGAGTGCAACAAGAAGCTGGGCACAGTGGTGACTCGGGAGGCTGAGGCAGGAGGATCACAAGTTTGAGGCCAGCCTCAGCAATTTAGCCCTAAACAACTCAGGGAGACCCTGTCTCAAAATAAAAAATTAAAAGGGCAGGGACATGGATCAGTGGTAAATGCCCCTGGGTTTAATCCCCAGTACACTCCCTACAATATACAATGCACGCAAAAGCAACATGTGAGAGGAGGTTTGGGAAGGGTGCCAGTCTTTGAGAGTTTTGAAGATGATTTCCGTAAAGTAAGGCATTGAAGCAGAAATGTAGTTAGAGAAGATAAAATCAGCAGATTATACGTCTTCAAAATGTGGACAAAGTGTAATAACGAGCACAAAGTGGTGGGTCAAGGATTGATTTCTCAAGCAAAAATAAAAGTTAAGAAAAAGCAGTCTGTTTTGATTATATATCTAAGATACTTAAGACAATTATTAAACCTCTAAGTTCTTTATTGCCATTCAACCTTGAAATAAAGTCATCATTGAGGCTTATGCTGTGCCGATTTTCATTAGCCAAACCAACCAAGTTTAGAGCAAAGTGCTTGTGTTCTGTTGTACTCTTTTTTAAAAAGTTATTCTCTTCAAATTAAAATCCATCTTCTGTGGACGCCTACGTCAGACATAGGTAACACTGCCCACAGGGAGGGAAACTCGCGTCCTAGCAGAGGTGGGAGGGAGACACGCCATGTATCTTATGAAGTACTTCTAGAATTTTGAACCACATGACTCTTACCTATTTAAAAGGCAAATTAAAAAAAAAGTTAAAAAAAATAAAAGATACAAGAAAAAAGCAAATAAAATAAAAATTAAATTAAACATTTTAAACTATACTAATTTTGTGTCATGTCAGGAAAACGAAACAGTTCTCTAGAGATTCTTTTGACTGAGAAAAACAGACAACTTTGCCATTCTAATATTTTTTGAAACACGATTAAGGTGAGAATTTTGCAAAGAGTGTGTGTGTTCACGAAACAAAAATATGTTATTGAGAAATGTAGAAATTAATGACAAACTATAAGAGAGAATGGAAGCATTACAGGGTAGCTTTTTCGGGGTGGGGGAGCAGGGTTCTGGGGATCCAACCCAGGGCCTTGTACATGCCAGGCAAGCACTTCACCACTGAGCTACCCCTCTGACCCTCTTTATTTTTTGTTTTGAGACAGGATCTTGCTAAATTGCCCAGGCTGGCCTCCAACTTGTGATCCTCCTACCTCATCCTCCTTAGTAGCTAGAACTATAGTCATGCAAAACACACCTGGCAGTATAGGTAAGATTTTTTAAAAGTCAACTTATACTTTGGAAAATAGTTTAACAATTCCTCTAAAAATTAGTTGCCATATGACCTAGGAATTCTGCTCCTAGGTATACTCCCAAGAGAAATGATAACAAATGGATCCATATAAATTACATACAGATATTGCACACAAATATTTATAGTAGCATTACTCATGATAGGAAATCATACAATTATCCATCAACTGTTAAATAGATTTAACAAAAGGTGGTATATCCTGTAATGGAATATTATTCAGCAATAACATAAGACAAAGAACTGATAGATGCTACGGTATGTTTTTGTTTGTGTTTTTGCAGCAAATGAGATGGAACTCAAGGCCTCCTACACGCCAGGCAAGTGCTCTCCCACTGAGGGATCCACATCCCCAATCCCAGTGCTACAATAAGAATGAACCTTGAAAACATTATACTAGGTGGAAAAAGCTAGTGGCAGAAGACCACGTTGTACAATTCCATTTATTGAAATACACAGAATAGGTCAAGGTACATTCCTAGAAACAGAAAGTAGATTAGTAGTGGCTAGGGCTGATTCAGGGAAGGGAGGCTAGGGAGTAACCACTAGTGGATGTGGGGTTTCCTTTAGGGGGAGATGAAAATGTTCTGGGAATATACTAAAGACCATTGGATTTTAAATGGGTAGATTGTATGGCATGTAAATTATATCTCAATAAAATTAGCTTTGAAATATTTATTTGTAGTACTAAGGATTGAACCAAGGGGTGCTTTCTACCACTGAGCTACATCGCCAGCCTTTCTTATTTTTATATTAAGACAGGGTCTCCTAAATTGCTTAGACTGACCTTGAACTTGCAATCCTCCTGCCTCAGCCTCCTGAGTCTCTTGGATTATAGATGTGTACCACCGTGTCCAGCTAAAGCTTTTCTTTTTTTCAGGTTGACTAAGGACTACTTACATACCACATTATAATTTGAGGTATAGGTGAACTGTCACTGAAAATAAAGAGAATAATGATGTTAGTCAATATATGAACACTTGGATTCATAAAAATGAAAACCAGCCAGGCATAGTGGCACACACCTGTAAGCCCAGTGGCTCAAGGAGCTGAGGCAGGAGGATGGCAAGTTCAAAGCCAGCTCCTGCAACTCAGTGAGGCCCTGTCTCAAAATTAAAAAATTAAAAACGGTTGGGAATGTAGCTCAGTAGTAAAGCACTTCTGGGTTCAGTCCCCAGTACCAAAATAAAAATTTTTTAAATTTTTTAAAATAAAAGAATACCAAAAGGTTTTTTGTTTGTTTGTTGTTTTTACAAAAATTAATTTGGCCAAGAACAGTAATGCATGCCTGCCTGAAATCCCAGTCACTCAGGAGGGTGAGGCAGGAGGATCACAAGTTCAAGGCCAGTCTGGGCAACTTAGCAAGACCCTGTCACAAAATAAAAAATGAAATGAGCTGGGAATATAGCTCAGTGGTAAAGCAACCTCAGGTTCCATGCCCAGCATTGCAAAGAAAAAGAAAAATACATATTTGCCAACACTGTCATCCACTAAAATGTAAACTATGCCTCAAAATAGCTCTCATCAAATAACATAATTTCTATCTTCGGCCTGGACGGTTTCTGCACTCCAGACCCATTTATCCAGCTGCCTTTGTGACATCTCCACATGGCTGCCTGGCAGACATCTCTGTTAGTGCCTCACAAAGCAGCTGGATGGCAGGGTATCAGGCAGCTTACGCATGTGCCAAGGAACAAGGCAGCAGGCGCATGCGCCAAGGAACAAGGCAGCAGGCGCATGCGCCAAGGAACAAGGCAGCAGGCGCATGCGCCGGGAACAACCAACCAGGCGCTGACAGATAAACCCTAATGGCACCTAGCAATCACCTGTCAGTCAGTGGAGTCGACCAATCCCAGGAGGCCATGAGGTCCTCGGGCTTCACCTGCCCACCCCGGGCTACAAACTTCCCCAGCCCTCCACTCCCGCCTTCACCCTGGAGGACCGGTGAACCTCACCTGAGAGCTGTCCCAATAAAATTCTTTTTTTAATTACATCTGGTCTATCTGTCCTCCGGTCCATCTGATCTTACAATCTCGACCTTCACATGCCCAAAGCTCTGCTCCTACACCAGCCCTGCTGAGGCTTTCCTGCCTCAGTGAAGGACAGCTCAATTCTTCTGGTTGCTTAGGCAGAAGTTCATAGCAATTGTGACTGTACTTTTTCTGTGACATCCCACATCCAATCCATAGCAAATTCTTTCAACTCTTATCAAAATATATACAGAATTTAAACCAGATGTTGCACCACTCCCACTTCCATTTTCCCAATTCAAGCTACCATCATCTTTTACCTGAATGTCTAGACTAAATTTCTAACAGGCTCTCTTATTACTAATAGTCCTACCATTAACTCATAGAGTGTCTTTGTGCAAATTAAAAAAGACACCCTTTCCCAAGGACATCTGCAAGGACACTATAGAAATAAATGCACAAAGCTGATGTTTATGATATCATGCCTTCCTTTAGACTGTGGCACCCTGTGCAGTGTACAACCTACATAACTGTACAAAATGCCTTTCTTCTTAGCACACTATCTTTTTACTTATTTACTGTCTGCTTCTCTCCCTTTGTGAAGGCAGAGATTTCAGTGTTTTGCTCACTGTTGTAGCCCCAGGATATAAGCCATATCCAGCAAATAATATGTACTCCATCAGCAGATGTTGAGCCCAAATGTTCAAAGAACAAAAGAGCCCCTGGAAAAGGGCAGCCATTAGGATAATCTACATACTTTTTCTGAAATTGCTTGTTGGATATGCACATCCAAGTACTATTTATGTGGAAAGACTATTCAAAAACAAAATCTCTTTGGGTTGTTAGTTTTCATTGTAACAAGCATTGCTATGAAGAAAATCTTGGGTAACATATAAGCTCTGACTGTAGACTGCAAGGCATAACTGAAAGAGAACTGCCTTGGAAGCTTAATGACAGGGTCTCCAAGACCCTAAATAAGGGTGTTGTGTTGGGTGGAAATCCAATTGTTCTGGATGTGGAGGAGCAGGAAAATATGAAGACTGTTGAGGCTTCTGCCATCTCTTCTCTGTCCTTGAGAAGAGCTATCATACCTAACCTTGATCCTTAACAAATCTTTGCTGAAGGTTTCAAAATTAAGGTAGGAAAAAAAGTGCAATTAACAGTTTTACTTATGATTGCTAACAGGAAGATTTGATCTTGCAGTCCAGTAGCCCAACACAATCCTTAAACCTCTACTGAGGTCTCAGAGGCCAGCTAATTTAGCCTCACCAAAGGAATGCCCCCAAATCTCCATGTATATGTGTCTAGGTTCAACTTCCAGTCTCCTCCCAGATAAAAAGTTGCCTTATCCATTCAAATGCCCATTTTTGGATTATCTTCCACAAAATGATTGATAGTGGAAATAATCAATACCTACAAACAAAATCCTACCACTTACTCTCAAAAATGTCAAATCAGATGGGATCAAATAACATGGACATGAGTGTCCACAGGAAACTTCTCAATATTTGAGCTACCCATGCTTAAACAACACCAGTGTGTTACTTATTCTTGCTGTACTGTATTTTTCCAGTGCTTCCTCCAAAGTAACTTGAGGAGACTGAGGCAGCTTAGTTCTCCAGTCATGCCCTGGCTTCGGATTCCACATTCCCAGTACTTAGGCACACCGTCCATCAGATAGCCATATCTGATAGGTGGGAAGGAGGTCTCTCACTGCAGCGATGTAAACCCTGCTGACGTAGCAGAGGAGGTGTAACATGGTACATAAGTGGGGGGCTTTAGAGTTAGGCTGCTTGGATTCAAGTCTCAACTGTACCAGGAGCAAATATCATCTGTTAGTTTACCTTTTGTGAATACCTTTGCCTTTTCATAATGACATCACCCCAGAATAAAATTTAGCACTTAACATTGAGAATTATTGTACTTGATGTCAAGACACCTTCCTTCCTGAAAACTCTCAGGACCTGGGCAGGTGGCCAAAAGGCCAGGAGTCTACACTTGCTAATCAGACACATTCTCTGAAGGCCAGCAGGTTGAGGGGCTTGGAGGGCCAAAGGCCTCAGTGAGAAAGCCCCCTTGTGCTGGGTCCATGGCACCCATTTTAATTTTCTGAGGGCTCCAGGATTTAGCCTGACAGCTGCCCTTTTATCATAGAACCGAATCCAATTTGTGATTCTTTCTCTTAACCTCTTTCTCTAAAACATATACTAAATCAAGAATCATCTCTTCTATAATTTGCTGCCTTAGCATCATATCGTTTTTGGCCACACAAATGCTTTTTAATGTATAATTTCATTAGCAATAATCTTATTCCTGTAAAACAAGAGAAGAGCAGTGTCTTACCCAAAGTCACACTGCATCCAACCAGACTCAGCCAACGTCACACCTCGTTCACTGAGTAGATGCTTAGGGAATAACTGAATTTCAACCCGGGACTCTACCCACATACTGTTTTCATAACAGAAGAAAAAGTAAAATAAATAAATTAGACAACATGAAGAGAAAAATAAGTAAAAATGTTATTCATCAAGTCCAGAAAACCGTTATTCATTCATGTGCAAATACTATTAGCATATAATATACTCACTTATTTTTTTTTAAATAAAGCATGAATCTCATGTACGGTCATTTCTCTAGTTCCAAGTTTTTCAAGCCTGGCACAGTGGTGCACACCTGTAGTCCCAGCAACTTGGAAGGCCAAGGCAGAAAGATCCTGTCTGAAAATAAAATAAAAAGGACTGGGGAATGTAGCTCAGTGGTAGAAAGTCCCTGGTTTAGCCGAAAGAAAAAAAAAAAAAAAAAGTTTTGCAGTTCAATTATTTATAAAGTAACGTTTTATTTTGTCTTTGTTTTTCTCAAAACTACCTCACTAAAGATTTCCTTTTTATCATTTATGCTAAAAGAAAGCAGTAACTCTTATGACTGATGTGCTAGTGTCCAAAGAGCTACACGCTCACATAAACAAACACAAAGTATGCAACTCTACATGATTTTTTCAGGAAAAACAATTAATCTTATCTGGCACATACTGGTACATTTAGGGACATAAATTTTGCTTTATTTATCCATTACACTTTCTTCATGAACCTTTTTTTAAAATAGAGAAATGGTGGTTTACATAACGTAGGTCTCCACAATCATGATTTCAAGCACTGTCTCTCTAGAAAAAAGTACCCTACTATTGATTAGTTATTTTTCTTCTTAGATGTTTTTCCTTCATACTACCCAACTGTCACCATCCTCCAACCCAACCAAGAATCAAGTAAGACAGAAAATACATGTCCAAATGCATTTCCCGGGAAGGGCTGGCTCTCAGAAGGACAAGGTGTACCACAGGCCAGCATCCTCCAGAGGCTGATTAGAGACGAGTTTGCAATACCCTTACACAAACACACACTACATGTTCTTTCCATAACTGAAACAGTAAGGAAACAGGTCAAAACAACTCATCTCCTCCAGAAAAAAAAAAAAAAAAAAAAAAGAGGTGCTATTGTTAAAGAAAACCAGAGTCTTGGTTTTACTATTGTCATTGTTTTGTTCTCTGAGTATCTTACCCAAACTGGCATTTCCATCATCCTTGTGAATGGCAGATCACTACATCCTGCACTCCTGGCTCAGAAAAAAAGACCCAGAATAGGCTTCAGGCTGGAAAACCCTTCAGAATTATAGAAAGCAAGGAGCAAGTGTTTTAAAATCCTAAAACAAGCCAAAAAGCATAACCATCATTTATTGAACATCTACTGTGTGCCAGGCAGTATTCCAGTGGCTTATACATACAATATTCTTGCTATGACCTGTTGCGACAGGTTTAACAACTCAGTTTACAGACAACAAATTAGGAAGACTACGTAATCTCCCCAAGAAAGCACAGCTAATAAACAGTCAGACCTCGATTTAAAACTATATCTGTTTTGGCCATTTGTCCTACAAACACTTAATACAAGCCTGCTTGAGCCAGGCACTAACATTCCAGTAGAAGAAAAACAACAGACAGACAAAGACATGTCTATATGCACAGTCATGCACCACATAGTGAGGTTTTGGTCAACAACGGGTAGCATTTCTGAAGATCCCAGAAGATTATAATGGGGCTGAAAAATTACTATCATCTAGCATTTTACTGTACCTCATCTAGCCTTATGTAGGCTTAGACACACACGCTCACCATGGGGTTCAATGGCCTACTATATTTAGTATAGTCACACATGGTACAAATTTGTAGCTTAGGAGCATGTCGCATAGGCATGTCGTGGTCTCAGCTTCCAGGCTCACATAAGTACACTCTACGCTCTGTGATGTTCACACAATGACTCGATCTCCTAATGACCAAGTTCTCAGGCTGTGTCCCTGTCAGGAAGAGATACTGACTGTGTGCACGTGTATTATGTGTAGGTAGGTAGATAGATAGATAGATTGATTGATTGATATAGATAGATAATAGAGATAGATAATAGATAAATAGATAATGATAGATATAGATAGATAGTAGATAAATAGATAATAGATATAGATAGATAGACCAATAATAGAGATAGATAGATAGATAGATAATATAGATAGATGATAGATAGATAGATAATATAGATAGATAGATAGATAGATAGATAGATAGACAGATAGATAATTAGAAATATAGATGATTCATGGTCAGGGAGTGAGAATTAGCACAAAGAAAAATAGAAGACTGAGAGGATAATAGAAAAAGAGGAGTGGCTTGGGTGGGGTACCCAGGGAAGACCTTTCTGGGAAGGTGACATCCGTCTAATCAAGGCTCAGAACGAAGTGAATGAGAATTCAAGCAGCTGTCTGGGGAAGGAGCTTTCGGAGCAGAGGGAGCTGCAGAAGCAAGGGCCATGAGGTGGTAGGGATCCAGTGTCTTCAATCAGCAGGACAGACCTGGTTGGAACCCAAACAGAGGGAGAATGTAAGATGAGGCTGGAGGCAGGGCCAGCTGGAAGAACTCTGGATTCCAATGTAAGGAGATGAGAAGTGAGTGGAAATATTTTGAGCAGAGGCACAGATGATGTATTTCACCCCAAAATCATGACCTCTGCTTCACTTCCATCCCACAGTAGACATTTCCCCTCTTGCTTGCCCCGTACCTGACTCTGAAACCTCACCTGTTCTCTGACCACAGTCCTACAGCTACGTGGCCATTGATGGCTCGTTCCTGTTACCCTCCCTCCTGCTCTCTGCAAACGTATGGAATTCATACCGCATCTGCCAAGGGAAGTTTTCCAAGTCCAACCTGGGAAACACCAACCTGCACAGACTAGAATAGACTTTCTAAGACAAGGCTCCTCCTCACCGCTTCTGCTTCTCTGCATTTAAAGTATAACGATCTGTCCCTTGATTTTTTTCATCATGTTGCAAGATAAATTCAGAGTCACAGTCACAACCTGATCATCCAGGACAAAGAACAAACGGGATCCCCTACTAGGCTCCAGATACTTCCAGGAGTTGGGGAAACAAGATAAAGTCCCTCCCCACATACAGCATTCCACATGGTTCTCAGTGAGAAAATAGTGTGGGCATGAAGAGATTGAAATAAAAGAATGGTTTTGTTTTCTTTTCAAATATTTCAAATAGATAATATTTGAGAATTAAGTTAGGAAAAAATAGGCTCTAAAAGCCTGAGAAACAATAGAATAGAGGGCTTTAGTAATACCTTTCCTTTTTTTTTTTTTTAAAATCAATGCTTGTAATCCTCTAAAAGGGGAAATTCAAATGACAAAACAAGGGAGGAAGTGTCATGAAATATGGCCAGAGGGAGGAACTTGCATGATCAGAACTATTAGATATTCCCAGAAGATCTATTCAGCCTTTTTATCAAAACCTAATGTGAAAGGCAGGGCAACCTGGACACTTGCAGGTCATCCAGGAGAGATGTCAAAATTACCAATTGATTCATTTCCTCCTCTCCTACCTAACTTCCTATAGGCCTCTGTGTGCGTGTGATGTGTCATATAATATATACATATGGAATATTTCAGTTACATATATATACATATTTATGTACATGTGTACACATATACATTCACCTACATCTCTTATATCCTATAACAGCTATTTTTGCTGGACATATGATTTTATCTTCTGATACTGCTCATCATCATTCCCACAGATTTTTGTGCCTGGGTTCTTGTCATCATGGGACAAGATTCATTCACTGTCAAAGGCACAGTTTTAAGGACAAAGGACAGTGTTCAGACCACTGTTTCTCAGTCACTCCTTTGGGTAACAATGTGTCTCTTGGATGTTAACTCTGAATTTTGCTTCCTTGCTTCCTTTCAGAAACAAAATATTGTGAAGGAAGACATATCAATCCCCCAATCCCTGAGAGGAGTTGAGGAGCCTCTGACACTTGCCTTTAGGGGGACGATTGTGGAGAACTACCATTCCACTGGAGGAGCACAAGAGTCCCCAGCCTACTCCTGAGAGAACTCAGCCTGAAAGAAGACAGCCCAAATGGTCAAAGACCAGACTGACACTTGACAAAGAGGTTTCCGCTAGGGTATTTTTGTCCTTCAGCTGTTGGTCATAGAAGAAATCCACATTCCTCTCGCTTTCAAAACAGGTGAAGACATTTCATAAGCAAATGGTCACTGGACAGCCTTGGGCTGAATTTCTCCAACTTTTCTACATTCCTGCTTCCCCCTCCTCCTATCTAGCAATAAGTTTTTAACCCTAATTGTTCTCAGTGACTCACACCTTCCACCAGTGTTTACTGGAGAGCCCACTGTGTGGACTGTGCTTGCTGTCGTGTGACTATAAGGCATTTACCAAAGATATGGTCCTAACTTGGAATTGCCTTCATTCTAGGTGGAAAATAAAAACAGATAAGAAATATATATATGGAGTCTATACATAGGGACAGAAAGAGTTCAAAAGGTCAGGCAGCTTTGTGGAGGACAGGGACCGAAGCTGAACTTGGGATGTTTGTGTTGGTGTACCAAGTGGCTCAGAAGTTCATTTCCAATGTGTGTGCAAAGTGAGTGGAAAGGTCAGTGAACAGACTCCTGATTTCATCAGTTAAGCATGAATGATCATATTATTATATAATATTATGATATGTGATATATTAAATATTATTCTTTTGCTCCTCTCTCTCAAGAGTAAATGAATGGAAGAACACAGGCAGAATGATTCACATCTTCTCAGGGAGGGGCTGGAACAATTTAACTTTGGAGAGAGACCCCAAACCAGTATTATCACTCTCCCATAGAAAAACACAGAAACTCCTCAAAGTGAAAGACAAATCCAACTAGAAGTACATTTTACTGATTTATATCCCCACTGGTTTATTTTCCCATTTGGGCCTGCGTTTGTGGATGTCACTCTGTCCACGAAACAACCAGAGGAAATTCTCAAGATGTTCATATTTCCTCCTCTCTCCTTTCTCCCACATTCCCTGAGGTGTGGGGGGGATGTTTGACTGCTCTTTGCACCTGCTTTCTGTTTTTGTATGCCACCTGTTCCTGGGGCGTTTCAATGAAGGCACATAAACCTTGACTCATAAGACTAAAATGAGTGCCATTCCAAGAACCCAAATGCACCACGGAGATTCACAGCCAGGATGTGTAGGCTGTGCTGAAAGCAAGAACGAGTTTCTTTTGTGATCCCATTTAACACCTACATCTTCTCAACCCATAAAGGACTATTGTGCTTTTCTGGGCTCCATGACTCACCAGTCTGCACATCATGCAGATAGAGGGAGTTGGTTCATTTGTAAGGGATTTTTAGGGGTGGAGGGTCCAAAAAACCCAGGCAATTAAGGAACTGCAAAAGCTGTACAATATTCTGAAGGAAAGAGCAGCTGCCTTTACTCCCCCAACCCTAAAATTCAGCTGTTGGCAGCACCACATGGATTTCAGCCACCTTGCTCTGCTAGTAAATGATGACTGGATCAGCCGTGGCTTACACCTCCCTGACAGCAATCAGTTCTAGGCTGAGAGAGGAGGAATCGAGCTCTACAGGTAATTAAGAAAATTGACGGGAAATAGCACTTGGCCTCTTTGAAGGTGAACTACAGATTGTAAAAGATGATCTAAATCTAATTTACCAAAACCAGATGGCAAAGCTCGGAATAGCATTGTCAATGCATGAGGCTTGTATTGAATTAATCTTTCTTTACTTTTACTGATCTTCAAATTTTAACTCTAACATAAAGAGGGAAGGACTAAAATTCTGTAGAGCCTGAATTGGGGACATAGCAATTTCTGGGTCACCACTGAATATAAGATATAGAAATGCTGATTGGGAATGCATGCTGATTGGGAACGCACACTGCTCAGACTATTTCAGACTGGACTGACCAATGTCAAAAAAAAAAAAGAAAAAGAACATTTGGGGCTGGGGTTATGGCTTAGTGTTACAGTGCTTGCCTAACACGTGTGAGGCACTGAATTTCATCCTCAGCACCACATAAAAATAATTAAATAAAATAAAGGTATTGTGTCCATCTGAAACTAAAAATATTTTTTTTAAAAAACTGAGCATTCACTCACAATGCTGAAGAGTGACGTTTCTTCAAAGCAACATGCACTAAGTTCAGAAAAAGAAATAAAATTTGATTTAAGAATTTACCCCCAGTCTCCAGCCACAGGGAAAGAAAGCAAGCTACCGACCCCATCTGCAAACATCTATGGGGAGTGATTTTGTGCCTTAACACTGTTAGGGTCCAAGAAAGAATCTCATGCTCCTATGTAAGTGCTGTGGCCTGGATGTGGCTTGAGTGTCCCCCAGGGCTTCACGGGTAGAAATTTCATTTCCATGATGAGGTGCTAAGGGTCAAAACTCAAATCAACGGTGGAGTTTAGAGGTGGGTTCTTTAGGAGATGATACACATGAGATACCACACTAGATATGGTGGTCTTTATATGAGAGAGCAGAACCACACACACACACACTTCCCTGTCTCTTGCCATGTGAACTCTTGCACCACCATAAGACCAAACATTGCCCCCCAACCTTGTTCCTCCAGAACTATGAGCCAAAATAAAGCTCTTTTCATTAAAACCGATTCAGTATATGATATTTTGTGATTGGCAATAGAAAATGGATTCATACAGAATAGGGGTTACTTCTCAAAAGTCTGATCTCTATACAAGTTTGGGAATCACAAGGTTAGATTTTGCAGAAGGGTGTCAATTTCAAATATTCAGATCGAGTCCAGGCTAGGAAGGGGAAAGAGTCATCTGGTAACTACGATTACTGAAACTAGTCTCTCCACACTCCACATACACAACCTAGAACTCTCTCGTTAAAACCTGCCTCCATAGAAATGTCTTTCTGTTCTCTGCAAGGTTCAGGAGAGACTATTGAGAGCAGAGATTAGGAATCAGCCCTGAAAGACCTTCCCTTTACTAGGGTCAGGAAAGATGGGTGGGGAGAATTTACATCATTATTTCTAGGAACCAAGAGGACAGATGCACATTTACATCTTTGTGGAAGGGAAGGAGAGATGTGATTGGAATTTTGGAGGTGGCCTCTCAGGTGTTCATTTATGTATGACATTTTGGGAGCAGCAAGTAGGGAGGTGGCTCTCTTTAGCGTGCTGCTGATTGGAGCTGTCACCATCCTGGTGGGGAATGAAGGCTAAGCCTATCAGCGCGGCAAAGCTCAGATGCCTCAGCACACCGCCCTCCAAATTCTTGGCCCCTTCATAAAAAAGCAAATAGATCAGCAGGAGAAAAGAAAGAAGCAAACCCAAAGTACCTCCTCTCCACCTCCTCTGCCTCATGGAAGGCTGCGATGACATTCTCTGCACCTCTGAAGGCCATGCCCCAATTCTCCTTGTAAGTAGGTGGCACATGGGATTTTCCTTTAGGAAATGATTCGCGAACCACCTCTGATTGTACCATTCAAAGCCCATTTCTTTGAATGTTAGGAACCTCTTCTTCCAGATCTGTCTGTTAAAACTCAGAACCCTCTAGGAAAGATATCCTAAATTATCATCAGCAATTATCTTCAATGCTAGCAAGGAAAGAGTCAGTTGAAAGTAAGGAGCCGTGACACGGAAGAAAGTGTTGGAAAGTGAAGAAAGTGACCTGTAGAAGCTGGAGGAAGGCATCAGGCCCTGCAGAAGGAAGAAGCTGTAAACTCAGAACCTGACAGGCAACTGTAAAATGTTGGTGATATTTATAGTTCTTACAAAATCATTGAGAAGAAGGAATGGGATAAAATTATTTTAAGCACCTTGAATTGTGATGCTATATCTGTATTGGGGTGATTATGTTTAACTCCGAGATTGGCCTTTGTCATCTTACCTGTCTTTGTCCATCTTTAACTTTTTGGAGAAAAGATGGTGAATAAATCCAAATACTTGTGATGTATATATTGAAATATTTCATTTTAGCACATGATCCTTTGGATTAAGTTTCAATCTAATTATTACTACTTCAGGATATGTGATGATAAAACACGTAACTATTTCTTGTCTAAGTATTATAATTTTTTAACTAGATGGTTGAAAAAATGGCAACTCATCCTATTCAGGATATTTTCACCAACCATTAAAAAGGCATCTGTACAATCCCACTCTGGTGAGTGGTCATCGTTCATTCAGCATGGTCTTTCATCAGTACCATCTCAGCTGATCATTGACTTCTCACCGTAGGCAATAGCACCTACCCTGATTTCTAACAGGAATCTGGCCTGTTCAATCCCCATGGCCTCCACTACACTCTGATTCTTCCTGTGCACTTTTTATATTTTTTCAGAAATTAATAACTCCAAACATTTCTGCTTCCCTGACATTTCTCCATCATCTCTCCTACACTGAACTCTTTCCCACTCCTATTGTTCCTATAATTAAAAGAGCATGAGCTTTAGATTTTAGATAAAACTGGGTTTGAATGTCAGCATGTTTAAAACTTGTATCTATGATTTCTTAGTCAGAGCTGTGCCTTTGTGTCCCTTACCTACAAAATGCTGTTAGCGTGAGATAAGGGAGGGGAGATAGAAATAAGAGAACAATGCAAAGCTTTGGGTAACATAACTGAACAGCAGAGAAGAGCCAATACAGTTTAATTCCCTTGGTTTTCTCTGCAGCAGGCAAAGAGATATTGCCAATTGCTCCACTTAAAACTTTCTCTCCTCCTAAGCTCCTCTATCCTATACCATCTGTCTGCTCAACTCCATTCTAAGTACTTTGAGGTACAAGAAATACGTCTTGCAGTTCTTCAGGACTCTGGTTGGCACCTTACACACAGTAAACCTTCGACAACTGACTTTTGTTCTTAATGAAATAAGTCATAGGGCTGGTCTTTCTGTCCTTATTTTCTAAAGGTTGTCTTTCTCCCTGTATGGTCCCACAAAATACCACAAATGGCAACAGATGGACCGGTTAGAATCAGACCAGGAAGTAGAATGTAACTCAAGTCATCTAAAAATCTTTTTTCCCCAGTAGAAAACATTTTTAATTGTTCCTATAATTCTTCTGTGTCACTAGATAGTCTTTTTGTTTTTAATTCATTTATTTATTATATCTTTCCCCCTAAAGCTTAGTATAAAATTTCCAAACATATCTAAAAGGTGAAAATAATATCTTAGTGAACATTCATTAACACACAACCTAAATTCTACCGTTAAATTTATAATCCTTACTTTAGTATATTTCTAACCATCCATCCACCTCTCTTTGTACCTAACTCATCTTATTTTTGTATGCATTTCAAAATAAGTTGTGATATTAAATATACCATCCCCCAAATACTTTAAGATGCAACATTAATTAGAGTTTTACATTTTTGGTTCATTTTTGGCTCTTTTGAGGTAAAATTTACATAAAACAAAATGCACAAACATAAGTATGCCATTCCATGAGGTCTAGCAAATATGTACATACATACAAACTAAACCATGAAGACATTGAACACGTTCACAACCCACAGGAAATTCCCTCATTTCTCTTCCAACAAATCTCTTCCCTCAAACTCCCAGAGACAATAATTGTTCTGTTTCTACCATGATTACTTTAGTCTATTCTAGAACCACATATCGATGGAATAATACAGCATATGCTTTTTTAAATTTATTTTATTTTATTTGTTCTAATTAGTTGTGCATGACAGTAGAATGCATTTACCTTTTAAGTAAGGTTTCTTCTATCCAATATAATGTTTAGGGATTCATTCACATTGTGTCTATCAATAGTTTGTTTCTATTTATTTATGAATAGTAGTTCATTGTGTAAAGAATACAATTTGTTATTTATTCTTCCAACTGATAGACAGCTGGGCTATTTCCAGCTTGGAGCTCATATGAACAAAGCTTCTATGAATGTTGTTTGACAAGTCATTTTGTGGACCCTTGTTTTTCTTTACCTTGGGTGAAACCTGTGCTTTCCTCATGTATCCAAAGACCCTTCAAGCTGTTCAGGAGGTGCAGCAGGATGACCAGGTAAAGGATACACACTCAGTTCACTATAAACAGCATTCTGACATTTCTTCTCCACCCTGATATTTTAAAGAACTCCTTAATGTCTTAGAAACTCAAATTTAATCTGAGGTCTCTGAAGGCTGGTCCAGACCTGCTGTTCCAGCTGAGCCCTTAAGGTTTTGGACTATATGGGCAACAATAAAAAATGTATCTGACTCCTGCAACATGTCCCCTGCCCTAGCCCACCACAAGCCACAGGAACACACTGGCACCCAAAGAATGGGATATCAGGTCCCACTCATGGTGGGTGACACTTTCCTGGGAGCTTATAGAACGCCTCCAGAAGAATTACCGTAACTGTGGGCCATGTGTTTGTCCCTTTCTGGTTCCCTCCATGCCTAAAGACCCCAACACCAGCATTCCACTGGGAGTCAAAGATATCAATCCACAGATGACTGACCCCATTACTCTGGGCCTGAAGTAAGGCAGAATATCAGGGCAGCAGGGTGTGGAGGGGGGAAGCAGCTCAGGACATGGCACCAGGGAGCAGAGAGACATCTAAGAATCTTTTATAAAAGACTGCTTCTGGATGTGTGGGCAGAGCTAAGGGAACTAAGAAAGCACATTGAGATACCTAGACACTAGCAACAGCAGGTAGCCACCACACCCCTGGGGCTGAGAAGACAAGTCACACTGAAAGAAAGCAGGAGTGTGGCCATGAAAAGACACAGACACCACCAAGGACCCGGGGCTAGAGCAAAGTAGTGAGAGTCTCGGGGGAACATCTTGTCTGAACTCTCTCTCCTCCTATACTTGGTCTCCTGCTGGTATATCCTATCTGCTGAATCTATTCAGAAGCCCAGGTGATTCAATTCCCAGGGATCTGCCTCTCAACATGTGGAAAAAGAAAAAGGAGGGGAAAAAATAAATCTAAATCTAGGGTGGGAGGCAGAAGAATAACCAATGCAGAGCCACCTTCAATTTGTGGGTCTCAAAAAGTATGATGTTGCCTCACACCACAAAGTAGAAGTTAGGATTTCAAAAGGCTACTCAAAGCTAACAGCGCCAGTGTTGGAACAAACCAGCATCAAGTTCCTTCTGATACACTGCATGAAGGAGGATGTAGCATCACTTCTATGATATGCCTACCAAAATTAGAATCACAACCTAAACCCTATCAGACAAACCCAAACTGAAATACAACCTACAAAGTATTCTTCAAAATTGTCCAGGTCATGAGAAGGAAAGACTGACAGAAGAACAGTCCACATTCAAGGAGACTAAAAAGAACTGAAAACTAACTAGAACATGCCGTCCTGGACTGGATGCTGCATCAGAAATGTTTTTTTTTTCTTCTACTATAAAGGACATGAGTCAGACAATTGACAAATTTGAATAGGAGCTATAGATTAGAAAAGTGTAGTGTCATTGTTAATCTCGACTGGTAATTGTACCATGATTATGCGAGAGAATGTCCTTTTCTTGTTGGAAGGAAATCCACTTGGAAGTATTTCAGAGTAAAAATGCTTATCTCCAATTTACTCTAACATGGTTTTTAAAAAGTGGGGGTGCGGAGGCCAGGGAATATAGCTCAGTTCGCAGAGTGCTTGCCTGTCAAGCACAAGACCCTGGGTTCAATCCCCAGAATGGAAAAAAAGAAAAGGAAGAAAGAGAAAGAGAAAGAAAACAGTGGTTGCAGAATGTTCAAGCAAACAAATGCAGAAAGAATATAAAAACCTATTCAGGAGTTCATGTTCCAATCTTCCAACAACAGTAAAGGACTGTTTTCAATGGTATAGGACTACATGAGGTTATATTTTAAGGGAGAGGCAGAGTTAGCCAAAAATGAGATGCTGCTGACAGGGACTTCTCACATACATTTTGAGTGGCTCGATCCGCACAGTTTCACCAGAGCCTCATTAAACGGACGCTACTCAGACGGTCTGAGCACCCAGTGACTTCTCTCATTATAGGACTCCTATAGGGAATTCTAGTCCTTTCATTAGGATTTGTTCTGTTTTTATTTTTAAATGTCTGAACTCAATGTTTAAACATTGGAAGCTGCCTCTAATTCTTTGCAGAAGTAAAAATTATCACTTTACAATAGGAAGAAACCAAATAAATCAAAAAGCTATGGCCTGTCTTTTTTGGAGGGCTTGGCATGAAATTACAGAATTTTCTGCCACTTATGTAAGGAAGGGAGTGAATGATGAGTATAATACTTATGCCAACCTTGAAACTGGATTATTTTCCTCCTCCAAAATAGAACTGCTAATATAACACTAGCTTTCTGGGGGAACGGTAGCAATTTGCTTATTTCCCCACTGCCTCATCCTGTCCCCTGTGCAGTAGTTTGAAAAGACTATGATTACACATATGGTACAATGTACATCTTTCTGGAAGTCTTGGAAAAACCAATAACTGCAATGGTTTTTAGCACAGGGAAGGCACAACTAACCCTATTACAGCTTCAAGGCAAGTTAGAATATGGATCCAGTTGCAGAAAAATTTCAATTGTTTTGGTGGTGATCATTCTTTGTTTGGGGAATTTCAGGATGGAGAAATATACATTTTTTTTAACATGCTATCTATTTTAGCCTAGCTGATGTTGACAGAGGACTCTTAAGAAAAATGAAGGGATTCTATGATGTCATCACAAGATTATAAAAAGGAAATTTTGATCCCAAGCATCGGCATAATTGCTTTTAAGATTTAAACTGCCAGTCATATCTCATTAGCTTAAGTGGTTTTTTTTTTTTTTCCTGACACCAGAATTTCAAAATGTCCTTAATTCAACAAACAGGTGTAGGTACCTACTGCACATCAGATATCATGGGAAAGGAGGTTAAATAAGAGGACTTTCGCAGTCTGTGATTGCCTGAAGACCGTGGAGACACAAAATACTCTGGTACAACATCTCTCTAACCTCATAATTTTATAATACCCTTGTATGTGATGGATTTCAAAGCTTACAACAATATAATGCAATCATTAAAATAAGATTATCGGACACATTTTACAGTGTGGTAAAATACACAATAGAATGTTATGTGATAGCCAACCTCCCAGGGAGTCCCCAGTGCTTCCTGGTATTCACACCCTTGTGTCATCTCCCACAATGACCAGTAGTAAGACTAATAGAATGTATAGTGGACACAGTGATGACCACTTTTGAAATCAAATTCTAAAAGACTGTAGCTTCTGTCTTGGTTCATTCTCTCCCTCTCCCCACTCCAACCCACTCCCCATTCCATTCATGTGTGTGTGTGTATGTATGTGTGTGTGTGTGTGTGTGTGTGTGTGTGTTCTCTCTCTCTCTCTCTCTCTCTCTCTCTTTCTCTCTCTCTCTCTCTCTCTCTTCATAGAAGTTCGGCTTCCATGTCATATGATCAGCTCTATGGAGAGATAAGCCTGAAGAGGAACTGAAAAATCTTTGCTAACAGCTACATGAACAAAATTGGAAGCCAATTCTCCAGTCCCATTATATGACTTCAACCACAGCTCACAATGTGACTACACCAGAACCAGGTAAGCCACTCCCAGACTCTTGACCCTGCATAAGTATTTTGTTTGTTTGTTTGTTTGTTTTTGCAGTAGTGGGAATTAAATCCAGGGATGCTCTACATCCCCAGTCTTTTTTATTTTTTTATTTTAAATCAGGGTCTTGGTAAGTTGCCAAGGCTGGTCTTGTACTCGGGATCCTCCTACCACAGCCTTCCAACTAGCTGGGATTATAGGAGTATGCCATTGTACCTGGCTATGTTTATTGTTTTAAGCAGCCAAGTTTCAAGTTAATTTGCTACACACAACTGCTAAATTAAAAACAAAAATGCATGATGGGAAATTTGCCAAAATGTTAATGGCGACTGAAAAGTTATGAAAATTTTTCATTTTTTACTGTAATACACTGTTATATCACTCTTTCAAAATAGAAAAGGGGGAGGGTATTTTTGCCTTTTGCACAATTTAAAATGGATTTTCAAAATAAATAAATGAAAAGTAATTTTGATGTATTTTTAATTTTTTTTGATGTAACTTCATACCTTCAGAAAAACTGTAAGAATAGATACAAAGAATTGCTACATACTATCATACATAACAACATGTATGCCAGCATTCTTCTATAAATGGATGCTAGACATAATGTGTGTATCCTCTTAGCATTTATCACCACTGTAATTTTATATTTATTAATATAATTATTGGAGTAATTTTGTCTTTTCAGCTAGAATATAATTTCCATGACTCTTAGGTTTCTATTATATCCTGACAGTTAAAATTGGCTTGTAACAAATGTTCATTATTTTGTTTCTGAATGAAGAAATAAAGAAATAGAAGGAGCAAATAAAGGGACATAAAAAAATATGCCTTAACTCTTACACAATATTGTTCTTCTTTTCCATTTTCTCTGATACTTTTTTTGGGGGGGGGGCAGTACTAGAATTGAATTCAGGGCACTCAACCACAGAGCCACATTCCCAGCCCTATATTGTATTTTATTTAGAGACAGTCTCACTGAATTGCTTGGCACCACACTTTTGCTGAGTCTGGGTTTGAACTTGGGATCCTCCTGCCTCAGCCTCCTGAGCCACTGGGATTATAGGTATATACCACCACACCTGGCTTCATTTTCTCTGATCCTTTTCCATAAGAACTTTTCACCCTTTTATTATCCTTCTAGAATAAACTTAAAGTTATAAAAATCATTATAAAAATTATTAAAGTGTCTATTGGCTGGGAAAGGCAATAAGATTTAATATACAATGCTGAAGTGAAATTCAAATATTGGTGGGGAGTTATAAGATGCAGGAGAGAGAGTTGGATGCCAGAGAATAGGATCTGGAAATGGCATGCAAAGCAAGGAATTAAAATAAAGTTTTCCTTAACATAGTCTATTTAAAGTCTATGTATCAGACAGGATGGGCTAAGTTATGCCCCAGTAACAATCTATCCTATATCTCAGTGTCTTCAAAAAAGAAAGATTTGTTTCTGATTCACAATGTATGATGAACACATGATCCATGGTGTTGACTGGGAACTCTACTCTATCCACCTTACTCCAGGACCTTACTCCAGGACCTGTCTGTGGAGGAGACACCATTGAGAAAACTGACAGTCAAATACCGAGAGAAAAGGGAACTCTGAGAGGTCTCACATCACTAATGAGTTTCTCTGGTTTATCCAGATTATGACATTTGTCATTTCTGCTTTCAATTAGCCCCAAGTAGTCACATAGCGCCATAGAACCACAAGGGTATCAGGAACTTGATTCCCATCAGAAGCCTGAATGACACAGAACTGATAATATTGGTGAATAGCAACCAATGACTTTTGACTTTGATGCAACTATTACACTTCCTGCTCAGCAATCTCTACTACAAATTATTTTTTATAGAATGGAAAAATCGTAAACAATGAGACTATTACAGATGGTCAGCATAACGTCATTGCTTATATTTATCCAGCCAAATATTTTCTGCTCTTCCCATCCTTTCCCTTCTTGTTCTGTTTCTTCAGTGAGATTCCTATTCATCCCAGAAATAACAATTTAATAACAAAAATGCAAAGCATAGTCATTTGTTTGAACTCTTCTTAGTAGTTATTTATATTAATCCATGCATTTGATAAATTTATAGTATATCTACTATGTCCCAACAGAATAAAATTTTCTAATTGCAAAAGTTTAGTCACAACATTTTATAATCAAGATAATGCTGTAGTAAAGCAAACACCCAGTGTTTAAAATTCAGGTTTCTAGTCTTGCCCATATGTTCCAGGTATGATAGCTGAAGAAAATGGTCTTCAATTAGTATTAGATTTCTGAGGGTAACTTCTATTGCCAAAACCTGGTTACGCTGGCCAACCAAATCATATTGCACTAAACCGCTAACAAAAACAGATCCATTTACAATTGTAATCTTGTTATCTGTAGAATCATATTTGCAAGACATAACAAAAGCCACTTTCAATATTCTCTGGCTACGTGACTAAGCAGTAAACAGAAATAAGAACGAGATAATGTTTCAGATAATTTAAATAATGTGAAAACAGGAAAAGGGAGTTCTAACAAATACTCCAGGGATTTTTGTGAACTTTATTAAATCAACTGAATAAAATTCAGTTCTTCTCTGTGGTAGAATTCCTTTTACTTCATTCTGTGAGTATGCATTGCCCTCCTGCGTGTGTGTGTGTGTGTGTGTGTGTGTGTGTGTGTGTGTGTTTACTTCTTACCAAAAGCCTCAAGGTAGGCCAAAAATACCAATGGCAGTGTCAGGAAGTTAGAATACCAAATAGAGAAAGAGGATTGATCACATGGAAAATCTTTTAGAAAATTCTAGAAAGAGGAAAAGCAGCTTCTGACATTTCATATTTTTTCTCTTTCATTCATTCAGCCCCTCCTCTATACTAGGTATTATGATAGGAGCCAAAGATGTCACAGAAAGACAGGAAAGATCTCTGCCCTCATGGTGTTTATATTCTGGCAGGAGAGAAAAGACAATCAGCACATATAATTAAATATGATAATATCAGACCATGATAAATGCTGAGCAAAAAATAAAACAGGATAATAAATGTGACAGAGAATGACAATGCTTGGGGATATTTTAAGAGATGATGACCAGAGAAGAATCTGATGGATTGGAATTGAGATCTAGAGACTGGGAAGGGGCAGCTTGGGAAAAGGAGTGGAGAAAAGAAGAGCTTCTGTAAAGACTCAGAGGCAGGAATGAGTTTGACATGACAACACATACCTTGTCATATTATGATAGAAAATGTTAATTCAAATAATAAATAGAAAATCTTATAAGCTTCCCAATAAACAGGCTATCTCATGGAAAAGATACTGGGGCTGACCCTGAAGGTGGCGTTTGCTATTGAAATGCTGAAGAACTGGGGGCAACTTGCAGCGTTCTGAGGTTAAAGGCCCACGCTTCTGTGCGGACAAGCAAAAGCCATTTCAGCTCTGGAGGACTCAGAAAGCCTCTCACCTACACATGCTTTATTAGCAAAATTGCTCAAGGAGGTGTCTGGTGAAGTAGCAAATGCACGGGAATAAAGAGCTCAAGAAGTAGAAAGATATGGACTAGAAGAAAACCAGGGAGCTGTGAAAGCAGTAAAACTTCCTGTTCAGAAGGAAAGATGATGTCCTCGTGACATCCAAAACAATCGTGGTGGAAGGATTCTGAGGCAGAAGAGACCATGTTTCAACAATTTATTTTCAAACTGGAAGTAGAAATTCAGATCACTTCAACTAAACCCGGACAGTGAGACAGAAAAAGTTAGACATAAGTAATTAAAATTAAAACTCTTCTCTTTATAGCACTAGGGGAGGTTTCAGATGTAGCTTAAATTTTTACTTCACTCAAAAAATGTGTTCTAAAATTATTATTTAAGTATGTATCTATCCACTAGTGGAATAGATTTAGAATACGTAATTTCCAAACATTTAGAGGAGAAAAAAGCAAAGCATAATATAGGATACAAACTGTACGACATTCTAAAAAGGAAAAACTATAGAGAAAGAAAAAAAAAAATTCAGTGGTTGCCAGTGTCTGTCTGAGTGTGGAGGATGGATGGATGAGTACGTGAAAAAGGAGGGATTTTTTTTTTTTTTTTGGTGGATCTGACTTTATTTATTTATTTTTATGAGGGATTTTTAAAGGCAGTAAAACAATGGTACAAGACAGTGTAGCAAAGAATATGTAACATTATATGTTTTTCAAAACCTATAGAACTGACCAGGCACGGCAGTGCATACCTGTAACCTCAGCAGCTGGGGAGGCTGAGGCAGGAGGATTGCAAGTTCAAAGCCAGCCTGAGCAAAAGCGAGGCACTAAGCAGCCTAGTAAGACCCTGTCTCTAAATAAAATACAAAATAGGGCTGGAGATGTGGCTCAGTAGCTGATACTCACTTCTCAAAAAAAAAAAAAAATCCCAAAATCAAAAAACCTATAGAACTGTACAACATATGTGAACCTTAATGTAAATTATAGACTTTAGTTAATAATAATGTAACAATATTCACTCATCAATTTTAGAAAACATAATATACTAACAACAGATGTTAAAACTTGTTAAACTTCATATAGACAAGGAAAGTGGAGGAAAGCAGATATATAAGAGTTCTCTGTACTTTGCTCATAATTTCTGTAAATCTTAAATTTCTCTAAAAAGTCTGCTAATTAAAAGCAAGCAAGCAAGCAAAAAAAGAAAGTATAATACCCCAACAAAGAGCGGGGTAGGGGTGGGGGGACAGAGAGCATCATAAACAAAAAACCAAAAGTATAAAACAAAATGGAATAAGACCAATCACATCAGCTGAATCAGTATTAAAAGATTTAATAAAACCCAATTAGATTTATAAGAGGTACCTAAATGAGTTAGATATTAATACAGGGTAATAAATAAAAACATAAATGGATGCAAAGAGAAAGGAAGCAGAAGTTATTATATTAATATCGAAGTGCACTTCAAGGAAAAAACCGAATGGTTTTAAAGTGATAGCTATTATAGAGCATTAAACTCTAGGATATATAAATAACTCAAAAAACTTAACACCAAAAAAAAAAAAAAACCCCGTTTAATAAATGGGGCTAAGGAACTGAACAGACACTTCACAGAAAAAGAAATATAACTGATCAACAAACATGAAAAAAGTCACCATCTCTTGCAATTAGAGAAATGCAAATCAAAACTAAGATTTCATCTCACTGTCAGAGTGGCAATTATCAAGAATACAAGCAATAATAAGTATTGGCAAGGATGTGAGGAAAAAGGTGCACTCATTCATCGCTGGTGGGACTGCAGATTGGTGCAACCACTATGGAAAGCAGCATGGGGATTCCTAAGAAAACTTGTAATGGAATCACCATTTGACCCAGCTATCCCACTCCTTGGTTTATATACAAAGAACTTAAAATCAGCATACTATAGTGATGCAGTCACATCAATGTTTATAGCAGCTCAGTTCACAATAGCTACACTGTGCGACCAACCTAGATGCCCTTCAACAGATGAATGGATAAAGAAAATGTGGTACATACACACAATGGAATATTACTCAATCTTAAAGAAAATGAAATTATGGCATTTGCAGGTAAATGGATGGAACTAGAGAATATCATGCTAAGTGAAGTAAGCCAAACACAAAAAAACCAAAGGCTAAATGTTTTCTTTGATAAACTGATGGTGATCTATAGTGAGGGGTGGATAGTGAAGAATGAAGGAAATTTGGATTATGCAGAGGGGCATGAGGGGAGGGCTGGCGTAGTGGGGATGGGAAGAACAATAGAATGAGACAGACATTATTACCCTATATACATGTATGAAAAAAAATTTAAAATCTTAAAAAACTTAAAAATAAAGTGATTGTTATTGATGAGTTATATTTACACCAAAGTAGCAAAAGATTAATAAACTTTTTTTGCACCAAATGATACTGTATTTAATTGAAAAACTGGCAGAATGAAGATTGTGACATACCCAACTTTGTAGTTAGAGATTTTAACATGTCTCTCTCAAAGTTTGAATGAGCATTCAGATATTAATTCTGCCTATCCAAGAAGATGGGAGATCTTTCCATCTTCTAAGGTTTTCTTTAATTTCTTTCTTTAGTGTTCTGTAGTTCTCATTGCAGACGTCTTTTACTTCTTTTGTTAGATTGATTCCCAAGTATTTTTTTTTTTGAGGCTATTGTGAATGGGGTAGTTTTCCTAACTTCTCTTTCTGAGGCTTAATCAGACACAAACCCTATAAATACTAGACAAAGGTGCCAAAAATATGCAATGGAGAAAAGATAGCCTCTTCAACAAATGGTGCTGGGGAAACTGGAAAACCATATGCAACAGAATGAAACTAAACCCCTATCTCTCACCCTGCACAAAATTCAACTCAAAATGGATCAAGGACCTTGGAATCAGACCAGAGACCCTGCATCTTATAGAAGAAAAAGTAGGTCCAAATCTTAAACTTGTTGGCTTAGGATCAGACTTCCTTAACAGGACTCCCACAGCACAAGAAATAAAAGCAAGAATCAATAACTGCGATAGATTCAAACTAAAAAGCTTTCTCTCAGCAAAGGAAACTATCAGCAATGTGAAGAGAGATCCTACAGAGTGGGAGAAAAATTTTGCCACTCATACTTCTGATAGAGCACTAATTTCCAGAATACATAAGGGACTCAAAAAACTCTACATCAAGAATACAAATAACCTAATCAACAAATGGGCTAAGGAAATGAACAGACACTTCACAGAAGAATATCTATAAGCAATCAACAGATATATGAAAAAAGTTCAACATCTCTAGTAATAAGAGAAATGCAAATCAAAACTACCCTAAGATTTCATCTTGCCCCAATTAGAATGGCGATTATCAAGAATACAAGCAACAACAGGTGTTGGCAAGGATGTGGGGGAAAGGTACACTCATACATTGCTGGTGGGGTTGAAAATTAGTGCAGCCACTCTGGAAAGCAGTGTGCAGATTCCTTAGAAAACTTGGAATGGAACCACCATTTGACCCAGCTATCCCACTCCTTGGCCTATACCCAAAGGACTTAAAATCAGCATAGTACAGTGATGCAGCCACATCAGTGTTCATAGCTGCTCAATTCACAATAGGTTGGTTGTGGAACCAACGTAGATGCCCTTCAGTTGATGAATAGATAAAGAAACTGTGGCATATATATACAATGGAATATTACTCAGCCATAAAGAATAATAAAATTATGGCATTTGCAGGCAAATAGATGAAATTGGAGAATATCATGCTAAGTGAGATTAGCCACTCTCAAAAACCAAAGGACAAATGATCTCTCTGATAAGCTGATGATGATACATACTGGGGGGGGTGGAAGGGAGACAAGAATGGAGGAAGGAGGGACTGTATAAAGGGAAAAGAGGGGTGTGAGGGTGGGGGGAAGGAAAACGTAACAATGAATCAAACATATGTAAATGTATGATTACACAAATGGCATGCCTCAACCTCATGTACAAACAGAGGAACAAGTTGTACCCCAATTGTTTACAATAAAAAATACAATAAAATAAAAATTCTGGGTTCTCTTCCTCTAATTCCTCACCATCTTCATTGCTGTTCAGTGATTATGGGGAGAGATTTTCTATGTTGTATACAGATTATTTATCTCCAAAAGAGGTTTGGTCTGAAGGACCTCATCTGAAACTCTTGAAAGCAAAAGTTGCACTCCATCCTTCAACATTTTCCTGGAAGTTCTGACCAATGAAATAAAACAAGAAAAGAGTTTTTTGTGTGTTCATTTTTCATATATATAAATACATATATATGCATATTTATATATATACAAACATTTATAATCTGTCATATTTTCCCATATATATTTTACATAAAAAATACATGACATCAAAATATTATTCTTGTTTGAAATAGGCAAACCCCTCCCCGACTATTAATTACAATAAAAACATAGGTAGGCAGAAGACACAAGAGAAAACCATATTTTTTGTGTTAAGGAGTTGAATCCAGAGGCATTTGACCACTGAGCTACATTCCCAGCTCTTTTTTGAAAAATTTTTGAGACAGGGTCTCACTAAGTTGGCCTGACTGGCTTCAAACTTGTGATCCTCTTGCCTCAGGCTCCCTTATCACTGGAATTACAGACACGCACCACCCAACTGACTAGAAAAAGAATTTATTTAATTCACTAGCTTTTCTATTGAAAATCAATTATTAAAAAAATTATGAAAAACATAGAAAAGAACAAATTCTAACCTAGGTATTTCTGTGAAGTTGGCTTTTAGATGTGATTAAAATCAGTTGACCTTAACTATGGAATTGATGATTTGGGTGAACCTCATTCAACACATTGAAAGACTTTGAAAGCAGGACTGAGACTTCCAGGAAGAAGGAATTTCAGCTATGGACAGTAGTTTTGGCCCATGTTCACGTGTTCAAGTCTGCTCTTCTTGGTGGCAGTGAAGACTTAGATTGGCCTAGCCGGCCCCTATGATTGCATAATTGTTACATAATTTGGGGTAACAAAGATGTTAATATGAACCTCCTAATGGCTATCCTAATGTTGAATTCTGACATACAAAATAGATAATAAACATCAGAATTTGTGTGAAAACTTTATAAGAAAAAAATGCCAGATACTGCTGAAAGGCTGAAGAGTAGGTGAAGAAACTTGCCAAATTTCTGTACTACAAATTCAGAATATTCCAAAATGTATTGCATTTCAGAATGAAAACCCAAAAAGGCTTTTAGGAGAATTTGACAAGTTATTTCTGAAAAGCAGAAAATAGTCATAGTATGGTGGTGAGGAGGGGTGAGGTGAGGATTGACCTACAAAATAGTAAAACATGTTGCAAAGTTACAATAATTTTAATTTTACAAGTATGAAGTTAGCAGAGAAAAAGATATCAGAAAAACAGAATGAGGAACTCAGAAAGAAATACATGTAAATGAGTATTATTGGAATTTGATATTGATAAATATGGCATTCAAATCAATGCAGGGAATATGACGGACCAGTTATCTTAATTCAGAGGGCTGAAATAAGAGGCATTTATTTGGTTCATGATTTTGTGATATGACAATTGGGCAAGGGTAAACTGGGGAATCTGAAGTCTCCATGCCTGGCTGATCTTAGCTGAGCTTTCATATGTCTATAGTCAGCTACTCAATCAACTGGAGTTGATTTATTTTGAATGATCTTTGCTGTGTGTCATGATTGGGAGATTCACTGGAGATAAACCCACCTGTCTCTTATTATCCAGCAAGCCAACCTGAGCCTATTTATATAGCACCCAAATTGTAAGCACAGCAAATGGGCAAGCTCCAAAGGGTAAGTATGTCTACTGCATCGTAGCAACTGTTCCATTGACCAATATGAGTCATATGCCCAAGCTCAGGGTCAGTGGTAACTCTATTTTGGATATGGTTGAATGGTACCTTACAAGGCTTCCTGTGTTGAGAATTAATCCCCATTGTAAGGTATTAAGAGGAAAGTAGTTGGGCCCAGGGCCACATGCCTGCAGTCCTAGCACTAAGAAGACAAAGGCAGAAAGGTCATTTGAACCCAGGAGTTTGAGATCAGCCTGGGTAACAGAGAAAGACTGCATTAAAAAAAAAAAAAGAGTGAAAACTTACACTATGGTATTCGAGGTCCTTGGGAGATAGCTAGGATTAATAAAATTATCAGGGAATACAGTCCTGTGGTTGAATACCAGTGTGTTTTAGTCAGCTTTTTTGTTGCTGTGACCAAGACATGACAAGAACAAGGTAGAGGAAATGTTTATCTGGGGTTTATGGTTTCTGAGGTCTCAGTCCATAGATGGTGCATCTATTGCTCTGGGCCCAAGGTAAGGCAGAACATCACAGCAGAAGGGCATGGTGGAGGAAAGCAGCTCAGGACATAGCAATCAGGAAGCAAACAGAGAACTCTTCTCAGCAGGGACAAAATATAAACCCCCAAAGCATGCTCCCAGTGACTTGTCTCCTCCAGTCATACCCTACCTGCCTACGGTTACAACCCAGTTAATTGATATCAGTGGATTATTTCACTGATTGGGTTACATTCTCATAATCTAATCATTTCATTTCTGAAAATTCTTCTATTGTCTAACACATGAACTTTTGGGGGACACCTCATATCTAAACCTATCGTCATGTGATACCCCTCTTGGCTGCCTGGGACTCTGCCAGCAAGAAGGTCATCAACAGATGTAGCCCCTTGACACTGCAACTCTAGAACCATGAGCCCAGATAAATTCCTTTTCTTTCTAACTTATTCAGTCTGTGATACTGTGTTATTAACAACAGAAAATTGACTCGTACAGTGGGGGAAGGGCACTACCAAAGGACACGATACAAGGAGAATAAGCAAACTGGCCATTACTGCAGTCAATCCAACACCATGAATTATTCAATAAATCATGCTTGGAAATTGAACCACTTGGGAGTGAAATAGGATAGACTCCTATAGTACACCAAAACAAATTCCAGATGTATTAAAAATTAAATGTAACCGTGACCATATTTCAATAACAAAGTGAACAAACAATATTATGGAGGAAATACTTATAACATCTATATAGCAATGGATTAAAGACTATAATATTTAAAGAGATTTTGGAATAAATAAGAAAAAGATAAAGCAATAGGAAAAGAATACAAAGACAATTCATAGAAGTATAGACTTTAAACAAAGGAAAATATGCTCAACATTGACAATGATCAAAGCAATGCCAATGAAAACAAAACTGAGTTATCAATTTTTACCAATTTATTTGACAAAAATGTATTAACATCAAATGCTACAGAGTGAGTAGGAAGGAGCTGGGGATATAGCTCAGTCACAGATCACTTTCCAAACATGCACAAAACCCTGGGTTGAATTCCTAGCATGAGAAAGAGAGAGAGAGAGAGAGAGAGAGAGAGAGAGAGAGAGAGAGAGAGAGAAAGGAAATAGGCAACCTCATAACATAAACTAGCATAAAATTTCCAGAGGGCAAGTTAACACTACATATTAAAAATGTTAATGAGTATATCCTTTGACCCACCATTCAATTTCTGGAAATTTATCTAAAAGATTCAAGTTCAAAGCCATCCCCAGCAATTTAGCAAGGCCCTAAACAACTCAGCAAGATCCTGTCTCTAAATAAAATATAAAAAGGGCTGGGGATGTGGCTCAGTGGTTAAGTGTCCCTAGGTTCAAACCCTGGTATCAAATTAAAAAAGAGAGAGAGAAAGAAGCAACCAGATTTCCCATCATTATACATACTTATGATGGAATGTTATGCAGCTTTCATACGTATAAAACACATCTTCATGTATTGTTACAAAGAAGATGTCCATGAAAAATAGAAACACATGTAAGTTAAAAAAAAAAATTATGGCCTCTTTTATGTACAAAGTTTTGTCATGTTCAAAAAAATATGTAGGGAGAATATTTATCAAACTTTAAAAAGGATTACAGGACTTTGGATCTGTTTTGTTTCTCACATTCTTCTTCCTGTTCTTTCATTTTTTCAACAATAATATTTCAACAGAAATGTTTATGTTGTGATTAAATTAATTCTATTAATTTTTTCTTTGACAATTAATATTTTTATGCCAGCCATTAGAATTCTGGCAAGTTTTGGTCTTGTTTTTTTAGTGTTGGGGATGAAACCCAGGGACCCTCATGTTAGGAAAGTGCTCCACCACTTCATTCTGGTGATTTTAAACAAGTAGTTACAAACTTTATGAATTCTGCAGATAGAAAGTACAATCCTGGACTAGTGCAATATGCTACACAGAGCATTTTGAGAAGGTGCGTTTCTGAAGGTCTGAGAGTGACTTCATTAAAAGGAAAGGAATTTATAGCAGGTATAAACATAAGTCCCATAGGAAGCCTTTGTATCACAGAGCAGGAGTCAAATTGTCATTAATGAGAATCAAAGATGAATCAAAGATGGCTACCCATTAAGATGGTAAAGAAGAGACATCATAGAATCTGGTCTTTCCGTGAAGTTTGTATTCTTTAAATCTCTGTGGCATCTTTGGATCTCCAATTTCCATCAATTTCTAAATAGTATTGTCAGTTAAGAGTTACATATAGGAGCTAAACCAAAATTTATAGTCCCAGATAGTTGCTTAAAATAATTCAGCACTTCCATTAATGCAGAGGCAATCAGGGCTATGGGTGAGACATGTCTTCTCTCTCTTTTCAGGAAGATACAGTGAGCATGTCACAGGAAGGTGAGGGTTTTCACCAGAGACCAATTTCTGTAATTGCTTAGGCACAGGCCTACATTGAACAGATTATTAATTCATAAATTTGGAAATAACTGCCATTGAGGAAACAAAGACCTCAGAAATCAAGTTAACAAAAGTCCAAATTCAAAGATATTTCCTAAACATGAATATGATTTTATATATAAGGAAGATATATAAGGAAGGTGAGTTTCTTGGTCATCTGGATGAATTGATAGTGACGGCAAGTGGCTATTTCATTTTGAAGATGCATATGATTCCTTGTTCTTCTGTGTTACCATCTATCAAATGAGGATGTTGTTCATTTTCAATCTTCACAACAAATTTAGGGAAAACTAACCCAACTGTAGAGCTGTCACAGAGGAAATGTGCACCAGAAGGAGGTAAGATTGTGGAATCTGGGTCACACTTGTTTTCTCTTCTGAAAAGTGGGCAGAGTTTGATTCACTTCACAGGGTGCGGTGAGGACAAATGAGCCGATGCACAGCTGGGCTCAAGGCCCATGTCTGCAATCCCAGCCACTTCACAGACTGGGGCAGGAGGATCACAAGTTCAAGGTCAGCCTCAACAATTTAGGGAGATGCTGTTTAAAAACTAAAAAAGGGGCTGGGGCTGTAGCTCAGTGGCAGAGGGCTTGCTTAGCAGGTGTGAGGCACTGGGTTTGATCCTTAGTACCACATAAAAATATAACAAATAAATAAAGGCATGCTGTCCATCTACTACTACAAAAATAAAATGATATAAAAGGGTTAGGGATCAACTCAGTGGTCAAAGGCACCTGAACTCAACCCCTGGTACTGAAAAAATAAATACATAGGAGACAATATACACACAGGATCTGCAATATTATAAATATTTCCTGACTGGTTTTCTTTCTTTTCCCTTCCTCTGGCCATCCCCACTTTCTCCTGATGAGGTTCTTCTCTTGCCATTCACATCCTCCCTCTTCTTCCCCATCACTCCATCTCACTCCTACACAAAGTTACTCTTCCTTCTCAAGTAATATCTGCACCACATGAGTTACTCATGAGTGGAGGTGGGGAAGCTCTTTGGTTCACTTAACAGATAGGCAATGAGCTCTTCTTACTCTGCTGTCACTGTGGCTTTATCTCTTGGTTAGTATTTTCTCATGCTCTTGAGCTTTGCCTTAACTTTCTTGATTCCCCCAAAAACACCTAGAATAGAGTGATATTTACTAATTACTTGTGGGATTCTGTTGCTTAATTGACAGAGATTTTACACAAGGCAGCTAAAACATTTGGGTAAATATTTTAAAGGTGATTCATCCATCCATAATGCCATTGTCAATCACAAGCCCAACAGCTTGTGAAAGAAGAAGCCCATTTTCAATCTGTTCTCATGAAATGATATTTGTATCATTATCTTCCAAAGCTTTTTTTTTCAATATAATTTAATGTCTCAAAAAATCTTTAACATGTTTCTGAGATTTGAAATCCAATTCCATGCAGTTTACTCAAAAGGTCAATGTAATAATACTTGTTTTTCAAGTGATGTGTTGGGTATTTTTTTATGTAATTGAAATATCTGTTTTTGAACATAACATTGGAAATATTAACTTAAAAATGATTGATACAGGACAAAGTTTTTTAAAATTTATTTTCAATTATATTTTGTTACTACTACCCTAGGTAAATGTATGATTACAAAAACGGTATGACTCTACTTCATGTACAAACAGAGAAACAAGATGTATCCCATTTGTTTACAATAAAAATGAATTTTAAAAAAAAGAGAAAAAATCATATTTTGTATGAAAATTTTGTTTATGATCCAGAAATCTTTGTTTTCCATTAACTTAATGAAAAAAGCAAAAAAAAAAAAAAAAAATGAGTAGCTGAGCCAGATATAGTGTTAAGCACCTGTGGTCCCAGCTACTAGGGAAGATGGGGCAGGAGGATCACTTGAATTCAGGAGTTTGAGACCAAGCTGGGCACCATTGAAAGACTACTTGCTGAAAGAAGGAAAGAAGGTAGGAAGAAGGGAGGGAGGGAAGGAAGAAGGAAGGAAGGAAGGAGGGAGGGAGGAAGAGAAAGAAAGGCAAAGAGGGAAAGGAAAATCAGATTAACTCTGGATGGAATATTCTGGAGAGCGTCAGAAATTCGGAAAATGGAGTAGGAAAGAAGGAATGTATAAAAATGCATTACAAACACAATAATCTCACTGGAATTACCTAGATTTTGTATCAAAAGAATTAGGCTTAAGACCTCACCCTGGTCTTGCCTCTGAGGCTCTTTTTCTTCTGTAAAATGAGGGAAATAATATCTGAAGCACTGACATGAGAGGAGAGCACATCAACCCTTGTAGAAATCCATTATATACTCTAAAATATCTGTATAAAGCATCTTTGGGCTCCTAACTTCCCCTCCTATCCCTTCCTCCCTCCTCTAATAAGGGTCAAGATTAAGGACAAGAGCATTTGATTGGCTCTTGGTGCTAAGAGATGGGCTTTCCTATGAGAAAGAGAAGGACTAAAGCTGGATCAACATGAGTACAGTGAAGTGGCTACCTCCATTGATCTGAACACCATAATTCCAATTACGCATCTGAAATTTTCATTAGCTTTTTAAGTAGATAAATCAGCTTAATAGCTTATATTGAACTTGCATTCATCTAATGGCTTTCCTTTTTCTAAAAATAACTAATTCTCATTCTATAATTGTGCTACAGGTATTTAAAACCAATATGCAATCTTTTTATTCCTGTTAAATCATATCCTGTGACTGCACCTTTTAGGTTCATCCGGTTGAGATCAGGCATCCTAAGGATTAGCTTTCTCCCACAGATTTGCAATATTATCCAGTGAGAAGCAGCATCTGCCCTGAAGCAGTTTTAAAATCAAATCAAAGCAAGTGATAAACTTAAGTTTGCACAACACTCCATCCTGGATAGCAATCTTAGATATTTACAATATATATGACAATTCTGAAGGCTCAGATAATCTACAATATAGAAACCTAGTTAAATGCATTTAACCTTGTATTTCCTAATTTCTTTCAAGCATATAACACATCTTAGGAAATTTTGGTATTAATAGGGACATGGAATACTAGGTTGCAATTAAAAAGAATGAGTTAGACCTGTTTAAACTGACATGTAAACATCTTCAAGAAGTAATAAGTGAGGCATCAATGTTTATAGTAGCACAACTCACAGTAGTCAAATTATAGAATCAGCCTAGATGCCTGTCAATAGATGAATGGATTGAGAAAATGTGTTATATCTACACATGACGATTTACTCAGCATAAAGAATGAAATTATGGCATTTGCTGTTAAATGGATGGAAATGGAAAACATCATGCTGAGTGAAAGAAGCCAGACTCAGAAAATCAAGCATTGAAAATTTTCTCTCACATGCAAAAGCTAGAGCAAAATAAGGGGGAAAATTGGGGATGGGATAGATATCATAAAGATATAGGGAAGATCAGTGGAGTAGAAGGAGAACATCAAGAAGGAGAGAGGCAGGATGGGAAAGGGGGAGGAAATGTGGAATGAATTTAATAAAATCACACTATGTGCCTCTATAAATATACCTCAGGGAATTCCACCTTTACATATGGAAGACGCCAATCAAAAAATAAAATAAATGAATAAGTGAAAGAAAGATCAGTAGAGCAGAGAAAGGAGGTTGTGGACAGGGAGAGGAAGGGTGAAGGGAGAACAGAGACTGGAATGAAGTAAATCAAAGTCCATGCATACGTGACTTTGTAAAATGAAGCCAATTACTAAGTATAACACTCTGAAAGGAAAAATAAAAGAACTATTAAGTGAGAAAAAGCAAGTCCAAAGTAAGCACGGTCTAACTGTATGTCATGGTTTGAATATTATTTGGGTCCCCCAAGAGCTCCTGTGCTGGAAGCCATGGTCCCATTGTGTGCTCTTGAAAGCTGGCCAAACCTTTGAGAGGCGGAGTCTAGGAGGGGATGGAATAAGTGCTGCTCCCTCAGGAATGGCTTAGGTCTTTGAGGAATGGCTTAGTCAGTTTCCACAAGAGCAGGCTGTTACAAAAGAGGGCTCCTGGCCCCTTCTGCTCTCTTGCTTCCTTGCTCAAACCACTTGAACTCTTTCCACACTCGCCTCTCGCACACACCCTCTTGCCCGCTAATTCTATCCACTCTGGGGCTCTCACTAAAACCAATGCCATTGTCATGCTCTTGGACCTTCAGAACTGTGGACTAAATAAACCTCTTTTCTTTATAAAGTACAGTCTCAGGTATTAGTATCACAATACAAAACAAACTAAGGCACTATACTCTTAAACAAATGAGTAAGTAAATTAATGTAGTATATATGGGCATACATATATATAAACACCTAAGCTTATGCATAGAAAGGCCAGAATGATAAATACCTTTGTACTTTTCATGGTTGCATTTGAGATAGGCACAAGACCTAATGGAATGGTGAGGAAAGGAGACTTTTGTATTTTTCTCTCATATTGCCTGAATTCTTTAACATTGAGACTATATGATAAAGTTGTTTATAGTTTTTACAATTACAGGAATTCAGATGAAATGGGCCAATAGTTTAGTCAGTGGCTATATATAACAACATTTTTATTTAGTAACTACCCAAATATGGCAATAGAAATCAAATCAACATGTACTTTTTATTTTTATTTTGTAGAAAGTTTTGCTTCCTCCCTAAATTCTGAAAGTCAGTAAACAAAGCTTTATGAGACAAGTTGAACAGATTTGAAACATTTGGTGGAAAATATTTCCCACACAGTTTTATTAATACTGGCAGCTAGGGTTGTTATTGAGTCCTGAGAGGAAGAGGTCCTTACAGGGGAATTCACAACTGCTCTGTAGTCTTGATTAGAACCACTGAATCCTGAGAGAGGTAGCTGAGCTTTGGGGGCCCAGAAATGCTAATCCCAGTTCAAGTAAAATAAGAACCAAAGATTTTACACCCCCAGCAACTACAACAGGTGCATCAGTTAAGGACATCATGTCTTAAAGGATTCTTCGGAAACACACAGTATCTTCCCAGGCTTTTAGGAAAGTAACGAAATTAGTCATTGAACCAGAAGAGTGAGAAAGAATCTAAGGGGAGAAAAGGGCAAGTTTAAGACTGAGCTAAGAAGGCACAGGAGCAACACGACATAGAGGAAAATGGTCAAGGGTTCCTGATGTCAGGAGCACAAGACAAATATCACAAGGAAAAAATATTAAGGTTTCAGGAGAGGAAATAAGAATCAAAAGTTTTAAGTGCTAACTTATCAGAAGCAAGGGATTCACCTCAATTAGTGTCAAGCAAAAAGGTTGTGTCACCATGGACAGACTTGACCTTTCTGTGCTTTGTATCAGCCCCTTCCACCTTACTGCAGTCTCCTTAAAAATGTCACCCTGGGGCAATATCGAGTCTCACAGCAAGGTAAGGCACATGCAGTTTCTCCTCCTCAAAGGGACAATGGGCTTGGGAAACTTGCCTTTTGGAGTTGCAGAGAGGTAGAGCCAGGTTGCCAGGGAGACAGAGTGGCAGGGGAAGAGCCCTCCTCATCAGCCTCTGTAAATGCCTCTTGTGATGAGGTGGCGGAGCTGCCAGCACCAGGAATTCCAGCGAGGCCATCCGGGTATAAATTACCCAGGTGGAGGATTTTTCACAGCATGTTTTCAAGTGGCGTAGTCCCTCTTACATACACTTAAGCACCTGTCATCTGTGGTCAGTGCTGCCAAGGGGAAATCTCTGGGATCACCTGATTTCCATGAGCAGGGATTTTCTCCAGCCTCTCTCTACCACTTACTCCCTCTGCCCTTGGGAGCTGAGGGGATTTAACTGATTGATTAATTTATACCTATCGATATCTTAATTCCACTCCCTCCTTTCTCTCAGAGAAGCTCTTCCTTCAAGAATGTGACTTCCCCCTCATCTTTTCCCTCCGACAGTACTTATCCTGGCAGAAATCACAGCTAGAGACTCCAGTCTGGTCCAGGTTGCCAGGATCTGACTTGGTAGATCAGGCTAATCCTGCGGTTCACTTAGGACAACCATTTGGCTTCCTACTTAATTCATATCCTACAACTTGGCCTCTAGTTTATCACCAGCAGAATAGTTTTTAGATATTACATGATTTTTTTAAAAATGAATCAAATTGTTGAGAGACTGAGAGGACAGGTGCTACTAATTGTGATCCCTCTCAGATACCTAGTAAGGGTGCTCAGATATGACAAATTCATTTTAACTCTAGCCCAAATACCACAAAATTCAAAGAATCTTAACTTGAAATCTTCACATGGGTTCCAAGAAACCCATGAACACCCTGGAAATGTCTGGAAATCTTTGCATATAAGTGCAAAGATTTTCTGCCCCTAAGTAAGATTTAATAATACCCATCTAATCCAGGTGTGGTGATATACACCTATAATCCCAGTTACTCAGGAGGCTGAATTAAGGGGTTCTCAAGTTCAAGGCCAGTCTGGGCATCTTAGCTAGAACCTGTCTCAAAACTTTAAAAAAAAAGGGGGGGTGGGATGCTGGTAATATAGCTTAGTGATTGAACCCCCTGGGTTCAATTCCCAGTACCACAAAACACATACATACAACTTGGGGGGGACATTAATTATTTTCAGGGGAAAATAAAAAAATCTAAATGAGTTAAGATGTCAGACATTGTCAGCAAACATGCCCTTTTAGATTATTCTCAAAGTTCTAAATATATATAAAATTTAAAAATGTGATTCTGTTTACACTGATTATAAATGCAAATTTTAACCAAGTGCCTCTATAAGAAAGTCTCCTTCCTATTACATTCAAGCTATAACAGTCAATTTGTTGGTTTTATTTTTTAGCAATGGCTATGCGGCCAATTCATTACTATCCTAAGAATAAATACAAACTCCTTAAAAGGAGTTTCTCCTTTTAAAAGTTTGTTGGGTTTTGTTTGTTGGTGTTGTAAAGAAAGACCAAATATTGAACAGTTGAGCAGCATGCTAAAATTTTCCCATGCCAACCTGAGAATACAGGACTCCAAATCCTGCAAAATTTTGAGTAAGGGTTAACACAGAGCCTTTCTGCTATGAATACAAAAAACACTGGGTAAGGTATAGTTACATAAATGTGTGTGCCTGTATACAAAAACTGCAAACAAAAATCTAAAGTCTTCCTTAAAACACTGCAGGTTTGCACTGTTGGGCAGTCTAGATTCTACAACTGAGAAATTGATATAAAAAGTTATCCCAAATCAGAACCAGATATAGCAGCACAGGCCTATAGCTCCAGCAACTGAGGAAGCTGAGGCAAGAGGATCACTTGTGTCCAGGAGTTTAAGACCAGCCTGGGCAACACAGTGAGACCCTGTCTCAAAAAGTGAACAAAAATACTTATCCCAAACCAATGATAACTCAAGCAGAACCATTAGAATAAAACCTGTTATTCAATGAACCCACATAAAACCAAAACTAGTTTTAAAAAAGCTGAACATGAAAAAAAAAAAAAAAATGCATACCTTACAGAGCAGGAATTCACCCCAGACAGCGGATGTAACCAACAGAAGGATTATCATCTCCAAGAACTGAAGTCACCAGAACAAGCTGAGAAAGACTATGCAGTCAGTATGTTTAGAATTATTCGGGGAAAAATAACAAAAGCCAACATTTATTTAATGCTCAATTTGTAAAAATATAATCAGTGACATTAATGGAGAGATTAAATAGCTCAGATAGATTTGAAGACATTTACTATAATTTAGCACAGTAAAACAAAGTATAAGAAGTATTTTAGAAGAGTTTAACAATTGAAGTATAGAATTGGAAATTCTAATATGTATACTTATGTATTTAATTTGAGCTTCAGGAGAAAAAAGTATTCAAAATAAAGAAACACCTACTCCTCAGCTTTCAAGGGCTCTCCAAGTGCAAAACAGGATAAATACAAGTAACCCCACACCTAGACAAATGGTGAAAGTGCACCTCACCATAGACAAGTAACCAAAGAGCAAAAGACAGATTACCTGCAAAAGGAAAATTTGTCTCCCACAGAAATATTCATAATATTTTCAAAGTGTTAAAACTAGACATACCTAAATGTTCATTCAAGAATCAGAGTACAATAATAAACACTTTTGAAACAACAAAAGTGAATGAATTTATCACTTGTAGGTCTTAAAGAACAGAAAGATGAAGAAAAGTGAAGCAAGAGGGAAAGACTAAGCTGAAGGAAAAACAAAATAGATAAGAGGAATAAGTTTGAGGTATCTACGAAGTAACATGGTGACCTTGGTTAGTAACAACATATTTTTAATTGCTGAGAAAATAGTTTTAAGTGTTCTCACCATGAAAAATAATAAGTATGTGAAGTAATGCATATGGTGTATACTTCAATTTAGCCATTTGCCAACATGTTCATATTTCAAATCATGGAGTTGTACATGTAAATATGTAATACTTATTTGGCAGTTAAAATGAATAAAAGAAAATAAAATTGATGGCAAAGGTACACTATGGTTTCTCTCTGTCAGATTTCTGGTAAGAACAGGAATTGTTCTTGAGTCCCAAGGCGGGCCATCTGATGAAGGAAGATAATGGTCAAGTTCTTGGAGGAGGTCTCTTTTCTTTCCTTCCTTGACTTCTTCCTGGGGTCTTCTCTTGAGAATGAGGTCTTATAAATGGCATCCGTTCAGAGACATGAAGAGGGTGACTAGCAATCAGTTTCAAGATATTGAGTGCTCCAAGGAAGCCCTAACTAATATTCACGATCCCATCACCTAGGTAAGACATCCATCACCTCTTTGAGGCAAAACTATTAGGGAAACAAATAAGCTGACCTCACTCTCTCCTTGCAAAGCGCCTGCCTGGGGGCCGTGGCTCTGTGCTTACGCATCTGAGCTGCCTTCTCATTAGGGACATTTTCACTGTCCTTCTGCCTAACAGGCTGCCGCTAACGGATGGTCCTGATACTGATTGCTGCCACTCTGGATAACTTAGCTATTACAGTTTGTACATACAGTGCTCCCCAAAAACTCCTGTGCTAATGCAAGAGTACTCAGAAGTGAAAGGACTGATGTGAGCTGTCATCTAATCAGTCCATCCTACTTTGAATGGACAGATTGAGTGGTAACTGTAGGCCGGTGGGGAGTAGCTAGAGGAGGTGGGTCACTGGGAGCATGCCATGGAAGCCTTCATCTTCCCTCTCTCCCTCTCCCTCTCTCTCTCTGTTTCCTGATCCTACCAGGAGCTGAGCAGCTTTCCTCCACTGGGCTTTTCCCTCATGATGTACTGCCTCACTTTAGAGCCAAAGCAATGGAGTGAGCTGTCTATGAACCGTGAACTGACTTTTTTTTTTTTTTTTTTTGCGGTGCTGGGGATTGAACCCAGGGCCTTGTGGTTGCAAGGCAAGCACTCTACTGACTGAGCTATCTCCCCAGTCCATGAACTGAGACTTCTGAAACTGGGAGCCCCAAACAAACTTTTCCTCCTCTAAGTTATTCTTGCCCTGTGTTTAAGATACAGCAATGAAAAAGGTAACTAAAACATTGGGTAAAGTCACCTGAATGCCATCAGCAAGGCACAGCTGTCTCACATTGGCTTCTGAGAAGAGTCTCAATCTCCTGATCAGGAAATCCTTGATCATCTTAAGACCAGGGGTTCATTACAGAGAATTCAGGATCCTGATGTGGCTCGCAGCAAAATAAAATGAATTATATCTAAGCAGGTGAAAACTAGCTATATTAAGTTCAGACAAAAAAAAAAAAAAAAGAAACTAGTAGAAAAATAAAGGTTAAACCATAATGTTGGGCTGGAGTTGTAGCTCATTGGTAGAGCATTTGCTTAGCATGTGTGAGGCATTGGGTTTGATCCTCAGTACCGCATGTAAAATAACTAAATAAAATAAAGGTCTATTCAAAACTAAAAAAAATTTTTAAAAAACATAATGCTAATTTTTTAATCAGGAAGATATAATAATCCTAAGCCTGTATGCACATTCCTTTAAATTTTTTAAAACAAAAATTGGCCCAATTGCAAAAAGAAATTGGCTGGTTCATGGTCTCGTAGAAATTTAACACACCTCTCCAGCAACAAATAAACCAAGCAAAGTAAATGATATCTAAAAATTGAAAAACACTGAACTAACCCCCTAGGGAGAATAGCCTAATTTCTCTTCTTGCCTTAACGAAGAAACTTGCCTGAACGAGAACTGAGAAATTGCTGGACTCCACAGGGATCAGTCAAAGGATGTCAGATTTTCTTCATGTCCGAGAAAAAGCCAGACTAGAAATCTGTTCAGGGTTTAAGATACAACCTTAAAAAAAGAGAACTCCAGAACCCAGCTTGGCCCTACCAAGAAAGAACAGTGACCTCCACACTCACAAAGGGAGGTCTTGAGCTAAGTGCCCACAGACTCCAGAGAACTTAGCTTCCAGTCTCCCCAGAGCAGGATAGCTACAGGTCAAGGCCATGTGCCTCAGGCTAACTGGTCCTGCCCTCTAGGAGTCTGAACAGAAAGACCAGCTGGGGCAATCTGGACAGTGAAGACACTGGTGGGTCATCTGAGTAGAGTGGATTCTTCTGCAAAGGAGAGTTCGGAACTTCTGCGGATCTAACTGAAGCTCCCTGTCCCATTTCTTTTCCCTAACCAGGCTTGCTGGGAACAACAGTCTCTCACATTGGACAGATTTTGGTACTTAGCACACTACGACCTCCCTCTTGCCTGTTTCACCCCTTGCTATGGTTTGGATCTAAAATGTCCCCAAAAGCTCTCTATTAAAGGCTTCATCTCCTTTGAGAGGTGGCAGAACTTTTAAGAAGTGGAGCCTAGTGGAAAAGCGGAAAGAAGTTAGGTCACTGGGGGGCGTGCCCTTGGAAGGGTATTGGGATCTTGGCCCCTCCCCCACTCCCTTTCTGTTTCCCAGCTGCTATGAGGTAAACAGGCTTCCTCTAACATGCACTGTTGTCATGATTTACAAGCCCAAAGCAACAGGGCCAAGTGACCAGAGATTAAAACCTCTAAAATTATGAATCAAAATAAACCTTTTCTCCTTATAAGTTGATTGTCTCAGGTATTTTCTCCCAGTTTCAGAAAACTGACCAATGTACTTCCAGAACACCTCATTTTTACAGCCAGGAAGAGGCTGCTAAACTTTTAGAATAGTCTCTACATGCGCTGAAATTAATGACTCCACCAGTTAATTCTGTTGCCAAGGATCCCAAGGATATGGGAGGTGAGATAGACTTTCCGATGGAGGAAAGTTAGGAATTTAGGTTGAAGGCCCTACTCCCACGCACACAAAGCTGTGTCTACAAACTCGGGTTACAGGAAATGAGGGCAGAGAGAGATTTGATGTTTGGATGAGCCTGTGAGCTGCTCAGTCACGACTGGAACTCCAGGCTCCCAAGGCACTTCCTCCATGCCACCCTGCAGCCTCTTCCTGTTTTTCTACTCCAGCTATTCACCACACAAAATTTGAAAACCAGTCACCAGGCCAAAGAATGTAAAGCCTTCAGGTAATTAAGGTCGGATGTTTATAAAGAGCCAAGAGTATTTCCTCATATGTGAGATGAATAGACGTGAACTCCAGCTCTTAGGATTAATATCCTGCTTCACCTTGCATTCAAATGAGAAATTCATCAAAATTACAGATATTTTGAGCAAAGCTTGCTGAAATTTTTTTTAAATTTTAACTCTCAAAAAAAGCCACTGCTTAAAGTGTCCAGAAATGAATGAACGACATATTTTTGTCATTCAAAAATATGAATGGCATTGTAATTTTAATAACATATAATAGAAATAAGATTTTCTTTTGTAAGAACCAAGGCATTCATTTCTTCTTTTACAGACTAGATGAGATGTGTTCATTATGGCAGATGGTTTGTTCTGCTATATATTCATTTGTCCTATGTGCATTTCTGCTATTTGTTCTTTTTATGGTCTACAGCAGAGATTGTCAGACTTCGTCTATAAAGAGCCAGAGAGTAAATATTTTCAACTTTATGAGCCATACGCTCTCTGTCACAATTACTCAGCTCTGCCACTGTGGAAAAAAGCAGACATGGACAGTTGAAAACAAATGAGCTTATCCGGATTTGGCCCTGGGCTGCAGCTGGCCACCTCTCTGCTGTGCAGTAGAAGCCACACTGTATGGAGCACGGGATTGCTGGCCAAATGAGGTACCTGGTCCAGACCAATGGAGTGACATTTTTGTACCCAATTCAATTTAATGTATTTTCTGTATAACTTATTTGTATACCTTATGTCACCAAGGAGAATATCAGCTTTTTTTATGCTGGGAACAATACTTCTTCATTTCATGCTCTTTTCAGAACTTTTTGCCAGCCAGCATGTCCCTGAGGAAAGAGCAGGGGCTAAATGTCAAACAGACTGGAATTCAAATCCTGGTCTTGCTATTTTCTAGCCCTGTGACACTGAACAGAGTGATTATTCGGAGTCTCTATTTCCTCATCTGTGAAAAGGGAGATAATATCCACTTCACAGGATTGTGGTGAGAATGACACAAGATCCTATATGGAAACCACCCAGCAAGTGAGGAGTCCACTCCAGGCCAAAATCGTGTGTGACCTTTGGCCACCTGGCAGGTCTCTGGGGGAAAGCCACCCTCCCCGCACCAGACTCTTACACAGCCAGTGCTCTGTAACTGCCCAGAAGGAGTTAGGGTCGAGGACTTACTCCCCACCACCAGGCCAGTCATGCATGGGTGCTCATCTGCTTGCTGCTTCTCCTCTGGGACGTCTCTTCATTACTTCCCTGCTCCTTCCCGGCAGGAAGCCTGGGTTAGGCACTCCTCTCCACTTTGCTTCTCCGCTTCTAACCCTTCCCTCTCTCCCTTCTCCAGGCCCTCCTGGACCCACAAAAAGTTTTCTATTCCAGATTCTTCCATGGGAATGCAATCCCCCACCCCCCATGCATTGTGCCACCTGACCCTCCATTGCTGTTTTGTGAGGAAGGCTTGGGAGCCAGCACCTTCTTCTTGCTTCTTACTCACTCCACTGCACTCAGTGAATAAAACCCTCATGTGTTACTTTCAGTTTGGCTCATTATCTTCTTCGGCCACCTCAACACCTGGCAGCTCAAGAGTATCTGGAAACAAAAATTCTCAACATATCACTCTTAGAACTAGGGAAGTGGGCCCTGTATGCCACCCACATACAAAAAAGATGGGGAGGTACAATAGTTCCCACCCACAGTGTGTATAAAGGGTGTATTAAAGAGTGTTTGACGACTGTCACTCAGGACTTAGGACTCAGTGTCGGCACAGTGGGACCTGTGACCCTGAATTTCTACTTTTATCTTTACATAAACATAAATCTACTTCAAAATAGCATGTATCTATTTTCTTCCTTCTCTTTATCTTCCAATTTACAGGTTTAGAAGTCTACATGAATTAACGCAGTATGTGTATCAGTTGTACCTGGAGACTGAGGGACATTTACCATGTTAAAGAATTCATACTGCTCTAGCCAGGCATGGTGGCACACACCTGTAATCTCAGTGGCTCAGGAGGCTGAGGCAGGAGGATCAGGAGTTCACAGGCAGCCTCAGCAAAAGCAAGGCACTGAGCAACTCAGTGAGACCCTGTCTCTAAATAAAATATAAAATAGGGCTGGGGATGTAGCTCAGTGGTCAAGTGCCCCTGAGTTACAATCCCCAGTACCATACCACCACCCCTCAAAATTCATACTACTCTATAATTTTTCTATATAAATATAGATGAAAGTCTAACATACATGAAGCATGATACTGATTGTTTACTATCTGGTTCTAGAAATTGCTTTAAAAGAGTGAAAATCACAGTGTACATGACAGCATTATATGCTGAATTTAAAATATTTTGTTTTCTGCACTAATGACAATTTGTCACGTGACCCTTTTATAATATCTGAAAGCATTATATGAAATTCATAATCTATTTCTGAATCTGTGTATACTACTGAAAGATATCATTGCAAATTCTAATTGCTGTAATTTCAGAACAACAAAGTTTTTCTAAAGTGAATGAAAATTGACTAATGTGTTGCCCTCTGTGCTTCAGATACTTTATAATTTTATTTCCAATCTTTAAGAAAAGAAAAAAGTAAGAAGAGAAACCTTTTTTTTTTTTTTTTTGCCCTCTTACAGAGAGGCTAAATTTGTGTGAGTCCCACAATTAGAAGTTAGAGCCCAAACCCAAACCCAGCCTCACTCCAAACTTTGTTGCATTAGTCTGTCTCCATACCTCCTTTCCAATCCTACCAGTCTCCTCAGGTCCCAGGGAGACGATTACCTTCCTTCTCCATGCTCCCCACTTCCAGGATGGTAGGAGAATGGCTGAAACGTTATGGACAGGCAAATCATGAGATAGCAAGGTGGGAGGAGAACCCAGAACAAAGGCTGCACCTGGCAGGTGGTCAGGTGCTCAGTGAGGAACAAAGCACCTTTGTTAGTACTTTGGCCTTGAAAGTGGCTGTTGGGCCATAGAACCATCATCCAAGGAGACATATTCTGATGGCTTCACCTCCTAATTTTATTTGTGTTCCCTTTGTGCTTCTCAACCAGAGTTTCTACATCGATATTTTCAGGGTTCAGAAAGTTCTAAGAAATTTTTTTACTTTGAGCCGGGTGTGATGGTGAGGGCGAAACCCATGATGAGGAGACCAAAGGAGGAGGAGGATCACAAGTTTGAGGCCAGCCCAGGTGATTTAGTGAGACCCTATCTCAAAATGGGAAAGAAAAAAAAAAAGAGTTGAGGGATATAGCTCGGTGGTAGAGTGCCCATGGGCTCAATCCCAGTGTTTTAGTCAGCTTTTTTATTTCTGTGACCAAAAGACCTAACAAGAACAATTTTAGAGGCAGAAAAGTTTTGGGGGGGCTCACAGTTTCAGAGGTCTCAGCCCATAGAAGCCAGCTCCATTCCTCAGGGCCTGAGAGGAGGAAAAACATCATGGCAGAAGTGTGTGCCAGAGAAAAGCAGTTGAGAACACGGCACCAGGAAGCAGAGTCAGCTCTGCTCAACAAAGACTAACTATATAACCCAAAGGCACACCCCCATAGACCCGCCTCCAGCCACACCCCACCTCCTACATTTGTCCCCAAGTTATCAGGGAATTAATGCACTGATTGGGTTAAGTCATCCACTCGTTTGGTATCTAAACCCTCTTGCATTGTCTTATGCGGAAAACCATGGCTGCTTGCTGACAGGGCTGCTTCAAGCGGCTCGCCGCTTGGCTTCTTTGTCTTTTTGCTTACCAAAAAACCGCTTGCGGAAAACTGCCGCTCCTCGAGCTTATGGCCTGACCAGCGGGACAGAAGACATGTACTCTTTAGAAGTTCATGAAGCAGCTTCCCCTTTATTCCAATAACACCCTCAATATATAAGCAGTCTCACGCATAAGCAATTGTAACCAGATATGTCCATCCAATCCTGTTAAAGGTCAAGCAGTCACTCGCTGGAGCATACGTGTAAAGTATATCTGTCCCTGCGCTAGGCGGCTGAACTGATTATCATACAGCCAATTGTAAACACATTCTGCCTTTCTCCATGCATATTCAGAACGCCATTTGCTCTCTACCAGTCGCCATCTTCGAATGCACGTGGCATAACCCTGGGCCCCGGTTCCGCCCGCAACAGTCTTACACATGAGTTTTAGCAGGGACACATATCTAATCATAACACAGGTACCACAAAAAATAGAATTTTTTTACTTCATTTTTCCATTTTGATTTGACTAAAAATCTTACGTTTTTACATAAGCATATTCTGGATCATTTGGATAAGCATATTATGGTCAAATACTCCATGAGATTTTTCAGGCGTGGGTGTGTGTTCACAGTCCCATTTGTGTTGCTAAGTGATTGTCCAGTGACAACATTTAGGGCTAAATGCACTGCTTCCCAAGCCATGGGGCCCGCTGACATTTATTCTCAGACTTTTTTAAATTCTCACATGAGCCTGTCAGTTTTCTTCTCTATCTGGAGGCAAGAACGATAATGATTCTCACCTCAGAAGCATGAGCAACATCAAAATTCTTTAAAGGTTTCTACAGGATCTTACAAACACAGTAGCACTCTCTCCCTGTATCATACACATTCTCTATTTTAAAACTACATGAATATTTTTCATTGTCTGGGGAAAGGTAAAGTTTAAGAGGTGCCAAATTAACTGCCATGAATCTAACTCTTATGAAGGAGTTAACCACTGCGGGTGCAGGAAAGATTTTTCTCTGGTTCTGAAATTTCCCTCTAAGTGGAGAGCAGAGGGAACTTCACTGGAGAAGGACCCTGGGCCTGTGTGGGTCACATGGAAGGAGCCCTGTGCTACCCCCTCCTTCCTACTCCGGCCCATCTTCAGAGAATTGGGTTGTGTTCTATTCCTCCTTTATGAGGCAAGGCCTGGAATAGGGTGCTTAGGTCCAATCATCATGGTCTCACTATTATTTACTTATTTACTTTTGAATCCAGGGCCTTACACATGCTAGACAAGTGCTCTACCATTGAGCTACACCCTCAGGGGGACTAACTACTATTAAGTCCACAGATATAAGATACATTCTCTGCTACCAGTAGATATCCAGAACTCCCATCTGCCTTATTCTTTTATGTTTCTCTGTTGAGAAGGGGGCAGCCTTTTTTTCAAACCCTCTCACAACCTAATAGTCACCATTTTAAACTCAAATAATATTTATTTTAGAGATACTTTTATTAATACTTATTAAAATAATATTCTAAATAAATTTTTGAATATTTATCTTAAAGTATTTTAAATAAGATTCTTATTTAAAATAGCGTTTTAGGTTAATGAATATTATTGCACTTAACAAAAATGTTCAGTGTAATATAGATTATTTTAATAAAATATCAAAATATCAAAAATCACTAAACGAGTGCACTCGGCCAATTACAGGCCTCATGTTTTCTCCACCTAACTCTGCTAGGGATGATGCATGAGAAATGCTACAGCCCTGTTCACAGAGGATGGCAGAACAAGTTCTTGTCTCCATTCATTTCCATACAAGGCATTTGTTTGATTGCTGAGATGACATGACAGATACAACCTGTCACTTTTGTGTAAATCGCTTGTTCAACGTGGGCTCCAAGGGTTGATACAAGCTTAAAACCTTACTAGTCTGGGATGCACGTGCTTAGCAATCCAGAGTTGAGGGGAATTTGCCCAGTGGTGATTACTGTGCTTTATAGGATGTTGCCAGTGTGTTTCATAGAGTTTATGACCTCAGTTTTATAAGGTAGGAAGCAAGCAATGGTTGATCCAAGCTTTATTTGTGCGCTTGCTGACTAATAAGATTAAAGGGCATTATGTAGCTAATATTTCTTCCACTTAAAATAAAAACAAACAAGGTACCCTCTAATATCTAAAGCATGAGAGGGATATTAGTTTGGTTATGACAATGATGATCTAAACATCAGGTCACATAGCGGAGATCAGAGGTCATACAGCCAAGAAGCAAAAGTGAAGTCATTTTAAAAGGACGCTTGATCGATGCAAGCACTCTGCCAGAGTTTCATTTTTCTTCTGGATGTTATAGAAGAGATAAAGTGAAATCTGAGAAAACCGAATCTCCTGGTGCCTATGGAAGAGATACAATATGCTCTATAACTTTAAAGGGACTCATTTATGTCACTGCAATTTGTAAGCAATCAGAGGGAGAAAACTTATTTCAGTCCCACTGAGATGACAGAGCACATGAGGACTAAAAGTGAGCGATAAACACCTACAGAAAAAATGTTTCCAAAGGACTTCTTCTTTATAGATAATCAGTTTGGAGGGGAGAGGGTGTCAGTCTCACTGTGGCTGAATTTCCTGAACACGATTATTTATGGACTGTTCAGAATGCTTCAGGGCTGCCATCCTTGTCAAACAGGCCATCAGGGATTGCTAGGAAGGATAATAATTGTAGCCAGAGTGACAGGTAATTAGCAAGGTAAATTGGCTTGAGGAATGATACAATGAATTCTACATAAAATATAATTGATTCTTATAACATATATGCCATTGTATTCATTTGCCAACTCTAGCTTGAGAACTTCCAATCCTTATATAAATAAATATTGCTTCTGTCAGAAATCTACTCATAAATAATGTCTGCTGTTCATTGAACACATTGGCACTTTTATTTATCTCATTTCATCTTCATCACAGTAGCACAAGGTAGATTCTCTGTCCAGTAAGTAAATGAGGAAAGTGAGCCTCTGAGAGATTTGGAAAGATGACTAAAGACACGGAAGTAGCAAACCATAGAAACAGGATTCAAGACCCAGGCTATTGACCCAGAGTTTATGGAGTTTCAACTGTCCCAAACCACCATAATGTGAGCTAGTTCAGAGTGATTTGGACTTCTTGATAAGAAATATGCAACAGGTACATACCTATCAGATACATATTGAATCCAAAAGAAAATTTCAGTCCCAAATTATAAATATTGTATGAGAAATCCTCAAATAGTTTGCATCTGTGAAATGCATAAAAAATGCATAGAAAAAAAAGGAAACCAAGTAACTAGTGTTTTGTGCTATATTTCCTTTAGGAGAATCAGGACAATCACTGAATTTTCTTTCTTGTCATCTTCCCCATTTCCTCTCCCCAGAACTGCCTTCTACCCTCTGGTCACAGTTGGAGAAGCCTCTCCCAACTCAGGGAGATCAGTTCTAGAGGATCATTCTAGAATTTCCTCAGTTTCCCTAGAATTTCCTCAGTCCCTGTCTAGGGCAGAGTTTGTATTCTGGAAAAAAAGAGCTTAGACTAAGGCAGCAACCTCATCTGAGAGTGAGAAGTGAATCACCAGTTTACCACACTCTACACAGGAGGGAAAACACACTATTGTTTACACCACAAAGAAGGGTTAAGACCCACTTCCCAGTCTCCTTCCTGGAGGACCCCAGCTCTCACCTCCGCTCCCCTTCCTTCCTTCACCTGCAGCATCCTATCCTTTGCTCAGGACCTGACTTGTTTTTCTTGCTCAGCTATGTACAGTCCCAGACTTGTTGAGTTGTTGAGAGAAAACGAGGTCAGAGTATGTCCAGGCCCCACCCTAGGCCCCACCCTGACTTTTCTCAAAAACAGCAGCTCACCCTGAATCTAGAGAAGGAGTCATCTATTTTATTTGTTCCTCTTTAGCCTTATTTGAAATCTTTATTATCACTGCAGCTACCACAATCCCTGCCTCTTCTGTCCTCAGCTTATATATGACACAGGTGAAACACCACCAATCCGAAATCCAAACGTGAAATGCTCCAAAACCCAAAACTTTCTGAGTGTAGACATGATGCCACAAGAGGAAAATTCCAAACCTGATCTCATGTGAAAACAGATCACAATCCAAATGCAGGTGATTCAAAATGTGACATAAAATAAATTTCAGGCTATGTTTATGAGGTGTATATGAAATAAAAATGAAATTCTTGTTTGGACTTGAGTCCCATCTCCAATCCATATATCTCACATATATATATATATATATATATATATATATATATATATATACACACACACATATATAAAAAGTTATGTATCATAAATATATAAAAATTTATGTATCTCATTTTATATATATCCTATTTTATGTCTCATATATATAAAAATTGTATTATATATTTTAATATTTTAGAATACATATGAATACATATATTCACATCTGAAACACTTTGGGGCCCAAGCATTTCAGATAAGAGATGCTGAATGTGTGATGTGGAAGGCAGTGATTCGGACTCTTCTCTACCACCACACGGCAGGCCTGAGCAAGAGACTGCAGCCAGCCTGCCCGCCTCCACATAGCAGCCATGTGACCTTGACCAAACAACTGAGCTCCAGGCCTCAGTGGCCCTTCCATCAAAGGAGAATACTAATCATCCCTGCCTTACAGAGTTGCTATAAGGATGATACATAGCTCAGTACCCAGCATCCCTAGGTGTTCAAGAGATGACTGCAGCTGTCACTACTCCCAAATGACTTGTTTCTAAAGTCTGCTTGTGAGAAGCCTCAGCATCGTGGTGCTCAGGTTTTAAGGAACGTCCAACCATAACTGAGGTCTTTGGTGAGCATGAGCTGGTTTCCAAAACAAAGATGCTTTCTTTTGGGGCCTTCAGCAACAGGCTCTTCTTAGCCTCACACAGATGACCATCTTCAGCTCATAGAGATCTCCCAGTCACAATGAATCCCATTATATCCACTTATAATGCACCAATAAAAAATATGCCAACAAAAAGATCTCCCAGTCTCATGAAAGTCAATCTTCCACCTACTTTGACCCCTGAACACCCTTCATATGATGACAGAGTCCCTAATCTTCTAAGTGGAGAAAGTGCTTAAATTGCAAAAGCCTCCTTTCTTCCCCAGCAATCTGAACACTGGTGATGTTTTCCTTTCCTCCTAAAATTAGTCTCAGGACCACTAGGGTAAATGAGGAGATAGAAGCCTAAAGGGGAACAAATAGCCTCCTGCACATTCTTATCTCTCTGATTAGGCAAAGGTGATGGCATCTCTCTTCTTTGTCATCCCCCCTAAGTTAGAAGAATATCCTCCTCTTCCCTCTGTCATGGTGAACCTTCATAGAACACAAACTAGAAGTGAGACTGAATTCAAGAAGGGTGGAGCAAAGCCTTGCTTTGTCTCAGTGAAAGATCCAAGATATTCTCCAAGCCAACACTAAAAGTTCTCCATGTCAGTGAACCAGTATTGACTGGAACAGAGATTAAAAGCAGAAAGAGCCTGAGGCCGAGATGCAGGAGCCGCCTGGGCAGGTGCGGCAGGGTGGGGCAGCCCAGGAGGAAGAAAACCAGGCAACAGGGAAACAGGAGGGACAGACTCCAGGGACTCCGCCAACTCTGCACCCTGCAGATCACCACACAATCCCCGTCTCCACAAGCACACATTCTGGCAGGGTCTGATAAAGCTGCTTGAAAAGTAACTCAACTACAGAGTCCTGATCATCCACAAAAGCCAAGAGACTAGCTAGAAAGGAACAGTTGAAAGAGGTTCAGGAACCAGAACAACTGAGGTAAATGTGTACTTCTCATTATTTTTCATGTGTAATTCTTAACAGCTTTTTAACAAGGGTTTCACCTACTGGTAAAATTCCAGACACCATCTGCACCGAGGCAATGAGGCTTAAAATTTCATTGAGAGAATATTATTCTCTACCCTCTATACTTTTTTTAATTATTTTTTGCTATGAAAGAATGCATCCTGCATAGACAAAAGAATGTCCAGTGTTAAATAACAGGAAAAAGTAACAATTCCAGAGCATCTGCAGGTACAGTACAAATTTAATTAGCAAACCCTGAAACAGTCCAACCTCTAATTGTAGTTACTTCCTCTGGTTCCTTTACTGCTGCCCTTCTGCCCCGCCCGTCACCAATTTCCCTGTAGTAAAGATTATAAGTAACCGTTTTTTAGCATAAACGTTCTCTATCCTATTTATTAGATCTACTTTGCACTGGTTAAGAATTATAAAGCAATGTCAAGCTTCATTTTTTAATAAAAAGTACATTTAAATTCATTTGTCTTTAGATTTTACTACTTTGAGATAACTTTTGTTCACAGAACCATCCTGGGAATCACTGGCAGAGTGTATATTTGCTGGATTCGTTTCTAAATTTCTTCTTACAAAGGAAATTACTTTCAGAGGAACATTGTTACAGTTAGACAATCCTTGATCCACAATTTCAAAACCCCCAAATCTCTGGAAAAAGATTTATCACAACATAATTAGCAGCAAAACCTGACAGAGCTGAACTCATGTAAAGGTAAAAACCTAACCTGAACTCTCAAACGCCTCTTTACAATTTTTGTTTATCCCACAACATAACACACATGTAAATACGTTTCCTGCAGAAACATTAACAAGCCTTATTACATGGTGTTGCCCTAGACCCCATTTTACATACTATGTGGTATATATCCATTCTAAAATCTGGAAAGAATAATAATCTGAATTCTAAAATACGTCTGGCTTCAAGGGTTTCAGATTAGGAATTGCAGTTCAATAAATATTCATTGAATAAATAGACAAGTAAACTAAGGACCCAAGGAAACCATGCTTTACTATGATAACCTGTCACTTTATGGTCTTCTGAGCAGTGGCCATAAACCTTTGTCATCTCATTAGCCCACCCTACTAAATAGAGGAATTCTGAGTCTGGCATTGCCTAGAGCTACCTGGGTTTCTTGTCAGTAGAGTGATGAATGGAACTGAGCTCTGGACATCTACTGGATCGTCACCACACAGCATTTATTCACTCACCCCTCCATTTATCCGCTAAGCATTTATTAAATGTTACTACCGGGCACTCCGTTAGCACAAGAAATACAAAGATGAATGAGAGTTAGCTTCTGTGCTCCAAAAACTCCTATTTGTAATATTGTTATTATGAAATGGAATATTCTAAATCTAAAATTTTCTCACTTAGAAAATTGTCTTTCATTATTTCTAATACAGATTGACTAAATTCTACTCTGTGCCAGGCACTAAGGAAAACAAAATTCAATAGATCTTGTTAAAGTGCGCAGTCTGGAGCAGAGTGTCAGAGGCTGACACTCGAGGAAATCTTGACCTTTCCCAGCCACTCTGGCATAGTGGTGAGAAAAATGCCCATCTCGGGCTGAGCAGGTCAAATGGTTTCCCGAAGGTAGTAGTCTCTGAGCTACAGTGGATGCTTATGTAGGGAGGCATCAAGAGGAAGGATAGTCTAAAGAGAAGGCTTGACCTGCGCAAAGGTACTGAGACTAGAAACAGCTTGGCACATGGAAGAGTAGCTTCCATTTGGAATGGCCAGAGTCCAGGATGCACATGGAAATAGAGCATTTTAAAAAGGGGAGGAGAGCCAGACTACATTCCCAGCTAAGGACTGTACAGTTTCCTTCTAGACAGTGAGAGACACCTCAAGAATATTAAAGCAGTCAATTGACATGATCAGATTTTCACATGAGGAGGGTCCCTTGGAGAGGGAATAGGTTTGAAGGAGAACAAAGAAGATATTGAATTTCTGTTTCCAGAAAGTTGAGCTTAGAATACATAAGTAAGGAATCATTGTGTCTTGCATGACTTGGGCCAAGTGGAAGCAGGAAGAAAGCAAAATGGGCTCCCCGAATCTCCCACCACCCCATTTCCCTGTGCCTCACTGGCCCACAGAGGTTCACAGGTGACAGTGGGAAGCCCAAACTGATCAAGTCTCACTGAGAAAAAATGGTCTTACCTTTCCTTTAAAAAGAAGGTAATGTAGTAGGAAATAATTTACCCCGCAAATTTTTGTTCTTTTTTTTTTTTTGCAAAGAGAGAAGAGTAGATAACTCACACAACAAAAAACTCCTTTTCTCCTCACTTTTTCCTAAGTAACTGTGTTGCATGTCATACAATCTGAAAGGTAAGGGGCATCCCAAGAGACAAAGTAGTAACTCTGGATCGTTCGTATGCAGCCCCTAGAGTCAGCATGATGCGGCAGACAGTTCCTGTGGATGCTGACTGAATTAATAGAATCTAAGTAAAGGCAACAGGATAGCAATTCAATTCTTTTATTTAAAATATGGAGTAAATGTGTGTTCCTTAAGTCTTCTTCTTTTTTTTTTTTTTTTTTACTGCATGCACCTAAGGTGTGCAATATGATGTCTTCACACACAAAATCAAATGAGTGCTATTCTGGGTAGATCTCAGAAGCACTCGGGGAAAAAATGCATCCTTTGATAGGACAGTGTTCAGTAATGATTTTTCTTATTCCTTTAGTTTGAAAACTCTCTCTAGCCTGTTGCCAGCTACAAAGGATGGGGCATGATTGATAGAATGTTCCATGTCATGTAGCGTGCCCGCAGTTACACGCACATCTTAATAAATGAAGTAATAAATTGATATGGTTAGATTCGAGATATTTGCTATTTTGAATGATCTCCTGCATCTGTGTGTCCTTGAGCTCTACTGATGATAGAATCTTGTTTTCCTCATATCCTCTCTTTAAATTTAAATGCCTTAGAAGGAGTCCTACATGAAGCCTCATCCAGAGAGGTTAAGTAGGTTAAAGTAACACAGCCAGCTTGGAAAAGGCTAGAATCTAGTCTTGATTTCTGATTTTTCATTCATCCACACATTTCCTTTTGCCTGATTATAACCTCAGAAGGAAGCCAGGATAGGAAGATTTTTTTCATACAAAATCGTCCAGATGAGAAAATACTTGAGTGCCTCATTGAATACTAAGCACTATTAGGCGTGGCTGTTCCTCTCACAGACCTTTAAACACAACTACCAAATGCCAACAGCCTGAATATAATTCTGAGCTCTAGTCAGAAATCGCTCACCACCCAGTAAGAACCTGGAGAGCTCATTCGGCTGGCCAAGCCTCTGTCTCCTCATTTGCAAAAGTAAAACAAAAAGATGGAATAAACAACTTGTCAACTTTTCAGGATGATTTCATGGTTCAGACAGGGCAAATTGCAGTCCACAGTCTCGATCTGGGCCACCACCTGTTTTTTGTAAGTAAAATGTTGTTGGAAGGTAGCCACATCCATTTGTTTATAATTTGTCTATGGCTGCTTTCATACAGAATTGAGTGTTTGCCAGAGATCTTATGGCCCCAAAGCATACAATATTGACTAACTGATCTTTTACAGAAAAAGTTCGCCAACCCTTGGCTTAGATGACTGTTGTATACATGCAAGAATTTGCAATATGGCACGTGAACTTTATATCTTGTGTAGGAACAGATGTCAAGTTGGACCATACTGGAGTTTGGGATGCCTAAAACACTAACCTTTGATTCGCCTGGTAAACACTCAAGAATACATCAGGGCCATCACCCTAGACCTGGCAAGTCTTTCACACTATTCCGGTGAGTACCCACAGCATCAAAAGGGACCAGGAAGGTGTCCAGTATCAATAAGTAAATAAAAAATATTTTAAAGTGAACTTGAAAACTGTAGTGCATGAGCATTTTGTCCAACATGACACAAACTTTCACTCAGGTGGGTGCGTATCCTATGAGAATCAGGTACCTGTTGCTGAGTCAAGTGCTTGGAGAAGTTATCTGTGTGCGTATATATCAAGAGAATACTGTCTTTTAAAATTGAGAATTAATAAAGAGCACTCAAAAGTACATACTTCAATGAATCTTTGTGCATGTATATACCTGAGTAACCCATACCTACATCAAAGTATAGGACATTTCCAACAGCCCAGAGAGCTCCCCTGAGCCTTAATTCAGTTGACAACCTTTGAATAACTCACTAAATATTCTGATACTTATCACCATAAATTAGTCATGCCTGAGGTTTTTGTTTGTTTTTGGTACCAGGGAGTGAACCCAGGGGGCACTTAACCACTAAGTCACATCCCCAACCCTTTTTAGTTTTTATTTAGAGATAGGGTCTTGCTAAGCTTCTTAGGGTCTCACTAAGTTTCTGAAGCTGGCTTTGAACTTGTGATCCTCCTGCCTCAGCCCCCTGGGCCCCTGGTATGCAGGTAAGCGCCACCACACCTGGCATGCCTGAGATTTAAACATTGCATAAATGGAATCAGGCACTTGAGAGGTTTTGTGCCTTGCTTGTTTTGCTGTGGACAAGCCACATGAATTTAAAATTAGTCCATCTTTCCTTGGCTATGGAGGCAGTCAAAAAAAAAAAAAAAAAAAAAAAAAAAAAAAAAAAAATCCCGAAGGAAAAAGCAGAAATTGGGCAGCCAATCCACGGGGCCTGCTCAGATCCGGCACTGTTGATTAAAGGTACAATCTCACGGGTTCTTTCTAACCCATGCAAAAATCAGCTGCTGTCAGTTTTAAAATAAGAAATACTGTCCTGCACGCCAAGAACTAAAGACCATGGGGCTATGTTGCCGCCCGCAGCAACAATCTCGCGGTAATTTATCGGAGGTGTACTGGAACTGATCTACTTCTATTATCTTTATCTGGGCAACTTCCTTGCTTATTTGCTTGTTCGCTAGTTTATAGAGGAAGAAAGGCTTTGCTTACTTTTAGTTTTAGAGGAAGAGAGGTTTTGAGAAGAAGAAAGACTTTGCTTAGAGGAAGAGAGAATTTGCTTAGAGGAAAAGAGACTTTGCTTAATTTTAGAGAATGCTACTCTTTCAGAGAGGCTACGCTTATCAAAGGTCTACTGCTTCTTAAAGGTGGGTTGCTTCTTGGAGGTGCGGCATGGGGCCTACGTCCTACAACCTGCGACCTAGAGGTATGGCTTTAGTTCTCCATCCTGCGATCTCTCAGAGGTGCTGCTTATCAGAGGTGCTTCTTGGTGGTGCGTCCTGTGACCTACAACCTAGAGTTGTCTGCTTAGTCCTGCGATCTGCGACCCCTGCATTCTACCATCTGCGATCTTCATTCTGCGATCTCCTCCCAGGCGAAGAGAATGTCTTATATACCCTAAGGCAGCCAATCAGTTTAGGATTAAGTAGCACGGTTGGAGCATGCGCCACGGTACCAATCAAGAAAGAATGAGAAATATCTGTTGACCACTAGCACAAAGGAGACGTTAACTAATCAGGCAAAAGTAGATCACGCCGTGTTAACACTAATTATGCACCACCTCTTGGCCCAACGCCAGCCGCCATCCTAGGGCTACCCAAACATGTCTCTGTAGGGCAAGACTCTTTCCTAAGATCAACTGCTTGCCTCAGCTTTGCCTGCTTAGAGTGAAAAACACACCTTCAGCGTCTGTTGTCTACAGTCTCTGCAGATCTGATGAGGCTTGAGCATTAGCTTACACCCTGGCACCAACACCTCTGCCTCTAGAGAAACTTGACCACCTATATAAGAACAGACCTTTGCCCGTGGACAAAGCTGGCAAAAGCTGCAACCCACTATGGTAAAAATCGAACATGTTTAGTACCTGGAATGGAACTGCCAAAGCTAAAGGCAACTGCCAAGGCAGAAACCTCAGTCTTCCCATGATACTTTGCTCTCACAAACGGCACTTCTTTTCAATGACCTAAGACTCACAGCCCATGGACTCAGAGATGATTGGGTCTGTGAGAAGACCCGATAACTGAGGCCTGTCTTTCACACTGAGTCCTGAAGCAGGTGAGAAAAAGACAAGAGGCAGCTGATGGAGAGCTGAAATATCACAGGCTGCTTTGAGAAAGTTCAGGTTGAAAGTAGAGTCTCTCTGCAGGTAAACAGACTCCCTTATTTGGAGGCCTAGAATGAGACACTCACCCAGCCAGTCCCAGGCAGAGCTGCTCACCGCAGGCTTGTCCTGACAGCGTGGAGAAGCTGGGGGAATGTGTGCTCCCTACCACCAGCTTTCTCCTCTGAGGAACGGGAGAGGAAGCACCTGGTGGCACATGCTCTGTCTCTCCTTCCAAACTCACCAAGCAATTTGGATCTTTCTTTCTCCCTAAATAAGAGTGAATGAGAAAGTGTAGAAAAGGTCTCTCTTCTGAGCTTCCTCCTCATAAGAAGGAGATATCAGGAAAAAAGTATTCCTTCAACAGAAATGTAAACTATCAACAAATTTAGTTCATAGTTACTGTTAATAATTTTAAATGTTAAACAACACTAATACCATGGGGTGAATGTTAGCCAAAATGTTATTAGCTAATTGAAACCCTCTTCACTGAACACTGAGATATGAAATGTAATAAGTTTATAAATTTCACAAATGACAGGAGAGGGCAGACCAATAAAATAGCTTGCAAATGTGGCATCCGTATTTGAAATTAACTCTATTCATTTTCTGGATCCACTTTAAAAGCATAACTTTTCTTTATAAGTAACTACTGCAGAATAGGACATAGAAGCTTTCTCACAGAGAAGTTGAAAGAACCAAACTTATTACCTACAGCTTTTAATCACCAACTGTTATCTTATGCTAAGACGATGTCATCACCAATTATTATGGGCCAGAAGTAAAATCTCTAATCAAAATATCTTTTGGAAGAAAGCACTATTTCAACAAATTGACACTCCGTATCACAATGTCACCTAAATACATTGAAGAGAACTGTAATTTTACTGTCCCTAGGATCTTGTTTCACATATAGAACACTGATTATTCAAATGATACTTAAAAGACACGAATTACCTTTGTTCAAGATCAATCTCACATAGTAAATTTCAATGATTATTTTACCTTATTTATTAGCCTATTAGTCATACATATTAATAGGATTTATTGTGATATTTTCATACATGCATATAGTCTGTGGGCTGATCAAATCCAATCCCGGGCTGGGATGTGGCTCAATGGTAAAGCATTTGTCTGGCATGTATGAGGCACTGGGTTCAGTTCTCAGCACTGCATATAAATAAATGAATAAAACAAAGGTTCATCAACAACTAAAATAATTTTTAAAAATTAAACCTCCCATTAGCCACACTCTACCCCAAATCCTCACACACTACCCAAACTCTATTAATCACTATTAAATACTCAGGTTGACTTTATTTTTAGCTTCCACGCATAAGAAAGAATATACTGTACCTGTATTTCTGTGTCTGGCTTATTTTACTTAACACAATGTCCTCCACTTCCACCCATTTTTCTACAGATGACACTGTATCATTCTTCTTTATGACTGGATAATATTTCACTACATATATTTTTCTTTATTCATCTGTTTATGGGCACCTAGGCTGGTTCCATATTTGAACTAATATGAATAGTGCCACAATAAACATGGGCATGGAGGTATCCCTTCAGGATGCTGATTTCCTCTGGATATATACCCAGTAATGGAATTGTTGGATCATACAAAAGACCTCATTTTAGTTTCTCAAAGAACCTCTATAGCAATCCTCCATAATGTCTGTACTAATTTACATTCCCACCAATAGCATATATGATTTCCTTTTTTTCAACATCCTTGCCAGCATTTGTTGTTTTTTGTTTTTGCTGATAATAGCTATTCTAACTAGGCTGAGATGGTATCTCATTATAGCTTTTATCTGCATTTCCCTGAGAGCTAATGATACTGAGCATGTTTTCATATATTTATTGACTACTTCTAGTTGAAAAGGAAATTTTAAGAGCAGAGAAGAAAAGGAAAAATCCAAAATGTCTAAAATGAGGTATTAATGCTCCATGGTCAAGAGTGTCGGGAGCTGTGCCATGTTGGCGGCGCCGGGATGGCGCCTGATCACATCGGCAGCGAGGAGGTTAATAGACATAAGCACACTCAGGTGATTTTCTCGTCCACGCACACAATGTATGTGCATGTGTTCTCGAGCACTAATTGCCTGCTCGGAGCCTCTCGCCTAATCTTTGCATAAGAGGCGTGGCCCTGCTCTCCGCGTCCTGGAGGTGATATAAGCATAGGCAGAGCGAGACAGAGACACAGCAGCCATTAGCAGAAAAACAGCAGAAGAAGACACGCCACAGCAGCCATTAGCAAAAAAGCCAGAAGAAAGAACATAGCAGCGAGTAGGGGCAGCGGCGGAAGGCAGATCACGGAACGGAGAACTGAGACGCATCACTAGGGCACCTTAGGTGGACGTATGCAGGACTTTAAGGCGTAGCAAGTTTCTCTCTTAAGCAAAGTCTCTCTCTCTGATAAGCGGGGTCTCTCTCTCTCCTCTCAAAGCAAGTAAACCTCATTTCCTCTATCCTCTATAAACAAGCAAGAAAGCAGTGCACTAAAGAGAAAGATAGAAGTGCCTCAGTTTCCACTCCACCACCCATAAGACCCGTGCAAGTTGTTGCTGCAGGCGATGACAAATATCCATGGATTTTGGAACTGCAAAGAGCCAGCAACGAAGAGAATGCTGTTCTGTGGCTCCAACTGTGCCACTGACCAGTAGTGGGCTTTCAGATGAGTCACCCTCTCTTCTGGCCCCCAGTGTTCTCATCAGTAACATGAAGTGATGCCAACAAGTCATTTTAAATCCTTTATAGTTAACTTGGCAGAACCAGTTGATTATAGTAAAGTAATTCAGTTTTGAGTCCTGGCTTTAGCTATCAGTGAGCTGTGGAGTTTTGTGCAAGTTATTAAACCTCTCGACATCATTAGTTTTGATATTATTAATATGGTGGCAAAGAGCCATATTACACATAATATGGAGATATATAATGGGATTTTGGAGGTATGGACTATGGAGATACAATGACACTTTCCAAACTGAGTTCGCTAGAAGATGAGTGAGAGCAATAATTATTTTCACTCTGATTTCTCTTTTCTGCTAACCCTTGTTTGTCATAAAATCAATTTTCTGCTCTGTGGATTATCTGAGGAAATTCAGCACTTTATGCCTACCACACAATTAAGCTATGAGTCACCAACAGAGACATTAAGTTAGGAAGGTAGTGTGGGAAACGTGGAGAGCTATGAAAAAGCAGACACTTATTTCCTGAAAGCTACTACTGGACATGTATTTTTCATTAGCCCTTCTGGGAGAAAAGAGAAAGATGTTGTCAGATACAAGAGACCCCTACTAGAAACAGCCTTCATTTGGAGGATACCATTTATTGATTGACATCTGAAGGATTTAAAGTACTTTGAAGGGATCCCTCAACACCTTTCTCCTTGACCTGGTTGTTAACCACACACTTTAAGGACTTCCTGAATGGCAAGCATGGTGGTTCTTCCCTCCCAGCTTCAAAACTCTAACTGGAGGCTGCCAATGAGGCTCAGTGATGGAGCAGTTGCTTAGCATGAGTGAGGCCCTGAGTTTGATCCCCAGCACTACAAGGGAGAGAAAAAAATCAATTCTAAGAGGAAGTACCCTTTTTAAAATGTAGATTCTGTAAATTTATCCTCTTAATACAATTAATTTCAATTAAATAAGGCTGTTAAGAATTCTGGTTTATACTAGGTTACCTCTTAATGAATTAAGAAATTAATCATTCTTCTGAGCAATAACATGTCTGTATGCATAAATCTTTCTATGTGTGTGTATAAATATATATATATATATATCATGTATAGATATAAAGACAGTCATACATTCCTTGCTATGATGATGTGCTGTTTACAAGTTACAGATACAGCTTCTACTAATATCAGTTTTACTTGAACTCTATAAACAAACTTTAGCAGTAGGTATAATTGTTGTCATTTTATAGATTAGAAAACAGATCAGAAAGGCCAGGAGGTCCAAAGTCAACCATCTATGGAAACGTGTCTCAAAAACCAAGACTGTCTAGCTCCAGAACTTCTGCCTTCTCCACTCTACCAAACTGCTCCTACCATGTAGAGGTGACATAGTGTAACCTCCTGTCATTTCATAAAATCCTTGCCCTTGTGCAAAAGGCATGCATATAAAGAGGCGGATCTATTCATTCGTTGAACATAGAGTTTTGATTAAATCCAAATGTGAGCCAGACATTATTCCAGAAAATGGGTATAAACAGGTGAATAACAAACAAAAACTTATTATCTGGAGCTTATATTTCAGTGGGGAATGTTAGGCACTGAACTAAGAAACATGATTATACATCCTTTAAATTTAAAAAAGCATATTTTTGTATTCTTTGTCTTAATGAGTATTGCTGACTTTGTATGTTTCATGCTCCACAAAACCTGAATCTGCTTCTAAGAAGAACTTGTAGAAATCTTCCAGAGGAAGATGACAATAGGTTGGGTCCTACCGGAGGGAGAGGTGGGATTGATTGGAGGCAAATTAAGGATGGTGTTATGATTTGGATGTGAGGTATCCCCCCAAAACTTATATGTGAGACAATGCAAGAACATTGGGAGAAGAAATGATTGGGTTATGAGAACCTTAGCTCAATCAGTGAATTAGTCTCTTGATGGGATTAGCTGAGTGGTAACTGAAGGCAGGTAGGTTGTGACTGGAGGAGGTGGGTCATTGGGAGTGTGCCTTTGCGGTACGTATTTTGCATCTGGAGAGTGAAGTTTCTCTGTCTGCTTTCTGATCATCATGTGAGCTGCCTTCCTCTGTCACTCTCTTCTACCATGATGTTCTGCCTCACCTTCAGTCCTGAGAAATAAAGCCAGCTACCTATGGACTGAGACCTCTGAAACTGTGAACCCCAAATAAAATTTTCCTCCTCTACAATTGTTCTGGTCAAGTCTTATAGTCACAGAAGCAAAAACGCCAACTAAAACAGAGTGTCATTGGCCTATAAAGGATGCTGGTCCCAACACAGAAGGCAGCACCTGCAAAGGCTTGAAGGTGAGGGCCCATGGCCCAAATGGGACGTCTGAGAGCTGCTGGTGTTCCACAGGGCTGGCCAGCTGCAGGATGGCAACTTGAAGGGAGGCTACAAAAGTAAGCAGGGGCTGGATGGTGAAGGGCCTCACTTGCTATGCTAAGGAGTTTAGAGTTCATTCTGAGGTTTCATCGAAGGTCTTAAACAAAGGAAGAAGTCCAATCACTCTGGCAGCAGGTCAGAGAACAGGTTGAAAGAGAGCAAGAATGGAGAGCGGTAGTGAGGGCAAAGAGGATGTTGTATAATTAGATTGAGAATAAATGATGGATAACTCACAGGTTTCTGTTTGGGCCTAACTGATGAGAAAGTGATTCATAGTGATTCTGAATTTAGGAAAAGGATGTTGGAGGGTGTGAGGGAGACAGACACGAGTTCCAAACTGGAAGTGATGGTTTCCATATTCAGCTAATAAGACGTAACACACAGGCTTCTGGAGTTTAGGGGATGACTCTTGCAAGAGCAAACAGAACATGGGAGCTATCATCACATGGATGATAAATGAAGTCATGGGAGTATACATCTTGCCAATAGGACAGTGTAAGCCTGGAGCCATCAAACTTGGGCCCTCAGATCAAATTTGTCCCACTGCCTGTTTTTTGTGATATAAAGATCTATAGGAACATGGCCACACCTATAAAGCTGAATTGTTCCAACAGAGACCATATGGAAAACAAAGCCTAAAATATTTACCATCTGGTCCTTTACTGAAAATAATTTGCCAATCCTTTATGTAGAATAATAAAAAACCATAGTGAAATCCAAATCTGGAAAACACCCACAGTTAAATGGAAGTCAGAGAAAGAAGAATCTTGAAGGATGCTGAGAAGGAAAGGAAGTAAAAAAACAAAAACAAAACAGTGACATTAAGAGAGTACAAAGTAGAGGCAGTGCATCAAAAATTGCCCAGAAATTTTAAATAGTAACTGTAGGATTTAACCAAAATTAAAGCTTGATTAACTTTGCTACAGTGGTTCTGTTATACATGCTATAAACATCTATTTTACTGTATATATACCACTGAAATTGTTGGTACCACTACTCTTTCAACTATAATCCGGAACCTTGGAGTCATCTTTGGCTTGCTTTTATGTTCAGCTATTATTCATTCTTCCATTTTCTTGTGACTACCCATGAATTTGCTCCATCTCTTTTTTCTTAATTCCTTCTGTGTTCTGCCTCAGTTACCTAAGCTTCTGGCTATCTTGACTCTTCTCCATCTTCCCTTCCTACCTTGATTTTTTTCTCTAATCTTTCTTACTTATTTAAAAATGATTTTATCTTACTACCTCCTTCATATCTTTGTGGGCTACTTCACAGAAAAATAAATGATTATCTTCTAGCACACTTTCAGCTAATCGCCATGCCTATAGTTTCTTTCTCTTTTAGGGTAGGCCAAACAACAGAGGTTTATTTTTCAATCACACCAACTGTCTGAAAAAGGGCTGGGAATGTGGCTCAGTGATTTAGTGTCCCTGGATTTAATTCATAGTAACCGCCTCCCACATGTTTAAAGCCATTTTCAAGTTTGTAAGGTAATAGAAATTTTGCCAAGTCTCTGTGATACTCTTTTGAATTTGATTTTCATGTGTTCTACTATTCTGGTGAAGTGAATTTCAGTTCACTAGTTGGTTTGTTTTGTTTTGTTTTATTTGGTCAAATTCATGATCTAGAAGGGTTTGCTCTAGTATGGAGACAATTTGGGATCATCAAAAATTGTTAGATAGAAGACGTTAAAAACCTTATTGTCTTCAAGAAACCCATGAAAGATTTACAAGAAATACTTGGGAAGCAAAAAAGATACAAATAAACTTCAAAGTCTCTCACTCCGTCTCATTCTTTCATATCTCATCAGTCTAAGGCAGAACTAGAAAGAGCTTGATATTAATAGTAAGAAATCACTTTCATCTCTCAGACAAGCATCAGACGAGTGAAGGATCACATCATAGTTGGAGGTAGATCTTCTGCAACCAGCGTTCTCCAAGCCGTCCCAAGTACTTTGGAATAGATGTTCTCTTCATCTTAGACATGGGCTTTTTCCGTCTCTATCCCCAGGAACTATTTATAGCCAACTCTGAGGAGTTGCAAACCCAAAACAAAGGTTCATGTGAGCTCTAAGGTAGGCTTAGTGGGGAAAAGGTCAAATCTAATCAAGAATATGTGGACTTCCTGAAATGCTCCAAGAGGAAAGTTAGATCATTTCTTATTAAAATAATTTTCCCATTGCATTTTCTTATGTATTAAACACGAGTGGTTAATAGTGACCCAGTGAACTTTACATTATGCTGCCAAAAGCTCTCCCAACTCTGTACACTGTCATCGCTTAAACTGAGAACTAAATGTGTTTCAGTGAGCTGGAGCAGCAGCACATGCCTTGTAATCCCAGCTACTCAGGAGATTGAGGCAGGAGGATTGCAAGTTGGAAGCCAGACTGGGCAACTTAGAAGATCCTGCCCCAAAATATAAAGAGAATGTAGTGGGATGTAGCTCCATGCTCAGCAGCAAAGTGCTCACCTAGCCCACACAAAGTTCTGGATTCCATCTCCAGCACCAAATATGTGCATGCACACCCACGCACGTGTGTACATTTTAATGAAATAAAATAATCGCTACAAAATTTAAAATACTACAAAATTTAAAATAAGTTAATTCAACATCTGACCCAGAGAAATGAGTCCTTAAGAATTCCCTAAGGTCTGCATATGGATAACATCTCTAGAGACAGTCCTTTCCTATAAGGACACTCAAAGATCCTGCTAATAGAAGCATTAAATAAAATTTTACTAACAAGGGAAAAAAGTGTGAAATCTAAGGTAACTAGACCCCAGAAAATATATGGATCTTATTAAGCAATTTATTCATACTACTAGAACTAGTAGTTCTAGTTTTAATTGTTTAAAGAATCACATTTTCAACAGAATATGGATTTTTAAATATACTTATCCAATTACCCCTCTGAAAGAATATTTATTTTTACTTTTAATTGTAACAGTTTTATTGCATATACTTTACATACAACAATTAGAAAATGATTAAAGAGTCCAATTCCATGTATACACTCACAAAATCATGACCACATCAAAGGAAATGAAAGTACCCAGGACAGAGTTGGGGTTTGGTTCAGTGGTGGAGCACTTGCCTATCGTTTGTGAGGAACTGGGTTCAATCCTCAGCACCACATAAAAATAAATAAAATAAAATAGTTATTATGTCCATGTACATCTAAAAAACTTTTTTAAAAATTACCCAGGACACACCAAGCCCTCTTGTGTCCCTGCCTACCACCCCTCTCCCTAGGCTTTATATTACTATGAATTTCATTTCCTACAATGCTATATAAATTGAACAATGTTGTACATATGCTTTTTGTTTGACTTCTTTCAATGTAATTATTTTGGGATTCACTTATGTTGTAGAGTGTTCAACAGTTCACACCTTTCCAAAGCTGGACAGCATCCCATTGCCTGTGTGTGTGTGTGTGTGTGTGTGTGTGTGTGTGTGTGTCAGTTATTTTATCCATTCTGAAAACTTTTGGTACTACAGTTTACTTTCCATTAGTGCAAGAGAAAAACAAGAAAGTTTAGATCCAACTCTGGAAGGAAACATGATAAGAGAACCAAGACATTCATCTAAGACAGTGGTCCCTAAATTCCTAGACCTCACTTCCAGAGATTCTGATTCACGTTCAAAGTTCCCACTAACCCTGAAGTGGTACCAATTTGTGAACAATTAGTCTAGGGGAAAACCAGGGCAACTGTCACAGTAGACAGTGTTCCAGCCACAACAGGTGAGGGGAGGCATAGAGGTTAGGTAAGGCAAGGCCAGGTAAAGGTCAGACCAGGTTAAGTAGGATAGAAATTGGTTCAAGCAATAAGAATGGACTTCTTTCTGACAAAATGGCAAGTGTCAAAACAAGCAGAGCAACATCACAAGTATAGTGGGGTCAGACCTCCATGGCCAGCATATGATGATGGAAGAGTCCAGTACCCTGGATAGCTCCCTATTGGCAAAATCCATTCAAGCAAGCCTGAGGTCTTTTACTGTCAGAAACCTGGGATTGAGTGATAAATTCCACCCCCAGGACACCTTGCTTGTAAAAAGAACTTCATATGGCAGACATATTTCCTGTTGTATAAGAAAATTATGCTTATTCCACACCACCAAAACCAGTTGATTTATCAAATGGAAGGACTCACAGGATGCCATTGGATGATGGTACCCTTGGGAATTAAAACAGATAGTATGGGGCTCTACACAGGAAACTGATCTTCCCTAAACTGTATTCTCCTTGGTGAATGCCAAACCCTTCCAGATCATCCCTCTAGGGATTTTTAACACAGTCTGAAATATTGAAAACAGCTGCTAACTGAAGGACCAATATGGATGAATTGATAACTGGACACTTTGAGGAAAATTGATGATCATGGCCAATGATACCTTCATTTCAATGGCAGGGCTCCAACTAAATGAAAGACATCATGGCACTGAACTGATTCAATAAACATGAAGGCTACTTTTATGATCCTCCCAAGAGAAAAAAGAAAGTCCAGTTTCAGAAGGATATTGACATGGAAGCTCAAAAAAGAGGCACTTTTATAAGCAAAAGTGTTATCTTAGAATCTAAGCCTTCAAAAAGAAATGAATCATTGAGCAAAGATATTCACAATGACAGTTCAAATATGGCCTTTTATGTCATCTTGGTTCTTTTAATAGGTTGTAACTCAACCTACAACCAGCAGGCTACTTGAGAAAAATTGGATGCTGAGTCCTAGAATAGAATTATTAGTGCTAAGGGCTGACAAACACATAGTCGTTTTCACGAAATCTCTGAAGCAATAATTACTACATGGAATTTAGCTTGGAGGTAGTGAATTGATTTCTTTAAAGATGCTTAATTTAAATAAGGTGGTAATTTTCCCAGATAGTTACAATATAAAATGTTCTCAGAAAGACCTCAGAACCAAGAAAACACATTTATAACACTTTTTTAAAAACTTATAATGAAAAAACAGACCAGTCGGAAGCAGCACATTCCCTCAGTCACATTCTTTTTCTTCCATTATCCTATTAAAGTAAAAGCCCAGGGGATCCAACCAGCCTTGGGTTTTGGCTCAAGTGGAAAAAACTTAAAGAGTGAAAACTGTAATCTTTTGCATTGACTTTATTTCTTTTTACATTTCCTATGAATCAGCATCATCTGATTTGAGATCTGGCTATCATATTAAAAACTGTAAAAAAGGGCTGGGGAGGTAGCTCAGTCAGTAGAGTGCTTGCTTGCCTTGTAAGCATAAGGCCCTGGGTTTGATCCCCAGCACCAAAAAATAAAAAATAAAGAAAAACGTACAAAACCACTCTGACCCTGCCTAAAACACACCAGTATGTGTGCCAAAAATGATAATAGAATTGTAATTTTCAAGGAGAATTATGTGTATCTCTGCTACTCATGTTGTTGAGGGAGAAAGGGATAGACTTGTGTTTCCTATAAAAGATTAGTTTGGAAAAACTAGTCTTTTGTATCGTAACTGGTTTACACATTCTTACCAACATTCATTTGTTTCCTAATTTAAACATCACAGATTTATTTACTACGTACATAAGAATTCCAACTGAATTTTATATATCTAAATTTAATAAATAGCATTTTCAAATATTTTGACATCTTAATTACAACTCAGTTTTAACAGGTTTATTTTTAAGTTTTTAAGGTTGTAAACCTGTTTCCAATGTGGCTGTATTAAATTTGTTCACCATATCCAAACAGCTCTCATGAATGCAGTTGTTTGTTAATACAATCTCAGGCAGGTTTCATGTGAAATCATTATTCCACAGAGCATTTCTCAAAGAGTAACCCATGAACACTTGCATCAAAATCAACCATGACGCTCATTACGCAATGCACATTCTTGGCCACTGTCCCAAATGGTATGAAATTAGTGTTTCTGAGAATGGAGCCACATGTTTAGAAGACTCCCAGGGTGATGTATGTACACAGTAATATCTGTGATCCTTTGATCTCAGCTTCTGTAACTTCTCATTTTACTACTTTAGTTACTCAATAGCATTAACTAAAAATACTTGTAAACTGTACTTTAAGTCATATTTACCTTGGTTTTTTTTTATCTATTCAACAAATATTACATCGTTACCCTACATGCATGTATGATTTCATGAATAGTATGAATCTCTATTGTACACAACCATGGAAATGAAATGATGTATCCTTTTTGTGTACGATGAATCAAAATGCAGTCTGTAAAAATTTTTTAAAAACCACAAATAAATTAAATAAATAAATAAATAAAATTTGAATATAATAAATAAATAAAAACAAGTCTAACAACATACATTTCCCTATATAATCAGCGACAGAAATTCAAGAGAATGAAACTAAAAACACCAATGCACATCCAAATTGTTCGTTGCATCCCATATCACAAAAGGACTTTACATAGTTCGTACCTGCAGCTCTGTCTCTCAGAGAGGAGTCACTGTAATCACGGTGGCCTTGAGGAACAGAACACTCAGACCAGGGAACCTATTATTCCACGGAGTTAAACACAGGTTTAAGTGAAAAGGCAATGTGTTATTTTAAAAGAATCATCAACCGTCATTTTAGACGAATGCACACAATAAGAGTAACTAGAAAACACTTCAAAGAAAACATGGAATGAAATCATTTTGGAACTTCTGATCTATAATAGGTCAGTCCCTATTTTTATTCTGGGCTATAATAAACAACAAAGCCCTTTCCTTTCCATCCTCAGGGCTTTGATGATGTGGTCTGAAACCCTGATTTGGATTATATGCTGCAATAGCTACACTTTGAAAAAACACTGTCAACTATCACTGAGAAGCTTTGCTGAGAGGGAAGTATTTTTTAAGGACCAGATTTCAAAAACTAACTTCACTTCTTTGTTAGATCCAAATTGGATTTCAGGTTTACACTTAATGTAATTATAACAAAAAACTTTATTTAAAAAAAACTAACACAAGCTAGAAGGGAAATATATGTTAAAAAAAAAAAGTTATCACAGAATACAAAATAGTGCAAGAGTAGTCACTGTAAAAACGATTCATATACTATTCACATGCACCTTATTGTATACAACAGAGCCAAGGGGGTGTCCAATGATGCCCCCAAACTTTTCAAAAATATGCTTCTTCTTATTGCCACAGTAGATAATTTGTTATTACATTGTTACATAAAACATATATATACACATGTATACATCACACACACACACACACACACACACACAGAGTTGGCCCTCCTTATCCACAGGTTCTATATCCAAGGATTCAACCATTACAATTTGGAAATTTGGGGTAAAATTTTGTTTGTACTAAACATATACTTAACTTTTTTTCTTCTCATTACTCCCTAAACAATACAGTATAACAACTTTTTATATAACATTGACATTGCATTAGGTATTATACTTAATCTAGTTATGACTTAAAATATGCAGGACTTATAATTGCAGCTATTTGGGAGGCAGAAGCAGAAGGATCATGAATTAGAAGCCAACCTGGGCCAAACAGTGATAATCCATCTCACACACACAAAAAATAAATAAAAGGAAGGAAGGAAGAAAAAGAAAGAAAGAAAGAAAGAAAGAAAGAAAGAAAGAAAGAAAGAAAGAAAGAAAGAAAGAAAGAAAGAAAGAAAGAAAGAAAATTTTTTAGAAATATACTAAGGTATGCAGGAGAATATGCATAGGATATATGTAAATACTATGCCACTTTATATAAAGGACTTGACAATTCATGGATCTTGATACCTGGGGAGTGTGGGGGTCCTAGAACCAGTTCCCAATGGATAAGGAAGGATGACTTCATACATATATACATACATGCATGCATATATATGTATGGTACATATTTTTATTTATACACACACATTTGCCATGTATAATACAAAGAAATCACCAGTTTTTGAATAATTGAACAGTTAAAAAATTATTTCCAGAAAATTACATAAATATAATCAATTCTTCTCCTTCTCCTTCTTCCTTTTTTTCAGTACTGGGGTTGAAATCAGGGGCATTGTACCCACTGAGCTACATCCCCAATCTTTTTATCTTTTCCTCGAGATAGGGTTTACGTGGCCAAGGCTGGCCTCAAACTTGAGATCCTCCTGCCTCAGTGTCCCAAGTAACTAGGATGATAGGCGTGCACCACCACATGCTCAGATCTTATTATTTTTGTTGATGTTTTAAATAGTAAAATTTTTGATGTTCAAGTCTATAAACTGTAACATAGGCATAGATTCCTATGACTGCCATCATAAGCAAGATTTAAAAAAAACTCCAAAATTCCAAAGAACTCTGTCATTTTGATCCTTTTGCAATCAGACCACCCAGTTTCTAACCCCTGGCAATCCCTGGTCTATCCTGTCTGTCTATCATTTTGCCTTTTTCAGAATGCCATATAACTAGATCCATACAGCATTTAATCTTTTGAATCTGGCTCTTTCGCATGGCACAAAGCCTTTGGGATTCATCCATGTTGAATCCCTAAGTAGTGTTTCTGATGTCGTTTGAGGCTTCCTTCAGCAGTGTTTATAGCTCCTCATGTCACTGATAGGAACAACATTTACACATAAAGTCAAAAACATGTACACAGCATGGGAGATAGGGTACAGTTCGTTCTGTGACACCACACAGTCGTTCTTTACATGAGCTTTATATCAGCTGACTTCTCTGCCATTTGTCTCTTTCTTTAAAATGTGTTTAAAATGTGTCACATGGAAAAATGATGAGTTGTTAGACTGTCACTCCACTGCTCCACAATTTTCAAAGCTTCCGCATTGCTTATCAACTGCAGTTCAAACTCCTTCTCAACCAAAGTTCTCTCTGAGTCTTTTTTTCAGTCTTATCTCTACCAGCTCCCTCGAGTAACCTCCTTCCCAGCCAAACTGGGCTATTTGTGCACTCCTGATAAACACTTGCCAGTTTCACAGCATAGTGCCTTCTGTTCCTCAAGGACCAACTCAAATGCCACTTTCTACACCTCTTCTTTTCTAATCGCTCCCTTTCTTTCTGGAAGGCTGCCCCCAAAGTGGATTAAACCTCCAGACATATAGCATGTTTGGATACCTATCTTGTGGAGCTATTTATAGGTCACCTTGAGATGAAGGAATCTGTGTGCCTGTGTTACCCCTCCTCCCCCTACCCTCCCCACCTCTCTCCCCTCCCATGTCCCCTGCACCGTATGCTCCTTCAGCAAAAAGCTGCCTGTCTCCTCTTTGTAAAGCACAGAGAACACAGCAGAACATCTTGAGCTATTTTTAAGAAGACGCTAAAGGGTTACATTACAAATAAATGTCTGACCCTGGAAGATGAGAGAGAGAAGAGCAGACATATAAAAACTGACTAAAAAAGGAAAAAATGACAATCATAACTACAGTGTCACCAGCAAAATATTTTGCAGCCTATTCCTGGTATGACAATCACATGGTAGCAATTTCTGGACAAAAATTCTAAAATTGTGGAAAGCTGACTGTAGAGTACTAGAGTTTTGTCTTCTAGTCAATAGGAAGCCTATAGATGTAAGACTCCTAGTTTCCTCAGAAACCACACATGCCACCCCGAGGGCACAAAACAGTTTTTCTTGCCAGAGTGACTCACAGAAGCTGGTTCACCTGAGAAACAGAAAAGAAGAGCTCTGCTTCAGCTTCTGCAGCGCCACCTCGCGTGGTTCCGTGTTCGGTTGCTCTGTCTTTTCCACCTGGTTTATAAACACTGTGCAGACAGGAATCACAGCCAAGGCTTCTCCTTTATCCTGAACCATGTTACTGAAACCCTCCCTGCCCCAACCTCTTCTAACCTTGTCCATCACCCACACATACCCTCTTCATAATAGGGATCAACTGAATATCCAAATTACTGTGACTCCCAAGACAGGTCTGCATTGGAAACCATCCCAGCTATTTCCCATTGCCCCGAAAGGTGTATTTATCCCTGCAATGGTGACACATCCTTCCTCTAGCTCCTCGTCCCCAACAGACTTCAGTGCCCAGCAATTTTCAGCTTGGCACTTGTGCAAGGACAGCCACAGTCCTTTCGCAAAACCAATGATAATTAGGAGAACAAGCTTATGAATCCAGTTCCACGACTAACCAGACAGGTAGCCTTGTGGAATTCCCCAGAATGTTCTCGGCTTTGGCTTTTATGCCTGTAAACTACCAGGTTGCATTAGATACATTAGATATCGATGCCTCATTCCAGTTCTGATATCTTCTGGTTTCAACCTTGAGGCACTTACGTGCTTAAGGGGCAGATGGATATTCCTATGTAACCTTGCTCTTCATCTCCATCTGGTTTTCTATGAAGACAAAAGCCAAATCCAAAGCTCAGAGCTTTCTTCTCTTTTCTCTGGTTGTTGTTGAAATAGAACTCTAGTTCTCCACCATCATGGCCCCATGGAGCAATCTTTGGAGTACATAATAGCATGAAAAGAAAAGCCCTATTTCTTTTTGTCCTGTTTTTAGAGATTTTCAAGTTAGAAAATTGATGATAGGATAAAAGCCTCATCAATATTGCAGGCACATAGCTCTCAGTAGCTGCAGATTTCAGTTTGCACAGGTCTTCAGTAGCTCAGCCATTAATAGATAATATAAATTATTAGACCTTGAATTTATACTCAACTGCCCCTCTGACATAGCTGACGCTATGCATGAATAACTATTGTCTCCTGTACTCAAGTCCTTCCCTGGGGACTGAATGAGCCTCTTGGGAAGATTCACTGGCTCCGAAAGGGGCATCTGGGGAGCTATTCAGCTGGTGGCCATGCTCACCCCAGTGAGGGAGTACCACTCCCTCCCTTTCACACCGTCTCCTGTGAGTAGCAAGAGCTTCCATCACTCTAGAGAGCAGCCGGGGCACAGACATATAACCCAGTCAAATGTCCCAGGCAAGGAGAGACTTTTCACCCCATGCCTCAGGAGCCCTCAAGCCCAAACACCCAGGAATAAGTCTATGACATAACATGAAGTGGTTTGCCCTTGGCCAAATCATTTACTCTCCCAGGATGTAGTACCTTTGAATAAATGTATAAGCTCAATCACAAGTGTTCAAAATCAGTGTTGAGAAGAAACCTACATGCTAAACCCTATCTCTCTCCCCCGACACAGGTACCTTTCAAAAAACTATCTTCAGTAGTTGTAAGACAAGGGACCATATCTTCACCTCTACAATCTTTGAAAATTGATGAAAGTAAGAGTTTGATGACATACAAATTACAATTATCCCCAATTTTAGGTATGAAGAACATCTCAGAAAGTACCAATACCATTAATGACTAACACTGTTAAGTATTTACTTGATTACTTCTGTGCTTTGAAGATATGTGTCCATCCACAGGTTGAAACCTAATTCTCAACATGATAGTACAGGTTGAGCATTCCCAATCCTAAATCCAACACACTCCAAAATCCAAAACTTTTTGAGTGACAACATGACATCCCAAGTGGAAATTCCACATCTGACCCCATGTAACCAATCACAGTCCAAATTTTATGCAAAAAATTCAGGCTATGTGTACAATGTGTCTATGAAACATAAATGAATTTCATGTTTAGACTTAACTCTCCCCCCACCAGCTATATAATGTATACACAAATATTCCAAAATTTTAAAAGTAACAAAACCTCAAACTCTTTTAGCCCCAAACATTTCTGATAAGGGATACTCAACCTGTGTTATGCACTGATTAAGGGGAGTGATTAAGCCATGAGTACTCTGCCCTTCTGAATGAGGTGAGTTACTTTTATCAAAGAGGTTGAAGGAAGCACCCCAGTCCCTTTTCCCTTCTGCCTTTTCAGTCATGTCAGGATGCTACCAGTAGACACCATTTATGGGCAGACCCTCACCAAACACTGGATCTACTGGTGCTGGAGTCATGGACTTTCCAGCTTCCAGAACTGTGAGAAATAAATTTCCATTGTTTATGAACTACATGGCATATATATATATATATAATTATATAATTTATGAACTACATGATATATATATATTTTATATATATTGTTATACAGACCTGTACTAAGACAATGACGAAAGGCTTAATTGCATTAAATAAATGCATTAATTCATTTAATCCTGTCAATGGACCTATGAGAAAGGTAGATTCTATTAGGACCCTCATTTTACAAATGAGAAGCTAAAACACAGAGAAACTTGCTGAAATTCTTGCAGCTAGTTAGTCTTGCCAATGTCTGGTTCCATGGCCTATACTCTTAACCATTAAGTTCCAACCAATCTGTGAAGGGGGAGAGCAGTGGCAGGTGGACTTAGCAAATACAGACACAAGATAATCCCTTATATTTGAACCTCAGATAAAAAGTGAATAATTTTTTTTTCTTTTGTACTAAGGATTGAACCCAAGGGCTCTTTACCACTGAACTACATCTCCAGCCCCTTTTATTTTTTGAGACAGGCTTTTGCTAAGTTGCTTAGTGCTTCCCTAAGTTGCTGAGGTGGCCTTGAATGGTGATCCTCTTGCCTCAGCCTCCTGACCTGCTAGGATTACTGGCGTTAGCCACTGTGCCCAGCTAACAGTGAATAATGTTTAATGCAAATATCTACCATGTAATATTTGAAACATACTTACTTTGTTAAAATTATTTCTTGTTTATCAAAAATTCAAATTTAATTGAACAGTGTATATTTAAACTGACCATCTTGTGGGAAGGGATCTCTAAGATCAGAAGCTAAGCCTACTTCACTGAACCTTCTTGTTCTTTCCTCCACATTGGAACACATGTCTCTAAGGTCAAAATTATGTTGCGGTTTTAGTTCTGGTGCTGGACTTGGTTAACCACTGAAATTTAAAGGGTAACCTGAATAGCGGGATAACTATGGTTGACAATAATTAATTGTTTATTTCAAAATAGCTAATGGAGAGGATTTTGAGCAACAAAAGAAATCATCAATATAGGTAGCGATGGATATGCCAATTACCCTGATCTGATTATGACACATACACTCATGTATTGCATTATCACATTGTACCCCATAAATATGTACATTTATTAAGTGTCAATTAAAATTTTTAAAAAAAAACCACCTTTTAACCCAGTTATCCCACTCCTCAGTTTATACCCAAAGGACCAAAAATTAGCATACTAGAGTAATGCAGTCACATCAATGTTTATAGCAGCTTGATTCACAATAGCTAGATTGTGGAACCAACCTAGATGCCCTTCAACAGATGAAACTGTGGTATAATACAAATTTAAATTTAAAAAGGGAAAACAAGAAACTGTGGTATATATACACAATGGAATATTATTCAGCCATAAAGAAGAATAATACTATGAAAAATGGTGGAATGAGACAGACATCATTACCCTGTGTACATGTATGATTACATGAATGGTATGAATCTACATTGTGCACAACCATAGAAATGAAAAGATGTACCCCATTTGTGTACAATGAATCAAAATGCATTATGTAAAAATAAAAAAATAATTTAAAAAATAAAAAAACTTCCAGATTCCAAAAAAAAAAAAATTTTTTTTAATTTTTAAAGTGCAAACAACCATGATTTAATCAGCTTTTAATCATTATAATGAAATGTCTGAAACAGGCTACTTACAAAGAAAAAAGGTTTGTTTAGCTGGGTTTTAAAGGCTCAAAGTTCAAATGGCAAGGCAGAGAAAGACTCTGGCTCTGCAGAAGGGCCTATGGTCAATGGAGAAGGAAATATCACAAGTCAAGGCAGGAAGCAGAAAAAGCAATTGGGGTCCCACAGTCCCATTCACAGGCATGCCTCTAATGGAGCTAAGGATCCACCATATAAAGATCTGTGCCATATCCCAACACCAACACCCGGGACGAAGTTCCCAGCACATGAACCTTTGAGGAGACACAGACCACACTGACATCACGGCAAACGGGAAATGCAGGAATCATAAGCACTGTGATTTTTGGTTCTTCTTAAAAATTCTTTCAAGTTCTGAGCCTGGTTCATAAGAAAACCTTCAGTAGGGGCCTGACGAGACATTACCGAAGATGAAAGGATGAGAATTGGGTTGTTTATTTTTATATTTGGGAATGACATTTTCTCATAAATACTCTAATAAGAAATATCAGCAAAGTTTGCTAAGAAGACCCCAGTTGAGAGTAGGGTTAAGGAGAAGATAGAGGAAGACTGTAGACAATCGTCAGCAGGAGGATTCTGAAACCTCTGTCTCTCCATAACATATGGGCCACAGCCTCACTCTGAGCCAGAAAGATGATATTTAGAATTCTGCTAAAGAACATATTTGAATACTTACTCAAAACACACTCCCGGTCCAGGACCACTATAGTAAAATGTAGAAATTTTTAAAAAGTCATGTGTCTTAGAACATTTTGGTGGCTTCTCTTTTAACACTAAATGACGTCTGTTCTTTATGATTCAGATAAGTGTGTGTTCCCATAAGGTTTGACATCACACAAGTGAGTCAGCAGAAAACCATCATCTTTCCCACATTTCCTATTTACTGACAATCATCCTCAATAGAGCTGCCCATTATACAACTACAAAACCTTTTCTCTCCCTTCTCAGGACAAATCATTTTATGGGAAGAAGAGAATCTTGGCAGAATCCTTGTTCAAAATAAGGATTGCCATGTACAGTTTTGGCACATCACAAGGAGAGAAACATTGGGCCCAGAGGCCCCATGATTTGACTCACGGTCAAATTTGCCAATTGAAGAGAATTACATTTAGCAGCCTTCCCCTGGAGGGGGTCCAAATCCTGGCTACATCACTTAATAGCTTTTAATCTTGTGCAAGTCACTTAACCTTTCTGTTTTCTCATCTCTAAAATGAAAACAATAATAGTAGCTACCCCACGGGGTTGGAAGGAATTAATGAACTAGTTCATGTAAGGTGCTTCAAGCACAGAGCTTGGCCTATGTAAAGACACAGTGGATATTACTACTTTGGTGTCTGTTGGTCATTTGAGTCCAAACAACCTGCCCCATCACTAGCCTCTCCATAGGAAAACGCACTACTGTCCTTGGGTCATGTCCCTTCAGACAGATTAACTGCAACTCAGGGTGACCAGGAGGACTAGCAGGTTTGGCTACTATATAATTGGATTCAGAGTATGTAAATGTGCCTATAATTGTACTTCAATTTTCTTAAGAAGAGTTCTCAAGTCATTATTTTACACTCTTAAAAATATGATGATTGCAGATATTTAACCATTTAAAATCTGTTCATTAATATGTATTTAGGAAATTGATTTTGTTTGAAAGGGATTCGCATCTCTTTTTCACCTAATTGGATACTTACATTTTCCACGCTAATTAAATAAAACTTAAAGTCAAATTTTAGAGTAAAACCAATTCTCTGCCTTTAATAACACTGTTTAAAATGTAAATCACACTGCAGATAAGAAGAATTGAAATTTTTGCAGCATAAAAATAAATGGAATTCCGCAGTCAATAACATATAAATAGGTGTCCATCTGGCCAATCTTATGATTGCCAAATCTTCTCTTTCAATTGTTTCCTTGTGTAACAAGAATTTAAACAGCTCCCTCTTGTGGTCCAAGAGGTCATTAAGCAATCCAAAATTTGTTCAGCTGAATCTGTCATTTTATTTGCTGCTCATTTACTTTTTACACTATGTTATGCATTTGCTAGGATGGTGTAGAGAAGAACAGTAATGAGGGCTGGGATTAATATCATTGCCTGTGGGTTATGTGGGATGTAGCCAGCTTTGAAGTGTCAAAGAGTGCCTGGTGTGGGGCTTATCCTGCTTCTAATTCAGGGGCTTTATTTCTCTACAATGAAAGAATGAGTTTTGGCCAGAGTAGGTCATTAAGTGAATGTCTGCTACGAACATGGATTGACTGAGCTGCAAGGTGCTAAGAAATCCTGATGCCCATCTACCTATTTTCCGTTGAAAAGCTTCAGATCCAAAAGGCATGAAAGTTCCTTTTATTTATATTTCATTTACACTTTCTATTAAACTCTGACAAAGTCCTGAAAACTCTTACTTTCTTTTTTTTTTTTTTTTTTTTTTTGCTCCAGAAATATTTTTTGAGTAGTCATTAGTACCAGCGATTGTGCTAAACAGTGTAGTTTCACAGCCTAGTGGGAAGAGAAGCGTGAAACACACAGGAACCGTGGCGTTGGCAAATGCAGCGAAGAGGATGTTGAAGGTGGCGATCACCATCAATGAAAACGACAGTGAGATTAATATAGACAACTGTATCAGGGAGGTGGCTTCTATAAGTGACTGAGAAGGAATTTCCCGGATTAAGGAAGGGTGGGAAATTACTTCCAGTAGGAAAAATAAAATATGCCCAAAGTTGAGAACAGGTAAGAACTCGATCCTTTTGAGCAGCTGAAAGTACACCATGGAGCGGGGGAAGGTGTCCCAAGAGGGAGGCGGATTCTGGTAGGCATACGCCAGGTCATGCAGGACTTTGCAGGCCATGCGTGGGCTTTGGACAATATCCTAACTGTGTTGGGAGCTAAGACACGTGTCAAGGACTTGACTGAGGTGATATAACCTGTTTGTTTTGTTAAAGGTTACACTGCATGTGTAGACAAGTTTGGAGGGAAGCACGAATGGAAGTGAGGTCATCATCCAAAGACTACGGGAACATTCTAGCAAGAAGTGACACCACCAGGACCTGGGTAACACCTGAGGAGATGGCAGGGGGAGGTTAGACATTAGACATATTGGAGGACTACATCAGCAAGATTTGATGGCAAAATATAAGAAAGGGGGAGGGGGAGGAGTTTCAAAGATGACTCCCAGCCCAACAAAGACGATGAACAATTTTCATCTCTATCTCACAAATAAGGTTGAATCTCAAAGACAGTGGGAGGAGGGGAGTCAACTCCAGAAAAATGCATCCTGGTGGCATCCAGGGCCTCCCCTCCCTGAAACCACTGGGCCTGGGGTAGGGACCCAGTCTACCTCTACAGTCATGCCAAGCAGAACCACCATGGAAAAATCAAAGCCTAAGGTATAACAGGAGACAAGTACCCAAGGAAGAAAGTTATGTTGAGCACCTTGAAGTTCCAAGGAACTGCTTAAACTCAGGGCAGGGCTTAAACGAAGCACATATTTCTAAGTATTCTCTTTAATGTAACAATCTGAGCATGCTAGTCAACAGATTAAGAGAAGTAAAAAACAGAATTCGTGTATTTTCTGTAAAGGAATAACTTCTTACTGTGAAATACACTGAAAGATCTTCTATGCCACATGAAACCGTGAGAAATATTACTTTGAATTTCCTGCTTATTGTATGCCCTGTGTAGCATAAATTTCTCAGTCAGTGGTATGAAATCAAAATAGATTTTTCTGGCCTCAAAGCAGAAACCATCTTCTACTCAGTAAAACACCAGCCTTTTAAATTGTCTGAGTTAAAATTAGTTTGAATAAGGAGCCTAAGTCTTTCAGCTGAGGAAAACATATTTGAATGTGGGAGATCATCTGAGGACATTATTGAAGAATTTCCATAGAAGTATCTCACAGGAAGGAGGGAAAAAGCCTAATTTCCATTTCAACAGGAAACAAATGGAAGGAAGAGAACAAGGAGTGAAGGGGATACTTTTGTGGCTTCATTCCTTCCAAAGGTAGATGAGAGGATGGTGTTTAAATTGTTTTATTTGTTCTGTCAGTTCCACACTGAGACAGAAATCTTTATCACCTCAGTCCCAGAAACAGGAACGATTCTCTTCATTAGGACAGGAAATAAATGTTCATCTATCTGCTTTAGATGCAGTATTGACTATTTTCAGGTTTTGGTGCATTTCTCTCATTCTTCAGGTCTCCAGGTCAAAAGGAAAAGGAAGACTGGAAATCCTCAAAGAAAAGATAAGAAGACCCCCACGAGTCAGAGAGAGACTAACAAAATCATGACCCCATTTTATTTAGAACATTTACCATCACAAGCTTGAATCTATTGTGCAGTTGCTGACTTTAAAGCAGAATCACAGAAAAGCAGATCTGACACTGTGGGAAGCACCCAAACCCCCCGTCAGGACCACAGGCTTCACCCCATACCCCCAACCCCAGCAGCTAGGAGGGCTTACAGTTCACAGTTCTCATTTGACTTCCTCTCTGGAAATCATTCTCACTTAAAAAAAAAAAAAAAACGAACTAATTCAAGGTCACACCCTCTGGGAAGGTTAGAATGGGCAGTCTGCATCCAATGACTGGCCAATGTATGGTATAAAGTCAAGCATACATCCCTGCAAATGGGAAATTCAGAAGGACATTGGTTTCAGTATTTTCCAAGGGATCAGTTGAGGTCTGTCAAGACTTCTATGCAGCCTGATTTTTTTTTTTTTTCTTTACCCAATTTTTCTTCCATTCCTTCTCTTCTTCTTTTCAGGTGTAAATTCTGAAAATGCTCACTGATAAAACTTCCTGCCTGTTGAACTCCATCCCAGTCCGCTTCCCAGGAGACACAGTGAGATTACCAAACTGTTGTGCTTTGTTTATTTTCCTAGACAGAGAGCTGAGGAACAGGAGATTCTTAGTTCTGACTCCTAATCATCCTTCATCTTTCCATCCTTTGAGAATATGAAGGGGTGGGAATACAAGAGGTTCTGTTAGGTAGGAGTTCAGAGAAATCAAGATGGTGGAGGCAGGGGATAAGAAAGAAGCCACGCAACTGGGCATCCCAATGAAAACAGTTCCACTTAGAAAAATATTCAGAACCAAGCTCATGTGATTATAAACCAAAGGTAATCCTCTAATTAATCTCTATGAAAAATAAGAAGTTGAGGCATATGATGCTGTCTTCTTCCTGAAATTTCTTTCTTCCTTTGTCCAGTCCCCTAATCATTTCATGATCTTTCTGGATGAAACCACCAGTCACCTTGTCAGCATACAAAGGACACTTTTATCACTCCTGAGATTTCAAGGGTCTTAGGAGCTCTTACATCAGCAACCAGATACAGAGGCCAAATATTATAACAAAAGATGCTTCCATCGTTCAGGAAATTACAAGGGTTTCAGTGAGCTCCATCCCAGGAACTGTGGATAAAGACCAAAAATATATGGTTCTTATTATATCACCATATAACAAAGTTGTAATTTTGAAAAATGTAGTTCGACATGTGGGTGCTACAAAAATAGTCAGAAGCTTATGCTTTACGTAGTGGCCTACTTCAATCACTGTGACAAACAGAAACTAGCAGGTTTCTAAAATGCTTTTTGGCAAACAGTGCAATTCTGCCTTTGTTGAAAACCACTGATTTAATTATTTTAGAAAAGAGAAGGAGATTATTTTCTTTTTTTTTTTTTTTTTTCTTTTCTTTTTGGTGGTGCTGGGGATTGAACCCAGAACCTTATGCTTGCTGCTTGCTAGGCAAGCACTCTGCCAACTGAGCTATATCCCCAGCCCCAGGAAATCATTTTCTATGTGTTTGAAAGTGCCATCCATTTCTAATATTTTAAGATTTATGCTTAGAGTTTACAAATATTTGTTCTGAATAAAACAAAACAATTCATGGCCAAATAAGAGATTAGGACACAGAAACTGCATGAACATGTGAGGACACAATAAGAGGGCAACTATCTGCAAGCCAAGGAGAAAGGTCTCAGAAGAAACTGTAACAGGGGTCCCTTTCATGTAGAGGGGTCCACTTCAAACCTTAAACAAACTTCACACTTGACCACTGGTGGTTTATTTTAAAACTAACATGTTTCTCTTTTTTCCTCCTCCCTCTCTCCAACAGCCTAAGGGGGAAGCAAGATTCACAATCTTCCTATCCTAGGCTGGGATTCTTGTGTCCTGCAGCTAACTGATCACAGGCATGAGTGAAAAAATCCAGACTTGGGAGTTGGTACCAGTGGATCTTAGAAATGGCTGCCTCTCAAGGCTACCACCTGGATATGAATTACATCACCTGAGAAGCACACCTGGAGCTCAGCCCTTGTATCCCCCTTTTGAAAAGCCCTCTGTTCCTGGTGGCAGTTAGAATCAAGACCTCTAAGACCTGAGTCCACTGCTATCCTCATCTGCTAGCAAATCCATAAAACTTCTTTTTCCTGTTTTCTCATGATTAGATTGGCAGTGAGGACAAGGACCAAACTCGGTATCAAAACCAAACGACTGACAGCTTGATCTTGGACTGCTAGCTCCAGAATTGGGGGAAGATAAATTTCTGTTGTTTAACCCACCGTCTGTGGTGCTTTGTTCTGGCAGGCCTGGTAGAATAATGTGTACCCCTAGGTGGAAAATGGGAGGTTCCTATGGCCCTAGATCTCCTGCTCTGGACAATATAAAGTGAGAAGGAACAACACTGAGAAGGAGCACTTGAAAGGAAGGGGAGAACTAGGAGGGCTGAAGAGCTTTTGTGTTTAAGTAATCGCATTGCCTGCTTATTTAATTTAGCATTGAGTTCAACACTTGGGAAAAGGAAAGGCACAATCCTCAAAGAGAAGTCACTGTTCACAATAATTTCTATGTTGAGGCAGTACAAGGGAGCAATTGTGAACAAAAATCCAACTCTCAACTGTGTTCTTAAAATATAATGTATGTGAAAATATACAAGAGCAAATACGCGAGTAAATGTCTAATATCCACATGATTGGCAAAAGTTTGCTCCCAACGAAATGGGATAAAACGAGGTATGTTATTGTATAAATTAATAAGAATCCCAGTATAAGAACTTAGTTTGAATTTCTGCTTTCTGTTCTACCACACATTAATGGCGATGCATTAGTCTGATGTTACTTTGTCACATTAGATTATTATTGCCATTCTCCATATTTTACCATCATTGCTGACTCACACTGTATCTAAATTTAGAAAACAAAAAGCTTGCTTTCTTGCATTCGATTTTCATAAATCTTCACCCCTTATTTCAGTAGTAATGACATGGCAGCCATGTTTATCCTAGTATGTAGAAGTTCTATACCAATCCCATCCTTATGGGAGGTATGGAGAAGTGAGGATAGTATGTGGATAATCCCTCCTTAAGATTGAAACAGTGTAGGAGCAAGAAGAATGTGGAAGCTGTGTGATGTGAAAGGAGAAAACATTTATTCCCTTGCTCTATTTTTTTACATAACTAATGAACTACTAAGTTTTTATTATGTTCTAGCTTCTGCTAAACATTGCAGAAATACCAAAGAAATGCGAGACAGCCCTTGCCCCAAGAAATGATCGTCTCTCTTGAAAGACAACACTGACACATAAGAAGCAGTTGTTGTAGAGAGAAAGTAAGTGCCAAATTCTAAGATGCTGACTATAGTCAGCAGCAGTCTGCCATAGCTGACCATAGCGGCTCAGTCTATCCTGACTAAGCAGATCAATCATCAAAGGCCAAGGTTTATTCAAAAAGAAGCACATGAGGGAGACATGCCTGGGTCTCCTCATGCTTACCTAGCAATGAGATGACACCTATTGAAGTAAATTACATCATCAGCAAGTACAAAGGTGCCAATCATTGCTCTGGCATTATCTCAGCTTTCCTAGCAATATTTGCATCAGCATTCACAATAACTTTATTGTTCATGAATAACACAGAACATGGAGGACAAGAGAGGCAGATTTGAGGCAGCACCCACAAGAAAGAACCCCGAGCCCTGAGTAGTGTCAATTAGTAATGACTTCCCAGTCTGGTTCCTGGGTTTCCTGGAGGAGACCAATAATATGTTTAAAACCTAGACCTTCAGGGAACAGTCATGTGGTCCTGAAAGAAGGTAAAGAATAGCTAACAAGAAAAGAAGAAGTGAGACCCCAGGAGACTTCCTCAGAGTTAGTGGATTTCTCAACATCTCTTTTATTAGTTTAATTGAGGTTTCCCAAGGCCTTGCCAGCTTTAGCATAATGATGGAGCCTAAGGATTAAAACTCAGGTTAAACTTATTCCTACTCCTGCCTTTCAGGGTTTGCATCCCCTGAAGAGACCCTCTTAAGTATTTCTGAGAACTGTGTGCACCAACAGGCTTCTCATATTGTTTCATCTGGTTACCTTCCCAGGTACTGGCTGCCATACCAGTGGCATGGACGCTGGTCCCTCTCTCTCCATGAAATCTATACTACTTCCTGATGTTCCAAAAGAGGGAAATCCTGAAGATCCTTCACCATGCCAATGTCATGCGCACTCCTCAAGGTAACAGGCAGACATTTTCCATATGGAGGGTAGGGGGATGATTGTGGAGGGCAGGTCTGACCAGAAAACAGATTGGGGATCCCTGCAGGTGGAAGAAGATGCAAAACACAGCTGGGATAGTAGACATTGTTTATTTGGGAGAGGCAATAGGCCTTAGCCAGCCCCCAGCTCCATCTTCAGCCCCAGCCAGTCCCATAGGCCCCCAAGCCATTTCCATAGGCCTTTGTCATATCCAGGCCAGACAAAGAAGGCAACGTGTTACATCAGTGTGCACACACTCACAAGCAAATGTTTATGACCTTGAGCATATATGCTGAGTCAGGGTATTTATGACCTTGACTACACACTGACCATAACATGGCCAATTCATGGCCTTGGTTACACACTAAAAATGTAATACAACCTGCCAGGTGCTTTGTCAAAGAGAGTCTAAGTATAGCCATTAGGGGTCTGCCCCAATACCACTCTTCGGCCTTGTCTGGTTCACACATTTTCAATTAAGAATAAACACAGTGCTCCCCACGTCCCTGGATCTCAGAGTCCTTCCTATAGACCTTCTCCTCACCCATCTCAGAAAGAATTCCATCAAGAAGGGCTGAGAAACAGAATAATATTAATACCTGGCATTTACATACCACATGTGCACTACTCTAAGTAGATTAAACAAATTAACTCAAAGCATCTCTGACCATTGTATAACTGCAAATATCCCCATTTCACAAATAAAAGTTGGGGACAGGAGATTAAGCAACTTCTCCAATTCTGACCAGCAACTAAGTGGTAGAACTAGGTCTGACCCCAGACCCTTGGGTTGCAGAATCTACATGCTGAAACGCTACTGCTTTGCAAACACCAACCTATTCCTTGGCAGTCTATCTTTCCCTCAGGCACCCACAAAGAAACCACTCTCCTCCAGTCCAATACCCAAAAAGGATAAATTTCTTGGAGTTCTGGCTCAAGCTGGGAACTGTACTGAACAAAGATCTTCCGAAGTTTGTTTTCCCCAATGCAATTTAGAAATAGTTCTCTCAAGCCCCAAAAGGCATTCATTTCACCATTAACGCCAACAACTTGATTTGCATGTCATATTTCCTAGCTGTTCTCTTAGCAAGGGATGTTATAATGGAAAAACAGAAAGTCTGGGATAGGGATAGCCAGAAGAGGGAAAGAGCAGAAAAGTGGGCCAGGGCCAAGATATCCCCTTCAATGTACTTACCCCCAGTGATCTATTTCTTCCAAACAGGCCCACCTCCAAAAGTTCCCACCACCTCCAAATAGGGTCAACAACTGGGGACCAAGCCACATGAGTCTTTGGAGGATATTCTAGATCCAAACCAAAACAGGCTCAAAAATGAGGACTAACGGGATGCAGCAGGGACCAAAGGCAATAATACGCACAGAGAAGAGGGAAGACAGAGAGATGACAAAGTGCACATCCCAACGTATTTTCTAAAACTGGCCATAGAACCAGTTTTGTTGTTCTGGTACAACAACCAACCTGATTTTGTGAGTATTACCCTAAATCCTTGGGTATTAACAGAAAACAAGTCTACCCATCTTCACCGGCCCTCAAATTGCATGTTTCTCTCCCCAAGATAATCTCAGTGAATGCTAAAGTGTGAACTCATGATTTCACATGTAATGATTCGCAAGTGCCAGTTTCAAGTGGATCTCAGGTGCAGCTAATATAAATGGTAAAAGTTCAAGGACCCCAGCTAGAGGTGTAGCCTGTGAACAAACTGGTCATCAGAGCAATTTATTCCTGGATAGATACTGTGTGATGACTTCTCTGAAAGAATACTGTAGAATAAAAGGTCTTCTGTTTGCACAGAATACCATGGCAACTGACAAGTACATCCCAATAGAAACATTAAAAAAAAAAAAAATCTGATAGAGAGTTGAAAGAATCAGAACTCTCCTGAGAGCCTGGTAAATAGAGGTGCTTGCTGGTGCTATGGGATCCAGAAGCCAAACCTGGGTAGTTGCTCAGGGTGGCAGTTTTACAAAGGAGATGGGGGTGGTCTCCCACTTGGTAGGTGAGGAAGGGAAGTAAAGATGGTGGTAGAACCATCCACAGCTACACAGCAGTCAAGATGGTTGCAGAGGTGTGAGTATCCCTTTCCCTTTCTATGAGGGGCAGGTCAGTCTCTCATGACCTATACTTTCCTCTGATGGCTACTATCTCTCTCCCTGCTGTCCAGGGAGAAAGATGGACACTTAAGTCTATCTCCACAAAACCATTAGCTTAGCAGTAGGGCATCTGGGGTGAAATTAGAAAACAACTTTGTTTCCCCTCTTGACTGTCCAAATCCACTCATTTGGTCTAGGTTTTCTTCTTGTGTTTAGCTAAAAACTAGACTGGATCACATAGCTCTTAGTCACTCTCAAATAACAGAATGTCTTCTGTTAAATCATTAGGAATGAGTCTTGGTTCAGTGATGAATATGTCCAGTCTGGTACAATAATTAAAATTTCAATCTTTGGAAACTGGGGGCGGGGGGGTAGTTCAGTGGTAGAGCATGTGCTGAGCATGTGAGAGGTCCTGAGCACCAGGGGGAAATATTCAATCTTTTCAAAGCCTTCCCTCAACTGAAGCCAGCCATGGGAAAGTGGAGTTTTGAACTTCCTGATCCTTTCCGGCCTCCCATTCCCCTATCAGGCCCCTGCTCACTAAAACCCTAAAGTATTCTCCTAAAACCCTCTTTAGGCCTCCTAATCTTCTGTGCCAGACATTTGTATGCTTTTCCTGTGGGTAATGGATTCAGAATTGAAAAACTGGTGATTGTCCACTTAAATCATTAATTCATGCAACCAATTTCAATCTCATAATTATTTATGGGATATCTCCTCCATACAGAACACTATGCTAGACACTGCAATAAGACAAACTCTCTTCTATCTAAAAAGTTTCCTCCTAGTTCAGTTGGGAAAACAGAAACACAAGTCACCAGACCACAAGACCATGTATACTGAGCCTATTGTCATAAGGATAGAAAGCGCTGCTACAAATCATCAAAGGAGACTATCCTTTCCAATAAGGGTGATTGAAGATGACTTTGTGAGGAAGTGGGATTTGAATTTGAAACTTAAAAAATGTTTCTAATTGGATGCATCACAGTGGTAGAGCGCCTCCAGTCTCAAGTTCCAGTACTGCAGAAACAAAACAAAACAAAGCAACCATTCATGGATACTTCTCCTCTTTGTCTTCTCCCACCTGTCCTGGTGGTCACCAAGTGGCATGGTTTTCATGAGCTCAAGTTGCCTTATTTCACCTCTTTATTTCTTTATTATGGCAGCAGAAGTTGCCCTGATAGCTTCCTTATGAGAAGGGTCTCTATGCAGTCTTGTGGTCAGGTACCTGGGCAGATCTCCTTTACCGTAACTCAGATAAATAAAAATGCCAGTCAGTAGTCTCCATCGGGGAATGCTGCTTTGGTTTAACCTTGTGATGGGTGTGCTGGGTTGGGGAGCATGGGGGAGAGGAGGAATAGTAGTCAATACTAGGGAATAAAATACGAAGATGACCTAGATGGTAAACTTGTCAAAACACAGAAAAATTAATTTATCTGCTCAGAGAAAGAAAACTGCTTGTGATTTTCAGTGGGGTCTTATTAAGAAGTGTGATCTAAACTACCATTTAGCCACGAGAATGCACTGCTATTTAAAAGAAAATTGCATACTGCTGGTTCTCTTTGGTGACTCACAGAGTGATGTCCTTATAAAATGATGAGAATTAATGATTTTTCTTCAAAACTCAACAGGTCAGCTGGGTGTGGTGGCACACACCTGAAATCCCAGGGGCTTGGGAGGGTGAAGCAGGAGGATCACAGGTTCAAAACCAGCCTCAGCAACTTAGCAAAGCTCTAAGTAATTTAGCAAGACCCTGTCTCAAAATAAAAAATAAAGTTGGGGGCAGGAGGCTGGAGATATGGCTGATTGTTTAAATGCCCCTGGTTCAATCCCCAGTATCAAAAAAAAAAAAAAAAAAAAAAAAAAAAAAAAAAAAAAAAGAAAGAAAGAAAAGAAAACAAACACAAAAACAAAAACAAAAAAAATAGAAGAAGATATGAAATGCCACTCTAGGAGCTCACAGTGAATTGCTGATAAGTTCTACAGTAAAAACTTGTATTAATTTTGTTTCGTCTGGAAGCTCCATACTTTTATTCCTATAATAGTTACTATCCTGTAGACACATTGGGAAACACTGTTACAGATGAAAATAAAGACTTACAACATCTGGACTGTCAGATTTGATTATAATAAGTCTTTCTGGTTGACAGGAAGAAAAATAATGGATAATATAAAACTGTAAGTATACTAGATACCTGTAAGTTGCAAATTCTGAATATAAGGTGTAGCTGTGAATTTTTAAATGTTTGAGATAAAAATAAAATGGATAAATCATAGTTTATCATTTTAAGTCTATCTCTTTAAGTATGAGGGATTGAACCCAGGAATGTTCTACCACTGGGCTACATCTCCAGCCCTTTTAATTTGTTAAAATTAACAAATTTAGGTTGCTGAGGCTGCCCTTGAACTTGTAATCCTCCTGCCTCAGCCTCCTAAATAGCTGGGATTATAGGTGTGTGCCACAGAACAGGGCTCAAGCCTCAGTTTCATTCTATTTCCCACAGAAATGTACTTTAAGTTTCCGAGAAATTCTCTGGAATTTTTCTAATGCCTCTTCTAAATGTACCTGAGATACATGTTCTGGCCGTCTACTTGACTGTTATAAATAGAAAATAGTTTTCCATTGAAAACTGCAGAGATGAAAATATGTGCCAGGAAAGTACAACTGCAGAAGTATTTTTTCCCCCAGAAACTGCAGTGGAGCCCTCCTGTGGATAATTTAATCCAGCAAATTTTCCCTGATCTAAGCAGAAAAATATAAAGAAGCAGCTTTACTGCAGCTGTAACAATGACAATATGCTTTGTGTCTAAGAGTCCTGGGAATAAACAGTCCTATGAAAAATATATATTTCCTTAGAGAGGAAAAATAATGCCTAAGGATGGAAGGAACAGAGTTTGCTCTTTATTTTGCAGATAACATCTAAAGCCATTTTTATCAATTTCACAGTGTTAGTTTACCAAAGGAAATGGCCTAGGGCTCTGTTACCAATGGGAAAATAGACAGATCTTAAAAAAAAGAAAAAAAGGAAAACTGTCTTTTCGGTGACACAAATTTCCCAAAATGTTAAATGAAAAATGATTCTTCCATTTATCTAGAAATAATTTATCTGGCAGGTCTCAGTTTAGCCATAGATCAAAACTAAGAAAGTAAGAACAGAAAAAAAAAAAAAAAATACTGTTCTTACTGGACTTTTTAAATTGACGGTTGCTCCTTGTTAAGATCCAGAGGTTTCTTACATCTCACCTGGTGAGGATTTGAGGATCTACACATACATTTGCAGTGGAACTACAGTGACCAACTTCTCCCCTAACTTTCCACACATCTTTCAATCTTGGCCACTTCCTACTGACATTTTCTTATCTTCACTCTCTCAAAACTTTCAAGGACCATGCTGATAACGTCCCAGTTCTTTCCTGCCTGTGTGACCCTCTTCCCATACACTGCCCTCACATGTAATTGCCACCCTCTCTCCTGCCCTGATATAACCTGTATAAAGGTGCAAAACTGAATAATCTTGAATTTTCACCTCCTTCCTAGGGAAAGAGCTCCTGAGAAGTTGTCTTGGATGGACTGTCACTGATTCTAGATAGGGTTCTACATGGTAGCTAAATGACTTGGGGGCAACTTGGAATTCACAGTGACCTACCCTCAGGGACATACATGTAAGTGACCCCCAATGAACACATGTTAAGTGATAGCTGGATGAGTAGATGGATGAAATGTGCTGACTCGTGTTAATCATCTATTTGACTCTTATTTTTAAGCAATATCTTAAGTCATTGTGACATGCTTTTTTTTCCCATCAGCAACAGTTTATCACGTAGCCAAACCAGAATGAGAGGTGGGCTGAAAAGGAAGTTCTACCTGGTCAATTGCCTCTTGCCTACATAAATTCATGCTAAGGAAAGGTAAACACAAGTCTTTGGTGAATAGCTAGCTATTTTTTTGTTTTGTTTTGTTTTGTTTTGCAAGTTCAACCTCAAATGAAATACAAAACCGAACAATTATTTAGTTAGCAAAGGTATTTAATGGAAATTCCTGAAGTTGTTTTGAAAAGTATACCCTCACATACTGATTTTAATTGATAAAACATTTTTGTTCTAATTTTTGCCCCCCTGAAACATCTTTATTTTATAGTTTGAGGAACCACATTTTTTCAAAACATAAATGACTGATTTTTTAAGATTTCTGAGCAGAAAAATGGCACATACGGGACTAGAATCCAAGTTTGCCGATCACTTGTCCAATATGTTTTTTAAAATATGATCTTTTAGTTATAACTCTGAAGCAAGTAAAGAAAGACAAATGGACAAAGCCAGACAAGTACCTACTTTATCATCCCATCCCGTGTAGTGTCAGATGCATTTTATGTGAGAACACAGTTTTGGACCAGCTTGTTGCTCCAGGCCTCGGCAGACCACACACAGGTCCCATGGAATCAAACTGCATATTGAAGTGGGCCAGTTTTCCAGAGAAAATCCAGTCTATCTTTGTCAGTATAATAAGGAAGTCCCCTCTCTTTTAATCCTATGAGGGATGTAACTTTGAAAGAACCAATCTGCTCTTTGTTCCCTATTTCTTCTTGGGCCCTTTTCTGTCTATAAAGCCATTTCTGTTCAGCTCCTTGGAACACTCATTCTATTTTGTAGAATGAGGTGCTTCCTGATCTAGAATCACAAATAAGATTAAATCTTTAAGTTAAATTTGTGGTAATTTCATTTTTTGACAATAGGACCTTTCCAAGTAGTAGTGATATTATTGCATGTTAGTAAGAAAATAATGTGCTCTTTTTATTCATTTACTGATCTTAATGTCTTTATTTTACTCTTCTTTTTAACCAACTTTGAGAAATTAAAATTGTATATACTTAAGGTGTTCTACTTGATGTTTTCATATACACAGACCTTGCTAAATAATCACTATAATCATTGTCTTACAGTTCCCTTTTATGATAAGAAAACTTAAGATCTTCTCTTTTAGCAAATTGAAAGTGCACAATTATAGCCATATTGCTATATATTATTTTCTTCCAACTTACAACTGCCTCACTTACCAAGCAATTTGGCAATACATATCAGGACACTGTTTTTTTTTTTTTTTTTTTTTTTTTTTTTTTCTTCTTCCTGTTTTTGGACCCTGTAATTTTTCTGAGAATCCAAACACAGGTAAAGTTCCAAAATATTTTTTTAGAAATCTTTATATATAAAGATGTTGATCACAGTTTTTTATAGGAATGAATAATTAGAGAATAATGAAAACTTATCACTAAAAGAACAGTTAATTACATTATTAAAACACCTATCCAATAGTGTTGGATTTTTGGAGCTGCTGAAATATTGATGAAGTATTTCAACAATGTTTATTTGTTGCAAAGCTTGCTTTTTTTAAAGTCAACTACAAAATTGTATTTGTAGTATTATCTCAAGTATGTAAACAATATACAAGAAACACATAGAAAAATACTGATTATACCAAATAATATCTGAGGTTACTTCTAGGTGATGGGAGATTATAATTAATTTCCTTATTTTTATTTTTCCATACTATTTCAATGTTTTAAAATCAATGTATATTATAACATCTTATTCAGAAGAAAAAGGAAAAAAACAAAAAGCCTTGGAGAAGGAGGTGAGCGACCTTGACAACACCACTATTACTCAGCAGAGTATCTTTTTGGATCCTTCTCATAGAAACTGCTCCCTGCAAGCCCGTCTTCTATTCCCTTGGCTCTCTTCCCAGTTCTTGATCTTGGCTGCTGCCTTTGATGCTCCCTCTGTCATCAACTAGTAAACTCCTTCTATGAGCCCAGCTTGCTCTGCACGACCTGGCGCTTTGCTGTTGTGTCACTTTTTATTTCCTGGTATTAATGCTGTTTTCTCAGAATTCTAGGTCTGGACAACTCGGGGATGGTCAAGGAGTGACATGATTACAGCAGTTCTTTTAGGAAGTCTGCTGGAGCAATGTGTCTCGGAGATTGGAGTGTGATAAGGACGCATACTCTTATTCCTCTTTTATGTGAGTAACAGGAATAAAGACTACACACTACATTTACAGGTCTCTTTTGTCCACTGTTATTTCTTGGAATATAGCAACTGTATCTTCTTGGTCTTTCTGGTGCCTAACATAGTTCTGATACATAGCTGGCACTTAATGAGTGTTTTAAATAAATGACTGAATGGATGGAAGGGCGGGTGGGTTTATGCTTAGAACTAAATTACAAGAAATTGTGATAGAAAAAAATGAATTGGCAAATCAGCTATACTTTCCACCCAGTGTAAATCTGAAGATTTGGAAACATTTGGAGCCTTTTAAAGATGTGTTTGGATCACCCACATAGTGCTAACTAAAGGTTACGTGATCCCAGGGTTATTGATCTAGATTATACATACTTGGGCAAAACAGTTTGGTTACTGTTTAGTTGAATAAATTTTCAGGATCAAACGGTCATAGATAAGTTCAAAGTATGGCATCAAATGTTAGTTAGTGCTTGAAGATCTTCTGACTCTTAATATGGCAATTTCGACAAAAGTTTACCCTTCCTTCACAATCTTCCTTTCCTCTGGACATAACACTATCACCTGTATCTTTCAAATTAGATCTCCCTCTCTCAATAGCCTCTAAAGGGAAGTCCTATTTTACAGGATTGGTTGGGTATCTGAATGCCCTCGGGGTTCCTGGGCCTTCCAGAAGCTAAGGTTATCCTCGAGGGATGGTCTGTGGCCTCAGTAACAGGGACTTGTCTCACACCTAATTGCTAGGAGGAATGCTTTCTACCATCAAGAGCCTTATGAATTGAACTGTCTGAGTCTGTAATTCCTTACACATGTGTCACCGCATGTGGCCATCTTGCCTTGAATACACTTCAATGCTGAGAGTCTGGCTGCACGCCAAGATCTGAAATCCTAAGTGGCATCCTGTCTTGCCTTGAATTTTCAACAGCTCTCCTAACAAATGCAAAAAGAAGTGTTTGTTTAAGATGCTCCATGTGATGTCTGTGTTCTTAAAAGGATACCAAAGATTGGAAAGAAGTATTTCTTTTTAAAAAAGAAATCTCTGATCAGAACTTAAAGCTAAACAAATACTAGAATCAAACACTCTTCTGAAGACTACACAGGAGTCCTGCTTTCATTTTCTGTCTTTTATTAATCCATGTTTCATTAATATCCTGCCACCTACATATTAAATCCAGTAGCTTTTAGATCTAAAAGATACATTTCATAGCTTCATTGTTGCTGTGTGTTTGTAAATTCGTACTGTGGTTAGGATCCTTTTCTGTGCTAGCATTGTATTTGGTTTGAGAATCTTGAATCATGTCATCTTAACATTTCTTATTCTTGTCACTCTAGTTTTGGTAGCCAATGGCAGGATTCTTGTTCATTAGAATTCTACAGAATAACATTCTATGTATCTTCTTTGATGTATATTTTGATAAATATCATACTATAATCTTTTAAGGGAAAATCAGAGGCCCTAGAAATCACCAATGAATTCTCCTGTTTTCATACAGAAATTTTTTTCTACTATTCATTAGCATTATCCCTAACAATTACATCTATTTTAAAATATGTTGGTGATAATTGTGTCACCCCATATTTGGCTAAAAAGAAAAATAATCCCCAAATATTATTTTCTCCCTAGCAAAGTCAACAATCTTATACAAAGCTATGTGTATACTACAACTTAATTCTAGGAAAATATTAATTTGTATCACTGAAGAACATTTAAAAAAGTCTTTCAAATTGAAAAAGGATATCATTTATGACCAATTCACTAGAGGAAAATAGAATTGAGAAGTTAAAAATTTTTTAACTTCAAATCATTTCCTCTGAATTTTGTTTGAGAATTCTAGCAATCATATAGACATGAGAAAAGTACCAATTAGCCCTGGTGAACAAAGAGGTAAGTTTTCCCCAAAGTAATTACAAAGAAATCCAAGATCAACTAAAAGAGGCCTATAGGAAATAATAAATTGTTGCATATCCCCTTTTACTCTTTGACCATTTTGAAAATGAGAGACCCATCATTTTGTCTACCCTCTTGATTAAAGGAAGGTTCAGAGGATACAGAAGAGATGTATCCTTTAGAAATGAATTTCTTAATTAAAATAGGATTTGAAAATCATTCTCTAAATTACAGACCTTATCCAGTGTATTATGCTGACTGCTGACAGAATTCCATAGTTTCAGGAGTACTCTGGACTGTCAGATTATTCAGGTTTGACTCCTACTTCAAATGTTTGCTGTGTGACCTTGGAAAATTCATTTAACCTCTGTGACTTAGCTGCCTTAACTATAAAAATGGGATAAAAATAGAAATTACCTCATAGGATTAAATGAGTTCATTTATGTAAAGCAGTAAGAATAATGCTATTGTGTTTTATGAAAAATGTTCAACATCATTAATCAAGAGGGAAATACACATTAAAACCATAATGAGATATCACCTCACACCTGTTAGAAAGGTCATTATCAGAAAGAAATGATAAGAAGTTTGGCAAGGAAGAGGAAAAAAGGAAACCCTAGTACGCTGTTGGTAAGAATGTAAATTAGTATAACCAATTTGGAATATAGTATGAGAGTCCCTCAAAAAATTAAAAATAGAACTACCATATGTTCTAACAATGCCACTTTGTGGTATATAGCTGAAGGAACTGAAGTCAGTATATCAAATATATATATATATATATATATATATATATATATATGTATATTTGCATTCCCATGCTTATTGTGGTGGAATCCACAGTAACTAAGATATGGAGTCAAGATAAGTATCCATCAGCAAAAAAAAAAAAAAAAAAGAAAAGATAAAAACAGGTTTATTTTCCTTTAAAAAGAAGGAAAGTATTATTTGTGAAAACATTAGTGGAATTGGAAAACATTATGCTAAATAAAAAGGCCAGGCATAGAGAGACAAATGATGCATCAACTCATTTTTCCAGGGAATCTAAAAGAGTTGAATTTATAGAAGAGTAGAGGAGGGGTTCCCAGGGGCTGAGTCTTGAAGGTAGGAAAGGGGGAGATGCTGACCAAAAGGTACAAAATTTCAGTTAAACTGGAGGAATAAATTTTCAAGATCTATTGCACAGCATGGTGACCATAGTTAATAATGATGTGTTGTGCATTTCAGAATTGCTAACAGTAGATCTGAAATGTTCTCAAAGCAACAACAAAAATAAATATATGAAGTGATGGATGATCACTGGCTTGATCTAATCAGTCCACAGTATATAAAACAGCCCTCTGTATTCACAGGATCCACATCTGCAGAGGCAACTATTTGTAGCCAGGCATGTTGGTGAGGTTGAGGCAGGAAGATCACGAATTTAAAGCTAACCTCAGCAACTTAAAACATAAAAAAGAACTGGGGATGTGGCACAGTGATTAAGCACCCCTGCTTTCAATCCCTGGTACAAAAAAAAAAAAAAAAAAAAAAAAACCTTCAGGGAAAAAGTGCATCTGTACTGAACATGTGCAGAACTTTTAATTGTTATTATTCCCCAAATAATACAGTACAAACAACAATTTATATTGCACTTATGTTGTATTAGGTATTATAAGTAATCTCAGAAAACTGGAAGGATACTGAAAGATGTAGATAGGTTGTCTGCAGACATTAAAGTGTTTTATACAATGGACTTGAGCATCTGAGATGATGGTATGGGAGATACTAGAATCAATCCCTGTGACTACCAAGGAATGGCTGTATATCAAGAAACATCTGACTGCACCCCATAAATATATAAAATTATTTGTGATTTTAAAATATAATACTTTTACTTATTAAGTAATATATTATCAATATACCAGTTTAGTAAGCTTTAGGGTTGCTGGAACCAAGATACCTAACAAGAACAACTTAGAGGAGGGAAAGTTTATTTGGGGCTTGTGGTCAGAGGGCTCAGTCCACAGACAGCCTAGTCCATTGCTCTGGGCCCAGGGTGAGGTAGCATTTTAGGGGTAAGGGCCCAGCAGAGGAAAACTGCTCAGTTCATGGCAGGGTTCAGAATGAAAAGAGGCAGAGTGGAGAGAGAGGGAGAAAAAAGAAGAGAGAAGAGAGGAGAGAGGAGAGAGAGAGAGCAAGAGAGAGAGTGAGTGAGCAGTGAAAAGGCTACGGGGAAGATGAATCCTCCCAGAACATGCTCCCAGTGACCCACCTCCTCCAGTCACAGCCCACCTGCCTACAGTTACCACCCAGTCAGTCCATTCAAACTAGGATGAACTATTTAGGTTACAGCTCTCATAATCTAATCATTTATCTCGGAATTTTCCTACTTCAGCAGGAGCCGTTATCCAAACCATAACAATTATCAATACTGATATATATATATACGTATATATATATATATACACATATATATACACTGTCACTGGATTCAATGGAAAAGTGCCATACCTTTGTGTGTTAGTTATTTTCTGTCTTGTGACAAAATACCTGAGATAATCATCTTAAAGGAGAAAACTGGTACAGCAGATCAGAGTAAACTGAAACCCAAATGTTTTCAGAGGTGAGGTCTGTGAGAAAGCAGATTAACATAGCAAAACCTCACAAAGGTGCGTGAATTTCCAGCACCCTATCACAAAAATATGGGGTGTAAAAAGGTTTTTTGGAGTCCCAGAAGTAGTTAGACTCCTAGATTACCCCTCCTGGCAAAGTTGGAGAAACACTCTCTATCCCCTATTCCCAGCCTGGAACCTGCAAAAATATTTCCTTTTGGAAATACTAAATCAGGAAGACATGGATTCAGAGAAAACAGACACAGCTGAAGGCAAAAATGCCGTAACTGAAGAGTGGTTAAGTGAAAATCTACATGAGGGTTAATTTATGTGTCAACCTGACTAGATCAAAAGATGACCAAATAGCTGGGTAAACATTACTTCTGAGCATATCCGTGAGGGTGCCAAATAAAGCAGGCTCTTGGCATCCAGATGGGTAAGGATCATCTAATCCATTCAAGGTCTGAATAAAACAAAAATAAGGAGGAAGGAAGGATTCATTCTCTCTGCCAGACTCCTTGAGCTGGACCATATTTTCTTGCCCTTAGTGATTCTGTCCCAGGAGAAGAGTGGTCTCCAAAGAAGGGTTCCAGGAGTTCCAAGAGAGAAGGGGGAATCTACTCAGGAATAGTAGGGCTCTTTGCACTTAATGGAAAAGAATTTCACTGTCTATGCCAGTTAGAGGCACAGACAGAGACTTACTGAAAATAGATACATATTTAAAGGAGAATGCAAGCCCTCTCAAGAGTGAAAGATGCGATTTGGGGGTTCCTGGCTCTCCTTTCAAAGGAAACTTGGGGAAGAATGATTACTGGAAGGCATGCAGGAATGATATTAGTCCAGTGATCTCAAGACAGTTTCTCATGGTCTGGTCAATCTCATGATCATCAAAGTTGATGTGATCTTTGTTAGCTTACCAATAGAGAGTGCTAAGAAGTCCCCAAATTATGGGCTCCTCCAGATATAGTATTTCAGTGGTGTGTGGAGGTTCACATCTGTAATCCCTGCAGCTCAGGCAGTTAAGGAACAGTAGGCCAACGCAAGAGGATTTCAAGTTCAAAGTCAGCAACTTAGCAAGGCCCTAAGCAACTTAGCAGGATACGGTCACTAAATAGAATATTTTTAAAAGGGCTGAAGATGTGGCTCAGTGGTTGAGTGCCCCTGGGTTCAATTGCTAGTACCAAAACCAAAATCATATCTCTCTTTATTTAATCTATTTATGGAGGAGTGGGTGTTTGTTAGCTTTTCATGACTGTAACCAAAATACCTGATAAGAACAACTTAGAGAAGGGAAAGTTTACTCTGCCACACAATTTCTGAGGTTCAATCCACAGTCAACTTCACAGCTCTGGGCCCAAGGTGAGGCAGAAGATCATGGTGAAAGGCATGGCAGCCAGGAAGCAAAGGGGGTGTGGGGGAGGGGCCTCAGGGAAGATGTACCCTTCCAGGGCCTACCCCCAGTGACCCACCTCCTCCAGTCAAACCTCACCCACTTATCACCCCATTAGTCCACTCAAATTAGGATGGACTGATTAGGTTATAACTCACAATCCAATCATTTCACATTTGAATATTCCTCTGTTAACACAGGAGCTTTTGGGGGACACCTCATAGCCAAACCATAGTCAGGGGTTTTAGTAGTGCACAGGGAAATTTACAGATTTATTAGGATTTAGGAGTAACAGACCTGAGAGAAAGACTGGCTTGAGGAGAGACAGGCCTGGAAAAGTATATGGAACATCTGAATTAAAATCTTTTCTCCTTGTCCTTCCTTTATGCCTCCTTTCTACCTATTTCTTATTCCTTCTATCCTGCCTCAACCCTAGCTCACAGTCCTCCTGACTGGGACTAGAATCTGCACCACCATCAGTTCCTCAACAGCAACCTGGCTCTCAGAGCTTCAAACCATAGCACGTGCTTTCCTGGATATTCAGCTTGCAAACAAGCCTGTAGGATTTTGTGGGACTTTACAGATCCTCCTGTCCCACACCAGTCACATGAACTGATAATAGATAAATAACCTATTGCTTCTGTTTCTCTGGGGAAACTTAATACCATGTATATACTACAATTATTAAGATTCCCAGTTTCCTTTCCCATGGAGCTTCAAGGAAGTCATATATTCTCGAAGCAAGCAATTAGAAGAGTAATCTCTGGAAGAAAACAAACAGGCCCTTCCCCACCCCTCCATTCATCTTGCCTACCAGTTGACAAGCCTTTCCTAAGTCCACAAAGCACTGTTTCAGAGCAACACTTTTACATGTGAATTGACAGTGAAATCATCATACAAGTTGAGGAAAGACTTTAGCTTTAAGGACAGAGATCAAATATAAACCGACAGTCAATCAAAAGAAACTCAAAAGAATCAAAGCCAATGCAGTTATGTAGAAAGCATTTTAAAAACCCTGCAATTTATGTCTCTGTAGATAAAAGAAGCCACATCCATGAAAAAAGCATGTGATGATCTAAAAAGAACAGAATGAAAAGAACTCTCAAATATTGAAATATAACATTCAGATACATTTGTCTAATTAAATTGAAAAAGTACACAGAAAGAAGATATGAAGAGAAACAATAGAACAAAGAAATAACAGTCAAGGAGGTCTGACGTCTGAATAACTGATTCCTTAAAAAAGAAAAGCTTCAAAGCTGGGGACAGGATAGAGGCACTTACCAAATAACTAATAGCACAAAAGTTCCCGGAAATAAAGAACACGGTGTTTCAAGGCTGAAAACAGTCAACCAAGTGTGAACTCAATAAAAACAAGAAAAGACCCTTAATCAAGATATACACAATTTTCTTAGAACACTGGGTATTAAGAGGAGATCCTAACACTTCTTGAGGCAAAACACAGGGTATTTCTAGTATGGCAATGATGGAGTAGTGCTTCTCCAACTTTGAGGTGTGAAGGAATCAGATTCTGAGTCAATAAATCTGGAGAGGACCTGCGATTCTACTTTTTAAGACCTACCTTAAAGATGCCGATGCCGCATCACTTTAGATAGTCGGGATTTAGAGAACGAACTGTACTAAAAACGCCTGGAGGGGGTAGGGAGGGTAGAGAAAAGGGGAGAGATTGAATTATTTCTGGGAGATAATCGGGAATAAATTACTGAGAGGCAATATAGTATAGTAGGGGAAGGAGAAGATAAAGGAAAATAAAAGGTTAGTGTTTTAAATAAATATAAATGCAGGGGAAAATAACGAAAGGGCTCAAGTGAGGACAGGGTCATACACTCAACCTTGTCAGCAGTAAACATCTCAGGTCCACCTTTACCTTTTTTATTTATCTACTTATTTTTACTTTGAGACAGGGTCTTGCCAAATTGCTAGGGCTGGCCTCGACCTTGCAATCCTCCAGAGTACCTAGGGTTACAGGCACGGGCATGGGCCACCGCAACCCACTTCAGGTCCACGTCACGGGGACACAAACTCTGTAGTCTGGAGAATCCTGGAAGGTGCTGCGGCGGGCGGAGTGAAACCTGACGACGATCAGGCTCCGGTGGCAGAGTGGGCGGGGCCGTGGCCGGCGCCGGCTCCGGGCCTCCGAGGGCGGGGCATGGGCGGAGCCTTGGCTCTAAATTGGCGCGCCCGGGGCAGTGCTGGGATTCGGATTGGTGACTTTTGAACCCGGAAGCAGTCGGCCACCTTCGGAAGCAGCCGGACCTCGGGGCTCCGCTGGCGCTGCGGTTGCAGAATGGCCGGCGGCGGCGGCGGGAAGCGCAGGCCCGCTGGGGAGGGGCAGCAGGTACTGCCTGAAAGGTTGTGCGGGCTCTGCGGGGAGCTTTGGGGGTAGCCGGGTCATTTGGGGGCAGCACATTTAGTTCATCCCGTAATCATTGAGCGCCTGCTGTGTGCCCGGGAGCAGCGGTCTGCTGCAGGGCCGCTCTTTCCCGCCCTCCAGGGGATTGGACCTGGAAAGTAGTGCCTTTAGGTCTGCTGCCCGACTTTCCTTGGCTCAGTTCCTGGGGAAGCGGATTAAACCAACCAACGGTTCATGCATTCACCCAGCCACGTTGATTGGAAACCGACGGCGTCCCAGACCCTATGTGGGGTGCCACGGGTTCAGCATGAGCCTGGCGACCCCTGCCACATGTAGAGCCCCCAGCCTGGGAAGACCGGGCACAAGTGAATAAACGCTCTACGGTAACTGTTTTGCTTGAGATCATAACGCTGGCGTGTAGAAAGTGCTGTGGAAACCCTGGAGGATTTAACACGTTCCAGGAGATTGCTAAAGAAGACTTTTAAGACAACTGGTGTTTGAAAATGTTTCTTCAAGGCAGAGAAGAAAAACAAGGGATCCTTTGACATAAAAGTGTAGGGGATTTGGGGCCACATAGGAGCATTCTACCTGGCAAGAGCCTGGGAGATGGGAAAGTGAGAAGGACTGATCATAAAGGCACTATTGAGGTCGGACAGAAAGTATGGATTCTCTTACACAATTTCAGTAAGCACTGCAATAGTAACAAGGGAATTAGGAAAGAAGCGTCATTGTGATATCTAAAGTTTTACAAAAATTAATTTGAAGCTGGTTAAGGACATTGTTTGAAAGCTTAATTAACTGTTGAGAGGGCTATGGTTACAGGCATTCTTCATGTTGAGGCATGCTTTTAGGAATACCAGGCTAAGTGTGCAGTCTGAATAGGACAGCTGTCTCAGATTGTTAGTTGTTAAGGATTTGGAGATGCTGAACTAGTGTGTGATTAAGGTAAAGCTGAAAAATCCTCTTTGAAACTGGAGTGAAGAGCTGCTTTGGCTTGATCAAAAATGAAATAACAGGTGAAGATGATCCTATAGAGACTTTCAGTACTAACAAAAGAGCTAGCTAAGATTATTCAGCTTGTTTTTAAATATAACTTATTCTTCCTAACAATCCTGTGATACAGGTATTACGTATTCCTTTATTATAGATGAGAGAACAAGGCACTGAGAAGTAACTTGCCCAAGGTGACAGCTGGAAATCAGTGGAGTCAAGTCAACCCAGAAAAATCAATCATTATGCAAAATTGCCTGTCAGCAAGGCACATTAAGGCTTTTTAACATCTTAAAATTGAGCCAAAGACAGTTAAAGAAGCAGGTATCAGTCAGGACTTCTTGTTTCTACTGTTTTTATTTGTAGTTGGAGAAACAACATGATGAGGTAGTTAAGAATCTGTTCTGGAGCCAGGTTTAAACCTTGGGTTAAATCTTTGCTCTTCAATCTTCTGGTTAGGGACGTTCGGAAAGTTACGTAACTGCAAAGTCCTTGTTTGCAAAGTGTGGATGCTAGTATTAGCTCATAAGCTAGTAGTGAAGATTAAAGGAGATAATCTGTAGAAAGTCCTTAGAATGGTGGTAAGACACAAGTTCACAATAAATATTACTCCTTTTTATAATTATTACTATAAGTGTTATTGTTGACTTCATTATTGTTTTTGATTCATATTTCAATATTTTTGTTCAATTTAATAATTTAATGTCCTTGGACAGAAGCATTATAAATCTGGCTGTAATAAACTTATTGGTCAATTTCTGGTCCTCTTTTACCTTGTTTATTTAATAATATAACAACTGGAAACCCAATGCCCAGCCCAAGAACTGAAACACTGACAGTAGTGCCACATGTACATATGTTCCTCCCCATCCTTCCTGCCTAACTTGTAGTCCCTATTCAGTATAGCTAGCATCTGGAACTTTCTTTTTCTTTGCCTTTGTTTTATAGTTTATCACCTGTGAGCATATATATAATGTCTTTTTAGTTTGTGAATATTATAAAAAGGCTATCATGCATATAAAATGTTTTTTGGTGCTGGGTTTGAACCTAGGGACTTGCTAAGCAAGTGCTGTACCACTGAACTATGACCCAGTCCTTTTTATTTTTTATTTTGAGACATTGTCTCAAGTTGCCAGGCTGACCCTGTTATAGTCCTTCTGCCACTGTCTCCAGTAGCTGGGATTACAGGCATGTACCACACACCAGCATCAAACTGCATGTAATCTGGATGACTTTTTTTCTTCATTTAATTCTGTATTAAGATAGGTCCCTATTGCCATGTAACTGCATTTCCTTTTCACTAAGTGTAACATTCCATTGTTTGAAAGCCTTATAACTGCCGATTCTCCTGTCAATAGGCATTCCCTTTGTTCTGGTGTTTTGTTCTTGGAACAGTGCCATCCTGAACATTGTATCATTTAATTCATAAACATGTTATAGACTTTGATACATAAAATAACATCAGTAAACTTCTTGAACCTGTGGGAAAGTGGAAGAATATAAATATGTGAAACATCTAGGTCAGAATTTTCAACTGTAGCACTATTTACATTTGTAGCCAGATAAATCTTTGATGAGGAGATCTATCCTATGGATTGAAGAACTAGAGCAGCATCTATGACTTCTACCTCATTAAATGCTGCTAGAACCCTCCCCCCTAACTTATGGCAACCAAAAAGTTCTCCAGACATGTTAAATGTCCTTTGGCCGGAGGCAGGTAGGGGAGATGCCCCTATATGGGAAGCACTGATTTAGGTAGAATAAAATGGAAAGAACTTAATCCAGAAAGAAAAGATCTAGGTTCTTATAAAGAAAAAAATGTTTGCTACTTAGAAAACTAAAGATGGGTATCCCTCAACTAAGCATATTATCTTTGTAGAAATCAGATATCAGATATCTAATAGGCTTTGGAAAATCTAGTCTACTTCCGTTGCAAAGGCTCTAGGGAGATGTTTTTTTTAACCTACTTCTGGCATTAAAAGGCCTTTCCTGAAATAATTAAATTTTGCACCCAGAGTTTAGTGCTATTCTAACTTTGTTAGAGACTATTGATGCTTAACCTTGTTGCTCACCTTCCCTCTATTTGGAATGTCAGGAGAAAATTGTTCTAAAATGAAAGGCTTACTAATGCACTAAATAACCCTGAGGCAACTCTGGTTACACTTTGCTGAAGAAACATGTTTTTAACTGATTAATTCCCTTATATTCAGTTATTCATAGTTATTTATGATAATTTGCTTTTGATATGATAACTTTTTTATTCTTTGATACCAGGGAATGAACCCAGGGTCCAGGGCATTTGACTACTGAGCCACACATCCTCAGCCCATTTTTTATTTTTTGAGATGATCTCACAAAGTTGCTTAGGGCCTCCTAGATTGTTGAGGCTGCTCTTGAACTTGCAATCCTCCAGCCTCAGCCTTCTGAGTCTGTGGGATTATAGGCATGTGCCACCATGCCCAGTAGTGAAAAGTGCCTTGTTAAACAAAAGGCGTAATGACATTTTGATAACCAAAAGAGGCCATATTTCCATTTTTCTGCCTTTTATCCATTTTTTACTTTTATTTTTTTGTTTTCTGTTTCCATTATCTCAGAAAAATGTACTTAAAGACTTACTGTGTGGATTCCTCTTGACAACTATATAAACTGTTCTTTTTTTTTAATCTTTTTTATTTTTACAGACTACATTTTGACTCATTGTACACAAATGGGGTACAACTTTTCATTTCTATGGTTGTACACAATGTAGATGCACACCATTCATGTAATCATACATATACATAGGGTAATACTGTTTCATCCTACAATCTTTCTGTCCTCCACCCCCTTCCACCCCATTTTCCTCTACACCATCCAAAGTTCCTTCATTCTTCTCTTCCCACCTGCCACCCCACCTCGTTATATATTGTCATACACTTATCAGAGAAAACATTTGGCCTTTGGTTTTTTGGGCTTGGCCTATTTCACGTAGCATGATATTTTCCAACTTCATTCATTTGCCAGCAAATGCTACAATTTTATTCTTTATAGCTGAGTAGTATTCCATTGTGTATATATACCAGTTTCTTCATCCATTCGTCAATTGAAGGGCATCTAGGTTGGTTTCACAATCTAGCTATTGTGAATTGAGCTGCTAGGAACATTGATGTGGCTGCATCACTGTAGTATGCTGATTTTAAGTCCTTTGGGTATGAACTGAGGAGTGGGAGAGCTGGGTCAAATGTTCCTTTTTCTTGGTTCAAAAGAATTCCCAGGCTTTTACTCAGAAATACTGCTTAAAGAGTGTTTAGCAGGGGTGGGAGGGTAACACCTGTGACTCAGGAGGCTGAGGCAAGGAGGATCACCAAGTTCAAGGCCAGACCTGAGGAACTTTCACAAGATTCTGTCTGAAACAAACAAAACAAACCAAAAAATGGGACCCGGGAATGTAGCTCAGTGGTAGAATGTCATCGTCCCTGGATTCAATCCCCAGTAGCAAAACCAAAAAAAAAGTGTTTAAAAGCACATTTACACAGAGAACCCAGAGAGATGGGTGAATAAGAATGAGCAATGGTGTTATGCAGGAAAATTGCTGAAATTGCTTTTGGAGAACACAAAGTTGTATATGCCAATTTTCAGTGTGAAAAGGCAGTTGATGTGAAGAAGAGTAAATCCTGTGAAGCTGATGTCTCCAGTGACCTTCGCAAAGAAGTAGAAAATCATTATAAGCTTTCCCTACCTGAAGATTTCTAACCACTTCTGGAAGTTCTGTGAAGAACTTGATCCTGAAAAGCCAGCTGGGTGTAGTTGCTCCAGAAATTCGGCTTTCCTACAAATGAAAAGGATAATAGAACTTGGACAAGGATAAAAATAGTTCATAGAAAAAAAATATTTCCAATGTTGTTTCTGATAAGTGTTAGTACTATAATACTATGCTACTGTCACCTATTATACTAGGAGAGGCAATTTCGTGACATTCTTTCATATAAATGTGAAAGAAAACAAGCACTTTCACTTGTCTTATGAATTAGGTGAACTCAGAATTATGTTCAAAGATTTATTGAAATAAATGTGAAATAGCTAAATGTCCATCAACTATATATCTACTCAGTATATATTAATAGTTCAAAAGAATGAGGCAGATTTATATGAAATGATAAAGTATCATGCCAAAAATACATTAAATAAAAAAGTATAAATTATGCTACCATTAATTTTTTTTAAAGGTCAGGGACATACCCTCATGTACCTATGTACTTTTCATGTGCTTACTGTTTCTGAAAGGCTATACAAAAGATTCACACTGGTTTGCATTGGATCCACTTTTCACTGTACACTTTTGTACAGCTTAAATTTTTAAATTAGCACTTTCATACAATATGTGGGTAAATGTATATTGGTACATGCCCTGAAATTTGGCAATATATCAGAACATTTAAACTATGTAGCATTTTCTCTTAAAAATGGTCATGGTAGTGTGCAAACATTAGCACAGATGTTCGCTGAAGCTATTTTGGAATAGAAAAAAATTAGAAATAGTACATGCCCTTTAGTAGGAGAATAGATGGATATTTACTATTCTATGCATACTGTATTAAATCATAACATTAAACAGCATGAGAAAATACTCAAAATTTAAATGGGGACAATATGGAGGACAAAAAGCAGATTATAAAATGGCATGTTCTCACTTTTAAAATATTTATATCTGTTTGCAGTAGGGGAAAGTGTGAAAAGTTATTACTATATACCAGGCTGCTAACCTTGTTGTCTCTGGTGAGTGAGATGGGTGGTTTTGGTTTTCTTGTTGCTTTAAAAATGACATATGCTACCTCATGCTCCAGCTAAGCTGAACTTTCTCCCCACTCAGACTGTTTCCATGCTTTTAGTCACATTGTTGTCTCCTAAGGATTTTCTTTCTCTTTTGCATCCTCTCCTTATGTAACTAGATCCTGCCTGGAGTGCTTACCTCCTCTCAGAGAAATAGCAGGGGCCCATCTAAAGTTAAAAGTTGTACCTTTGCATAGACTTCATGACTTTGTGGTTTTCTTTAGCACTGTACCCCTGTGGTCTGTGAATGGAGAAAGAATGAAATCATGGAGGATTAGGGTTGGCCAAATAGATTATCAGGGAGTTAAGGGAATTTGAAGTGATAATTAACTGAGGTAAAGCAAGAAAAAAAAAAAAAAAAAAAAAAAAAAAAAAGAAAGAAATGTTTTACCATTCTTTTGTTTTTTAATATTATTTTTAGTTGCAGATGGACACAATACCTTTATTTTATTTATTCATTTTATGTGATTCTGAGGATGGAACCCAGTGCCTTACACGTGCGAGGCAAGCACTCCACCACTGAGCTACAGCCCAGCCCCTGTTTTACCATTCTTAATCTGCACCATTTGCTATCTGTTGTCTCTCCCTTAATCTATGTATTTGGAGCTGACAGCAGTGTAGTCAGGAGCAAGGTGTTTCTGGCTCTGTTTTGCCTATAGCAATTTAGAAGTCTTACTTTGGTTGAAATAAGAACCAACAGGAATACTTGAAGTACTAATCTAATTCATTGTAAATTTAAGAGGAAATCCTAAAACTCTTAATGATAATGCCTGATTTCTTTACCATGGAAATTTTTACAAGTAACATCCTTCATATATGACTGAAGCTTTTTGTTTTTGTTTGTGTTTTGTTTTACTTTAGAAGCTCTTTAAAGAAATAATCTATTTAGAAGTAGTTTTACGAATAAAAGGGCTGTATTTCCTGTTTGCCTAAATAAACTTTTTTTCTCTATAGATTCACTTTCCACAAGTCTTGGACTTCGGTTAGTGGGTCCTTATGATATCCTGGCTGGAAAACATAAAATGAAGAAAAAATCAGTAGTCTTGAACTTTAATCTTCACTGGAGGTTTTACTATGATCCTCCTGAATTCCAGACCATTATTATTGGTGATAATAAAACTCAGTACCACATGGGGTACTTCAGGTAAAGGGTCTTTTCTTTTTCTCCTCTAAAATATGGCTACTACTGTCCTGCTAATGAGTATAAATAGACATTCACTGGCATTACCAAGGTGAAAGACTTATTTCCCCCTTGTTGGTCATTATATGAACCAACTGTTTTTCTTGCTATTGTAACTTTTTAACCTACTCTAGGATAATGACTCTTCAGGCTAACACTCATGGGTTTTTCCTTTGTGGTATAAACCGCTTTTCCCTTTTGGGTTCAGAAAAATTCCTTTAGCAAAAGAACAACTGCTTTGATTTAAATAAGCCAGGTGCTTTCAGGGGACATGTTGGCAGCTGGTAGTTTAGAGTGGGCTGTAGAATTGGAAAGATTGGTTCTACTATTAATTATCTTGGTGAGTCTTTAGTGACTATGATTTTCTGTGACTCAGTTTCCACTCCTGAAACAATGGGCATAGTAGTTGTATGTACTTGATAGGAATGTTATGAGGATTAAATGAATATGTGCAGATGCTTTAGAATGTTAAGAAATAAAAGTAGCTTGAGGTGGAAAATACCTTGTCCACCTGTACCAATAGAGATCCTTTAGAGATTAAATATAAGATAAATAGAGGAAAAGATAAAATGTGCCCAGGAAGAAGTAAACAGAAGAATGCTCATGAGGCTAGAAATTGGGTCATTTGGATTCTGTTTCTGACTTTGACATTAACTTGCTAGGACCTAGGACAAGTAACCTAACATCTCTCTGTTGGTTTCCTCAATTTTACAATAAAATAATTCAATTACATACATGAATAGAATAGTGTCATCTCTAATGTTTATAATCCTCTGTCCTGTTTTTTAGTTTTCCCACCATTTTCTTAGCCTCTAAAATAGTGGCGATCAATGATTGTGTATATTTTGTGTATAATTTTCCCTATTACTTTTGACAGACCTATTCCCCCTTTCTTTGTGTTTGGGTATAAAAGTAGGAACTAAAAATCTTAATTTTAGTTTCTGTTGTGTAAATAAGATTTGTCAAAGATATTCCTAAGAAACTTGGAGCTAAAACCTAGAGTGTTTGTTTTTACAGGTAAAAATTGTTATCTGTGTACCTAAAATTCTAGTTAACTGATAATGTAAATTATGGGCAACTGAATTTTTAATCTTTTCTTAAAACAGGGATTCTCCTGATGAACTTCCTGTATATGTTGGTACAAATGAAGCCAAGAAAAATTGTACAATTGTTCAAAATGGGGATAATGTGTTTGCTGCAGTCAAGTAAGAAAATATTTTATTTCAATTCTATTCGTAATTATCTGTTAGCACATTTACACTATTGTAAAGGGGAATTATGGTAACCCAAAGTTGTAGACTACTAGGGAGCATTTCCATGACTTTTGCTTTTTATTGTTAATATAAATATATTATCTTGGAATATAGCTGCTGATCGTTGAAGGTAGGATTTAGTGTAACTGTGTGTCACAGTCAGGAGGCAGTGGTTTGGGTGGTTTGGTTTTCTTTGGCACTTGAGTCCACACACCTAGTAGCTCTTTGAACTAAGTAAGTTGATTATCCTTTATGTCTCAGTTTCCTGATATATAAAAAGGAGTGAAGAATAGCACCACTAGAAATGTTCTCTAAGCCTTTTCTAATGCTCTACCCATGGCATTGTTATAGTGAACACTATAAACTTAAAAGTAGGTAACAAATAAAAGTGTTTCCTCCTGGGACCTGGCACTGGCTACAAAGAGAGGGATCAACAAGTGTGTTCAGGTACCACTGCAGCTGTTCCTTTTACTCTTGACCTTCTACCCTGCTGATAAAAATCTTAACCTGCTTATGATAAATATAAAATTATTTTGGGCATTAACATATTGTACTATTTACAGTCTTTTTAAAACTGCTTTGGATTGTGCTTTTGTATAAACTTTCCTCCCATGTTCTCTAAATTCATCTTAATACAGATTTGAAATGAACATTTTAAAAAATCTGTTGACCCTAAGTATATAACAGTGTCATCTGACTCTAAAAATAAAAAATCCTTTTTGGCATCTATATGCTGCTTTGACCTCTTATGCCAGACTTCTCTAAGGCAGCATGCCAAGTGTTAATATTCAAGCAGTGTTTAAAACCTGACCTAATTGTGGCTTTTTAAGCAATTCTTACTTCTCTAATATCTATAATTAAGACATACTACAAACTTAAATCGTATTTGTTCTTTTTGTGACTGACATTTTATTAATATTACTTTTCTCTTGTTTGAAGAAAACTCTTAGGAATTTTGAGAGAACCATTGGTAATGATTCTGAAGACTTTGTCTCATGGAATTTGGTGTTTTTATCTTAGCTTCTTTGTACTTAGTATAGTGATCAGCAATATAATGTGGACTTTTACTTCTTTTCCAGATTATTTTTGATGAAAAAACTTAAAGAAGTAACAGATAAAAAGAAAGCTAGTCTGTTGAAAAACATAGATGAAAAACTCACAGAAGCAGCCAGAAAACTGGGGTACTCCCTTGAACAGAGAACCCTGAAGATGAAACAGAGAGATAAGAAAGTATGATTTCAATCTGTTAATCTCTGACTGCTATACTGTTAGGCAGATATTTTCCTTGGTTCTTTCCCCCCTGCACCTTCTCTTCTCTAGCCCTATCCTAAAAATGTTGGATGCCATCCTTAAGAGACTCTCTGAATGGCCTTCCAGGGATCTCCAGGAGGAGAGCACTAGGCCAGGGGTCATATGGCTCCTGTAGGTAGGTACACAGGCTAAGTACATAAGCTAAGTCACTTAACTTGTGCCAATATCTACTACTCTTTTAATCTTGTCATATTCGTTAATTATTTCTTGAAGTTAAGTGAAAGCAGCTTTGTACATAATAATATTTACTTAAATTTCTTTTTTTAATGGCTAAGGTGTGTTGATTAGTACCAGGTTTTGTTTTATTTTTGGAGGAGGCTAGTTTTATTTGCAAAGTTAGGCTTTAGAGTGACTTGGTTAAGGACCTCGAAGATAGTTGTGTTTTGAGAGAGTGTGTGTTAAGATTTGTTAGTTTTCTCCAGTTAACATCTACACGCAGTCCTTCCTCTTTCCTTATTCATCCCATCACCATTTCCTTCTGCATTACCTGCAGTGTGAGGAAAGTGTGTGTAAAGAAACAAGCACCTCTGGGGTTCTGGCCCTTTTGGTTTTTCAGTTGTAAATTTCAGGGTAAGCTAACAGATAAGCTAGCAGAATTATGCCTTCTGTAAAAAGATTCTCTGGGAGTTTCTTCTTATAACCTCTGAGGAGGAAAGACCTTTGTCACTGGAATGCACACTTTCCATTCTCCTCGGCCTCTCACTGTTGTCTACTGGAGCTGGTTCACTGAACATTCTAAGCCAAATGAAGTACTTGTTATTGGTAAATAAACTAGTACTGGTGACAAGTGTGTACTTAGTTATTAGAAATCTGCTTCACTTCTTTAAACTACAGGGGTAGTGATATTCTAAGTTGTAGACACTAAATTACAGTCTTAGCAATTCTCTCTTTGGTCCTAAAGACCAAAAATAGTTTGCTAAAATTATATTGTAATGAAACTCATTACAATATGGTGTTTTTAATTACTTTAAGATTTTATGTTGCTCTTTCACCTTTCTAATTATTGTAGGAAGTTTCTTTCACCCCCTTTATTTTGTATAAGAATTGAATCCAGGGTTGCTTTACCACTGACCTTACGTCCCAACCCTTTTTATTTTTATTCTTATTCTGAGATAGTTTCAGTAAGTTGCCCAGGCTGGCCTTGAACTTGCGATCCACCTGCTTCAGCTTCCCAAATTGCTGGGATTGCAGGAATAGGAATGTGCCACATTGCCCCGCTTCTTCCACCTTATGACTTTAAGAAGGGTAGCAATTCTGGTCTTGTTATTTTGTATTATTAATTTGTCTTGACTAAAGATAGTATCTGTGGATGTAATAGTTGTTAGCAAATTCTCCTTTCCATATATATATATATATATATATTTGGTACCAGGGATTGAACCCAGGGGCTCTTAACCACTGAGCCATATTTTTATTGGTGCATTATAAATGTACATAAAGGTGGGATTCATTGTTACGTATTTGTACATCCACACACTATAACAATATAATTTGACCAATTTCATTTCCCAGTTTTTCCCCATTCCCTCCCCTTCGTCTCCCTGGTCCCTATCCTCTATACCATTCCTCTCCCTTTGATTTTCATGAGATGCCCCTCAATCAGCTTTCTTCTCCTTTTTCCTCTCTAGCTTCTGCATATGAGAGAAAACAGAGAACTCTTGATTTTCTTAGTTTGGCTTACTTTGCTTAACCTAATGTTCGCAAGTTCCATCCATTTTCCTGTAGATGCTATCATTTTATTTTTCTTTATGACCACATAAAACTCTATTGTGTATCAATACCACATTTTCTTTTCCATTTTCCAATCTTCCATTGATGGACATTCTGGCTGGTTCCAAAGTTTGGCTATTGTGAATTGTGCTGCTATAAACATGGGTCTGCATGTGTTGCTATAGTGTGCTAATTTTATTCTTTAGGATAAACACCAAGGAGTGGTATGTATTAGCAGGTTCCTTAGAGCCTTTTTTTTTTTTTTTTTTTTTTTTTTTCTGCCATTAACTGTAATTCTTTCCTGTAACTTTAAATAAGACATGATTGGGATCTAAATTTCATGTTTATACTGGTCCCCTTGCTCATGAGATTTCTTTTTACTATTTCTTTTTTACACATAGATAGTAAAAACATAAGTACAAAGGAAAAAAAAAGAACTTACAAGAAAACCCTGATTTTATCCTCCCTGTTGGTAAATATGTTTTTATATCCTTTTTTATTACATGTATGCTTGTTTTTTAAATGCTATTAGGAGATCTTAAATTCATATTTTAAAAAAAATCCTTAAAAGTGTAGTTCCACTCTTACGTGTTAATGACTTTGTCCTTAAGTATGAGAGTAATAAGAGAACCATTTTAGTATAATACAGCACTATGTAAATGCTCTTACACTGACAGTACCTTATGGTACTTTGGAATGCAAGTCTTGATATGAGTCACCTCATTTACCCCCACAAAAAAATCTGCAAACAGTAGGAATTACCCTGTTTTACAGATAAGCACACTGAGGTTTATAGAGGCTTTTGCTTTGTCCAAAGTACTGAGAGATAAGTTTAGACTTAAGTTCACACCTTCCTTGCTGGTATTCTTTCCATTCTATCTTCTTACAAATTAACTGTATGCCACTTTACATTTTTAATGCCTAGATTTCTTCATTTTAAAAAATGGACATTTGTTAAATAATGCTATAAAATGAAGGCATCTCATTCTGTCCACATATGACCTAATGCCTAGGAATTTCACCTACCTTATACAGGGTATCTATATAGGGTTATTCCTCATAACATTAGGATTCTGATATTTGCCAATAGTTGATACCTCTTTATGGATAATTAGGTCAGTTAATCATTTGTGAAAGTATGTGTATATAATGGTTTAGTTGTGCGTCATTCAGTCTGAGTGGGAAAGAAAAGTCAGTACCACCATCATCTTTTTCTTTCATTATCACTGTTTTATGGCCTGCTTTTTACACATATAAATATATTATGAATATCACTTATAATTTTGAATGGTTGCTGAGTATGGTATTTAAATCCAAGTTTAGGTCTCTGGAAATTTTTCATGATTGCAGACAACCATGCAGTAGATACCCTTTTTATATCTTTGCACACTTATCTGATTATTTCCTTAGAAGCAAGTTCTACACATAGGACTGCCAGGTCCAAAGTATTTTAAGGTAGTTATGTGTCTGGTTTTTCTTGGCTTGTTTTGTAGGGTTTTTCTTTTCTTTTTTTTCAATCCTTTTAGCTTTTTCCATGCTGATAGTTATACTTCATTGTTTTAATTAGCATTTCTTTAATTATAAAGAAGTATTTTTTACCTCTGTCTTGCAGTTGTCTTTTTTTTTGTGACCTGCCTGACTTTGCCCATTTTTCTATCAGGGTTAGGATTATTCTTATCCTTTTGTTTTAATTTGAGTGTTCGTCTTTTTCAAGGCTCTCTTATAGTTTAGAGACACTAATTTTATTTTATTTCTTTTCTTGGTACTAGGAGTTGAACCCAGGGACTCAACCACTGAGCCACATCCCCAGCCCTTTTTATATTTTATTTAGAGACACGGTCTCATTGAGTTGCTCAGGGCTTCGCTAAGTTGCTGAGGCTGGCTTTGAACTCAGGATCCTCCTGCTTCAGCCTCCGGAGCCACTGGGATTACAGGCATGCGCCACCATGCCTGGTTATTAATTTTACTGTTTTATGTTTTGCAGTTATTTTCCATCAGTTAATTTGTCTAAATTCTTTTATGATTTAACTTGATATTTTTTTAATATGGTCAGTCAATTCTTTTCCTTCTCCAACACAATATTAGAAAAAATATTTACCTCACAGTAGTTTACTTATAGGTTTGTTGTTATATCAATCCTAAAATTCCAGCTGCAATTTTTTGAGAGGTATAAGGCCATAACTTTGTTTTTTTCCCCAAATAGTGAGCAGTTGTCTGAAAATGTCCTGGGCAAAAGCTATTCTTATTGGTGGCTTAATAAAACACAGTGTCATATTTTTTAGGGGAATTTTTTTTTTTGTCCTGGGGATTGAATTCAGGAGTGCTTTCACTGAGCTACATCCCAAGTCCTTGGTTTGTTGTTGTTTTGTTTGTTAGTTTGTTTTGAGACAGGGTCTTACTGGCCTGGGACTTGGAATCCTCTTGCCTCAGGCTCCTGAGTTGTTGGCTTACAGGCTATGCCTGGCAATAAAACAAAGCAGCAAAGTGGGCATAGGTGAATGAAGTAACATACAGAGACATAAATGAGAAGATTTTAAAATTAGAGTTTATTTGCTGGGTATTGTGGTATACATGTGTAATCTCAGCTACTCAGGAAGCTGAGGCAAAGAATGGCAAATTCAAGGCTAGCCTGGACAACACAGCAAGACCCTGTCTCAAAACAAAACAGAAAGGAATGGGGATATAGGTTTGTGATAGAGTGCTTCCTAGCACGCACGAGACCCTGGGTTTGATCTCAGTACTGAAAAAAACGTTTACTTTCGAAACATGGCCTTCTTCTGTCTTGGAAGCTCTCCCTGGACTGCACAAAGAAGTAGAATATTGAAGCAGATGTTTTAGTAAAGGAACAACCTAAAACTAACACCACTGGTGTGAATTAGAAGAAGAATGTTGATTGGAAGGATGATGATGGTGGTGGTCCTACTCGGGCCTGTTTTTCTCTCTGATGATTACCAGTTAACAAAAGCAAAGGTTATATGATTTGCCTGCAGAGAGCACCACATAATTAGAAACTGCCCTGTTTTGGGGAAGCTTGTAAACAAGCCTAAATTTTCCAGGTAAAAATAGGGAGTGATTTTTGGCAGGATACATGAGAGAAATGCTATTCTCTACCTCTCACTAAAAGAACCCTGTTCCTTCTGTCTTCCTTTTAAACCCAGGTTCTTATGCTTTCTACCTGGAAGATACATTGACCTTAGGGGAAACCCATATTCTGACCTGCTTCCTGTTAATAGAAAGCACTCGGGTTCCTTCCTAACAAATCAGATACAGATTTAAAATGACCAGCACAATTAATAAAAGTCGTTTATTTCATTCTTTTATAATTGTTTACACTTATAAAACAAGTTTTTGACTTTCAGTTAATTCTAAAGGAGACAGTATTGAATTTTCACCTGAGTCCAAATTTTCTGAAGTAAAGTATCATGAAATGTTACATTTCAATAGAAATATTCAGGGTTTGTGTGCTTATTTTAGGTTTTTCTCTTTTTCCTGTTGTTTGGTTTGATTTGGTCTGTTTGCCATGATTTAATTTCCTGTTTATCTTTTTCTTTGATTTAGGTTGTGACAAAGACCTTTCACAGTGCAGGCTTGGTTGTTCCAGTAGATAAAAATGATGTTGGGTACAGAGAGCTCCCTGAAACAGACGGTAATACGTTTTATATGTAAACATATGCAAATATGTTAATATATATGGAAGAAGGTTTTTCCTTATATTTAGAAATTAGGTAGTCATAAAGAGCAGACTCAGGTTTTAGTCAGTCATGCCTGACTTAAAACTAGGTTCACAGCAAATTATTTAACCTCACTAAACCTTGTCTTTTTCATCTGTAAAATGAGATTAATGACGTTCACTTCATAGAGGTATTTAAGTAAGAGTATAAAGTGTTTGCATATAGTGCTTGCCTCGTAGTGCTTAAAGTACGCTAATATGTTTAAGAATTTAAAGAATTTTAACCTGTCACTTATATTACTTTTTCTTAGCTCTTTCAGAACCTTTGACATTAACTTGCAAAATAGTGATTTTTGAAATAGTATGCATTTGTATAGTTCATTGTAAACATTTCATAATCTGCATGTAAAACTTTTTAACTTTCATAAACCCAAGATCCTGAACTACTCATACATAAGTAGAAAGCCACTTTAAAAGTGAACTGCTACACAAAATCTAATTATTGCTGTTTAAAAAAAGAATTGAAATCACTTCTCAGCTCTTTTTTCTTCCCCTTCACTCACTTCTTATGAGCATCCCCGTTGGTATTCTTTTATTTATCATCCTGTTTCAGAAACCATATAACTTAACAGGAAGTAAAAATTAGCACCTTCTCAAGTGAAAACAAGTGTTCTTGCCTAGCACACATATTTGACCATCCATTTTTCAGAACTAATTTACATTGGTAATTCTAGTCTCTGGTGATGGACCTGGGAGTCTGCTTTTTTTTTTTTTTTTTTTTTTTTTTTGGGTGCTGGGGAGTGAACCCAGGGACTTGTGTACCAACTGAGCTATCTCCCTGGCCCCGGGAGTCTGCATTTTAACCAGGTCTCTAGAGGAGCTGTTCTTAGACTTTGAGATTGAGATGTCTTATATGACAGGTATTCATTTGTAATCATTTTTTTCTGTACTCGTACCACGTTAGAGGAATTGATGGGGGAAATGAATGTGGCTGAGCTGTTGAGTACGGTGACCACTAGCCACCTGTGACCACCAGCACTTCAAATGTGGCTGCTGTGACAGGGACAGAATTTTTAGTTTTATTTTAATGTAAATTTATAAGTTGAACTGGCATTAGAAGTTTTTATATTGAATATATATTTAAATACTATTTTAGAAATACTAGATTAAATATTTTTAATTTCACTTTTTTCTTTAATGTGGATATTAGAAAAATATCAATTGTATAATTAGTCTGTTTTATATTTATTTCCTTAGACAAGCTGATCTGTCCCATATCTCCTCCCGGAAGCCAAAAATAATTGTTCTCTGATGGGGAAGGAGTGTGGTCCCTATCTCCTGTTGTACAGTCTCTTTCTTGTATCCTAAGTGACCTTCTCTTCTGCTTCTCTGGTCACTAGTCCACTCACAGCTTTAAAAAGCATCATTACCATTTCATTTGGGCAAAGTTGAGAGTGTTCATTATAGAGACAGCAGTACAAAACTTTTGGGGAGATTTTAAATCTTGGTGCCCTGGAATAAAACCTGTTGTCTTACCTTAGTTGTGGTTCTGGAATTTTATGTTCAATATTAAACCTGCTGTTGTAGGTATTAGGTTATTTTGTGTCTTAATTATTTTTTAATGAAAAGTAGTAGAAAATATAAAATTAAGGATCTAATATCTTCTTGTCTTGCCAAGTGTTGCTTGCCAGGAGGTGAAATTGATTGGCAGTTTAATGTGTAACAGGAACCAGCAAGTCACAATTAAATTTTTTGCTCACCAGTATTCTCTTTGAAGCTTCCTACATTATTATTTTAACCTGGCAAATAAGATGCCCTTTAATGTACATTTTTTTTTTCAGTACTGGGGATTAAATTCAGGGATGCTCTACCATGGAGCTACAATTTTATTAATTTTGAGACGGTCTCCCTAAGTTGCTGAGGCTGGGCCTTGAACTTTTGAACCCACTGCCTCAGTCTCCCAAGTCCCAGGGATTACAGGTGTTTACCAGCATGCCCAGTTTATGGCAAAATCTTAAATGTTGTTAATTCACTACACAAAATGCTATATACATATTATGTAATCCTCACCCAACTCTTTAGATTTTATTTCCATTTTCAGAAGGGAAATAGGTCCACAGTGTTTATTTGTACTAGCAAATGAGGGAATTAGATCTCCTACTTGGTCTTTCTGTTGTGTTTATACTGTTACCCAAAGTGAGAATAATTGCTTAGACAGTTACCTGAATCTTTCTCAGACAAAACCACTGTGGCTTAGCGTAAGTATTCCAGTTGGTAGCAGTGACAGAGTGCAATAGGAATTAAGTATTAGACCTCCCAGATCATTAAATCAAGTGTTTTGAGTAGTAACATTTAAGCCTTCGTTTTTGAGTCATTTAAATATTCACGTAATTAAAATTGGTCTTCTGTTCAGTGAATTTCTGTAGAATGTTTTATTGGTGAAAGAGCATGTTTTATCCTTATATTGATACTGAGCTGAATATTTTCATCTCTGTTCTTCAGTATTTTTCTAGCCTAGTAATTCTTATAAGTTGCTTCCCTTTTCCCAGCCCATATGATTTGCCAGGGACAAAAACTGAAAATACAATATCAATAAACTGTTGGTTAAAACAAATAGATCTTTACTTCCATACCAACCCTAATTGATTGCCTGGAGCACTGTGGCGAGATAGATTCTAAGGGTCCTGATCAATTAGCTGTATCTTATGAGGACAGGAAGGAACCACCTATTTTTAATCCTTAAGAAAGGGTTCTGAAGGAAGCTTATGCTTTTCCTTGAAATTATTGGCGCTGATTTTTCTGAAGAAAAAAAGATTGTGAAACTTATTTAAAATGTATTTAACTTTAAAAAGGTTTCAAACCAATAAATATCACTACCATTTTTAACTAGATAGTGAGGAATATAGGTAATAAAGGTCATTTATCCAGTGTGATACTAGATAGCAAAGGTGAGAAAGGGAACAAAGCACATTATGTCACCTCATATAACAGCATGTATTCTGCATGGTCATCATGACAGTCAAATGATATTCATATGCAGGTTAAAAATCCTGGTATATCTTCACTTCCCTCAATAATCACCATATTTTTTTAGCCAGTATTATCAGAATATTGTGCCTTATAACTTTAAATCACATGTCATTCTTAAGTGCAATTATTAATGTTTGAACCATTTCTTGTATCTCCTTGTTTAGAGATGGGTTGATTTCAGTAATCCATGCATTACTGGGTTATCCTCAAGGAAGTGCAATTTGTCAAAGTACTACAGTTTAACAAAAGGAAGTCTGATTAGATATTTAGTACATTCAGTCTCATTTGCATCCTGAGATCTGATGTACATTGGCATTCAGAAAATAATGAAAATGTTGAAAAAGCCAAAATAGAAATGTGAGGCCACTGATTTTTTTCTTATTCTTGAAATTTTTATTAGAGATTTTCTTTTCTTACTGCAAATTACACTTTCTCCATGGCTGTACTTTCCCATTTTGGTAAACATTTTGGTGAAGATTTAATTCTGCAATAATTTCTTGTCTTTTACATAGTTGTCTTTTTGTTGTTTTTTTATTCAAAAATCACTAGTTTTTAAAAAAATATATAATAATTAGGACAGGGTATTTTCTTCTTTTAATCTAGCTCCTAACACAATGCATGGCCTGGTCTGGAGCTTGTCAAGTTTTCTGTCTGGGGCTCCACAGCAAATGTTTTACATTTTGTGGGCTACAGTGTCTGCTGCATACTCCTGTTCTGGTTTTGTTTTCCAACCACTTAAAAAGGCAAATTTAAACTAACTGCCTAGTTTGAGGGCAATTAGAAGTGAGATGAAGCTGGGCATGATGGTATACACCTATAATCCTGGTGCTCAGGAGGCTGAGGCAGGAGGATCACGAGTTCAAAGCCACCCTCAGCAGAAGCAAGACGCTAAGCAACTCGGTGAGACCCTGTCTCTAAATAAAACACAAAATAGGGCTGGGGATGTGGCCCTGAGTTCAATCCCCAGTAACCGCGACCCCCTCCCCCGCAAAAAAAAAACCCTCCATTGTGAAAGTCACACTTTGCTAAAACAAGAAGTCTTTTCTCCTAAGCCATTTTGAATCCCAAGTAGAAAAATTTTAAGATTGCCATTCTAAACTGAAGCATGGCAAATTACTTAAGTGGCATCAACAGGACCAGTGTGAAGTCACGTGACAAAAAACCTCACATCCAGTCTTTTTACCTTTAAAAATGTTTATAATCTTTATAATTGTATAGATGATCTCTGAATCATTGATTTCTTTCAGCTGACCTTAAGAGAATTTGCAAGACAATTGTTGAGGCCACAAGTGATGAAGAGAGACTGAAAGCATTTGCTCCCATTCAGGAAATGATGACTTTCGTGCAGTTTGCCAATGACGAGTGTGATTATGGCATGGGGCTAGAGCTGGGAATGGACCTCTTTTGCTATGGTTCACATGTGAGTAAAACTCCACCTGCCACTCACGACTACAGACACATTTATATCCCCAAGTTCCAGCAGAGGTTGGGTATGGATTCAGCTTGTATATCAAAATGAACTTTTTGAAGTGATTTTTAAGCAGACATTCTGAAAGTATTTTTTTGAAATCTATCTTGTATTCTGGTGAAGGCAAATATCCAACATGATTTCTTTCAGATTAATATTACCTATTAGACAAATTTTAGGGGTATGCCGTTAAGTTTGGTAAGTGTGTTAGTGTGCATATGAGAGTAGGTACACACACCTTTCCTTGAGGGGTATCTGCTATCATACTTAAATTCTTAGATTTTTTTTTTTTTTTGTGTGTGTGTGTGTGTGTGTGGTAGTACTGAGGACTGAATCTAGGAGTGCTCCACCAGCTACATCCTCAGCCCTTATAACTTCTTGTTTTGAGACAGGGTCTTCCTAAATTGCCCATACTGGCCTCAAACTTGCAATCCTCTAGCCTCAGCCTCCAGTTTTGGGATTATAGGCGTGCACCATGCTATTACTATTATGAACATCAAGTATGATGTAAATATACTTTTTAGGCTAAAATATAGGAGATATCATTAATCATTAGATATCAATTATTTACTAATTAAATAAAAATTACTTCATAGCTAAATCAGTGCTTACTCAGCTATATTTGTCTCTAGGTTAAAAAAAAAAGACAGTGTGTAGTAGCTATTTCATGCTTCTGGGGCTAAACTGGATTTAAGTCATATCTTCCCAAGCTGTGTAATATTCGGCCATTTTTTCCAGCAATTTTGTATCTATTATATATAACATTTATCTGCCCATGTGTGCGTGCACACTACACACAGGCCGTTTCTTTCTCATTTAACCTCCTCTGTAACCTAGTCATAGAGGTAAAGCAGCTTGCCTGAGTTCACACAGGCAGTCTAGTTTCAAAGTCAGTGTCTGAACTGTAAGGCTCTTCATCATCTAGATATATTGTTAAAATGCAAAGTGTTTCAGTAGGTCTGGGATGAGACCTGAGATTACACACTTCTGACAGGTGATGGTAATGCTGCTCAAGGAGCAAGACTAAACCAATAGCTAACTTTAGCATGCATCAGAATCATCTAGAGGACTTGTTCATGGATTGGTGCTTCCCCATTCCCTCCCCAGGTTTGACACTGCTCTTGGGTGGGTCTTGATAATTTGCATTTTAGAAGTTATCAGGTGGAGTTGATGCCACTGATTAGAAGAGTGTATCCTGAGCACCCTGCTAAAATCGTATTATACTGCCTTTTTTTTGCCTATCTCATATGTGGTGGTTATCAATAAAAGTCATCAAAATGTTCAACAGCCAAAATGACAGTCACTGATCAACGAGGATGGTACTTAATCTGCCAGAAAGGACCTAGTCATAAATAAGTAGAGCTGTAAGATGTGACTCAGCTAAATAGCACACTTGTGAAAATAATACACAAGTAATGAAAAGGTTTAGCACAGTACTTAACTTCATGTGAAGTGCTAAATATTTGTTTACAAGTTATCAACAAAAGAATATAGCATTGCTAGTTTTTCTTTTGTATATATGTAAAAGCAGTACTGTAAAATAATTCAGGAAACCTGACTATAACTCTTAACAGGGATGAAGGCTTTTATTTGGTGGGGGTGGAAGAGTTTGAGGATAAAAGGGAGAGTGATTTGTAACCCTGTATTCGGCACACCTGTTCTTACTGAAGCTACAAAAGAAAAGAAAGCTTAATATCTTGACTGCTGAGAATACCCTGAAGAGAAGGAAAAAGGATTTAAGGGCACAGCTGGGGATGCAAAATTTTGATAAAACCTAAGGGGCTAGGGAAGCTTTTAACTTGGTTTTCTTCTGAATTTCCTTCAAGACATGTCATTAGTTTTAAGAGAGACATAATTGCTTCTTGGACAAAATGCCAGGTACCTGTCCTCGGATTCACTGTTCACTAATTGAGAGAGCAGTTCGTTATTCACTTTGGAAGTAGGCTTTGCTGAACAAGTGCTCTTTCATTGTATTGTCTGCTACTCTGAGTTTTAATGTTATATTCTTTTGTTTTTCAGTATTTTCATAAAGTAGCTGGCCAGCTTTTACCTCTTGCATATAATCTGTTGAAGAGGAATCTGTTTGCAGAAATTATTGAAGATCATCTGGCAAACAGAAGTAAAGAGAACATAGACCAACTTGCAGGATGAGTCAGTTTGCTTTGTTTGGTGTACAGTTTTTGTTTTGTTTTTAAGGAATTCAGAAAATAAATTGATGGAAAAATTAAACTTTTACGAGGCTTTTCTGGCCTACTTTTCTTTCACATGCAAATAATCGGCAGTCAGAGTGCCTAATTGGTGACACCCTAATTATATTTTGGAAGACAGCTAAAGTCATCCTCTGAATGTCACAGGAAGTCACTGTGTCCAATGTCTCTGGATGACTAGACTATCCTCTTACAGGAAATTCATTTTTAATACTGGTTGAGCATCTCTCACCCAAAACTCTGAAGTCTGAAAGTTCTTGAATGCTGACATGACACTGAAAAAGTTTTGTATTTTGGAACATTTTGGTTTGGGGTTAGTATGCTTAACTGGCAAAGCTTTATGCAGACATTACAAAATCTGAGAGACTGAAACCTGAAACACTTCTGGTCTAAATTATTTTACATATGAATTAGTTGCATGGGCAACTAAGAATTTGTTTCTTCTGAGTCCTGAGTTAATAACAGCTACAGCTTCAAGGACTGGGTTTTTGAGGGTAAGGAGAGACACAAGAGAAATAAACCAACAAAAGGCAACTTAGGACTCCTTCTGGAGTACCTGGCCTCAGGCCTAGTAAAGCTATATTTTAACAAGATCTCCATGAGTCGTGTTCTCCCAACAAGTAGTCTGGGTATCCCACTGTATGGGACTGAAAGGGGTCTCTACTGAAACTCAGACACCCTGGGCACTTAGGGGTAAGAAACGAAGGCTTTCTTTTCACTCTTTTGTTGGCCAGGTCTTCCCCACTGAAAGTTGAAAGGCTCCTGGCTACAGCAAGACCCTAGTAGAAACTGAAGTCCAGGATTTTAACTGAATTTAACGCCAGGGCCTGTTGGGGTAAAAAGACCTCTTTCCCTTCCTCTACTCTTATAGTTGCTTCTAAAGGGCACCTCCCTACCTCTGTTCTCTGTTCACTCTTTGTGTAAGCTTTCATGAATGAAACACTCTGACCCAACCTGGATTTAATAGAAAATCACTACCCGACTCAAATTTACTTAATGTGAACCTCTTGGAGGTCAACAGTGGAGTTCTACATATACTTGCAAACATGTATGTAGAATACAACCAAGGAAAGATTAAACTTATAAAGTTATCTGGGAGATAATATACATATTACTTGGCACTGACAAGACCAAGTTCAAACATTTACCTACTGGCTTAACTCATTTTGTGTAGACTACACTACTATTTTTAGTACTGATCTAGGCGATTCCTTTAATACACTGACTCAGTTCTTTGACTTACTCTTTCAATGATTTTACTAGGGTTGGACAAACACCTTGTCAGTACCAATAATGAAAACCTCCCCAATCTCAATTCCAAGCATCCTATCTAAACATCATTACCCATCTTCCCACCTTTTTTCCTCTAGTACCCCAGTAGTTTCTCAACCTGACCATACCCCATGATTCACTAATCTCATCTCCTTTTTCATTGTACCCACTCCATTCTGCTTCCTTCTTCACCCAGCCTTTAAGGTCAATCCCCTGTCATCCTATCATAGTCACACCTACAGCCTCAACTCCGTTTGATTGATACATACACACACGTGTGTGTGTTGTGTGAGAATCCTAAGCCAAATACGGAACTGCCCACTCCTTACTTGAATCTGCTCAGAATCAAGGAGCTGGAGAAAAATAACCATGCCAGCTGGTCTTATTTTAACCTCAAGGTGGCCATGCTAGATGGTGTTGATCCTGCTACTTTCTCATCTTTGCTCAAGCTTCCAACACTTCAGTTATTTTCACTGGGAAAACAGGAGCAATCAGAATAACCTCAATAAAATCTCAAGACCCATTATACTCTGCCCTCCTACATTTCTGTGAATGTCGTTTCGTGTCCTGCGTGTCGAAGATGTGTCCTCTCATCTACTCAAGGACCTCTTTCAGATCATTAGTTTTCCCTCTCAAATAGTCCCATAATTAGCAACAAAAGAAACTAAATTATCCTTAAAAATCTGATTTGTCTCAGGTTGTAAATTTTCTCTCCATTTCCATCAACAACGGCAACAAAAAAAAGCTGTAACAAAACTCTTTATAACATTCCTTTTCTAAATGCTTCACAGGAAGAATTATAGCTGTCTTTGATTCCTCACCTCCTAAGCTCTGTCACACCCAATCCAGAGAGTACGTTGCTTGCCGCCATCCCATGGACTCTGCTCTGGTCCAAGTTACGAGTCATGTTCACAATGGTCAACTTTCAGCCCTCCTTTACTTCTCTGAGCAACTCCTGAGGGTTGATGACTCCTTGAAATGGCTGTTCCCTGGGTTTAGATCACCGTTCCTTTCATGGCACGGTTCGCCACCCTCCCTCACTGGTGCCTCTCTTTCCTGGCTCTCCTCTCACCATATCTACACATAAATACATGTCAGTGCTCAGTCCTGGGACCTCTTCTCTGTCCTAATCTCATACTGTCTCTGGAAGATAATTCTCCTGTCTAGCTTTCAGGCTGGACCTTTCTGAATTTCATTCTCAAGTATACTGGTGCCTAATGACTCCCACTTGGAAGTCTAAAAGGCATTTCATATTTCACCGGATTATTCTAAGAGCCTTCTAATTGGTTTTCCTGCTTCCATCCCTGCCGCCTTATAGTCTATTCCCAAGAACAGAGAGATCATCTTGTCAGATTCCATCACTTCTGCCTCAATGGCTTCTCATTTTATTTAGAATGAAAGTCAAATTCCTATGCCTCCTACCTCAGGTTTTCACCTCTTTTCCTCCTGCCCTACCCCAACCACAGTGACTAACTTGGTACTTCTGGAAACTGGCAGGCATATTCTGCCTCAGAATGTTGGTACATAGTATTTTCTCTTCTTGGAACACTTTTCTCACAGATGCCATCCCCTCACTCTCTTTTAGATTTTTGCTGAAATGTTATTTTATCCCCGAGGCCCCTGCCTGATCACCCTCTATAAAAGTGGGGTGCATGCATGCAAAGATGCACATACCTTTTTCTCCATTAGAAAAACTAGTTAAGATGCAAATTTTTGCCCGCTTTTGTCCACATAATAATGTGTGGCATGTAGGAATCATTTTAAGTTGATGAACTACTAGTATTCTTCACCATATGACATACTATATATTTCTTTTCCTACTGGAATGTAAACTCCAAGAACACAGAATACTTCCTGGAACACATTAAGTTCAATAAACAATGAACACATAAGTGAATGATAAAAGAGCAATCCTAGACTCTTGGTGTTTTCCTTTGTACTGGAAAGTTTAATATGTTAGAAGACTACTGAAATCTCATTCAAATGTTTCTTACCACTCCCTTTTAAGACAGTTCAATTAGCAAATTTCCAAGGTAACTTTTTAAAAGCATGTAAATCATTTTACCTGTTTTCTTTTCATGCATACAGCATGATTTTTCTTAAATAATGACATTTTTTAGAGCTAAATGAAACCTTTCTGCAGAACTGCGACTTTCACTCACAATTGGGGGGAGTGCTAGCCTACTAGTAGCATGTGCTCCTGCTTTTCAGGCCAGCATCTACCCTTCTCCAGCCCCTTGCTTACAAAGCACAGAAATGGCTTTGTAACCTGAGAGAAGCATTGAGGCTGCCTGGACCAGGCGTACTGGCCTACACGGCATGGTGCAGCAGTACAGAGGGAGGACTGTCACAGGTGTAATTAAAGGCCAAACCACACGTTGTCATAGAGATTTTAATAGATTTTCTGATTAACTCATCACAGTAATCATTTCTACTGTAATGATATGCAGCTTTACTACACTAGTATAAATAAAAACAGATAAATACAGCTCTAGGCAACATCACAGATTAACAAACTAAGCATTCTTCATGAACCAAAACTGAAAACAATTATTAATTAAGAAGAGATGCTGACACCCTTGCCCATTCTCATCATACCTTCTCAAAAAGGGTACTCAAATAAGGCGCTACACTTATATTGGTCAATTAATTTGCCAATTAGCTAGGCACATGTATTTCATGGTCTCCACTATTTCATCGTTTGGTTGAAAAGCAGACAAACCTCAATGAATCAAAAAGAAAAATGGAACAGATAATACCAAAGAAAACCACTGAATGCATTAAAAGCACGGCACTTTTCCTGTACTTCAGCAGTGAGACACACCAGAGAGAGAAATATATCAAAGAAGAAAACTTAGGCTTCAATATCCACCCTGAAATGTCAGTCTCTGAAGCAAGATGAGCAATGAAAGCAGGACCTGAAATCAAAAAGGGAAATGTGGAAAATAAAATCCATATGCAGTTTAATGTACAACACTATCTGGAAAAACAAAAACAAAACAAAACTGGTTTCTCCTTCGAAGGCTTGTAACCCAGAACAAGCAAGTCATCCATTAGCCATGCAGAGGGTCCATACTCCAGCAGTGCCGTCCACACTGCAAATACACTTGAGACCACATGAAGACATACAGAACTATCATTCAGAAATGACTTCACTCTGGAGAGCTAAAAGAACTCTGAAGGGGCTATGAATAAAATTTGGAAGTCTGCCAAAGGGACAAAGTAATGAAGACAAAATACTAATTTTTGGCAGATAGCACAGCTAAGAACGTTTCATGAAATTCCTAAAATTTTTCTCAACTTTCAATCATCATCCTAATATGGCTTCATGATCTTATAAGTCTTCAAGATCATACAGATCTTAGTGATCTTACAGATCTTACAGGTATATTATTAAGAACTAGGAAGTGAAGAATCACTTTCAAAATGTAAAATGGCTCATTGCCAGTTGTGTTTCAGAGAATGTCTGTCTCCAAAAATTCACTTGCTATCAAAAATGCATAATCATGGGATATTTAGGCTAGTCCTTTGAGTAAACTGCCTTTGCCAATAGTGAATCAAGATCATGATTAAAACAGACATTTCCAAAGCCAAAAATTCCAAGCATACTCCAGTACATTTAACTCAGCCTGCAAAACTGTGCACTGTGGCTATTCAAACATTACTGAACCCTTCAAATATGGATGTGACTAACCCACAGATTCAAAGGTTATGCTCAGATTCTAATTTTCAATGCTACCTTTGAAATTTTGTTTTCATTTTAGGGTTTGAGTTTCTTAAAAAGGCTAACACTTTTGGTTTTAATCCACAAAGCAATCTGTAGTGTTTTTAATTTTCCAGTTTGTGGGTCAAAATAGGTCAGAAGACATAATCAAGAGATGGCAGTGGAAGATCAGAAAAAGGTTTATGTATGCACTGGATCACAGAGAAGTAACCACAACCTCTTTTTAACCCTTGCTCCCATTGTAAACTTTGTTCATATATCCATATTTGTAAGTCTGAATTAGTCTATAAAAATCACATTAAAAAGGTAAAATTATTTAAGTGCGATATTAACTGATCTGTATTTTATAAATTTTAATCCATAAAAATATAAATAAGAATGGTAAATTTTTAAGAAAAGAAATATACATTTAGTGCAAGTTATGAATTACATTTCATCTTCAGTGTCAGCAGTGAGATAGCTCAAGGAAAGAAAAGAATGACTGATCTAATTTCAAGAAAAAAAATTCCAGTGTTTTAACATGCAATTAATTCCAGATACAGCTAAACAGAACACTTCCTCCTTTTTACTGTCAAAGCAGCAGCATTTTGTTTAATTATGCTGAACAGCACTTGTATATTATAGAAGTAGTTTTAGAAATAGAAAATTTGCATAAGACCAGGTCACATTATCCATAAAGTCTGAGAGGAAAAAAATAAAAGAAAACTGCTTTATCCTTTAAAGTCAAGTTTCATTGTTTTTGATTCTGAACCACACAGCACACAAGCCAGGAGATTTCGTTCATGCTTCATTTGTGGAGATTTTACCTATCTGGCAGCCTTTGGTGTGGTGTGTGGGCACTGCTCCAAGCCTTTAGTGATGGTACAAACTACATGGTAATGGCACAAGAAACACTCCCTTCTTGTGATGAAACCTCAGTAAAATCACAGTACATCTCAATATGAGAAAGGACTGCTTCAAAAGGGTACACCAATTTAAAGAGGCTTTGTTACAGCTCGGGAGAGAGAGAGAAAGAAGAAATAAAAGGTCTTCTGGAATGTAGAAAGGTAATGCTTAGCTATACGATTCATGAATGAAACAGAACAGTTCTGATAAAAAAGGGCAAGACCTCGCAGTCTTACAGATGGCTCAATTCAAAGTAATCCCTGGAGGAACAGGGACCGATAGCACGTCTTCGCAACGCTGGAGTAACAGGCCAGGTGCTCCAGGGCTCCAGTGGGGTCTGGTTGAGACTCCAGCCTGCACTATCACAGCACGTCCTCAGCTGAATGCATCCAGTGCAGAACAGGAGTCAGATGCTGCTCTCCAGGTAGACAGGGGAACCTCACTCCTCTCCTTCTCTTTCTCCTCTCTCTCCCCTGACGATGCCTCCTTTCCACCAGCATTATTTGCAAACCATGTTGCAAAAGCCGGCTTTTATATTTCCTTTTTTTTTAAAGGAGAAAAAAAAGTGGACGACTCCCTCAGGTTAAAGAGTTGTGCTATTCAACAAATGAACTTCCTCTTCTGTTTCCTCTCTCTCCTCATCTATGGGATTCAGTTGAACATTATTGAAGCGGGGTCTTGGTTTGCCGTCTGGGCCATATGACGGAGGATATCTTTTTTTGTTATAATGCCAAGGAGGCGCCTGAAAAGGATAAACAGAAGAGTGCTATTAAAATAAAAGGGAAAAAGAAAAAGAAAAGCTAAGTCTATACCTAAATCCTTTTTGTTGACAGGAATAGAGCAAAGCAAGCAGCCTGATTTTGTGTTTTCAAAAGTATTTTGCTGATACAGATGATAAAATTATCTAGCAACCATCCTTTGATATAAAAAGTATTATGGCCACTCATAGTATGAGGTCCTTTCCACTGAGACTCTGAGGACTGGACGCCTCTTTGAAGTAAAGCAAATCTGGTTAACGTATGCCAACAAAAAAGTAACAAAAAAATGGTGTAGGAAAGGGAAATGATACTGATCCCATTTGAGAAGGAAAATTCATTCCCATCACATCACGACAGTAATAATAAAAAAGCCCATATCCCCTCAATACTTAATTTTGTTTAACTAAAATTAACCAATTTTAAAGAAATAATTCAAGTATTGCCCAGTTGTATGTAGAAGCTTCATGAAAGCACATACAATTGAGATAAAATACATATAAGATGATCAACACAAAACTTCACTCCCAAACTTCAGAATCCCAAGAACAAATCTATAATATGAGCCACGTTTCTAGTATACTTAGCAATGCTTTCCTTTTTTGATTTTGGCCCCAATAAATAAGATACAGTGCTTTTATGAAAGTCTTGGGTGTTAATGCTTACATTAAAAAATAGGTGAAAAATCAAGAAGCAGTCCTAACAGCTTATTACAGGTGAAGCAGAAAGCATGAATAAGTAGCTACTATATTATTCTGGTTAGTAGTTTTTTTAAAAAAGGATGCATGAAACACTTGTGAAATATTAGCATACAACAGAAATACATAATCAGTTGTGTACTAAAGCAAACGGGGACAGGTTTCATAGGACAATTGCAGGCCAAAATAATTTCAGGCATTAATTGCTAAAGCCAGACAATTTTTGTTAAATGGTAAGATAATTCAAAATTTATCTGTAGTCATGAAACCACTAGGACATAAAGCCTGTTAAAACAAATGACTCCCAAAAGCTGCTTACAGCATTCTAGAGACATCACAAAAGGGGCACATACATATCTACATACAATTCACTAATGAAATGGCAGGACACACACTCTGGGATGCAGGGTACAGCAGAAAAAGAACTGATGTTATGATTGCAAATATATACACATTATGCTATAGTTAGTGTGCCCATTTAAAAATCCATTTAACCATCAGCAATTCTAATTGCTAGGCTCAATTAAAATCACTTAGGAACTTAGATTTACCACAAGACTACCACGGACTAGGAAACATAAAAAAGAAAAAGGGTTTGGGGGGGATGGGGCAGACATTTTTAACGAGTCAGGACTCTTCTAAGGCCAGTGAATCTCCTACAATCGACAGATTTGTCAGGTTTATTTTAAGCATGTCCAATAATATTTCCTCATTCTACTACCAAACTGCAGTCTTTAAATTGTAACTAATGATTCTGATGAGCAATACTAACTTTTGCTTACTTTCTATGAATGGAATTTTACACATATCTAATTTATCTTACAGATGTGATTAGATACAAATGTAACTGGCAGCATGGTAGGATTTTTTTGTTCGGCAGGTATCTGGGAGAGAACTGAACAGTTCACAAGTTTCATGCCTCCTGACTTCTAAGGTGTCTAGTGAGGAGATCTGACACATCTAATCACCAAGGGGTCCACGTGCTGCTTTAGTTGCTCGAGATGCTCTAAAATGTTCTTCTTTGTGATGATCCCCAAGACAATCCTGAAACAGATTATTATGCTAATAACTGTGTGAGAAATTAAATTAAAAGAGGTTCCAATCATAAAGAATGAGAGAAGAAAATAAAAACATGAACCACAGGAATGCTTCTCATGAACTTTAGAAAAATAAAAAATGAAAATGATTAAAAAACCCAAGGAAATGAAAATGATTAAAAAACCCAAGTTCCTTTTGCATAAATTCTGTCTTTCAAAAGTGACACAATATTGTTTTAAAATATTGGTGGCTTATTTTCCTTTCCATATTAAAGTCAAAATTATGAAAGCTCAGAATGAAGATGACCACACAAAAGAAAAATGCTAAAGAAACTTGATGAGACACAGCTACATACTCTTCAGATTTAAAGATTCATTTCAATGTTCTCTCCTTAGAGAAACATATTCTTCTAACTTCTGAGTAAGGCAGCCCACCAGTTAATCTACCCCACCAGTGAAGGAAGGCTTAGCTTTTAAAGACTCTGAGGAGACTGAAGGAGGAGCTAAAATTAAGGCATTGTTTACTAAAAAATTAATGCTGACCAACAAAAAGTCTTCCTAATTTATAGGAACTGAATGCCACTTATTAACCCAATAAAACACATTTACAAGTAGGGATCAAAATGATATTTACTTTATAAAATATTTTCCAAAAATAGATTATCAGTTATCCTGTCATCATTATCACATCAAAGTGATAGACATGAACTCTCATAATGAGGCTATCTGAAAACTAATTAGACTGTTTTAATTATTAAAACAAAAGTCTAGTTACTGGTTTTATAATGAAAAATTATAAATTCTACTGCAATATATGGCAACACAAATAGCAAAAGTCAAAAAATAAAAACTTAAGACTTGAAATTCTGGAAGCCTACCCAAAATGCCCATCGGGATAATTAGGCATTTCCTTGGTGATAGGGTTAAATCAACTTTTCTGTTAAATAGTCTTTGAACATTCTATTTTGACTTCTTGAAGAACATCACCTTCAAAGCCATCTGGTCTAATGTCGCTTATAAAACAGTAACTTAAAATGATGGCTAGTGTTGAGGAATCAGGGGGAGTAGAGAATTTGAAAGGCAGAAATAGGTTTTCTGCTCATGTTTCCTCATTGTTTAATAAAAAATTATGGACTGATCCTTAACAATAAAAATAAAATGAAAAATTCTCACAGCATGGGAACAACTTCCCCCACCCCAAAGCTCAGAAAATACACTCTATAAAATAAGAATTCGGGCACTAAGTAGATGATCTTTCACTAAATGTTTGAAGTTTATAACGAAAAAAAAAAAAAAGCTGTCAATTCACTTGATTTTATTGTTGGAGTAAGGAAATGTGAAAATGTGACGATCTTGGGTATTTAAATAGAATAACACCAGTTTAACTCTCACTTATGCTTTTCTACCCCATTAAGTAGTTAACTGGTTAATTGCAGTTAATGTCATTTATATTAGTAAATTCTCACAAACACAAGGCACACAATAAAGAGAATTACAAATTTATAAGGACTAAGTGGCAAAGTACTTACAAAATAATCTCTGTATTTACAAAGAAATATCCGTAAAAAGGGAGAGATTCACATAGTTCCTCTCTTTAGTTAACAAAGTTGATTTGAGACTAGTAAAGCCAGGTTTGGTGCTCTTTATTAATTTTAGGAAGTAGAGGGAAGATCAATGCAAAATGCTGTTTCTTTTTGTGCTAACAAGTAACGATATAAGAGTGGCATAAACCAGCATTTCCCAAAGTATGTTCTTCTGCTCATTTTGCCCCACCAAAAACTGACTGCATTTTCAAATAAACTTGGAAAAATATGGTTCCTCTTATCCTCTATCTGGGAATCAAAGAAATCAGTATTTTTAAATTTCTGAGGAGTTTTACAATAAAGAAACCTCACCTTTTAAACTTATATGGTCACAAAGCTTTTTTTTTTTTTTTTTTTTTTTTTTAGTAACTCCTAGTAACATCCTGCTAGTCCACCAAGACTAAAAAATTTTTTAGAAATTCTGCTAAATTAAAATATAAAATGTGGGTCATCAATATTTCACTGGTATGTTCACAATTTATGGACACATTTCCCCTTGGTTCTATATTCCTTTCCCCCTTGCATCCAAGGTCCAAGATTTGTTGTGTCTCTTCCCCCAAATAACTACTTTCTACTTCTAGTTTCCACTATCAACTTTCAAACATCAAAAGCAACCAAAGCTCAAGCTCTCCACTAAAAACCAGAAGACAGGATTTCTTTTCTGGGTTTAAATCATTTAACTTTGAGAATAAAACATCCTACCATTCTGATGAAGTCCCAAAAGCTACCTCCCCAAATGATTTCTTTTCTTTCCATATATATAAATCTATTTTCTGTGAAGGACAGAAATAAGGAAAATATAATCAAGGTATCTGAATATATTACCTTAGAAAAAAATTCAACCATTTTTCATAGAAACAAGCAGCCTCAGATAAATGTTGAATTATCTACCTCTACTGACTTCACTGTTTTACACTTTCCTTTAAACATTTTTCTTTCTAAATCTACGCTGCCAAAATTCTGGGAATTAATCAACATGGCCTAATATGAAAATCAGGCCATGTAGCAGCTTTTTGCTCATAGTTAATCATAACTTAGAGAATAACATTTATATTTGTTAGTACAGCAATTGACAAATTATGTGAGGTACAGAGAATAGCTCAAAAAAATAATTTCTTGTAACAATTCAGCTTAGATTCCAACTGAGTCATTTAATAATTAAAAGGGCCCAAGGACAAGCTGTATGAAAAGTTACCCATTTAATTAATATTTATTAAGGTCTTAAATAATAAAGTTTGGTGCCATTATTTTTTAATTAAACAATTTAAGCAAAAATAGTAAAAGTAATATTGTATTACATACATCTCTTCTGTTGTATCAATATTTAATAATTCTAAACTCCCTGCCCTTAATTAAGAGTTTTATTCCTTAATGATTTATTTCATTATTGAAGTTATTTTAATTAGCACAGTGGAAAACACTAAGTGTAGATCTAATTCTCCATCTTTCTATTTATACAAATATAAATATTATTATAATATTTCTATTTCTAATCAATATGGTCTAGTGTATTGGCCAAGACAACATTTAGTAGTTTAAGAAATCACAGAGAAAGAGGGTAAATTCTATTAGTAAATTAGCGTGTAAAATAGTAGCAAGAGATTCGATTCTGTGTTAAACCTCTCTGAGCTCTAATCACTACATCTATAAAGCAGGGTTATGACAATCTACTTTGCAAAGTTAAATGTGAAAATATGAAGGTGGTCAATAAATAATTCACTTCCTGAATTGTTCTTTTTCTCTCCTTTCTCTAGACAGAGGTCACATGTTGTGCACATGCTTTGTATAAAATGTTATTAAAACAAACGCTGTGATTTTTTTTAGAAAACATTTTTTAGATGTTGGCATACCTTTATTTATTCATTTACTTATATGTGGTGCTGAGAATCGAACCCAGTGCCTCACATATACTAGGCAAGCACCCTACCACTGAGCCATAACCCCAGCCCCTGCTGTGATTTTCTAAGTGTCTAATACAATGTCAACCAGCTTATACTGATCAGGGCCATACATCATCCTGTTCATACATAATCCTAGGATACCCTTTGTTTCCCCTTTCTAGTCTTTCTATTACCTGCTTTCATGTGAAACAATGTTCTTAAGACTTCTAACGAGGATTACGAATAAAGGAAATTCAAAGGCCTAAAGAAAGAATGGTTGCAGACACAGACCCCAGGCCCAGGAAAAGAGGAGAGCAGTGACAATGAAGCGGGTGGTTTGCTGAGCCACCCTGTGCACAAAGGCCCCACAGCCCTTTGACATCTGTCATGGACAAACACTGGCAGCTTAAGCATAAAAGGCAGAAAAATAAATCACCAATGTATACATTATAAAATACCTGAGTGTGTGAGTCATTAGCAGTTTATGCACAAGGTTTGTGGATGGAGGAGGTGGACAGGAAGGAACAAAGCATTTGTCAAAGGACATTTTTAGCTTAATTTATAACTTTCATTTATGTTCTTTCATTACATGATAAATCAAATATTGGCTGAAAGAGTAAGCAGCAAATATCTAGAAGCTTATAATTGTACTAAAATCTATACACTAAAAATGAAATATTCACAAAAAGAAAATATGTTTCTACAGTGCTCCACACAGGTTAGGCACACTACTCCTTCAAGAAAGGAAATGTTCTATGCTCATGTTGGAGATGTTTCAGCATCTTTCCAATTATGAAGTACAGAATTCTTGACAAAATTTACTTTATGTTTTGGCAAATTGCAGGCAGCTGACATGTTACTTTTTGATAAGTGTGAAACTGAACTGACTGATTCTGTTTTTATAACCATACTAAGTCACAGACTTTCCCATTTGGGAGCTGCTTCACACTCTCCCCTAAGAGCATCCCACTCATATGGATTATAAATTCTGGTTAAGTGAACTGACTTCTGTGGTGCCAGACTTACCCATTGTGAGTTACAAGGCACTGCCTCAGACCCAGCTTTCGGAAGATATCCACCACAATTTCCATTGGGGTGTGGTCTGTCACTGTAAAAGGACTCATGTCAAGGATACTTCGAAGTTTTAATGGCCGAGGACTCTCTGCTGGAAGAGATGGGGTGTGTTGTGCAAAACACACCCGAGAACTGCCAACGATACCTTCTTGTTTTTTTCTGGCACTTTCTAAAAGGAGAGAAGACAAAAAATTCTAAATTGATGGGTTTTGTGTTTTTATAGACAACTCATTTATTTGGAGATAAGTAATAAGTGTATTTTATGACTTAACATTTTTGTGTCTTCTCCTTAATCAAGGAAGGAACCAACTGAAAAATTTCTTTTCAAATCAGGATCTATTCATGACCAACGATCTTCAAGTAACTCAGATATTTTTGGCATAATTATATCATGACACAATTTTCTTTCTTTTTTTTTTTTGGGGGGGGGTGCTGGGGATCCAACCCAGGGCCTTGTGCTTGCAAAGGCAAGCACTCTACCTACTGAGCTATCTCCCCAGCCCCACACAATTTTCTTTACTGAAGCTAAAGCTGTTTTCCAACCTTGGAAAACAAGGACACATGTTTGAAATATGGAATTTTAAAACCTGTACACATTCTGAGAGAAGTTCATTATAGGAATCCGTCGTTGAATCAAGTCTATGTATGCTGAATATCACTTACTCTGTATTGGAGATAAGACCAACGAGTTTCTTCCTTCCTTTGACTCTGTTATACTATCTACTCTTTCTCTTTTCTGATGTTAAAGTGTAATTTTCCAGATGACTCATAAGCATTACAGATGGGTTGAAACCATAATTATGCTTGCAATGGGTACAGACTGACTTTTGGGATGTCTTATTTGTAAATGTTCTGTTGATTTCTCTACCTATCTAGCATGTACTGCTTCCAATTCTTCTGTCCTATGGGCTTCTTCCACTCCCACCTTTGAAAGTGCTATACAAGTAGTAGCAAAAATGGAGAGAACTATAGAGACTACAAGAAGGAAACCCCAAAATGTACAGAATATGCAAAATCATTCAGCTTCATGTGTCTATTTTAAGGCAGCATTATTCCACACTGTATGTGTGTAAACATGGTATTTGTTTTAGTGAAAACATTTTGAACATGAATTTTGCTGCGAAAATATTTAAGCCAAAATACCATTGGTCTTAGATTTAGCAGCTGATACTACCATTCACAAACACTGAAATACGTTTTACTCCTTCTGATGACTAAAGGCCTTTATTTAACTGTGCCGTAATATGTCCAAGTAGCCAGGCACTAAGTGAGGAGGTTCTAATGGCCAGTACTTAAGAGGACACCTTGAAAGCATCATCATAGTATGTAAAAGGAAATGACATATCTACAAAACTTAGTGTATGGATCTGTTTTTCCAGCAAAATGTTTAAAACTTTACCAAAATAATGCTGGTAAATATTTAGGGTATGTTCTAAAAGTCATGTGACTAACATTTCTGATGGCATGTCTTGGTATCTCATATTTCTAAAGTGCCTCTACTCCCTAAAATCAACATTATCTCTCATCCAATATTTTTTTTCTCTAAAGACAATGATAAGACTTTAAAACATATTTTGACACAGTCAGCAGGGATATCAATTATTCTTAATTTTAGCACTTCTTTACCTTTTAGAAACCTGGATTTTTTTCCTTTAAATTTCCATATTAATTCTCATCTTTCTTTTCTTTAACTATCAGTAAAACCCAGAGAATGAGAAGTTAAACAACAAAGTTCTTTCCTGACTAGGTTTTGTCACCAAAAGGTTTGAAGCTAAAACATTTGAATATAGTTAGGTCTGAAAGCATATTTTGTCATCTGTGACAATAACTATTCTATTACTCAAGCAAAAGCAAAATCTTTGGAGTTACGGATTGCAAGTCTTTGAAAAATTCTTGCAAATATGTAGGCTTTTCCTAAATATGCACGTTTTCTGTAGGATCTTTTTTCCCCCTTTCCTCCCTCCTCTCTCCAATAGCTGCTACAAATTGAGTTTCCAGTATGAGTTAACAATCCCCCCGCCTACACTATCTAGTCTTCTTTTTCAAATGGCAAGAGAATTATTTTATAGTCCTTTTGCAGGGACCACAGAGACAAACTGGACAGGAGGTGACATGCACCTCACAGGGATTACGACTGAGGAAATACCAAATGCTCAACATCTCCAGGTCAGGATACTAAATAAGCAACTGGGGTATAGCAAAGCAATAGCTTAGGGTTTCCAGTCTTTATCACTTTTGGGTGTCAGGGGGAATAGGGTTTAGATGGTGTTGAAAAGATCAAAAGTCTTAGCCAGGAGCATATCTGTAATCCCAGCAGCTTGGGAAGCTGAGGCAGGAAGATTGAGAGTTCAAAGTCAGTCTCAGCAAAAGCGTGGCACTAAGAAACTCAGTGAGACCCTGTCTCTAAATAAAATACAAAACAGGGCTGGGGAAGTGGCTCAGTGGTCAACTGTCCCTGAGTTCAATCCCCAGTACTCAAAAAAAAAAAAAAAAGATTTAAAGTCTTACTGGCCTCATCAATATTGCAAAACTATATCCTTTCATTTAAATTGAAAGATAAAACCATATTTAGCAGAAATACAATCCATTAAGGCATAAATTCATTTCCTGCAGAACATGAGACTTTAAGGGATATAAATTTATACCCTTTACCCATTGCAAGCCCAACCAATTAAACTTTAGTGCTTTCCTTTCTTCAAATCTATTGCATACACAGACAGACAGACACATGTATTTCATAAAAGGGTACCTATTGCAATTGTCAAGTCTCTTCTGAGGGCAAATCCCACTAATCTCTGAGATTCTTTTGACATTATGACAGGAAAGCCATTGTAGCTAGTTTCATTAATCATATTTTCTATATCGTCCACTGTCATATTATCCTGTGTGAGGACAGCTAGAGGAGGATCATTCCTTCGAGGTCTCATGACATCCGCAGCCAGGGTGGTATGAGTGAATTCTTCTTTCGCATCCAAGAAAGGGTATCCGTTTAATCGGATGTGAGCTTCATAAATGCCTTCTCTACCAAAGGCATCTCCAACCCATTTACTGGTCATAACTGCAGCCATAAGGGGAACAATATATTCCAAGCCTCCAGTAAGCTCAAAAACAATAACCACCAGGGAGACAGTCATCCTTGTGACACCACCTGAAAAAAATGAGTACCACTGTTCAGAAAAGACAGGATCCTCACCATTGCATGTGACTAGAATTTTGCACTAGATAGTGGACACAAAATTGTAGCTAGAACTTAATGAAAAGCATCATCATCAAAAACTACTACTCTCTTAGGAAAATAATCACTACTTTTAATAAGATGTAGAGAAAAAACAATCTTTGTTTATAACACAGAAGCCTATTCAAATTACATTTTAAAACCTGTTCACCTAATATATATATAAAAAAATCGCAGATGACCGACTAAAACAATGTTGCCACTTTGGTCTACTGCTGTAGCAAAAACACAAGTTCACCCTTAGGACCATTTACAATTAACATTAATTTTTTTTTTTTTTTTTTTTTTTTTTTTTTGCAGTGCTGGGGATTGAACCCGGGGCCTTGTGCTTGCAAGGCAAGCAATCTACCAACTGAGCTATCTCCCCACTCCCTACATTTAATTTTTAAAAGAATTCGGTGAAACACATCACAGTTTCCTTATTTGTTACCAACTACAGATTAAGCTCCTTTATGGGTAGAATATCAATTTTTAATAAATTTCTCTCCTCTAAATTTTTTCAAAATTAGTAAAATATTTTGATGCCTTGGGATCTGTATTCACAAATATGCCCCCTGTAGGAAATCACCTATTCATTTACTCAAATCACCATTCTTCACTATCATCCTGATGTTGATGCTTCCCTAACCCACATCTTTCTATTTACTGTGCCTTTGTTCCACATATTTCAAATTCTGCATACCATATCTTACTGTTTGTCTTGTTTTTCAACTGTGAAGGCTCTGGATGACCCACTGTCACAGAAAACACTACACACATAATACCAAACTCCTCTTCTTCCTCAAATATCCTCATTTAAACTTCCTCACCCCAATTCCTGGCACCACATTCTTCTTAGCAACCTAAGTAGTCATTCTTGGCTTGTCCCTTTATTTCAATATCTAGACTGCCACCCAGTCCTAATTTCACCTATGAAATATCCATTTATTGGTTTCTTTTTTAGTATTGTCACTGTTACCAGCCTAGCCTAGACCCTCAAGACTTTGCTCCTTAATTTTAATGACTTTATGTTACTTCCTTTACTTCAAGCCCCATTACCTTCAATCCACTGTATAAACCACGTTCCCAAGATAGTCTTTCCTAAGTACTACTTTATACAATTGTTTCTTTGCTCAAAAACCTACGTGGGACTAACCGAGTCACACTGTACTAAATTTAAACTCCTTCTCCTCCTCTTCTTTTCTTTTTTACCCTACAAATAGAAGGAAGAAAGAACCTTCTATATATTATGTATCTGTATGTATCTGCTCTGTACCAGGCATGTCCTACACAGTTTACAAGGGTTTTTTGTTGTTGTTGTTGTTTTTTTAACTAAGCATTTAACTTATCACGCACCATTCTAATTACGTTACATGTTTTTCTTTGTTTTGTTTTGATGCTGGGATTAAACCCAAGGTCTCACATTTGCGTTCATTTAATTTCATATAATCCTCAAAATAATCATAGGAGATAAACAGCTATTATTTCCATTTTATAGATGAGAAAATTAAAAATCAAAGAAGAAACTTACTCAAGTTGAAAATGGCAAAGCCAGAGTTCTGCCACAAATCTAACCAATTCCAGATACAAATTCATCCTGACATAAATCTGGGTCCTCGTCTTTTTATAATATGTTCCTTCTCACAATCCACCTTTGTTTCCCCAGAAGTATCAAAAATGTACTCAGAGGGGCATGGTGGCACACACCTCTAATCCCAGTGGCTCAGGAGGCTGAGGAAGGAGGATCGTGAGTTTGAAGCCAGCCTCAGCAACATAGAGGCACCAAGCAACTCAGTGAGACCCTGTCTCTAAATAAAATAGAAAAATAGGGCTGGGGATGTGGCTCAGTGGCCGAGTGCCCCAGAGTTCAATCCCTGGTACCCTCCCCCAAGGAAAAAAAAGTACTCAAATATATTTAGTTTCTTCAAAGCCCCATAAACATACTAAAACTATTCCCACCCCAAGTCCTTTGTCTTTACATTATGATCTTCAAAAAAATTCTCTTTTATAAAAAATTTTACTGATCTTTTAAAATAAAGCTCAAGTGAAGATTCATCCTGATGGGGCCTTTCCTACAGCCATGTATCACTATTAATACCTGATAGAGTAACTATGGTTTTTGTTTACTCACAGAACTATTCATTAGTTCTATGAGAAAGAACTAAAAGATACTTACTAAAAGCCTGAAAAATGTAATAATAAACTTTTTACCTTAGGTATTGGTATATCCCACAGATCTATACCAAATATAATTTGACCACATTTAGGCTTAGCGATAATATCAATAATTGAGAACCAGGCAGGTCTGGCTACTCTAAAAATGATCCTAAAGTAAATTGCTTGAAGAAATTAAATCACAAAGATTCGAGGAAGGAAATTTTGAAGTTGTTATCATATGTCCATAATTCAAGTGGAGACAAGCAGCCCATATAAAAGGATTGTGGCCTGATATTATTACAACTGTGGACAGAGCACCAGTGGTTTTTGTTTTGTTTTGTTTTTTAAAGAGCTACCGTGGAGATAACTCTTGACTCAAGAAGAATGAAAGTGACCTGGATGGGTAATGGAAGGAATCACAACATGTGAAATTCCTCAAACAAAAATGTATTGACTTTAAAAATAATAATAATAAAATACAGCTCAGGTTCTATCCTTCCTGAACTACTTCAGGTCTTTGTTCCTCTAGATTCCTACAATATTTATTCTCCTTTAGCACTGCATATAACAATTATCATTGCTCACTCTTCTTTTCTCAGTGTTAGTCTTCTCTTCCCCAACTTGATTGTAGTTGAGGCTGGGCCCATGTTTTATACTTCCTTTTGTATCACTCACTGTACCTAGCACAGTGCTAAAAAGAAAATGGAGGCTTAATAAATACTTGCTACTTTAATGAAAATTATTCTGTCCTTCATTTTCATCTGATATTACATTTTTGAGAATCAAAATTATATAATTTTAACTCATTAAGCAAAAATTTTAAAAAACATTAAATATTATAATCAGTTTAACTACATTTTAAATATAAAAATAACCTATTTTTTCATGCCAAAGAAGAAAACAGTCTCAAGTATTCAATGAAGACAGTTTGTTTTTATTTTCATTAAAATTCAAAGTTATCTTTTTTTCTTTTACTATAAATGCACCTTAGATGGTGGTGGGCTAATAAACCAATGTTTTACTAAGGTTAACAATAAATTACTTACAGAGCTTAAAATAAAACTTCTGAAATTTTGTTAGAATGCTAATCTTAGGAACAATGCTATAATTGTTAGAGGGAAGCCAAGAGCCTTAGTAATGAGAAAAACAAAAATCTCCTTGGACAGGATTTGAATTAAGCCTATGGCTTGTAGTGAGATGATTTCTGTTATATCACAGCATTATGTGATATAACAAATATGCTAATTACTATCATATTTCTGCAATGACAAATGTTCTCACACAGGTAACATGAAAACCAGTACTATATGGTACCATAAAAGCATTACTGTTTCTTTTGTTGAAATATTCCCTCCCTCTATACTACACCCTCTGTTTCCCACCAACTCACACATCAATTAATTAAGTGTGAGCACACTACACTACTGGCTCTTTTCTCTCTCAGACTTGCAAACATCCAAACACAGGCAAGCAGAGATGTATTACCTAAGCATGCAGCAGCACCAACCATGGCATAAAGACCAGGTGTAATGCAATCAGCCCCAACCTCACACCACTCCTTAAAGATGAACCAATCGTGGTGATAGTAGGCAAGCTGTTCCACTGCGATCCCCACAATCCTTCCAGCTATCGCTCCAATGGCCATGCTGGGGATGAATAAGCCTGAGGGAACCTAAAACAAAAACAGAACTCTTGATGAGGCAGAGATCCTCTTATTACATGCTCAAACCTACATTCTGAGGTTTTGTTTCTAACATTTTTGATTCTTTTCACATTTTAATGATAAAGCAAAATTTTAGTACAAATACAATATAGCAAAATCTTGTTTAACAATACTTTAACAATTCTATGAATTCAGTTACAGTAACAAGCCACATTCTCTAGGCTAAAGAGAAAATAACTCAAGTATTAAATACTTTTATCTAAGGGATTTCCTAATGCTAGCCCCAAACAAAATTTCATTAGTCCACATGAAATGAAAGCAAAAAGGACAATAAGTATTCAGTTTGAAGCATTATACTTTCCTCCAAGATAAAGTCCTTTCTACATATGTACAAATGACAAACAGATGCTATTCCTCTTAAGGTATGATACAAAGTGGACAATCTTATCAGAATCTCCCAATATTTTGAGTGGAATATACATATTGGGAGACTCTGATACATGTGTGTGTATACACACACACACACACACACACACACACACACACACATATTTACTCAAAAATATTTACTGACTAAATTTAAAAAGGATAACAAATAATAAATATCTTAAGATTATTTAAAGACCACTGAAAGGTTAATTGCTCTAAGCTGTTATGAATATGAAACAAGCTGAGCACAAAACAATGACAAGATGGAGAGCATGAGGGTCACACAACAGAACAGATCAAAGTGCCTTTTAAAATCTCCTAATGGTTACACTCCTTCAGCTGAAGCGAATGTAAAGTGGGTCTTAACTGCTAACTGCCTCCAGCTTCCTTAACTTCCAGTTAACTCTAGTGGCTGATGAAGTTGGAATTTATGGAAAACAGCTTATTGTAGTAAAAGGAGCTTTAACAGCTCCTTTAACTTGACTTACTAAGAAAAAAGTAAAACTTTAAAGCTTTTCTGTTATGTAACTCTTGATACTCATTGGACTAAACAGGGACAACAGAAATAGAGATCTTCAAAAATTACAACAACTATAATTTCATAGAAATAAAGCTGCTATTCTACATAATTTACATCTGTGAAAGCATACTATCACTAGTAAATACTATTATGTAAATTCTGACAATTTAAAGAAAAAGGACAAGCCAACATCTGCTTCCCCATATATAATCACTGGCAATCATAAGAAAGTTATATTTATGGCACATGTGGTAATTCCAGTGACTTAGGAGGCTGAGGACCAAGATCCTAAGTTTGAAGTCATCCTCACAACTTAATGAAACTTTGTCTCAAAAAAATAAAAATGGCTGGGGATATAGCTCAGTGAAAAGTGCCCCTGGGTCTGAAAGACAAAGCAAGCTAGCTAGCTAACTATATTTACTGACAGATCACTAATCAATGAATAAGTTATGCTCTCTTTTGTTAAGTCCAAGAGAAACAACATTCCACAGCCTTAGGCCTAACTGTTTTAAGTCCTTGATATAAAAAGGCATAGTACTCACAGACCCAGTAATTCAATTCTGAAGTGTCTTTCAAAATAATACCCTATAGCGCTATGACAGGCAGAATGAGGACTCCCCAGAGATGTCCCAATCCTAATTCCCAGAACCTGTGAATGTTATGTTACATGGCAAGGAGACATTAAAGTTAGACAATTAAGATTGCTAATCAGTGGATCCTAACACAGACAATTATCTGGATTGTTTGCCTGAGTCAAAAGTAATCACTAGGGTTTTGTTAAATGTGGAAGAGAGAAGCTAATGTCAGATTGACGGGACCAGAGAAAGACTTGACCAACTGGTTTTGAAGATGAAAGAAGGGGACATGAGCCAAGTAATGTGCACAGCCTCTAAAAGCTGGAAAAGGCAAAACTCAGACTCCTATAGCCTCCAGAATGCCCTGTGAACACCTTGATTTTAGCCCAGTGAAACCCTTTCAGACATCTGACCTCACAAGTGTAAAATAAAAAAAAAAATTGTGTAGTTTTAAAGCCATGCTTGTTGAAATTTATTACAGCAACCATAGGATACTAATACAAGTGGTTTTAAAACATGATCAGGAATAATGACACTCCCCCTACTAAGTACTTGTCTTTCCTCCTGAATCTGGGTGGTTTTCTGTCACTACCTTAGTGTGACTTCTTTGGCTGGTTTACAGAGCTTTCTTGGAACACTTGCTTTTGGAACACTGAGCTATCACATATGAAATTCAACTATACTATGCTGTAAAAACCATAGAGAGAAAGCAAGACGTGTATGTCCCAGGAGACTAGATGTTCCAGTACCAGTTGTCTGAATCTTCTCAGCCCAGGTGCCAGACATATGAATGAAATCTGAGATGATCATTCCTAGTCACGTCTGATAACACTTGTATAAAAGTCCATCAGAAAACAACTGTAGAAGAGCCCACAAGCACAAAAATGCCCAACTGAGCTCTTCCCAACTCAAGAATAAAATAGGTAGTTATCTTAAGATGCCAAGTTTTGGGGTAATTTGCTACACCGTAACAAATAACAGGCTTAATAATTTATCCTAAGGAATTATTTTTTTCCCTCTTTAAAACTAAACCCAAAAGATGTGCTTTTTCAGCCTTCATTTATGAAGCAATAACCTTTATATACAAATTTCATTTCTCATTCCATATACAAGTTTTGAACATGCCAAGATCCCCTCACCTCATATTAGCACTTACCTTTATGCCAAAAGTGAATACTGTCATTATGATTTTAAATATGAGTGCTAAGCATAACTGCCATATAGCTGAATAGACTCCAATGCCTGCTGGACGATCAGGAATATCATCAACAATTTTACTGGCATTCATGTCATTTCTGTAGTCACAAAGAGAAGAGGATTCCAAGGGGCCACAGTCTGTAAAAAGCTCCTTAATCAGCTCACTGGTGTTGAGCCTTGTGTATGGATTGGGGAAGGCTATCACTGCAGTAATGGCTGCAACAATAATGACTTCTAGAACAGGGTACTTTCCAAATTTGGTGGATTTGCGTCGACGACACCAGGCAATATTTGCCCTAATAAAAAAAGCTCCCCACAGCCCTCCAAATACGCCTAGGAGAATAAAAGGAAACAGTTCAAAAAGGTACCATGGTGTATGATACTCCACATAAAAAAGGACCAGACGGCTGTTACCAAATGGATTGATGGATCTCAAAACAAATGCAGCCACTAAGGCAGCAAAAAATGATCTCCATAAAGTTTTGAGAGGAAAATAATAGCTAACCTAAAAAAAAAAAAAAAAGAGGAAAAGAAAAATTAATGTTATCATCTTAAAAGATGCTTCTGATATTTTATAATTTGAATGGGAAGTATCTCTAAGTTTTAATGCAGCTAACTAAATTCTGTTGCAGCTAGAGTTTACATGTTTTATGCTAATGAAAATGTTTTCTCTTTGGCTACCAAATTATTACATCATTTAAAATAACTGATGATAAATGTCTAATAATTATTTAGAATATGTAGCATTGTTTAATTTTTAAAACAAATGACACATTCAATTTAATCATGGTAGTTAAGAGTAATGTACCATCAATAGCTCATAAGGATGTACTTGATTTGACTCTTCTACATTAAAAAAAGAACACACACTAGAAGAAAAAAATTTAAATACACTCCTAGTCACATTTTGTAAAAGGAAAGTTTTAAAATAATAATATGTGTGTATATAAATATATATATAAATATTCCACTGAAGCAACTAAAAATTATTTCCTTAAACATTAGTAACTGTTTAAGAAATAATCATATAAGAAAAACTTAAAAGTTAATTTAGGAACTGACTTAAAATTATAAAATAAAAATATGGATTACACTTCAGCCAAGGATAGGTTATTTTAAATGACTTCTATTAAGTCAAATTTACATTTTCTTGCATTTAATTATGTCAACAAAGTTCAGTTTTAAATAATTACTAATTTATAAATGAGTTATAGACAAGATGCTTTTCTATAGGCATGGAACATGTATAGCATATTACTTTTAATGTAAGAACTAGTGAAAACTTTCTAAAAATAAATCTGAAAACTTAAAAACACACTCTTTACCTATTATGTCAGCTATAAAACTGAAATGTTGGGACAGGGGCAGGGAGGATGAGAGGGAAATGGGAGTTGCTAGGGAACAAAACTGATGAAATTATATCGCTTTTTTGTGTACATGTCCAAATATGTAACAAGTCCCACTATTTATTACATATAATTCACCAATAAGAAACTGTTTTGATTTGAAATGTGTGCTAAGATATATTTGCAATGGTAATTACATATAATTTTAATGGTTGTATTTTTGTACCTACCTCTTCCAGGCTAAAAAGAACTCCTCCAATCGGTGCACCAAAAGCTACAGAAACACCTGCAGCTGAGGCAGCTGATAGCACCTAGAAAGAGGATGTGGCTTATTGCTTATTTTCTTATAAATTTGAATATGCCAAATAAAAACTCCTATTACCTGAATTTCCCTCTTTTGCATTTAACTCAAATGTCCTCCTCCCCCAAAGGGCAAGTATTCATTTCTTCTAAAAAGTTTTTTTTTTCCTCTTCTGCTTTAAAAGTTCATTCACATATTCACTACTCAGTCAAAAACATTTGTGCCAGAAATACTAATGTGAATATGTTGTTTAAGAAAGAGAAGGCAATGAATACAGACAACTTTCAATACATATGCTTCGTGCAGACAAGAGGAAAGAGCAATAAATGGAATGGGGAGGTCTTTCTTGACTTTTAAATAGGATATAATAGCTCCAGATTTAAGAGTTAACTGCTTCATCACGAATAATTACTCTATTCTAAATCCTGGCAAGATAGCAAGAAAACGTCAAACCTATTAAAGAGCTTCCCTATGTTTTTACTACCCTAAGTCTCCTGAACATCCTGCTAACCTCCATGTAGATAGTCTCATTCTGAAAGCACAAACAGCTTTATTATAGTTACAGTCTCTCTAACCAGAACCCCCAGTATAAAGTTAAAGGAAGAGAACAATCTACACACATTCTTCTGGAACCCCAGTCCAACTAACTGGTCCATCAACTGATCACTCCCTGGTTCATCAACTGATCATGTAAAAGAACAATTGCAAATATAATTTCTTGGGGCATTTACTTGTAATTATTCTTCTAGGAGTCTTTATTTCTTTCATTACTGTAATCCAGAAAATGAAACATTTCCCCAAATAACTAATGTTGGAAGAGAAATTAGAAATAAAAATTAAGTTGTAATTGGTCGAGAGCACAAACTCCAGTCATGCTTCTAGGCTAAAAAATTCTTGTGTGTGATGCTATTTACTGGCTACATGACCATGGATAAGTAACTTAACCTCCATCTATCTACCTCAGTTTTCTCTTCTCTAAAATGAGAATATGATAACATTACATAACTCATAAGGATTAACTGAATAAAGTATACAGACTAGCACCTGGCATTCTGTAAGCACTTTATGTAAGTTTGACAAATTACAAATAAACAAATATTTGCTTTAATTACATTGTATTTAACTTTAGAATGTAGAATTTGCTTACTTGGGAGAAGAAAGAGAGCAAATTCAGCTTCCAATTTTTTTCCACTAATAGGACTGTAGACAACACATTAATTCTTGTAACTAATAAGAGAATTCTTACTATGTATACATAAAGGTAATAGAATGGTATCATAAATATTAACTAATAACCCCAGTGTTGACATTAAAATGTAGGTGAATTAAATTCAAATACTATATTCCAATAAACTACATTTTTTGAACTTATAATGACTAAAAATCTTACCAAAAAAAGTGTGTGTCAACCCACAACAGAAAGTAAGGATATTAAATTGGGGAGACAAATGCTACAGCTCCATCTTAGTTCCTAGGTTTACATGCTATAATATAGTTTGGGTTTTGTTTTGTTTTTAACACACACAAACATATACCCACACAGTGATAGAGGTAGCACAATAATTAAGAGCACAATCTTCAAAATCAGAGAAAAATGAATTTAATCCACATTCTGCCACTATGTGGTCTTGAATAAGTCAATTGGCTATGTTAGGCCCTAGTTTCCTGATCTATAGATAGGAAAACAGTGCCACGTTACTAGGATTACTGTGGAATAAATTTTAAAATGCAAGTAAATTATTTGCTACAGTGTCATATATACATACAGTAAGTAATCAATAATGTTAGCAATTTTTGTTATATAGTGAAGTATACACTTGCTATATATTATTCAATAAGTCACAATCATTATTTAGAGATGAAATACTATGCTTATAAGTGTTCCATTTTTGGAATATCTACTATTAATGCAAGAATATTTTAATGCTGATATTAGAAAGTACTAAAATTATCTCAATTATAGAACTAAATAGCCTGATAAAGTATTCTACTTTTGTTATACTACATAGACATGGATGAGGCTGGTGGTATAGCTCAGTGGTATAGCACTTGCCTAGCATGTACAATGTCCTGGGTTTGAGAATTTCTAGCACCACCAAAAAATAATTTTTTTTAAAAACTCAGCAGGATGAAAAGGCCTGTGGTAAAGTCAGAGACACCTGAGTTTTCAGTATTTGATGACGTGTAAAAAAAAAAAAAATCATACCTTAAGGACTCTAATTGAATTATTACAGGGGACTGAATTATTACAGGGGACTGGAAAGGAAATTTGGGAGGAAGGCAGGACAGCGTGTAAGGGAGGGTGGACATGATCAATGTACAATATATGAAGGCATGGAAACGTCATAGTGAAATCCATGAATCTGTATATTAAAATGTGCAAATAAATAAAAGCTAAGGAAAGAACAACAACAACAAAACAACTCTTAAGATCTCTGTCCCGGGCTGGGGAGATAGTTCAGTCAGTAGAGTGCAGGCCCTGGGTTCAATCCCCAGCACCAAAAAAAAAAAGATCTCTGTCCCACCTAGAACTGTGGATTTGGATTTGGAAGCAAGGCAAAGTCTCAGGAGCCCACTTTTCTTCCAGAAAATACCCATAACAAAAAACTTGTGGGAAAGTCTATAGTTGAAAGCCCACTGGAAGAGCTCATGCGCTTCTAAAGAAATGGCAAAGGAATGCGCTTCCAAAGAAATGGCAAGGAATATGCCTTAAAACAGCCGAATATAAAAAAACTTCCCACATCCCCTTTAAGTGAATTTCTGGCTTTTTGGCAAAAGCAAAATCTGGCCCTGCAGAGGACATCAGCTTTCATTGCCCTTTTCAGTGCTTCTTCAGTACTTACTCCTTACCTCTAATGCCCTCACAAAAATGATCTGAGCCCCCATTCAAATAAATAAATAAAATGAATTTCTAATTTAAACCGGGAAGTCCTCAAGGTCTTCAGAACTTCCCCAGCAGGTTAGAAAGTTTTCTACATATTACACACCACTTCCAATGGCATTAGACACTGACTGCCTCCAAGAAGAAAACACAGCAATTGAGCTTTCCCAACCCTAATAAATCAATGTTGTGAAATAAGAGTTAAAACAATGTTATGTTTGGAAACACTTCCATAGCGTTAGGCAGAGTGAAAACAACTAAGCAAGATTTTTGTGTAATTCAACTGAAACCCAATGAACACCAGCTAGTCTATCTAAAGCATTCTAAAACACAGGAGTGACTGAACAGCAACAGAATGAATTCTAAAAAGATGCTAGATATTCAGAAAATCGAAAAGAAGCACAAACTAATCTCAAATAAAAAAATTTAATCTAAAAAACAGAATTTATCCAAACACAGTAAAATATGATCTTTAGTTAATTCCCAACTGATATCAAGTCTACAAAACAGATATTTTTCTGTCAAATAATCACAGAAAACACTTACCTCCCGTTTTTTAGCTTCATTTGTGCTATACTTTGGAAAGAGGTAGGAAAAGATATTTCCACAGCAACAGGCCACATGTACCAGAGGACCTTCTTTTCCTAAACTCAAACCTGATGCCACAGCCAGTACTAAAGTGATGGTTTTAATCATTAAAGTCCATTTTCCCAAGTAACCTCTAATGATGAATCCACTCAAAATTGTCTTAATCTATTAAAAAAAAAAAAAAAAAGTTAAGGCAGCTTAATTTCCTTTAAAAAACAGGAGAATATAACTAATATAAAAATATTCTTATCTTACAAAATCTTGGAAACCATTTGGTCAACTACACAATAATCTACAATTAATTTTTCAAAAACTGTATTATGTATATGATAAACCTATATTATATTCTAATTCTCTACTCAAGCAAGGTTAAAAGATAACCGTACCTCATGAAAAAAATAAAAATTACAAGCTATGTTAAAGTAAATACAGATCTTAAGTACAAGGGTTATAACTACAGAAACAAAAAAATAGCAAATCTGAATATCTCTGATGTAGAAATAATCACAGCATATTTAGATACATTTCAGACTTTCTGTCAGAAATAAAGACATTACGCTTTCTCAGAGTAATTCGATTTTGTGGAATGTTCTTTACTGTGTACAAGGAGTAATGATAACTTTTAACAACTACATGATGCTGTTTCTTATTAAAGATATTCTTAATTATCCTTTAAAAATCACTATAATTTAGCTTAAAAAATACATTAAGAAAAGCTGATGCAGAAAAATTAAAAAGGGAAAGAAATGAGTTCAAGCCTAAGTCTAATTCTCCTTTCAATTATAGTTGATGAAAGTTAAAACTCTGGTGATGCAGTTCAGTGGTAGAGCCTTTGCCTACATGTACAAGGTCCTGGCTTCAATTCCCAGGACTGCAAAAAAAAAAAAATAGAACTCCTAAATTTATACTATTGACCTACTGTGATCAAATGTTTTCTCAAAGTATAAAACAGCCAAATTCAAGAATTGTTAACTTATTTAATTTAATGAAAAGACAGTTATAAAAAAAGTAAATTAATATATTAGACGCAAGGTCATAACCGAAAAACACCATTTATCAAAGAGCCTTAGATCACAAAATATTTTTCCAGTCTCTTGATGTTTGACTAAGTTTCTTGACAATTTGCTTAGTCATGTGCTAAATTAGTGGTGAGAAGAAGGAAAAAACATCAACCTCTATAGTAAATGAGGAAATGATTATGGGAAAGAAGTTCTTCAATAATATCTGCAATCAGATTACACTATTGAAATTTTCTTTATAATAATAAATACACCAACATCAAAAATCCCCCAAATTGCTCTCCTTAAAAGCAAGAGGCATCATAACAATTACTACCTAATGATATTGTTACATGGCTTACCTCTGGAATTCCAGAGCCACAGGCATATGGAGCAAATACCTTGACCAGGGAAACTGCAAGGAAGGCAAAACTCAAGGCCCAAAAGATGTACATTATGTAGTTCATGATGTAAGAACCGGGACCCTAAAAAGCAAAAATAGTTCAAGAGTATGAACTTAATTTACAGTGCACCTCTAATGCAAATGGCTTGCCACATAAGAAACTTGAGTAAACTTTTTTTTTTTAAATTTTTGAAACAGTATCACTATGTTGCCCAAGCTGGCCTTGAACTTCTGAGCTCAAATGAGTCTCCTGCCTCAGTTTCCTAAGCATCTGGGAATGCAGACACATGCTACTATGCCAAGATGGGTAAAACTTTTAGAAGTCTCCTGGTTTATTTTCACAATAATACAAACTTTATATGAACAGAATATTTAGGCATAATTTAAAAACTAATTCTTGTATATACTAAGGAGGCTTAATCCCATTAATCCTGATCTTTAAGGTCTTGTTACCAAGATATTTCAGTTATATTTTAACTTCTGCCTACCCACAATTTTTTTGGAAATAGCTAGTAGAGACAAAACTGAACTGTCACTCAAGATTACATTCTGTTCCAATTCTCTTAAACATCATTAAACTGAATTCAATCAAGTCAGGCAAGAAACAGCATTCAATGCACATCTTACCAGCCAAAATATTCTTTATAGCTCTGAAGTTCAACTATAACAAAAATGTTAAAATACATTTGTATGTGAATATATTTAATATATGATATGCTAAGTTCCACAATGCTCTTTATTACAGAACATAAAGGTAGTAAGATAACAATTTAAATACTGTAATGCCACACACAAAAAAAAAACACTGAATTTCCTCAAGTTATCTCCACTTAGAAGGCTTATTTTATTTATTTTTTTTTTAAAAATTTAATTTTCATAATTCGCAATTCCCAATCTTCGTGATGTAATGTGTCAAATCATTTTAATAACTTCAAAGTAACTTTACACAGATTGTATTGCAATTAGTATCATTTATACTCCAATTCACAATAAATAATTAGTACCATACTCCAGGTGGCTTGTTAAATAATACAAAAGCTGCTAGAAGCAATCTTTAGTTCTTTCCTGATGTAATATATTCTTATATTTTCCATTCTACTCTATTACATATTTTTTCTTTTGGATGAATGCACATTGCAATCATCCAATATATCATTAATTCTATAACTTCACTGTATCAATGATTAACTCATGTTGAGCAAAGCAAAACATACCTCTGCTTGACCTATGATTAGTTCTGCCCATGTTTTCCACTGTGGACATTTATCTCTCTCTTCAAATGTTGTTTCATTAGATCCCCAACAACACTGTTCATGGTTATACCACAATGCACTAAGGCATATGCCCTCTTTCAGGTCAGTCATCCAATCAGCAGCAATGTCTATCAATCCAGCCAATGCCCCTGTAAAAACATGTTGGAGATGGTCAAAACAACATATCAACATATCCATATTTCTGGGAGTCAAGATCTATCTAGTTAAGAGTTTAGTGGAAAACAGGAGATTTCCTGTAAATAATGGTTCACTAAGGAACTATCCATGAATTTAAGATTTTCAAATTTTATCTATAAATGCACATATATTACTTTTTAAAAAACTATAATACTATTCTTTCGGCTGTTCTTTGCGATAAAATTCAATTGCATCATGCAAATTAATTATAATTACAAAAAACTGCTTGGCAGGAGGTTCATAAATCTGGCTATTGAAGTCAGATGTATTAGCTAGCATGTTTCAATCCAAAACTTCATTAACAAATAATGTCAACCTCATTAAAACTTAACATTAGAAATAATTAGTGAAATTCATTCATGAATTACTGTGGCAGATTTATAATTTTTTTCTTAAAAAATAGAGAAACCACATATAGAGAGATTATTTTACTGACGGAATATCAAAATACACAAATTCGTGGTCAAATATTGGTCATTCTTATCATATAAAAAGATCAATGGGTCACACACACAGAGGCCACTAAATTTTTGTGCATGCCAATTAGTGTTAATACTTCTCTCTGTTCTCCACAACAACTTTAATTTTTCATGTTTTCTGGACACAATCTTTCATAATGGAAGCTGAAAGTGATTAAAAGTTTTTAATTTTTTTTCATATACTCGTTATTTCTTAACACCTCTCACCTAGGGGCCTTGTGGCCATTCTATACAGCATGATAATTAAAAGGTCAGTCTCTTGAGCTAAACTGCTGAAGTTTGGCTAAGCCACTTACTGACTGTATGACCTCAGTCAACTTCCTTAATTTCTCTTGTGCTTCAGTTTCTTGATCTGTATCATGGTTATAATCACAGTAATTATGTCATTTTTAGAACACTGCATGACACACAGAGCACTCAATAAATATAATTATTAATTATGATATTAAAATAAGAGATACCTTATTGATCATTTAGTTCAAGCCACTTATGTTACAGAGATGGAAACTGAGCACAGAAAGATCAACCAAGTTAGATAGACCCTTTAAGTGACAGAGCCAAGACAAGACCCAGAAGTCTCTTGCCTCCTATTCTTTTGAAAGACAGTAACACATGCTTTTAAAAATTCAATAGTATCCGAAAAAATTTTTTTGAGGTAAGGAGGGGAGAAGTATTCAAAGTTCTGTTAATCTTTTAAAGATTTTCTTTACCTGATGCCAATCCTGTTAGTGTTACTACTAGCCATCCTGACCACGCATCATATAAACTTTTTGTCATTTCCCATGCTGATTCTTTCTTTTTGCTGTTGATCTGAAATTAGAAATGTTTATGCTTCATTTTTTCAAACTCTGAATAGAAAATAGAATTCTAGTATCTAGCAATTTTTCTCAGTTATCATAATCAGAACAGTATCTTCTAAATTAAATAATGGGAAAGGTGAGTTTGGGGGAAAAAATCACTGTCAGATAGTCATTACACCTGTAAGGCGGATGACAAGCATTTATCCAGCATTTTAATAAGAACCTCAGGATTTAAGTGCAATGGGAAAACAAACCACATAAAAGTCTAATTTAGATCATTTTAAGATGAATCAAACTCAATTTTGAATTTATATTTGGTACACATAGGCATCTTTTATATTAATGGAAGACATTTGTCTGTCATTCCCCTGGTACTAGAAGTTAACTGAGTTATAACTGTCTAAAAGATAATATTAGTATGTGACAATAAACGCCCATAAATACAACACAGAAAAGGCACATGGATAAACAGATCCCCCAAACCTACAAGCCTGTAAATATACAGGTGTGGAAAGCTCCAATCCCACTGGTAGGGAATAGAGGCTCTTTCATTAGTGTAAGGCAAAAGAAAAGAGTCTTTCACTGAACATAGTATAGGCAGGTAGGAGATGAACAAGAAGGTTAGAGATTTGATCCAAATCTCATTCTACTAAAACACAAGAAGGCAGATCTCCCAGTAAGAATGTATTTCTAAAGTTATCTCTTAAGAGTGCAAAACTCTTCTGTCCTATAAGGGTTGTTGTTTTATATTCTCCACTTAGGACGTTAGTGCTCAACCATCCCATAGGAGGGCTTCAATGACTTGGTTTATTTCAAGCCTATGGCCAATTAGAAGCCAGAAGGCCCCATGAAAAAAGACAAAGGAAGGCTGGGGGTATAGCTCAGTGGTAGAGCACTTGCTTAGCATATCTGAGGTCCTGAATTTGATCCCCAGTACAACACACACACACAATAAAGTTCTAAGTTGAATGAGGCAATTTTACTCCTATCTATAAGCATCCAACACAGATATTAACTACATTTAGAATAGGAGGTAGGTCATTTTTTTAAAATAATCACTAAATTTTATGTTGATTTTCCTCAATAAAAATAAATGTCTAATAAAATATTATTTTCAGACTGAGTCAGACATTCTTCTTGTACCACTGCTTGCACACCACCATAGTCACTTAACAAACATTTGCTTGACAACGTATACCAAACACAAAAAGATACTATAGGTGCAAGAGTGTACCCTCATCACTACTTCTAACAAAATACGGAAATCATTTGTTTATTAATATGTAATACAGCTGAATGAACTGTAACACATCTGTGTAATGAAAAGTACTTCAGCAGTTAAAAAGGGGACAGAAGCAGTGAGATAAAGGACAAAAGCAAGGTGGCTACAAGTACGCTGTTCATCTGAGATACGTATATATACTGGTATTTTTTAAATAAAGGGATAAATCATAAAATTGAAAATGGAAAACATTATTTATAAGGGGAGGAAGACAATAAGGTAGAAGGAACAGAGAAAGAAACTAGACTTCTTTGACTATACCCATTTTGGACATATAACTTTGGAATCATGAGAATATTTTACATAACTGGTGTGTTCCATGTGTATGTGGTAAATTAAATGATTATGTTTGTAATGTTGAGACTTTTAGCCTGCTTTAAATGAGACACGGATTTAAGAAATAGAGATTAAGCCCTGTGGTAATAATTTTAAATTAGAAGACTAGTATAAACTTAGGAGGCTAGAAATAATGGCCAACTCAGATTAGAGATCTCCTCTATGTATCATCCGCCTTCAATGGGACTGAGCTCCTTGGAGAAATGGCTGACTTTAGGTTTGCTGCTGGAAATGTGTAACATAAACTAACATTATCTTGTAGAATGCATCACATCTAAACCGAAGTTAGAAAACACAGACACCAATATGAATACACTCCCACTGGTCAAAAGAGGAACATGGCCAAGCTTGGTGGCACAGATCAGTAATTCCAGCAACCAGGGAGGCTGAGGCAGGAGGATCACAAGTTCAAAGCCAACTCGATCAACTGATGAGGCCCTGAGCAACTCAGCAAGACGGTCTTAAACAATAAAAAGGGCTGAGGATGTGGATCAGTGATTAAGCAACCCAGGGTTCAATTCCCAGAACCAAAAACAAACAAAAAAGATTAAAAGAAAAAAAAAAAAGTGGAACATGGACCTCAATGAAAAGAGTAACTGTGATAATGAGACACATAAAATGAAATTCATGAGTTCGTGAAGATACAGAAAATAAATACCAACAAACAAAAATCTCATTGGCCAATTTTCAGGATCCTAAGGAACCACATTATTTCAAACTCTCCCTTTGCCATACAGTCAGTACCTCAGAGAATCCAATCAGTTTATGAGGGGAGAGTTCTCTTTATAGAAGTATTTAAGCTAATAATTTTTAAGAAATTTGATTACCACCTTACTGTAAAATATTGAAACAGTAATATTTGATCAGATAATGTTGACCATGTTCATAACCTGGAATAAGAGGTCTTCCAGTAAAATAAAAAGATTGACAACAAAGAATTAAGTGCTTATGTACACTGACATGGTAAGATTTTTTTAGTTTAATGTTTTAAAATTGACAGTAAAAACATAAATGTGTTTAATCTCCCAGCTTTAAAAAAAAATTGTATAAGAATGGATCCGAAAATTGCAACACATTTGACTAGGAAAAGATGATTAGCTAGGATACATATCAGCTCCTTCATATATTGCTACATTATTTGAAATGTTTTCAAGGACTAGAGACTATTCACATATCAGAGGAAAAAGAGTTTGTTTTGGTTTCTTTTAGTCTTCATTTTTGCTAAAAGTTTAAGAACATGGTGTCTTAGGAACACTGTCAGGGTGCCAAACTTTAGAACACATTTAAACCCCAACCTGAATACTGTTAATAACTCTGAATGTGTACTTCTCAGTAAAACTGTACTTACCCCATAATTATATATGATAGGATTTATAATGTGTCTGACTTAGGAGCAAAGGATTAAAACAGAGGTTCTCAAACTGTGATCCACTAACACTCTAAACGGTTCCTAAGACCTTCTTAAGGGGTCTCCAAGATCAAACTTATTTTCATAATAATATTAAAATTTTATGTGCCTTTTTGATTTTTTTTCCATGCTGGCATTTTTAATGGTAATGCAATGCAAAAACAACTGCTGGTTCCTTAGAATGAATCAGGCAGTGTCACCTGTCACTGGTATGCATCACATTTAATTGCCAAGCATCCCAGTAAAAAATAAATAAATGCCATTTTAAGAACATATCAAGAAGTTACTATGTGTTATGTATTATATTCTGTGTGATCAAATAACTGCATAAAGCATTTCTGCCACATACTGAATGAGGCTACATTCTGAGGAAAAGCACTTGTGTGATTTGAGCTACAAAATAAATTAAACCTTATATGAAATGCCATTTTTACTTGAAATAAACACTGACACCAATCTATGGTTTTTCAGATTTCTGAATTTACAGGTATTTTTTTCAATAAAGAATCAAGTAGGCCAGGCATGGAGTTACACACCTGTAATTCCGGCAACTGGGGAGGCTGAGGCAGGAGGACTGCAAGTTCAAGCCAGCCTCAGCAACTTGGTGAGACCCTAAACAACTTAGCAAGACCCTGTTTCAAAATAAAAAATAAAAAGGACTGGGGATGTGACATAGTGTTACGTGATCCTAAGAGTTTAATTCCAGGTAACAACAACAACAACAACAACAACAAAAGAATCGAGTAGTCCTGTCATTTCATTTCCAATGATAAAATGTGCACTTTGAAGCAAACATTAGAATTTAGAAAATTAGTATCTACCACTGTGAGCATGATAGGGGATATTATAAAATTAATATTAAAATCAGTGACTTTTTGATACAGTATTATGGCATTGTATAACGAAAAGTGTCAACATTTGAAAAGAGTTGCATAAGTCAATGTATCATTTTCCAAATGATCACTGCATGATGTTACAAAATCATATGCTAAAATTTCAAAGTTTAAAGTGAATCAATGGAAAACAAAGTTCACTAGTACAATTTCAGAGAACACGTTACTGGTTTTAGAAACCAGTACTTGTCATTTTGTATAGTATCGAAGAATACCCATAATAATCTTTAAAAGCTTATTAAAATACTTGTAGTCTTTTCAACTACATTATCTGTGTGAGGTTGGATTTTGTTTATACACTTCAATGAAAAGAACATATCACAATGTCTGAAAGAAGTCAAGGGCAGTGGTGTGCATCTGTAACCCCAGCTACTTAAGAGGTTAAAGCACGAGGTTCTCCAGTTTGAGGTCAGTTCAGTACAGTGCCCCTGGGTTCAATACCCAGTACTACAAATGATGATGATGATACTAACAATAATAATCATATAACGTTTGAATGCAAAAGCAGATATGAGAATCCAGCAGTCTTTTATTAAGCCAGTCAACAATAGGAGTTTAAAAAATGTAATACAATACCTTGGTAAATATCTTTTATTTTAGAAAATAGTTCCTTTTTATATAATTTTATTTATGTTAACAAGTAATAGGTTTTATTTTCAATGAATTAATGAATATTTTAAAAATTTATCAGTTGCTAATATAGTAAACATCTACTAACATAACTTACATTTTTAAAAGTTCCTTGAGGGTCCTCAACACTTTTTATAGCTTAAAGGGAATCTGAGACCAAAGCATTTAAGAATCACTGGCTTAGAATACTGATGTCATGTAGTATGTATTTCCTCAGATATGCCCTGAAGGTAAATACTGTCTGATAAATCTCAGAGGTCAACATAATTCCAATTTCACATTTCATACACATGTACTGTTTTGAAATCAATTTTTTTTATTATAGTGATTTATTATGGCACACAAAAAGCCTTACAACAGGATCCAATTTGAGAAATATTTCAGAATTCAGTATTGGCAAAAGGAATCAAAGAAAACTGCAAAACCCCACAAAATGACTTCCCAGTACATAGCTTCTTTTTTTTTTTTTTAAGACAAGTTTCTTCTTTGGCTTTAGCTTGCTGAGTTGCTCAAGACCAAAAATCATGCTTACTTCTAAATCTTAAATGTGACTTGATCAACCCCCAACTCCTGTGCTGTGCTTTCCCCTTTCCTTCCTATTGTGTCCTTCAATTATATTTCTTTGTTTTTGAGCTACCTCAAATTCTGTCTGGAAAGATATGGACATAAATAAACTGAAAAAAAGGGCACACACACAGAAAACAGAAAACAGCATTTATCAAATAGGTACTTAAATTTATTTTAAAGTTTAACATATTTTGGTGGCTGAAGATCACTGGCAGCAAAACATTATTAAATGATTTATTATACACTATATTTTTAAAAATTGTTGTAAACACTTACCCGTCTATGCCTTTCTCTGTCTTTACATTTCTCTCGAACCCAATCAATAGTATGGAAATCATCATATGTACCAACACCCGGAATTGGTTCATCCAAAAGATCCAGTAAGTGGGTAGAACTATTAATGCTGCCTCCATTTGTCATTGTATAATGAGTTCCTACAGAGCAGAAAAGGAAAAATGAGTATGTTTTTTAAAAGAGACAACAGTGAGTTTTATAACTTTCTTACCAGGTGGGTAAGCCATACAGAAACAGTATCACTTGAAATAATTTCAATAAAATACAGGAAATGTTCAGAAAAATTACACAAAACTTAGAAATAAGGCAAAAAGATTCATGTCCTTTCACAGTCATATCATAGTTATCAAACGGTAGCCTGCCTAACAGACATCTGATGTTCTGGAGAAGAGAATTCTGGGTGTCTAAAGGAATAGACTGTAAAGTTAGAACATGACCTGGAGAAGACTGATGAATTGAATATGATGATTCTCATCTAGTGAAATGCACATGGATTCTTTCCAATTGGAAAAATAACCCTTGGAGTTGTAGTTTTGTGTGTGTGTGTGTGTGTGTGTGTGTGTGTGTGTGTGTGTGCACTGTAAGAAATTTCTTTCCTTCACTGACTGTAGCTCCAGTCTCACACATCCTCCTCTGAATCAGCTTTGTTGTAATGCTAGTTCCTTCACTAGAGGCAAATACAACTATAGTGAACTTGTGTTCCCTATATATTTTATATTAGTATAATGAACGTAAAGAATGTTCTAGGACAGACTAAAAGATAATTCAAGAGGGCTGGGCTTGTGGCTCAGTGGCAGAGCACTTGCTTAGCATGTGTGAGGCACTGGGTTCAATTCTCAGCATCGCATATAAATAAATAAAGATCCATCAACAATTAAAAAAGAAAAGAAAGTAGAAGCACAATTTAAAAAAAAAAAAAAAGATAATTCAAGAAAAAGAAATATGGGTTGACATGTAACTCAGTGGTAGTACAAGACCTACACTGTGGATGGATCTGTGGCACTGCAATCAATCAATGAATAAACAAATAAGAGAGAGAAACAGATGGCTTTTAAATATGAAATTAAGTTCAATCTAACACATAAAAAGAAATGAAAATCAAATAGACTATATCATTTTTCATCATGAGACTGGTAAAGATAAAAAGAAAGTGTGTGAAGACACCGAATGAGCAAAGTTACGAAAAGGCCATTAGTAATTTAAATATAATTAGTCACAAAATTGATAATTTAAGTATAAACTGGTACCCTTTGGGAAGGAAAAAGCTGTCCAAATTTAATACACACAGATAATACCCAATTTGGTATACACAGCAAACTCACTCCTATAAACTTTTCCCACAGTTATACTCCCAAAATCTTTAAATAAATCCATAAATTATGCACAGTATGGGTAGAACATTGCACTATTCACTATAAAAAGAAAAATATATGTACATTAAGGCTAAAGTGCTTATAATCTAATACAGGGGCCAGCCAAGGCTCTGGGAATAAATATTTTAGGTTCTGAAGTTCACATAGTTGCAACTACTCAACTCTACAATGGAAGCACAAAATAAATCAGAAATATGTCAGTGAGTAGGCATGAATGCATTCCAATAAAACTTATTTGCAGGCTGGGGATATAGCTCAGTTGGTAGAGTGCTTGCCTTGCAATCCCCGGCACCGTGGGGAAAAAAAAAAAAAAAGAACTTATTTACAAAACAGATGAAGGGTAAGATTAGACATTGGGGTTATAGTTTGTCAACCCCTGTCCTAAAGTTTGCAAAGCACAAACCAAACTCAACTGAAGACATTTATTAACTTTTTATATAAATGGCACTCACCTACACATTGTAGATGTGTGGAAAAAATCTACATATTCTAGATGGGTGGGAAAAATCCCTCATTTCAAGGTATAATCCAATTCATATTTTAAAGTTCCAATATCAAAGCACTATAAAAATGAATTTTAATCATATTAACTATTTTAAATTTGTTATTAAAAATGAGGGACTATAGTGTCTCAAACTAGGTGGGATTAATTTAAGAAAATGTCATACAGAATATGAATTTTAGATGGTAATATGAAGTAATTATAATTAGGCTTTGGTTTCATGATGAGAATTATAAATATACATTTTGGGTTACATACTTTTATTCCTACTTCTTAAAAGAAGAAACAGATGATGTGAATATGGTCTGTAAGAGATAGTTAAACATCACTGTTAGAAAAAGAGTTTGGAGATAAAAATGGGGTAAGAAATATCATAATTCAAGAGTGAAAATTATTGGATTTGACAGTGAAAGGAAAGACTGATATGACCATTTGCAGGGTCAATCTGGAAGTGCCTATCAAAATACAAGATTCCTACTTCTAGGAATTAATTCAACAAGTGCACAAAGACTTAACATTTCTTGAAGGGCAACAAGGTTGGTTCCACAGTTTAGCTATTGTGAAATGAACTGCTATAAAAACTGATGTGGCTGTATCACTGTAGTATGCTGATTTTAAGTCCTCTGGGTACAGACCAAGGAGTGAGATAGCTGGGCCAAATGGTGGTTCCATTCCAAGTTCTCTAAGGAAACGCCATACTGCTTTCCAAAGTGGTTGCACCAATTTGCAGTCCCACCAGCAAGGAATGAGTGTATCTTTTCCCCACATCCTCACCAACACTTATTGTTGCTTGTATTCTTGATAATTGCCATTCTGACTGGAGTGACATGAAATCTTAGAGTAGTTTTGATTTGCATTTCTTTGTTAGAGATGTTGAACATTTTTTCATATATTTGTTGATAGACTGTATATCTTCTTTTGTGAAGTGTCTGTTCAGTTTCACTTACTGATCGGGTTATTTGTTGTTTTGGTGTTTTTTTGTGTTCTTTATATAACCTGGAGATTAGTGCTCTATAGATAAATGGATAAAGAAACTGTGGTATATATATATAACTGAATATTACTCAGCCTTAAAGAAGAATGAAATCATGGCATTTGCCAGTAAATGGATGCAGTTGGAGAATATCATACTAAGCAAAATAAGCCAATCTCCAAAAACCAAAGGCCCAATGTTTTCTCTGATATGTGGATGCTATCCATAATGGGGAGTGGGGCAAGGGAAGAACAGAGGAAATATAGATTGGGCAGAGGGGAGTGAGGGGAGGGGATGGGGGAGGAAAGATGGTGGAATGAGATGGACATTATTACCTATGTACATGTATGAGACTGCATGAATGGTGTAACTGCAACGTGTGCAACCAGAGAAATGAAAAGTCGTGCTCCATTTGTGTACTATGAGTCACAATGCATTCTGCTATCATGTATAACTAATGAGAACAAATTTTAAAAAGGGAAATAAAAAGACAACATTTCATTGAAAGTGAATACTGTACTAGTAAACTTAAATATCTATTTGCTTTTATCTAACAGGGTTTTCTTATCTCCCTATTTACACATTTGAATGTTTGCCTTGGAAAGATATAAGACTTCTAAAAGGAGAACAGTATATTGATTTCAGGGTTCTGGCAGAAGTACTCTAGGAATAAATAATTCACCATTCTTGGCTGAGGGTTTAAAGGCCCAATCCCTGCATTGCATTGCCCATGTTCGTTACATGAAACATACACTCAAACCTATACTTAAAGCTTTAAACTCTTCCCCCACCCCATCCCATCCTGATTTCATTCAATAATTTCCACTTGGTAAAAGCTACTTTAAAGGCTACAAATTTTCTTAAGAAAAAGCAACTGGAAAATAAATATAATAGGAAGACATAAAATATTGACAAATTTGCAAATCTGTTTTCCACATGATAATATGAAATTGGTAACTTTAAAATACTTTTGGAAGAAAAAAATCAAGAGCCTCTTATGGTTTTCTGTTAGGATTAAAGTACTTCTGTGGTATTCTGGTCAAAATATACATAAGCTCAATCTTGGAAAAAAACAGATGTATCCAAACTGAAACTGAGGAAAATTCTACAAAATAAGTGCTTTTCTGCAAAAATGTCAAAGTTATGAAAGATAAAGAATAACTGAGGAACAGTTCTAGATTAAAGAAGACTAAAAGAGACATGACAACTAACTATAACATGTGTTCCAGAATTAGATCCTGGACCAGGAAAAAAACCTGTCTTTCCTTTCAAACTAAAAGAGACATGGTGGTACAACTGAAATATTGGAAAAGGTCTAAACATCAAATATAGTAGTGTATCAATGTCAATTTTCTGATTTTGAAATGTGTACAGTGGCTAAAGACATTGTCTTTCATTGTGGAAATATACACTTAAATATGTAGAGAGAAACATGTATTAAATATGCAGAGGTACTGTTTACCTCTTTGCATTTTAACTCTTTACATGATGATGAAAAAAAAATGTAGTGAAAAAATATATAATTGTAGATGCACTATTATCTATACAAAATGCTATATACTACACATGATAGCATAGATAATACTGAAAGAAAGAAAAAGAGAATGAACAAATGTGGTAAAATATTAACATTTTGGAATCAGGGTGACGGGCATATGAGAAACTATTATTTTTCAATCCTCCTAAGTCTGAAAATACCTTTTTTTTTCCCAACGGTGGTGATTGTGCATGCTTAGCAAGCACTCTACCACTGAACTATATTCCCAACCCTGAAATTACCTTTTTAAAGTCTCTCATGAAATGTTTTGCAAATTTCAACATTTCCCCTGCTTCATTCTGCTTATTGAGGAAGCACAGACTTCTGATCCTTTTACTCTTCCATGCAAAATACTAAAAAGCAAAACTTCTATACTTCTCAACATGCACCCACAATACATGGCCATATTATATACAAGTTAAAATAAGCAACAGTTTAAGATACTAATTACCCAACTTCTCAACTTCAATATGCATGAAGCCTATCTTCTAGGTAGTGTCATATGCACAAATTGAAATTCTCTCATATATAACATACACCTTTCCTTATTTCCTAAAATAATATTTCAAGATTTGGTTAATTAGGAAATGATATGGCTTTTCTAAAACTGATATATGGAAGGGATCTCTGGCAAGAGGTCTTCAAGAGGATATACAGGTTTTGAGATCACTGCTTCCCTGATAATGACTTTCTTTGTCCTCAGTTAAAGTTCTTACAGTTGGATTTTATTAACCTAAATGTCAGGATTACCCCAGGATTGTCCATGTTTTGATACATACATAACTCTCACTTACCTGTGATGACAATAGTGGACATGTAGTAGAACTTTTGGAAATACAATTAAAGGTTCCTGAGCCCACATCCCCTAACCAATTCCACATCTCCCAACCAATTTAGTACAAGACACCAATTATCATAGGTAAAGTTCAATGCAGACTATGGAGAAAAAGATTTAGTATTATCATTTCCACATTTCAAATTAAGGCTTCTGAAACCCAAAAAAGACAAAAATTGTCAAAGCAAGTACTTTTGAGTTATAGGACATGGGTTTCTGGTTTTCAAAAGGTTTCAAGTAAAAGGCTTTAAGTTTCTGCAATAAATCAGATGTAGAAACAATTTTACCCAGCTACATAAAGTTTGCTGGGAAAGAAAGGAGAGAAAATCGACAAATTAGAGATATGATCATTTAACTGGTGATTGGCTTCAGTCTTCCACATTTTCCCTAAGTAAAATACATGAGACCATATTATATTATTAGTCACAGTTGTTTATAAGTTGTTTTGTTTTTTTCACTCATACCACAAAGTTACATCCCCAGTCCCTTTTGTATTTTAAGTTGTTGATGATCTCCTTATCTCACTGAGGCTAGCCTTGAACTTGTGATCCTCCCTATTCATCCACCTGAGTCCTTAGGATTACAGGTGTGCACCACCGTGCCGAGCTTCTAAAAGTCATTTCATGTCATTAAATGTATGTGCCCATCATTTTTGGTGATTTCAAATTACTATATTCAATTGTTTTGACACACTATAATTTAGTAAATGAATCTTTAGGGTTAGTTTGTCACTATAAACAATACCTGAAATATGTGTATTTGCTTAGTCATCCTCTTTTCCAATTAATTTTTAACATCTTAAGTCTTTTGCTGTTGTTCTTAATAGTTTTTACCATCCCACTATCAGGTATTCAATATTAATAATTAGGTATATCATTAATAATTAGGTATATCTCCAAAAAACCACAGTATCCAGTAATTAGCCTCACATTAGTTATTATTTGTGTAATGGGCTCTTATCTTTCTTGCCTACCTGGATTCCCTAGCCGTTCTTTATACAACAGAACTCAATTATTTCAAAGAAATTTCTACTCCTAACTACATGCAGTCTTGGTGAGGGGATGAAGTCTTGGTGAGGGGATGAATCAAGGGACCCCAGACAGCCAAGGAAAGAGTACATGATTCAAGTTAGACCAATCAAACCTCTAGTTCCTATATATATAAATCCCAAGATAGAGTAATATAAAGACAGTTGGAGACAATTAATTTTAACAATTTAAACTTCAAAAGGATACAAGGAGTCGTCTATTCTGTTAGGATTAACCACAACTGGCAATAAGCCTTTTAAGCAAAAAATGACCTCCACATTTTCATGAAAACCTAATTTCTGTAACTTATTATGAGTGTGTGACATTGGCCAAGTTACTTAATGTTGGTTAACTAAGCCTCAGTTTTTTGTCTGTTAAATAGAGTTAATACTAATACCATTTTTTAGGTTCATGCACACTCAAAAACTTCAGCATTTGTTAGTTCCTGTTATTAGATGTGATCCTGCTGTTCACCTTGCCTCTGGAATCAATATAATTTTGTTTATTCCTAGTCAGAGAATAAACCCAGAACCAAAATATGTAAGTCCTAATAGTTAAGTGCCCTAAAAGAAGGGAACCATCTACCAAAATATATATTGCTCACTCCCTTCCATTTATGTCCCATCCTCCTACCTGATGCCTAAGTCCCCTTTTAGGATTTATAATCTTGTTCTAAGCATTTATGTTTTCCTAAAGAGGTCCTAAAATGTAAATGATCAAGGAAAGATTAAAGTTGTTATCTCTTTGTAAGGAAAAAAAAAGATATAGGACAGTTCAAGTTACCTAGATCCCCACATCTTAAACTATACGAAAGTTTGATATTGTACAAATTCACTCCTAAACTTAAAAAAAATTTCTCAAGAGCTGACTTCCAAGATGCCAGCAACTGCCATCCTACTATCTAATTTTACTTCTACCAGCTGAAAAACATGAACAAAAAAGACTAGAAAAAAGATCACTTTTCCTTCAGGAGCGGCCTAGTAGAGAAATTCCATGACTTCAGTGCACTTTCAGATTGGAAAGATCTAGAGTCAAATTCCAGCTCTGTAAGCCAGTACCAATTACTTACCAACCTGTATGACATACTTTCATTTTGTCACCTGTCTCTGTAGTGTGCAGACTAATATTTTACAAGGTAAAATATTTAATATCTTATTTGATAGATAATAGGAAATCAATAAACAAGCTATTATTTCTGCTCAAATACTTTGATATTTAAAATCTTATCAGGCTGCATTATATTACTCATGATATTAATCTTAACCAAAAATTTGACAATATGACAGAAAAAATTCTCATGAATTTGGACAAAAAGTTCTTCAGCTTTACATTAAGCAAAAATTTCATAGATTTCTAACAATTTAATTCATTATGTCATATGGACATAGAAACAAATTCCTAAAATGTATGATCAATGACCAAGTTTTCCATAAATAGTGGACATTTTCATAGTCCGAATATTAAAAACACTGAAATGTTTTAGGTAGGAAAAATTATCCAATGAATGAATTATAAATGGCTTGCAATTTGTCTGTCAAAAAAAATTGCACCAAGAAGACTTTTAGACTTATTTTTCCACAAACAGAACTTGACAAAATTCAAGAATACCTAGAAACACAAAAATCTATTATTTACTAACATCTGTAATCTAAATAGAAGGATGAAAATTATTTTAAAAATTTAAAATTATTCAAAGCTCTTTGTAACAATAATTTGCTAATGTAGAAAGAACAAATGCTGCTGGGACAGACTATACACATGATAAAAAAATGAAAGTGGGGCTGGGGAGATAGCTCAGTTGGCAGAGTGCTTGCCTTGGAAGCACAAGGCCCTGGGTTCAATCCCCAGCACCGGAAAAAAAAAAAAAAAAAAGAGAGAGAATGAAAGTGGAACCATTCCTCACACATAAATGAAGAATAACTCAAAATGGATGCTTGATCCAAATATAAGAGCCAAAACTATAAACCCTTAAAAGAAAATACAAGAGCAGATATTTAAAGCCTTGAGTTAGGTAATGGTCTCAGATATATCACCAAAGTATAAATGATAGTCAGGCACAGTGTTGCATACCTGTGATCCCAGCTACTCAAGAGACTAGGTGAGAGGATTATAATTTGAGACTAGCTTGGCCAACTTAGATCCCATCTCAAAATTTAAAAAGGGTTGGGGGTATAACTCAGTGGTAGAGTGCCTGCCTAGCATGCATGAGGCCCTCCTGAGTTCACTTTTCAGAACTAAAAATCAAAAGAATTAATTTTTTGGTCCTGGGTGAAATCCTCAGAACACCAAAACAAACAACCATAATAAACCCCACAAACGATGAAGGAAAAGATAGATAAATGAGACTATATCAGAATTAAAATAATCTTTCCAACACAGAGGCTGACAACGTTAACTAGCTTGTGTCTAAAGATAACAATAAAACAACGAGCTTCACTGGGTACTAGTAATTACATACAATGGTTCATCTGATACAACATGCAAGATAGGTCTTATTATCTCTATTTTTCTATTTGAAAAACATGACAGAATATTAGGAAATAAACTCAAGATCACACTACTAATAAAGTAGAGAACTGGGATTCAAACTCGGTTTGATTCCAAAGTCATTACCACTACCCAATACTGCCTAAAAAATAATTTAAGGGTGATTCACTTGTATATTTTAAGATAAATGTATACTCTTCCCTCAGAGTAGGTTAAGAACTATTAGTATTGCCCTCTCCCAAAACACATGTGCAGACACACTTGGCCTCTGGATGAGATATAGACCTATCCTTCACCATCACCCTTGCTCCTCTGTCTTTGTTTCCAGGTTCCAGCCCACTTTTTCCTATAGTACTTTAAATGTTGCAGTTTAAAAAATGTTGTAATCATAGTCATAGGGTGGTGTTTTATTCCCATGCTTCAGCAGAAGTCTTTGATAGTAATGCATCCTGTTTTACCATCAGGTTGTTCCAGATCCATCTTATGCCGCAAGAAGGCTTTACTCGAGACAGAGCTAACTATCCTTCCAGGTGAATACTTAGAAACTGGTTCTCCAACTTTAACAGATATGTACCTAAGTAAAACCAAAAGTTAGTAATGAATGTCTACTCCTACATATAGTGATATTTCACTTTCTATTTTCTTCCTTTTTTAAAATACTGGCTACAATCCAATTAATTTTGTGCTCAACACATTAACCTATACTTTAACAAATGCTAAACTAGAAAAAAAACAAGTATTAATTAAATTATCTGCTTTCTCTCTCTCTCTCTCTCTCACACACACACACACACACACACACACACAAAAGCTGCTGCACCTTATACTGAGTTCAGTAGTAAAGTTCACAGTCACATCAACAGCAGCCTAAGATTCTTCTCAAAACCGAACAGTCTCCCTTGAAAAGGTAGGCATATAGCTACTTACTAAGATGTTACTTCCTACCTCTGAGATCCATCTCCAAAGATGTGAGAATAGTAAGACTTGTCATTTAAGCTCATAATACAGATTATTATTGTATCAGACAAACATAAAACATATACTTTTTAAAAATACGGAAGAAAGGAAGCAGAAATCCAACATTCTATGTATTCCCTGACAACAGAATTACTTCTGTATTAGCCGAAAGTCTAGTCTCCCTTCACTACCTACCATCCCCCTCTCATGTATGAAATGTGTTTTTTTCCTCTCCCTCTGTAATGTTACTGATAAGAAATGGTCACCCTGGTAAGGGAGGGGAAAGTAGTGTTTTAAGTGATAGTAGAAGTAAAGAAAGTTATTGGTACTAGAATAGTAGAGTCTCAAATCAATGACTGAAAATGTCATGGTAAAGCACAGTGTCCTGCACTTAGTAGGTGGTTGATTAAATATTGGATGGATAAATGAACAGTATAAATAAAGAATATGCTCTTAAAAATCTGTACAGTCATCCACAGTCATACATAACTAAACTGCAAAGACTTGGAAATTAACTGCAAACCTCAATAAAGCTGACCAAAGAGACACAACCAGTCGGTAGCAATGCTAAACTCATTACCCAATTCCATTCACTATTTTCTTCTCTGTTTTGCCACCACTTCAGAATAAAAAGCAACATTCTTACGTAGAGTGGATATTAGGATATATGTACACTTGGAAGCAAATTTCATGTTCATGAATTATCTCTACATACTAGGTGATTAAAAAAATATGAACTTACAAAAGAAACTAGATCTATTTTTTGACCTTATTGAAGTGGTAAAGGACTACGAAAAACTACAAATTAAACATGTTAATTATAAAAATACAAAAGTATAATTTAGCAACTAATCTCCTGTACAGGTACAAAGTAGAGTTCTTAATGATTGGAAAACAGCCAAAACTATAAACTTAATCAATATGGTAAGAAATCTGCTCACATTTTTTGTTTGTTTTAGTACTGGGGATTGAACACAGGTGCATTTTACCAATGAGCTACATCCCCAGTCTTTATTTTTTGAGGCAGGGTCTTGATAAGTTACTGAGACTGGCCTGAAACTTGCAATTCTCCAGCCTCAGTCTCCCCAGTCACTGAGATTCCAGGTGTGTGCCACCATGTCCAGCAACATTTTGAAATCTTGATATAAATAGTATTTCTGATGTACAAGCCTGAGATGATATGAAATTAATCATAGTAAAGGGTCAGTTATTTTTAGAAAATAGGGCTACAGGTAGTAACATGATCCAGATTTTATTGAAGATTTAAAATTCAAATATTGTAGGCAAAATAAAATTTAAGACTATTCTAAAACAACAGTATAAAACAGTTTCTAACACCAAAGACTCTTCATTTGTTCTTTTAATTTACAGACATGTAGATGAATTAATTTTTAATTTTCTTGTTGAATAAAAACTTAGGGGTAATAAAAAAGCAGCAAGTGCTTGAATCCTAAAATCATTTTACAAGGAACCTACACAATGTCCCTTTGGCAATAAGCATATCTTTTTTGGATTTAAAAATGAGGTGCAAAAAATGCTAATTACTGATACTTTCAGGAGGGAAAAAATGAACAGATTCATCTATTATAATAGGAAAAAAGACTATTTAATACATCTACCTTTCTTTACTATTCCTTCTACTGACTCAACAAAAAAGCAAGTATATTAGTTTTGATACAACAAAACCAATCAGGGTAGCAACATACTGGGCATTCTCTCCTGTTACAGCATTTTACTCACTCTATTTTCTCCACCAAGATATATCCTATCAAACGGCATGGTATTGGTACCAAAATAGAAAGGTAGATCAATGGTACAGAATAGAGGACACGGACACAAACCCAAATAAATACAATTTTCTCATACTAGACAAAGGTGCCAAAAATATGCAATGGAGAAAAGATAGCCTCTTCAACAAATGGTGCTGGGAGAATTGGAAATCCATATGCAACAGAATGAAACTAAACCCATATCTCTCACCATGCACGAAACTAAACTCAAAATGGATTAAGGACCTCGGAATCAGACCAGAGACCCTGCAGATTATAGAAGAAAAAGTAGGTCCAAATCTTCACCTTGTTGGTCTAGGACCAGACTTCCTTAACAGGACTCCCATAGCACAAGAAATAAAAGCTAGAATCAACCACTGGGATAGATTCAAACTAAAAAGCTTTCTCTCGGCAAAGGAAACTATCAGCAATGCGAAGAAAGAGCCTACAGAGTGGGAGAATATCTTTGCCAATCATACTTCAGATAGAGCACTAATCTCCAGAATCTATAAAGAACTCAAAAAACTCTACTCCAAGAATTCAAATAATCCAGTCAACAAATGGGCTAAGAAATGAATAGACACTTCACAGAAGAAGATCTACAAGCAATCAACAAACATATGGAAAAATGTTCAACATCTCTAGTAATAAGAGAAATGCAAATCAAAACCACCCTAAGATTCCATCTCACCCCAATTAGAATGGCGATTATCAAGAATACGAGCAACAACAGGTGTTGGCGAGGATGTGGGGAGAAAGGTACACTCATACACTGCTGGTGGGGCTGCAAATTAGTGCAGCCACTCTGGAAAGCAGTGTGGAGATTCCTTAGAAAACTTGGAATGGACCCTCCATTTGACCCAGCTATCCCACTCCTTGGCCTATACCCAAAGGACTTAAAATCTGCATACTACAGAGATACAGCCACATCAATGTTCATAGCTGCTCAATTCACAATAGCCAGACTGTGGAACCAACCTAGATGCCCCTCAATTGATGAGTGGATAAAGAAACTGTGGTATATATATACAATGGAATATTACTCAGCCATAAAGAATGATAAAATTATGGCATTTGCAGGCAAATGGATGAAATTGGAGAATATCATGCTAAGTGAGATAAGCCAATCTCAAAAAGCAAAGGACGAATGATATCGCTAATAAGTGGAGGATGACACATAATGGGGGGGAGGGACGGGTTAGTGTTAGGGTTAGAGTTAGGGTTAGGGAGGGGGGCAAGTATGGAGGAAGGAAGTACTATATAGAGGGTAAAGAGGGGTGGGAGGGGTGGGGGGAAGGGAAAAAATAACAGAATGAATCAAACAACATTACTCTATGTAAATTTATGATTACACAAATGGTATGCCTTTACGCCATGTACAAACAGAGAAACAACATGTATCCCATTTGTTTACAATAAAAAAAAAAAAGATATATCCTATCAAATTCTCTGTGTACTTGAAGACAGCCTACTTAAGTACACTTGTGAAAAGCAGACTTCTCTCTTCCTCCACCAAGGCCCACAGAAAATGCTGTCTACACTATTCACTAGAAATGGGTTAACTTCCTTGGGGGGTTGTTTCCTTGTTTTCAATTTAGGAAGCCTTCTTATGCCCCTTACCAGCCCAACCTTACCAGGCAGGTCATTGAAGATAGATACAGTGAGCAGCATATGTCCTTAGGAGTAGAGGATGAGCCAAATATCTGCATCAAATGCTGACTTTTTCTTAGCATTTCTTACCTCAGTTTTGTCAACTGGAAAAATAGAGACTCTAACAGTACCTACTTCACAAAGTTGTGATAAGGACTAAAATTATTTGATACGTGTAAAGCACATGGAACAGTATATGGCAAGCAGTAAATTCTGTAAGTATTAACTATCATTAATATTGCTATTATTACCACCACCATTCTCCACAGCAACTGGTTATGCTTTATATATCAATAAGAGTTTAATAAATACTATGAATAAAAAAATTCAAATAATTTTTAAAGACTTTGTTTAGGCCTGTTGGTTTATCTCAGCAGTAGAGTACTTGCCTAGCATGTGTAAGGCCAAGTTCAATTCTCAGGACCACCAAAAAAATAAAAAACAGCTCTTCATGGAGTAGAGAGCCAAAGACCCATTATAAGGACCTGGTAAAAGATAGGAATTCAATCCCCAAAACTACTTAAAACTTCATGAAAAAAAAGAAGAAAGCCAAAGTACTAAATAAAACTAACAGTCCAAAAAAATTAAGGGTTTTTTTGGTTTGTTTGTTTGGTTGTTTGATAAAAAAGGAAGAGGTAATTTATGAGACAGCTTCATTGCTTCTATTTCTAAAATGTAATGTTAATTTCTAATCTATCAATAACAATCCTATTTTGATACTACTTATACATCTAGCTTATATATATTATTCACTTGAAAAGAAGTTTCATTATTTATCATCTCACCTTGAAAACTGGTACAGGCTGGGCACAGTGGCACAAGCCTATAATCCCCAAGACTCGGGAGGCTGAGGCAAGAGGATCGCAAGTTCATGGCCAGCCTCGGCAACTTGGTGAGGCCCTAAGCAATTTAGTGAGACCCTGTCTCAAAATAAAAAATAAAAAGAGCTGGGGATGTAGCTCAGAGGCAAAGCATCCCAGGGCTCAATCCCCAGTACAAACAAACAAACAAAAAAAAAAACCACAAAAAGAAAAAACTGGTGCAGTACTAATTTACCAAATAAAAGTAATCCTTAGATTTAGCATACAGGTTTTTAGTTAACAGATTCATGTTTAATTTATTTGATATCCTTTGCAAATTTATACTTTAACTGCCTCTTCACGTTTTATCAGTCTGAAGATCTGTTTCTAATCATTGCAGTTTTGTCCTCACAGGGAATCTGATTCGTTTTCTTAACTCATGTTAGCTGCCAATCTGCACATCACCAGTTCCTCTGTGCTGACCCATGGTGACAATAGGTCATACGTTACAGACAACAACCTCTTACCCATAGAAACTAGGATACTATGGTATGCTTTAGGTAACACAGTGTAGTCAAACAAACCTAATAACTGACTGATCTGTTCCTCAAGTACATGTTGCTTTCCCCCAAAAAAGCCACTGCCCTGTATTGATAGAGCATATCTCATAAAGGAATGAGGAACCTATTTGATCAGTGGGATCAATTTAGATCTTAAGTATGATTCTTAAAAGAATTATTTATGAAAATATAATAGAAATAAAAACTTTCATTATGGCAATGACTAGGCTCTCTCTCACATGTTTTGACTTATTTTTCATTATTTGTATATTTTACAGAGTCTAATAGCAAGTTCTATTAATGACTACCAGAGTTCACACAGGGAATTTAAATTTCTCAAGCCAAGCCTTCTAGTTTATCAACATTAACAAAGGGATGTTGTAACAGTGCAGAGAAAACTTGCCTGTCTGCTTTTACAGTTGAATTACTGATTAGCAAATAATGTGACATTTAAACAATCATTATTCATTCACCTTGTTTCCTGTTTAAAGAAACTCTTAACAGAAAAGGGAACAGATCATGGGAACATAGGGTAAAGAAAAACATATCATCATCACATTATGAATTACAACAGAAAAAAAATCTCCAGGTGGTGAGATTAGCAGAAATTATTTTTTCTTTTATACTTGCAAGTATTTCCTTAAGTGTTTTAACATATTTACATATACACTGAAATTTTATAAAGAAGGCAACTATTTAAGAGAAGGCACAATACATGTAAAGTGATCTCTACAGAGTTTTTCTCAAAATATAAAAGAGCAGTCTTTTATTAACTACGGAATTCTACAGGATAAATAATGCTCCAACTGTTCAGAGCATAAAATAGTATCTAGCACACAAAACGCCACCAATAAATATTTGTAGAAAATATCATCAATTTTAAGTTCTAGTAGGATTTAAAAGCATATTTTAAATAGAACAGGCTAACAAGAAAATCAAGACTTCTTTATTTCTTCATAAATAAAAGTTTGGGTTAAACCATGAAGTAAGTTTATAAGGTCATACAGTAATTCAAACTAAATAGGTCTCATAAATGAAGTCATCTAGCTAAGAGATTTTTTTTAAAGTTCATTTTTCTTCTAGAACAAGAAATGTCAAACAATTTTTAGAATGACCAATTTAAGAAAAATGAACGAAAGAGCAATTTAATTAACATGCAATTAGTTTTAAGGAGAAGGAAGCAGTGTCTGCCAAGAGATTTACACAATCACCGGGTGCTTTTCTGGTTTATACAAATGCTATAAAAACTGCAAAGGATATCAATAAAGGAAACATGGATCTCTTTACTAACTAGAGGTGGAAAAAAATCACCCTAAATGTTTTTTATTCATATCAAATTGTATAAGATACCTGTGGAAGACAAGGCAGTATATGTACGTTACCTAAATACATATTAAATGAAAAATGTTAATATAAAAATTTCTTCATCTTTATTACCATTTTTAAATGTTCTGAACTATATGCGTTTTTACTATAATTTTACTTTGTGGTAAATCTATATGGTAATTGGCAGCAGCTGAAATTTAGTTGTACACAGACACTTCATTTCTCTGTGTAAATTAAAGGAAACAAGTTTTCTGAAGGAAGAAAAACATTACTTTTAGGTGGCAACCAATGTGACGTTAGCTGTAAAAGCGGCTTAATTCATTTTCATAGTTAAACAGAAAGCGGATTTTCAGTCAGAAGATGGAGTCGGAGCCCGATGTGATCTGAAGCAGTACTAATCTGCACAGAGAAAACAATCGGGGACGACCACAGAACCCTTGGGTAGGCTGCATTTTCCCCTTACTAACAACCCTGGGCAACTAAACAACACACTGCAGTATCCAAAGGACGAAGGAGAACCTGTTTAAACTAGAGAACCGCCCAGCCACATGCAAAACATACCAACAGAGGATTCGGAGCAAGGGGATGGCATTACCTCTTTTATGTAATTCCCTCAGGGGAATATTGTCTCCTCCCCCGTCATAAGGCAAATAGGGATCAGAAGAAGCATCCATGATTAGAATTTTTAAAAAGAAGAAAAAAAAAGAAAAAGAAAAAGAAAAAAAAGCTTGCTAGCTTAAAAAGACAGTGGCATTTTCCCCACCCCTGCTGCAGCAGGGAAGGGAGATGCCATATTTGATGAGGGTTTAGAACTGTAGTTCGACTGGCTGAAGCAACTGGGTTCTTCCACAGTGGATGATGTCATCAAAGGGAAATTATTGCAGCCTGGTTGCTAGTGGCTACAATCTAGCAAGGCTTAGAGGCGGAACAGCCTTCTTAATCAGGTCCTGCTACGTGTGCTGATGACTAAGCGCCAAGTATAACAGACAAAACTGGTCTGAGAATTTGAAAGCACTCACAATATAGCTTCGATAGCATCAGTCCCAACTGCAGGAAGACAATAGAAACATTATTTCTTTTTCATTTTAAGATAAACATAAGGGGAACAAAGTCTTTAATACAGACATAAAAAGGAGATGCTAGGTGAAGACAATGCCCCTTTTCATTTCCAGTGCAGAAAGCTGGGAGGGACACTGCGATAATGTACACTTTTATAAATGTAGTAATTTTATTCAGTAATGTTATAAGAGTCATAACAATAAAAAACTAAAACATACCAAAAGTTTCTCAAGACTTTTGGTTTTAAGTGTATTCGTAATTGTCTAAAATGTACTATAATCATCTAATTAAGATTTAAAAAACCAACTAACTGAAAATTGAGTGTTTTATCTCACTTACTAATCCCTCCAGCAGCCTCTGGTTACCTTCAAAAAACTAACCAGTAGGAGGAGAAAGAAGAAACTTCTTATCAACATACTAAGTAACTTAAAATATGCAAAATATGCGGAAAATATGCAAATAGAGATTTACTAAGCAAGAGATTTTCCGCTCTCTCTTACCTACCCATTTTGTTCCTATCTCACAAAGAGTTTGTGCTTTTAAAAAGGCTTTTGGTAGAATGCATTTCAAAGTTAAGTACTCCAATTTTTCTGTTAGATATTTTTATAAAATTCACAAAATAACTAAGAAAGTTTTATTTAAAACTATTCCAAACAAAATTTCAAACAAAACTGATGCTCATTTGCAATCACAGTTCAAAAATGTATAGCTACCTCTAAGGTGATTCCTTCAAAATGTCATATTCTCTTTGTGAAATGCCCGTTATGTAGTGATACTAAATTTAAGAGGATTGTCCATTAGAGAGAATTTCATAGGACTGGGGAGGTTTCTGAAAATTTTGTTTTCTTTGATATTGAATAAGACAACCTCTAAGGTTCATTCCAACTCAACAAGAATATAGGAAAATTGCAGGTGAGGAAAGGAAAGGCAGATTTCAGAAAGCAATAAAGAGAAAAGTTCTATCCAATTTGTCTAGTACATTTTAATTATTTGGGGTCTTTTTAAAACTTTTCTTTCAATTTTATAAACTAAACAGGTTTCTATATTTAAAAAAGTATGAACCTCAGATAAATAGAACTTCTTGAAAAGTCCCACTAGAGATTTGAGAGACAGGGTTCCAGGAAAGGAATAGAGACTAGAATTATTGCCACAGGAATATTCCATTTAATCTAGATGCTAGCTATTAACATTTATAATAGGAAAGAAGGTAGTGGAATCCCCTATGGTTTTCAAATTTTCTTGGAAACAGTTTTTTGTTTTGTTTGGACAGGGTAAGCTTTGACAGAGTTAATTTTACTGAATTACCTCAATATAAACTTGGTCATTTGGGGTTCTTTGTTGTGTTCTATTGCCACAAGATTTTTCTAAAAATATACACTGTATGACACTTATAAATGATTTAGTTTTTATGACATTATTTACATTCTTACATGTCTTTACATAAAATGAAAAACCTACCCACAAGTTTTCCTGGTATTGGTAGGTACTATCCAAACTTGTTTTTCCTGATTTACAACTTGGTCATAAAAATGAAAATGACAGCTAGTGCTAACTTAAAGGAGAATATCCTCCCTGTAAAATCTTTGACAACGATACATAAGTACAAGTTTTGCAAACATTTATTTTTAAGGATAAAAACTTGTGTGTACATGTAATATAGGTAATTTTGCCTGTATTTGTATAGAGTTAATTTTTTAATGAGACAAGCAAACTTCATAATTGTTATCATGAGAAATGAGGAAGAAGTAGGGAGGTGGGGTTACATTCAGTGTTTAATTCCACATCACTTTAATTTTGTAAAACAAATATATTACTTTGTAACAAGAACTGTGAAATTTTTAAAAATTTATGAGTTCACAAATTTCTCATGTTTGTGGGGTCTATAGATACCATCTTCCCTCAGAGTAAAAGAATCATGACAGGTTAAAAGGCTATCCAGTCACACTTTAGAAAAGTACAAGGTACACTGGAAGGTGTGGCAAAGAGGACTCTGATACAGAGTAGATATTACCAGAATAACAGGAATTACAATAAGGTGAGGCTAAAGTAGGAGAGCAGAAGACAAATTCATGAATTTCTATGCATAGCTTGGGGAAAATGCTCAGGATTAACACCTAATGAATCAAAAATATTGAAGTGGTAGCACATGTAGGACTTAAAGATTCAGAAGAAAAGAATATTTCTATTTTCAAAAGAACCCTAGATTCTAACTTAACCTCCACTAGACAAGGGATTCTACACACACCACGACATCTCCAGGATGTTACTACTATCTAAAAACCAGCGGGGAGGGAAGGACAGATGACAAGAGCATCGCAATGATTCCACCTAAAGCCCCTTATAATTCTAAAGAGTCAAGAAATCTATCACCTTAGTTTTAAGAGATACTTATATTTAAAAACATTTTTTTCTTTTTTTCCTTTTAGCTCTGACTACCAATTTGCAGAAAATACAGGGACAGACAAACATGTTAAATGACAGCCCAGAAATGCAATCAGGAAAACTCAAAACAAGGAAACAAATAAATAGTGAGGGAAAAAGGAAGGGAACTTATAAAGTTTAGAAACAAAACCAAAAAAGACTGAAGGATATATCGATTTTGACATATAATTTTTAATGCAGCAATTGGAGAAATGTGAAACATATTTGATTTTAAGGAACCATTCTTATTTTAGATAATAGTTTTTAAAAGAACCTTGCTCTCTTAGAAATACATAATGAAATACATGTGTGCATACATCCACCTATATAAAATATTTCAGGTTTAATTAAAAATAAACAAGGATAGAGTAGAGATGAAACAAAATTGGCATGAATTACTATTAAAACTAAGTGATGGAGACAAGAGAATAACACTACTTCATCTATATACTTTAAGATTTTGAATAATGAAAATATTTAAATGGCTTTATAAATCAAATAAAAGCACTTGTATGAGATAAATATTAGTTAAAAATTATATCCTTCACTCCTGAAACTAAAAGCATTACTGGAAGCAGCAGGTGAAAAGAACACGGGTCACAATGGTTAGTGGGTACTGCAAATTTACATCTGCACACCTAATGTGGCAATATACTTTAACCTGTGTTGTCAAGTCCTCTTCCCTAAGCATCAAAAAACTAAAAAAGTTGGTGGGGGGTAGACAAAGCAAAGCCCATAAGGAGGAAAATCAATTCAAGCTACACACATAGCTATAAAATTATTATAGCATGAAAGAAAAAACAGTTGAGAATTCTAACAGACAAGTCAGAAAATTCAAGCATCAAAAAAAAAAAAAAGTTTTGAAATATTCATTCCCCATAAACATAAAAGATTTTAATTCTTAACACAGCTATTTGGTTACTCAAATAACTTATCAGAGAACTAAAAACATGAAGTTTTCTTTCACAAACATCACATAAAAATCACTTTCAAAATCAGAACCAAAAAAATAGTATTTTTATACCTCAACGATTCATTTTCAAGGACTTTGCCAAATATACTCACACATGAACTCAAGCTAGTTCGAGGACTAAGCAAAAAAAGATTGAAGAGTTCTAATTTTCAGAAATACTTAAACTCACACACCAATATTTACATTAAGTATAAATGGCATAAATGCTCCAATTAAAAGATAAATATTATCTAAATGGAGTTTTAAAATCCAACTATGTGATTTTAAGTGTATCAACTAAACAAGGATGCTAAAAGTAAAAGGATTTCTAAGAAGTATAGCATGCAAACATTAATTCAAAGAAAATCAGGGAGTGATATCAAAGTAAACATTAAAGGGGAAAATGTAACTGGAAATAAAGGAAGTCATTTAAAAAATAAAAAAGTACATAAAGCAAAAACTGACAAAATGACAAGTATCAGTAGGCAAATGTGTAAATAGAGTGAAAATTCTTAACACATCACTAGCAAATACTTAATATTGAAACCAGGAAAAAAATCAGGAAGGAAAAACAGATGATTTCAACAGACTGTAACAAACTTTACCCAATGGAAATTAAGACAACATAATAACCAAAAAAAAAAAAAAATACGCATTCATTCTTTCTTTCTGTTTCTCTCTCTCACAGTGGACAGGGAATATTTATAAAAAAATTAACTTTTTCCTGAGCCACCACGCAAGCTGAAAAAAAATTTCAACCTATTAAAAATATACAATGTATATTCTGTGACCACAATGTAATAATATTATAAATCAATTAAAAACTTAACCAGCCAGCTGCAGACCTACTCCTTGTAATTCCATTTACTTGGGAGGGTAAGGAAAGAAGATTTCAAGTTAAATAACAGCCTGGAACAGCCATGTACTAAAAATAAAATATTTAAAAGAGCTGGGGATATAGGGAGATGGGAAGGGAAAGGAAAAGGAAGAAGGAAAAGGAAAAGGAGGGGTGGTGGAGGAAGAAGGGAGAAAAGGGGTATTAGGATCAGCCACAGCACAAGACACAAATAATGATTATTGGGACAAAAAAATAAACTTAATAGTACAGAATAAGGGAGTATAGAAATAGATCATCCTATATTTGGGTCCTTCATACAGATCGGAGGTAATACTGTAAAAGACTGGGAAAAAAATGGTTTTCTTAGTAATTGATAAAAGGATAACTGGGTATATGCAAAAAAAATTAAATACACCCTAATACACACGCGCACGCCACATACACATTCAGATGATTATTGACCTAAATGTACAATGCAAATAAAGTTCTTACAAAATAATAAAGGAAAATATCTTCATGACTTTAAGGTATGAATTTTTTTTTTTGTAATTAAAACATAAAAGTGGTAGGCACACACACAGAAATGCAAATTAAAACAACTCTAAGATTTCATCTTACTCTAATTAGAATGGCTATTAGGAACATAAACAATAATAGGTATTGGTGTGGATGTGGGGGAAAAGGCATACTTGTACATTGCTGGTGGAGTTGCAAATTGGTGCAGCCACTCTGAAAAGCAGTGTAGAGAAACCTCACAAAACTTGGAATGGATCCACCTTTTAACACAGTTATCCCACTTCTCAGTTTATATCCAAAGGACTTAAAATTAGCATACTACAGTAATACAGCCACATCAATGTTTATAGCAGCTCAATTCACAATAGCTAGATTAAGTAACCAACCTACATGCCTTTCAATAGATGAATGGATAAAGAAAAAGTATATATACACAATGGAATATTATTTAGTCATAAAGAAGAATAAAATTATGGCATTTGCAGATAAATGGATGAAACTGTAGAATATCATGCTAAGTGAAATAAGCCAATCCCAAAAAACCAGAGGCTGAATGTTTTCCCTGATAAATGGATGATGATACATAATGGGGGAGGGGGGCAGTAAGAGAGGAATGGAAGAACTTTAGATTATGTAGAGGAACACGAGAGGAGGGAGGGGGCGGTGTATGAAAGATGGTGGAATGAGACACCATTACCCTATGTATATGTATGATTACATGAATGGTGTGAATCTATATCATGTACCATAGAAATGAAAAGTTGTATCACATTTGTGTACAAAGAATGAAAATGCAGTCTGTAAAAAAAAAAAAAAAAAAAAAAAAAACGGTGGTGGGCACAGGGCACATGCCTAAAATTCCCTGTGATTTGGGAAGTTAGGGCAGAAAGATCACGTTAAAGAACGGCCTCAGACAATTTAGCAAGACCCTGTATCAAATGAAAAAATTAGGCTATCTTTTCTCCAATGTATATTTTTGGTAGCTTTGTCTAGTATGAGATAATCATATTATGTGGGTTTGTCTCTGTGTCTTCTATTTTGTACCTTTGGTCTACATGTCTATTTTGGTGCCAATACCATGGCTACTATTTCTGCTACTATTGCTCTGTAGTGTAGTTTAAGGTGTGGTAGTGTGATGCTTCCTGCTTCACTCTTCTTCCTAAGAATTGTCTTGGCTATTCTGGGTCTCTTATATTTCCAAATGAATTTCTGACTGATTTTTCTATTTGTATAAAGAATGTCACTGGAATTCCAATAAGAATTGCACTCAATCTGTATAACACTTTCAACAGTATGGCCATTTTGACAATATTAATTCTGCCTATCCAAGAATATGGGAGATTTTTCCATCTTCTAAAGTCTTCTTCAATTTCTTTCTCAGTGTTCTGTAATTTTCATTGTAGAGGTCTTTCATCTCTTTTGTTAGATTGATTTCCAAGTATTTTACTTTTGTTGAGGCTATTGTGAATGGGGTAGTTTTCCTAATTTCTCTGTCAGGGATTTGTTGCTTATATACAGAAATGCATTTGATTTTTGAGTATTTTCCTACTCTGCTGAATTCATTTATGAGTTCTAGAAAGTTTTCTGGTGGAATTTTTTAGATCTTCTAATAGAGAATCATGTTGTTGGCAAATACTGATACTTTGAGTTCTTCTTTTCCTATTTGTATCCCTTTAATTTCTTTCATCTGTCTGATTGCTCTGGATAGGGTTTCAAGGATGATGTTGAATAGAAGTGGTAAAAAAGAGCATCCCTGGGGCTGGGGATGTAGCTCAGTTGGTAGAGTGCTTGTTTTGCAAGCACAAAGCCCTGGGTTCAATCCCCAGCACCGCAAAAAAAAAAAAGAGCATCCCTGCCTTCTTCCAGTTTTTAGGGGGAAGCCTTTCAATTTTCCTCCATTTCGAATGATGCTGACTATGTTTATAGCAGCTCAATTCACGAAAGCAAAACTATGGAATCAACCTAGATGCCCGTCAGCAGATGAATGGATAAAGAAAATGTGGTACATACACACAATGGAATATTACTCAGCCTTAAAGAAGAATGAAATTATGGCATTTGCAGGTAAATGATGGAACTGGAGAATATCATGCTAAGTGAAATAAGCCAATCTCAAAAAACCAGGCTGTATGTTTTCTCTGATAAGCAGATGCTGATCCATAGTGGGGGGTGGACAGGAAAGAATGAAGGAACTTTGGTTTGTACAGAGGGGAGGAAGGGGCGAAGGGTGGGTGGGGATGGGAAGGACTGTAGATTGAGATAGACATTATTACTCTACATACATGTATGAAAAAAATTTTAAATAAAAAAATGAAAAAAATAATAAAAAGGACTTCTAAGGAAGCTCAGTGATAAAAACATCCCTAGGTTCAATCCCAGGTACCGAAAAAAAAGAAAAAAAAAAAAAAAACACAAAATGCATAAACCAAAGCAAGAGATTAATACATAGGACCACATTACAATTAAGAACATCTGTTCACAGAATATCCATTAGCAGAGTAAAGTGTAACCCACAGCATAGAAGATTATATACAGCACCATTACTTAATAAAAGGTTTGTGTTTATAAAACAAAGAACTACAAATCTTTAAAAACAAAAGATACACCAACATAAAATGGGCAAATGTCTTCTTAGAAATATCAAAGAGGATTTCCAAACGGTCAGGTAAGCAAGAAAAGATGTTCAACTTCTTTGGCTACCAAGAAGATGAAAATTAAAACCACAATCAGAATCCGTGACAAAATTAAATGACAATATTAAGTGGTTGGTGAACGTGGAGCAATGAACGCTTTCATACATTCTTGGTCTAAGTGTATTCTGGAATATCACTATGGAAAACAATGTATGACCCAATTAGTTCACGCCCAGGACAAATGAAATTTTTTGCACCTATACACCAGGATACATGCATAATTTACAAAATAGCATTGTTTGTAACTCCCCAAAATTGTTAAGAACTTGAAGATACATCAAAAATATAATCAATGGGTAAAATGCAGCATATTCATTTTAAAATGATACACTCTAGAACAAAATCATAGATGGCAATACCTGCAACAAGGATGATTTTTGAAAACCACATTGCATAAAAACAAGGAAAAAAAAGACATACACATCAAATGATTCCATTTATTTAAGCTTCAAAACCTGGTAATACTAAATTACATTCTTTGAGATGCACAGATAATCAAATCTTAAAGTAAAGCAATAAAACAATTAGAGTAGCTACCTCTAGAGACAAAGGAAGGTGTCATGATCAAAGAGGCACATGCAGGAAGCTTTTGGAAGATGGTTATGCTTTATTATCTGGGAGGGCTGCAAAGATGCTTGTTTTATAATAACGCATTAAACTGTAAAATTATGTTTTGTGGATTTTCAGATGTGTGCTATGTCACAATTCAAGTCTTTGAGTTAGAAACTTCTCCCACTCACTTTTTTTTTTTCCCTACCTCACCCCTTTAGCTTAATCTTATTTATAGTCTCAATCAGTTTCAGGTAACAAGTCAGCATCTATACTGACTTTGAATTTCTTCTAAACACTGCTTCTAAGAAATTTCCTCTAAGTGGTAACTCTTTCAAGGTAAGTTCTTAGGTATTGTCCTATGTAATAGTGTACATGCACCAAGAAAAAGGTTAATTCATTACATCATGACATTCAAGGGAGACAGGTAGAGTGAACAAAACTCGTGTACACACACACACACACACACACACACACACACACACACACACACCCACACACAAAACTCATTTACTTAATTTTAGTCAGCTTTCTTTGGACCTTTTTAATATTTTTCTGTTTTTTTTCCAGTGTAATGGCAATAACTGCAGATGATATTTGAGGTACAAATCATCAGGTTCTGCATAGACTTAATAAAAATTAAGCTCACTTCTTTCCAATGACTTCAGCTGACACTCACAGAGCACTTGATTAGCTTCCCACTGCAATCTCTAGCTGATTTTATGAAGGCACCAGTTTATTAATATTAAGTCTCATTTTCTTTTTCCTAGTGCATTTGAAACATCCTGAATCACAGCATTTCACAAGTTTAGTATGGGCTAATTTTCCCTAAATGCATTACCTTACTCACATCAGCACACAACTTTGGGCAGTCTCCTACTTCCACAAACATTAAGCAGGTTAAGTAGGCAGCCACTGAAATAGTCTGAAGATGCCAGTGCAGGAAATGCTTATAAGTAGTTGGCAAAAGAATGTAAAAGGTATCAAATGTATGAAGAACACAGCCTTGCTTAGAATAAGTACCAGATGAACTTTGGAATTATTTATTTCTAAAAATAACCCTGAGTAGACCATTTGAAATAGTTTTGACCTTTTCCCAACAGACAGCTATTAAATGGTAGCAGTGGTGTTTTCATTTTAAGAATTTCCTAAAACACCCTTTACCAAAGATTCACAATGTATTGATTTCATACTTTCTAAAAGGCTTAAGAGTTTAGAATCTGACATGTTGCCAAATATCTCACTCATCAGAACAATACAACCAATGTTATTGGTAGATACCAGATAAAATAATACAACTAAAATCAGTTGTCATCTACTGAAGACAAAATGCACAAATATAATCTCTGAAACACTGGAACAAAATCAAATTATTCTAACTCAGAATTCCTTTCTTGAATTTCTGAGCTATGCCACAACTTTATACTATCAGAATTTTTTTTAATAAATCCACGTAAGGACACTACGTTTACTAAAAAGCTAGTCTTGGGTTATTTTATTAGTCTTTTAAACTGAATTGATACCAAAGAGCTTCCTTATTCATAGAAAGCAATCAACTCCAACAGTTTTAGCAACATTTAAACTTTTTATCTTTAGCAATAATTCTACCATGGATTTTCAAAACACTAGATCATTGTCTCTCTTCATAATTATTACATTTACCTCCATAGTCTCAGTGATTCCCATTACTCTCAGAAAAAAGGTGCCAAAACTAATCTACATGATCTGGACCTTGTTTAACTACCTCTTCAGCCTCAATCCCTTCCTTTCAGTTCTGGCTCTCTGCACTCCAGCCACCATTCTCTCAGCCTCAACCCTTCCTACCTGAGTGCCTCCTCACTAGAGCTCCCTGTGCCTGCACACTGCTCTTTGCAGACCCGGGTCCCAGTGCCTCCACTCCACTGCTTCCCTCATTCTGTCTGAATTGCACTCATTTTTCAGCTCTCACCTTAAATATCATATCCTAGGTTCCCCCACTTACTGGCTCTCACATTAAACATTTTACATATCACAATTATAACTGTGGGGCTTTTTTGTAGGATTATTTACTTATTGTAATGGTTTTCTCTCATTACAGTGTGAGTTCCCTAAGACAAAGACCCACATCATTCTTCTTCACTGCTCTCTCCCAAGCACTTATCTCGGGATAAGTATACTAAAAGTTATTTGTTGACTGGAATATGCACAGAATTGAGTCTTTAAAAAAAAAAAACTGGTTACCCCTGCATTGTAGGATTATTTTCTAACCTTATATTTTTCTTTATCACCAATACTTTCTAAAATAAGTACATTTTGCTTATTATATAAAAGCTCCATTTTTAAAAAATAAACTTTAGATCTTCAAAAAATTGCAAAGGTAGTACAGAAAGATCCTGAATACCTCACTGATTTTCCCCAATTAACATCTTTTATTTCCATGGCACATCTGTCAAAATTAAAATACTAACAGTGGAATATTATTATGATGTAAACCCTAGACTTTATCTGGATTTCAGCAGCTTTTCTACTAATGTTCCTTGTCTTCCAGGCTCCAATTCAGGATGCCACATTGTACTTAGCTATCATGTCTTCCTAAACTCCTTGGTCTCTGACGTTTTTACAGGCTGCACTTTTTCTGGAAGGCTCAAGAAAAATGGCTTCCTTGCTTTTTCCAGCTTCCAGAGGCTTGACTCAGTATCTTCCTGGTATCACTTTAATCACTTGCTTCCTTCACAGTGTCTAGCACTCACCTGGATCCTCCTGCCTCCCTCTTTGAGGGCCTTTGTGATTGCATTAGCACCACCCATGCAAGCCATGTAATCTCTCCATCTCAAACTTTGATCGAATCTCAAGGAAGTGCTTCTTATCACATTTGCTAGCAGTTCCAGGAATTAGGGTGTGGGAAGAGCCATTACTCAGCCAACCACAACATTGTCTTTTTCATGACCTTTGCAACTGTGTTACAAAAGCAATAGTGGCTCAAACAGCTGTCACCTAGCACAACTCAAAGCAGAGGCACCAGAATGTACTAGAAGTCATTGTATTTTTCACCATCATGTACTTGGAAAAAAAAAAAGAAAGTCAGTTTCTCTTCCAAATGACCTTGGTGAAACTATAAATAATATTCATTTTATTAAGTTATAACTCTTAAGAAAACTATCCTTTTAATAGTCTATGTGACAATATACTGTTGTGCAAAGATTCCATGCTAAGGAAAAGCATTTGTGTAATGTTTGAATTGTGAGCTGAACTTTTTTTCAGGGACCAGTCTTTGTTTGTTCTGTGTGTAGTTTTGTTTTGTTTGAAACAGGGTCTTGCTATGTTGCCCAGGCAGGCCTCAAAGTTGAAATCCTTCTGCCTCAGTCTCCCAAACAGCTGGAATTACAGGTGTGTGTCACATACAGTTTACCATTTTCATTGAAAGAATGCTAACTATAGCTATTTAGATCTAGAGCTCTGGCAGACATTTTCTCAGCACAAATAAAATGAGCCTGTCTCTTCAAGTAAAAAAAACTGACAGTATTTGTTGTCAATAACAAAATTTAAGCTTTCAAGCAAAAATTAAATTTTAGAAACTTACATTCACCTCTGTAAGTCAAGTATCTTCCCAATATTTAAAGACTTTTCTGATGGGATTGATGGTGATAGTAAAATACATGTCTTCTTGATTTGGTGAAATATGTGAACACTCGCAAGTTCTACACAGATCATCTTTGTATATTGACTTGTGTTCCCCCAAAATTCATATCTTAAAGTCCTAGCCCCCATCTCTCAGGAAATGCCTACACTTGGTGATAAGGTCCAAATGATCTCTTTAAAGCGGTAAATAAGATCATTGTGGTGGGTAAAAATCCAATGTGATTGGTCTCTTTAGAAGAAAAGATTAGGATATAAATAGAGAGAAAGATCATATGAAGACAGAGTAGATGACTATCTATAAACTAAGGAAAGGCCTCAGAAGAAAATCATCCCTGCCAACTCCAGAAGAGAGAGAAAATAAATATGTGGTTTAAATGAGATAAAATAAATACGTGGTTTAAAGCTACTCAGTCTGTGGTACTTTGTTATATAAGCCTTAGACAAACTAATATATCAATGAATCAATTTTCCAAATGATTAATACATATTATAAAGTCATGAATGGGTAATAGATTCATTAGAAGCGCAAGATGAGCCAATGGATTTTACTTTAATAAAACAAAATGTTCATTAATATGGTTTTCACATTGTAATTAACCCTTAAGAAATTTTCACTTGTCAAGTTCTGATATGATTTCAAAGAAGAATATTTACAACAATCTGAAAACGCTATTAAATTATTTTTTCCAACTTCATATTTATAAAAGGTTGGATCTTATTATCTAATGTTTTTGGTAATTTTAACCAAAACATTAGAAGAGATTAAAGAACATATGAGAATCTAGCTATCTTCTCTTACACCAAACATTAGAAATTACCCTCCCACACACACCCAGACTAGGGACGGAACCCAGGGCCCCATCCGGTCTAGACAGGTAATCTACCACTGAGTTACTCCCTAGCCCTCCCCAGTCCTGAGCATACTTTGTCATAGGTAAAACAATGCCATTCTTCTAAGTTTAATTTTGGAAAATATGTTTTTTATTAAAACCTTATTAATGTTAAAATGTGATTAGTTTATAATTGCTTTTTGTGGGGGTAGTTTGTTGTGTTTCTATGTTGAGGGGTTTGCTGGGGCCCCATGCAGGCTCGGCAAGAACTTTCACTGAGTTGCAACTCCAGCCCTATTGTTATTTTTAAATGAATTGAAGGTTTTCAAATTCTTCTGTTTTAGTTTCGACTATGGTAAACATTGATCATTATAACCTACACTTTTAAAAAAGCTATCAGGGGACAACAATAGTAGAAAGGGAGTTTTGGAATAAAAAGTTAGGGAACTGCTGCCTAAAAGAAGAAATGTTCCTCACAGCCTCTTATTTTGTGAATAACATGGGAGAATACTTAGCTTTGTTTTAGTTTTTAAAATGTTTGTAGTACAGACCAACAGCCATCTGACACTTGACAAAGGTGCCAAAAATATATGTGAAAGAAAAGACAGTCTTTTTAATAAATGGTGCTGGGAAAATTGGATATCCATATGTAAAAGAATGATCCCTATCTCTCCCCCTGCACAAAACTCAAATTGAGGGCCCATGGTTATAGCTCAGTGCTTGCCTAGAACGCGTGAGGCACTGGGTTCGATTCTCAGCACCACATAAAAATAAATAAATAAAGGTACTGTGTCCATCTACAACTAAGTATCTATTTTTAAAAAAACTCAAATCAAGCTGGGCATGGTGGTACATGCCTATAATCCCAGAGGCTCAGGGGGCTGAGGCAGGGGAATCACAAGTTCAAAGCCACCCTCAACAAAATCAAGGTGCTAAGCAACTCAGTGAGACTCTGTCTCTAAATAAAACACAAAATAGGGCTGGGGATGTGGCTCAGTGGATGAGTATCCTTAAGTTCAATCCCCGATGCCCCCCCCCCCAAAAAAACAAAACAAAACAAAAAAACCTCAAATCAAAATGGATCAAAGATTTAGGAATTAGACCAGAAACTTGCAAGTGCTAGAAGAAAACATAGGCTCAACACTCCATCATATTGATGCTGGCACCAACTTCCTCAAAAGACCCCGAAAGCACAAGAACTAAAACCAATAATCAATACACAGAATGCCATCAAATTAAAAAGCTCTGTACAGCAAAGGAAATGATTAAGAGTAGAAGACAGCCTACAGAATAGGAAAATAAAAACCTCTGTCTGATTCTCCTCTGACAGGGGATTAATATCCAAAATATGTAAAGAACTCAAAAAACACTAAAAAAATAAAAAACACAAAAAACAAAAAGCATGACTAACCCAATTAATAACTGGGCAAATGAATTCAACAGATACTTCTCAGAAGAAGAAATACATATGGTCAAAAAAATATATGAAAATATGTTCAACATCTCTAGCAATTAGGAAAATGCAAATCAAAACTACAGTAAGATTTCACCTCACTCCAGTTAGAATGGTAATGATCGAGAATACAAACAATAAAAAATGCTGGTGAGGATGTGGGTAAAAACTGGCCTATGGATACTCTTTACTTCATTAAGAGAACATCTAGTAAAACTGAACCCAGGGTCTTTGACATGTTAAACAAGTACTCTACCACTGAGGGACATACCCAGCCCTTTATTTTATTTTGAGACAGGGTCTTACTAAGTTTCCCAGGCTGGCCTAGAACTTGCAATCTTCCTATGTCAGCCTCCTAAAGTAGCTGGGATTAGAAACATGCACCACTGTGCCTGGCCTGTTTTCTTTCATAAGGGAAGTTAGCTAAACAAATACTTCAGATATCATTCTAAAATCCCTATCAAATCTCAGGGAAAAAAATACATATTGATAACTTTCCAAAATTCTATATAGTTCATCTATTCCAAGGTACTCTAAAATACATTTATGAATTCTGCCATAGTGTCACAACTAATCAATGCCATCGAGGTTGAGCATCCATTATTCAACATGCTTGGGACTAGAATGTTCTAAATTTCTGATTCAGATTTTAGAATATTTTCCTATATATAAAATGAAAAATCTTGGGGATGAGACCCAATTCTAAATACAAAATTCAATTATGTTTTAAACATACCTCAAATACAAAGCCTGAAGGCAATTTTAATCAACATTTGAAATATTTTGTGCATGAAATAGTTTTATTTTATGGAATTTTTCACTGGTAGCATCATTTTTGAGCTCACAGAGTTTCAGATTTTGGAGCATTTTGGATTTCTAATTTTTGGATTTGGGATGCTCAACTGGTACCCTTGTAGAAACAGATCCTGTGATAAAATTAGGAGACATCAATAGATATTATAACAGAAGCCTTGTGAAAATCGTTGCTGTTTACTCCAAGCATATTCCTCAAAAAATCATTAGTTTATACATTATGTAGTAACCACTTTGAAATGTCACCAGAAAAAAAGAAAAGAAGGTCACTCAGTGTAGGGTGTCTCAGTAATAGGGTGTGAGCTACTGGTTAGTATTTTCTCTTATAAACACTATGACTCATTGAAACCAAACAGGTGCTTTTATTCACTGTTGCTATAAAACTTAAGAGACAAATTTGTAGTCTCTCCTTAGAAAATACATTGGTAACATTTTGTGTGTGTGTATTGTGGTAATGGGGATTGAACCCAAGGGGATTCTACTGTTAAACTACATCCCCAGTTCTTTGTGTTTTTTATTTTGAGACAGGGTCTCACTAAATTGCTGAGGGTAACCTCAAACTTGTGATCCTCCTGACTCATCCTCCCAAGTCGCTGAGATTACAGACATATGCCACCATGCCTGGCTTAATAACATCTTTTAATTGGTCTCATCTCTACATTTTAGGTCATCTCAAGTTTCTGACCCGTGGCTTCATCATTGTCAAATACATTAAAAATGAAATTTTATAAAATTTTTATAAGCTGCTTTACATCCTTTTTTGGACTAAAATAGCATATTAGTATATTTATCACTATAACTTTGCATTGTGGTTTAAACCACAGATATTTAAAACCTTGGTTAATATAAATTCACTTCTTACAACTCAAGTTTCATGATAATGGTACCATGCTTCTTTGTCTGTAGGACCAAAGACTGGATCCCAGACTGTGAAGTGTTCTCATCCTAAGAGGTGTCTTGTTAAGGGCAGCCAGCTTTTGGAACAGTCATTCTGTATCTACTTCGCCAGGTCTTTTCTTCTGAAATACTTCTCATAGAGATAGTATTTATAAATATCCCACCAAAAAGGGATATGATTTAAATAAAATTATAAACATTTTGAATAAAAATAAATCTAATAATAGATATTTGAATATGAATGCTGGAAGCTCAAAAAATAAATTTTAGAATAGATGGTAGGGTCACAAGACCTTAGGCAGAAAATCTACTTCTGAGTCTTGTATACTCTATGGTTTCCGAGTTCTGAGGCTCAAGAAGTATTAGCTTGAGCTTACATAGTCTACCTAATCTAAAAATCCAAAATCTAAGATTTTCCAAAACGTAAACTCTTTGAGCTCTAACATGACACCAGAAGTGGAAAATTCTATAACTTCATGTGATAGACACACTAAAAATACTGTACAGTATCACCTCCTGGCTATGAATATAAATTAATTTCATGTTTCAACTTCGGTCCCATGCCCAAAACACTTCATATGTAGACACGATTATCACAAAATGTGAAAAATCCAAAACCCAAAGCATTTCTGGTCCCAAGCATTTCAAACATATACTTGTATGGAAAACAAAATAAAATAATTCATATAATATCTCAGTATTCCATTACCAGTATCACATGCCCCAAGATTTTCCAGAACTCTGAACATTTGTCCTTTACTAATTCTGAAGTGTTTTTTTTTAAGGTTATAGGAAATTGAAGTAATTAGGAGTGAATCTTCTCAACTCTATATTTCTGTCTATACAAAATCTAGAAACCTGGGAATTATCCTTTATACTGGCAAGTAAACATTTCAGACAATATAAAAAGCAAATAGGTGCTTAATTTTAAACTTAGTAGCATAACTATGTTATCAACAAATTAACCACTGAAAATTAATTTGCTTAAACATGTAGTTGAATACAGTTTTTGCTCCATAACTTATTTTACTTCAACTCAAGACAGTATCTTGGAAGAATAATTCTAAAGTTGTATTTATGAAACAGTCATGTGCTTAATTTCAATGAGGCAAGAGCCAGACAGTTCTCTTTAATGAATATGTCTCCGATAGCAAAATCTTGGACCTCCCTCCCTATTACTTACAATGAAAATGTTTGCATTTTCCAAAGATTTTGAATTATGAACTAAAATGACTCATTCCAATTTTATTTGTGTGTGTGTGTGTGTGTGTGTATACAATATATATATATCAAGACTACTTTTTCAGGTTTTCACAAGCTTTAATTTTTAACTGATAATTATAATTAGTCATTAAGGATAATTTCTATTGTTTTGTATTTTTTAATAAGTGTTCCCCAAATTATTTATTTTCACTCTCAGTGGGCTTATTCCACCTTTTTGAGATTAGTAAGTACACATCTTATAGATTTTTTAAAGCAAGACCTATGAACAAACAACTACCTACTTAAATCAGCAGAGTCCAAAGCAGTTTCTAACAACCTAAATCCTAATCTAGATGACATGTCTGAATTTTATAGCTATATCTTTTTCATTAATAGTATTGGAAATGCTACTGACATCTCACTTGAATGTTAACACAAAAGGAATTGTTTATGTTGCAGGGGATAGAGTCCTAACATATCCAAAAGGGAAGTAACACAGGACATTAACAGCTACTGGGTCCCTATTGTTAGTCAGTCAGTCACTCTGTTAAGAATTCTACATATATCATTTATATGTTAAGCTCTCTACATACACTCAATTTTCTCAGAGTAATCGCTTAAAGAATATTACTATTTTTCACAAAGGAAAAACCAGAGGTAAATAACTTGCCGGGGGGTACAGAGCTAGCAACTAGAAGAGTCAGGATATAAATTCGTGTCTTCAACTTGAAAGTCACTGAACATTACAGACTTTCCTTCAGCATGTACATTAAAAACACTATCAGTATTTTCTAGTAAGGATGGGGGGGTATCCTCTACAGATTTCATCAAGAAAGAATATTAAATACCAACTTATCCTACTGTCCATTTCCATACTCAGATACTAAACACAAACAAACAAGCTTTTTCCTCTGAACATTTGTCTGAGATCATCATGGCAAATCTGATCTCTGGCCCCGCTACTTATACAACATTCCCCTTCCTGCTGCTGTTAACAGGACCACATCAGCTATGATGAAAAGAACATTAATTATCTAACAAACACATATGTATTTCTATTGTTGGGCATTCCTGGATTATCTCCACCTGTACAATAATCTTCCCAAATCTAAAGGGTTATCAAAATAAAAGACTTTTTTTTTTTTTTTTTTTTTTTTTTTTTTGAGATGTAATTTTTAGAATTTGAATCACTCAATTTAAAATTTACGTAATTATTATCAACTGCTGTTCCATATCTTGTACCTTCAACTACACTGACTTTGAGAACAGAATCTGTATAGAAAACACCAACAGGTTGCCTACCCACAGTCATACCAACTTCTTCCTTGCTAACAGAACTTCAATTTTATTTGATTGATAACAGGTCTAATTCCAGTAATGTCCTAGCCAACCAGTAACTTCATTTTCCTGTGCCAGCAGCCCATCCAAGCATGACTGAGTATGTGACCCAAAGCTGGGCAGTGCTATTAGAGGAAACCTACTTGCACCTTTCTGCTTGGCACTCTCTTCTACTAAAGTCCATGAACAGAGACATCACCAACACTTAATGGCAGTGTGAAGGATGGAAAGAGCTAGATCCTCCTATCTTTTTGTTTTCCTATATTAATTTTGTCTCATAAAAGTGTTATTTAGAGACAGAAAAATGAGTTCAAATTATGAATACACACATTTTTCTAGTTTATAACCTTGTCATTAAAAATTGCTTATGTTGGAAATTTGGAAAAAGCATATGACTAAAAAAAAAAAAAAAATCGATGATGAAGACAGCAAATAACTAATTATAGCAAAATTCTGCCTTCATTTTTTTAAAATCAAAGAACATCCAAGGCAGCCATACTTAAGGTGTCAAGATTCTGGTAGTGAAACAAAGAGAAGCAAACTCAACCGTCTCAACCATTTTGTCTTAAGTCATTTCCTGATTCATAAACAGAATAACTGAGAGGCCCGGGAGAAAGTGAAGGTTCGGAGTCTTTCAGGGTCTCAATGGGTCAAGGGGAGAAATTTGAGGGACAGAACTACAAAGAAAATGTGGAATTGCATAGGCCAATATCTGGTGGAAGAAGACAAAAGTTCATGTTAAGTGACTTTTCTCCTAAAAATAATTGATTCCTAAACTTCATGGGCAAGAGTTAAAAGCATGTGGTTAAGAGATAGAATATAAGCAGAGCTATTAGCTGTCTCAAATGCCAGAGACAAAACGTGAGCATCAGTGCCCACCAAAGAAGAGTTTTAGCAAACAGACTAGGTTTTCTACTAAATTCCAAGGACTATTTCCTTAAAAATAAAGTAATTCAAAAATAGGGTAACTTTCAGAAAGTCTGAAACCATGTTGCAAATTCTTTGGATCCTCAATGGATCTTATACTACCTGTCTGCCAAAAACAAAAAACAAAAAAAAAAACACTCCCGAGAAGATATCATCATTCAGATTCCACAAATTTTATAATATTCAGCACTCAGTCAACAATTTATTTATAAACGGTACCAGGAGTTTTGGGGGAAAAAAATCAAACACCAAAAGAAAAAAATTAGCAACAGAAGCAGATCCAAAGGTGAGCCAGATATCAAAATTCTCAGACATGAACTTTAAATGAGATTAGTATGCTCAAAAAAGCAGATAATATGGGGAATTTCTCCCAGAGGATTAAAATCAATAAAAACAATCAAAAGGAAATTCACCTGAAAAATAACTGAAATTCAAAAGTCAATAGTAAATAATGAAATACCATTACACACAACTTTAAAAAAACTGATAATGTCAATTATTGGTGAAGATGTGAAATGACTTGAACTTTAAAACACCACAGGTAGAAATGCATGTGCTACAATCGCTCTGAAAGTATCTTTGAAAATACCTGATAATGCTGGAATAAAAATACTCTATGCTCCAAAATTTACAAAGAGCTTAAAAAACTTTATACCAAAAATACAAAGAATTCAATCAATAAACGGGCTAAGGAACCTGGGCAGACACTTCGTAGAAGAAGATATACAGGCGATAAACAAATATATGAAAAAGTGCTCATCATCTCTAGTAATTAGAGAAATGCGAATTAAAACCACCCTAACTCCAATTTGAATGGCTATTATCAAGAACACAAGCAATAATAAGTGTTGGCATGGATGTGGGGAAAAAGGCATGCTCATACATTGCTGGTGTAATTGCAAAGTGGTGTAGCCACTCTGGAAAGCAGTATGGAGATTCCTCAGAGAACTTGGAATGGATCCACCATTTGACCCAATTATCCCACTCCTCAGTTATACTCAAAGGCTTTAAAATCAGCAAACTACAGTGATGCAGCCACATCAATGTTCACAGCTGCTGAATTCACAATAGCTAGATTGTGGACCCAACCTACATGTTCTTCAACAGATGAATGGATAAAGAAATTGTGGTATATATACACGATGGAATATTACTCAGTCATAAAGAAGAATAAAATTATGGCATTTGCTGGTAAATGGATGGAGTTGGAGAATATCATGCTAAGTGAAATAAACCAAGCCCAAAAAACCAAAGGCTGAACGTTTTCCCTGATAAGTAGATGAGGATACATAACAGAGGAAAGGGCAAGAAAAGAATGGAGGAACTCTGGATGGTGTAGAGGGAAATGGGGCGGGAGCAGGTGGAGGAAGGAGATAGTGGACTGAGACAGACATTATTACCATAGGTACATGTATGATTACATAGTGTGAATCTACATTCTGTCAACCACAGAAATGAAAAGCTGTACCCCATTTGTGCACAATGAATCAAAATGCAGACTGTAAAAATAAAAATTAAAAAAAACTCTACAATCTAAGCTTTCCGAGTATTAATCACACAGAACTATGTACATAATGTGCAGTAAAACATGTACATGAAAACTTATAGCAGCACTATTAGCAATAGCCAAAATCTACAAAGAAAAAAGTTAATATATATTAGAACTACTGAATAAACTGCAGTGTATTTACACAATGATATATCACATGGCAATGAAAATAAATTAACAGTATATGCAACAACATAGATGATCTCAATGCAAGGAAAAGAAACCAGACACAAAAGAGTACATACGATTCTATTTATACAAAGTTTAATATTATCTCTTTTGTTTCCTGCATTATATATCCACACCTAGCCCATACAAAGCATACAATATATATTGAGAGAACGGATAAGGTGACTTGCAGGAGATCCCTGAGGTAAGGGACTCTGCAACCTCACCAACAACTCTTTGTCTGTCTGTCTATTTCTTTGCAGTGCTGGGGACTGAACCCAGTGCCTAACAGGCAAGTGCTCTATCCCTGAACTACACCTCCCAGCCCCTCTATTTATGCAAAATTTAAATGCCTACAAAGCTAATCTGAACAGAAATCAAAATAATAGTTACCTTTGAAATTTAAAAGGAACCAAAAGCGGGTTCTGGGATTATTGGTAATATTTTTTTTTCTTGATTGCGGGATAATTACATGAGTTGTGTTTACAGATATACCTATGACTTAGTGATTGTATACCTCTTCGCATTACACTATATTTCAATTTAAAAATTTACCCAAACATAGGATTTTGATTTGGGTGAAGAAAATGTTTCGGGACTACAGAGTAGTGGTAGCTGTTTAACACTGTGAATGTGCTGAATGCCACTGAAATGTATGCTTTGAAAAGGTTGTTTATGTTATGTGTATTCACCTCAACTTTGAAAAGTTATCCAAAGAGTCAGTCTCACAAAACAATGTATATATTTATTGGAAGATATTCATGAACATAAATATTAAGTAATAATGCTGCACTTACCAACTGCTGTGTCACCATCTAACAAATTGTCATCTTCAGACGTTTGAAAGTCCATAATAACACCTGCTCCATCTAAGAGCTCCTCATCACTACTTGCACTTGTTATACTGTTGTAGCTGTTTCTATAATAGCCTCTATGGAACAGCTGCTCAGACTCCATTTAGCTGTCTGATTATCTAGAAAAAAACAGGGGGTGAAATAGTTTTTTCATTTTCCCAATAAAAATACCTAGTTTAACATCACATAAAGATATACTTGTATTAAAAATATTAACTTAATTCACTGTAACAAATATTATGTTTTTATTGTTCTTAATATGTTCTAAAAATAATACTGCTGCTACAAGGTTTAGTTTTATAATATATTTGTATACTCACTCAACATCATAGTAAGATATCAACATAATTGTACAGACATTAGTAATAGACTTGAAAAGTACATATGTGGCACTTGAAAGACAATCATAAAAGAAGTCAAACCAGTAAGGTTTGTAAAATGAGACTGGTTAGGTAAGGTCACAGTGTTTAAAGATGAAAGATAAGAAATGAAAGTAAATATATTCCAATTTTAGCGCTAAATTCTAATAGTGAATTCTAGTCCTAAAGACTGGAGTTTGTTTTAAGGCAATCTCATTTTCAGTAAGTTTTCCTTCTGTTCATGGAAAAATAAATAACCTCAAAGAGTTTTAATAATAAAGCATTTACAGTACAAAGTACAATTCTCTTTTAGAAAAATATCACTAGTAACACCCATATTTTAAAGAGATTTAAAATATAAATTCCCTACCTTATAGATCATTTTAAAGAAGGTGATATTTTGAGAGATCTTGAGAGCATAGCCCTAGTCACAGCATTAAAAAATTAACTTCCTAACACCTTTGAGTCATGGAGACTCTAGACCCCTCTTTATAACAAGAACATCCAACTTAGTTCCAAATGAACTAATGATTGACATATATATGGACAATAAATTTCAAACTGTTTATTCACTCAATCAATGGAGTCCAAAAGAGAAATGTATTCAGTTTTCAATAAACAAATCTCTGCAACTGTATTAAACTGGTCTTGGAGGAATGACCAAAAACTAGCACATAAATTAAAAATAAAAACTTAAATATTTGCTGCTTTGCAACTTTATGAATGTCTTATAGCTACTTTCACCAAAGATGGTTTATTATACTGAGATTGTCAGAATGTATTAAAGCAAGTTTTATAGTAGAATATTAAAATAGGAAAATAACTGCTTATGCTAAGAATTTTGTAGTTCCTTCAAGACAATCAAAATAAACATTGTGACTCCTGCATAAATAATCAAAAGGCTTTAAAAAACATTAATACTTCAAGAATCATTTTAATTTTGATGTATCAAAACAAGCATGCTTAGATTTTGCAAAGAACACAGAAGTTCTATTCTTCACTTCTTTACGTGACAAAGGAAAGGGGCTTTTGTAATAAGGTATTTTAGTGAATACTACAGGCTCCACAGCACCAGGAAATCTATTTAAAATAAACAAACTTTTCTTTGTAGTGGGACTTCAATCAGAAACTTCCAACATACTTCTCCATATTATCCCTAAATGTCCCTTAAAAACTACTAAGTAATAATTAGAAACTTTACTCTTTTAAATGCAAAAAAATATTCCTCTTATTAGCCCAGAAACCTACAGAACTGTAACTATCTGCAGGCAGAAGCATGGCCACACCTGCTACTGAGCCCTTGAAACATGACAAGTCAAATAGAGATGACCTCTAAGTGCAAAATAAATAGATTTCAAAGACAATATGAAAAATGCCATGTATCTTATTAATAATTTATATGATTACAGAATTAAAATGTCAGACATTGGATTAATACAATATATCATTAAACTAATATTATTAATCTACCTCTTTTTAAGTGGCTACTAAATTTTTTTTAATTACATATGTGGTTCATGCTAGCAGCACAAATATTTTTACTGAACAGTACTGCTATAAAATATTTATAATTGTAGGTCAGCATAAAGGAAATAGAAGGAAATCTGAATACCAGCATTAAATCTTTTTAGGTTCTAACCCAGTTCCCAGATATATAATCACAAAAAGCTATATAAAAATGATAACAAAGCAGCTGAAATTCTGCACATAAAAATAACGCAAAGTTACCTTCTCTTTTTTAATTGTAAAGATTAATATTTAAAATAAAATTGACAACATCATACTAGATACAAGTAGCTTGCAAACATATTCTTTGGTTATATGAAGATCAGTGATAACCTATGAAAAATCCCCAGGGATTAAGCCAGGTTTACTATAATAATTCCTTAATGATCTATATACAATCCATTGCTACCATCTAATTTAATTTCTACACTGCATCCAGCAGTTATTTTCAAAAAATAAGTATGATCAGTAATCTCTCCCTAGTCTATGGATTCAAATCTTTCATCATCTCCCCCACCCTTAGGAGATACAAATCCTTAGGAGCAAAGTCCTATGCTGCCTGGCCAGTGCCCAGTTTCTTTTTTCCTTTCCTTTCTTTTTTTTGGGGGGGAGGGGAGGGGTTTGTGTGAATTTGTGTATTTGTGTGTGGTGTGTGTGTGTGTGTGTGTGTGTGTGTGGAATCCAGGGCCTCACACATGCTAGGCCAATGTTCTATCACTCTGCTACTTCTCAAGTCTTTTTCTTTAGTTGCCCAGGCTGGCCTCAAACATGCTATTCTCCTGCCTCAGACTCTTGAGCAGCTGAGATTACAAGCCTGCACCACCACCCGGGCTTCATTTAGTAGTGTCTATTTCTTGTGGTACTCTAAACTCACTGATCTTTCAATCTCAGTCCTACCGGGATCTTTCCTGCCTCCTGCCCAAGTGCCTTTTTTACCCCCTTTACCTGAAACATACCATCTCCTCTTCATCTAATTAACTCTCCTACTCATTCTTCAGATCTCACATTAAATACCCCTTTATTTAATACTATGCTAGCACTGTCCTAAGCACTTTACAAATCATTCAATATTTATGTTAACTATTTAAATATTTACATTTAATATTTAAATTAAATATAATCACAACTCTAAAGCTTAGGTGCTATTATTATCCCCACATAAGAGAAGAAGAAATAGAGACACAAAAAGGTTTAACTTTTACAAAGTCATGAGGCTTGTACATAAGAGCCTCTCTGACCTATTTACTACCTAGATCAAATCTTCCCTAAGTCAAATTTTCTCATAATTAGTCCTCAGAGCTCTCCTTTATAGCACTTAACTTTGGCTGTATTATTTTACTTGTCTATGTGATTATTTTATTAATACGTCTGTTTTCCCTTCTCATGTGTCATGAGATCTGGCACTCTGTCAATTTTTGCTCAACATTGCATATTCAATGGTTAGCATAGTATCTGGCACATATTTGGTATCGCTCAATTTAAATAATGGAATAATCTTCACTGGAGGAAGTAAAAAATGGAAAACCCTAAGACTTTAGAACAAAACGCAGAAGGCAGTCTTTTAGAGGAAGGGATAGGCAAAGATTTCTTTGAGTTGACACCCACAGCAAAGTCCATGGAGTAAAAACTGATAAAGTGAATTAAATACTTTTGCTTTGTCTTAGAGCCTTTTAAAGAATGGGAAGACAGGGTACAGAATAGGAGGAAATATTTGTAAACAGTGTCTGACAAATAACTAGTATCTACTATTTTTACACTTCTGTCTGTGATCAATTGTATCTTTGAATAAGGTGTGAAACACAGTTTGAAGGTTTGGCGTTTTTGTTGTTTGCATGTGGATATCCAATTGCTCCAGCAACATCGGATGTCGGATGAAAAAGGTATCTTCCCTCCACTGAACTATTTTGTGCCTTTGTCAAAAATTAGTTGGTTTGTGCTGAGAATGTAGCTCAGTGGCAGAGCACTTACTAGCACATGTGAGGCCCTGGGTTCAATCCCCAGCATTAAAAAAAAAATTAGCTTGGGCGGGGGTTGTGGCTCTGTGGTAGAGTGCCTGCCTAGAACACGTGAGGCACTAGGTTCAATCCTCAGCACCATATAAAAATAAATAAACAACCTAAGGATATTACATCCATCTACAACTAAAAATACTTTTAAATAATTAGCAAAGCATATGTGTGTTAGTTTCCGAGTACTCTGCTGTCTCATTGACCTATGTGTCTATAGGTATACCCATACCATATAGTATTGATTATTGAAGCTATACAAGTCCTAAAATCGGGTACATTGATTTCTAACACTTTTGCTTTTCCACATGAATTTCAGCGTAGTTTTGTATATATCAAACAAAAAAAAATCTCATTGGGTCAATTTATGTATTTATAAATTTGTGATTTATATATACATATATATACATCATTAATGAATAACAAGTACATAATGAATGATATATCTCTACTGATGGTTGTACAATAACTCAAATTCAACATGACTTAAACTAAATAAATATTTGCCCTAAACCTGCTTGTCCTCCTACTTTCCCTGTCTTAGTTTGCAGGATCACCATTTATCTAGTAGTGAACACTAGTTTACAGAATCATTTATTAATTTTTTTCCAACAACTAATTACTGAGCACCTAGTATATCCAGGAATGAAATCAGGTGCTGGGGTAATGAATAAGATACAGTTCCTTTTCCCAAGTCAGTGGGAAGTCAGATAACTACCCTATGGTATAACAAGCATCACGGAAAAGGTATCTGATGACACTGAGAAGTAAGCATGCCAGCTGGGAAAGAGTGAGTAACTAGATAAATAGACACATGCTGGACCTTGAAGGGAGGGGCCCATAATTTTATGCTAAGAAACCTTCATACCCACCTACACACATGGGAAACCATTATAAGTTTTAAAAAGAGAAACCATATGATCAGACATGAATTTTATCAAGTCAATACTAGCAGCAGTGTAGAAGACAAATTAGAAGGGCAAAAAAAAATTGATGGACTAATGATAGAAGAGTCAGATGCAAACAGACCTTTGAATAATTCTAAACATGAGATAGTGAGGGCATAAATGAACTAAGCCAGAAACATGGAGAAGCAGAGTTTTAGTAAATATTTTAAGAGGACCTGGTAAATAATAAAATGTATGGAATGGTAAAGAAGAAGAAATCTAAAATATTGACCAACTTTCTGGCTTGAGTACTAATTTTAAAACAGATAACAAACAAATTTCATCCTTCTCTAAATCACAGGACTCAAGACTAGAGTGTTCTAGTCAACTTTAGTATTATACATCTGATCCTCATTTTCTGCTTAAGGTCAGATTAAAATGAAGGACATGGTTACCTTCAGTACAATAATATAGCTCCCAAACTGAAAATTCCATAAAGTATACCACCTAAATTTGGTGGTGGGTAGAAGCAGGCGTCTTAAGGGGTCCAAAATCTGAGATAATCACAGTACTATTTTCATGACTCCCCACAAACTTCTGTCTCTTTCATAAAGTACAACGGGCAGAGCTGAGGATCATGGCTAAGTACCAAAGGTGTGTCTGTCAATCATCTGAACAGTAAGCTAAACAGAAAAGTAGGTCACAATCTGGGTGAAAGAATTAATGAAAATCCTCAATGTCAGCAACTAGAAACATAGAACAAAAGTCTCAAGAGCAGAGATGGCAGGAAAGTGAAACCCTGATTAAGCCATTTCTATATATAAGAAATATTCTCATTGTAAATTTTTAAAAAGTTTGTATGAGGCACTGGCCACACATTAAAGTATGACAACTGTTAGAAATTTCAAAATAATTACATTCATTGACTAATGTTTATAGAAGAGTTATCAAAGTAGCAGAAATTGCAGCAAATTAAAACACAATTTTTATCATCTTAATAACAGTATTTGTATAGGCCTTACCACTTTCACCAAACTTCAGTGTAAATTACATTATATACTGTCCTTGAGGGGGATGCTGTTACATTTTCCTCCACATTAGTATACATGCTAATAATAAAAAAGCAATACATTATAGATGTCACAGAAGACACAAGAATTGTTATCAAACTCAGAAAAGACCAAATTTCACTGTGATTAATAACTTAAAAAAAACCTTTATTGGAAGACACACACCTGAATCAGACCTTAAAAAGTAAGTAGGAATTTTATGGGTCAGAGATGGGAGAAATTATCTGAAGCAAAATGAATGGCATGAGTCAAGCCATGGAGAAAGCAACGAAAACACTTGTAAATTGAGTACATTCACTGAGTCCTAGTCCTATAAAAGGTTTCCTTACTCTCATCTAAAATTGTAATGCTAAAAGCAAAGTTCTTAAAGCCAGGTACGAGCACACTCATGTAATCCCAATTACCCAAGAGGCTGTGGCAGGAAGATGGCAGGTTCAAAGCCACTACGGGCAATTTAGTCAGACCCTATTTCCAAAAAATGGGCCAGGGATGTAACTCCACGGTAGAGTACCTGTCTAGGATGTGTGAGGCCCTGGGTTTAATTTCTAGTAACACCTAAAAAGGTATTCCTTACAGTGTTTGGGAATGGAATGGTGGTCTCATTACACAAGGCACTAAAGTTCAGGTAAGCATGGAAAAAGAATAAGCTAGAAAAAGAAATACAAGCCTAAGTATGAGAAAACTAGATTAAATGGAGGTGGAAGAGCTGAACAAAGGAATGATCCAAAACTGGCTTCTCTGAAGAATAAAATAGCATTTGTGTAAGAAATGTACCAGCAAGAGGAGACTGAAGGCAGGCATACCACTTAGGATGTTTCGGAACCATTCTGATAAGAGATAATAAATGGACTGGGAGTAAACCTCAGGGGAAGAACACCTGCCCAAAATACAGGAGTCCCTGAGTTTGATCTCCAGAGCCACAAAAATCATCAAGAATCTAAAGTCACAATGAAAACAGAAAAGAACAGATATTCGGGTGTCACAAAGAAGAAAAATCAAGAAATCTGGACTTATGGGAACTAGGAAAAGGTAAGCATAATGACCCACAAGTTTATGTTTCTTCCTCTATTTTTAATGAAAAGACGTGTCTTTATAGAAATTGAAACGTTAATAGAAAAAAGTAGTTGGAGAAGAAAGCAGAGGGAAAAGTTGGGGGACATGTTGCATATGTAATGATCTCAGGATATCTGAATAGGAATATCTATCTAGTGGGCAGGTGGATCCACTGAATTCTGAGAATTTGTGCCATATTCTTTTTTCCCATCTGATTTCATATTGAGGAAGAGAACCTTTCTCTTTTACCTAACCAAGTAATTACAAAACGAGAAAAAAAGTAGCATATTAAAATTAGGCAGAGCTAGTTATTAACTAATACTAATTAATTCTACACATAAAAATCATACTTTTATTTTAAAATCACTGGAAATGAAACTTAGATGTAAAATACAAATATTTTTGAATATCCCAGATAACTGAGATGTATATGTCAATAAGACATTAAGAATAGTATTTACATAGTCAAAGGCACCATTCTTTTAAAGTATGTATATAAATGTGAAGAAATTTAATGCAATAGTTCAGATATCTCAGTGATGGTCTAATAATTTTTTCAAGAAAATTCAGGGCTGGGGATATAGCTCAGTTGGTAGAGTGCTTGCCTTGCCTTGGGTTCAAACCCTAGTACCGCAAAAAAAAAAAAGGGAAATTCAGATCTAAAAACATCAGAAAAGAATAAAGGTAACTATTATATAATAGGAATTAAGCATGATTGACCAGACTCAATTTAAAACAAACCCTCAAAGTACTAAAAGTAAAGTCAACATAACTTATTGCTACTGATCTGATAATTGTTTTTATAGGATTATTTTTTCTTGAGATATGATTAATCTTCCACTGCATTTATGATTGACACTAGAGATCCTCTAAAGGATTCACTATATATTATCAGTGTCACTGAATATTGAATGAATATTGTCTCATTTTAGTAATATAAAACGTAAAAATACAAAAATTGCATTATTGGTAGAAATAAGCAAATTATCAAAGTCCATCTACATCCACGAATCAGGTACAGCAACACAATAAGACACACACAGAAAGACTTACTCAAAAAAAAGATGGGGTATAAAAAAGAAAGATAAGGGGCTGGGAAGATAGCTCAGTTGGTAGAGTGCTTGCCTTGTAAGCACAAGGCCCTGGGTTCGATCCCCAGCACCCCCCCCCCCAAAAAAAAGCAAGATAAGACAAAGGAAAGGACAGAAATATTTGTTAATTACATTCACAGTGTCCTGAAACAAAGAATATGTTCTGATAAATTGTTAACACATACAAGATATAATAACACTAATCAGCCTGATTTCTCCCCAAAGTAATATTACTTGATATTTTGTCCTTGGTGTTCATTTAGTTAGGTACGTGTCAAACTGTGCCTTATATATTTTCTTCAAAAAAATAAATGAAGAACTTGCTAAATGAATTAGCTTTCTGGAGAAAATCTCTTAAACTTATAAAACCTTTTAAATTAATCAGCATGGTGGCACATGCCTGTAATTCCAGCAATTCAGGAGGCTGAGACAGGAGGATTGCAAGTTCAAGGGCAGTTTCAGCAATTTAGCAGAATCCTAAGCAACTTAACGAGACCCTGTCTCAAAATAAAAAGTAAAAAGGGCCGAGGATGTAACTCAGTGACAAAGTGCTCCTGGGTTTGATCCCCAGTACCAAAACACAAAATCTTTTAAATTAAATGCAATTATTCACAAAAGCCAAGATATGGAACCAACCTAAGTGTCCAGCAATGGATGAATAAAACAGACAAAGAACAAATATTGCCTGATCTCACTTACTTGTGGACTCTAAGAGTCAAACTCAAAAGCACAGAATAGAATGGTGATTACCAGAGCTGAAGGAGGTTAGTTAGGGAAAGAGAAGAGGTCGTTCAAAAGGTACAAAGTTTCAGTTAGACAAGAGGATCAAGTTCAGTGATCTACTGCACAGTAAAGTGACCATGGTTACAAATACTGTATTACATATCTCAAAATTGCTATTTTAAGTGTTTTCAGGGCCACACCCACACACATAAATGACAAGAAAGTGAGGTGATGGATATGTTAGCTTTATCTTTCTACAATTGTATAGATTTATCAAAATATCACATTATACTCCACAAATACATACACAAAATTATTTGCCAATTAAAAATACATAAAAAGAAACAAATTCTGGGCTGGGGTTGTATGTAGCTCAGTGGTAGAACACTTGCCTAGCATGTGTCAGGCACTGGGTTCAATCCTCAGCAAGACATTTAAATAAATAAACAAACAAAGGTATTGTATCCATCTACAACTAAAAAAAATTTAAGAAACAAATTCAAGGAGGAGTTAAATACTTGATAATTTTAAAAGGGCAAATGAAACACACATGAATAAAAAGGTCAGATTAAAAAAGGAAGAAAGGTAAAACAATCCAATAAAAAAATACTGTGGAAGACTGAGGCTTTGAAAACTAGTTTACATGTTGATTTTAAAAGACAGAAATTGTTCAACTACTTCCTATGAGAAGGATGAGAAATATATTTATTTGGTTCCATTCACAGCTCCTGATCAAATCTCTGTATTTCATCAATGCAAATGAAGTTGTTATGGTTGTAGTATATTTATACTTAACAAAATATTTTTAAGAATCAAAGTAATCATAGTTACATTGTTTATGTCCAGATGAGAATGTGTACATAAAAATGCCACAAAAAGGGGGGGTTCATTTGTTTTCTTTTTTTGTGGTACTGGGGATTGAACTTAGGAACACTCTATCACTGAGATACATTTTCAGACCTTTTTAATTTTTATTCTGAGACAGGGTCTCACTAAGTTGCCCAAGCTTACCTGGAACTTGAGACCACCATGCTTCATTTTCTGAACAGCTAGGATTATAGGCATCCTACCACCACACCCAGCTCACAAAAGTTTATTAAATTAGTAGGTTTATGAGTGTTTTTCTTTTAAAACCACTATTTTCTACAGTGTCTCTTTTTATAAATAAAAATAAGTGGTCCCATGCGTCTCTCATTCTTTTTCTCTAAAATTTAGACCAGCAGAAATTGCAGGACAACACAGTCATTCCTGCAGTATAGTACAGTGTGAGCTCTCAAATCATACTACTGGGATTCAGTCTCAATTCTGACACTATTGTGGAGACTTTAAATCCTTAGTGTCTCAGTTTCCACATCTGTAAAATGGGGATAGTGAAAAGTACCTACAGCATTCATGGGTTTGGTGTAAAAATTGAGATAACCCACAAAAACACTTAGAAAAGAGCCTGAACCATAGAATATGCTCATTATTAATACTTATTATATTGTACTATATTATATATTTATGAGGCCTGCTGACAAGTCTGACTACAAAGTAAGCTGGAGGTTCTACAAAGCTATGATAGTTGCCAAGCCCTACAGGATACTGCTTTGATATATGACCCACCACAGAGATCAAATCTGGCTTCCTGAGTGGTCTGAAAATTAGTCCCAACATGTCACAACAGGAAATGGAAAGCCTATCACCAACATGATCTGGACAATTGCCAATTTTCTAACATAAACCCAAAACCTCAACAAATCTGTTCTCTTGAACTGTATGTATCCAAAATTTTAAGCTAAGTATTTACATTCCTAATGAGTTATATATGACTGACAACACATGTTAAAGCACAATTTTCAAGTAAAGATATAAATACTATACATTCGTAGTGACCTCTTAAAATAATTTGACCTGTGGTTCAAGGAACCAGTCTTTTAGGCAGGAAATGGGGAAAAAGAGGTGGAAGAGGAATGCAATCTCTGAAAGATTCTGCCAACAGTAACTGCCTCTAATAACTAGAGGTCATGTAAGTATATTCAATTTGAGAAAATAGCTATAGGTCACACACATAGTTTTTAAGCCATACTACTGTAGTAGCAGCAGTAGCACCTTTTAAGATGAAAGTCAACAATCACACATAAGCAAACTTCCATTTGTACTCTTGAACTAAACAAATACTATTATATTGTAGTGACTTACAAAGGCAGGTAGAACTGACAAATTATTTCCATACTGACTTCATCAAGAAAATAAACTTCTAAATTAACTCTTTATGGATAAAAGGAAAAGCATTTCTGGAGTCAACAAACAATCATATAAGCCACAGTGATGCTGCAGGAACTGAACTGCATGGCTCAAAAAGTTTGTTTGTACAACTGAACTTTTGAATCTCATATGTGTACATTCCTGGTCACTACTGATTCAGTTATAAACAGGAATTTTTTCAAAGGAACAGAAATGTCAGCCTTTCATATGCATCATGTATATGTAATTATCTCCTATGTGCTCCACAGTTCTAAAATGCCATACAAGTAAAGAATACCACAGAACCACAGTGTATTGGTTTCTGTGGTCCAACAAATTTAACATCAAAACACAAATATGTTTTTATATACACAAGTCTAAAACAGGAAAACTGAATATGATTTTTAAAATTGGGTCAATTTAGCGAAAGGAAAATCCACTCAGTTCAAAATTAATCTTTTCCTGGTTCATACTTCCATTCTACTCAGGTCCTTCGACGGTTCCTGAAGAAAAAGGGTGAAATTTCAAATAATGAATGAGGAACCAGGATGAGTTTAACATCACGTAGGTCCATCTGTTGTAAAATAAACCAACATGAGAGCCCTAGCCTCACAGTTGACCCAAAATCCGTCAACATGACAACTAACGAATCTTCGCTGGCACAATTCAACTCACCTCGCAGCTCAGAGGCATAGCAAAATCGGTGGCTGTGTTTTGGGCTGCCTTTGGATTCTGCATCTGTTTCAAACCTAAACCTACCCGGGGAGTTTCACCTGCAGAAACCCTGACCACGAAAGCTATCGCGATGGAAAAGATACCTGGTGTTTTCTACTGAAGAGATTACGTAAATTTTGCCAGGTGGGACTTTTTTTTGTCCTCCTTCAAACACGGGAGCAGCATTAAGTTAAATCCTCTTGCTTTGCAGGGCCCCAGAGTCAACCTGCTTCTGTCCAAAATTAAAAGGAAAAAAAAAAAAAAAAAAAAAAAAAAAAAACCTCCAATCACACTCCCCTCTTAAGAGACTAAAATTGAATCCAGGCTCCAATTCGGGGGTAAAATAGGACAGCTTTCAGGCCACCACACCCTCCTTCCTCATTATCCAGCCCGATTCCAGGCCGAGGGCGAACTAGGACTCTGAGGAAGGGACTGCGGGTTCCGGACCGGACCGGCCCTGACCCACGGAAGGGGAAGAGAAGCGGCAGGAGTCCGGAGCCAGACAGGTACGTCCCCAGCGTCGACGCGTGACGTCACCGCGTTGACGCGAACGGCCGTTCAGCGTCCGGCCGCCCCTGAACCTCCTCCTCCGGCCACCCGCGGAGCCTCGTCGGCGCCTATTGGGCGCGTGGGAACAGTGGGCGGGCTGGGGCTGGGTCGCGAGGAGGGCGAGGAGGAGGAGGAGGAGGAGGAGCGCGCGAGCTGGCTGCGCCCAGGGCCGCGCTCGCCGCCGAGCCCTGGCTTGGCGATCACCTCACGTCACTCACGCATTCTTGCTTGCCCCTTCGGTGACCTCGGAAAAGGACAGGAGGTGGCCTCCGTGGGGAGGCATCTTCGGAAGGCTGCCGGCGCGCTCTGCTCCAGCGTCATTGCGAAGCTGGCATTCCACTCCGGCGAGAGACCGCAGTGCCCGGGAGCAGTGCCCGGGAGCAGCGCGCGGGACACCAGCGAGCCCCGGACCCAGCCGTGAAAAGCCACAGCGGCCTTCAGCGAGCTCTAGTTCTCAAACAGAGATGTGGGCCTTGGAATTTAGAACAGTACCCAGTGTCTGTGCCTATAGTTCGCGGACAGAGTATGCAACGGTGTCATCTCGCCTTGTACATCGTCGCCGGTTTTGCGCCCAACATACATGGGAAGAAAACTGATAAACCCGAATTTAGCAATCACTCACTTTCAGAACTAACGTTCGAAAGTTATCTTGGGGGAATATATCATCTGAGTTCGTTCCCTGTACATTTATTCTGTCCTATCGTGTCACAGAATTCAATGTGCCAGCTCCCCGTGCTCTGGGAGCTAAATTCCGGTGCACGGCTAGGAAATGCAGGGGAAGAACGCCTTGGCCACAGCTGTAGCTTGCCAGTTAGCTTGGTGAGCAGGTACAGACTTTGCACGTCTTGAGCAATGGGTGGCAGAATTAAGATCTGTGAATGTTGAGTGGCTCATGTATAATTAATGTTATGAATATATATAGTAGTACTGACTGCCTGTTGTAGTAGTAACTTATTAATTCTAGGCATGTCTTAGTCTTTATAAATTTTCTATATTCACATATATATCCTCCATCAAGTTTGTGTCATAGGTTAGCTATTTGTGTTTAGCAAGAGAGTTTTGTCCATCCGTTTTGCTGGGGGTGGGGCAAGAGGATTGTGGGCCTGGGCTTCAAAGCGTTAGTGTCCGTGGTGATGATGGGGGTGTCCACAAGGCAGTCAAGCTGCTTATGACTACTTTCATGACTTCTATTAAGGTAGAATTTGTAGAACCATCATACTATGGAAGCATACTTTTCTTTCACTTTAAACATTGTTACGTAAATTTCTTAGCTTCTTTTTAGAAATCAAGGGAAATCAAGCAAAATTTTTTCTACACAAAGAGAAATTTTTCACAAGAGATTTGCAGATGTTTTATGTTTTCTTTTCTCATTGTAGATATGTAGCCTAGTTTTGGAAAGAGGCATCTAGATTTTGATTATAGTAGACAGTCATCAGTCATCTATCTTCTTTCTTTAAAGATGAAAAAAATTTTTCACTAGTGTTTGTTCCTTCTGGTGGATTATACCAAGGTCACTTTTATGTGGACTAAAACAAGTCTACTTGTATATTTAGTAATATTGTTTATATTATGTATACTTTATTCACCTCTGAGAACTTGTTTTAAAATTCATAATTTCTGGTATCTAAAACCATCACACCAGAAGTTCCCAATCTTCACTTTGCATCAGACCTTTTAGGAAGTTAAAAAAAAAAAAATCTTTACTTAGGCCCCATTCCCAGAAATTCTGTTTTGTTTGATTTTGGTATTGGGAATTGAACCCAGGGTGTTCGACCACTGAGCCACATCTCCAGCCCTTTGCCCGTTTTATTTTTTATTTTGAGACAGTCTCATTAAATTACTGCCACTGGCCTTGAACTTATGATCCTCCTGCGACAGCCTCTTGAATTCCTGGGATTATAGTTGATATGCGTGCACTGGATACAATGCCTAACTTTAATACGCATTTTTAAATACTTATGCAAGAAGTATTTGAAAACAGCAAAATAAGTTATCCAAATAAGGTCAGATTATTCTATTTTAAATCAATGTTTGTTGTTATTGTTAGGACTGACATTAAGCAGTAATAAGAAAAACTCTACCAATATTCAAATTAGCTTTATGCCTTCCAGACTGCCCCCATACACAGCCCCAACCAACCAAATCCTTAAGACCTCAAGTAAGAAAAAAAGAAGAAAAGTATTTGACTTACAATAAAATTTAGCAATTTTAACCAGGTCCAGGATAACCTGTAACGTAGTCTTGCTGGTAACATGGCAGATACAAAGAGAAATGAATGATGGACATGGTCAGTGAGTGAAAGTGGGTTAAACCTTACCTCTTGTCAGTAATTCTACTCTGAAAATGGTGGGTTGGATTTTTTTAGAACAGGGAAAAGAAGTCTAAAAGAGCACTGGGAATCATATCTGTTTCTCCTAGATTCTTCTTAGGAGCTCTGAACTTTTCTTCAAGTGAAAAACCAATAGATGAGATTATTTCCCATAATAACAATACATTTTTAAAAGTTCAACAGGAAACCAGGGAAACAAGCAAGGCTATATAGATCTGCCTCATATATTGTGAATTTTTCAGAACAAGAATTTTTACTGCTTATGTTTCATACACATTGGAAAGGGGGAATAGGAAAGATAAAGATACTCTATTAGGAGCCGAATGAGGTGCTGTGTGCCTATAATTCTGGATGCTAAGGCAGGAAGATCACATAAGCCTACTGGGCAACAAAGTGAGACCCTGTTAAAATAAAAACAAACAAAAAAGCCTCTATTAATGAAATAGCAAAGTTCTAATCTAGATTTTCCTCCTGATTCTACCAGCCTCAGGGAAGTAGTTGAAAATGACCTTCTCATCCTTTGTCTCTTTTCCAAAGATAATATCAAGGTATCTTGAATAGCTTTGCACTCCTGTTTATATTGGAGGCCTTTGACATGGCAAACAGTTTTCCAGTTTCATGTGATTCCTGTCTGTAAAATCCTGCCTGAGCCTCAGGTGGAGACTCATATCCTCAAGACATTCTCTCAAAGTGACACCCTTTCTCATGTTCTGCACAGCTAAAGATTCAGTGTTTCATTTTATTCTTCCTAGAAATATATTATGATAACCCTCTCCAGATAGCTGACTCTCCTCACCATGAGACCTTGCAGGTGACCCAATCCAGAAAGTAAGAAACTCAAGAGCTGACTAATGTTTTTTGTTTGTTTGTTTGTTTGTTTTGGTGTTCCAGGGCCCTGTTTTAACACAATTAGCATATTATTTTATTTGTAAATAAGCACCAGCTAACTATTCCTCTAGAAACCTTAGGTAAACTAATAATGTCTTGAGCAAACTCTTTCTTCATTGTGCTAAAACTATTGCCAGCCCAGCCCAAGTCAGTTTTTCACAGAATCTAAGATTAGAAACTGAGGTCTTGAGGTCAAAAACCCTTTCAAGAGCAGTGACTGGGTGAGTCCACTATACAACCACGACCTGCAGCAGAGTTCAAAGCCAGAAGAGGTTATAATGAAAGTGCTTAGTCTAAGTGTAGTCGCCTGCCAGCCTCTACTCTTTCCTCAGAAATACCACCTTGCTTCCCATCACAGGTGAGCACCCCAGCACTCCTTGCCTGAGGAAAGGGGACCTGGCTTGATGGCCCACCCAGAAGCACCCAGACACTGACTTGGGTCCAGTGAGTGTCTACAACCTCAGCTGAACCATAGGGTTAACACCTTCAAGCCAGGTTTGGATACCAGCACCTCTTGCTCTTATTCATAGGTCCCCCACGTCAACCACTCTTCTCCTAAATGAAGGGCTATGCCCAGAATTGGGTCAGCTCCAAGTACAGTCTGGGCTGATGAGGCAGATAATCCAGTCATAGACAAAGTTGCTTGGTCTTTTCTTGGGAATGGCCTCCATCAGGTCGCCACTCACTCAGGCCCCAAAGTCAGGGCTCCCTCAGGGGTGTCTCAAAATACCATTGAGTCTGTTCCAAGTATTGTGGTTGTTTCAGGGCCCCTTGGAATGTAGGGCCAGAGTCGTTGTAGCCACATGCCACGGGAGGAATGGATATGTGGTTGTTGGTGTCACAAAAGTTAATTCACAGCTTTACAGTTAAAGTTAAGCCATCGAATCCTGCAGCAAGGATGCATTGGGTGTGGCCCTTCTCCTCCAGCAGCTCTATTAAGACCCCCAATCTAGCGGGTGTTGCGGGTTGAATGGGTCCCGTTTTGTATGAGGAGATGGGTCTAGGCCTCCAGAGTCCTCGGGTATGAGTTGTGTGCATGAGAGAGTGGGAGGCTCTGACCCATGTTCTTAGAGCCATAAACTGCACCAGGGGAGCCATACTTGTATGTTGTACGATGGGCTCTGTACAGAAGAGCAGGTACAAGGTCATCTGAGGGTCCTGGGTTATCATCAAGCATGCCAGGTGGGTAGCAGGAGAGAACCAAGACACCAATGGCAGCTTCCTTGAGTTCCCTTGAGTTCTTTGTGCTCCGGTAGCACGTCAGGGATCCAGGAGCTGTAGGGCCCCAGCTCTAGGTAGAAGCTGGAGCACAAGCCATTGGTCGCGGCGGGGGTGGTGGTGGGGGAGTAGTGGATGGAGATCTCAGACACCAGTGCGGCACCATGATGTGGTGGCCCGGAATGCGGTGGCCCTACCACGTCGGGCTCGTGTACCAGGAGCAGTGGAAGTCACACAGGTCTCAGTAGACACGCAGAGTCTGCTCTGGGGCGTGCTTGGCCTCCGCGGGAACCTGCCCTTGCGACTTGCTGGAGTCCGCGGCACTGGGGTTCAGCGGAGGTCGCTCAAAGGGCGCCTGCTTCCGGCCTCTGCCCAGAATCCAGGGCTGACTAATATTTTATCTTTGCATATTGAACTCGGCCTAGCAGATTAAAATCCAGAAATTCATCAGGTGGCTACTGTTTAAGTCCCGGGTACATAGTTAACGGTTAGTTTAAACTACATAAGGTTAGAGGAGACTTTCAGGAACCTAGCTTAAAACTAAAAAATTCTTCTGGAGGAAGATGGAGCAGTAAATGAAAAGACACCAATTTTTTCCCTTGGACTTGAAGATTGTGTGTCTGTAAGAGATCTGAATTTTAGAGAATGCTTTTCTTCATATTTAAAGTCTTAGGTCCTTCTTGCCTCCAATCACAAATGATTGCTTCTTGATCAGGGCAGGTCAGGACAGTTTATTCAAACACATCAACCTACACATATCTGTTTTTTTTTTTTTTAATAAAATTATCATTTACATAGTGATATTACAAAGGGAAAACATTCAGTGTAGTTCTGACAATGTTTTGCATTCTGGAAAGAAAGAATGACAACACCCTGGGCTTGAATGTTTGTCCCCATCATCTAGCATAGGACTCAATTAATTATGAATGCATGACAATATATTTCTAATAGAAAATTCTTTAGATGCCAGTAGTCCCTTTCCCCTTGCCATATTATACTACCACTATTAATAAAGATTAATGGAATTTCATATTTTTTCTATCAGAAAAGAAGCATGTAAGTATAATTCACAACTACTTTTAGTATCTGGAGTCCATTATAATTATCAGAATTTTTTAAAAAGTTAGTTTATGTTGGCATTTCCTTACATTAAAATATTATAGCAGCATTTCTTGATTAAAACAAACATTTTTTTCAAATGACAAAAAGTAGGAGATTGCTGTGGTTTGACTGTAATTTGTCCCCATCAAAGCTCATTTTGGAATTTGTTCCCCAATATAACTGTGTTAAGGGGTGGAGGCACCTTTAAGAGGTGTTTAGGTCATGAGAGACTAGATTAACCACTTCCAGGGCAGGTTGTTAAAAAGCAAGCCCACTCCTCATGTTTTGTCTCTTCTGCACATACCCACTTACCATTTTGCTTTTCTGCCGTGTTTGTGACACCACACAAGGCACTCACCAGATGCTTCTGCCTGACCTTGGACTTCTAGCCTCCAGAACCATGAGTTAAATAAACTTCTTTCCTTTATAAATTACCCAGTCTCAGGTGTTCCATTAAAGCAACAGAAAAGGAGGAAGGCAGAGACCAATAAGTATACAGAAGAGAAATCTAGAAATAGATACAAATACAAATATTATATTGAATATATGATAAAGGTTACATTGCAAATCACTGGAAAAGGAAATAATACTTAACAATTGATTCTGGTATAACTCTAGCCTTCCCCCTAAAGGATACAAAGCTGGTTTCCCTAAATTAATTACGGAAAAATAAATAAATGTCAAATGTATCAAAGATATTAAAGCAAAAGAAATTTTAGTTTATTTAGATAATCACATGGGCAAAGGAGTATCTTCTTGGCAAGATGGGAAACCTGGATGTCAACATTGACCACATAGAAATTTACAAATTTTTGTATGTACAATAATACCGTAAAACAAAACAGTAGAGGTTGGCAGAAAACATTTGTTCCACAATATGACAAACAGGTAGTTTCCAAGGGCTGTAGACAGAGCTCAGTTGGTAGAGTGCTTGCCTCACATGCACAAGACCCTGGGTTTAATTTCTGGCACTACAAAAAACAAACAAACAAACAAACAAACAAAAAAACCCAGGTAGTTTCCATATTTTATAAAAGCTCCTACCAATTAATAAAAAAGATAACATAATAGAAAAGGAGTAAAGGATTTGAAAGGCAATCACAGGAAGAAGTTCAAAATTTTTGCAAAATTAAGCCAGGCATGTGACATATGCCTGTAATCCCAACAACTCAGGAGGCTGAGGTGGGAGGATCACAAATTCCAGGCCAACCTGGGCAACTCTGTCATACCCTGTATCAATTTTTAAAAAAGGGTTTGGCGGTATAGTTCAGTCTCTTGGATTCGATCCTCAATACCACAAAATAATAAAGAAAGAAATAAAATTGCAAAATTAAGAGAAACAACAAGTGCTTGTGGAAATAGGCACTTTTTTGTATAAACTTATTGGGAGTGCAAGTTTATTAAACTTGTAATAACCCAGAGTGTGGTAGATCATTTCCAAATATGGCTGCCATTGATTTTTTTGCCCTCCTTATAAATTTTGCCTGAATGTGAGCCTTATTTTTGCCAAGAATGTGTCAAAAGTAGTGCCACACTTGTTCGTGGCCTAGCTTTCAAAAAGATAGGCAGCTTTATGTCCTCCTAATTTGAAGCTAGCTGCTATGTAAGAAGTATGACTGTGTGGAGACCCCAATGTTGTGAGCAATCCCAGTTAGCATGTAGCATTATGGAGGAACACCAAGGCTCTAGACAGGGGAATGAAGCTTCTTCTCTTTTAAAGTGTTTTTTTAAAATGTTTTAGTTGTCAATGGGTCTTTATTTTATTTATTTATATGTGGTGCTAAGAACCGAACCCAGTGCATCGCACATGCCAGGCAAGCACTCTACCACTGAGCTACAACCCCAACCTGAGTGAATCTTCTTGAACCATCCTGTCCAGCAAAGTTGCTAGCTGAATGGAGATAAGTCAGTTGAAGCCAAGGGAACAAAAGAACTCTCCCTGATTTCCTGCTCACAAAACTGTGAGAAATAATAAATTGTTGCCACTACGTTTTAGAGAGGTTTCTTACACAACAGTATATATCCAATACACAAAAGTATTTATTAAAATGGAAATATGAATACTTTGTCAAAATTTATCTATATACTGGGCTGGGGTACTGGCTCAGTGGTAGAGCGCTTGCCTGGCATGTGTGAGGCCCTGGGTTCGATCCTCAGCACTGCATATAAATAAATAAATAAAATAAAGGTCCATCAACAACTAAAAAAATATTTAAAAAAAAATTTATCTGTATACCTACTTTTAGGAATCTCCGCCTTAGAAATAGCAATACCATTGGAAACAGTTTCTGTTTACTGAGTGACTAGATTTTGGTACATCCATATCATGGAATAGTAATATCATTGACAAGAATTAGGTGATTTCTGAAGAGATGTTCATGATCCACTGTTAAAAATGCAGGTTGCAAAATAATATGTAAACTAAAAATACATTTTAAAGGATTAAGACTAAAATACATAAATACATGCTTATTTATATTCTTATGAACTTAGAGAAAAATGTAGATGATATCTGTTAAACTGTTAATATTGATTCATGGGGGGAGTGTACACAGAGGTAAGCTCTGAATATGGAGACTGCAGTTTTATTTTTACTTTTGCAGTTGGATTGTTTGGTAGGAGCACAAGCTTCTTTTGTTTGAAAGAAAAATCCAATAAAATATTTAAAGAAAAGGAAATAAACCCCAAACCATTTTTGTTGTAAAAAGTTAAAAAAAAAAAAAATTAAACTACATAAAGGTATGTAAAACAGAAGGGAAAATCTTCACATAATCCTCTGAACCTTGGTAAAGTAACCTGCTTTATTTACTCAACAATATACCAAGGATATATTTCTATGTTAATAAAAATAGATCCTGCTTATCCTTTGTAATGGCTTTAGACTATTCCATTGTTTGAGTATATTATAACTTAATCAATTCTTTATTAGACATTTCCATTTCTAATTTTTCCTGGTTATAAACAATAATAGTTATCCTTGAATGTATATCTTGGCATTTTGGTTCTAAAAGTGAAATTGCTGAGTTCAAGGATAACTGTATTACTAGCATGATTTCTAGAAAGATTGTAGCAGTTTATATTCTCACCAACAGTTTATGACAGGAGCCTAAAGAATTATCTAAGAACCTATCTACTACCTACTCCTGTAAGCAACAAAAAAGAATCTGCTTAGATTAGCAATTGGCAATGTTTTCAAGTCATTTCACTGTGCAGAGGGTAGGACTACTGTATGTGGGTAGAACTATAAGTTATTGTGTATTCAGATATCTAAATTCCAAAGGACTAACCAAGGGTGGGAGGAGCCACAAGGCCTAGAAAAGGAAAGAATAGGGAAAATAAGTCCTTGTAACCGCATGGAAGTTGGAGAGAGAAATCCAGGCAGAATTTCTCCAGCGTGCCAGTTTGGGTGACTTATAGTGCCATCTTCTGGCAAAACTTTGTATTTGCATGCTAGCAAAAACATTTCTTAAAAGCACCACCAAACTAAAGACTGTCCCGAGAACCCAGAGAAGTTGTCTTGGGGTCTCTGGTGTGGGTGAGAGGATGGAAAAGAAAGTGATGGATTTCTTTGAAACAAAGATCTGAATCATTAGAACTAGGTCTCTGGCATTCTGTGATCTCTTCGTGGTGGCCACATACAGCACTGGGGAGAAATTAATATAGTATAAAAAGCCACTACCCTCTTCAAGTTCGTTTTCTCCAATATCTCCAGGTTACTCTAGGCGAGGCAGCCTAGAAGCCTGCGGGATTACTGAGTTGGACTACTCGGGAAAACATTAGATTTGATTTCAGGGGAATCTGTTCCCAGGTATTTTTGCAAATCCTGCAGTGAATAAAGGTACTTAATACAACACTGCAAAATCCTTCAACATACATAATGATGTAAAGGCACACCTTTTTTTTTTTTTAATTTCAAGGCTTAAAAATGCGTCCTTGTTGTAATCAGCCAAAATGTATTTTGGGGAAAAAAAAACTTGCTCTTTTTAAAAAACAACCAATTACTTTTAAAATGTAACATCTCTGCTTGATGAGATGGCACATGCCCGTAATCTCAGTGGCTGGGGAGGCTGAGGCAGGAGGATCTCAAGTTCAAAGCCAGCCTCGGCAGCCTATCGAGGCGCTAAGCAACTTAACTAGACCCTTTCTCAAAAAAAAAAAAAAAAAAAAAATTAAAAATTAAAAAAAGCGGGTAGGGGCTGGGGATGGCTTAGCTGTTGGGTACCACTGGGTTCAATCCCCGGTAAAAAAAAAAGTGAGAGCCCTAAGGAGGAAACCCTTAAGATGAAAACAAAAACCCTTTCTCTGTGTGTACTATATGCAGGAAAAATTCATAAAAAGCTTTATTCCACATTAGCTTCTATTAATGAACTCTTCCCCTCATTTCTGCCCTGACCTTCCTTTTCACGGTCAGCCACATCCTTCACCCTCCCTCCACCCCGGCTCCCGCCGCAGTGCCCTAGCGCAGGCTCGCTCGGGCCCGCCCCTCCCGTCCCTCCCGCCCCGCCCAGGCCCCGCCCAGGCCCCGCCCAGCTCCGCCCCGGCACCGCCCAGTGCCGCCTCGCGCGAGGCCGCTGCACCCAGCCACCTCCGCTGCGCGCCGGATTCCGCGCGCTGACGTCACACGCCAGCGCCGGTGACGCGCCGGCCGCTCCCCCTTCTGCGTTCGCTCCAGGTTTTGGGGCGGCAGGGTGCGTTGTCTTTACCCTGGAGTCCGGAGCAGTTGTCCCCATATCCCGGAATCTAGAGCCACTATAGCCAGGCAGGAGGACGTGGCAGTCAGGTCGCCTCCCAGTCCTAGACGCTGCCCGCGCCCTACCCCTCTTGGCCACTAGCAGCGACCTCTGCGAAGTTGGACGGGCGGTAACGGAGGCACTCCCCCTGCTGCCACCCGCCGTTTCCAAGGGGGTCAGAAACCAGTTTGTTTATTTCCTCGGGGTAGTGTGGGCCGGTGTCAGTCAAGTTGTGCGAGGAGGGACGGAGGAGGCAAGCCTGAGGTGTCAACCAAAGGCGGGTATCAGGTGTGGGGGTCTCAGTGCCCCCTTTCAATCTGGGCTGTGAGCTCCCGCTGGTTAGGCAGATTTGGTTTCTCTTTCAGGATGTCATTTTCAAAATTCAGGATGGTGCCTCTGTCTCATTAAGCCCCTTAGGAGGACTACCACATCTAGACCGATGCTTTTGATCTGCACCGTTATTCCTACTAAATTCCTGTGACATTGAGGTGAGTTGCACTTGGGGGAAGCAGTGATGTGCAAAACAGTAAAATCATACTGGAAACGAGGAGACCTGTTTACATTTGCTTATGTAGAGATTGCATGGATACTCACCTTAAGTCTTTGCAGGGATATAAAATGGTAATTCTCAGAAGGAACTGTAAGTACTTCAAAACGGTCCTTTCAAACATTTTTGAAAAGGTAGAATTATAATGGAATTAAATAATAGAAATCTTAGTATGGAAAAACGATAATTTAAATTGCTTATGTTAGATAGCTCCAATCTTAAATTACCTACATTTTAATTAGAAGGAGATAATAGTAGTTAACTGTTGATCCCAGAATCTTACTTTTTTATTTCCATGATTTGACAGTTTCCATATGTAAAGTATTAAAAGTTCTGTTACTCTAAGAGTTAATCATAACTTCCGTGTGTGTGTGTGTGTGTGGAGGGGGTGCTGGGGCCTTGTGCATGCTGGACAAGGTCTCTCCACTGAGCTCTAGCCCCAGCCTCCATAACCCTTTTTTATGCAGGTCTTAATTTTATTTTCTCATGTAAGTTCTGCCCCAAGAAGCAGATTTTTTTTTTATTGTCCGAGTAAATTACATCAAAAATATTTATGAAGGATTTAAAGTAGTATCCAACCTAAGCTAATAATGGCCTTTTCTTATGATGCAGCAGTATTGTAGAGATAATGGAGGGGAGCCAAAAAGGAAGAGAAGTAGTTCTTTGTTTCTAGTTTGTCTGGTTTTAGAGGATCTACAGATCTAGTTCATTTAAAATTGTCCGTTGTTCTCACTGAAAAGTAAGGAGCCTATTTTGTAGGAAAACAGGTTTTTGCATAAAAAAAAGTCACTGTCAGAAATTTGGTAAAGGTTATGGAACTTGACCACAGAAGTTCTTTTGAAGTCATGTTAATAATACATTGACATTGTATTCCAAGTAAATTTTACTCTTGTCTAATCTGTCATGAACATGACACCTTTTCCCAAATATAAAAGCTTTATTTACATGTGGATAGTTTCCACTGCAGGCCCTCCTGAGTGTTATCTGAATAGACTTAAGAGAAAAAAACAAGTTTTTAGGAGGTAAAAAGTCCAGTAGTAATCCCATTTTTACTTTCTGCTTTTTTAAGTAATGAGAAATAAGGAGGGGACTTTTCCTCCTTGAGAAGACCCTCTCCCACGATTCAAATTGGTATTTATTATTTTGGGAATACAGTATGTATGGATTGTAGTTGCAGACAGTATCAAAAGACTTTGAAATCTGTTGCTCTTCCATTACTAATGCTTTACTTCAGGACAACTTGTCCATCAAAAATCTGAAACGGCTGATGAGGACTTACGTGCATGTGTACGTATATATATACACATATGTGTATAAATATATGTGTGTTTACTTTTACTATATAAATAATAGTGTAGTAGTCTTCCCTTATCCAGTTTCAGTTACCCATAATTAACTGTGGTCTAAAAATATCAAATGAGAAATTCCAGAAATGAACAATTCATAAAATTTTAAATTAACATGCCATTCTGAGTAGCATGAGGAGATCTCAAGCAGTCCTGCCCAAGACTTGAATCATTCCTTTGTACAGCATATTCACACACCATATGTACTGCCTGCCTGTGGGTTATCAGATTGACTGTCACTGCTTGTATTCAGGTACTCCTTATTTTACTTAATAATCCCCAAAGAGCAAGAGTGATGCTGGCAATTTGGATATGCCAAACAGAAGCTATAAAATGTTTCCTTTAAGTGAAAAGGTAATAGTACAATACAATATTTTGAGTGAGAGATCATGTAATTTTTATTATGGTGTGTTGTTAAAATTGTTTTATTGTTAATCCATTGTGCTTAATTTATAAACTAAACTTTATCATAGATATGAAAGTATAAGGAAAACGTAGTATGTTTAAGGGCAGGTCCTATCTGTGGTTTCAGGAATCACTGGGGATCTTGAAACATGTCCTCTGTGGATAAGGGAGGTGTACTATATACCACATTTATTATTTTGATCTTTTTAAAATTTAATACTTAGATATTTGTCCATATAATATAAATGCTGCAACTTTATGGTTATTTAAATTTTGCTATAAGAAACTGCTGCAGAGGATAACTATGTAAATATTTTCAGTACATTTGGAAGTATTTATAGTGTGAATTCTTAGAAATGGAATCATTGTATCAAAGCGTACATTTATAGATTTGGGATCATTTTTCCTTAGCAGGTGGACTAGATTATACTACTACCATATTGTATCACCATATCGTTTGCTTCCATTTCCCTCAAAACAGTACGATAATTTTTTTGAATTTTGCCAATCTAGATGGGTGAAAAATGCTCTTTCGAATTTTTTTTTCTTATTGTAAAATATACATAGAATAGAAGTTTTCTCTTCTTTCAAATTTGGTTGTTCTTTACAGAAGATTGAATATCTTTGTACTTTTTTTCTGGAGACAAAGTCATGCTAAATTGCCTAGGCTGGCCCGGAACTTTCAATTCTCCTGCCTCGACCTCTCAAGTCACTGGGGTACAGGAATTACATGCATGAGCCAAAGTGCCTGGCTACCTTTGTGCATTTTAATATAATTCATATATAATATATTATTATTATTATTGTTGTTGTTGTGTACTGGGGATCAAACCTAGGGAAACTCTACTGCTGAGTTAAATCCCCAGCCCTTTTTACTTTTTTTTCTGTCTTCAAACTTTCAATCCTGCTGCCTGCCTCAGCCTCCTGAGTTTCTGGGATTACAGGTGTGTGCCATTGTGCTCAGCTTTGTTGTTAACTTTTTTGGTGGTGAGGATTGAAATCAGGATCTCGTGCATGCTAGACAAGGTGTTGAACTACATCCCCAGCACCACTGGGTTATCTTTTAACTTTGATCACTTTTCTGTTGGTTTTTGTTTTGTTTTGTTTTGTTTTGTTGTTTTTGCTTTTTATTTAGCTTTTTATTTATTAAAAGTGATCCTTTGGTGATACGACCTAAAACGTATTTTTTGTCATTCATGTTTGACTTATACTAGTTTATGCTAGTAGTCATTAATCCGTTAATACTTTTTGCTTTTATGTTGTACTTAGGCTACCCACTCAATGATTTTAAAGAAAGTCATTCTCTTATGTTTATTTTATTATTATGGTTTTATTTTTTCTATTTTAGTATTTAACACCTAGAATTTAGATTGATGTGAAAAATGGATTTATCTCCTACCCCATATGGCTATTTATGTTTTCTTTGAACTGTTTAGTTCAAAATTTACATTTTTCCTACTCATTTGAAAGGTCATGATCATTCACCAAGTTTTTAAACTTTTTTGATTTCTTGATTTTTTGTGATTTACTTGCTTTATTTCATAAATATTGTAACTTTATAATAGATTTTGATATAGTGTAGAACAACTTTTCTTTCATTGTTTTTCTTTTTCAGTATTTCTCTGGCTATTCTTGTTTCTTTTTTAATGTAAACTTTAAAATCAGTTTGTTTAATCACCGCCAACCCCAAAGCTTATGTTTTTATTAGTACAGCATTCAATTTAGAGATTTAAGAATTAAAATTTTCATATTTCTTTTTTCCTTCTGTGTATGTTTTATTCTTTTTTCTCTATGTTCTTTGGTTAAATATTTTCTGTTGGTCCCTTTTCCATATTACTAATACTGTCTCCTGTGTCCTAACTACTCTAAAAACCCATGAATGAGTTCTTAATTTTAGATAATCTTATATTTTAGTTCTAGAATGTCCACTTAATTTTCAAAAATAAATTCTAATTCTATGTTGAAATTGTCCATTTTTTAAAAAATCTTTTGTTCATCTTTTCCTTTTATTTTCTTGAACATATTAAACATAGTTGTTTTAAAGTCCTTTATTGACAACTTCATGTTTCAGATATTTGTGAGGCTCTTGTTTTTTGTTTTATATCTTAAACATGCCATATAAGTTTTGATTGGTTGCTTGATGTTGTGAATGAAAAGTCATAGTGGTTCTGGAACAAAAAGGGTTGGTTTTGTTTTGGAAAGCTGATGGAGTATCATTGAATAACCTTGGTCCTATCAATGGTTGCTCTAAGGTTTTGTTAGGACTAGTCCGTCTCAGTTTTTTCAAGTGCAAGCACAGCTTAGAAACTAGAAACGGATTGACACAAGTGGAATTTACTTGCAGATTTTTGGACTCCTATTTTTTTTTTCCTTTCTAGGATTTTGGAAGCTCTGAAAACTGATTCATCTCTCCCCTCAGCCCAGAAAGACTGCTTCCTTATACTTGAGCTCTATTTTACTGTGGCACTATTTGGAAGACTTCTTCAGGGGAAGAAAGGCTAGGGTGAATGTAGAACTTATTAATATGTTGCCACCTCTCAATAATTATACATTATCATACATTTTCTTAGGTTTTAAATTGGTTTTGGAGGTGTGATGGTCTGAAACTTATACCCTCTTGTCTAGTTTCATCATTTATTCTGTGGTCTTTCATTTAATCTCCCAGATCATAAGTGGTCTTCTCAGCTGTGTCTGGTGTTCCCAATCTAGAGACATGCAGTTTTCTACTAAGATGGAAGAAGTGTAGTTCACTGACTGGGAGAGATGAAGGAGGCACATTATATGTGTGGCTGCTGCTTTTAGCCTTTCAATCAATCCTATTTTAATCTTAGTATTAGCCTGACATTCAGGTGCACCTGGTTATTGAGCTATTTTAGGAGGGAATTGACTTGTTTTGACTTATTTCCCACTGCTGGCTTAAAGTACAGCTTTCTTTTGGCTCCTGTCAGTTGCTGCTGCCTTGTGTTTGTTATGTTTGCCAGTTTCCAGAATTGTTTTGCTGTTGCCATCTTGAAATCCTGTTCTGCCTTTTTGACTCCTTCAAAGTCCTCTTAGGTGTGGGGAAGAAGTTGTATGTTCAACCTTACATGTTTCGTGGTAAGTTGTGGTTTTATGTGAGCATAGAGATGAACATTTATTTAGAATTCAGTTTATTAAAATAATGAAGTAAGAACAGGATTCTGTGTTCCATCAGCTACATGTTATAATGTAGACAGTGCATTTTATTTCATTTGGTTGGGAAAAATTTTCTAGGATTATAATTCAGTTGAGAAGTCTCACCACAAGGAAATAAATAGCTCAATTAAGTATGAGACATGAAAGTAACCTATTTTTTCATGGTTTTACTTTTATTTCCTCTTATGTATGTTAACTGCAGAAAAGGAGAGCTTGTCATTTATTCTGGAACTCACCTGCCACAAGTCTTTTATTACTTGAACAGGTGTTTATGCTTGACATTATTTTGATAGCAATTAGAGTCATCTTTTATCAATATCAGGGCAGTAGATTCTCTTCTGTTTTACTGAATGAATTATAACCAAGATGCCCAGTATATGTTTGGCAGTAGAATGCAGTGCTAGGAACTCTTGGAGCTTCCATGTTGTTTGTGTAATTCCTAGAAAGGAATTGGCAACTAAACTTTAAGAAAGACCACATTGACTAGTTTTATGTTTCCTTTCTTGGCAAACAGTCACTTAGTAATGATTGTTGTGAAATAATCCTATGTGGTTAGTATGTATTATAGTTTGTTTTATGAAGTTTAGTTTTTTAAGATAAGTATATCTTGATTTTTTAATTTTCCTAAGTCTCAGCCATGTCCTGTGTGGGGAGGGAATAAGTAACCCAGGGAAGTGTGGGCTGGCTGAAAATAAAAGACTGAAAAAGTAGCATTGAGAAATAAAAACAAAGGATACAAGAAATATATATATTGAGCAGGGGCTTTATGGGTAGAAAAGACCTGATGGATCTGATCCTAACAAAAGGGAAAAAGCCTGTAAATGCTTCATAGTGAAACACACCAAAGGAATTTACTGTGAGGAGGGCTTCTTCAAGGTAAATGAGAAGAGAGAGACTGTGTGGAAATTGTCCTGATTGGGGACTTCTCACTTGCACCGTAATTCTTCCTCTTCCAGGCATCTGGTGCCACAAGGCTAGTTGGGGCACACTGGTTTCTCTTTCCACCTCTGGGGAGTTGCCTTTGAACCTCAGGCTGTCTAAGCCAAGAAATTCCATGGTATCACAGAATTCTCTTTGAGCAGAACGTTTGCCAGGGGAACGAAGCAGCCTCAAATTAGTGAGATTACACTGAGTTCTCCGAGGGGCTTACCTCCGCTTAGAGATGGCTCAGACACGCCCACAGTTCACTCTGGGCTTCTAACACTTAAGTAGCACAGTAATATAGCATATTGAACTTTCCCATCTTGGAGAATTCATCAATCCATGAAACCCCAAGTTTTCAATTCCATGACTATTTCAGTGAAGTTGACAGGTGTGTTAAAATAGGTTGGAAATCTTAATCTATAGCTTATATAAAATTTATTATCACTAATGATATTAATGAATATTATCAGTTGTTATTCATGTCTTTCCTCAAAAGAATACAATTCTAAAAGCATAACTGTTGATTTCAAAGTTACCGTAAGTGGTATATTTTTTGCTCAGTTTAAGTTTTTTAGGTGTTCCATAAGTGGGACAATGGGACAAAATTGTTTAAATTTTGAATGGTTCCCAGATAGCCATTGTATTACGCCAGTTGATAAAACTTGGATTTAATATGTTTGGAATGATTTTCCCTCTTTAACTCACTGATGATGCTGATATGCTATGATAATGTTTCTTTTCTTGTTTCTCTTAAAGTTGCTAAAAACATTTTTGTTTCCTGTAGAAATTTGAAATGGAATATGGCTATAATGTTTTCTAAGGTAGAGGAAAACCCCAATAAAACTTCATAAAACATAATTATCCCATCAATTTTTACCACAGGTTGCGTTCTAGTCTTTGGTTTTATAGGCCCAGAATATGAATTTTGTTACTGACATTGAGTCTTTCTTTTTTTAGAAGCAAAATAAAATTAAACAAATTTAGTATTGATGGATGAAATGACAGCATAAATTTATTAATTTACAATGAGAAAGAAACATGGTAAACTGTCCAGAAATGTTAAAATAGTTTCTCCACAAGCTCATTTTCTCCTAGAAGGGAGTCATATACTGGAAACCTGTTTGCTATGAATGGAAGTAGAAGAGAGCTAGTTGGATGAATGAAATGTTTAGGAGTTTCAGATAAACATAGTGAATTCATATATATACACATTAAAGGTAATCTTGCCAGTAGACTGTGCTGATTATTGCTTTTATGACTCCCTGACTCTACCTCTAACCCCGCCCGCCTTCACACACAATGCACTTTCTTTTTCTTTAAGCTTTTATAATCTAGTGTATTGTACTTGGACTTTTCCTGAAATTACCAGTCTTGAAATTACCATTGCTAAAGCTACTGATGACCCTAATTACCTTGGTATGGTAAGGGTCTAACTATGATATCAAAAGTAGAAATATAAAGATTAGTACATTTGTTCACATCAAAATAAGCTTTTATATTTAGGTAAAATGGAAAGATAAGCTATAAGGAGAAATCACTTGTGACAGATAAGGGCTTGATTAATTAGATTTTTTTGCAAATTAATAAAAAAAAATCCTAGTAGAAAATGGATAAAGAAAATAGATGAGTAGTCCAAAGAGAAGAAATACAAATCTTCCATAAATGTGGAAGAATTTTTCAAGTTTACCAGTTAAGCATTGTTTTATTCAAATAAAAATGAAACACCATTTTCCTCATCAAACAAGAGTAACAATAAGTTGTGACATAGCATTCACCATATGCCAGGCACTGTGCTTCATAGATGACTTATATTAACTAGTGGTTAATACTCCCAGTAGTTCTGTAAGTACATACTATGGTATATGCGTTTTACAGATGAACAAACAGAGGCATGTAAAGATAGGTCAGTTGTCTCAGGCTATGTAGTATGTGATAAAGCCAGAGTTTAAACATGAACTCTCTTCAGTGCTCTTTAACTACTGCTCTTTATTGCCTCTCACGGATTTTAATAATGAATAACCAGTGTTAATGAGGGTACGTAAGAACAGACATTTTTATATACTACAAACTAGAATATAAATTAGTAGACATTTCTGTAAGACACTGAAAGTTTTCATATGAATATATTCTTTGAACTCATAATTTATCCTAAGGATATCCTTATAAGTACACTAAAATATATGTACATAAATTTTATCTGAAGTTGTTTTATAGTAGTAAGATAGCTTTGGTAGACAGTATCATATTAAGCTTGCATTCTTATTAGATGTAATAAAATATTGCTACTAATTCATTTATGTAGGAAAAAGTTTGCTGTTCTCTGCACATATTTTAAGTATGTAAAATATTTGAAATTCCAAAGCATTCTTATGAAATTGAAATGTCACTGTCTGGCTTTTGGTTGTAATTAGATTACAAGAAGGAAACTGAGATGAAGTTTATTTAACTTTCAGCAAAGATGTTAGCCTTTTTTTTTAAGATAGGAAATTCCGGGCTGGGGATATAGCTCAGTTGGTAGAGTGCCTGCCTTGCAAGCACAAGGCCCTGGGTTCAATCCCCAGCACTGAAAAAAAAAAAAAAAAAAAAAGGAAATTCCTAAGGAATTAGAATTGGTATTAAACATCATAATTGTATAGAAGACTTACTTTCTCTCTTTAAACTGTTTTTTTTTTAATTCTTTTTAAATATCTAGCATACCCATAAGAATGCCTTAGAAAAAGAACCATGGAGAAGTATGCTAGAGTGCAAAAAATTGGAGAAGGTTCATTTGGAAAGGCCATTCTTGTTGAATCTACAGAGGATGGCAGACAATATGTTATCAAGGAAATTAACATCTCAAGAGTAAGTATATTTTCAGTTTGATTACACAAGTAATGATTTGGTTACATAAAGCTCCTTAGAGGACTTGAAAAAAGAATAGCAATGTATACCCTAAAGTGAAAGGCTGCCATAATCCCAGAGTACTACTAATTTCAGAATAGTCTGGATATCCTTTCAGATCTTTATGTCCTTGTGTTTTTGTGTTTAGAAAAATACACTTATTGTTCTCAACTTAATCTATCTTAGACATCTTAAAATGTTTTAAATATAGATTCAACTCATTCTTTTTATTTTTTAAAATTTATTATTATTATTATTTTTATTGTCCTTTTGTATATTTTTATTTTGAGACAGGGTCTAGCTAAATTGCTTAGGTCTTCGATAAGTTGCTGAGGCTGGCTTTGAACTGGAGAATCTCCTACCTCAGCCTCCCAAGCCACTGGGATTACAGGCATGTGCCACCATGCTTGGCAGCTCATTCTTTTTAACTCCTTGCTATGTTTTGTTGATTGGATTATATTAATGCTATTATTTTCTAAATTAGCTCTCTTACTAATGATTTAATTTGCAGTTTTCTTTTTTTCTCCCACTTAAGATGTCCAGTAAAGAAAGGGAAGAATCAAGGAGAGAAGTTGCTGTCTTGGCAAACATGAAGCATCCAAATATTGTCCAGTATAGAGAATCATTTGAAGGTTAGAAAAATTTTGCAAGACAATTCAAAATAAGTCCTAAGCCATTGATAATTTTGGATATTTTCCTTATAAGGAATCATTTTTGTGAATGTATTCTCAGGTGAAAAAAATAGATTATATTTTTTGCTTCATCTCATATGCATATAAATATCAATTTGATTCTAGGGTAATACTGACACCATACCATATCCCCGGTAGTTTAATTCTGCTTGCTGTTATTAGTGATTGCTTAAAAAGGAGCAGTGTAGTAAGTACAAGAATTTGGAAAAGCAAAATCAGTAATTAACGTTTTTAAAAATTTTGCTGAGTATTGAACCCAGGCCTAGATGAGACTAGGCAAGTGCTCTATCACTGAGTGATAGCCCGAGCCCTAATTAACATATTTTTAATCTAAACTGCCTTTAAATAAATACTGCAAACACTATCACTGAGAAAACTTACTTTAGAAAGTACCCTTTGTATTTGTATGTTCCTCTATACCTCATTATAATATTGAAATATATTGAAAGTTTTCTCAGATTCTTAAAATATAATAGCTATAATGGCTGTTTTAGAGCTATATGCTATTATGTTTGATAATGTAGGAAGTAAGCTAAGGCAAAGCTTCTTTAAAGGCAATTCAAGGTGATTCATTGAAGTCCTACTCAAATATCACTCCCATTATTATCATAAATCCCTGTAAATTACAAACACAATTGAAATGACTTTCAAGGTTATATCACATACCAGTTTCAGAGTCTGAATTACAGCTAAAATAACTTTGTTCCTAGATAAACTTAACATCTACTAAATGAAAACATACTTTTAAAAAATATTGTTAAATTAACACATTATATACTGTTAACTTTTATGATGGCAGTGAATTACAGATTTTTATCTTATGTGAAAGTAAAATGTTAGCCATACTTTCTTCTCAGGACCTTTAGATTCCCTTATTTATTTCCTCCCACCATCTGTCTTTTAATTTTTTTCTTTTAGCTCCACGATTTTATTTTATTTTCTAATTTTGTTTATTTTTTTGGTACCAGGGGTTGAACCCAAAGGCACTTAACCACTGAGCCCATCCCCAGTCCCTTTTATTTTTGGATGGGGTCTCACTGAGTTGCTTAGAGCCTTTTTAATTGCTGAGTCTGGCTTTGAACTTGTGATCCTACTGCCTCAGCCTCCTAAGTTGCTGGGAATACTTGCGTGAGCCATTGCACCTGTCTTAGTGCCACAATTTAATCAAGTTAAAAGGTTTTGAGTGTATGTTGACAAGTTTCCAGCAGATATTTTGTATTTATATTGTTGCTACAAGAAGAAATATCTGAATGATTAAAAAGGATGACACATTCTTCAAAGTTTTATTATTACTATTAAGTTTAAAGGAATACATGTTCATGATAAACATATTAAAAAAGCATAGACATGCATGACTAGAAGTTAAGTACTCTGTTTCTATAACTGCATCCTCATTCCCACTCCCTAGGAATAAGTGCTATTAACAATTCAGTGTTTATTCTTTATTTTCTATGCCTGTGCAAAATGCATTGTATTAGGAAAAATAAAGTGCCTTATTTTTTCCTCTGCTCTTGTGCCGCAATACAGAAAACTTCTCTGACCTCAAAAGATTAATCCAATTCAAGATTGAGGGCTCAGTCCCCAAGATTGTCTCCATTTCAACCCATTCATAAGTCCAGACCTCTGGAACTTTTGCCTAACTGGCTACGAAGGGAGGTCTGCCCACCTCCCCACCCCCACAGTTTCATTTAATTTTCTAAAGTGGCTCACAGAATGCAGGGGAAAATATTTACCGATTTACTATAAAGGATAGTTTAAGGGATACAAATAAGTGGCCAGATAAAGAGGTACATAGGACAAGGTCTGGAAATACTCTGAGCTGAAGTTGGGGTGCATTACCCTCCTGGCTCATGGATGAGTCTTGGTCATCTTCCTGCAAGCCTTCATATGGTCAGCTATCCAGAAGCTCTCAGAACCATGTCCTTTGGAATTTTGTAGTCTCTCTCTTAGGTATCCATGATGAAGCATAGACAACTGTATTGAAATGCGGTAGGGCAAAAAGGGTGTATTCTAATGCCAGTGGACGGAGAGAAGGGAGACAGCATGATCTGTCTGTTGAGATTATTCTTGGCCTGTCTGTGCATCTTTCTTTCCTGGTTATGGGTAGGAATCCTTCTGCGATATTTTTTTGCCAGGGGGCAGGGAAGGTTCTTTGTTTGCTTGTTTGTTTTGCAGTACTGGAGATTGAACCCAGGGCACTTTACCACTGAGCTACACCCCCAGTCATTTTTATTTTGACACATGATCTTGTTAAATTGCTGAGGGTCTCACTTAATTGCTGACACTTGTCTTGAACTTGATCCTCCTGCCTTAGCCTCTGGAGTTGCTGGGATTACAGGTTTGTGCCACCATGTCTGGAGCAAATAGAGTTTTTATTAGAGAATTTACTAATGGTGGTTCAAAGACAGCAAAACAGGAAGATTAGAGTATATTTTTGGTTTCTGTGACCTGTCTTGGGAAGAGAAATTCTGGTTTCTATTACCTGCCTTAGAGAGAAAAAGGAACAGGTAAAAGAAGAACAGAGAAAAAAGAGACTTTCCTAAAGCACCCCAACATTATTCTAGTCACTTAGGAAATACTTTGTACAGGAACCATCGATGAGCTCCCCTACACACAAGCATACACAGAAAATCATACATATTCACATAGCTTTAATGGTTTTTAAGTGAATATACATGTATTTCTGTTTTTTGTTGTTATTTTGTTTTTCTGGTAATGGGTATCAGACACAAGCCTATGTGCATTCTGGACAAGTACCATACTACAAAACTATGGCCCCAGCCCTAATTCTGTATCATTTTCCTTTCACTTTATATCTCATGGATGCTGTTACCTTTTAATAACTGCAGTGTATTCCATCATATGCATTGTATGGCTCTATCACAATTTATTTAGCTATTTTTCTGTTCCAGATACTTAGGTGGCTTTTGGGTTTTCGCTGTTACAGATAATGTTGCACTGAACATGCTTGTACAGGTGTCTTTGTGTACTACAGCATATTTTTGTATGAGTGGAATCGTTAAGCTAAAGAGAGTTTCTATGCCTCACAAACTCACCAACCCTGACTTCCAAGTTCATTCTGAAAATTATGTAGTGTAGTTTTTATCTGCACATTCTGTATATTTGATCAAGTCCATATTTTCGCTTTACAAAATCATCTTCTCATTTTATTCCACATAGCCCTTTGGACTTCATTTTCTCTCAGAGCTTTTGGGAACTTTCAAATACAAATAATTATTGTTTAATAGTTAAGAATTTACATATGCAAACATTTTGTCATTTTTAAAAATAAGCAAGTTGGCTAAAAAATGCCAAGTTTGACATTTTGAATGTCTTGTCATGAAAGATGAGGAAATTAGGAAATTTACAGTTCATCCCCATTGATTTTTGTTTATATTGACATGGTAAAAAAATAATTTACTTCATTCTGAAATAATAATTCTTACAATTATTTAACTTGGGATCTATATTTAAACATTTAATTCCCACTGTTCTTTTATAGTTTGGTGTTCCCATTCCTGAGTTATTTGTACTCATCTCTTGGTTGGTTCAATTTATCAGATTTTTCTCATGAAGAGTTTATGAATACTATATTCCGTTAGTGCCATTAATATTTATTTCTGAGAATATCTGACTGATATTCTGAGAATATCCAATTCCATACTCACTTATAATGGAGTATGAAATATTATGGCAATCACACATACAGCCTCCTTGATTTGTGTGTGTATGTATACATACTAAGCACACTACCCCTGAGATACCATACTAGACCCAAGAGTGATTTATTTAAAATCTCAATATTATGCACCTGGGAATTAGTGTATGAGAAAAACAGATTTAAAAATTATCTTTTTTCTGTTAAGTGCAGATCATGTGTACTGGAAAAACAGATAGATGAATCAGTAAAAGGCACTGATTCAAAGATAAACTGGAATAGTTTGGATAAAATTGTTTCGTTAAACTTGAAAGTGGCAAAAAGGCAATATTTCCGTGTGTGTGTGCGCGCGCGCGTGTGTGTATAATTTAAAATATAAATGTATAAATAGATTCTAATATTAACTATTGTAGGCATTTGAGTATTTCATCTGATTTCCTCACATTTATAAATGCATATAAGTAAAAATTTTGATCTTATGATTAGGAAAATGGTGGATTGCCTTGTACAACCAAATATTTAAGTGTATATTTATATATGGTATAGTTTTTTTTTCTGCTTTCATTATTTATATGTAATTCTCTTTTTGCTTGCCTTTGTCATCTTCTAATTGCTTTCATTTATTGTATTTATCATCTTGATTTCTTATTTCTAGTTTTTATATCTTTATGAAAGCACGCCAATCTCATGTTGAGATAGAGTTTGGCATTCTACTTGTTCCCCATTGCTGCTGCCAATACCTAATTAACCCGCATTAAAAAAAAAAAAAAAAAAAAAAAAAAAAAAAAACTTCTCATAGGAGTTAAATTTGGAATACTTTGGCTGCAGGTAATAGAAAATCTGACTACTGTTGGTTTAAGTGAGAAAGATACTCTCACCTAACAAGTCTTAAGATAAGCAGACCTATGGCAGGGCATATATGGCAGCTCATCTGTGTTACCATAGTCCAGGCTGTGAGTCTACGCTGCTATCCCTAGTATATGTTTTTTAGCTTCATGCTTTCTTGTCCCAAGACAGCTTTTGCAATTACAGGCACATGTCTGCATCCAAGGCCAAAGAAGAGTAAATGGTAGCAACAGCCACTCTTCAGAATTACTTTTGATTTTACTGATCCAAACAGAGTCAAATGACTATCGCTAACTTGATGGAAATGGGAATTAAAGCATCTGACTTTTTTTGTTTTTTTGTTTTTTTAGCTTCTAAATTGAGGAATGGTGAAGTGGAAAGAGTGCTCTAATTGGCTATTGAGTTTGCCAGCCAAGGGTGCATGCTTTACTGATTATAACTCACTCCCCATTACCATTTTTCTCTGAATTTTTCTTTAACATTCATTAGGGTTTTTTCACTTGACTTATAAGCCTTTTGGCTCTAGCTTCAAGTCGTTTCTAGGTGGAAATTTTGGTTTGACCTCAGGGAGGGCCTTTACTAGTGTACAAGCTTATTGGTGATAAAGTTGTGTCTTGTATTTGTGTATCCCTGGCAAAATGCCTGGCAAAAAGTTGGTGGTAAGATGTTGGAATAAAGAATAGATTAGTATTTGCTTTACAGAGAAGACATTTCTGTTAAACTTACATTTAAAATAAGTATTAATCTAAAAAATAATACTATCTAGTGGCAGAATGTATTACTGAGTTCATGTTTTAAAGCTCCATTCCTTTAAAGGGAGGATTGCTTCTCCATCCCTCTTTCAGGTCCTATTAACACCCCCTACAGATATATTTTTGTTTTTATCTTTTTATTATTTTTATCTTTTATTACATACATATCATACAAAATTCAGATATTACAGAATAGTAGAAAGCTTGTCTTCTTTCGCTATACTTGGCATACCTTTGTTCTTTCCTTGAAGTTAACACTATTACCCCATCTTGTTTCCTTCCAAAACAGTCTAAGCATTAATAAGCACATATAAAGGATAACATACTGTATGTAATTTTTGCTTCTTATGCTACATAAATAGTAACATTTTATATATATAATATTTATATATATGTAATACTGAATTATACATTTTTGTTTTCTTTTTCACATTGTAATTTCTTACATGTATATTTGTATGATCTTTCCATGTAAATCATAGAGTTATGCATATTCTTAGCTTATTAATAGAAGTTCTCATTTTTTTTTTTCTTGGTTCCAGGGATTGAACTTAACCCCAGAGCCACATCTCCAACCCATTTTTATATTTTATTTTGAGACACAGTCTTTCTAAGTTGCTAAGAGCCTCACTAAGTTGCTGAGGCTGGCTTTGAACTACTGCCTCAGCCTCGTACACTCCTGGAATTACAAGTGTGTTCCACCATGCCCGGCTCCAAGTTCTCAATTCTAATGCTGTATTACAAGCAGAGTAGCAAAATAAGGTGGATATGAGACCATGAAAACACCACCACAAAGTGTAAAGTATTACTAAGAATAAGACCGTATTACAGATAGTGAGGAAATCAGAAGTGGGAAATGATTCTTTGAATTATGATAGTTTCACTAGTAAGTAGTGGTTTAGTAAATGTTAGAAGTGATATTGGGATGAGTCTCAGTACCCCTCTCAGAGAGACTATGGCCCTCAACAAGGGCCACTCGGAGGGTGGCTGAGTGATTGTCAACAACACTGAGAGCATCCTAATGTCCTATGATCATGTGGAACTTGCATTTAATGACATGAAGAATGTTCCAGAAACCTTCAAAGGGACCAAGAAGGGCACTGTCCACCTTACCCCTTACCAGGTCATCTTTCTGTCCAAGGGGAAGGATGCCATTTTATCTCATGAAGAACTGGAGATCAAGCAGCCTGTGTTTGGTACAAACTACATCAAGGGAATGGTGAAGAAGGCTAAAGCAGGAGGTGGCTGGGAAGGCTCTGCTTCATATTAGATGACCTTCACGGCAGGGGGTGCCATCGAGTTTGGTCAGTGCATGCTCCGGGTGGCATCTGAAGCCTCCAGAGGTGAAGCCCCTGGCCTCTGGAGGGGTGTCCCCCCAGCTTCACACACTAGCTCAGCCCATAGTACCCCTCTTACCATTTCTGGGGCTGTCCTTGGGAGCATGGGGTGTTCCGCCTTGTTCCTGTTTCACCCTAGTAGCTCCTTCCCACAGGGACTTTCTGGTCACCTCCTTTACTGCAGTCCAGCCATTCTGCACACAGTCTTGTGAGCTCAGTCTGACCAACCACTTGTCTTCCCAGTGGGCCAAGAGGCCCTACCAGGCCTGACTTAACCCCTGACTTCAGGTTCCTTCCCTTAGTCTGTGGTTAGCCCTGGAAGGCCACTGTCACACCTGTCAGCCCACATTTCATTCAGCCAGGACTGCCTTCCTTGTCCTTGGTCATTCTGTTGCCACTTCTGACTTCAGGAGCCTAACAGCAGGCCTCCAGGATTTGGTGGCTTCAGGGAAAGCCCACTGCTGCTGGGGCTTCAGGGAGGAAGCCCCTGTGTTCTCTTGCTAGTGTTTCTGGAATTTGTTTTCCCTCAAGTCTCTCTTCGAGCGGCTTCTCAACATGAGCTGTCCATACCCTCATGCCATTTGGGGGCTGCAGGGTGGACTGAGAACAAAGGGCCCCCAGCTCTGCATGCTGATCATAGCCTGCTTCTGGCCCTTCACTCTGCCCCTCCCTTTTAAGCATCATGCCCCCTGAATGCATGAAGATTTGCTCATTTGTTCCTGAACCAGCCACAAAGTGAGGAGAGATGGTTGTTTAAAGAGAATGCCCTATTTATTTGACACACAAAAAAATCCAGTTATTATATTATTGTGAAATACACCCTATTTGTACTTTGGAAAAAAAAAAGAAGAGGAGGAGGAGATATTGGCTACTCTTATGGAAAGACATAGGAGTGAAAAGAATGATTTAAAGTGTTTTTCTAGTCCCTTCCAATTTTGGAAGAGGCATGAAAGTCTCTTTCTTCATGGATCAGGATGTAAAGGTGGAATAGGGCAGTGCCCCTTCTTTATTTTCATTCACAAGTTATACATAGTTTTTTTAAAAAGAGTAAAAATATAAGAAAACTCAGATTTATCACAATTATACTTGCATTTATTATAAGTAATTGATTCAAGTGGATAAAACTGAAAGTGGTTGTTTTGGAAACTAAAATAATTCATATCTGACAAATAGGTAAAAAGTATGATTTGCATATACATTTTAAAAGAATTTTTTAGTTGATGTTGATGAATCATTTATTTATTTATTTATTTATTTATTTATTTATTTATTTATTTATTTATGTGTGGTGCTGAGAATCGAACCCAGTGCCTCATGCATGCTAGGCAAGCGCTCTACCACTGAACCATAGCCCAGCCCTGCATATGACATTTAAGGAGCTTATTTTATTCATTATTGAATGAAATCAAATATCTGCATTTTATCTGTATTCTAGATATGTTAATGTCACTGTGAATCTTTCTTCAATATGATAGTGTATTGTTGGTTTAAAAAAAAACATAATGGAGTGCCAATAACTTGTCATTGTACAATCTTTATAACAGTTGTACCTGGAACTTGCAGCTTAATTCTTTTGAGTGTGGTTCTGTATTTTTTTTTTTTTTTTTTTTTTGCTGAACAGCTACTTTTTTGTAGACTTTTAAGTACTTTTAAGTTAGTTGAGCCATTGATATACATTTTTAAAAAATGGAATATAAATGTTATATTTTGTAGTAGAAAATGGCTCTCTCTACATAGTGATGGATTACTGTGAAGGAGGAGATCTGTTTAAGAGATAAATGCTCCGAAAGGCTTTTGTTCAAGAGGATCAGGTAGTTCATATGTAAGAGCTTGATTCCCACTCCATTTTTGAAAATAGCTCAACGTTGGTTATTTATGTGTGTATCGATTTCTAACTACAAATGTTAATTGTAATAACTGGGGCAGTCTGATATATCCCAATACCTTTGACTCATTTCTATTTACCTCCTACCTTTGTATAGTTTTCTATCTCATTTCTAGTCTGTAACAATATATTTTTGTATGTTATTATGTTATATCCTATGTGTGTATATATATTTATGTGTATCCTGTGTGTATATGTATATTTGTATAATTTTTTTTCCTTCTTTGTGTTAATCGGGTATTGAACCCAGGGCCTCTCACATGAGAGGCAAACCACTTACCACTGAGCTACAACCCCAGCCCTTTTGATTTTTTTATTTTGAGATACGATCTTACTAAGTCGCCCAGGCTGACCTCAAACTTGTGATCCTCCTGAATCAGCTTCCTGACTAGCTGGCATTACAGGCATGTGTTACCATTCCTGGTTGTGTGTATATAACAGTTACTCATTTTAAGTGTTTTATTTTTCAAGATCCTAACAATATGGTTTACTGCTGCTTGGTCATAGCTTTGTAAAAGGCAGCTTTGCTAGATAACTCTAGCTCTGGAAGCTTTGCATTGGCACTGTTAAATCTAATCTCTATTTTGATTTCTAAGATCAATAAAATATGACCCTACCCTACCTAAGCAGCTTTACATTTTTCTATTATTTCCTAAATTTCCACCTTTTTTGTTTAATTTAGGAGACACTTATTGAGCATGTACTTTGGTTTTTATTTATCTCTTTCATTGTCATTTATAGTTCTGATTACTTATTTTATTTTGGTAATGTCTTTCCCCCAACTCTCTGTTATTCATAAGCTACGTTTTTTGTTTTTTTTTTTTCCAGGCTCAGCCCAAGTCCCAGCTTCTTTAAATGTTCTCCAACTGTGTTCTGTGGTCTTTTCCTTCTCTAAGTTCCCGTTCTCATCTCTCATCCCTTTTTAATTTTAATTGTGCTTTTCTATTGCCTATGCTGATTTTTATTTATCCTTAATTACTATAAAACGTCATGATATTCTATCTTAAAATATAGATTTGATTTTACTGTTAGATAAAATTTTTGGGGGGTGGTACCACGGATTGAACTCAGGGACACTCTACCACTGAGCCACATCCTCAGCCCTATTTTGTGTTTTATTTAGAGACAGGGTCTCAGTGAGTTGCTTAGCTCCTCATTTTTGCTGAGGCTTTCTTTGAATTCTCTATCCTCCTGCCTCAGCCTCCTGAGCCGCTGGGGTTACAGGCATGCCCCACTGCATCCAGCAAGATAAATATTTTTAGTACATAATGATGTGTGTGTACACATGTGTTTGTATCTTCTCATTTTAGAATTTTTGTGGGATATAACTACTTTCTGGGCATTGAGCAAGAAAAAATAAAGGCCAGAGGCCAGCTTGTTAGGATAACATAGGTCTGAGATTTAGACATTTTGTCACTTTTAGAAGGAAAGTAGGGAACAGGAAGACCTGTGAAATACAGTGGTTCTCAACCATTCTCTTTAGTGATACTTCCTTATTTGCACTTAACTGGATAAAAATTTGTCAAGTTAAGAAGTAACCTAAGTCTGTGATAAAGTATATTCTCTTGAATAATTATTGGTGACCTTTGTCCACAAAGATTTTAAAAGGTCATGCCCCTATTTTTACCTTATTACCAACTATTTTCTAATGATCTCCCTCTTCATGATCATAAATAAATTTCATATATATTTATGTTTTTATGTGTGTGTATATATGTATATATGTTTTATATGTATCTTTTATATATATAAAAATTTTGGCAGAAGTGGGGGAATCCGTGCTGGGGATTGAACCTAGGGCCTCTCATGTTAGGCAAGTTCTATACTTATATTCTGTAAGTTGGCCTTCTTGAATAGCTACTTAATGTTTAGTGTCTATAAAATAAAAAGAAATTGTAGCCTAAAATTTTTTTAAGCAATTCAGTTTTCCTTAACCCCATATGTTCCTGAATCCTTTTACTGGTCAAAGAAAGATAACATGAAATGTAAATTTTAAAAGATATGATAGATTCGATTTTTCTCCCTAGATTTTGGACTGGTTTGTACAGATATGTTTAGCTCTCAAACATGTACATGACAGAAAAATTCTTCATCGAGACATAAAATCACAGGTATGTTTATTCTGTTACTAGTAACTTCTGAATGGATAAGGACATGGAACCTGTACTGAGCCTGATTTTGAGCCCTGTTCACTGTGCATTAGATTGTCTCTCTTTCTTCATTGTTTCCCCTTCAGTCTAGTTCTAGAAATCCTCCTCTGGGATTAATAATTCTCTGTTAGATCACCTGCTTACTTTTCATATCTTCCTCTTTCTTGATTTTCTCTCTCCCTATCATGGAACAAATATCAAAAATTAATGTGTGGAAGGTAGAATTTTTGAGATGTTGCGTGTCTGAAGATTACTTTATTCCATTCGTTCCCATTAATGGATATAAATTTCCAGTTAAGGGACTAGGTGTGATGGTGGCACACACTAGGCTGAACCAAGAGGGCCAGCCTCAGCGTTTTAGTGAGACGCTCTCAAAAAATAAAAAGGGAGTGTGGCTTGGGAGTGTGGCTTTGTGATAGAACAACAACAACAACAAAAATTCCTGGTAGGGAATTATTTTCCTACAGAATATTATTATTTATTTTTACAGACTGCATTTTGATTCATTGTACACATATGGGGTACAACTTTTCATTACTGTGGTTGTATACAATGTATATTCATATCATTCATGTAATCATACAAGTATATAGGGTAATAATATCTGTCTCAGTCCACCATCTTTCCTTCCCCCACTCCTCCTGCCCCATTTCCATCTACACAATCCACAGTTCCTCCATTCTTCTCTTACCCCCCCCACCACCCTCCATTTTTTTAAAATTTATTTTTATTCTAAACAAATGGAATACATTTTGTTTCTCTGTACATGAAGTAGAGGCATACCATTTGTGTAATCGTACATTTACCTAGGGTAATAGTTTTTGATTCATTCTGTTATTTTTTTTCTTCTACCAACCCCTCCCACCGCTCTTATCCCTCTAATAGACTCCCTCCTTCCTCCATTATTGCCCCCTTCCCATCCCCTATATGTGTCCTCATCCGCTTATCAGTGAGATCATTCGTCCTTTGGTTTTTTGAGATTGGCTTATCTCACTTAGCATGATATTCTCCAATTTCATCCATTTGCCTGCAAATGCCATAATTTTATTATTCTTTATAGCTGAGTAATATTCCATTGTATATGCATACCACAGTTTCTTTATCCATTCATCAATTGAAGGGCATCTAGGTTGGTTCCACAATCTGGCTATTGTGAATTGAGCAGCTATGAACATTGATGTGGCTGTATCTCTGTAGTATGCTGATTTTAAGTCCTTTGAGTATAGGCCGAGGAGTGGGATAGCTGGGTCAAATGGTGGTTCCATTCCAAGCTTTCTAAGGAATCTGCACACTGCATTCCAGAGTGGCTGCACTAATTTGCAGCCCCACCAGCAATGTATGAGTGTACCTTTTTCCCCACATTCTCTCCAACACCTATTGTTGCTTGTATTCTTGATAATCACCTTTCTAATTGGGGTGAGATGGAATCTTAGGGTAGTTTTGATTTGTATTTCTCTTATTACTAGAGATGTTGAACATTTTTTCATGTATCTGTTGATTGCTTGTAGATCTTCTTCTGTGAAGTATCTGTTCATATCCTTAGTCCATTTGTTGATTGGGTTATTTGTATTCTTGGTGTAGAGTTTTTTGAGTTCTTTATATATTCTGGAAATTAGTGCTCTATCTGAAGTATGAGTGGCAAAGATATTCTCCCACTCTGTAGGCTCTCTCTTCGCATTGCTGATAGTTTCCTTTGCTGAGTGAAAGCTATTTTGTTTGAATCTATCCCAGTTATTGATTCTTGCTTTTATTTCTTGTGCTATGGAAGTCGTGTTGAGGAAGTCTGATCCTAAGCCAACAAGTTAAAGATTTGGACCTACTTTTTCTTCCATAAGATGCAGGGTCTCTGGTCTGATTCCAAGGTCCTTGATTGATTGTGAGTTGATTTTTGTGCAGGGTGAGAGATAGGGGTTTAGTTTCATTCTGTTGCATATGGATTTCCAGTTTTCCCAGCACCATTTGTTGAAGAGGCTATCTTTTCTCCATTGCATATTTTTGGCCCCTTTGTCTAGTATGAGAAAATTGTATTTATTTGGGTTTGTGTCCATGTCCGCTATTCTGTACCATTGATCTACCTATTTTGGTGCCACTACCATGCTGTTTTTGTTACTATTGCTTTGTGGTATAGTTGAAGGTCTGGTATTGCAGTACCCCCTGCTTCACTCTTCCTGCTATTGCTTTAGCTCTTCTGGGTTTCTTATTCTTCCAGATGAATTTCATGATTGCTTGCTCTATTTCCGTAAGGCACGTCATTGGGATTTTAATTGGAATTGCATTGAATCTGTATAGCGCTTTTGGTAGTATGGCCATTTTGACAATATTTGTTCTGTCTATCCAAGAACATGGGAGATCTTCCACCTTCTAATGTTTTTTTAAATTTCTTTCTTAATTGTTCTTTAGTTCTCATTGTAGAGGTCTTTCACCTCTTTTGTGAGATTGATTCCCAAGTATTTTATTTTTTTCGAAGCTATTGTGAATGGGGTATTTTTCCTAACTTCTCTTTCTGAAGATTCATCATTATGTATAAAAATGCATTGGATTTATGAGCATTAATATTATATCCTGCTACTTTACTGAATTCACTTATGAGTTCTGAAGTTTCCTGGTGGAATTTTCTGGTTCCTCTAAATATATAATCATGTTATCAACAAATACAGATAGTTTGAGATCTTCTTTTCCTATTCGTATCCCTTTAATTTCCTAGGTCTGTCTAATTGCTCTGGCTAGAGTTTTGAGGACAGTGTTGAATAGAAGTGGTGAAAGAGGACATCCCTGCCTTGTTCCAGTTTTTAGGGGGAATGCTTTAGTTTTTCACCATTTAGAATGATATTGGCCATGGGCTTAGCGTAGATGGCCTTTACAATGTTAAGGAATGTTCCCACTATCCCTGTTTTTTCCAGTGTATTGAGCATGAAGGGATGCTGTATTTTATCAAATGCTTTTTCTGCATCTTTCGCAATAATCGTGTGATTCTTGACTTTTAAGTCTATTGATATGGTGAATTACATTTATTGATTTCCTGATGTTGAACCAACCTTGCATCCCTGGGGTAAAAACCACTTGATCATGGTACACTATCTTTTTAATATGTTTTTGTATGCGATTTGCTAAGATTTTGTTGAGAATTTTTGCATCAATGTTCATTAAGGATATTGGTCTGAAATTTTCTTTCCTTGATGAGTCTCTGTCTGGTTTAGGTATTAGTGTGATATTGGCTTCATAGAATGAGTTTGGGAGGGTTCCCTCCTCTTCTATTTTATGGAATAATTTGAGAAGTATTGGAATGAGCTCTTCTTTAAAGGTTTTGTAGAACTCGGCTGAGAACCCATTTGGTCCTGGAGTTTTCTTTGTTGGTAGGCTTTTGATGACTTCTGTTTCATTACTTGAAATTGATCTATTTAAATTGTGTATGTCCTCCTCGTTCAGTTTAGGTAATTAATACGTCTCTAGGAACCTGTTGATGTCTTCGAGATTTTCTATTTTGTTGGAGTATAGATTTTCAAAATAGCTTCTAATTATGTTTTGTATTTCACTCATGTCTGTTGTGATATTTCCTTGTTCATTCCAAATTTTAGTAACTTGGGTTTTCTCTCTCCTTCTCTTTGTTAGTGTGGCTAAGGGTTTATCAATTTTGTTTATTTTTTCAAAGAACCAACTATTTATTTTGTCAATTTTTTCGACTGTTTCTTTTGTTTCAATATCGTTGATTTCGGCTCTGATTTTAACTATTTCCTGCCTTCTACTACTTTTGGTGTTGCTCTGTTCTTTTTCTAGGGCTTTGAGCTGTAATGTTAGGTCATTTAGTTGCTGACTTTTCATTCTTTTCTGAAATGCACTCCATGCAATGAATTTTCCTCTTAGTACCGCTTTCATAATGTCCCAGAGATTTTGATATGTTGTATCTTCATTCTTCTTGACCTCTAAGAATTTTTTTATCTCTTCCCTGATGTTTTCTGTTATCCATTCATCATATAATAGCGTATTATTTAATCTCCAGGTGTTGGAGTAGTTTCTGTTTTTTATTCTGTCATTTATTTCTAATTTCAATCCATTATGATCTGATAGAATACAAGGTAGTATCTCTATCTTCTTGTATTTGCTAACAGTAGCTTTGTGGCATAATATATGGTCTATTTTAGAGAAGGATCCACGTGCTGCTGAGACGAAAGTGTATTCGCTCTTTGTTGGATGGTGTATTCTATAAATGTCCATCAAGTCTAAATTATTGATTGTATTATTGAGATCTATGGTTTCTTTGTTCAATTTTTGTTTTGGGGGACCTGTCCAGTGGTGAAAGAGGTGTGTTAAAATCACCTAGTATTTTTGTTTGTGGTCTATTTGATTTCTGACATTGAGAAGGATTTGTTTGACATATATGGGTGAGCCACTATTTGGGGCATAGATATTTATGATTGTTAAGTCTTACTGATTTATGGTTCCCTTAAGCAGTATGAAATGTCCTTCTTTAGCCCTTCTGACTAACTTTGGCTTGAAGTTCACATTATCTGATATGAGGATGGATACTCCAGCTTTTTTGCTGTGTCCATGTGCATGGTATGTTTTTCCCCATCCTTTCACCTTTAGTCTGTGGGAATCTCTTTCTATGAGATGAGTCTCTTGCAGGCAGCATATTGTTGGATCTTTCTTTTCAATCCAATCTGCCAGTCTATGTCTTTTGATTGATGAGTTCAGGCCATTAACATTCAGGGTTATTATTGAGATATGATTTGTATTCCCAGTCATTTGGCTCTTTTTTTTTTTGACACTACTTGATTTCTCCTTTATTTGGTTGTTCCTTTAGGGTATTTCCTCCCTTTGCTGATTTATATCATTGTTTTTCATCTCTTCCTCATGGAATATTTTGCTGAGAATGTTCTGTAATACTCTGGCTTTCTTTTTGTAAAATTCTTTAGCTTTTGTTTATCATGGACGGATTTTATTTCATCATCAAATCTGAAGGTAAGTTTGCTGGGTATAAGATTCTTGGTTGGCATCCGTTTTCTTTCAGAGCTTGAAAAATGTTGTTCCAGGCCCTTCTAGCTTTTAGGGTCTGGATTGAAAAATCTGCTGATATCCGTATTGGTTTCCTTCTGAATGTAATTTGATTCTTTTCTCTTGCAGCCTTTAAAATTCTGTCTTTATTTTGTATGTTAGGTATTTTCATTATAATGTGCCTTGGTGTGGGTCTGTTGTAATTTTGTATATTTGGAGTCCTATAAGCCTCTTGAACTTGATTTTCCATTTCATTCTTCAGATTTGGGAAATTTTCTGATATTATTTCATTGAATAGATTGTTCATTCCTTTGGTTTGTTTCTCTAAGCCTTCCTCAATCCCAATAATTCTTAAATTTGGCCTTTTCATGATATCCCATAGTTCTTGTAGATTCTGTTCATGATTTCTTACCATCTTCTCTGTTTCGTCAACTTTGTTTTCAAGATTAAATATTTTGTCTTCGATATCTGAGGTTCTGTCTTCCGGGTATTCTATCTAAGGAGTTTTTAATTTGGTTTATTGCTTCCTTCATTTCAAGAGTTTGTTTGTTTTTTTTTTTTTCAATATCTCTAACTCTTTTTTGAAATGATCTTTTGCTTCCTGTATTTGCTCTTTCAACTGTCAATGTGTGATCATTCAATGCCTGCATTTGCTCTTTCATCTCTTCGTTTGCTTCCCTGATCGTCTGATTATGTACATTCTGAACTCCCCTTTCTGATATTTCTTCTGCATGCTGTCTTTGGATATTATTGCTATACCCTCTAGGTTTGTTTGGGACTTTTTTCTTGCCCTTGTTTTCTCATATTGTTCAGATATCTACCCCTCTAGTTGTGAAACTCTGGCATATTGCAGATTTCCTCTATTGACCAAAATTGTCTCTGTAGATTTCCAATAACTCACCTCTTAGCCTTCAGTAGCCTAAAGTCTTGGAAGAACTTGATAATGTGGTGGGCCATTAGGAAGCTGGCCTTCTAGGGGTGGTGGTCTTCAGGTGGGGTATATTCCCTGGTGGCTCTGATTGGTCCCGATTCTCTCAATACCTCCTCTTCTTGCTCCTGGGTCTTGTCAGAGGTCCTCTATCCTCCTATAGGTGGTCTCAGGAAGGGATTGCCCTTCAATGATGATGGCCACGCCCTCAGGGTAATTCAAAAATGCTGCACCAGCCTATATAGAGAGCTCTGGCTAACTCTGTGATGGCAACAAACGCGTGGTTGTCGGGTGGGGTTTTTCAGTGATGGCATTTGTCTTTGTCCTGGTGGTTGGGTGGTTGGCTACCCCACCATCCCGCTCCGCAAGGCAGGCAAGTTGGCTGCCCGCCTGCATACCTCCACGATGCAAGCGGCCTGACTTCGCCGGTCAGCTAACTCCGTAACTATGACCAACCAGTGATGGCACCAACTAGGTGGCAGGGGTCAGGCGGGGGTCGATCAGTTATGATGTCTCTCCTTGGCCTGCTGGCTGGTCAGGATAGCTCCCCGCCTAGCCTCTTGCGATGTAGGTGGCACTGACTCACCTGCCAGCTCACTCCACGACTCGCGACCAACCAGTGATGGCACCAACCGAGATCTCCATTTGTGTATACATCATCATCCACTTAATCAGAGAAAACATGTGACCTTTGGTTTTTTTTTTTTGGGCTTGATTTATTTCACTTAGCATGATATTCTCCAATTCCATTCATTTACCAGCTAGTGTCATAATTTTTGTTCTTATGACTGAGTAATATTCCATTTTGTATATATACAACAGTTTCTTTATCCATTTATCAATAGAAGGGCATCTAGATTGTTTCCACAATCTAGCTATTGTGAATTGATCTGCTGTGAACATTGATGTCGCTGTATTACTGTAGTATGCTGATTTTAAGTCCTTTGGGTATAAACATAGTAGTGGGATGACTAGGTCAGTGGGATAACCGGATCAAAAGGTCAGTCCTTTCCATGTTTTCTGAGGAATCTCCATACTTCTTTCCAGGGTGGTTACACCAATGTGCACCTCCACCAGCAATGTCTGAGTGCACGTTTTTCAGGCTGGCTCTGAACTCATGATCCTCCTGCCTCAGTCTCCCTAGACACTGGCATTACATGCGTGTGCTACCATGCCCTGCAATGCTGTACATTTTTAAATTGTAGATGAACCAAATACCTTTATTTTATTTATTTTTTTAATGTGGTGCTGAGGTTTGAACCCAGTGCCTCAAACATGCTGAGCGAGTCCTCTACCACTGAGCCACAACCCGAGCCCTGCTGTACATTTTTTTTTTTTTTTTTTTTATTGTAAACAAATGGGATACATGTTGTTTCTCTGTTTGTACATGGCGTAAAGGCATACTATTTGTGTAATCATAAATTTACATAGAGCAATGTTGTTTGATTCATTCTGTTATTTTTTTTCCCTTCCCCCCACCCCTCCCACCCCTCTTTACCCTCTATACAGTAGTTCCTTCCTCCATACTTGCCCCCCTCCCTAACCCTAACTCTAACCCTTCCCCCCCCCCCATTATGTGTCAACCTCCACTTATTAGCGATATCATTCGTCCTTTGGCTTTTTGAGATTGGCTTATCTCACTTAGCATGATATTCTCCAATTTCATCCATATGCCTGCAAATGCCATAATTTTATCATTCTTTATGGCTGAGTAATATTCCATTGTATATATATACCACAGTTTCTTTATCCACTCATCAATTGAAGGGCATCTAGGTTGGTTCCACAGTCTGGCTATTGTGAATTGAGCAGCTATGAACATTGATGTGGCTATATCTCTGTAGTATGCTGATTTTAAGTCCTTTGGGTATAGGCCAAGGAGTGGGATAGCTGGGTCAAATGGAGGGTCCATTCCAAGTTTTCTAAGGAATCTGCACACTGCTTTCCAGAGTGGCTGCACTAATTTGCAGCCCCACCAGCAATGTATGAGTATACCTTTTTCCCCACATCCTCGCCAACACCTGTTGTTGCTCGTATTCTTGATAATCGCCATTCTAATTGGGGTGAGATGGAATCTTAGGGTGGTTTTGATTTGCATTTCTCTTATTACTAGAGATGTTGAGCATTTTTCCATATGTTTGTTGATTGCTTGTAGATCTTCTTCTGTGAAGTGTCTATTCATTTCCTTAGCCCATTGTCGACTGGATTATTTGAATTCTTGGAGTAGAGTTTTTTGAGTTCTTTATAGATTCTGGAGATTAGTGCTCTATCTGAAGTATGATTGGCAAAGATATTCTCCCACTCTGTAGGCTCTTTCTTCGCATTGCTGATAGTTTCCTTTGCTGAGAGAAAGCTTTTTAGTTTGAATCTATCCCAGTGGTTGATTCTTGCTTTTATTTCTTGTGCTATGGGAGTCCTGTTAAGGAAGTCTGATCCTCGACCAACAGGGTGAAGATTTGGACCTACTTTTTCTTCTATAATCTGCAGGGTCTCTGGTCTGATTCCGAGGTCCTTAATCCATTTTGAGTTGAGTTTCGTGCATGGTGAGAGATATGGGTTTAGTTTCATTCTGTTGCATATGGATTTCCAATTCTCCCAGCACCATTTGTTGAAGAGGCTTTCTTTTCTCCATTGCATTTTTTTGGCACCTTTGTCTAGTGTGAGAAAATTGTATTTATTTGGGTTTGTGTCCATGTCCTCTATTCTGTACCATTGATCTATCTTTCTCTTTTGGTACCAATACCATGCTGTTTTTGTTACTATTGCTTTGTACTAGAGTTGAAGATCTGGTATTGCAATACCCCCTGTTTCACTCTTCCTGCTAAGGATTGCTTTAGCTATTCTGGGTTTCTTATTCTTCCATATGAATTTCATAATTGCTTGCTCTATTTCTGTAAGGTACGTCATTGGGATTTTAATTGGAATTGCATTGAATTTGTATAGCACTTTAGGTAGTATGGCCATTTTGACAATATTAATTCTTCCTATCCAAGAACATGGAAGATCTTTCCATCTTCTAAGGTGTTCTTTAATTTCTTTCTTTAGTGTTCTGTAGTTCTCATTGTAGAGGTCTTTCACCTCTTTTGTGAGATTGATTCCCAAGTATTTTATTTTTTTCGAGGCTATTGTGAATGGGGTAGTTTTCCTAATTTCTCTTTCTGAAGATTCATCACTTATGTATAAAAATGCGTTGGATTTATGGGCATTGATCTTGTAACCTGCTACTTTACTGAATTCACTTATGAGTTCTAAGAGTTTTCTGGTGGAATTTCCAGGTTCCTCTAAATATATAATCATGTCATCAGCGAACAGGGATAGTTTGAGTTCTTCTTTTCCAATTCGTATCCCTTTAATTTCTTTGGTTTGTCTAATTGCTCTGGCCAGAGTCTCAAGAACGATGTTGAATAGAAGTGGTGAAAGAGGGCATCCCTGCCTTGTTCCAGTTTTTAGGGTGAATGCTTTCAGTTTTTCACCATTTAGAATGATATTAGCCATGGGCTTAGCATAAATGGCCTTTACAATGTTAAGGAATGTTCCCACTATCCCTATTTTTTCTAGTGTTTTGAGCATGAAGGGGTGCTGTATTTTATCAAATGCTTTTTCTGCATCTAATGAAAAAATCATGTGATTCTTGACTTTAAGTCTATTAATATGGTGAATTACGTTTATTGATTTCCTGATGTTGAACCAACCTTGCATCCCTGGGATGAAACCCACTTGATCATGGTGCACTATCTTTTTAATATGTTTTTGTATGCGATTTGCTAAAATTTTGTTGAGAATTTTCGCGTCGATGTTCATTAAGAATATTGGTCTGAAATTTTCTTTCCTTGATGAGTCTCTGTCTGGTTTAGGTATTAGTGTGATATTGGCTTCATAGAATGAGTTTGGGAGGGTTCCCTCCTCTTCTATTTTATGGAATACTTTGAGAAGTATTGGAATGAGCTCTTCTTTAAAGGTTTTGTAGAACTCGGCTGAGAACCCATCTGGTCCCGGACTTTTCTTTGTTGGTAGGCTTTTGATGACTTCTTCTATTTCAGTACTTGAAATTGGTCTATTTAAATTGTGTATGTCCTCCTCGTTCAGTTTAGGCAATTCATATGTCTCTAGAAAACCTGTTGATGTCTTCGAATTTTCTATTTGTTGGAGTATAGATTTTCAAAATAGCTTCTAATTATGTTTTGTATTTCAATCGTGTCTGTTGTGATAGTTGCTTGTTCATTCCGAATTTTAGTGATTTGGGTTTTCTCTCGTCTTCTCTTTCTTAGTGTGGCTAAAGGTTTATCAATTTTGTTTATTTTTTCAAAGAACCAACTATTTATTTTGTCAATTTTTTGTATTGTTTCTTTTGTTTCAATTTCATTGATTTCAGCTCTGAGTTTAACTATTTCCTGTCTTCTACTACTTTTGGTGCTGTTCTGTCCTTCTTTTTCTAGGGCTTTGAGCTGTAGTGTTAGGTCGTTTATTTGTTGAGTTTTACTTCTTTTATTAAATGTGCTCCATGAAATAAATTTCCCTCTTAGTACTGGTTTCATAGTGTCCCAGAGATTTTGATATGATGTTTCTTTGTTCTCATTTACCTCTAAGAATTTTTTAATTTCCTTCCTAATATCTTCTGTTATCCATTCATCATATAATAGCATATTGTTTAATCTCCAGATGTTGGAATAGTTTCTGTGTTTTACTCTTTCATTTATTTCTAACTTCAATCCATTATGATCTGATAGAATACAAGGTAGTGTCTCTATCTTCTTGTATTTGCTAACATTAGCTTTGTGGCATAAAATATGATCTATTTTAGAGAAGGATCCATGTGCTGCTGAGAAGAAAGTGTATTCGCTCTTGGTTGGATGGTATATTCTATAAATGTCCGTTAAGTCTAAATTATTGATTGTGTTATTGAGATCTATGGTTTCTTTGTTCAATTTTTGTCTGGAAGATCTGTGCAGTGGTGAGAGAGGCGTGTTAAAATCACCTAGTATTATTGTGTTATGGTCTATTTGGTTTCTGAAATTGAGAAGGATTTGTTTGACATACATGGATGAGCCACTGTTTGGGGCATAGATGTTTATGATTGTTATATCTTGCTGATTTATGCTTCCCTTAAGCAGTATGAAATGACCTTCTTTATCCCTTCTAACTTTGGCTTGAAGTCCACATTATCGGAAATGAGGATGGATACTCCAGCTTTTTTGCTGAGTCCATGTGCATGGTATGTTTTTCCCCATCCTTTCACCTTTAGTCTATGGGTATCTTTTTCTATGAGGTGAGTCTCTTGCAGGCAACATATTGTTGGATCTTTCTTTTTAATCCAATCTGCCAGTCTATGTCTTTTGATTGATGAATTCAGGCCATTAACATTCAGGGTTATTATAGAGATATGATTTGGTTTCCCGGTCATTTGGTTCATTTTTTAAATTTTATTTATTTATTTGTTTGACACAACTTGTTTCCTCCTTTATTTGACAATTCCTTTAGGATAATTCCTCCCTTTGCTGATTTGCTTCTTTGTTTTTCATCTCTTCCTCATGGAATATTTTGCTGAGAATATTCTGTAATGCTGGCTTTCTTTTTGTAAATTCTTTTAGCTTTTGTTTATCATGGAAGGATTTTATTTCATCGTCAAATTTGAAGGTAAGTTTTGCTGGGTATAAGATTCTTGGTTGGCATCCATTTTCTTTCAGGGCTTGAAAAATGTTGTTCCAGGCCCTGCTAGCTTTTAGGGTCTGGATTGAAAAATCTGCTGATATCCGTATTGGTTTCCCCCTGAATGTAATTGGTTCTTTCTCTCACAGCCTTTAAAATTCTGTCTTTATTTTGTATGTTAGTTATTTTCATTATAATGTGCCTTGGTGTGGGTCTGTTGTAATTTTGTGTATTTGGAGTCCTATAAGCCTCTTGTACTTGATTTTCCATTTCATTCTTCAGATTTGGGAAATTTTCTGATATTATTTCATTGAATAGATTGTTCATTCCTTAGGCTTGTTTCTCTAGGCCTTCCTCAATCCCAATAATTCTTAAATTTGGCCTTTTCATGATATCCCATAGTTCTTGTAGATTCTGTTCATGATTTCTTACCATCTTCTCTGTTTGTTCAACTTTGTTTTCAAGGTTAAATATTTTGTCTTCAATGTCTGAGGTTCTGTCTTCCAGGTGTTCTATCCTATTGGATATGCTTTCTATGGGGTTCTTACTTTGGTTTATTGTTTCCTTCATGTCAAGGATTTTTGTTCGTTTTTTTTTCAATATCTCTAACTCTTTTTTGAAATGATCTTTTGCTTCCTGTATTTGCTCTTTTAACTGTCGATTGGTGCGATCATTCCATGCTTGCATTTGCTCTTTCATCTCATCGTTTGCTTCTCTGATCATTTTAATTATGTACATTCTGAACTCCTTTTCTGTCATTTCTTCTGCCATGCTGTCATTTAGTTTTATTGATTTAACATCTAGATTTGTTTGCAACATTTTCTTTCCTTGTTTTCTCATATTGTTCAGTGGACCACTGAGATATTGCAGATTTCCTCTGTTGAGTTACAGTGTCCCTGAAGATTTCTATATATATCCCCCCTTAGCCTTCAGTAGGCTGAAGTCTTGGAGGAAGTTGATAATGCGGTGCTCCACAAGGAGGCTGCCTCTCTAGGAGTGGTGTCCTTCAGGTGGGGTATAATCCCTGCTAGTGGGCAGAGGTGCCTCCACTTGTTGACCAATAGTCATCCAAAGGGGACCTAGGCTGCGGGCTGAGGCAAGGCCTGTTTGGTCCTGAGTCTCTGGTTTTACCGTCCTTGTGAGGAAACCTCACCCGGCAGGGAAGACTCACCCGGTGGGGAGGTCTCGCTGGCCAGTTCCCTTCTAGAGGTTCCCCTCAATTTACAGCTACCGCCTGGGCTGGGCTGCCTTCCTCTGCAAAGTTCCCAGGGGCCCGGCCCTACCTCCTGGGCCTGGGAGCCTCACCCTTCGCAGATGAATCTCCTTAGGCTGCCCGTCCTCAGAGAATCTGCCCGGAGGCCTGGAACCTTCGCTCCGCCCTAAGCGTGTTTCTGTGCGGCTCTTCCACCAAGAAGCCTCCTAGATCCTGGGACCCTGCTCTGCACCTAATCACCTGGCTATGCAGCCCCTCCTCTGAGCAGCCACCTGGGGCCCCATACAATCGCTCTGAGTCCCAGACACCCGCCACACGCCTCTTCCTCCAGACAGCTGCCCAGTATTCTGGTGCGGTCACTAGGAGTCCAAGAAACTCACTGCGTGCCTCCACCTCCCACCAACCACCCGTAGCCCTGGGCAATCAATCACTCTGAGTCGAAGTGACCCTCCCCGTTCCTCCTCCTTCTCCTGATAACCCCCCGAGTGTTCAGGAGCGATCGCTCTGAGTGACTCTGAATCCACGTGACCCGCTGCACGGTTCCTCTGGGCAACCGCCCGGAGCTCTGGTGCGGCCACTCAAGACCACGTGACCCACCACGCTTCTCCTCCAGGCAGCCCCCCGTGTCAGGAGCGGTCGCTTTAAGTCCAAACAACTCACCACTCGCCTTCTCCTCTGAGCAGCCGCCTGGAGCGCTAATGCAGTCACTGCGAGTCCAAACGACCCGCCGCACTCCTCTTCCTCCTCCTCCTCCTCCTCCTCCTCCTCCTAGTCCTCCGGGCTGGCCCCGGTGTTCAGAAGTGGTCTGAGTCCAAACAGCTCACCACGCAGCCCCTCCTGTGGCAACCGCCTGTAGCTCTGGTGTAGTCACTCTGAATCCAAGCGGCCGTGCTCCTCTTCCTCCTCCTCATCCTCAGGGCAGGCCCTGGTGTTCAGAAGCAGTCGTTCTGAGTCCAAACAGCTCACCGCGGAGCTTCTCCTCTGGCAACCGCCTGTAGCTCTGGTGCAGTCACTCCGAATCCCAGCGGCCACGTTCCTCCTCCTCCTCCTCAGGGCAGGCCCCGGTGTTCTGAGTCCACACAGCTCTCCTCGCCACTCCTCCCCTGGGCAGCCGCCGGAGCCCCAGTGGTTGTTCCGAGTCCCAGCGCTGTGCCGAGCAGCCTCCTTTACGGCGCTCCCAGTTCTCTCTCTTATTTTTGTGGCAGTGTTGGGGATCCAGCCCAGAACCGTGATCATGCTAGTCAAGTGCTCCACCACTTAACTACTTCCCTAACCCCAAACCCCTTTATAATTTTTTAAAACTATTGCTTATCCCATCTATTTGCTCTTTCATTATAATGCCTATGTTTTCTTTACAATCTTTCTTATTGCTTTTTTTCCTCTGTCCTTATTTCTGCTTTCTTTGTTTCAGTATCTTTTTCTTTTTTAATAGATATTCATCCCTTCATTTATCCTTTGAAATTTTCTAAGCATATTTAAAGTTTTTGTTGGACTGTTTTATTAAATTTATTCTGTTTGAAGTGAATTCTTTTACTAATGATTTTCTTGAATCCTTCTCTTTTCATTAGGTTTCTTTACATCTATTGAATTTTTCCCTCATACTCTTTTATGGGAAATGTTTGTCTTCTCTGCTCCCTCATTGTCTTCGTGATTGTCTTACTTGAGCCCTCTGTTTCCAGAGGGAGCGCATAGAGGAGGTTGAATTTCTTATAGCAAAGCCAGGTGTCTGTCTGCTTAACTCCTTAGCCTACAGATTCTTATGAAGCCTGATAGTGCCAGTTGGAAACAAGGGGAACTACAGTGGAAACTCCATACTCCATCTTTCCAATTCCACAATCTTCTGCCACCTGATCCCATTTTGCTAACTTACTTCATCCCAGTCAACTCCACTATCATTTTGGCTTTGAGTCTCTTTGACTGCATATGAAATTTAATATCCGTTACCAAACTCCTGACTTCATTATTTCATAGTACATTAGAATTCTGTATTTATGAATGCAAAATAGTTGGGTAAATTATTGGAAACTCTTAAGGTTGACTTGTTATGTTTAGACTAGTTAGAATATTTTAGGCAGGTTTTTTTGGGGGTGGAATGTTTCCAGGGTATGTATATTTTACATACCATAAAATTCAAGTATTTAAAACGTACAGTTTAATGATTTGTAATATATTCATAAAGTTGTGAAACCATTACTAGTCTCTAATTCCCAAACATTTTTATCACTCCAAAGAGAAACTGCATACCACTTAGTAGTCACGATTCATTTCTTCTCCATCTGGACCCTGACAACCACAAATGTATGTTCTGTCTCTATGGGTTTGTGTTCTGTATATTTTATTTAAATGGAACTCATATATTTGCCTTTGCCTGTTTTTAAATAGGATTTTTTTGTCTTTTTTTATTGACTTTAAGGGTTCTTTTCAGATATGTAATGTGCAAGTATATTTCTCTCATTCTGTGGGTTGTCCACTTTCTTGATGGTGTCCTTTGATGGACAAAAAGTTTTAGTTTTGATTTATTACTTTTTCTTTTTTTGCTTCTGCTTTTGGTGGCATGTAAGAAACCATTGCCTATCCCAAAAGCATGAAAATTTGCTCCTACATTTTTCTCTGGCAGTTTTATGTTTTTTGTTCTTTTATGTCTAGTGACCACTTGGAGTTGATTTTATGTATGGTATGAGATAGGGGACTACATTTATTCTTTTACATGTTAATATCCAGATGTTTGCATTTGTTTTACTGACATTTTATGAAAAATTGTTGACTCAGAAAATGAACTGGACTGTAACAATATTTGGGTGTTTTATTTTTCTTTCCTTTACAGAACATATTTCTAACCAAGATGGGGACAGTACAAACTTGGAGATTTCGGAATTGCTAGAGTTCTCAATAGGTAACTTACCAATTTTATACTTTGTTTCGATATAATATCTTTAGTGAAAATTCAATCAATGATTATGTATACGTGGAACTTTATTATATCTTTTAATATTTTCTTCAATAACTTTTGTTGTTGTTGTTCTAGTACTGTAGAGCTGGCTCGAACTTGCATAGGAACCCCATACTACCTGTCACCTGAAATCTGTGAAAACAAACCTTATAATAATAAAAGGTACTTTAAAATGATATGCTGTCCTTCCTTTAAAAACTTATTATACTCTATTTGTTCACCTTGAGATTTATTCTAAAATCAATAATATACATATGTAAACATATATATATATAAATATATGATGAAGGAAATTGCAAAAAAAAATCCTACTATCTTGCTAAAGGAACTATAAGTAGAATCACTTTGTGTTATTTAAGTTATAATTGGAAATAGAATATTTTCAATAGTTACTTCCTATTGAATTATAGCTAATATTTTATGAACATTCTGTATTCAGGTATTGCTTGAATGCTTTCTGTATATTGTTTTGAATGCTTTCTGTATAAAGAAACCAAGTTCTGAAAGATAGACTAAATTCTTTGAAATTACTCAGCCTAGTAAGTGGTGGGACCAGTATCAAAACTAATTATCTGGTGCCCAAGCCCATATCCCTGATTACTGAGCTGAACTATGACTTACAGATCATGTAATATGTGAATGGGAAGAGCTGCCCTGCCATTGAATTTTAGTCACCCTTTATTTTCTGTCCCTCTTTCTAATTGAAAAGTCCCAACCAAGCAATGTTAGTTAGTTGACTTTTCATATATTTCATAGATAGACTTTCTTTTAGATTTAATTTTAGTAAATTAATCTTTTTTCATGTTAGTAGTATTTTTTTAAAAATCATGACATTTTGCAAACAAAGCCATTTGACTTTTGCAAAATAAAAATATATGAAATATATGTGAAACTTTTTGATATTCTTTTAAATCTTTAATTCTTTAATGAAACTTCAAAATGATTATTTAAGGGACTGGGGAGATAGCTCAGTCGGTAGATTGCTTGCCTTGTAAGCACAAGGCCCTGGGTTCGATCCCCAGCACCCAAAAAAAAAAAAGTCAAAATGATTATTTAAGACAACCATTATTTTCATTTCATTTCATTTAGTGATGGTTGCAATTTCCAGTTTTAAAGGAAGTGTTTTATGTAGTATATCTTTTTCCAAAACATTTCTATGCTGCTTATGTTCCTTTAAATGAAAAAAAGTTTTAAGTATCCTACTAAGAAGAAATTTCTCATTTTTGTCTTCTATAGTGACATTTGGGCTTTGGGCTGTGTCCTTTATGAGATGTGTACACTTAAACATGCAGTAAGTAAAAGTTTCTGAAGTATTTTTAAATTGTGTCATCTTTCAGATGACCCTCATGTAACTAGAAATTTTTTTCTAAATCAGTTGTTTGTCAGATCTTCTAAATAAGAATCTAAATTGATTTACCCTTAGTATATATGCATATGTCATATATTTGCTGTTATTTATTTCATACTTTTTTCTGTTATTTCTGATGATAGAAATATGTTTTGTTCTCAGTGTTAAAAATGTATTATAAAGTTGAAGCTTTAGCTTATATTTTTTAGTTTCATTTTAGCAGGTTCTTTCAAAGCACCCAATTTATTTGCGTTTAGAATCACTTAAATTACCTAAGTAAAAGAACTTCATTTAACATATTTGTCAAGGAATTTTATCAATTTAAATACTCCTTAATTTAGTGTATTTATAATTATTGTCTTTTTTTAAAGCAGCACAAAACACACCAAAAAGCGAGAGTACTCTTCATAGATTTAATATTAATTACTTTTCATTTCAAAATCATTTTAAACATGTTTCTCCCACTGATTAAACAATACTGTTTTCTCATTGCTGAAAATTTAAGAAAATACATACAAATATAAAGAAGTCAATAAATGTCATAAGCAATTCTTCCAACCAGTAATAAGTACCTGTAATATTTTATTTCCCTCTAGATTTTATTCTAGATTATTAAGTGAATTTGGGGGTTTTTTTTCTCCCTAAAAGTTTGGTTATATTGCTTAAGCAGTTTAGAGCCTATTTTTGTTATTTGGGATCTATTTTTCTTTCTTATTCTTTTTAATAGTTGTGTACACTTCTACACTTTCCTTCTTAAGGAAAAAAAAAAAGCAGAAGCTGCTAAAGTGATGTGGAATAGTGTTTATTAGATATGTGTTTAAAGGAATTGGTTAGTATTTCTGTGATATCATCATGTTGGGTTTAACCATTAAATATTTATCTGTTTAAATCTTTCATTTATATATATATATATAATATACACACACACACACACACACACACACTCTTAAGTGGGTGCCTGGGGCTAAGTAATTCACCAATCTTTATTTATGAAGAGTTTGTCAGTTGAGAGATAAAGGAAAGTGGAAAGTTCATTGGCACAGAGGAATGGAAGATCATATCTTTTATGCATTTAGGATTCCTTTTTAGGTGTACAGATATTTCTACAAAATTGAACTTACACTTAAATTTTTATGAACTGAGTGATATTAAAATGTGCTGGGAGAGCTTAGCACTTATTAGAACTCTTATAATTGGTATAAGTGCTGCTGCGTAATTTTTGGCACATTTAACTCAATGTATATTTTAACATATCAGTACTATACAACTGTTCTATTAGTAGAGGAATCAAAAGTGTAATTTTGCATTTTTTTCAAAATGGAATCTTTAGACCTTATACGGCCTTCTGTTTTCCTTATACTTCAGTTTATACTGTGTTTAATCCTAAAATATATATTACTATTAAACATAGCTTGTATTCCATGTTGGAATGTTTGCCATATTGCTGATTCTATAACTTGGGGAGCATCACAAACAAAAATAATAAAAACAGACGCTGCCTAATAGGTTTATTTGTTATATTTTGCCCAAATACTTTTAGTATTATAGTTAATTTCTGTTCTGGATATTACAACAGAATCACAGGAAGGAAGATTTTAAATGAAGGTTTAAAAGATTCCCCCCTTTGTGGTTCTTTGACCCAAATTTTCCTACCCCAAAGGCACAACTTTTTTTACCATCTTGATTATTGTCATGGTTCATAAAGTCTTTAATTAATTACTCTATCTCATTTCTTAGCATTTTAAATAAGTAAAAATTACTCATATAGTAAATTATCACATTTTGTTTTTTGAAAACTAATGTCCTGTTTGAAATAAATTTATAGATATGCAGAACATTTGGTGATTAAGTTATTTGGAAGAGAGTTGAATTTCTATTCTGTTAATAGGAAAAAAACTATTTCTCCTTACTGATATATACCCAGTTTTAGTTTCTGTATGTTTTATATATGTTGATTTATTTTGTGGATTTTTAGTTTGAAGCTGGCAATATGAAAAACCTGGTACTGAAGATAATATCTGGATCTTTTCCACCTGTGTCTTTGCATTATTCCTATGATCTCCGCAGTTTGCTCTCTCAGTTATTTAAAAGAAATCCTAGGGATAGACCATCAGTCAACTCCATATTGGAGAAAGGTTTTATAGCCAAGCGCATTGAAAAGTTTCTCTCACCTCAGGTATGTTTTTTTTTTAGTAATTAAAATTATACAGTAGAGTTATGGTATTTAATAAGAATCTGCCCTCTGTTTTTGTGGAAAGCATATCAGAACCTTGGGGAGTGGGGTGCTTTTTCAAACTACATTGGCTTCACTTTCCATCTTACATAACTCCATTTCTTTCTGTTTTCTTTCCAGTTGTGCATGATTTCTCCATTCCTATCTGTAAAATTATTAAACCTTTCTTTGCTTTGTTTTTCTTACGTATAAGCAGTGGGATTATAAATATTTCTATATTGTAAGATTGTTATGAGAAAGAGTACATATAAAGTGCTCAATGTCTAGCATGTCAGTGATCAAAATATTCAATATGTATTAGATACCATCAATATATCAATCTGCTATATAAATATATTACCAGCATGATTTATATGGTTAAAATTATATTTTATTTGACAAAAAAATGATTGGAAATGATTTGTAGGCATTTTTATGTATGCATACTAGATTATTGACTCAAGATTTTTCCTCTAGTATCCAAATATATAAATATTTGTTGAGTTGAACTGAATTTTAATGTGACCAGTTTTATAAATCAATCTACATCAAATCAGCTAGCATAAATTACAAAAATGTGATCACTTGAAATTGGAATTATTTTATTTTTCTTGTTTAGTTTAACCTTTTTTAGTTTAAATAATCACCATTAAGTGCTTTTGTAAATATGTAGCAGAGTTATAGTTGTATTATTTGATATCCCTCTGGCTTAACAGAACATTCCTGTGAACAAATATTCCTTAGAAAACAGATTTGAATTTCACTATTAATACTAAAAGAATGCATTAGTAAGCAAGAAAGCCAATTAAAATTTGGAGGTTAAAGTTTACTTGCATAGAACATAGCAGAAACCTCTGACATGTGGGTGTCTTATAAGAGTTCTTTGTTATAAATAACATTTATAAGGACAGCTTTATGAGGTGGTATATTGTTTGGGGGGCAGCTACAAGAGAAGAAACAATGACTTCATTTAATCTTGCTAAAAGTTTCTGATCCCTGTTCAAGCAATTAGGACACTCAGTCCAGGGCCAAAACACTGGAATTCAACTAGCTAGCAATGAAAGGGAAAATGTTAAAGCCTGAAATATGCAAAACTTATAGGAGGAAAGGGCAGATTGTGATAATTAACAAATGGAATTTTTGATGACCCTCCATGTTGCTTTTTAATAATCTCTTAGATTTCATTTTTCAGGAGAACTTATATCTTTGGTTCTTCAGGTTTATTTTCTATTATATTTTACTTGTTCAGTGTTCAGGAGAAGAAGTTTGTGACTTTTTTTTTTCCTTCTTTTATGGTACTAGTGATTAAACCAGAGATGTTCTACCACTGAGTTGATCCCCAGCCCTTTTTATTTTTTTATTTTGAGACAGGGTCTTGCTAAGTTGCTGAGGGTGGTCTTGAACTTGTGATCCTCCTGCCTCAGGCTCCTCAATAGCTGGAATTACAGACTTGTGCCACTGTTGCCAGCATGTACTTTTTTTAAGGCTATAACTTTGACACAACTTATGATTTTTTTTTCTTTTTTTTTTTTGTGCTGGGCCATGTGCATGGAGGCAAGCACTCTACCAACTGAGTTATATCCCCAGCCCTACAACTTATGATTTTACTATAACATTTGCACTATTGTTTTCAGTATTTTTATAATGGTCTTTACAGTTTTAATCTTTAAAAAATATTTTTTAGATGTTGATAGACCTTTATTTTATTCATTTATTTATATGTGGTGCTGAGAATCGAACCCTGTGCCTCATACATGCTAGGCAAGTGCTCTACCTCTGAGCCACAACCCCAGCCCCCAGTTTTAATTTTTAACACCTAAATTTTCTCAGTGCTATAAGCCGAGGTCGTTATGTCATTATTCTCAGTCTTTTACCCCCAGAACTTCTTCCTGGATGTGACTTGACAAATAATGGATATAAGCTCTAATTTATTAAGACTATAGGTGCTGTCCAATAGAGCACTCTGTGAAGATGAAACTTCCATATCTGTATTTTCAAACATCATAGCCACTAACCACATGAGGTTGTTGAGCACTGAAACATGACTGGTGTGATTGAGGGACTGAGTTTTAAATTTTAACTTTAAGAGATACACATGAATAGTGGCTGTTATGTTGGACAGTGTAGCGTAGGGAATCCAGGATCATCTTCGATTCTCTGCATTTCATCTCTCAATTCCCATGAGCTTTTAAACAAGAGAAAAGACTCACGTTCAACAATGGAAAAAAATTATTCAATTTTGGGGCAAGGTGGAGGTCATAAAACACCCATTTTCTTCCAAAAAGGAAAACAAATGCATATGTTCAGAAGAGAAAACATTCACATACTTGCTCTGAATTACCTGTGAACCAGACTTTCACTTACATTTATCCTTTAAGTACTGGTTCTCAGAGTTTAGCACACATTATAATCCCCCGGAGGGTTTTTCTAGATTCATCCACCACAGTCTCTGATTACATAATTCTAAGGTAAAGTTTTAGAATTTGCATAACTAGCTAATCCAGTTGTTACTGATACTATTGGTTTGAGACCTATAGGTGATCTTTAATGGGAAAGAAAACCACCTCAGGTCATGGTTTTCTCCTGATTATAGTGTCTGGTCCATTGTTACTATAGGAATATTCTTTCTACTAGGCTTTACTTCTCTTGGAAAAAGAGAAAATTCATTTGTCTTTCTTGTCTCCACCCAGTCAACAACAACAAAAGCAGACTTATGAAGTTAAATCTTTGTTGGTTTTATAGTTTTACACTTTAAAAAAAATGGAATAGGGAGAGAAACTTACTTCCAGGAAATGTAAATGATTTTAGCTCCTTTTTTTTTTTTTTTTTTTTTTGGGTGCTGGGGATCAAGCCCAGGGCCTTGTGCTTACAAGGCAAGCACTCTACCGACTGAGCCATCTCCCCAGCCCCCAATTTTAGCTTCTTGAAATGTTTGCAAATGCTGAGGAACAAGTAATAAAATGTTTTAAGTAACACCAAAAAGAGACACTTTTAAATTATGTAAGAATATAGATCCAATAACATGTTTACAATTTTGATATGCAGCTGAGTGAGTTTCTTTAGGTAAGACATGATTCTCAAAAATTTTTTTTTTTTTTTTTTGGGTGCTGGGGATCGAACCCAGGGCCTTGTGCTTGCAAGGCAAGCACTCTACCAACTGAGCTATCTCCCCAGCCCCTCGAAATTTTGAAGTAAATGATGGATATGGATTCATATAGAATATAGAGATTATTCCAGTTAGGTAGTTTAATTTAAGTATTTACATATGAAGCAGGCAAGTAGTAAATGGGAATCTAAATTGTACAATATATTAGTTTGAGAAGAAACCTTGTCTGGAGAAGTAATAAAAATAAATTGTTAAGATAGGAAAAGAGCTTGAGAATTTGCTGAATGGATTATTTGGTTTTAATTTGAACAGTTTATTTGGCAGCATATTATGACTGATAAAGGAAACTGTATAGTGATTAATGGGTAGGTCTTTTTATTTTAGAAATTTAATATCTTTTTAACTTTTTCTCCCTTTCTTAATCTAAGCTTATTGCAGAAGAATTTTGTCTAAAAACATTTTCAAAGTTTGGAGCACAGCCTGTAACAGGTAAATGGGCTTTTCATCTGTTTGTGACAATCAAACCTAATTGTATTAGAAATATATGTAGCTATATAGATGAAAAGAAAGACTAAATTGGGATGATTGTAGACTAAATGTAATCTAGAGGAAATATGCCTTAAAATTGCTTACAATATATGGTAATGTACAATACTTTTTGATAAATTAATTAAAAAATTGTTTCTTATCTGTCTTAATTAAATGAAACCTGGCCTGAAATTTTATATCTTTATTAAATGATGAGCTAAGAACATTGTTAGAGAATTTTATGGACTATGCAGTTTAGTTATAAATCTCAATATAAGTTATTTTTCTTTAAATACTTCATACTCCAAAATTTTCTTTAATTATATGAAGTCAAGTACTTTATTAAGCATAGGTTTTCTTTTAAATGTGACTACTGGCATTAAAATATTTATAGGATTGAAGATGTGATTATTAACTGTACATACCTATATAAATGCATGGATATAGATAAACATACACACATAGACTCACATATATACACATCTGTGTGAGAAGGAAACTGTTTCTTCCTACATATAATCAATTCAAAATAGATTTCTGAAATCATCGAAAGTTATGTAACATGTGAGGAATATAATTTTGAGTTTGGGTAGATTAATACAAGTAAATGCCATATGATAACCTGAGTCCATATAGACTAGAAATGGTATGATAGTTTGTTCTCAAGAAGGCCAGCTGTTCTATTGTGTTGTTGTTTTGTTTTATTTTAATGTGATGCTGGGGACACATGGCCTCCTGCATGCTAGGCAAGTGTCCTGCCCCTGACCGATATCCCCAACTCCTTTTATCTCCTTTTAATGACCCTTGGACTTATCTTCTCATTGTGTAGACTATAGGTTCCTATGAAATCGACTCACTCTACACAGAATTTCACAAGAGACTAAGAATCACAAAATCGGCACAGTCTCTCCTCTCAGTCAAGCTTCATAAGTCAAATCTTAATCAAAAACCTCCTTGTCACAAAAGTCAGAAACACCCAGCATCAGTCAAGATATTCTTTTCATGTGGATAAATCTATGTAGAAATTTGAAAGAGAAAGTCATTTGTTTTAAGAACAGTTGAATAAAGGAAATTTTCAGTAGTATGGGACTAAAATAAGGTGGTATTGCTAATGGGCTTATAAATATTTTATGGGCTCCAGCCCCCTACATTGTTTCTTGCTAAAGGCAACCTTAACACTAAACCTGAGAAATGCTCAAAAATCAGATGAGTATTTCTCCCTCATCTCTGGAACATGAATGGGAACTATTCATATCTGTCTCTTGGGAATCTTCTTTTATGCATTTGTGCCTACAAGTCCCTTTTCTGGCATACACATTTCTGTGGTTGTTTTAGTACAATTAGCCAAGTTACAATATTGTGACTTTGTATATCTGTGTTTAATTTGATCATATGGTTTAACCTCTAATTTGATCATGTGGTTGAATTTCTCACTAGTTTCTGGGTCAGGATATGTGTAAATATGTATTTAGAAAATCTTACCCCAACACACTGTGTAACACATCATCAACATAAATTACTTGAGTCTCTAATATACCAACCAAATTGCTAACATTATTTTTTGTTTTTTAAAAAGTGTACTAAATTATAAGGATATGTATTCATTATTAAAAATTTTAAAGAGAAAAAATACCCCAATTTTAATATATACTGTCATATTTGACATATTTTTCAGTGATGACATTCATAATGACTTTGAATTGGGATTATGTTATAAGGAAAGTTTTATTTATTTTAGTTCATATTATTATGATGAACATTTTCTAATGCCATTAACTTTTTCTTTGACGAACTGAGTTTAATGGTAGTATTTCATTGTAAATTACCCGTTAATTTTTTTTCTCCTTTCACCTCCTGAAAAGGAAGAATACGTTCTGGAAAAGATTGATTTAAATTGATTTAGCACATGATAAAATCCTGAGCTAGAGAGTGGGCTGGAAGAGGGAGAAAAAAAGCTCCTACTCAGGCTGTGGGGGAGTTTGAGCACAGAGGTACCTTGGCAGATGTGGAAAATAGAAGAGGAAAGAGGGTTTGGGTAAGGGTGATGTAGCGCATACTATTTGACTTCATTTAATATCCTTGACAGATGTGAATAAATTGTAGAATTTCCTTAGTTTATTTTTCTTTAACTTATTGTTCTTAGATTGAACCTCATCTTGGCTTCAATAAGGATTAAATATATAATGCCATAAAGTTTATCCTCCTGCATAAATATTTTTATGTTTCTCTGATTATTTCTTTAAAGTCAGTTTATAAATAGTGGTTTTGATATGGATTGCCCTTCAGAAAGTTTGGCTAATTTATTATTCTACCAACAATGTATAAAGATACCCATTTTGTGGTGCCTTAAGCAAATTAATGTTTTAAGTCTTTCTTCTTCAGTAAGTCTATAGGTGTTAACACTATTCAGACCATATATTTGGCGGGGGGGGGATTGCTCATAGTGATAGAATGAATGTTTACCAATTACTCTTGAAGTTTATGGTTTGATTTTTTAATATAATTTTTCTTTTACTCTTTTTTTTTTTTTTTTGAGGTACTGGGAATTGAACACAGGGCACTCTACCCACTGAGCTACACCCTACCCCTTTTTATCTTTTTTTTTTTTTTTACTTTGAGACAAGGTCTCACAAAGTTGCCCAGACTAGTTTTGAATTTCAGTTCTCTTGCCTCAGTAGCTGAGTAGCTGGAATTATAGGAATGCATCACTCTGCTTGGCTTGAAAGTAATTTTTAAAAGAAGTTTTAAAAAATTGTTTTGAGCAGTTTCATTGATGTGTAATTCGCCTTCTTACAATTTACCGATTTGGAATCTACAATTCAATGGGGTTTTTTTTTAGTGTACTCACAGATACATACAACCCCCCACAGTCAATTTTAGATTGGTTCTTTTTTGTTGTTATTGTTGTTGTTGTTGGTACTGGGGATTGAACTCAGGGGCAGTCGACTACTAAGCCACATCCCTACCCCTATTTTGTATTTTATTTAGAGACAGGGTCTCACTGAGTTGCTTAGTACCTTGCTTTTGCTGAGGCTGTCTTTGAACTCAGCGATCCTCATGCCTCGCCTCCCAGAGGATGGTTCTTTTTTAATATGAGAAATTTCAACATCTTAGGGGAGCTTTTCTCTTTGCTTCTTTCCAAAAATGGCTTTAGTTGAGCTATTAATGTATGCTCAGGAATAAATGAGGTATTTTATAGAAAGTTTCAAATGTTATAATGGATTATGAAAATGAAAAAGTACCATCTTGAAGAATTTTGAATAAAAATTTAATATAAAAAAACATGAAAAAATTCTTTGTCTTTTTATGTAGCTAAAAGACCAGCTTCAGGCCAAAACTTGGTTTCTGTTATGCCTGCTCAGAAAATCACAAAGCCTGCTGCTAAATATGGAGTACCTTTAATATATAAGAAACATGGAGATAAAAAATTACTTGAAAAGAAACCACTTCAAAAACATAAACAGGTATGATCATGTTACAAACTCTTGATTAGTAACACATCATTTTGATCTTATTTTATAGTAGCTCAATTGAGTTGTCTTGATATTCATAGGATTGTTTTTATTGAGTTTCTAAGGAACATTACTATTCTCTGCTTTACTAGTCTTCTAAAACTAAGGAGTCTTACAGAAGTCATGCAGAAACTTTTAGTATATATTAAGTAACTAGTTGGTGCAATAAAAATAAAGCAGTATTTTAAATGTAATCACTTTTGAATGACTTAAGTAGAACCATTTGATTTGTACATGAAAACTGTAAATACCTGTGATATATTTAATAAACATTTGGGGAAATTTTGTAAATCATAACTCACAAAATCATATAGATGGAAAGAATGCAGTCATACAGTCTACTCTATCATATTTCAGATGAAAACATTTAAGTTATATACCTAAGAACACAGTGTTAGTTGTAGGAAATTTAACAGTTTTTACATGTCAGTATTGCAATTGCTGTGATATATGGGACCTGTTTTGGACTACATATACATGCATACACATGTGTGTATATATATGAACATGCATACCTGCTTAGGTTTATATGTATATACTATTCTACAATAAACTTCATAATCATAATGATCCATCACTTTGGTTAAAATCTATCACAAAATAATTCCAAATGATTACTGTAAATCAGTCTTGAAATAAGTCATGTAAGTCAGCACAGAGTCAGGAGACAAAAACTACACAATAATTTGAACAGGGAAAATAAAATTAATTATTAACTACTTTTAGGGAAGTAGCTTTTTAATGAGGTAAAGACAACTAAAGAATATATTATGGGGATAGCAGACACTATTCCAAATGCTGAGACTCAGAATACCTAAAGAAGAAATATATTTTTGAACATTCCCGACCCCATCTTTATGGCCTTACTGGGTCAGGTATGGCTGTAGCTTACTAGATGCTGGGGTTCACTGAGGTGCCACAGTCTGGGACTGGCAAACAGGAAACTGTTCACCATTAAGCTGATGAAACTCCCTGAGAAACTGCCTAGTGTGTTGGTAAAACGTGCTTGGACACCACTTGTGGAGCTGTTGAACTCACCAAGAAGCCTACTGAAACACGTGTGGGTGCTTCTGAGCTTTCTGGGAAGCAGGCTGGAATGCTGGCTAGGGCCCCAGTGGAACTCTGTAGGAAGCTCTCCTTGGAATTAGTGCTGAAACCCATGGAAGCTGTTAGGGGCATGGGCAGAACTTTCCTGGAAGCTTCCTACAGAATTGAGTGCCACTCATTATGTCCACATGCTGCAGTAACACAAAAGAAACACATTCAACAGGAGGAAAAGTTCTTCCTTCTGCAGTGTCCCTCCCACATCATCTGCTGACAAAGCTTCCTACTGTGTCAACAAGCAAAGAAGTGTTTATGAGGTCCGGCTCCAGTAGCACAAGCAGGCAATGAAAAAGGACACTCTAACTGCTCCATCAGCTTTATCTTTTATTTATATATTTATTTATTTGGCATTACATTTACTCTTGTCAATGTGGACCAGTGCCATCATTCCCCTATCTCTCTCTTTACTTTAATTACCACAAGAAACTTTCATTTCCAGGCTTTCTCTCATTTCCTAGTCTCTCAAGTCCCATAAGACTCTGATCAGATCCTGATCACCTCTAAACCTCCTGCATAGTTTTCTAAATTTTTCCCAAAGCCCTCTTATAATTTATCAGCAAAATCTGTCATATACTAAACTTCTAAAGACTATCTTCACTTGTTTTGCTCTTGAATACTCTGCTCTCTAGTTCTCTACATAATGACTGTTTTCTCTCTGATGCCATAGTACCACTGGGTCTCAAGATAGGATGAAAGCTTTTTTCTTTCTTGTCAGACATTCCCTGCTCCCTAGCTTAATCCCATCCCTAGTTTTGTTGCTTTTGCTACCATACGTTAATCACCTGTTACCCCTGTATATTAGGGTCATCTGCAATATACTCATTTTTTGAGGAGTTTTACCCTGACTGACTGCTGCTCTTCCAAATATTGTCATATTTCTAGGTGATTTCATTATCCCAAAAAAATGATACTATAGTACTTGGCTTTTTATTTTCTCATTCATTCTTATTTAGTTATCTTTGTCTCCTGCCTTAGAACTTTCACCTATAGTCATGCCATTGAACTTGTCATTATCAATAAGAGCAGCTTTTCCTCAGTCTCATTTATAAGCACCTCACTTCTTGACTCCTACTTCCTGTTTCTAGCTCATTCCTCTGGGAGTCTGTCTCCAAAACTTCTTTGTCCCATTTGGATACATGAATCCTACTATTATTTTCATCTTCTTTCTCCTTATTTTTCTTATTTCCCTTAAATCCCATATTCTTGCATTATAATCATTTCTAAAACCTCAACTTTCTTTTTTCTTTTCTTCCATTATTTCAAATAACCTGACAGAGACTTGGTGACATCCAATTCCTCATTTTCTTTGTGCCTGAACCTAGGTAGTGGAATGTAGCTAAGAAAACATGTGACTATTCTAACTAGAATACCTTTTAAAACAATAACAAAGTCAAATTAACAGGTTCCTGCCACCCTGTAATAGTTCCTCAGTCTATTTAATTTCTTGTTTTTGAAATGGTTATTTCTTTCATCCTTCCTCCTCCTCCTCTTCTTCCTCCTCCTCTTTTTTTTTTTTTTGTTTCAGAGATTGAACCCAAGTGTGTTTAAAGCCACATCCTCAGCCCATTTTTTATTTTGAGACAAAATCTTGCTTAGTTACTTAGGGTCTTGCTAAGTTTCTGAGGCTGGCTTTAAACTTGTGATCCTCTTGTCTCTGCCTACTGAACTGCTGGGATTACAGTTTCACGCCACTGTGCCTGGCATTTCTTAATTTTCTTCTTGCTCTTCATAAGGACCAATACTGTCTTCTTGCTCCACTAATAAAATAGAAATTGGAAGAAAACTTTCCCACATTCTATCACTTCTGCCAATCAGTTGTACCTGAATAATCTCCCTTGCTTCCTATTGCCTCGTATAACCTTTCTGTTCCCATCTAGATTCAACTGTATCATTGGTGTACTTATTATTATTTTTTGCTTACTAAAGAACTTTTTTATCCCTCTTGCATCTTTATATTTTCCCCTCTACTGAATCATTCCTGTTAGCAAACAAATAAATGCATTATATCTTGTCTTAGAAAAGTTCTGGTATCTCATTTTAGCTACTTCCCTTTATCTGTAATCCCTTTAACAGCACACTTTCCTAAAGTACTGTCTAGACTGTCTCCAGTTCTTCTCTCATTTGTTCTTGAACCCAGTTTACTGAAGGCTTTCTTTGTCACAGCTGCTATGAAACAGCTGTTGCAAAGATACGAGTGACATTCATATTACTAATTCTGATTCACTTTTCTTCTTTCTTGATTTTTGATTTACTTAGTTAGTTTCTCCTTTAAACATTTCCTTCACAAGTCTAAACTATTGCATTATTTTGATTTTCTCCCTGTCTCATTTACTGCTTCTACTCAGACTCCTTTGTAAGTTCCTCCTCACCTCCTTGACAATCCAAATGCAAAAGTAAAGGGCTCATTCTTTGAATATCTTCCTTCTTATTATCCTGGCTCATTCTAGTTGACAACATCTAGAAGCTGACTCAAATTTTTTTCAGCTTGAATTTCTTTCCTGAACTCCAGACCCAAATCATCTTAATATTTCTAGTTAGAGTTCTAAAAGCCCTAGGAATTAATATATGTACAACTGACCTGAGTCCATCTTGTCCCCAAATTGATCTTCCTTAATTCAGTAAATAGCAATTCCATCCTTCCATTTGTTCTTATCAAAAACTTTTAGAATCATTATACTTTCAGTATCACATGCTATCAACCCTGCCTTCAAAACATATTCACATCTAAAATGTGGTGTATATATATATGATGGAATATTACTCAGCTTTAGAGAAGAATGAAATTCTGGCATTTGCTGGTAAATGGATAGAGTTAGAGAATATCATGCTAAGTGAAATAAGCCAAACCCAAAAAACCAAAGGCTGAATGTTTTCTCTTATATGTGCAAGCTAATTCACAATAAGGCAGAGGGGGAGGTTGATAGGGAATAGAGTTACTTTATATTAGGTAGAGGTGAGTGAAGAGAGGGGAAGGAGTATGGAGGAAGGAATGATAGAATGAAACAGACATTATCACCTCAAGTACATGTGTAACTACATGACCATGTGATCCTATAATATGTATAATCAGAAAAATGAGATCTTATACTCTATTTATGATCTATTAAAATGTATAAATGCATTCTGTCATGTACAACTAATTAGAACAAATAAAATTTTAAAATTAAAAAAATATATTCTCATCTACTACTTTTTTCTACTACCACATTAATTCTTACTGCCCTCATTTTTCTTATAGTTGTAGTACTAATCTCCTGACTAGTTTCATTGCTTTCAAACCTGCCCCCCTCATCTTCTTCTGACCTGAGCAGCCTCGGCATTCTTTTACAACACAGGTCAGATTGTTGTACTCTCCTGCTTAAAACTCCCCAGTGATTTTCATCTCACTCAAAAACCTGAGTTCTTAGGATGGCCTGCAAAACCCGTTGGTAACCTCATTACCTCCCCAAGCCTCATTTTTCACCTCTTCATTTCTAGTCCCAGAATAGCCACACTAAACCTTGTCTTCAAACTTGTCAACTACTTACCTGCAAGAATGTGTTTGTGCTTGTTGTTTACCTTCAGGTCTCTGCTCAAAACCTGCTTTCTGAATAGAGCCTTCCTTGACCACACTATCAAATAACAGCCATTCCTTCACCCACACTTGTGATCTATTTTATTTTTCTCTACAACATTGTCACTATTTAACATAGATATCATTTATTTAGGTAAAAACCCATTTCCTCCATTACAGGGTATAAGCCCCAAATGGGTGAAGGTTTTTGTTGTTCACTGACAGATTGTGTCTGACCAGTATTTCATGGCAAGTAATAAGCACTCAGTAAATATTTACTGAATTTATACAAGAATAAATGAGTGATAACTGAGATAGAAAGTTACTCCTAAACATTAGTTCTTGAGAAAGAAAAACAATCAAGTATTTTAGTGAAACTCAGTTTAAAAAATTTTTGGTATTGTTTTTAGCAAATTGATAACTATAGAAATAAAACCTGGAGAGAAAATGATAGTGGTCAACTTTCTATTTTTTTTTTTTAATTTTTTAAAATTTTTTAAAATTTATTTTTATTGTAAACAAATGGGATACATGTTGTTTCAGTTTGTACATGGAATAACAGCATACCATTTGCATATTCATATATTTACATAGAGTAATGATGTTTGATTCATTCCGTTATTTTTTTCCCTTTCCCCCCACACCCCTCCCACCTCTCTTTTCCCTCTACACAGTCCCTCCTTCCTCCATTCTTGTCCCCCTCCCACCCCCCATTAAGTGTCATCATCCGCTTATCAGTGAGATCATTCCTCTTATGGATTTTTGAGATTGGCTTATCTTACTTAACATGATATTCTTCAGTTTCATCCATTTGCCTGCAAATGCCATAATTTTATTATTCTTTATAGCTGAGTAATATTCCAGTGTATATATATACCACAGTTAACTTTCTTGAGCTTATTGGAGTTGTATGTTTTCCATAGGACAATTGTAGGGGAAAAAGTAGTTTTAATAAATATTTTCTTTAGTTAAAAAGGCAAATAGTTTGTTAAGATAAACAGTTGTTCTGAAAACATTTATACCAAAAGTTAGTGTAATTCCTTTAACTTCCTGTTGTAACATAATATTCAAATCTGAGAATTCTTTGAATTAGACTTATCAGAATTAAAAAAAAGTGTACAGTATGTTCATGCAGAAAACATTAAGTGGCAGATTACTGCTTTATTTACCACATGAATGTCATATTCATGTTGGGTATTGAAGATCTCAGGGTTGAATTCTGTATTCACTGTACCAATGTCCTATGAGCTCCTAAATTCTTAGTCTTAGCTCAGTTGAACTTCTTACTAATTACTAACTATACCCTTGATGCACTTATTTTCTTTTTGTTCATTCTTTAACCCTTCATTTTTAAATGCTCTTTTATTTGCCACTTCTGTGTAGGCACAGGTCACAGTGATACTGTACTATTTTATAAGTCTATGGTGAGTAATATGGAGAACATAACTTCTACCCTCAAATATTATAGTCCAAATAGGAAGACAAAGCCTTGAAAAAAAGGCAAAAGGAGCAAGTTATGTAATGAGTATAAATTAGAAAATAGAATATTGTCACCATGGCTTGGGCCTCTGCCACATTGACAGTGGTGGCATTCATTAATGTTCAATTTTCCTTACCTGAGTCAGGTAGGTAACATCCCAAATACTTTCTTCCTCATGGCCCTTTCTTCTTTATTTCCCAGTTTTCACTTTTTCCTCACCTACCAAAAAGCAGGAAAATAATTTCTTCCATATCTGAAATCCTTCAGCACCTTATATGTGTCTTTTAAATATTATTTTTATTAGAATGTCAGTTCTCTGAAATTAGGACATGTTTTACACATCTCTGCACAAAGTGGCCAGTAAGTTTCTGTGTTTTTAAGAATTGAATAAATTATAGAAAAAATTCCAGTTAACAAAATAATATATTTTACATTTAAACAGCACTAAATAAAGTAAAAGACCAAATAAAAACCTTGCTTTTAGGCACAGGTAAAAGGTCAATGTCTTCAAGATTTTATTCTTAATGCTTCCAGGTAATTACTTCAATGTGAGGTAACAAAGAGAAAGCTGTAGACTTTTAAACCCAATTCTTATATACATGTCCATTTCTTGAAATAAAAATTGATTTCTATTAAAGTTACTTGGTTCTTTGAAATAATTTAAATAGTATGACCATGTTGTATAATTTTTCTGTAAATGTGCTATAGTTTTAATACACTTTGGTAGCTTATGTAATTAAAGAGAAAAGAAACATACTCCTGGTATCCAAGCAGTACACTTATTTTAATTTTGTTGTAGGGTCTTTTAATTTTTCTTCAAATATATCTTGCTTGTGTTTTTAATACAGCTCTAAGTTTATAGATAACCTTGTGTTCCAGTGTTTTTACCTAATATTATATGTGCTTTCTGTAAAGCTTTGTGGTTTTCTGTGGTTGTATTATATATTGTCGACATGAAATCACTTAGGTTGGTTGTATTCTTACAAATGTCCTTTCAAAAAAATAAGGTCCTGGATCCTAATTTCCTTGGAATATGTTCTTCTAAATAGAGTTCAGTGAAATATAATTTCTCAGTAAATTTATTTCATGGTTAATTTTTGAGATGTTTATTTATTGCAAATGATGTTTACAGATGTAATCCATCTTAACATTTGGAATGCATGAATGTATAATCTACCCTCCCAGGGAATAAAACTACCATTGGTGAAGGGGAATGCAGGTATATTTACCTTTATGTCATTACATCAATGAGTAATACACACTTGGATGGACATGTAGAGCTGTCTTATCTCTCAATGGACATGTATTAGTCTGAGAGAACTGAGAGACCAGAATCTTGGTGAGCTGAACTAATGATATAACAGAAGGCCCCTCATCTTTGAGCAGTATTGGAGTCAAATATATAATTGTTTTTTCATATGTCTTATATAATCAAATAATGTTAGTTTTCTTAATGTTTCCCTAATTTTCAATTAATATTTATTCATTATTCAAGAACGGCATGCTTTGGAACTTTGAGATTCCTGTTCCTAATGTTCTGCATAATTGATGCTATCTGTCAAATATTCTGAATGATAGACAAGTGATTCAGATGATAGTTATAAATGTTTTGGGCTTCAGGTAAAGTCATTGCTCTCAAACTTTTTTAGGCAGATAAGTATTATTTTCTTAACCCTGATCATTGAAAACTAAATAATATCTGTTCTTGGAATATATAACTTATGTTAAGAACACAAAACTAAATTTCTTTGCACCATAATGTGAATATACTTAATGCCACAGAATTTATGTTTAAAAATGGTTAGAATGGGAAGTTTTGTTATATATTTTACCACAATGAAAAAATAGAAAAAAATTTAAGGAAAATAAACAGAAAAAACAAGAAAACATGACAGTTAAATGTGTGAAAAAGATTTCAAGCATCTTAACAATGAAAACAATTAAACGGGGAGGGATCAATTACCAGTTTCAAAAATATTTTAAATATGATTCTTCAGGGTTTTTTCCCTTGATTTTTACAGGATTTGTATTTGTTTAAAAGACTTCTTTTTCCCCCAGCAATTACAAAGTATCTTTTACATTCAGATTTACAGTGACTTGCTGGAATTTTTAAATTTTAAGGTTAAAAATGAGAAATTTATAAGTAAAACCATAACCACTTAATCAACAGATATAAACTTAAGTATACTATTGAATTACTCAGCATGTCATCAAAATATTTGAGTATCAGAAGACTTTATTTGCTTTAGTTCTATAATCAGATTGTTAAAAAACAGCAAAAATAATAGTGGTTAATTAAACCACCAGAGGGAGCTCCATGAACACATTTCAGTAATTTGGTTCTGATTTTTAAGTGTAGATATTTTATGTTATTATATTTTTCTCTTCATTGTAGAAATAGTGTTCTGAAAATACTACGTGATCTCAGAGAAACAGTGGTATTTTTATTTCACAAATATTTGAATGCTTTGTATGTACAAAAAAAGATGAACTTGTCTGCCTTTATGTAACTTACCCAAGGGTGTATAGGTATCTTAGGGAAGACTTTCCTTCTAGTCCCACACTAGTATAAAAGCTAGTCTTTTATATCAAACTGCTATATTACTCAAATTCATAATTTTAATTATATGGCATTTTTTAATTATTTGGTATTAGATTGGCTACATGAGTTAACCTTTAGAACTTGTCGAAATATATAATGTAAAGCTCTGTGTCCAAAGAAACTCTTAGAAATTATGTACTTTTTACTTTGTTTTTGTTTGTTGATTGTGTGTGTGTGTGTGTGTGTGTGTGTGTTCATGCACATGTGCATACCCAGTTACACGGGATTAAACCCAGGGGCACTTTACCACTGAGCTACATCCCCAGCCCATTTTATGTTTATCTGTCTATCTATCTGTCTATTTTTAAATTTTATAACAAGATCTTGCTAAATCACCCAGGCAACCTTTAATCCTTTGAACTTTCAATCCTCCTGCGTCAGCCTCTCGAGTTGCTGGATTACACATGTGCACCAGTGTGCCCAGCAGATATGTATTTTTTTTTAAAAGGGGATTTATTGAGATATAATTCACATACTATATAATTTGCCCACTAACAGTTTGCAGTTAAATGATTTGTAGCATATTCCCAGATTTGGGTAGCCATTTCCCCAATTTTAGCATATATGTATCTCCCCTCAAAGAAATCCTTTTCCCATTAGCAGTTAACTTCTCACCTGACCCCTGCCACAACCCTAGGCAATAACTAATCTATTTTCTGTCCCTATATATATATATATTTGCTTATTCTGGATATTCCATATAAATTAAATAATACAATAGGTGGTCTTTTGTGCTGGCATCTTTTACTCAGATTGATCCATGTTGTAGCATGTTCTATTGTTTTTTGCCAAATAATACGCCTTTGTATGAAACATTTCTGTTTTAATCAGTTGTTTCGCTGATGTGACTAAATGTCCCGACCGCACAACTGTTAAGGAGGAAAGGTTTATTCCAGGGCTTGTGGTTTCAGAGGTCTTAGTTCATAGATGGCTGGCTCCATTCCTTGGGGCTCAAGGTGACGCTGAACATCATGGTGGGAGAGGGTGGTGGAGGGAAGCAACTTACATCACAGTGCTCAGGAAGCAGAGAGAGACTCCACTTGCCAGCTGTAAATAAATAAATATATATATATATGAATATATATATATATATATCCCAAAGCCTTGCCCCAATTACCACCTCCTCCAGCCACACCCTACCTGCCTTCAGTTACCACTCAGTTAATCCCATCAGGGATTAGTTCACTGATTAGGTTAAGACTCTAAAAACCCAATCATTTCTCCTCTGAACCTTCTTACCTTGTCTCACATGTGAGCTTCTGGGGGACACCTCACGTCCAAACCATAACAATTTATATATATTTTTCTTTTTACATAAAGTGTTTATATGAGAGTTTTTTGAAGTTTATAGAAATAAACCTGTAAAAAACATAACATTTCAAAAGATTTGCTGATGTTTCAGTGTTTTAAGGTAATTTGAACAGTGTGCAGTGCCACATTTGTGGCCAGTGATGTTATATAATTATTGTGTTTACCTAAATCTGAAATTCACCAAAATCAAGATAATCAGTTATATATTATTTTTAAAAGACAACCAAAAAGTTTTTGTGAGTATTCATAGTAACAAAGGAGGAAAATCAGATCAGAAAACCATAGGTGATTATTGGAACCTAATAGCATTTTCTAACAATGAAAATCAACTTTAGTGCTCAGGTAATGTAGTGGCTCTATATTTATATAAAGTTTTTCTTTTTAATAAAGCTCCTGAGTAACACTGTCACTAGTTTATTTCCCTGCTACTTTTGATGCTGGGGTTTTAACACAGGGTCTCACATATGGTAGGACAGCATTCTACTACTGGTCTATAACTCTACCTGCTGTATCCGCTAATTTAAATTCTATATACATAGAACATGCCTGAAAATGTTAACTGTGTTTGTAATATCATGAAGAACCATATCTACAATTTTTATTTCTTGTGTTTCAAGAATAGCGTTCCCAGAGATCTCTCATATCTATTTTAAAACGGGGTTGCTATCCACTAATTGTGGCAGAACCATTTTAGTGAATAAACTGCATGACTTTTTATGAAACTTTGGACTTTGTGTATGCGTGCATACATACCTTCTCTAAGTTCAGATGGGAACATATTTCTTACTGTGGGTTGCTTGTAGAAAAAGTTTGAAAGCCACTATTCTTTAAATCTTTCAGTATTCATTTAATCAACTCTAGTGTCTTTTTCTGGGGTTAAGTGGTTAGTTTAAGTGGAAGCTGAATTGAAATAACTAACCAAAATTGGAAGTTAGAAGTTAGGAACTAGTAATACAGTGAAGTGGTGTGGTGTGATAGTTCTGGCAATCCACTGCTTGGATTATTTTGTCAGGCAGTCTTGAGAGTGGAATCAGGTTTGACATTTAATACTGTTTATTACAGTATGGCTTTGAGGTAAAAGAGATTGGTTTATGATGGGCATTTAGTAAAAATGCCAAAGCATATTAGAATCGTTATTCTCTTCTTATAAGTTTATCAACCAACTGGATGGTGTTATATATTTTATCATTTTCTTTTAAATAATACTGGACTCATTAAATAATATATTCATTGAAGCAAAATGGTTTCATTTCATAAAATGAAAAATATAGTCAGCCCTTGGTATATCTTCTGAGAATTGGTTTCAGGACCCCCTGCAAATACTCAAATCCACAGATGATTCAAGTCCTTCATATAAAATGACATAGTGTTTGCATATAACATCTATACAGCCTTCCGTGTATTTAATTTTTAAATTTTTTTAGTTGTAGATGGATACAATACCTTTATTTATTTTTATGTGGTGCTGAGGAATGAACCGAGTGCCTCACGCATGCTAGGCAAGTGCTCTACCCCTGAGATACAACCCCAGCCCTTGTTCCATGTATTTTAAATCATTTTTAAATTACTTATAATACCTAATACAATGCAAGTGCTAATGTAAATAGTTGTTACACTGTATTGTTTAGGGAATAATAACAAGAAAAAAACATTTGGACATATTCAGTATGAATACATTTTTAAAAAATGTTTTGGATCTGTGGTTGGTTGAATGTGCAGATATGGAACCCACAGATGTGGAGGATGTGCTCTATATAGTTTACATTATTTATCATGCTGCACTTTTAAGCAGAAAATTTAAATATCTTTTTGAATTTTTTTCACTACAAGTAAACTTTTGTGTCTTTGCAGGTTGGTTGGTTGGTTGGTTGGTTTTTTGGTACCAGGAATTGAACTCAGGATTGCTTTATCACTGAGACATATCCCTATCCCTTTAGTTTTTGTTTTGAAAGAGGGTCCCCACTAAGTTGCTATGACTGGCTTTGAATATATGATCCTTTTGCCTTAGTCTCCCAAGCTGCTAGGATAAAAGTTGTGGGTCACCACACCTGGCTGTAGTTATTTTTTATATATTGTAAGCAATATAATTTAACAGATATAGTTTCAAAATTAACCTTATTAATTTTGTAACGTATGGGTGTCATTTTTATTTTGTAATAGTCTGAATTTGCTTTTCAGAATTTTAGTGACTACCTGCGTTTGTCATTCTACAAAATTTAGAATGAATACAATGAATAGTATTTAAAAGTATTTTTTCTTTTTCTTTTCTTTTCTTTTCTTTTTTTTTTTTTTTTTTTTTTTTTTTGCGGTACTGGGGATCAAACCCAGGGCTTTGTGCTTGTAAGGCAAGCACTCTACCAACTGAGCTATCTCCCTAGCCCCAAAAAGTATTTTTTCATAACATTAACTTTTGCTAAAATATAGCTCCTATTAAAAGAGTTTTTACTGCATGATTTAATCAAATGTTGGATTGTCTGAATAATAATGTAAATGACCATGAAGAATCTTTTAGCCAAAGTAATTTTTTAAAATAGCATTTGCTTTCCTTTGTTCTGAAACCCAACACAGATAAAAATTTTTGTATGGTATTCTTCTTAAATACCATTTCTTCTGTAACCAAGAAATGTAAAACTGGTATATGATAGATAAATTTTTCCATAAAAAAGTTTATCTTATTTGGTATATAGAATTGTATGAATCATATTTTGAATTGTTGGGAAAATGGATTATACATTAATGACTTAACCTTTATTACAAAATTGGATAGTTAACAGAATAAAAACAAAAGAAAATCATAAGTCTGTTATGCTTATGAGCACACATGAAGAAATCTTAAAGAATTAAAAATGACAACTAAAACCAAGCAAGTTATCAAATGAGTAATGAGTATAAGATAGGACTTATTTTAGAAATATAAGGATGAATCAGCAATAGGAAACTTGATTATTAGAATTTTACTGCGTTACTAGAGGAGAAAACCTTATATCTTTATTTTGAAAACTTCTTTGATTTAAAAGACAAAACTCAAGCTAATACAGTGTTAAACACACACACACACAAACAAGCAATCTATAAAAGGCATTATATATAATGATGAGAAATTGGAAACATTAAAGTCAGGAATAAGACACAGGTGTTTTTATTATCATTGTCATCATTAAATGTTTTGCCAAAGGTCTTAGTCAATGAAATTACAAGGAAAAATTAGAAACATAAATATTAGAAGAGAGAGCATAGACATTATTTGTAGAAAATATGATTACCATTTAGAAATTTTTAATGAAACAGCAGAAAACTCAATGAATTCAATGAAGTGGGCAGATAGAAGATCAACATTCAAAAATGAATAATTGGCTAGAAAATGAAAAGAAATAGTAACCCCTGTACCATACTTCAGACTAGACCTTATAAGAAAGGTACAAGATAATTGTGAAAGAAAAGAATCTATATCATTATACCATATGTCAATGAAGAAAACAAATGTTGATACAAACAACACAGGGCAAATCTTGAAAACAATGTTGATCAAAAGAAGCAAGAGCTGAAAGAATATGTATTATATGATTCCATTTTTGTAAAACAAAAAAACTATATTACATTTTTTAGTCGGGCTTAAAATAATATGGGAAACCAAGAGAATGGTAATAGCAGAAGTCACAATAGCAGCCACCTCAGTAGGAAAGGTAGGAAGGGCACTGGAAGGGCACTTAGAGGACTTCTGAGTTTTGGCAGTATTCTGTTTCCTGCCTTGGATGGTGATTACATGGATATTTCCTTTGATATGAACTAAATCTCTGTCTTTTATCTGCTTTTCTACGGGTGACTTTATGTCACAGTTAAAAAGAAGAAGGGAAAAGAGGAGATGGATAAGTGAACAGAATAGAAAATTCCATAAACTGATATGTGTTTGTGGTGTGTGTGTGTGTGTGTGTGTGTGTGTGTGTGTGTGTGTGTGGTGGTGGTGGTGGTGGTGTTATTGTATGATAAATTAGGCCTTTCAAATCAGTGGGGAAAGAGATTTCTCAGTAAATGGTTGAGATTATTGGACTTTCTGAAGGAAAAAAAAAAGATTCCTACTCATTCCGTGATCAAAATGTATTTCAAATAAAGATCTAAATATAAAAAGGATTAAAATTTACAATGTCTTCCTATGAAGATAGACTAGACATATGCCATAAAGAGAAAGATAGGTGGATTTAACTATATTTAAATTATTAACTTTTGTGCAGTAAAAGAATAGACAGGCCTTAAAATAAAGAAGTGAGAAAAATATTTTAAAACATCTATAATAGACAGTCTTACTTTCCATAATATAGCCTCCTATAATTGTACAGCCCCCAAATTAGGTCAATAATTCATACATATAAGAAGAAATGAACATTATCTAATATACTAGAAAATATTCTTAGCCTTTTCAAGAAGCAGAATTTCAAGACAGTCTGAAAATTCAATGTGTATGAGAATGTGGAGAAATGTATGGAAGTATAAATTGGTACAACATCTTGGGAGGCCAGTTGTTTTCAACATTGAAATTATGCTTTTTATACTATATTTCCGTTTCTAAAAACATTGTCCTTTAAAAGATACAACAAGAAGATGTATGTACAAAGAAGTTCCTTTTGGCATATAAGGAAGGAGAATTTCAGAACCAGCCCAATGGCTATTGCTTAGAGGAATGGTGAAATAACTTAGAGCCACATGTGGAATATTGCCATTGTTAGTTTGCTTACCATGATGTAGAACTGCACATTGTTCTTTAACAAATTTTTCAATATAATAATACATTTTATTACATTTATGTGAAAATCATAAAAAGCTAAAATTCTGTATATGTGCATAGCTATATATATTTAAATACATAAAAAATGAAATGTACTCATGAAAATATTGGAATGGGAAGTGAAGTAGACTTTGAATTTTGATTCTTATTTGAATTTTATTAGTGAACATACACTATTGTGAAATTTCCAAAGAAAACTATTATTGGCCTTTTTGTGATTATTGAACTTTTAAAATAATGTTTTATCATAATGTTAGAAAATTTACAATTAATATCCATATGCGAAGACAAAACTAATTGATAAATGGGGAAGAACTCTTTTCCACAGTATCTTTAAATCTACCATTTCTCTGTTTAGCAGAAAGGATTTCAAATACAGTGTGTTTCTTTTTTGTAAACATAATTTTTGAGAAAGTTATGTCAGTATTAATATTACCTGTTTCTTATTTTAAATTTTCTTAAGTTTGGAATTTTCAAATGAGTGTCTCAAAGTCTTTATCTAATTTGTAGTTTTACTTTTTGTCCAGACACATCCAACTCCAGTGAAGAAAGTAAATCCTGGAGAAGAAAGGAAGAAAATGTTTGAGGTATAAAGACATCTGTCTGCTTATTTTAAAGCTTTGCAAAAGTAATTATTAAAAAAAAAGAAACAAAATCTTACAATATAAAACCTCTAAACCTTTCCTCCTTATTCTTTCAAACAAAATAAGCATTTTTTTTTTTAATTTCCTTGGGCTTGCCCCTGCCATTGGCATATTAACTTTCCTGAAGAAAGTAGGAATTATTATCAGTAAAACTTATTATTTTTTCTTTAAGGAAGCAGCAAGAAAGAGAAGGCTGGAATGTATTGAAAAAGAGAAAAAGCAAAAGGATCAGGTAGTTTTTTTTTTTTTCTTATTTTTCTTCCTTTGCCATCTTGTAGATGAAAATAATTTTGAGTTCTAAGAAGTATGTCTTTAAATTATTACAGATTAGTTTAATGAAGGCTGAACAAATGAAAAGACAAGAAAAGGAAAGGGTAAGGGGGTAATTCATTTTTCTATGGTACATTTCTTCCTCTCCTCCACATATTTTTTTAAAGAAGTGCACTGAGCATGTACATGTATGTAACAACAAATCTTACCATCACGTATAATTATAATGTAGTAATAAAAAATAAGAGAAAAAATATACTGATTTCCATTTTATTGCTAAATATATTTCAGGTATTTATATTAAATACTTGAAATGGTGTTTTGTTTGTTTGTTTCTTTTCCCCAAAAGTTGGAGAGAATAAATAGGGCCAGGGAACAAGGATGGAAAAATGTGCTAAGTGCTGGTGGAAGCGGTGAAGTAAAGGTAGGTATTTAATACCAATATAGTTATATACTACTATTGTTATTTTCTCCAGTTTCACCTTCCTCTTTAAAATGCCTGTACTGGTTGCTCTTTTTTTTGTGTGCAAAGTTAATTTATATCTTGAAGCCTCCAACATTTATTACTTCTTAGCTTTCCTGTATTTATTTGATATGTAACTGATATTAACTCATATGTGATACTGAAAATGGCTTTAAAAAGTTTCATTTGAAGACTGATAATCCATTCCTGTTGGAGGAATCACAAATACAAATCAAATGAAAATGAAAGTTTGTCACTGTTTTTCATCTAGCCTTAGGAATTAACTTCTCAGAAGATCCTTATTAAATGTAGCCCCTGCCAGTCTCCAAATTTGTCTCCATCTCTTCCTTTCCATAACATTTAATGCAGTTTATGTGGAGCTTCTTTGTATGTAGCCTGCTGAATCTCTGGTTTTACCCTTGTGTTTTTCTTTCTGTCTGTCTCTCTTTTTGAGACAGGGCTAAGTTGCTGAGGCTGGCCTTGAACTTGTGACCCTCCTGCCTCAGCCTCCCTAGTTGCTGGGATTAAAGGTGTGCACCACCATGCCCATCTTGTGTTTCTCTTTACTAGATGGCACCCTTCCTTTCTTCCTTGAACTCATTCTTGCTCCTGTTCATTATTTAGTCAACTGAAAACTAGATTTATTTATTCAAACATTTCATTTGGGTGAATATAGACCATATAACACTGGGCAAGTTACTTAACTTTTCTGACCTACAGTTTCTTCATTAACTCTCCCCTACTTGAAACCCCCAGAGCTTGGCTAGCAAGGGCTCAGACAGTAATTTCCTTTTCCTATCTTTATTCTGTCAGTTTGAGCCTCGTTCATACTTCCTCTTTTGCTCACAGACCATCCCACCCAGTCTATTTATCTGTTTATGATAGGCCAGATTCTAAGATGGTTTCCAAGACTTCAAACCCATGGTGTACACACCTTGTATTCCCTCCCTTTGAATTATGAATGGAATCTGTTGCAGCTCCTTTGATTCAGTTTTGTAACAGGGGCAATGGTTATGGGATACTTGGTCCCATTGTTCTATTAATCTGTAAGACTCCCTCACAGCAGACTGGAAAGAAAAAAGAAGTCTGGAGAGATACTTCTGTTAGCTTGGAAGAGAGCAAATATTGATATGGCAAGAAAGTATAGGTAGTCTCTAGATGCTGATACTGGTCTCTGATAACTGGGAAGAAAATGGTATCCTTAGTTATAGGGCCACAGAGAAATGAATTCTGCCAAGAACCAGTGAACTTGGAAAAGATCTGAGCCTCAGATGGAAATTGCAACCCTGGCTGACATTTTGATTTCTGCCTGGTGAGATCCTGAGCTAAGTGTACCTATACTCCTGAGGCAGGGAAAATACTAAATGAATATTGTTTAAGCTGGTAAGTTTGTAATAATTTGTTGTTACACAGCAATATAAAGTGAATACACTGTTATTTCTCTATTATTTTATTTTCTGTAATTGAATTAACATGTCTTTAAATTCACCAGAACCATGCCCAGGTATATAGTATATAGGTACACAGTAGCTATTAATCAAGTTGACTTGACTACCATTCTTCTTTCTTTCCCCCAAAAGTTATGATTTAAATAAAAGTTTGCTTTCTTTGTTTTATCCACACATACGGTGCTGAATTTACATGTTTTTCAGTCTCTTGAGGTGCAGTTTTTCATATAACATATCAATAGTTCAGTGATAGTCATCCTTTCCAATTCTATATTAATGTAGACTTATACCATGTTTTCAGTAATTCAGTGTTGTCTAATTAAACAGAACTTACTATTTCCTGAATGATACCGAATGACTCACACAGAATTTGGTCCATTCTAAAATCAGCTCACCCTTTGTCTTACCTAATTAGGAAGTGAAAACTTAACCAAAGTGTAGGACTTTGTTCAAGTCCATGGTAAGTGCTGAGGTGTTTAGGATTTTTCTCCTCCTCACGTATCTTTGTAATTAAGTGGGTTTTTTTCCCTGTAATGTCTAAAACAATATTTAATCCTGAAAGTTCAGTTTTATCAGTCTTTTTTTATTTGTTCTATTTAGTTATACATGACAGCTGAATGCATTTTGATTCATTGTATACACATGGAGTACAACTTTTCATTTGTCTGGTTATACACAATGTAGAGTCACACCTTTCACGCAATCATGCATGTTCATCGGGTAATGATGTCTGTCTCTTTCCACCATCTTTCCCATCCCCTTACCTCCCCCACTTCCCCTCATTCCCCTCTGCCTAATCCAAAGTTCCTCCATTCTTCCCTTACCGTCTCCCACATTATGTATCAGCAACCACAAATGAGAGAAAACATTTGGCCTTTGTTTTGGGGGATTGACTTATTTTGCTTAACATGATATTCTCCAACTCCATCTATTTACCTGCAAATGCAATAATTTTATTCTCCTTTAAGACTGAGTAATATTTTATTGTGTATGTATACCACAATTTCTTTATCCATTCATCTCTTGAAGGGCATCTGGGTTGGTTCCACAATTTAGCTATTGTGAATTGAGCTGCTGTAAACATTGATGTGGCTGCATCACTGTAGTATGCTGATTTTAAGTGCTTTGGGTATAAACCAAGGAGTGGGTTAGCTGGGTCAAATGGTGGTTCCATTCCAAGTTTTCTAAGGAATCTCCTTACTCCTCTCTAGAGAGGTACCAGTTTGCAATCCCACCAGCAGTGTATGAGTGTACCTTTTCCCCACATCCTCCCCAACACTTATTGTTGCTTATATTCTTGATAATTGCCATTCTAATTGGAGTGAGATGAAACCTTTGGGTAGTTTTGATTTGCATTTCTCTAATTACTAGAGATGTTGAACATTTTTTCATATATTTGTTGATGGATTGTATTTCTTCTGTGAAGTGTCTGCTCAGTTCTTTAGCCCATTTACTGATTGGGTTATATGTATTTTTGGTGTTAAGTTTTTTTGAGTTCTTTATAAATCCTAGGGATTAGTGCTCTATCTGAACTGCATGTGGTAAAGATTTTTTCCCACTCTGTAGGCTCTCTCTTCAATTTATTAATTGTTTCCTTTGCTGAGAAAAGCTTTTTAGTTTGAGTCCATCCCATTTATTGATTGTTGATTTTGTTTCTTGCACTTTGGGAATCTTGTTAAGGAAGTCTTGTCCTAAGCTAACATGATGAAGATTTGGGCCCACTTTTTCTTCTGTTTGGTGCAGGGTTTCTGGTCTGATTTCAAGGTCCTTGATCCATTTTGAGTTGAGTTTTGTGCAATGTGAGAGATAGGGGTTTAATTTCATTTTGCTGCATATGGATTTCCAGTTTTCCCAGCACCATTTGTTGAAGAGGCTATCTTTTCTCCATTGAATGTTTTTGGCACCTTTGTCTAGTATGAGATACCTGTACTTATGTGGGTTTGTCTCGATGTCCTCTACTCTGTACCATTGGTCTACCTGTCTACTTTGGTGCCAATATCATGCCATTTTTGTTAATATAGCTCCGTAGTATAGTTTAAGTACTGGTATTGCGATGCCTCCTACTTCACTCTTCTTGATAAGTATTGCTTTAGCTACTCTGGGTCTCTTATTTTTCCAAATGAATTTCATGATTGCTTGCTATATTTCTATGAGGAAAGATGTTGGGATTTCAATGGAATTGCACTGAATCTGTATAATACTTTTGGTAGTATGGCCATTTTGACAATATTAGTTCTGCCTATCCAAGAACATGGGAGATCTTTCTATCTTCTAAGGTTTTCTTTAATTTATTTCTTTAGTGTTTTGTAGTTTTCATTGTAGAGGTCTTTCACTTCTTTTGTTAGATTGATTCCCAAGTGGTTTTTTTTTTTTTTTTTTTTTTGAGGCTTTTGTGAATGGGGTAATAAAACAGTTTTTTGATAGCCATTTTGTGCATAATAGATTTTTGCTTCACTTTATACACTTCTGTAATGCTGTCCTTGAGAATTAATAAGCAGTTTATTTTCCATGAATTAAACAAATTCTACGCTTCTGTACTTATTCCTTAATTTGAAATATTAATCTCGTTAAGCTGTTTGATTTCTGCATTATTGCTAAGAAACTGGAGGCTCAATATATTATGAATCAAATTAAGGAAATTGCCCAAAGAAAGATGAAATCAAAAGTAAATATTAAGAGAAGTATTTCAAGATCAATATGATTCTTATACACTTTTTGGAAGTGGGGAGTACTGGGCATTGAATCCAAGGGAATTTTATCTTTAAGCTACATCTCCAGCCCTTTTTATTTTTCATTTTAAGACAGGGTCTTATTAAGTTGGAATTTGGAATCTTCCTGCCTCAACTTCATAAGTAGCCGAGATGACAGGCAGGTGCCACCATGACCAGCCAGTTACTACACATGTCTAAATAAGCATTGATATTCACAGTATAAATATTTAACTGACTTTATTTGATATTTACAAAATCTAGTATTTCTTTACATTACGTGTTTTTATTATTTTTCTTATGAATGTGTTTTTAGAAAATTGTGATATGTTCCACATGTATATTTTTAAATATCTGGTAATCATAATATCTAAGAGGTTTAAGATATATTATCATATTATTCACAGCATTAAAAAAGAATAGTGTGTTTATACATGTAACAACATGAATCCATCTCAAAAATATACCATGTTAAGGAAACCAGACAAAAGAATATATATTGTATGATTGTGTTTATATGAAATTATAGAAAAGGCAAATCCAAAATAGTGTCACCAAATGGGTCATTGGTTTCTGGCAGTAAGAGATCATTGACTGCAAAGTATATGAAGAAATTTTCTGGGATAATTGTCACTGGCAGTGTTTACATACCTGTATCCATTATCAAAATTCTTCAATCTGTGCTTAAAATTGGTGAATTGTATTATGTATAAGTCATGCCTTAATAAAGTTTATTTTTAAAAGATCACATTGCTTTAATATTCTAGTACAATATTTTCAGTTTTGTTTAGCATATAAGCCTTTTTTTAAAATTTTAATTTATTTTTATTATAAACAAATGGAATACATGTTGTTTCTGTTTATACATGGAGTAACAGCATACCATTTGTGTAATCATACATTTAGGTAGGATAATGATGTTTGATTCATTCTGTTATTTTTTCCTTCCCCCCCACCCCTCCCACTCCTCTTTTCCCTCTATACAGACCCTCCTTCCTCCATTCTTGCCCCCCTCCTATCCCCCATTATGTGTCATCATCCACTTATCAGTGAGATCACTGTCCTTTCGTTTTTTGAGATTGCCTTATCTCACTTAGCATGATATTCTCCAATTTCATCCATTTGCCTGCAAATGCCATAATTTTATTATTCTTTATAGCTGAGTAATATTCCATTGTATATATATACCACAGTTTCTTTATCCATTCATCAATTGAAGGACATCTAGGTTGGTTCCACAGTCTGGCTGTGGTGAATTGAGCACCTATGAACATTGATGTGGCTATATCTCTGTAGTATGCTGATTTTAAGTCCTTTGGGTATAGGCCGAGGAGTGGGATAGCTGGGTCAAATGGTGGTCCCATTCCAAGTTTTCTAAGGAATCTGCACACTGTTTTCCAGAGTGGCTGCACTAATTTGCAGCCCCACCAGCAATGTATGAGTGTACCTTTTTCCCCGCATCCTCTCCAACACCTATTGTTGCTTGTATTCTTGATAATCACCTTTCTAATTGGGGTGAGATGGAATCTTAGTGTAGTTTTGATTTGCATTTCTCTTATTACTAAAGATGGTGAACATATTTTCATATGTTTGTTGATTGCTTGTAGATCTTATGTGAAGTCTCTGTTCATATCCTTAGCCCATTTGTTGATTGGGTTATTTGTATTCTTGGTATAGAGTTTTTTGAGTTCTTTATATATTCTGGAAATTAGTGCTCTATCTGAAGTATCAGTGGCAAAGATATTCTCCCACTCTGTAGGCTCTCTCTTCGCATTACTGATAGTTTCCTTTGCTGACTGAAAGCTATTTAGTTTGAATCCATCCCAGTTATTGATTCTTGCTTTTATTTCTTGTGCTATGGGAGTCCTATTAAGGAAGTCTGATCCTAAGCCAACAAGGTGAAGATTTGGACCTACTTTTTCTTCTATAAGATGCAGGGTCTCTGGTCTGATTCCAAGGTCCTTGATTGATTGTGAGTTGATTTTTGTGCAGGGTGGGAGATAGGGGTTTAGTTTCATTCTGTGCATATGGATTTCCAGTTTTCCCAGCACCATTTGTTGAAGAGGCTATCTTTTCTCCATTGCATATTTTTGGCCCCTTTGTCTAGTATGAGAAAATTGTATTTATTTGGGTTTATGTCCATGTCCTCTATTCTGTACCATTGATCTACCTGTCTATTTTGGTGCCAATACCATGCCGTTTTTGTTACTATTCCTTTGTAGTAGAGTTAAAGTTCTACTATTGTCAAACCCCTGCTTCACTCTTCCTGCTAGGGATTGTTTTAGCTATTCTGGGTTTCTTATTTATTTGGGTTTGTCTTTGTGCCCTCTCTGTAACACTGATCTACCTGTCTATTTTGGTGCCAATACCATGCCTTCTTTGTTACTACTGCTTTGTAGTATAGTTGAAGATCTGGTATTGCGATACCTCCTGCTTCACTCTTTCTGCTAAGGATTGCTTTAGCTATTCTGGGTCTCTTATACTTCCAGATGAATTTCATGATTGCTATTTCTGTGAAGTATGCCATTGGGATTTTAATTGGAATTGCATTGATCTGCATAGCACTTTTGGTAGTATGGTCATTTTGACAATATTAATTCTGCCTATCCAAGAACATGGGAGATCTTTCCATCTTCTAAGGTCTTTCTCAATTTCTTTCATCAGTGTTTTGTAGTTTTCATTGTAGAGATCTTTTACCTCTTTTGATAGATTGAGTCCCAAGTATTTTTTTTTTTTTGAGGCTACTGCAAATGGAGTTGTTTTCCTCATTTCCCTTTCAGCTGTTTCGTCTCTCACATATAAAAATGCTTTAGATTTATGCGTGTTGATTTTATAGCCTGCTATTTTGCTGAATTCATTGATGAGGTCTAGAAGTTTTCTGGAGGAGTTTTTTGGATCCTCTAAATATAGAATCATGTCATCAGTAAATAGTGACAGCTTAAGTTCCTTTTTTCCTATTCATATCCCTTTAATATCTTTAGTCTGCCTAATTGCTCTGGCTAGAGTTTCGAGGACAGTGTTGAATAGAAGTGGTGAAAGAGGACATCCCTGTCTTGTTCCCATTTTTAAAGGGAATGCTTTCAGTTTTTCTCAATTAAGAATGACGTTGGCCATGGGCTTCACATAAATAGCCTTTACAATGTTCAGGTATGTTCCTACTATCCCTATTTTTTCTAGTGTTTTGAGAATGAAGGGTGTTGTATTTTGTTTAATGCTTTTTCTGTGTCAATTGAAATAACCATATGATTCTTATCCTTAAGTCTGTTGACATGATGGATTACATTTATTGATTCATGGATGTTAAACCATCCTTGCATTCCAGGGATGAACCCCACTTGATCGTGGTGCACAATGTTCTTAATATGCTTTTGGATACGGATTGCCAATATTTTGTTAAGGATCTTTGCATCTATATTGATCAAGGATATTTGTCTAGAGATCGAAGATGGCGGAATAGAGGTTGACTGCATCTCCCGTTGCTCCAGAACCCAGGATTCAAGAAGGGGAGGCAGTGAGAGACTCGGAATAACATATAGCCACGGGGTGAGTCTCTCCCATCAGGTGAAGCTCAGCCCAGGCAGCAGGCCCGGACAGGGGTGGCTTCTCACAGCAGGGAAGAGCAGCTAGAGTCTTCCCCAGGCACCCCTGCTCCCTCCTGTGGCAGGTTCCTTCCACAGCCAGCTTCTCAGAGCAGGCCGCCCAGTAAGAGCCTTTCCACACAGAGCTAGCTCCAACACCCAGACCCAGCGGCGGGCCCCGGCCCGCAGGCAGCTTCTGGGGCCAGGGCAGGGCAGCCAGAGACTTTCCCAATCAGCCCTGCTCCCTTTGGCAGCAGGCTCCTTCCACAGCCAGCTTCTTGGAGCAGGCCCCCCAGTGACAGCCTTTCCCCACAGAGCCAGCCCCAGCCCTGGAACCAGTAGCGGGCTAGGGGCAGCTTTCTTCAGAAGCACTGCATTATCAAGTTCCTCCAAGACTTCAGGCAACTGAAGGCTGGGAGGTGATATACTGGAAATCTACAGGGACACTATAAGCCAAAAGAGGAAATCTGCAATATCTCAGAGTCCCACTAATATCTGACCAATGTGAGAAAACAAGGGAAGAAAATGTCACAAACAAACCTAGAACTATAGCAATAAAACCCAATGAGAGCACAACAGAAAAAATGTCAGAAAAGTAGTTTAGAATGTACATAATTAAAACAATCAGAGAAGCAAACAAGGAGATGAAAGAGCAAATGCAGGCATTAAATGACAGCACCAATCAACAGTGAAAAGAGCAGATATGGGAAGCAAGAGATCATTTCAATAAAGAGTTAGAGATACTGAAAAAAAACAAACAAACAAACAGAAATCCTTGAAATGAAAGAAACAATAAACCAAGTTAAAAGCTCCATAGAAAGCATAACCAATAGGATAGAACACCTGGAAGACAGAACCTCAGACATTGAAGACAGAATATTTAATCTTGAAAACAAAGTTGACCAGAGAAGATGATAAGAAATCATGAACAGAAACTACAAGAATTATGGGATATCATGAAAAGGCCAAATTTAAGAATTATTGGGATTGAGGAAGGCTTAGAGAAACAAACCAAAGGAATGAACAATCTATTCAATGAAATAATATCAGAGAATTTCCCAGATCTGAAGAATGAAATGGAAAACCAGATAAAGGAGAAGCTTATAGGACTCCAAATATACAAAATTACAACAGATCCACACCAAAGCACATTATTATGAAAATATCTAACATACAAAATAAAGACAGAAATTTAAAGGCTGTGAGAGAAAAGAATCAAATTCATTCAGGGGGAAACCAATAAGAATATTAGCAGATTTTTCAATCCGGACCATAAATGCTAGAAGGGCCGGGAACAACATTTATCAAGCCCTGAAAGAAAACGGATGCCAACCAAGAATTTTATACCCAGCAAAACTTACTTTCAGATTTGACGACGAAATAAAATCCTTCCATGATAAAGAAAAGCTAAACGAATTTACAAAAAGAAAGCCGGCATTACAGAACATTCTCAGCAAAATATTCCATGAGGAAGAGATGAAAAACAATGATGCAAATCAGCAATGGGAGGAACTAGCCTAAAGGAATAGCCAAATAAAGGAGAAACGTAATCATGTCAAAAAACAAAAATGAGTCAAATGACTGGGAATACAAATCATATCACAATAATAACCCTGAATGTTAATAGCCTGAATTCATCAATCAAAAGACATATACTGGCAAGATTGGATTAAAAGGAAAAATCCAACAATATGCTGCCTGCAAGAGACTCATCTCATAGAAAGAGATACCCATAGACTGAAGGTGAAAGGATGGGAAAAAACATACCATGCTCATGGACACAGCAAAAAAGCTGGAGTATTCATTCTCATTTCAGATAATGTGGACTTCAAGCCAAAACTAGTCAGAAGGGATAAAGAAGGACATTACATACTGCTTAAGGGAAGCATAAATCAGCAAGACATAACAATCATAAATATCTATGCCCCGAACAATGGCTCATCCATGTACATGAAACAAATCCTTCTCAATTCCAGAAATCAAATAGACCACAACACAATAATACTAGGCAATTTTAACAGACCTGTCTCACCACTGGATAGATCTTCCAAACAAAAATTGAATAAAGAAATTATAGATTTCAATAACACAATCAACAATTTAGACTTAACCAACATATATAGAATATACCATCCAACAAAGAACAAATACACTTTCTTCTAGCAGCACATGAATCCTTCTCTAAAATAGGCCATATTTTATGCCACAAAGCTACTGTTAGCATATACAAGAAGATATAGTACCTTGTATCTATCAGATCATAATGGATTGAAATTAGAAATAAATGACAAAATAAAAAACAAACTTCTCCAATTCCTGGAGATTAAATAATACACTACTATATGATAAATGGATTACAGAAGACATCAGGAGGGAAATAAAAAAATTCTTAGAAGTAAACGAGAACAAAGACATTATATCAAAATCACTGGGACACCGTGAAAGCAGTACTTAGAGGAAGATTTATTTCATGGGGCGCATTCAAAAAAAGAAGTAAAAAACAAATAAACGACGTAACACTACAGCTCAAAGCCTAGAAAAAGAAGAGCACACCAACACCAAAAGTAGTAGAAGGCAGGAAATAGTTAAAATCAGAGCCGAAATCAACGAAAATGAAACAAAAGAAACAATAGGAAAATTAACAAAATAAATACTTGGTTCTCTGAAAAAATAAACAAAATTGATAAACCCTTAGCCACACTAACAAAGAGGGAGAAAACTGATATTAGTAAAATTCAGAATGAACAAGGAAATATCACAATAGACACGAGTGAAATACAAAACATAATTAGAAGCTATTTTGAAAATCTATATTCCAACAAAACAAAACCTGGAAGACATCAGGTTTCTAGAGACATATGAATTACGTACACTAAATGAGGAGGACATACACAACTTAGATAAATCAATTTCTAGCAAAGAAATAGAAGAGGTCATCAAAAGCCTACCAAAAAAGAAAAGTCCAGGACCAGATGGGTTCTCAGCCGAGTTCTACAAAACCTTTAAAGAAGAGCTCATTCCAATACTTCTCAAAGTATTCCATAAAATAGAAGAGGAGGGAACCCTCCCAAACTCATTCTATGAAGCCAATAACACCCTGATACCAAAACCAGACAGAGACACATCGAGGAAAGAAAATTTCAGACCAATATCTTTAATGAACATCAACGCAAAAATTTTCAACAGTATTTTAGCAAATTGCATCCAAAAATATATTAAAAATATAGTGTGCCATGATCAAGTGGGTTTTATCCCAGGAATGCAAGGTTGGTTCAACATCAGGAAATCAATAAATGTAATTCACCATATCAAACTTAAAGTCAAGAATCACATGATTATTTCAATAGGTGCAGAAAAAGCATTTGATAAAATACAGCACCCCTTCATGCTCAAAACACTAGAAAAAATAGGGATAGTGGGAACATTCCTTAACATTGTAAAGGCTATCTATGCTAAGCCCATGGCCAATATCATTCTAAATGGTGAAAAACTGAAAACATTCCCCCTAAAAACTGGAACAAGGCAGGGATGCCCTCTTTCACCACTTCTATTTAACATCGTCCTTGAAACTCTAGCCAGAGCAATTAGACGAACCAAAGAAATTAAAGGGATATGAATAGGAAAAGAAGAACTCAAACTATCCCTGTTCGCTGATGACATGATTATATATTCAGAGGAACCAGAAAATTCCACCAGAAAACTTTTAGAACTTGTAAATGAATTCAGTAAAGTAGCAGGTTACAAGATCAATGCTCATAAATCCAATGCATTTTTGTACATAAGTGATGAATCTTCAGAAAGAAAAGTTAGGAAAACTACCCCATTCACAATAGCCTTGAAAAAAATAAAATACTTGGGAATCAATCTAACAAAAGAGGTGAAAGACCTCTACAGTGAGAACTACAGAACACTAAAGAAAGAAATTAAAGAAAACCTTAGAAGATGGAAAGATCTCCCATGTTCTTGGATAGGCAGAATTAATATTGTCAAAATGGCCATACTACCTAATGTGCTATACAGATTCAGTGCAATTCCATTTAAAATTCCAATGATGTACCTTGCAGAAATAGAGCAAGCAATTATGAAATTCATCTGGAAGAATAAGAAACCCAGAATAGCTAAAGCAATCCTTAGCAGGAAGAGTGAAACAGGGGGTATTGCAATACCAGATCTTCAACTCCACTACAAAGCAATAGTAACAAAAATGGCATGATATTGGTACCAAAATAGAAAGATAGATCAATGGTACAGAATAGAGGACATGGACACAAACCCAAATAAATAAAATTTTCTCATACTAGACAAAGGTGCCAAATATGCAATGGAGAAAAGATAGCCTCTTCAACAAATGGTACTGGGAAAACTGGAAATCCATATGCAACAGTATGAAACTAAACCCCTATCTCTCACCCTGCACAAAACTCAACTCAAAATGGATCAAGGACCTCGGAATCAGACCAGAGACCCTGCATTTTACAGAATAAAAAGTAGGTCCAAATCTTCAACATGTCGGCTTAGGATCAGACTTCCTTATGGGACCCCCTTAGCACAAGAAATAAAAGCAAGAATCAATAAGTAGGATAGAGTCAAACTAAAAAGCTTTCAGTCAGCAAAGGAAACTATGAGTAATGTGAAGAGAGAGCCTACAGAGTGGGAGAATATCTTTGCCACTTGTACTACAGATAGAGCACTAATTTCCAGAATATATAAAGAACTCAGAAACTCTACACCAAGAATACAAATAACCCAATCAACAAATGGGCTAATGAAATGAACAGACACTTCACAGAAGAAGATGTACAAGCAATCAACAGATATATGAAAAAATATTCACCATCTTTAGTAATGAGAGAAATGCAAATCAAAACTACACTAAGATTCCATCTCACCCCAATTAGAATGGCGATTATCAAGAACACAAGCAACAATAGGTGTTGGCGAGGATGTGGGGGAAAAGGTACACTCATACATTGCTGGTGAGATTGCAAATTAGTGCAGCCACTCTGGAAAGCAGTGTGGAGATTCCTCAGAGAGCTTGGAATGGAACCACCATTTGACCCAGCTATCCCACTCCTTGGCCTATACCCAAAGGACTTAAAATCAGTATACTACAGCCACATCAATGTTCATTGCTGCTTAATTCACCATAGCCAGATTGTGGAACCTAGATGCCCTTCAGTTGATGAATGGATAAAGAAACTGTGGCATATATATACAATGGAATATTACTCCACCATAAAGAATGATAAAATTATGGCATTTGCAGGAAAATGGATGAAATTGGAGAATATCATGCTAAGTGGGATAAGCCAATCTCAAAAAACCAAAGGACAAATGATCTCACTGATAAGTGGGTGATGACATATAATGGGGGGTGGGAGGGTTTAGCGTTAGGGTTAGGGTTAAGTTTAGGGTTAGGGTTAGGGAGGGGGGCAAGGATGGAAGAAGAAAGGACTGTATAGAGGGAAAAGAAGGGTGGGTGGGGTTGGGAGGAAGGGGGAAAAATGGCAGAATGAATCAGACAAGATTGCCCTGTGTAAATTTATGATTACAGGAATGGTATGCCTTTACTCCATGTACAGAGAATCAAAATGTATCCCATTTGTTTACAATTAAAAAAAAAAAAAAAAGAAAAGAATATTGGTCTAAAATTTTCTTTCCTTGATGTGTCTTTTCCTGGTTTGGGTATGAGGGTGATATTAGCTTCAGAGAATGAGTTTAGTAGGGTACCCTCCTTTTCTATTTCCTGGAATACTTTGAAAAGTATTGGAATGAGATCTTCTTTGAAGGTCTTGTAGAACTCAGCTGAGAATCCGTCTGGTCCTGGGCTTTTCTTGGATGGTAGGTTTTTAATGGTTTCTTCTATTTCATTGCTTGATATTGATCTGTTTAAATTGTGTATGTCCTCCTGGTTCAGTTTGGGAGGAGGATATGTCTCTAGAAATTTGTCAATGTCTTCGGTAGATTCTGTTTTGTTGGAATACAGATTTTCAACGTAGCTTCTAATTATGTTATGTATCTCAGTGGTGTCTGTTGTGATATTTCCTTTTTCATCATGAATTTTAGTAATTTTAGTATCCTCTCTCCTTCTCTTTGTTAGTGTGGCTAAGGGTTTGTCTATTTTGTTTACTTTTTCAAGAAACCAACTTTTTGTTTTCTCAATTTTTTCGACTGTTTCTTTTGTTTCAATTGCATTAATTTGAGCTCTGATTTTAATTATTTCCCGTCTTCTACTACTTTTGCTGTTATTCTGTTCTTCTTTTCCTAGGGCTTTGAGCTGTAATGTTAGGTCATTTAGTTGTTGACTTTTCATTCACTTCTGGAATGCACTCTGTGCAATGAATTTTCCTCTTAGTCCTGCTTTCATAGGGTCCCAGAATTTTTGATGTTGTATCATCATTCTCATTGACCTCTAAGAATTTTTTTTATCTCCTTCCTGATGTTTTCTGTTATCCATGTTTCATTCAGTAGCATATTATTTAGTCTCCAGGAGTTGGAGTAATTTGTTTTTTATTTTGTCATTGATTTCTACTCTCAGTCCATTATGATCTGATAGAACACAAGGCACTATCTCTATTTTTTTGCATTTCCTAAGGGCTGCTTTGTGGCATAACATATGGTCTATTTTCGAGAAGGTTCCATGTGCTGCTGAGAAGAAAGTGAATCCACTCTTTGATGGATGGAACGTTCTATATATGTCTATTAAGTCTAGGTTATTGATTGTGTTATTGCGTTCTATGGTTTCTTTCGTTGGTTTTTGTTTGGAATATCTATCTAGTGGTGACAGCAGTGCGTTAAAGTCACCCAGAATTATTGTGTTATGGTCTGTGTGATTCCTGAAATTGAGAAGGATTTGTTTGATGAACAGGGATGCACCATTGTTTGGGGCATAAATATTTACTATCGTTATGTCTTCCTGATTTATGGTTCCCTTAAGCAGTATGCAATGTCCTTCTTTATCCCTTCTGACTAACTTTGGCTTTAAGTCCACTTTATCTGATATAAGGATGGAAACCCCCGCTTTTTTACTGAGTCCATGTGCATAGTAGGTTTTTTCCCATCCTTTCACCTTTAGTCTGTGGATGTCTTTTTCTATGAGATGAGGCTCTTGCAGGCAGCATATTGTTGGATCTTTCTTTTTAATCCATTCTTCCAGTCTGTGTCTTTTGATTGATGCGTTTAGGCCATTAACGTTCAGGATTATTATTGAGATATAATTTGTATTCCCAGTCATTTGGCTTATTTTTGGTTTTTAAGTTGGCTTGGTTTCTTCTTTGAGTGGTTTTTCTCTAAGGTAGCTCCTCCCTTTGTTGACCTACATTGTTGTTTTTCATTTCCTCCTCATGGAATATTTTGTTGAGAACATTCTGTAGTACAGGCTTTCTATTTGTAAATTCTTTTAACTTTTGTTTATCATGGAAAGATTTTATTTCATCTTCAAATCTGAAGGTTAGTTTTGCTGGGTACAGGATTCTTGGTTGGCAGCCATGTTCTTTCAGAGCTTGAAAAATGTTGTTCCAGGCCCTTCTAGCTTTTAGAGTCTGGATTGAGAAGTCGGCTGCTATCTGTATTGGTTTCCCCCTGAATGTAATCTGATGCTTTTCTCTCGCAGCCTTCGAAATTGTATCTTTATTTTGAATGTTAGGCATTTTCATTATAATGTGCCTTGGTGTGGATCTGTTGTGATTCTGTGCATTTGGTGTTCTGTAAGCCTCTTGTATTTGATTTTCCATTTCATTCTTCAGGTTTGGGAAATTTTCTGATACTGTTTCATTGAATAGGTTGTTCATTCCTTTGGTTTGTATCTCTGTGCCTTCCTCAATCCCAAGAATTCTTAAATTTGGTCTTTTCATGATGTCCCATAGTTCTTGGAGATTCTATTCATGATTTCTTACCATCTTCTCTGTTTGGGCAACTTTATTTTCAAGATTAAATATCTTGTCTTCATTGTCTGAGGTTTGTCTTCCAAGTGGTCTAGTCTTTTGGTGATGCTTTCTATTGAGTTTTTTATTTGGTTTATTGTTTACTTCATTTCAAGGATTTCCATTTGTTTTTTTTTTGGAGAATCTCTATCTTTTGGTTGAAATGATCTTTTGCTTCCTGCAGTTGCTCTTTCAACTGCTTATTGGTATTATCATTCATTGCCTGCTTTTGCTCCCTTCACTCATCCTTTGCTTCGCAAATCATCTTAATTATGTATAATCTGAAGTCCTTTTCTGACATTTCTTCTACCATACTGTTAGTGGATTCCATTAATATAGAATCTAGATTTGTTTGGATCATTTTCTTCCCTTGTTTTTTCATGTTGTTCATGTATCTTCCCCTCTAGCAGTGCAGATCTGGGGTATTGCAGATTTCCCCATATAGGCTTATAGTGGCCCTATAGGTTTCCAAAACCTTTTCTTTAAGGGGAGATCAATATTAGCAGTGCCCAATTCAGACACTATGCAATCCTAGACGAAATAGCCCCTATGAGGACAATAACAAAATTGTCATAATAAACAGAATGAGTTCAAGTATTATCTTCAATAAAACAAACAGATTTGCAATAAGGTCTGCAGTTTCTAGTGGAGGACAAAGAGGATGCAGAGGGATGTAGAATGTGGCTGTTAATGGGATAATAAAAGATTTTACAGAAGTTCTAGAACATAGAAAGGATGAGAGTGTCATCAAAAGAAATTGGATGTTAGCATGCAAAAAAGGGAGAAAGAAACTCTGAGGGAACAGGTAAACAAAAGGAAAAGAGAGCAAGAAAAGTAAAGAAATAAAAACTTAAATTTTTCTATAAGGAGAAAAAAGAAAACCTGCAGTATAACAGTCATATAGTAATGAAACCTCCCAGTATTCAGTAGCCTGATGCATGAGAGGTACCTGACAATGAGCTTCAAGCCTCCAGCAGGCGTCTCAGGATGGAATTTGCCCCACCTAAAGATTGGAGCTATGGCTTCCAGGATTATCCAAGATGGCCGCTCTGGCTTCGAAATGTGTTGGCAAATGGGGAGCTGCAGCTCAGGGTCTGGACGTGGTCAGCTGGAGGTCCTGGAGGCGGGATGCGGTTGGTCAGGCAGGGGTCCTAGAGGTCTGGTGTGTTTGGTGTGGTTGTGGGATCCTGGAGGCCGAGTGCAATCATTCGGTCTGGGGTCCCAGTGACAGGTCTCAGTCGTTGGTCTGGGGGTCCTGGCGGCAGGGAGCAGTCAGTGGATGTGAGTGTCCCAGAGGCACGGAGTGATCGGTGATCGGTCGGGCTGAGGGATCCTGGAGATGTGGCTCATCAGTCCAGCCAGGGGTCCTCCAGGGTTTGGCTGTTGTCTCAAAATGGCGGCAGCCACGTGCAATCAAACCTGCAAGTACTGTCACAGTGAACTTCCAGGCAACATCAGGCAGCTCGTCCTCCACTGGCGGTTGGCGATCAGTTTGCTGACTGTTGTTGGATGATCGGGAGGTGAACCTCGTGCTTTGGGTGATGGATAGGTGTAAGGCAGGCGATGGACCGGCCAGAGGCAGGCAAATGGTGGATGATAGGCGCTTGACAGTGAGCAATCTGCCTGTATAAGCCTTTTGAGAGATGTTTGCCTGCTTTTGCTTTTGCTAATTTGAAAAATGGAACACTCAAAAACCAGGATATTAGTAGAGGACTGCAAGAGTAGTCAGTTTCACAGGAAATATGGCCATCTTTTTACAGAATCATTCTTCTGATTCTTAACTTGAAATGTATGTTTTGAGGATATATATGAGGACCTCCTTGATGGAGTTTCCTGCCTAATTATGTATCTTTTTCTAGCAACTTCCATTTCTTGTTATTTGAACATCTATAATTATCTATACAAATCTTAAAATGATTTTTAAAAATTCATATTTTCTCATAAAATTGTGTGCTTACTGTACCAAGATGTTGAAACAAATTTCTTATTGGGTTACATGGAAGTTTCTTTTATTTGGTTCTAATATTTTTCTTTGTATCTTTTCTTACCAGACTTCTTACATAAAATGTTACCAGGGAAATTTTTCCTCCTTAACTCTCTGTGTTCTGGCTTCTGTTCTCACCATTTCTCTCTCTCTCCCTCTCTCTCCCTCTCCCTCTCCCTCTCCCTCTCCCCCTCCCTCTCCCCCTCTCTCCCTCTCTCCCTCTCTCTCCCTCTCCCTCTCCCTCTCCCTCTCTCTCTCTCACACACACACACGCTCACACACTCACACACACAAAGTGGTTTTTTAAAGGTTACCACTCAACTTCACCATAACTATCTTATTTGCAATGCTTTTGACCTCAGCATTTAAGATCATTGATTTCTTCTTTTCAATTAAATTCTTCCACCCTAACTTCTATAGCATTGTACTGTTTATTTACTTTTAACTCCTACCTATTTCTAACATCTCTGTTTTCTGACTGTGGGGTTTCCATGTGGGTGAATTTTTATGTCTCTGTGACTGGGTCTTTATATCTTTACCTTTATCCTTTGTTATTTCCACAGAGAATCCACAGGTCCATTCAGCATTTACTTTTTCATTGATTCTCTTTTTTACCGATTGTCTTCTTGGCTTGGTGTCAGGGCAACACAACTTCAGTTAGTTTCTTTGCTTTGACCTCTTTCTTATTTCTGCTTATAATGCATAATATTGAACTTGTTAGAGGATGTTTTAGAGTATACTACTACTGCTAGAAAGTAGAGAAATTATTTCTGTTGTTTTTATGTGAATACTTATACCCAGGGCCAATAGCCCTTACCTTATACCAACCAACCTTTTGCAGTCAAGCTTAGTTTTCCCTGAGCTTTCTTCTTCCCCCTATTTCTGGCATCCAGATATATACATCTATTGCTTATTTTTGCTCTAATACCTAGATTCATATCAGATCTCTTTCTGTTATATTGCTATCACAAGGCCAAGTTAAATAATATCTCTAAGACTTTTTTAAATAGTGATTTTGCTTTTGATTTTTTTTTTTTTTCATTTTGTGACTTTGCTTAGTATTTATTACTTTGGATTGTCCCTATTAGCATTCATTTACCACAAGATTAAAATGTTTCTCCAGTTTTGTGTTTTCTTTCCCAACTTTTTTGAAAACTATTTATGGATAGATATGATGTTTTGGCTCTTCAATGTATACATAGAATATGTTTCAGTAATGTTTATACGTTCACATTTACTTGGCGAATAGGTTCGAAGTATATTAAAAGCCATATTTAAATGTTTTTGTTAAATGTAATTTTAAGTGTTAGGTAAGCATGCTCTGCTTTACTTACAAAGGTCTTACATATTTAAAGGTCATAGAACAGAATCACATGAAGTGTATACTCTAAGCTTGTTTCAAAACTTGCCAAGTAAGACCAGATTTTTCCATATTTAAAAGAATGTAGTAACATTTTGAAGTTTTTTGTCACATTAATTTATGCTTCATTTTTAATTAACAAAAATACTGTTTCTCTATTGTTGATTATTATATGCTTTTGACCATGTTAATTAATTTGCTCAAATTTTAGGTATTTGCTTTTTTTAAAGTTAAGCATTGAAATCTAGTTTTTATTTTGAGGATAGTATAGAAATTTGGGCTTTATAAGATAAACTGTGAGAGCTCTTTGTTTAATCCCTAGGCTCCCTTTTTTGGCAGTGGAGGGGCTGTAGCTCCATCATCTTGTTCTTCTCGAGGGCAGTATGAACATTACCATGCCATTTTTGATCAAATGCAACAACAAAGAGCAGAAGAAAATGAAGTGAAATGGAAAGGAGAAATACGTAGTCGAGGACTTCCAGAAAGGTACGACTATGTTCTGCAGAAATTGCTTATGCTTTACTTCAGAGAAAGCAATGAAAGTCACTGTGCATATTTATCTACAGAAGAATTCCACCTGGAGTTCGTCCAGGATTTCCTAATGGGGCTGCAGGTCATCACCATTTCCCTGATGCTGATGCTATTAGAAAAACTTTGAAAAGATTGAAGGCCGTGTCTAAACAAGCCAATGCAAACAGGTTGGACTGTGATGATCCATGAATTCATCCTTGTGTGTGATTTTGTCTTTTGTCCCAACTTAGTACCTTCACTTGTTGATTGCTTTCTCCATTGTTTACATGGAATATTTTTTTGTTTCCTGGATGCAGTAATTTTCTCAGATATGAAATTGGTCTGTGATTATATTATGACAAACACGTAGCTCTTCAGTTCAGCCTGATTTTTGTGGCTTATTTGTATGAACATACTATTTAAAGGAACATGTGATAACTTTCAGCCAACATATGGTTGTAATAATTTCAACCTCTTTGCTTTGAGTAAATCAGAATATAAATTTAAATGTAATCACACTTTATGCAAAACTCAACGCATTTTTTTTTTGTCTTTTGCACATCCCTGAGAAGTAGACTTTTCTCTTTGTTGTCTTATCTTAGCATGTTCCTCTTCATCCATCTCTGATTTGTGATTCTTTTCACCAGATTTTCCTATCCTTCTATTGAGTTAATTAAATAATGGTAACTAACATAGCTAAAATTCACACAGTTCTTTTTTCTTAAGTATGCATGTGTGTTTTCTTAGGTAGTTCCATTTCACTTATAAAACATAGTGATGAGTTATGGAAGAACAGGTAATGTTTTGTGAAATTTTAGTTACATCATCTTGCATTCTTAAGGAGTTATTATGGTCCTCCCATTATAAAAGATGATTAAAGTGTACTTGAGCAAATTTTAAAACTAAATGTAATTGAGTATAATAAATAATTGAGTAAGTGTAAAATAACATTATGAGTACGTTGCATATTATATACAGAAACCTGAATTGTGAAACTAATTATAGTTCCCTTTGCATTTTTAGAATGGAAGGCTACAAACTCACATATGTGCTTATTTTTGCTGAATGATGAAGCAAATTTTCTGTGAGGTTTTTATCTTCCTGTATTGTTGATCTTTCTAGTATATATACATTCTTAATAAACTTTATTTTTAGAGCAATTTTAGGTTTGCAGCAAAATTGAGTGGAAAAATTTGGAGTTCCCATACACCCCTTCTCTGCACATGCGCAACCTCTCTGTTGCCATCCTAGCCAGAGTGAAAACATTTGTTACCATCAGTAAGCCCACACTGACCCATTACCACCCAAAGTTCATCTTTTATTTTAGGGCTCACTCTTGTTGCACTGTGGGTTTTGACAAAAGTATAATAGAATGTGTTCACAATTGTGATATTATATTTTTAAATGTTACTACTCTCAAAATCCTCTGTGCTCTACCTACTTTTACCTCTCTCCCTCCCTTCTAACCTCTGGTAATCTTGTAATTATTTTGCTGTCCCTGTAGTTTTACTTTTTCTAGAATGTTATCTAGTTGGAATCATATATGCAGCCTTTTCAGGTTGGTTTCTCTCATTTAGTAATATTCACTTAAGGTATCTTTTTATGACTTAATAGCTCATTTCTTTTTTGGGGGGTAGGTCACTGGGGATTGAACTCAGGAGCACTCAACCACTGAGCCAGATCCCCAGCCCTATTTTGTATTTTATTTAGAAACAGGGTCTCCCTTAGTTGCTTAGCACCTCGCTTTTGCTTAGGCTGGCTTTTTTACTCATGCTCTTCCTGCTTCAGCCTCCTGAGCCGCTGGGATTACAAGCATGCACTACTGCACCTGGCCTTAATAGCTCATTTCGTACTATAACTAAATGATACTTCATTGTATGGATTCACAGTTTATCCATTAACTTACTAAAGAATATCTTCATTGCATACAAAAGTTGCAATTGTGAATAAGTCTGCTACAAATATCTGCATGCAAGTTTTTGTGTGGACATAATTTCTCAAATCATTTGGATAAATACATCAAGGATCAGATTGCTGTATCCTATGTTAAGAATACATTTAGGGATAGGGACATAGTTCAGATGGTAGAGTGCTTGCCTCAAATGCACAAGGCCCGGGGTTCAATCCCCAGTACCCCCCCCCCACACACACACAAAGAGTACATTTAGTTTTAGAAGAAACAACCAAAGTTTCTTCCAAAGTGGTTGTCCCATTTTGCTTTCCCAGAAGCAGTGAATGAAAGTTTTTTTTTTTTTTTTTTTTTTTTTTGCTCCACATTGTCTGTAGCATTTGGTGTTGTCCCTGTTTTGGATTTTGGTCATTTTAATTGGTGTATTATAGTATCTCTGGTGTTTTAATTATAATTCCCTAATGACATATGATGTTGAACATCTTTTCACATACTTCTTGCCATCTGTGTATCTTTTTTAGTGAGTTTTCTGTTAAGGTTTTTTGCCCATTTTTTAAATTGGGTTGTTCATTTTCTTTTTGTTGAGTTTTAAGAGTTCTTTGTGTATTTTGGATAATTCTTTATCAGATCAGATCATCGTTATCATCTCCTCCTCCTCCTCCTCCCCCTCTTTCTTCTCCTCATTTTGCAGTGCTAGGCATTGAACTTAGGGCCTTGGGCATGCTAGGCAAGCACTCTACCTCTGAGGTATGTCCCACTCCAGATAATGTCTCTTGCGGATATTTTCCTCCAGTATGTGGCTTGTGTTCTTATTCTTTGGTATTATCTTTCACAGAGCAGAATTTGTAATTTTAATGAAGTCCCTCTTACCATTTTTTTCATGGGTTGTGCCTTTTAGCCTTGTATCTAAGAAGTTATCACCATAGCCAAGTTCATCTAGGTTTTCTCCTGAGTATCTTCTAGAAATCTTATGCTTTTGTCTTTAAGACAATAATTCATTTTGAGTTAATTTTTATGAAGGTTATAAGGTTTGTGTTTTTAGATTCATTTTTTTTGCCTGTGGATGTTCAGTTGATCCATAGCAGTTCTTTTTTTTTTTTAATTTTAATTAAAAATCATAAATTTACATAGGGCAATGTTGTTTGATTCATTCTGTTATTTTTTCCCTTTCCCCCTCCCCTCCCACCCCTCTTTTCCCTCTATACATTCCTTTCTTCCTCTATTCTTACCACCCTCCTTATCCCTAACCCTAAACCTAACCCTAACCCTAACACTAACACCAACACCTCCTACCTCCCCGCCATATGTCCTCATCCGCCTATCAGTGACATCATTCGTCCTTTAGTTTTTTTAGATTGGCTTATCTCACTTAGCATGATATCCTCCAATTTCATACATTTGCCTGCGAATGCCATAATTTTGTCATTCCTCATGGCAGAGTAATATTCCATTGTATATATATGCCACAGTTTCTTTATCCATTCATCAACTGAAGGGCATCTGGGTTGGTTCCACAATCTGGCTATGGTGAATTGAGCAGCTATGAACATTGATGTGGCTGTATCTCTGTAGTATGCTGATTTTAAGTCCTTTGGGTATAGGCCAAGGAGTGGGATAGCTGGGTCAAATGGTGGTTCCATTCCAAGCTTTCTGAGGAATCTCCATACTGTTTTCCAGAGTGGCTGCACTAGTTTGCAACCCCACCAGCAATGTATGAGTGTACCTTTTCCCCCACATCCTCGCCAACACCTATTGTTGCTTGTGTTCTTGATAATCGCCATTCTAATTGGGGTGAGATGAAATCTTAGGGTAGTTTTGATTTGCATTTCTCTTATTACTAGAGATGTTGAACATTTTTTCATATATCTGTTGATTGCTTGCACATCTTCTGTGAAGTGTCTGTTCATTTCCTTAGCCCATTTGTTGATTGGATTATTTGTATTCTTGGTGTAGAGTTTTTTGAGTTCTTTATAGATTCGGGATATTAGCGCTCTATCTGAAGTATGAGTGGCAAAGATATTCTCCCACTCTGTAGGCGCTCTCTTCACATTACTGATAGTTTCCTTTGCTGAGAGAAAGCTTTTTAGTTTGAATCTATCCCAGTTGTTGATTCTTGCTTTTATTTCTTGTGCTATGGGAGTCCTGTTAAGGAAGTCTGCTCCTAAGCCAACAAGTTGAAAGTTTGGACCTACTTTTTCTTCTATAAGATGCAGGGTCTCTGGTCTGATTCCGAGGTCCTTGATCCATTGTGAGTTGAGTTTTGTGCAGGGTGAGAGATAGGGGTTTAATTTTATTCTGTTGCATATGGTTTCCCAGTTTTCCCAGCACCATTTGTTGAAGAGGCTATCTTTTCTCCATTGCATATTTTTGGCCCCTTTGTCTAGTATGAGAAAATTGTATTTATTTGGGTTTGTGTCCATGTCCTCTATTCTGTACCATTGATCTACCTGTCTATTTTGGTACTAATACCATGCCGTTTTTGTTACTATTGCTTTGTAATAGAGTTGAAGATCTGGTATTGCAATATCCCCTGCTTCGATCTTTCTACTGAGGATTGCTTTAGCTATTCTGGGTTTCTTATTCTCCCAGATGAATTTCATAATTGCTTGCTCTATTTCTGTAAGGTACATCATTGGGATTTTAATTGGAATTGCATTGAATCTATATAGCACTTTTGGTAGTATGGCCATTTTGACAATATTAATTCTTCCTATCCATGAACATGGGAGATCTTTCCATCTTCTAAGGTTTTCTTTAATTTCTTTCTTTAGTGTTCTGTAGTTCTCATTGTAGAGGTCTTTCACCTCTTTTGTGAGATTGATTCCCAAGTATTTTATTTTTTTTGATGCTATTGTGAATGGGGTAGTTTTCCTAATTTCTCTTTCTGAAGATTCATCACTTACGTATAGAAATGCATTGGATTTATGAGCATTGATCTTGTAACCTGCTACTTTACTGAATTCACTTATGAGTTCTAAGAGTTTTCTGGTGGAATTTCCTGGTTCCTCTCAATATATAATCATGTCATCAGCGAACAGGGATAGTTTGAGTTCTTCTTTTCCAATTCGTATCCCTTTAATTTCTTTGGTTTGTCTAATTGCTCTGGCCAGAGTCTCAAGAACGATGTTGAATAGAAGTGGTGAAAGAGGGCATCCCTGCCTTGTTCCAGTTTTTAGGGGGAATGCTTTCAGTTTTTCACCATTTAGAATGATATTGGCCATGGGCTTAGCGTAGATGGCCTTCACAATGTTAAGGAATGTTCCCACTACCCCAATTTTTTCTAGTGTTTTGAGCATGAAGGGGTGCTGTATTTTATCAAATGCTTTTTCTGCATCTATTGAAATAATCATGTGATTCTTGACTTTAAGTCTATTGATATGGTGAATTACATTTATTGATTTCCTGATGTTGAACCAACCTTGCATCCCTGGGATGAAACCCACTTGATCGTGGTATACTATCTTTTTAATATGTTTTTGTATGCGATTTGTTAAAATTTTGTTGAGAATTTTTGCATCAATGTTCATTAAGGATATTGGTCTGAAATTTTCTTTCCTTGATGAGTCTCTGTCTGGTTTAGGTATCAGGGTGATATTGGTTTCATAGAATGAGTTTGGGAAGGTTCCCTCCTCTTCTATTTTATGGAATACTTTGAGAAATATTGGAATGAGCTCTTCTTTAAAGGTTTTGTAGAACTCGGCTGAGAACCCATCTGGTCCCGGACTTTTCTTTGTTGGTAGGCTTTTGATGTACTTGAAATTGGTCTATTTAAATTGTGTATGTCCTCCTCGTTCAGTTTAGGCAATTCATATGTCTCTAGAAATCTGTTGATGTCTTCGAAATTTTCTATTTTGTTGGAGTATAGATTTTCAAAGTAGCTTCTAATTATGTTTTGTATTTCAATCATGTGTGTTGTGATATTTCCTTGTTCATTCCGAATTCTAGTGATTTGGGTTTTCTCTCTTCTTCTCTTTGTTAGTGTGGCTAAAGGTTTATCAATTGTATTTTTTTGAAGAACCAACTATTTATTTTGTCAATTTTTTGTATTGTTTCTTTTGTTTCAATTTCATTGATTTCAGCTCTGAGTTTAACTATTTCCTGTCTTCTACTACTTTTGGTGCCGGTCTGTTCTTCTTTTTCTAGGGCTTTGAGCTGTAGTGTTAGGTCGTTTATTTGTTGAGTCTTACTTCTTTTATTAAATGCGCTCCATGAAATAAATTTCCCTCTAAGTACTGCTTTCATAGTGTCCCAGAGATTTTGATATGATGTTTCTTTGTTATCATTTACTTCTAAGAATTTTTTAATTTTCCTCCTGATGTCTTCTGTTATCCATTCATCGTATAATAGTGTATTATTTAATCTCCAAGTATTGGAGAAGTTTCTGTGTTTTACTCTTTCATTTATTTCTAATTTCAATCCATTATGATCTGATAGAGTACAAGGTAGTATCTCTATCTTCTTGTATTTGCTAACAGTAGCTTTGTGGCATAAAACATGGTCTATTTTAGAGAAGGATCTATGTGCTGCTGAGAAGAAAGTGTATTCATTCTTTGTTGGATGGTATATTCTATATAAGTCGGTTAGGTCTAAATTGTTGATTGTGTTATTGAGATCTATGGTTTCTTTATTCAATTTTTGTTTGGACGATCTATCCACCGGTGAGAGAGGTGTGTTAAAATCACCTCGTATTATGTGTTGTGGTCTATTTGATTTCTGGAATTGAGAAGGATTTGTTTGACGTATATGGATGAGCCAATGTTCGGGGCATAGATATTTATGATTGTTATGTCTTGCTGATTTATGCTTCCCTTAAGCAGTATGTAATGTCCTTCTTTATCCCTTCTGACTAGTTTTGGCTTGAAGTCCACATTATCTGAAATGAGGGTGGATACTCCAGCTTTTTTGCTGTGTCCGTGTGCATGGTATGTTTTTTCCCATCCTTTCACCTTTAGTCTATGGGTATCTCTTTCTCTGAGATGGGTCTCTTGCAGGCAGCATATTGTTGGATTTTTCTTTTTAATCCAATCTGCCAGTCTATGTCTTTTGATTGATGAGTTCAGCCATTAACATTCCCAGTTATTATTGTGATATGATTTGTGTTCCTAGTCATTGGACTCATTTTTGTTTTTTGACATGATTTGGTTTCTCCTTTATTTGGCTATTCCTTTAGGCTAGTTCCTCCCATTGCTGATTTACATCGTTGTTTTTCATCTCTTCCTCATGGAATATTTTGCTGAGCATGTTCTGTAATGCTGGCTTTCTTTTTGTAAATTCCTTTAGCTTTTGTTTATCATGGAAGGATCTTATCTCATCGTCAAATCTGAAAGTAAGTTTTGCTGGGTATAAAATTCTTGGTTGGCATCCATTTTCTTTCAGGGCTTGGTAAATGTTGTTCCAGGCCCTTCTAGCTTTTAGGGTCTGGCTTGAAAAATCTGCTGATATTCTTATTGGTTTCCCCCTGAATGTAATCTGATTCTTTTCTCCCATGGCCTTTAAAATTCTGTCTTTATTTTGAATGTTAGGTATTTTCATAATAATGTGCCTTGGTGTAGGTCTTTGTAATTTTGCATGTTTGGAGTCCTATAAGCCTCTTGTACTTGGTTTTCCATTTCATTCTTCAGATTTGGGAAATTTTCTGATATTATTTCATTGAATAGATTGTTCATTCCTTTGGTTTGTTTCTCTAAGCCTTCCTCAATCCCAATAATTCTTAAATTTGGCCTTTTCATGATATCCCATAATTCTTGTAGATTCTGTTCATGATTTCTTACCATCTTCTGTTTGGTCAACCTTGTTTTCAAGATTAAATATTTTGTCTTCAATATCTGAGGTTCTGTCTTCCAGGTGATCTATCCTATTGGTTATGCTTTCTATGGCGTTTTTAACTTGGTTTATTGTTTCCTTCATTTCAAGGATTTCTGTTTGTTTGTTTTTTTTTTTTTTTCAGTATCTCTAACTCTTTATTGAAATGCTCTTTTGCTTCCCTTATTTGCTCTTTTAACTGTTGATTGGTGCTGTCATTTAATGCCTGCATTTGTTCTTTCATCTCCTTGTTTGCTTCCCTGATTGTTTTAATTATGTACATTCTGAACTCCCTTTCGGACATTTCTTCTGCTGTGCTGTCATTGGGTTTTATTGATATAGTATCTCGGTTTGTTTCGGACATTTTCTTCCCTTGTTTTCTCATATTGATCAGATGTCAGTGGGACTCTGTGATATTGTAGATTTCCTCTATTGGCTTATAGTGTCCCTGTAGATTTCCAGTGTATCACTTACCAGCCTTCAGTAGCCAGAAGTCTTGGATTAATTTGATAATGCAGTGCTTCCGAAGAACGGTGCCCCTAGCCCGCTACTGGTTCCAGGGAGAGAGACCTGGAGAGGTCTCTTGCTGCCCACCCCTGGTCCCAGAGGCTGATTGTAGGTCGGAGGTCTCCACTGGCTTGTGGACTTGTGGCTGGCTCTGTGTAGACAGGCTGTCACTGGGCAGTTTGCCCCAAGAAGCTAGCCTAGAGAGGCGCTTCCTGCCAGAGGGGGCTGGGCTGCTTGGGGAAGTCCCTGGCGCCCTGTGCTGGTCACTGAAGCAACCTGCGGGCAGGCCAGAGCTGGCAACGGGGCGGGCCGGAGCTGGCCGTGCTGCTTCTGTGCAGAAGGGCTCTCACTGGAGGATCTGCCAGTTACCTCCACAATGAAGCGACCTGACTCACCCGTCAGCTCGCTCCATGACTATGACCAACCAGTGATGGCAGCAACCTAGGTGCAGGGATTGCATTCTATATATTTTTGTCATTAGGTCTCAGTCTTTATGGAGAGTTGTGCCCCCAGGCCGTGGACTTTACCAATGATTTTTCAGGTTTTTATGCCCTGAAGTAGGACAGGATGGCTGGAAAGGGCTGGGGTTGAATGTTTTTTCCCCCCTTTGGAAGGGCAGAGATGAGTAGAGTTGACCATTTCCCCTCCCCTGTATAAGTTAATCTGATAAATATCTTCTGAGGGCAGACAGTGTTACAAAGATCACTGCTCTGCCATGTTTAAGAATGGTTGCTTTTTCCTTCCTTCTGCTATAAATAAAAGGGGGGTTTGCTCTGACATTTACTTTGAGGAAGTGGTGGAGTTTCTAGAAGTAAGTCATAAAAGTGTGAAAGTCCTCCTATATTGGAGCCCCCTGGAGTTTTTGTTTGTTTGTTTGTTTTTGTTTTTGTTACCAGAGATTGACCTGGGTTGCTAACCACTGAGCCACATCCCAAGCCCCTTTTTTTGTGGGGGGCAGTCTCTGTAAATTTCTGAGGCTGGTCTTGAACTTGTGATCCTCCTACCTCAGCCTCCCAGGCTGCTGGGATTACAGGCTTGTGCCCACCACTTCTGGCTTCCTTGGATTTTTTTGTCTCTCAGACTTTTTAATATGGAACCTTGAGCATTTATAGTTAATGTTTTTCTGTTCTGACATGGTTTCCCATGGAGGTTTCTACTCCAATAAGTCATGGTTCTCTGAATCTGCCTATCTCTTCAGTTTTGAGGCAGCAATTTGCCCTTTTACTCTAACTTCTCTGATGGAGCTAAGAAGAGTAATTGATTTTTCAATTTCTTGAGCTTTTTATTTGTTGGTAGGACAGAGTGATTACTTCTAATCTTCCATGCCATACTAGAAACCTGGAGATGTGGCATGAATTTATCATCCAAATAAAAGTTTCAGAGGCTTGTTCTCTCTAAAATTAATCTTTGCAAATTGTAGCCCCACAATAACATACGGATTCTCTTATAGGCTTATGTACTTCCAGGTCATTGTCTTACTAATACCTTTTTCTACATTTCTAGGAGTGGGAAGGTAATAGAAATGGACTTTTTTTTATTTCTTTGTACGTGCTTTTCCTCTTACTTAGTATTCCTTTGCCTCTGCTGTTTTTGCCTGGCTAATGTCTACTCATTATTCTGGCCTTGGTTTAGTTTGGGTCATTTATTCTGTTTGTAAATTAAAAATTAAATTAGGGACTTAATGGAGGATATCCAACTTCTAATTTTGTCATGTAAACTGAAACTGTAAAAGTTATTATCCTTAATTTACAACCTTTGATAAGATTGACCATTTCAGTGTAAAAAAGTACAATGATATAATCTTAATATACAAATAATACTTTTGAATTGAATAAATTTGAATTTATACAAATTATATAGTTTATATTATTGAGAGTTGTTGAAATTTAGTTATGAACTAGCACTAGTCAAAGTTCCAAGAGTGGTTTCTGTACCTGATGTTCTAAGTCTGAGTTAATTGGTCCTCCCTGAGGCTCTCATGTTTTTAGTGTGCTTTCATATAGTAGAAATAAAGCTGTTGGAAGAGTCTTTGAAGCAGTGAGTTTTGCATCCTCTCCCTTGATCCTTTTTCAGATAGCATTGCCCAAAGGGATTTGTCTGGTGTCCTTCATCATTCTCACCATTACCACTATTATTATCCTAAGATGGTTTTCAAGTAATATATTAATAATGATCAGATTTCAGCCAAACCTTTATCTTTTCCAGCAGACCATTCTGTTTCATTAGGGTGAGTGTAACAGTTTTTTTTTTTTTTTGTTTTGTTTTGTTTTTTTTTTTTCACTTTGTTGGTTTTACCTTTTAATATTAAGAAGTCAAAAATTTTTTTCTCGTATCATTGTGGAGTTAATATTCCAATAGGTTAATTTTGGAAAAAATAATATCATACATTAGCAAGCTGAAACATATCAAAAATATTTGCTTCTTCCTGAAAACTTATAAATGAAAAAGTAGAAAATCCTTCAAACTAGTTCATTATTTTCTTGCTATAAAATATCCTTATCACTCATACCTTGTAATAATTGGTAAGAAAATGATTAACTATATATGTATATGATTTTTTATCTCATACTTACTAATATTTATTGTCTCATATATACATACACAGTGTAATTCTTTTTGACTGTCATGGATCAGTAATTTTCACTACTCTAAACTTAAGCTATTGTCTTGTTCCTTAGTATTTTGTTTTATTCAGAGGCATTTTATCTTATTTTTCATTCTCTCATCCTCAAGTTTCCTTTTAATATTATTTTCTTTGCCAAGTTCAAGAATGTTCATGTGTTTCTCTTTTTAAAATGTCATTATCTGACTACTTTGTCATTACTCTTAGAATTCTTAGCCAAATGTTCATTTAAGTTGAGCATGCCTAATCTGAAAATCCAAAATCTGAAATGACCCCAAATCTGAAACTTTTGTGGGGAGTGGGGGGTGGGTGGGTAGGTTACTGGGGATTGAACTCAGGGGTACCCAACCACTGAACCACATCCCCAGCCCTACTTCGTATGTTATTTAGAGACAGGGTCTCACTGAGTTGCTGAGGCTAGCTTTCAACTCATGATCCTCCTGTCTTAGCTCCCTGAGCTGTTGAGATTACAGGCATGTACCACCGCACCTGGCTTTTTTAAGTGCCAACATGATGTTACAAGTGTAAAACTCCAAAGCTGACATCATGTGACAAGTCACAGACACACTAAAAAAATTGTATGCAGTTATCTTCAGACTATGTGTATAAAGAATATCCGAAACAAATGCATTTGTATTTAGACTTGGATCTTATTCCAAACATCTCATGTATAAACTAATATTCCAAATTTGAAAAGATCCAATATCTGAAACATTTCTCTTACCAGACATTTCAGATAAGGACTACTCAACCTGTACCTCTTTTTTCTCTCCCTTTTGTCCAAGGAAAAAGAAAATCCAAAGGAAAGACATAAGTGACTTTTTAATCTTGTTTTTCTGTTTGCCAAAGTGATACAAGATAGTTCTAAAAAAATTGGAATGTGTAGGGAAGATATTAGGAAATAAGCAAGAATATCATTCCTGACCTCTACAGAGACAACCACTGAAGGACTTTGGTCTGTTTATTTGCATTCTTTTTTATGTGTTTCTCCCCCATAGTGGAAATCAAATTATATGTTATTTTGTATCTTTTTAAATTTAGCATTCAGGTTACCATATTTATTTCTCTTGTTAAAAATTGTTTTCAAGGTATTAATTTCTGTGTAAGATCCCAGTTTCTGAAGGTACTGTGAATTAGCTAACAAATCCCCTAGTATAACAAGTTGAAGATATTTCACTTTTTGAATATTTTTCTGCCTTATTTTATTCTTCAATTTTCATTACTTCTCTGTAATAGAATATTAGAAGTATGGTCATTGGATTAGAGAATTGGTTCAATTATGTTCTTAATGAAGATTCTAGAAAGAAATGTTGCTATATGTGTCCGTTTATGCTCAATCTAACCATTTATGTATGATAGTGCCCACTTTGTTACCATCCGACCAGTACGAAAAACTTTTTAGGAACTAAAGTTTTTTGAAAGTATGAAATTTAAATGCAAAGTAGAACAGAAAATGAAGTTTTCTTTGCAGTCTGTACATGTTACACAGTAGAATAATGACAAACCAGACACCTGTTAAGAATAGTGAATAGTGATGATGGGAATGATGATAATAGTAAAAAACAGCAGCTCTTTAATCAGGCACCCAAGGCAGGACCTGTTCTATGTAATTTATATATATATAGCCAATACTGATTATGCATGGATTTCATGTCTGTGAATTTGCTTACTAGCTAAAATTTTTTTCTAACCCTAAAATCAGTGCTCACAGAACTTTCATAGTCATTTGGGCATGTGCAGAACTTCAGTAAACTTGAATGACCCAGTTCTCATGTTCCCAGTTAAGGTTTACCTAACACGGTGTACTCAGCCTCCTTGTTTCAGCTCTCATACGAAAACAATTGTCCTTTTTGTCATCTGCTTAGTACACAAGTGGAAAAATTGGGTGGCTTATCACATAGAAGAGGAATTAGACTTCTTTGTATTTCTTCAAGGTAGAATAAATATGACTAAAGAAGATGAGAAATAGGTTTCAATCTTTATGAAGACTATTCAGGACCTTTATGGAATTTAATGTTCAAACTGGAAACATTAACCAGAGGTTTAAATGACAGTGAGTTCAGGATATTTAGATGGGAATATGGGAATACTTTATTCAATGTAAAGTTGGACTGGTTAATACCTAAGGTTTCCTCCAATCTGAGTATTATGACTCTTTGATCTTTGTTTTTTTTTTTAAAAAACCCAATCTTGCTAGTTTGCCCAGGCTGGCTTTAACTCCCGGATAGAAGCAATCCTCCTTCCTCAGCCTTCCAAATAGCTGTGATGACAGGTGTATGCCACAACATCCAACATCTTTTCTACTTTTTGTGGCCATTTTTCCATACTATCACAATTGGTTCCTGTTGTAATTTTTATGCCATTGTCATTCCTGGTCATTTCTTTTCCTTGATTCAAGCTGAATCAGCAAACTGAAATCTGCAGTCATTTAGGATTCTTAGAATTATCTTCCCTCACAATTTCAGATCCCTTACATTTACTTATTCCTTCTTTGTGTTGTTATTTATTTTCTTCTTCCTTTTTTTCAGTAACTCTGGCTAGTGTGGCTTTGTTTTTATCCATGACTTAAAGATAAAGATCTCTTCTATTAGCTTTTTAACATTGGGACCTCAAACCACATAAGACTACTTTATAATAAATTTTTAAGTGCCTCTTAACATTTGTTTTTCTAGCATTTTTACTTTCCCAAGTCTTAATGTCTTAGAATTGAAATTGCTTCTTGTCTTGAAATTGCTGACTATTACATTCCATCTGATAGACATATGTCCCTTACACAGAAGAGGAAGCTCAGTGAATAAACCCTCTGCATCATTTTGTCTTCACTGTTAACCCTAAATCACCCAGTTTTTCTATATTAACCATATTTACTCATTTTCCCCCTCTGATTATCTGTTACCCAGACTGCTGCCTATTTTTATGTTATTTTTTACCTCTTAAAATGCTCACTTATGGACTGGGGATGTGGCTCAGTGGTAAAGTGCTTGCCTAGGACATGTGAGGCCCTGAGTTCAATCCCCAGCACTGCAAAACAAACAAACAACAACAAAAAAAAGTTGACTTATAATCATCTTTCAAAAGTTCTGCATTTCCCTTATCAGTAAAAATTTGCACCATGAATATGAGGTATAAAATTTCCACCCAGATCTTGATATTTCTTAAACTTGCAGTGAGAAAAAGAAAAAAATTTTTTCTCTTTTCAGGGGAAAAAAATTTTTTTGTCTTAGAATAATTATTTCTCCATAGAATACCATAGTTCAGTTACCTCATTGTTTTATATCCCTTTTCCTGTTTATGACATTTTTAGCCCATTTTGATGTCTTTGTATTTTACTTTCCAAATTCCTAATTTCTTACTATATATTCATTTTATATAATGTTTATCATTCTTTTATTAATTCAGGTCAATGTTTTGCTGATATTAAAAGCTATAATTTTGGAACTGAAAGGATATACTCTAATTTTTGTAAAAGCATTTGCATATGAATTCTTAATAGTTTTTAATGAAGAAAATGACTATTACTAAGTAAATTGACTCTTTTTATCTTCATGAATCTAGCACATGCATAATTTATGCCCACAGTTTAGCACAGTTTTACTATTATGTTCTGCCTTGCTCTTCTGCCAGCCAGCTTTATCATTGTGAAGTGGCTTCATTTTATCAATAAACATTTGTTGACTCAGAAAAAAAAATAAAATAAAGAATAGTGAGAATATGAGAGTATATAAGAATATGAGCTGAGCTGTAAGTTCTTTTTGGTGTTTATGGAGCAGTAATCAATAATGAAAAAGACATTTACTTTATAAGTTTTTAAACATAAATAGTCACAGAATTGGTTAAACCCTGGTTGGTTTTCATTTGTTGAACTAACCATGCTTCCTAGAACTGTTTTGTTAGTCTTTATATCTTCAAAGACTAATATATAGCATGGCACATAGTTGACACTTAATAAATTTGTCGAATAAATGAAAGTTAAAAAGAAAAGTGTCAAAAGAATCATTACACATTTTACATTTGTATTTGAAAGCAACCTGTAATATAAACCCACTTATTTGAACTAGTTTAGGAAATGACTGTTCAATGAAATAACACTTAAAAATCGTATAAATATATAAAGCAGGTTAGTACTATGTGTATATAAATGGTATGAAAATCTATAAGTCAAAGCCAATACATGTGTGTCCTGGTTCTTGGTAAAGTAATTTTGTGCAACTGCTATATTAACAAGTGCCAGTTGGAGTTTCAGACTGACAAAAGCCATAAACAGACAATATCTTAGGATGGGAAATCAAATGTTTTACTTCTTTAAAGGTTAAGAAAGGAAGTCATTACAGTTAGGATACATAGCAGAGATATCAGCTATTTTATCTAATTGTAGATGTTGGTCTAAGATTCCAGGACCACCAAAAAGAGACTTACTAGTAATCATACCATTTTAGATGACATGTCTGCACATGACACCTAATAGTTTATCTGCACTCTTTAGACTCAGGCTTGTATAAGTGATACTGTGGCAAAGCAGAATACAGTCTTGCCTGGATATATGCAGAGATATGTTGCATTCAGCCCAGATGTGCCTTGTTAATCTCAGAGTATACAGTGTATAATACAACTGCTAGAGGACAGCACCTGTACATTTCAGAGGCATGAACAAATTTCTCAGCTTAAGTTGTGATGGCTTCGATGAAATGCATTTCTGATTTTATTAATGTGAAACTAGAGTAACTATAGAGACACATCTGAGAGTCATAGTAATGCGATCTTAAAACCAACTATAGAGATTATCTAATCCTAGAAAATTCCTATGATGGAAATTTCACAAGAACTCTAAGTACCACATAAAGTAAATGAACCTTAGACCACTTATCATTCATAGCTATGTTAGTAGAATTTTAAGTTTTTACAGCTTAATATCATATTTAAAATATTTTTTATGTTTCATTTAGAAGTTGTTGCCAAAAATGATGCTAAAGAAATTATTACTTGAGGCATGAAAATCAGAAGTGTTTAAATATTATGGAAATACAGAAAAAGGCATGGTTTCATATCTCTCAGATCATAACTTAGTTATGGTCCCCAAAAGAGACTATAGGAAGTTTATGTGCTGTCCTTCAGAATCCGAGTAGAAGCACAGCCAGTAATTTACTCACCTTTCTTCCTCATCTCCAAAATTAATCACAGTTGATGCTGTGCTATGAGTTCTCAGATTACTGGGCTGGGTTTTATTCATTTATGTGTCTCACATACTTCGCATGATAACTGGTATCATGTAGTAGGTATTCAGTAAATGTTTGTCATTAATATTTTTATTTGTAGTCTATAAGTTTAGCATGTTTGTGTTCTTATAATTATCTAAAGGAAGACATGTAGAAATAAAACTAGAGAAGACTGAAACAAATAAATATGCTGTTAATTTTTTCCTTAATTCATTTTGCTTTTTTTATTTTTTTGTGTGCTGGGGATTGAACCCAGGGCCTTGTGCTTGCAAGGTGAGCACTCTCCCAAGTGAGCTATCTCCTCAGTCCTTCATTTTGCTTTTTAATACTTAATATTCATAGAATTCAGATATAGCTTTTGCTATATTTTTGAAAACACATTTAAATAAACCTTTTTTTTTAAATTACTACTATGGTACTTTAATTTGACTTCACTATTGATTAAAGAAAATTCTAATTATGTTTGACAGAATTCTGAAATAAACTTGGAAACTTGAAGAGTCTTCTATAATATAGTCTAAAGTAATTGATGTGTGTAAGTAGAATAGATAAATGTAAAAGAAACCTGGTCAGACTGGGAACATAGCTCAGTGGTAGAGTGCTTGCCTAGCATGCAACAAGGTCTCGGTTTCAAGTCCCAATAACTGAAAAAAGAAAAAAGAAAGAAATCTTGTCAAGATGTGGAATGGTATTATAGCTATTATTTCTGTTCAAAATAGTAGAGACTGTGTTGAGGTCGGAGCTATCAATATATATACAATAGTGATTTCTTCATTACCGAGAGAATTTTTATTTTGTATTAACCTTTTCATATTCTACAATGAAATAAAAAGGTATTTAAAATAAGTATAAATTTTAGTGATTCAAAATGTTTATATTGTTCTCGATTGCTGACTTTGTGATTTGTCCAAATTAGGCAAAAAGGGCAGCTAGATATAGAAAGAGCTAAGCAAGTGGAAGAATTTCTACAGCGAAAACGGGAAGCTATGCAGAATAAAGCCCGAGCTGAAGGACATATGGTATGATAATTTTTTTGAAATTTTGAACTTATTAATATTCAAAGTAAAGTTCTGGAATAATGTAAGTATAAATAAAGATTATAATCTAGCAATAATAATAGGAAAGATGTTTGAAAGTAATTTGCAGAGTATAAAGTTCTGATATATCTTATTTTAACCTATCTTAATGCTATGTCTTTTAAATGAAGAGTGGTATTCTGTTGTTATTCTGTTTTCTATTCTTTAAGAAGAATGGAAGTGAGTATAATAACCCACATATTCATATTAGAGAAGTAAGTTCTTTTAATTGCTGGATTTTCCTCCCCAATATGGAGTTTAAAATACTTTTTAGTAGCAAAGAATTGTTAGAAGAACAATGGGAAATAAATATTTGGGTAAATATATGTTTAACTATTATTTGCCCAAAAGCAAATTAGAAATAAAACCATCTTGAAGCCTTCACTTATGCTAGTTAATTAAATTAAATCATGTGTCCAAAAAATATTAAGTTTTGGGATAATCATTTCAGTAGTTGCACCTGTTTTTAGTTTTGACTTGTAGAAGTGCAGGAGAGCCTTTTGACCTTTTGTTCATAAAAAAAAATCATTGAATGTTTCTTTTTTTTCCAATTATTATTTCTATCAACTCAGCACCCCATGAAGCATTACACTCATATAAGAAATGGGCTCATTATTTGATAATATATTTTGATTATACTTATTACATCCCAATTATAAGTTTATATTTGGTAACTTTGTAAACTTATTAGTATATTTATTCAGTTTAAATTTTTTTCTTTGAAATCATATCCTAAGAAGATTGTTAAATTGTTAATGGTTACCCTTTCTATTTTTAATACACATACTTCAGTTTGTTTTCCTAATGTCTGGAATTAATCTGTATTTGTATCCTTCATCTAGATAGTAGAAGAGAACCCCCTGCCTTTTTCCTTTCTACCTCCTGGTTAATAACATCTGGAATTTGATTACAAATTTTTATTTAAAATATTTTAAAATAGTTATGAGACTTATCAAGGTTTAATCATTTCTTTCATCAGTAATTTCTTCGCTGCTGCTATTCTGCTCTCGGTTTTTTTCATGATTTGTGTCTAAAAAAGTATTTTGCCTTTATTTTTGATAAATGTTTTTTCTGGATGTAGTTTTTAAAAGTACATTAGATGTGTACCCCAATTTATCTTCTGGCACACCCTGTTTCTAACAAAAAGTCTGCTGTCATTTTTCTTTCCTCTGTATGTAATATGCCCTTTTCTTTAACTATTTTGACCTTTTTTTTTTATTCTGTTTAGCATTGGAAGCAATTTGATTATGATGTAGCTTGTGTAGTTTTATTTTTATTTATTTTGTATTGGAGTTCATTGAGCTTCTCAAATCTTTGGATTTAAATTTTTCTTCAAAGAACTGGGCATGTTGGCACATACCTTTAATCCCAGTGAGAAGGATGGCCAAGGCAGTAGTATTGCAAATGTGAGGCCAGACTGGGCCAAACTTTTAGACTCTATCTCAAAATTTAAAAAAAATATAATAAGGGCTGGAGATAGAGCTCAGTGGCAGAGCACCCTGGGTTCAATCCCTAGTACAACACCCCCCCCCCCCCAAAAAAAAAAAAAGAAAAAGAAAAAAGAGGAAGGGAGTGAGGGAAAGAGATAGAGAGAAAGGAAGGAAAGAAAAAGAAAAAAGAAAATTTTTTCATCAAATAAAAATTTTTTCATTTTTTTTTTTCAGTTTTCCTCTTTCCCTCTTCCTCTAGAACTTCATTACACATTAGACTACTAGTTGTTCTCCCAATTGCTCACTGATCCTCTTTTTTTAAAAAAAAATTTTTCTCTGTGCGCATTTTTAATTTTCTCTATTACTGTCTTTAAGTACATTAATCTTCTGCTCTGTGTATCATGCAGTTAATCTCATCCAGGCATTGTGTATTTTTCATCTTAGATACTGCATTTTACGAGGAGTTGTTTTGTTTTGTTTTGTTTTGTTTTGTTTTCACAGTGCTGAGTTTTGAACCCAGGACCTTGAACATGCTAGGCAAGTGCTCTGCCACTAAAATACAACTCCAGCCCAGATACTGTAACTTTAATCTCTTCAGTTTGATTTGGGTTGTACTTTCCATGTCTTTCTTTATTATGCTTATGTTTTTCTGTGTGTATTTGAACATATGTAGTATAATTATAATAGCTGTTTTAACATTTTACTAATTCTGTCTTTGTTATTTCTATTGGTTCATTGTTTTTTCCCCTCGTTAGAATATTTTTCTACTTCCTAACATGCCTAGTAATTAGTGATAGAATGCCATGCATTGGGTAGTTTTTTTCTTGATTTTTGTACTCTTTAAATACTTGGGAGCTTGATTCTGGAACATGGTTAAGTTACTTGGAAATAATTTGAATCTTTTAAGGCTTGCTTTTAATTTCTTGCTAGGCAGTACAGAATCGTTTTTAGTCTGAGGCTAATTTGACCCTACTGTTATTGCAGTACTCTTTTGAGTGTCCAGTCTCTTAAGGGTTTTGGAATTCTTTGCACTGTGGATGTTGGGAACATGAAACATTGACAAATCTGATTGAGCCTCAGGTACTGTTAACAATATGCTCATTTGTCTTTCACCAGGAGACCCCATCCTCCTGTTTTCAGCATTCTCTGTGCTATTCTCTTTACTTTGCTACTCTGACCTGCAAATTCTGGGGGTCCTTAACCTTCCAAGCTTAGAAAACTATTTCCTCAATTCAGAGAGACTGCCAAGCTCTATTGGAGTACATCACTCCCTGTGCTGCAACCTGGAAACTTGCCAGGCATGAAATTAATTAATGTTGGATTTACCCCTACCCCTTTCCACTCTCTCAAAGATCACTGCCCTGTGCTGCCTATTGTCCAGTGTTTAAAAATTGTTGTTTCATATATTTTGTGCAGGCTTTTATTTGTGTAAGGTAGGTGGGATCTGGTCCCTGTTTTTCCATTATGACTGCAAGCAAGTCTTGAAAGACAATTTGGTTGAGATAAAGGAGTCCAAATTTGAAGGTTTTTGTTGTTTTTTCCCACAGCACTTTGAAGAGTCTGCTTTATCATCTCACTTTTATTGTTGCTAATGAGACATGATGTTCTAGATCATAATTTGTTTAAGAATTTTTTTTTCCTTTCTGATAACTCTTAGGACTATTTTCTATCCTTGATATTCTGAACCTTTCACTTGAATATTGCTCAACTTTTTCTTCATTGAGTTCACATTAGTTCTCACTTGATACTTTAGTGTGAGTACGTATCTTCAATTCTGGGGATGTTTCTCATTTATCATTTCTTCAAATATTGCCTGTTCTTTTTTTCTTCATTGAAACTCCTATTGTTGATAGATTTTAAACTCTGTCTGTAATGTCTTTTTTTTTTTTTTTTTTTTTTTCCTGTACTTTTATTTATCCCTTTTACCTTTCAATCTTTTACTATTCTGGAAGGATTCCTAGACCTGATATCCCAGCTCACTGATATATTCTTTAGTTTCATTTACTTGGATATTCAACCCATCTAATGAGTTTCTTTTTACTTCAAAAATATGTGTTTTCATACCTATAAATTTTAATTTTCTCCTAAAAATTCTTGTTTATGTTCTCATATCCTTAATATTATAGTTGTTGTAGTCTAGTTCTTAGTGAGCTGTTGGCTGCATTAGCTTGACTTCTTTGGTTTTTGTTAGTTATTTAATAGTGTTGGCACTCCTCAGATGTTTATTGTTCTTGATAGTGTGTTCATGTTTGGAAATGTCAGTTTGCTCCAGTATGCTGCTGCTGTGGCCTGTCCTCTGTAATCTTCAGTGAGAGTAGAGAATGGGTGGGGCATATGGATATTCTATCATTACAAATACCTTCTTTGATTATTTTCTGAGCTCAAAAGACTCTCGTTCTTCCTAGGTTTCACCAATCACCCAGACCATCAGCCTGTCCTTTCACTTCAAGCTCTCTCTTACTGCTCCTCTCTCAAGTTAACTGGCACTGCTTCCTGGCTTGTGGAGAAGGGTAGTGTCCTAGAGGTAACCCTCTTACTATATACTGTTGTCTGCTGTTAGACCTTCTTGTACTCTTGGCTTCTAACATGTCATGGAGTATGCTTCATGCTGCTCACATCTTCTATTGTAGCAGTCGTCCCGACATGCTTTTGCTTTTGTAAGTTTCACACTTTAAACTGATTTTGTGCATTTTTCTTGTCTTTGGATTCCTTTTCATCTTGGTACTACCAGGAGTTTTGCTTTATATGTACTTAAGACTTACTTATATGTACTTACTTTACAAAAAAAAAAAACACAACAACCTAGCATCACAAATAGCAAAAGCAAAAACAAAAAGTACCCACAGTAATTTTATTCTAGAAATTTGCAGGAAGGGCAGTTGAACTGTTCACTGTGTCATCTTGCAGTCAAAAATTAGTATTTTTCAGGCTGGGGGTTGTAACTTTGTGGTAGAACACTTGCGTAGCATGCAAGAATTGCTAGGTTCAGTCCCCAGGACTGCATAATAAAAAAAAAAAAAAAAGAAGGAAATATTTTTCCCTTGCCCGGGTGAGATGCTGCAATACAAATGAAGGGTGCCTCCAGGTGTATTCCTGGTTAACTAGTAATTTCTCTCTCTCTCTTTCTCGCTCTCTTTCTCTCAATACAAAGTGAAGGGTGCCTCCAGGTGTATTCTTAGTTAGCTAGTAATTTCTCTCTCTCTCTTTCCCTCCCTCCCTGCCCCCCCACACCTTTTTCTTTCTCCCTTTCTCTCAATGAACTGTATCTACACATTCCTCCAGTGCTACAGGCACTTGCTTTATTTCATTTTATTATTGTGTTCTCATTTTAGCAGTGCATTTTTATAATGATTATATGTCCAAATTCATTCTGTTCAGCTGGATTTCTTCATTCCCTGGATGACTAAATCTATACGTAAACTTTTGCCTTAGAAAGATGTGGCTCAAAGGGAAGAATCTATGCTTTTTAATGTGCTTGGGTATATGTATCATATTACCTGTTTTGCTGATTTACTAATTTAGCAAAACAATTTGATAAGCACTTTGGGAGTATTAGGGATATAAAACTTAATAAAAGTTTAATATAAAACTTACTCTAGTTTATCTCTAGAATAATTTATGATCTAATGTTGCACAAGAATGTACACACTATCGTATTAGTTAGGGTTCTCTAGAAAAACAGATCCAATAGATGATATATTTATGTAAGAGGGAATTTATGAGATTGGCTTCCATAATCACAGAGGTTAAAAAGTTCTCGGTGGCCATGTGAGAGCTGGAGAAACTGGTAGTTGGTCTATCCAGGAAGCCAGAAACCTCAGAACAAGAAAGGTTGATAGTCCAGTCCTGAGTCTGAGGCCAAAAGCCTGAGAGTGCCTTGGGGAGTTACTGCTGTGAGTTCAAAGTCTCCTTGACCCCCCTAACTCAGCATCCTGTATTCCTGCAGAACCACGTGGTTGACATCAAAGTCTGCCACCATCTCACAAAGTAGCCAAGTCTCTGGGACTGTGATTACAGCACCTCTGTGTGCCTGGGAAGCTGAGCATGGTGAAAAAACTTCTAGGCCCTGCTGTGCAAGCAGGGTGCTCCCTTGACCTCTTCTCAAAGGGAGTTTTTCTTTTACACCCTTGAGTCTGAGATGGATGTGGTCTTGCCAATTCATGAGATGCCTGCAAGCCATCTTTTCTATTTCTGGGTAAAGTGCTTAGCATTTCTTTAATGGCTATAATCTCTTTAACAACCACACAGTTTTGCTTGCGGTTTTCTGGCGGTACTCCCAAGTTTTTCAAATCTTTCTACTTTGCTTTCTATTCCTTATTATCACAGTAAACTTGTCTAAAAGCCACCAGTAATATCCATTTTACCCCCTGAATACTGTGCTGCCTTGAAATTTCCTCCATCGGATTAATTAGTCCATCACCTTTAAATTCAGCCTCAGAGAAAGTCTCCCAGGTACTAACATTGTCCTCCTCTGGTACTTCATGAGTCCATTCTTTATTGTCCACAGTCCTATCAGCATTCTACTTCTTTTGAGCTCCCACTAGAATTGTCCATTAAGCTCTTCTTACAATATTCTAAAGCTTTTCCAGTTTACATATCTATAAACTTTTTCAAAATTCTTCTCATAAACTTCAAAAGGCTCCAAAAGCTTGTGAACCACATGTTCAGGTTAGTCACAATGATTCTGCATCTCAATTCTGCAATTTCTTTTTAGTCGGCTTTTTCATCACTGCGACCAAAAAAAATCTAACAAAAGCAATGTAGAGGAGGAAAAGTTTATTTTAGTTCACATTAGTTCTGGCTCAAAATGGGCCAGAACATCATGGCAGAGGGGCATGGTGGAGGAAAGCAGCTCGGGATGTGGCAATCAGGGAGCAGAGAGAGAGAAAGAGCCATGATTTTTCCTTTATCCTTATTCTGCTCATTAGGTCCGTACAGGGAATGTTTTATTTTGGTAATCATATTTTTTCATTTATTATATTTTATCTCTATTTCTTTGCTTATGATACCTTATTGAATCTTTTTTCAAGAGTGTTCATGATTGTTTTGTTCAAGCATTCTTATAATAGTGTCTTTGAAGTTTTTGTCAGATAATTGTATAATCTGGGTCATCTAATCAGTCTCTATCGTGTTCCCATGTATGTTAAGATTTTTGTGTTTCTTCATATGCTGATCAATTGTCAATTATATCCTGAACATTTAGAATATTATATTATTAGAATGCTGGACTTTGTTTGAATTTTATGGATATTGTTGATTGTATTCACTTTAGCAGACAAACAATCACGCTTAGGCTACATGTTTATTTTCCTTCTGTGGGCTGTGGTTCCAGTTTTACTGCTTCTCTCAAAACCTAGTACTACTCTTCAGATCTATCCTGCGTGTGCCACCCAGTGTGATCACATTGAGATCTAGGTGGAAATCTGTTAGCTCAGTACTCAAAGTCTGCAGTATGCCCAGTAGGATTACATCCCTTCACCACACACATTGTAGGTGAGCCTAGTACCTTAGGAACAGGATATAGGGTTATTTTCCTGAACTCCTTCCTGTCTTTCCTCTCCTTGATGATTTCCCATTGCCTGGGACTCCACTTCCATTCTCCTAGCTTTAAACCTCCCAGTCTACAATTTCATCATCTCTGGAAGCAAGCAGCAGGAGGACAGAAAGAGAGAGAAACCATGAGTTTTGGCCCTGCCCTTTTGGAACATCAATGTTATAAAAGACAAAGGTGCCTTTCCTCAGAATTTTGGTTCCTGCAAGCATTTATTGCAGTTGGCATCTCAGCAGCCCTCACAACAGTGAGATTTCCTGAGTGCTGGAGCACAAAAGAAAGGGGAAAAAGGAAAGGAGAAGAAAGAAAAAAATGGAGATTTCCTCCCTTGTCCTTCAGTTTTAGGCATTCCCTTCCCTACTCCTTGAGCTAGAACTGGAGAGTTTCTCTTGTATCTGCCATCTCCAGAGTACTCAGTTCCAAGTTATCAGCCAAGTTCAGTTCATATCATGGGAGATAGCATCAATTTTAGAAAGTGGGATACTCACTGCATGTTGGGTAGTACTTTTAGTTCTGCTGTTCTCTAATGTAACCACTATTTACTTTCCAGAGTCTGCAAAAGTTCTGTCCAGGTTTTAGAGTTGTACTCAGTGGGAAAGAAGGGTGTCACGTGCTTATTCTGTATTACCTAGAACCAGAATTTTCTCATACATCTTTATTAACATTTTCAAAACTAAATTCATTGCATTTTTTAAAAATTTGCTGTCCTCCTTGTATTACCTATCTCACTGTGCATCACCATCAAAGATGGCTTGTTTTGAGGTGTAGCTAGTTTGAGTTCCAATAGGAAATTCAGCCCACCTTTTATTATTACCTTCTGTCAGTATTCAATTCAACTTATATATAATCCCTGATCAAATTCTGTTTTCTTAGATCCTTTTAATGCATCTCTTACTGAAGCTGCAAAAAATGATCCTTCTAAATAAAATCAAACACATTTTCTGTTTAAAGCTATTCAGTGGTTCTTTATTGCTTAAAGGATAAATTAAAAACGCTTCAGGTTAGCAAAAAGTTTTATCCTTTGGTTCTCTTACCTCTCTTGATTTTCCTCTCTTTTACCTTTTTCATCCCTCAAACTTGAGTAATACCTATTTGTAGTTCTTGTTCTTACCTGAAATTCCATTGCTCTTCTTGGAGAGAGTTTGTGGTAATTTTGTGTTGCTTTCCTGGCTTTGGGGTTACTGCAGAAGATGTGGGACAGAGAGGCAACAAAGTAAATATATATTCAGTACTACTGAATTTCTTTTTTTTTTTTTCTTTTTTTTTTAACTGTAAACAAATGGGATACATGTTGTTTCTCTATTTGTACATGGAGTCAAGGCATACCATTTGCGTAATCATAAATTTACATAGGGTAATGTTGTTTGATTCATTGTTATTTTTTTCCCTTCCCCCCCACCTCTCCCACCCCTCTTTTCTTTTCCCTCTATACAGTCCTTCCTTCCTCCATTCTTACCACACTCCTTATCCCTAACCCTAAAACAAACCCTAACCCTAACTCTAACCCCTCTCACCCCCCATTATATGTCCTCATCCGCTTATCAGAGAGATCATTCGTCCTTTAGTTTTTTGAGATTGGCTTATCTCACTTAGCATGATATTCTCCAATTTCATCCATTTGCCTGCAAATGCCATAATTTTATCATTCTTCATGGTGGAGTAATATTCCATTGTATATATATGCCACAGTTTTTTTTAATTTATTTATTTTTATTAAAAATCATAAATTTACATAGGGCAATCTTATTTGATTCATTGTTATTTTTTCCCTCCCCCTCCATCCCTCCCACCCCTCTTTTCCCTCTATACTGTCCTTCCTTCCTCCATTCTTACCACCCTCCTTATCCCTAACCCTAACCCTAACCCCCCTTATATGTCTTATATGTCTTATCATTCTTCATGGCGGAGTAATATTCCATTGTATATATATGCCACAGTTTCTTTATCCATTCATCAACTGAAAGGCATCTAGGTTGGTTCCACAATCTGGCTATAGTGAATTGAGCAGCTATGAACATTGATGTGGGTGTATCTCTGTAGTATGCTGATTTTAAGTCCTTTGGGTATAGGCCGAGGAGTGGGATAGCTGGGTCAAATGGTGGTTCCATTCCAAGCTTTCTGAGGAATCTCCATACTGCTTTCCAGAGTGGCTGCACTAGTTTGCAACCCCACCAGCAATATATGAGTGTACCTTTTTCCCCACATCCTCGCCAACACCTATTGTTGCTTGTGTTCTTGATAATCGCCATTCTAATTGGGATGAGATGGAATCTTAGTAGTTTTGATTTGCATTTCTCTTATTACTAGAGATGTTGAACATTTTTTCATATAGCTGTTGATTGCTTGTACATCTTCTTCTGTGAAGTGTCTGTTCATTTCATTAGCCCATTTGTTGATTAGATTATTTGTATTCTTGGTGTAGAGGTTTTTGAGTTCTTTATAGATTCTGGAAATTAGCGCTCTATCTGAAGTACGAGTGGCAAAGATATTCTCCCATTCTGTAGGCTCTCTCTTCACATTACTGATAGTTTCCTTTGCTGAGAGAAAGCTTTTTAGTTTGACTCTATCCCAGTTGTTGATTTTTGCTTTTATTTCTTGTGCTATGGGAGTCCTGTTGAGGAAGTCTGATCCTAAGCCAACAAGTTGAAGGTTAGGACCTACTTTTTCTTCCATAAGATGCAGGGTCTCTGGTCTGATTCTGAGGTCCTTGATCCATTTTGAGTTGAGTTTTGTGCAGGGTGAGAGATAGGGGTTTAATTTCATTCTGTTGCATATGGATTTCCAGTTTTCCCAGCACCATGTGTTGAAGAGGCTATCTTTTCTCCATTGCATATTTTTGGCCCCTTTGTCTAGTATGAGAAAATTGTATTTATTTGGGTTTGTGTCCATGTCCTCTATTCTGTACCATTGATCTACCTGTCTATCTTGGTACCAATATCATGCCATTTTTGTTACTATTGCTTTGTAGTGGAGTTGAAGATCTGGTATTGCAATACCCCCTGCTTCGCTCTTTCTACTGAGGATTGCTTTAGCTATTCTGGGTTTATTATTCTTCCAGATGAATTTCATAATTGCTTGCTCTATTTCTGTAAGGTACATCATTGGGATTTTAATTGGAATTGCATTGAATCTATATAGCACTTTTGGTAGTATGGCCATTTTGACAACATTAATTCTTCCTATCCATGAACATGGGAGATTTTTCCATCTTCTAAGGTTTTCTTTAATTTCTTTCTTTAGTGTTGTATAGTTCTCATTGTAGAGGTCTTTCACCTCTTTTGTGAGATTGATTCCCAAGTATTTTATTTTTTTCGAGGCTATTTTGAATGGGGTAGTTTTCCTAATTTCTCTTTCTGAGATTCATCACTTATGTATAAAAATGCATTGGATTTATGAGCATTGATCTTGTAACCTGCTACTTTACTGAATTCACTTATGAGTTCTAAAAGTTTTCTGGTGGAATTTCCAGGTTCCTCTAAATACATGTCATCAGCGAACAGGGATAGTTTTAGTTCCTCTTTTCCAATTTGTATCCCTTTAATTTCTTTGGTTTGTCTAATTTCTATGGCTAGAGTTTCAAGGACAATGTTGAATAGAAGTGGTGAAAGAGGGCATCCCTGCCTTGTTCCAGTTTTTAGGGTGAATGCTTTCAGTTTTTCACCATTTAGCATGATATTGGCCATGGGTTAGTGTAGATGGCCTTTACAATGTTAAGAAATATTCCCACTACCCCAGTTTTTTCTAGTCTTTTGAGCATGAAGGGATGCTGTATTTTATCGAATGCTTTTTCTGCATATATCGAAATAATCATGTGATTCTTAACTTTAAGTCTATTGATATGGTGAATGACATTTATTGATTTCCTAATGTTGAAACAACCTTACATCCTTGGGATAAAACCCACTTGATCATGGTGCACTATCTTTTTAATATGTTTTTGCATGCAATTTGCTAAAATTTTGTTGAGAATTTTTGCGTTGATGTTCATTAAGGATATTGGTCTGAAATTTTCTTTCCTCGATATGTCTCTGTCTGGTTTAGGTATCAGGGTGATATTGGCTTCATAGAATGAGTTTGGGAGGGTTCCTTCCTCTTCTGTTTCATGGAATACTTTGAGGAGTATTGGAATGAGCTCTTCTTTAAAGGATTTGAACTCGGCTGAGAACCCATCTGGTTCCTGACTTTTCTTTGTTGGTAGGCTTTTGATGACCTCTTCTATTTCATTGCTTGAAATTGATTTATTTAAGTTGTGTATGTCCTCCTGGTTCAGTTTAGGTAATTCATATGTCTCTAGAAACTTGTTGATGTCTTCGAGGTTTTCTGTTTCGTTGGAGTATAGGTTTTCAAAATAGCTTCTAATTATGTTTTGTATTTCACTCGTGTCTGTTGTGGTATTGCCTTGTTCATTCCGAATTTTAGTAATTTGAGTTTTCTCCCTCTTTCTCTTTGTTAGTGTCGCTAAGGGTTTATCAATTTTGTTTATTTTTTCAAAGAACCAACTCTTTATTTTGTTAATTTTTTAAATTGTTTCTTTTGTTTCAATTTCGTTGATTTCGGCTCTGATTTTAACTATTTCCTCTCTTCTACTACTTTTGGTTTAGGTCTGCTCTTCTTTTTCTAGGGCTTTGAGCTGTAGTGTTAAGTCGTTTATTTGTTGATTTCTATTTCTTTTGTTGAATGCACCCCATGAAATAAATCTTCCTCTAAGTACTGCTTTCATAGTGTCCCAGTGATTTTGATATGACGTATCTTTGTTCTCGTTTACTTCTAAGAATTTTTTTATTTCCCTCCTGATGTCTTCTGTTATCCATTCATCATATAATAGTGTATTATTTAATCTCCAAGTATTGGAGAAGTTTCTGTTTTTTATTCTGTCATTTATTTCTAATTTCAATCCAATATGAGCTGATAAGAGTACAAGGTAGTATCTCTTCTTGTATTTGCTAACAGTAGCTTTGTGGCACAATATATCATCTATTTTAGAGAAGGATCCATGTGCTGCTGAGAAGAAAGTGTATTCGTTCTTTGTTGGATGGTATATTCTATATATGTTGGTTAAGTCTAAATTGTTGATTGTGTTATTGAGATCTATGGTTTCTTTATTCAATTTTTGTTTGGAAGATCTACCCAGTGGTGAGAGAGGTGTGTTAAAGTCACCTAGTATTATTGTGTTTTGGTCTATTTGATTTCTGGAATCGAGAAGGATTTGTTTGACATACATGGAGGAGCCAGTGTTCGGGGCATAGATATTTATGATTGTTATGTCTTGCTGATTTATGCTTCCCTTAAGCAGTATGTAATGTCCTTCTTTATCCCTTCTGACTAGTTTTGGCTTGAAGTCCACATTATCTGAAATGAAGATGGATACTCCAGCTTTTTTGCTGTGTCCATGTGCATGGTATGTTTTTCCCCATCCTTTCACCTTTAGTCTGTGGGTATCTCTTTCTATGAGATGAGTCTCTTGTAGGCAGCATATTGTTGGATTTTTCTTTTTAATCCAATCTGCCAGTCTGTGTCTTTTGATTGATGAGTTCAGGCCATTAACATTCAGGATTATTATTGAGGTATGATTTGTATTCCCAGTCATTTGACTCATTTGACATGAATTGGTTTCTCCTTTATTTGGCTATTCCTTTAGGCTAGTTCCTCATGTTGCTGATTTGCATCATTGTTTTTCATCTCTTCCTCATGGAATATTTTGCTGAGAATGTTCTGTAATGCTGGCTTTTTGTAAATTCCTTTAGCTTTTGTTTATCATGGAAGGATCTTATTTTGTTGTCAAATCTGAAAGTCAGTTTTGCTGAGTATAAAATTCTTGGTTGGCATTCATTTTCTTTCAGGGCTTGGTAAATGTTGTTCCAGGCCCTTCTAGCTTTTAGGGTCTGGATTGAAAAATCTGCTGATATCCGTATTGGTTTCCCCCTGAATGTAATTTGATTCTTTTCTCTCACGGCCCTTAAAATTCTGTCTTTATTTTGAATGTTAGCTATTTTCATAATAATGTGCCTTGGTGTGGGTCTGTTGTAATTTTGTATATTTGGAGTCCTATAAGCCTCTTGTACTTGGTTTTCCATTTCATACTTCAGATTTGGGAAATTTTATAATATTGTTTCATTGATTAGATTGTTCATTCCTTTGGTTTGTTTCTCTAGGCCTTCCTCAATCCCAATAATTCTTAAATTTGGCCTTTTCATGATATCCCATAATTCTTATAGATTCTGTTCATGATTTCTTACCATCTTCTCTGTTTGGTCAACTTTGTTTTCAAGATTAAATATTTTCTTTTCAATGTCTGAGGTTCTGTCTTCCAGGTATTCTATCCTATTGGTTATGCTTTCTATGGAGTTTTTAACTTGGTTTCTTGTTTCCTTCATTTCAAGGATTTCTGTTTGGTTTTTTTTCAGTATCTCTAACTCTTTATTGAAATGATCTGTTGCTTCTCATATCTGCTCTTTTAACTGCTGATTGGTGCGATTATTTAATGCCTGCATGTGCTCTTTCATCTCTTCGTTTGCTTCCCTGATTGTTTTAATTATGTACATTCTAAACTCCCTTTCTGACATTTTTTTGCTGTGCTGTCATTGGGTTTTTTTGCTATAGTGTCTAGGTTTGTTTGTGACATTTTCTTCCCTTGTTTTCTCATATTGGTCAGATGTCAGTGGGACTCTGGGACTCTGAGATATTGCAGATTTTCTCTATTGGCTTATAGTGTCCCTGTAGATTTCCAGTGTATCTCCTCCCAGCCTTCAGTAGCCAGAAGTCTTGGAGGATCTTGATAATGTAGTGCTTCTGAAGAAAGCTGCCCCTAGCCCGCTACTGGTTCCTGGGCTTGGAGCTTGCTCTGTGCAGAGAGGTTCTCACTGGGCAGTCTGCTCCAGGAACCTCACCTTGAAAGGCGCCTCACATTGGAGTGAGCCGGGCTGCTTGGGGAAGTCCCTGGCTGCCCTGTCCTGGTACCTGAAGCTGTCTGTGGTCCGGAGCTCGCTGCTGGCGGGACTTGGAGCTGGTTCTGTGCAGAAAGGCTCTCACTGGGTGGCCTGCTTCAAGAAGCTGGCCGTGTGGGAGGAGCCCACCGCTGGAGTGAGCTGGGCTACCTGGGGAAGACTCTAGCTGCCCTGCCCTGCTCTGATAAGCTGCCCCTATCCGGGCCTGCTGCCCAGGCTGAGCTTCACCCAGTGGGGGAAACTCACCCCGTGGCTCTATTTTAGTCCGAGTCTCTCAATGCCTCCCCTTCTTGAATCCTGGGTTCTGGAGCGACTGGAGATGCAGTCACCCTCTAGTCTGCCATGTTGGATCGCCCCGTGGAAAGAGCCTGCAGCCGGAGGGGTAGGGCTGCCTGGAGAGGTCTCTGGCTGCCCTGCCCTGGTCCCAGAGGCTGCCTGTGGGTCGGAGCTCTCCACTGGCTCCGGGACTTGTGACTGGCTCTGTGTAGAAAGGCTCTCACTGGGCGGTCTGCTCCAAGAAGCTAGCCTTGAAAGGTGCCTCCCGCTGGAGGGAGCCGGGCTGCTTGGGGAAGTCCCTGGCTGCCCTGTCCTGGTCCCTGAAGCCGCCTATGGGCTGGAGCTCACCTCTCTGGCTTCGGGACTTTGAACTGGTTCTGTGCAGAAAGGCTCTCATTGGGTGGCCTGCTCCGAGAAGCTGGCCGTGTGGGAGGAGCCCACCACAGGAGTGAGCCAGGCTACCTGGGGAAGACTCTAGCTGCCCTGCCCTGCTCTGATAAGCCGCCCGAATTCAGTCCTGCTGCCCAGGCCAAGCTTCACCTGGTGGGGGAGACTCACCCCGTGGCTCTATTTTTGTCCGAGTTCTCAATGCCTCCCCTTCTTGAATCCTGGGTTCTGAAGCGACTAGAGATGCAGTCACCCTCTAGTCCGCCATCTTGTATCCACTACTGAATTTCTAATGCAGTAGAACAGATGACAGTTTCCTGTAGAAATTATTGTTAATATATATAGTGTGTTCTGTAATTTACAAAAAGTCTTTTGTTTCATTTATCTTCATAGCACCTTCATAATACAAATGTTATATTCTCACCATAAGAAAAGAATTGATCTTATAAAACAAGTGTGTCTTGCCCATCTGTGTTGTACAGGCATTAGATCTTGAGGATATAAGAATAAGACGTAACCTTTCTAAGAGTGTATTGGCTCTTAGTTGGGGAGAAGAATATGGAGAGTTTCAGAATCTACTTTGAAAACAAATCAGATATCTGTAGGAACAGTCTTTCATAGTGATATAGTGTTCTTCAACCCCATGTAATGTCTGTAAGATCCTCCTCAATTATTGATACTAGAAAGAGATCAGTTGTAATAAATTCAGCTAAAACATGGTTCTACATTTTGAGGAAAGAGTGGGGATATTTAATTGGGATTTTACCTTGAAAATGCAATTTAATTATTTTATCTTTATCAGAGTGTGGGTTATGTTTGTTTTAATTCTGAAATTTAGTAATCTGCAGAATATTTTAATTTTTCTGATACCATTAAATAAGTTCTGTCTATGTTTTATCAACTATAAAGATGAGGTCTGGGCATGTATCTCAGTGAGCACTTGCCTAGCATGTGTGACTCTGGGTTCAATCTCCAGCACCATAAAAAAAAAAAAAAAAAAAAAAAAATTGAAGAGGACACAGATGTAGGGCACATTTTATTTTACTAAAGTTATTTTATGACTAAAAGAGAACAAAAATGCTAATTGAGCTGATACAGTGCTTTTTATCACTCAACCTTTTTATTTCATACTTGATGATATACCTATTTTAGATTTTTTATTATACCATTATTGTGCATCTCTAAAAAGGAAACTGTGAATTAAGTCGATTGATAAATATATTCATTCCTAAATATGCTTCACATTTGTAATTTGATTTTTCAGTCTTTTTAAAATCAGGGTCACATGATGTTCATGTATTCTCACAAAATATTTTCCTCTATGCTTCCAAGTACACTGAAATGATAATGTTTTCTAACAGATTGCTCCTATTTTTCTCTCAAGGAGTCAACACTAACCTGAAAGTTTTAATGCTAGCACTTTCTTGCTTCTAACTGAAGGTATTAATGAAATGTTTCAATAACTACCAGGGTTGTGTTTCTTCTTGAAATAACCCATAAGTGATTTATCAATTGAAAGTTTAAAGGACTGCAGTTGTCTTGTTCATACACACATACACACACACACACAAAACTGATACAGTACTGTAAAACTGATGCATTACTCAGGTAATAACATTTACTTGTTAAATGCTGCCTGGTCAACAATGACTGTCAGATACCTTTGACTGTAATGATCCCACCCCCATTTCAGAGATGGTAAAATGTAAAAAAATGTTTGTATTATGGCAATGAAATATGGCACATTTTTTACTTCGTGTTTTATTTCTACAGCTATATTATAAAAGAGAGCCAGTTTTCCAAAGATCATGTCTTACTATCTTGATACTCCCACAATTCTAAGTCACCAACATCAAAATTCTTTGCAATTTTCTTTAACTTGGTTATTAATTTATCTATCTTTCATTTTTGTAGATGAATTTATATGGTTTCCAATAACACTATCATCATTTCATGAAATTCTTCATTTTTTGGAAAGATTTTCAATTTTGTTAATCAGTGGATTTGTTTTTGATTTTTGTTTTTCCACCACTGGAGATCATTCCAAGGACCTAGTGCATGCTAGGCAAGTACCAAAATACTATATCCCAGCCTTATCAGTGAATTCGAATTAGATGTGCATTATATTATCACATATTTAAAACATTCAACACCCAGGGAGATATTAACCAACAGAGACCTTGATGTGAAGAGTATGAATAGAAGCTGATGTTGACGAATGGAGGGATGTGAAGGGACTGACTTTATAGTGGTCACTAAGGTATGTTTCTAGTCATTTGTGCATGTTTTGGGGCCATGGCAACTGTTGCTTCTCAATTCAACATTATAACTGCTGAGTTCTTCATGGAATAGCTGTATCTGTAGCACAATTCAAAACTGGATATTTATGATAATGACCCAACTCCTCAGGAAGAAATATTAACATCATCGATTTAAGGCAATATATATTAAATATTTTTCCATTAATAAATATAAATATCTATAATTTGTTTCAATAACTTGGAAATATATGTGAAATTACATTGGTTTATTTTTATAGTTACTTATAAATTTTTTGTTACTGATGAAAAGACACAGTCTTAGATAATAACAGTTTCAGGTATTAAATCTAATATTTTCTGGTACTTTTAATATCATATTATGAATAAACCTAAACAGGTAAGACTAGTTTTTTAATATATATTTTTTAGTTATAGATGGACACAGTACCTTTATTTATTTGTTTTTATGTGGTGCTAAAAATCGAACTAAGTGCTGCACACGTGCTACCACTCCAACCCAAGACTAAACTTTTTGAGTCTTAAGGATTAGCCCTCTGGAATAAAATGCTGCCATAAATCATTTGATCAGTACCTTTTATTAACCTCTTTGGGAAACCACAGTGAATTAGAACCTAATTTCTATAGCAAAATAAAGTCCCTGACCTATGAACAAGCATTTGGAACATCAGTGATTTTTAAATTAAATTTTTAAGAAATCATGGTTTTTAAAAATAATTTTATATGCTTTTATGTGAATTCAAACTTTTTTCTGCATGGCCAGCTGAAATGCAGATTAGTAAAATTCTGGCAAAGAATACACAGGCCAGCTGTTTCTTAGTGGTAGTGGTGCTGGTGGTGGGATTTTTGTGGTTTTATTTATTTTGCTATAAAATTATTTATAAAAGTTAATATTACTGAGAGTCTAATCCTAATAACAGTTCTCTGTGGCAAAGATTTTTTAAATATATTTTTCAATTTGTTCTAATTAGTTGTATATGGCAGTAGAAATCATTTTGACACATCATACATGAATGGAGTATAATTTCTCATTTGTCTGGTTGTACATGAGGTAGAATTACACAGGTCACATAGTCATACATGTACATAGGGTAATAATGTCCAGTTCTTTATATTATCATTCCCCATGCTCCCTCCCCTCCCTTCACTCCCCTCTGTGTAGTCCAAAATACCTCTGTTTTTCCCACCCCCTTATTGTGAACTAGCATCTGCGTATCAGAGAAAACATTTGGCTTTTGGTTCTTTGGGATTAACTCGTTTTGCTTAGTGTAACATTCTCCACTTCCATCCATTTACCAGCAAATTCCATAATTTTGTTCTTCTTTAAGGCTGAATAATATTCTATTGTGTACAAATAACACAGTTTCTTTATCCATTTATCTGTTGAAGGGCTCTGTAGGTTGGTTCCATAGGTTAGCTTTTGTGAATTGAGCTGCCATAAACATTGATGTGGCTGTTACACTGTAGTTTGGTATTTTAATTCCTTTGGGTATAAACCTAGGAGGGGATGACTTGGTCAGTGCTTCCATTTCAAGTTTTCTTAGGAATTTCCATACTGCTTTCCATAGTGGTTGCACCAATTTGCAGTCCCATGGTGGAGATTTTTATTCCAGCATTATAGGTTGATGACCCAGAATCATTAGTACTTTACCCAGTGTCACATAATATGTCTGACTTTCAAGATTATGCTTTTAACTATTTTACTGTTATTTATTCCTTTTTAAATTCCATATTAGTATTTGCTTTAATTTAGATAAAACTTGTAGATATGATGATACTGTAGAGGCAGGATAGGCAGATCTTTTCTTTAAAATATTAGATAGTAAATATATTAGGCTTTATAGTTCGTTTGGTGTCTTACACAATTACTCAAACTTACCACAATAGTGAAAAACTAACACATTGGTGTGGCTATGTTCTAGAAAAGCTTTATTTTGGAAATTAGGCAGCAGGCTAGATTTGACCTATTGACTATAGGTTGCAGGTTCTTGTTATAGGGTATCTTATATAGTAAATTAGTTCTTCAACATTGTTGTTTATTTTTCCAGATCTTTAAAAGTATTTTTAATTCTTGTAAAATAACACTGGTTACATAGAAAAGAATATATGTAATATATGTGTAAATTAGGAAGCTAAATAGTATACCCTAGAGTAGAGCACTTAGTTCAGTTTATGTATTCTTCTCTACCTTAAGGATTGGCAGATGTTTTTATGGAAAGTGCTAGATAGTAAATATTCTTGGTTTTGCTGGATCATAAGTTCTCTGTTATAGCTACTGAACTTTGTATTGCAGCACAAAACAGAATTAACAAAGACAATATAATAGTGAATGAACATGCATATGTTCTGATAATGCTTTATCTATGAACACTGAAATTAAAATTTCATATAATTTTCTTGTGTCTAAAATATCCTTCATTTATTTTTTCCCACCATTCTTAGCTTATGGGCAATAGAAAAAGAAATGGTGAACTGGATTTTGGCCCATGGGCTGTGGTTTGCCAACTGCATCCTAACTTGTTCCTTTGCCTTTGCTGCATCATTATCCTGGATTTTGGATTTACCATTCCTTTGGATTTCTTAAAACACTTTTTTCACACATGTATATGTGCCTAAGCAATATATTGTTCTCTTTTGCTTATTTTGGGGCATTATAAATATGATATATAAATTAAGACTTTCTTTTTTTATTCAACATTTTTCTAAGATTTATTCATGTAATCAAGTATAGCTGTATAATATTCCATTGTGTGATCAACTGTACCACAATTATTCTCTTGATGATATTCATTGACGTCGACTGTAATTCTATTTTGAGTATTCTTATGGATGTCTTCTACTGTTGTAAGAGATTGTCTTGGATATCAGTTTGTTTTGTTTTTTGTTTTTGTGGCATTACTTAGCAGAAGAATCTCTGAATTTAATAAAAAAATCATGAAGCAGTATTATTTCCCTTGAAAAATGTTACTTACATATGACCTTATCTTAAATCATGCTATATTTCTTTATACTAATGGCAGTTTACTTATACTAATGAGTTTATTAAAAACTTAAAATGTTAGTTATTATGTTAAGGAGTTTACATGCATTATCTCTGTATTAGTCTTCTAGGGATACTGTAATCAAATACCATAAACTAAGTGGCTTAAATAATAGAAATTTACTATCTCACAGTCTGGAGACAAGAAGACTAAGATCAATGTGTCGACAGGATTGTTTACTTTTGAAAGCTGTGAGGAAGAATCTGCTCCACCCCTTTTTCCTACCTTCTGGTAGTTGTTGACTGTCTCTGGCTTTCCTTAGTGTCTAGAATCATTATTCTGACCTTTTCCTTCATCTTTCCATGGTGTTCTCCCCATGCGTGAATCTATCTCCAAATTTTCCCTTTAGCATACCAGTCATGTTACATAAATGCCTATCCTTTTAACCTCAGATTTAAATTGGTAAAGTTTTTATCTCCAAATAAGATCAGTGAGGTACCAGGTGTTAAGATGTCAACATACAAATTTGTGGAGGGTTACAATTCAACTCATTAAAATCTCTTTTAGTCTTTACAACAATCCTGTATTATTCTGTTGAACTCTGATGTACTGTTCATACCATAGAGTATTTTGCAATGTTAAAACCTTAACTCAAAAAGCAGTTTCTGGGCTGAGGTTGTGGCTCAGTGGTAGAGCGCTTGCCTAGCATGTGTGAGGCACTGGGTTCAATTCTCAGCACCACATATTAATAAATGAATAAAATAAAGGTTTATCAGCATATAAAAAAATTAAAAAAAAAAAAAAGAAAGCAGTTTCTTCCCAGTTCCAGCAGATGGCATAGGCTCACTTTTCCATCATTAGAGGGGGCTCACTTCCCCTCTAAATACAGTTAAATAACTTAACACTTATTTAGCATACAATGATAATGTAATTCTAAATGTTGGCAAGAAGGTGAACTTAGCTAGGAACTTCAGGACTTGAGGAATAACAGTAAGGTTCTCTGGATTTCTTTTCATCTTTCTTATATTCAATACTGGTACCGTCCTATATCTTAGAATATATCCCAGATTTACAGACAGACCGGAAACAAAAACAAAACAAACAATAAAAACCACCAAGAAACAAAAGCTAGCTTTCACTCATCACTCATCACCAAAGTTTTAGTAAAGTAGAATTCCAACAGAAATGGTGATCCCATCACCTTCCACACACCAGAGCCCTGGTGAGTAGTTCAAGCTAAGGGCAGCAGTAAAGTCTCAAGTGGTCCCAACTCCACTTCACAATGGGGGCATAGACATTATACTTGAAGGCCAGCTTAATCCATAATCAGTGACAAAGCCCTGGAACATTCTATCTCAACAAGTAGAATGCTAACAAATGATTCCATCTACCCACAGTAGCATTGGGTACAAAACTGTGTGTCTCCATATGTTCCATCTAGTTACATTAGGAGAACAGACCCAATGGCATTTGCCACCATCTTCAGGAATTCTCCCAGCAACAGCATATGGCCTGGGATTGAGCAAGAGAAGGATCTGGCTACCTCTGGACCTCAAGCCCAGAGAAAGTAGTCCAGAACCTAAATGCTGAATCTAGGACAGGCTACTTTCTACTAAAATAGAAGATTTAAATGAGTCTTCTAATAGAATAACCAAAATATTAAAGATGCAATGAAAAAGCATTTGTTACACCAAGAATAAGGAAAAACAATTTGAGTGAGAAAAAGCATTGATCTGACTTGAATCAAATGTTGGAATTATCTGGCAAAGGTCTTACAGCTACTGTCATAAAACTGCTGTAATAATTAATGATTATTATCCTCTTGGAAAAAAAAAGGGGGGAGATCAGCAAAGAAGTAGAAGTTTAAAGAAGAACCAACTGGGAATTATAGAACTGAAAAGTAGAATAACCAAAATTTTAAATTCACAAGACAGTAGTATAGTGGAAATGACAGAAGACAGAATCAGTGAACTTGAAGACAGATTGATTAAATTTATTTCATCTGGACAACAAAGGGAAAAATAATTGAAAAAAATCATAGTCTCAAGAAGTTATGGAACAATGGAATATTTTTTTTTTATTGTAAGCAAATGGGATACATGTTGTTTCTCTGTTTGTACACGGTGTAAAGGCATACCATTTGTGTAATCATAAATTTACATAGAGTAATGTTGTTTGATTCATTCTGTTATTTTTTCCCTTCCCCCCACCCCTCCCACCCCTCTTTACCCTCTATACAGTAGTTCCTTCCTCCATACTTGCCCCCCTCCCTAACCCTAACTCTAACCCTAACACTAACCCTTCCCTCCCCCCCATTATGTGTCATCCTCCACTTATTAGCGATATCATTCGTCCTTTGGCTTTTTGAGATTGGCTTATCTCACTTAGCATGATATTCTCCAATTTCATCCATGTGCCTGCAAATGCCATAATTTTATCATTCTTTATGGCTGAGTAATATTCCATTGTATATATATATACCACAGTTTCTTTATCCACTCATCAATTGAAGGGCATCTAGGTTGGTTCCACAGTCTGGCTATTGTGAATTGAGCAGCTATGAACATTGATGTGGCTGTATCTCTGCAGTATGCTGATTTCAAGTCCTTTGGGTATAGGCCAAGGAGTGGGATAGCTGGGTCAAATGGAGGGTCCATTCCAAGTTTTCTAAGGAATCGCCACACTGCTTTCCAGAGTGGCTGCACTAATTTGCAGCCCCACCAGCAATGTATGAGTGTACCTTTCTCCCCACATCCTCGCCAACACCTGTTGTTGCTCGTATTCTTGATAATCGCCATTCTAATTGGGGTGAGATGGAATCTTAGGGTGGTTTTGATTTGCATTTCTCTTATTACTAGAGATGTTGAGCATTTTTCCATATGTTTGTTGATTGCTTGTAGATCTTCTTCTGTGAAGTGTCTATATTCATTTCCTTAGCCCATTTGTCGACTGGATTATTTGAATTCTTGGAGTAGAGGTTTTTGAGTTCTTTATAGATTCTGGAGATTAGTGCTCTATCTGAAGTATGATTGGCAAAGATATTCTCCCACTCTGTAGGCTCTTTCTTCGCATTGCTGATAGTTTCCTTTGCTGAGAGAAAGCTTTTTAGTTTGAATCTATCCCAGTGGTTGATTCTAGCTTTTATTTCTTGTGCTATGGGAGTCCTGTTAAGGAAGTCTGATCCTAGACCAACAAGGTGAAGATTTGGACCTACTTTTTCTTCTATAATCTGCCGGGTCTCTGGTCTGATTCCGAGGTCCTTAATCCATTTTGAGTTTAGTTTCGTGCATGGTGAGAGATATGGGTTTAGTTTCATTCTGTTGCATATGGATTTCCAATTCTCCCAGCACCATTTGTTGAAGAGGCTATCTTTTCTCCATTGCATATTTTTGGCCCCTTTGTCTAGTATGAGAAAATTGTATTTATTTGGGTTTGTGTCCGTGTCCTCTATTCTGTACCATTGATCTACCTTTCTATTTTGGTACCAATACCATGCCGTTTTTGTTACTATTGCTTTGTAGTAGAATTGAAGATCTGGTATTGCAATACCCCCTGTTTCACTCTTCCTGCTAAGGATTGCTTTAGCTATTCTGGGTTTCTTATTCTTCCAGATGAATTTCATAATTGCTTGCTCTATTTCTGTAAGGTACGTCATTGGGATTTTAATTGGAATTGCATTGAATTTGTATAGCACTTTAGGTAGTATGGCCATTTTGACAATATTAATTCTGCCTATCCAAGAACATGGAAGATCTTTCCATCTTCTAAGGTGTTCTTTAATTTCTTTCTTTAGTGTTGTATAGTTCTCATTGTAGAGGTCTTTCACCTCTTTTGTGAGATTGATTCCCAAGTATTTTATTTTTTTCGAGGCTATTTTGAATGGGGTAGTTTTCCTAATTTCTCTTTCTGAAGATTCATCACTTATGTATAAAAATGCGTTGGATTTATGGGCATTGATCTTGTAACCTGCTACTTTACTGAATTCACTTGTGAGTTCTAAGAGTTTTCTGGTGGAATTTCCAGGTTCCTCTAAATATATAATCATGTCATCAGCGAACAGGGATAGTTTGAGTTCTTCTTTTCCAATTCGTATCCCTTTAATTTCTTTGGTTTGTCTAATTGCTCTGGCCAGAGTCTCAAGAACGATGTTGAATAGAAGTGGTGAAAGAGGGCATCCCTGCCTTGTTCCAGTTTTTAGGGGGAATGCTTTCAGTTTTTCACCATTTAGAATGATATTAGCCATGGGCTTAGCATAAATGGCCTTTACAATGTTAAGGAATGTTCCCACTATCCCTATTTTTTCTAGTGTTTTGAGCATGAAGGGGTGCTGTATTTTATCAAATGCTTTTTCTGCATCTATTGAAATAATCATGTGATTCTTGACTTTAAGTCTATTAATGTGGTGAATTACGTTTATTGATTTCCTGATGTTGAACCAACCTTGCATGCCTGGGATGAAACCCACTTGATCATGGTGCACTATCTTTTTAATATGTTTTTGTATGCGATTTGCTAAAATTTTGTTGAGAATTTTTGCGTCAATGTTCATTAAGGATATTGGTCTGAAATTTTCTTTCCTTGATGAGTCTTTGTCTGGTTTAGGTATCAGTGTGATATTGGCTTCATAGAATGAGTTTGGGAGGGTTCCCTCCTCTTCTATTTTATGGAATACTTTGAGAAGTATTGGAATGAGCTCTTCCTTAAAGGTTTTGTAGAACTCGGCTGAGAACCCATCTGGTCCCGGACTTTTCTTTGTTGGTAGGCTTTTGATGACTTCTTCTATTTCAGTACTTGAAATTGGTCTATTTAAATTGTTTATGTCCTCCTCGTTCAGTTTAGGCAATTCACATGTCTCTAGAAACCTGTTGATGTCTTCGAAATTTTCTATTTTGTTGGAGTATAGATTTTCAAAATAGCTTCTAATTATGTTTTGTATTTCAATCGTGTCTGTTGTGATATTTCCTTGTTCATTCCGAATTTTAGTGATTTGGGTTTTCTCTCGTCTTCTCTTTCTTAGTGTGGCTAAAGGTTTATCAATTTTGTTTATTTTTTCAAAGAACCAACTATTTATTTTCTCAATTTTTTGTATTACTTCTTTTGTTTCAATTTCATTGATTTCAGCTCTGAGTTTAACTATTTCCTGTCTTCTACTACTTTTGGTGCTGTTCTGTTCTTCTTTTTCTAGGGCTTTGAGTTGTAGTGTTAGGTCGTTTATTTGTTGAGTTTTACTTCTTTTATTAAATGCGCTCCATGAAATAAATTTCCCTCTAAGTACTGCTATCATAGTGTCCCAGAGATTTTGATATGATGTTTCTTTCTTCTCATTTACCTCTAAGAATTTTTTAATTTCCTTCCTATTATCTTCTGTTATCCATTCATCATATAATAGCATATTGTTTAATCTCCAGATGTTGGAATAGTTTCTGTGTTTTACTCTTTCATTTATTTCTAACATCAATCCATTATGATCTGATAGAATACATGCTAGTGTCTCTATCTTCTTGTATTTCTAACATTAGCTTTGTGGCATAATATATGGTCTATTTTAGAGAAGGATCCATGTGCTGCTGAGAAGAAAGTGTATTCGCTCTTGGTTGGGTGGTATATTCTATAAATGTCTGTTAAGTCTAAATTATTGATTGTGTTATTGAGATCTATGGTTTCTTTGTTCAATTTTTGTCTGGAAGATCTGTCCAGTGGTGAGAGAGGCGTGTTAAAATCACCTAGTATTATTGTGTTATGGTCTATTTGGTTTCTGAAATTGAGAAGGATTTGTTTGACATACATGGATGAGCCACTGTTTGGGGCATAGATGTTTATGATTGTTATATCTTGCTGATTTATGCTTCCCTTAAGCAGTATGAAATGACCTTCTTTATCCCTTCTGACTAACTTTGGCTTGAAGTCCACATTATCGGAAATGAGGATGGATACTCCAGCTTTTTTGCTGAGTCCATGTGCATGGTATGTTTTTCCCCATCCTTTCACCTTTAGTCTATGGGTATCTTTTTCTATGAGGTGAGTCTCTTGCAGGCAACATATTGTTGGATCTTTCTTTTTAATCCAATCTGCCAGTCTATGTCTTTTGATTGATGAATTCAGGCCATTAACATTCAGGGTTATTATAGAGAAATGATTTGGTTTCCCAGTCATTTGGTTCATTTTTAAAATTTTGTTTATTTATTTGTTTGACACAACTTGTTTCCTCCTTTATTTGACAATTCCTTTAGGATAATTCCTCCCTTTGCTGATTTGCTTCTTTGTTTTTCATCTCTTCCTCATGGAATATTTTGCTGAGAATGTACTGTAATGCTGGCTTTCTTTTTGTAAATTCTTTTAGCTTTTGTTTATCATGGAAGGATTTTATTTCATCGTCAAATTTGAAGGTAAGTTTTGCTGGGTATAAGATTCTTGGTTGGCATCCATTTTCTTTCAGGGCTTGAAAAATGTTGTTCTAGGCCCTTCTAGCTTTTAGGGTCTGGATTGAAAAATCTGCTGATATTCTTATTGGTTTCCCCCTGAATGTAATTTGGTTCTTTTCTCTCACAGCCTTTAAAATTCTGTCTTTATTTTGTATGTTAGTTATTTTCATTATAATGTGCCTTGGTGTGGGTCTGTTGTAATTTTGTGTATTTGGAGTCCTATAAGCCTCTTGAACTTGATTTTCCATTTCATTCTTCAGATTTGGGAAATTTTCTGATATTATTTCATTGAATAGATTGTTCATTCCTTTGGCTTGTTTCTCTAAGCCTTCCTCAATCCCAATAATTCTTAAATTTGGCCTTTTCATGATATCCCATAGTTCTTGTAGATTCTGTTCATGATTTCTTACCATCTTCTCTGTTTGTTCAACTTTGTTTTCAAGGTTAAATATTTTGTCTTCAATGTCTGAGGTTCTGTCTTCCAGGTGTTCTTATCCTATTGGATATGCTTTCTATGGAGTTCTTAATTTGGTTTATTGTTTCCTTCATGTCAAGGGTTTCTGTTTGGTTTTTTTTCAATATCTCTAACTCTTTATTGAAATGATCTTTTGCTTCCTGTATTTGCTCTTTTAACTGTCGATTGGTGCGATCATTCAATGCTTGCATTTGCTCTTTCATCTCATCGTTTGCTTCTCTGATCATTTTAATTATGTGCATTCTGAACTCCATTTCTGTCATTTCTTCTGCCATGCTGTCATTGGGTTTTATTGATGTAACATCTAGATTTGTTTGCAGCATTTTCTTTCCTTGTTTTCTCATATTGTTCAGGTATCAGTGGTCCGCTGAGATATTGCAGATTTCCTCTATTGACTTACAATGTCCCTGAAGATTTCTATATATATCCCCCCTTAGCCTTCAGTAGCCTGAAGTCTTGGAGGAAGTTGATAATGCGGTGCTCCACAAGGAAGCTGCCTCTCTAGGAGTGGTGGCCTTCAGGTGGGGTATAATCCCTGCTAGTGGGCAGAGGTGCCTCCACTTGTTGACCAATGGTCATCCAAAGGGGACCTAGGCTGCGGGCTGAGGCCAGGCCTGTTTGGGCCTGAGTCTCTGGTTTTATCGTCCTTGTGGGGAAACCTCACCCAGCAGGGAAGAGTCACCCAGTGGGGAGGTCTCGCTGGTCAGTTCCCTCCTAGAGGTTCCCCTCAATTTTCAGCTACCACCTGGGCTGGGCTGCCTTCCTCTGCAAAGTTCCCAGGGGCCCGGCCCTACCTCCTGGGCCTGGGAGCCTCACCCTTCGCAGATGAATCTCCTTAGGCTGCCCCTCCTCAGAGAATCTGCCCGCAGGTCTGGAACCTTCACTCCGCCCTAAGCCTGTCTCTGTGCGGCTCTTCCACCCAGAAGCCTCCTAAATCCTGGGACCCTGCTCTGCACCTAATCGCCTGGCTATGCGGCCCCTCCTCTGAGCAGCCACCTGGGGTCCCGAACAATCGCTCTGAGTCCCAGAGACCCGCCACAGGCCTCTTCCTCCAGACAGCCGCCCAGTATTCCGGTGCGGTCACTAGGAGTCCAAGAAACTCACTTCGTGCCTCCTCCTCCCACCAACCACCCGTAGCCCTGGGCAATCAGTCACTCTGAGTCGAAGTGACCCTCCCCGTTCCTCCTCCTTCTCCAGATAACCCCCCGGGTGTTCAGGAGCGGTCATTCTGAGTGGCTCTGAATCCACATGACCCGCTGCATTGTTCCTCTGGGCAACCGCCCGGAGCTCTGGTGCGGCCACTCAAGACCAAACGCCCCACCGCGCTTCTCCTCCAGGCAGCCCCCCTGTGTTCAGGAGCTGTCACTTTAAGTCCAAACAACTCACCACTCGCCTTCTCCTCTGAGCAGCCGCCTGGAGCTCCAATGCAGTCACTGCGAGTCCAAACGACCCGCCGCGCTCCTCCTCCTCCTCCTCCTACTCCTCCGGGCAGGCTCCGGGGTTCAGAAGTGGTCTGAGTCCAAACAGCTCGCCACGCAGCCCCTGCTCTGGCAACCGCCTGTAGCTCTGGTGTAGTCACCCCAAATCCAAGCGGCCGCGCTCCTCTTCCTCCTCCTCGTCCTCAGGGCAGGCCCCGGGGTTCAGAAGCGTCGTTCTGAGTCCAAACAGCTCGCCGCGTGGCTTCTCCTCTGGCAACCGCCTGTAGCTCTGGTGCAGTCACTCTGAATCCAAGTGGCCACGCTCCTCCTCCTCCTCCTCCTCAGGGCAGGCCCCGGTGTCGGAACAATGGAATATTACTCAGCCATAAAGAATGATAAAATTATGGCATTTGCAGGCACATGGATGAAATTGGAGAATATCATGCTAAGTGAGATAAGCCAATCTCAGAAAGCCAAAGGACGAATGATATCACTAATAAATGGATGATGATACATAATGGGGGGGAGGGATGGGTTAGTGTTAGGGTTAGAGTTAGGGTTAGGGAAGGGGCAAGTATGGAGGAAGGAAGCACTGTATAGAGGGAAAAGAGGGGTGGGAGGGGTGGGGGGAAGGGAAAAAATAACAGAATGAATCAAACAACACTGCTCTATGTAAATTTATGATTACACAAATGGTATGCCTTTACGCCATGTACAAACAGAGAAACAACGTATTCCATTTGTGTACAATAAAATAAAATAAAAAAAATGTCATGGAACAATACAAAAGATTTAGTATTTGTTTCACTGGAACTGAAAAACCAAGAGAAATTAGTAATTGTGACTGGAAAATATATTTGAAAAAATAATGGCTGAAAACTTTGTTTTTGGTGAAAGATGGAAACCTAGATGAAAGAGACCTATATATTTAAGGAGCTAGGCAAACCCCACAATAAGATAAACTCAAAGTAATACTAAATTTCTGAAAGTAAAAGATGAAGAGAACTAATCTTTTAAAATACCAGAAAGGGTAGCAGGGATATAGCTCAGTGATTCACTTGTCTAGCTTACACGAAGCCCTGGGATCAATCCCTAGTACTGTGAAAAAATATAAAAGTAGCCAGAGTGAAAGGACACCAAATTGATAGCAAAATTTTCATTTGAAGCCAAGAAGATCAGAAGGAAGTGACACAACATATTTCAAGTGCTGAAGGAAAACTACTGTCCATCCCAAATTCTGTATTTCATTTTAAGTGTCCCTTAAGAATAAAGGGTAAGTAAAACTATACTCAAATGAAGAAAACTAAAAGAATTTGCTAGTAACAGAACAACATAAAGATACGAAGAAAACATGAAGAGACATTACATAATAAAAAAGTCAGTGCACTAAAAAGTCACTGCAATCCTAAATGTATACTCCAAACACCCAGGCTTCAAAGTATATAAAGCAGAAACGAATAGAGCTGAAAGGAGAAATAAATTCCTAATTACAGTTGGAGACTTTCACACCCTACTGTCAAAAGTCGATAGAACTAGACAGAAAATCAGCAAGGATGTAAAATAGCTAAATCCTACCAATAACCACGAAGCTCTAACTTGCAGAATATTCCTCCCAGCAATAGAGGAATACTCATTTTTTGAAGCACTCATGGAAAAATCCCTATGATAGACAAAAAGCTGAATGCACTCAGCGGTAAAGTGCCACTGAGTTCAATCTCCAGTGCTCCCCAAATAAAATTATTATGAAATTAATTTAGCCTTAAAATGACAAAAAACAATTATGAAGAAAAAAGGAATAATTCTGTTAAGGCTGACTTCTAGCTATAGTAATCAGTATAATGTAATAGTAGTGAAGGCATAGGCATGTAGATCAGTGGAACAACTTAGTGTATATCCATACAAATATGCCTGATTTGCTCTTGACAAAGAAAGAAAAGCAGTTCAGTGAGTGAATGACAACCTTTCCAGTATTATTGCTGAAGGAGTTGAACATCCATAGCCAAAAACACCTGTATCTCCAAAGCTCAAGTAACTAATAAGCTGATTCCAGGACCTTCTTGAAAAAGAGAAGAAACTGGATGAGTAAAAGCATTTTCTCAGGAGGAGAAAGGCAGGGCATGCTCATACATGTTTTTTGCTCTGTCTTGTCCTTGAAGTAGGTGCCCAGATCTAGCAAGTTTAAGTTATTTTGCTGAAGGTTGGCATTGGCAAAAACATGAACTAATAGACTTCATAGTCTGCAGGCCATGTTCTTAACTGTTGTTAACTTCACCAGAATATACTCTAATGAGCACTGCCGTGAGAGGCCTGCATGAACATAGGCATGGTAAGTCAGAAGAGGCAACTGAACTCACTACAGAAAGCTCTGGCAAAACTTTCCAGGGGGATATTTGATTTAAGTTTTGTAAGATGAGTAGAGTTAATAATTTTAAAACGACCAGTGAGATTATATGTATGTATGTATGTATATGTATGTATGTGTGTATTCTTTTTGACTAGAATGTGGGATTTATGGTTGAGTGGAGGCAGAGATGAATCTGCCATTGAACAGAATGGATTAAAATCTGAAAATAATGGGAACCATTGAAAGATTTATTAGAGATTTGGGGTGAAAAATTATTTTAGAAAGGTAACTTCAAGTACCTTGTAAAAAATAGATGGGAGATGGGAGAGTAGAAGTAAAATTAAGTTAGGAAAATTTTTTATAAATTCAGGAGTCAAAAGAAGAAAGCCAGAGCTAAGGCAGAAATTAAAGGCATAAATTAAAACGATTAGGAGATAGGATTAGAAATCTGGCAGTCATTTGTATATGGTTGAGAGAGGCAAAAATAACTCCCAGCTTGCTGATTTAGGTGGTTTATCATAAGCTAGTAATACAATAATGTACTTTTAAAAAATGGTTTAAAAAGTCAGTTTTGTAAATTGTTTGAGTAGCTTTGCTACATAAAAGTGGAATGTCCAGATGACAATTTAATAAACTCCAAGTTTATAATTCAAAAGAAAAAACACTATGAGGGTTTGTTTTGGTGGTGGTGTTTTGAGACAGGGTCTTCTGTGTTCCCCAGGGACCTCGACCTGCCTGAGCCTCTGGAGTGGCTAGGTGGGAGATTGATTTAGATCTGGGAATCAGCAACATATGTCAAAGTCTGGGGATGAGAAGAGAAGGGCCGCAGAGTGAAACTCAAGAAAACAGTGACATTTAGCAAGGAACCAAGGAAGAAAAACACACCTGTGAAAAGTAGCAAAGATCAGAACAACCTAGGAGAGAGTATTGTTATAAATACTGAAAGAAAAGAGACTTTTTCTTTAAAAAAGTTTGAATTACAGAATGTTTATTTAGTAGAATATTATGAATAGTGTTGAGTCATTTAAGAGTGATGTTTATAAAAGAAGTATTAATTGAATATGGGAAAACACAGAATATAACATTGAGAAAAATAGAACAGTAGTAGTAAAATCGTAGTTTTTATAAAAATAAACATGTTTACATTCATAGGTATGAATAAAAGGAAATTTAGAAGATCATACCCTTAAATTACATATTCTCAGTATTAGAATTATAAGTGATTAACATTTTCCTTATTTTATAAATTTTCTGTAGTGAACATATTGTTATAGGAGAAAAGTATTATACATAAATTAAGTGGAGTCAAACAGTTTTTCAGTGGAAATAAGTGCAAAAATTTCTCAACAGGCTCTATTTGAATCACTTCTGAGGTCATTGGTGATCTTAAATTTTTTCAGAATCATGGATAAGAAACCAGATTCTAGGCGGGTTAAAATAGAATGGCCATCAAGAAAAGGGAGATGGTAAACATTAAAAAGTATATTTTCGACAAGCTAATGAAAAGACTAAGAATTTGGGGAGAGAATCTTGAAGCATGTTTCCATGCTAAAGAAAAAGAGAGTAAACAATTTGACAATCTGATGGTTTTACTGAAGGATATTAATAATTTCTACAAAGATAATTCCACATTAGTGGTAAATATGTCCAAAAGTGAGTCAGCTTATGCCTAGGTATGATCATTTCTGTAATAGTAACAAGATATGCCTGAGAGCAAGGAGTTTGACTTAACTAGATTTCATTATTAACCAGATTTCAGAAATTTTATTTCTTAATATTCAAACACATTTGTTGAATTCAAGAGCAGTAAGCTCAAATATTTGTGCATGTGTGAGAGAGATTGATTCACAGACATGAAGAAATGAATTGGGCCTTTTTAGAAGCAAAAAAAATTGATTTGGGGTTTATCTAACCTCTAAAGCAGTTACAAAACCCTTTTTACTTAAATGACTAGTAAAACAACTGGTCTCTGTTTTGAATTATTATATTTGAGACTTAATTGCTTTCTTCACTTCTCACTAAATGTATTTGCTAAATTGATACAGGAAAATGCCACAGTTTGTTATTAGAAATGGTCAGTATTTGCCCAAAAGAAATAAAGTGGCACATGGCTATTCATAGATAAGATGATGACATAGCCGTAGTCATTCTTTAAACTTAGTACATTAAATGATAAACAGGGAATCCTGCAAAACCTGGCAGCTATGTATGGAGGCAGGTCCAGCTCTTCAAGAGGAGGGAAGCGAAGAAACAAAGAGGAAGAGGTATGCTTCCCGCATGTTCGCTACCTCCATCACACAGCCATTTTTTGAGTTTATTGCCTCCTTTTCTTGCATGGTTTAAATTCTTAATAATTGTTTAAAGATTTTGTAAGTTTATAGGGACCTGTTACTATAATTTGACTGACATGCTTTGTCATAATTTTGCCTCATAACTGTTACTCAGTCTTCTAAGTTCAATTTCTTTTCTTTCAATTAAAAATTAAAAATTTATAATTATATTTCTTTCTTTTCAGAAATAAATTGCTCTAAATTGATCACTTGAAAGCTAATATTACATTTCCGTTAACCAGCTTTCAGAACTTTTATTTCTTATATTCAGATTAACACTTTTCCTTGAATTATACGTTTTTTAGCAGTATAAAGGTTGATACTTTTTCTGTCATGTGAATATGTTGTGTGTTTTTTTCTTCTTTGTAGGTTTATTTGGCAAGACTGAGGCAAATAAGACTACAGAATTTCAATGAGCGCCAGCAGATTAAAGCCAGACTTCGTGGTGAAAAGGTAGTTTGAGAATTTTTAAAGAGTAATCGAGGGATGGGAACCTAGCCCAGTGGCAGCACACTTGCCTAGCTTGCTTGAGGCCCTGGGTTCAAATCCTAGCACTGCCATAAAGGAAATAAATAAAAAGGAACTGAATGATATTCTAATAGATTAAGATTAAAAATGCTTTGCCAGTCAGGTGTGGTGGTGCATGCCCGTAATCCCAGCAGCTCAGGAGGCTGAGGCAGGAGGATCACAAGTTCAAAGCCAGCCTCAGAATCTTAAAGAGGCACTTAGCAACTCAGCAAGACCCTGTTTCTAAATAAAATAAAAGGCCTGGGGATGTGGCTCAGTGGTTAAGCACCCCTGGGTTCAGTCCTCAGTACCAAAAAAAAAAAAAAGAAAAAAAAATGCTCTGGCAATAACAAAAACAAAACTGAACTGATGAAGTGTTCAGGGAATAACATTTAAGTCTTATTTATAAATGATTTTAAGTTGGTAAGATCATTTTGCAGAGGAATTCTGAGAAAACAGTATAACTAGTATCCTTGGATTAAAGTACAGCTTATGTCATTCTCTTTTTAACTTTTTGTTCAGTTATTCATGGGGTTGATAGTTGTAAGAATTCAATTGCAGCTTTGGGAGCAAATTAACAGCATTGAATGATTTCCCATTTTTAAATTTAGTATTCATATTATCTGTCATGGAGCTCTTCACTGAACTTGGTGATTCTGTCCTAAGTGGTATGCTTATCTACTTATTTTGTAGAAAGAAACGGATAGTTCCAAAGGACAAGAAGGAAGTGAGGAAGCAGATTTGAGGCGCAAAAAAAATGAATCACTTAAGGTATAGACTAGAAATAATACGGAACTTCATAGAAAATATTGAAAATTGAAATAGAAAGTTATATTAAGTTTTGCATAATTAGATTGCTTTATTCTCTTGTTTTAATTTTTTTTCCACTTCGTCTTTCACTTGTTGGTTTTTGAAAAGTAGTGGTGTTCTGTGCATTTCATATTTATAAAGAATAGTCGATCACAATCACGACCTAAATATGTAAAACTACGGCACAAGTAATCCTAAAAAGAAAAAACAGTGACCTTAAAAATGAAATATGCAGTTATCCATTTCTCTGAAGATAAATGAAGTTTTATATAATAACTATATTTTTACATTTTAATTTCCATTCAAATATCCTTGCATTTATTTTAATTCAGTAAATATTTAATGAGCACCTGCTATTTGACAGGCTTGCTCTATGTCAAGTGTGATTCAAAGTGTTGGGGATATAGAGTGGGCTTATATTTTTATTTTGGAATTATACATACTTTTCTTTGTGGCTAATAAGTCAGTATCTTTATAGACCTGGGTGGGAAGGAAACCAAACGTCCTCTTCCTGATAACTAATTTTGTTCTTATTTTCAGGCCCAAGCAAATGCGCGTGCTGCTGTACTAAAAGAACAACTAGAGCGAAAGAGAAAGGAAGCATATGAGAGAGAAAAGAAAGTGTGGGAAGAGCATGTAAGATTTAACTCATAATCTTAATCCTGTTTATATTAATGTTCTTTAGTTTCTTACTGTGTTGGAAATCAGTATTAGAATTTTGTAATTCTTTGTTTTTCTATTTTTTAAATTCTCATTCTCATCTTTTATTTTTCTCTCATATTTATGGAAAATCTTTTGGAAAATTATTTTAGGTTTTGATTTGAGGGGACAATTTTATTTAATTTTTTTTTTTTTTACATATTTCCAAGTAGCCAATAAAGTCCCATCATCATGTAATAATGACACCTTCTTTCTGCCAGTTATTTAGAATGCTACCTTCTGATCTATTAGATTCTCATATATGCTAGAAAATGAACTCATAGTATATGTGCACCAAGCTGTATTTTTCTCTGGGCTTTCTCTTTACTTTATTGTTCTATTTGCATGTTCAGTCAGTACCTTATTGTATTAAAGATTCAGAATAGAGTTATTTGTCTATTTTTTGGCTTTTTTTTCTTTCCACATTTTTATTGGTGCATTATAGTTGTACATGTTGAGATTTGTTGTTACTTATTCATACATGCATGCAATATAACAATATAATTTGGTCAGAATCACTCCCTAACACTTCCCCCTTCCCCCTGGTCCCTTTCCTCTATTTTGCTGATCTCCCTTTGATTTTCAAGAGAGCCCAGCCCACCCACCATCTTTCTTTTCCTCTTTCCTCTCTAGCTTTTACATTTTAGAGAAAATATATACCCTTGACCTTTTGACTTTGGCTTATTTCACTTAACATAATGGTCTCTTATACCATCCATTTTCCTACAAATGACATGATTTCATTTTTCTTTATGGCTGAATAAAACTCTGTGTTTATACCACTTTTTTTTTATCCACAATTTGGCTGTTGTGAATTGTGCTGCTGTAAATGTGAATATACATACACATATCACTATAGTATGATGATTTTAAATTTTTAGGATAAATAGGAGTGATATGACTGGGTCATATGGTGGTTCTATGACTAGTCTTTTGAGGAACTGTCAAACTGATTTCCATAGTGGTTGTACTCATTTACAGTCCCACTGACAGCATAAAAATGTTCCTTTTTATCCATATTTTCTCCAGCTTTGTTATTGTTTGTATTTTTGATGACTATTCTGACTGGTGTGAGATGAAATCTTGGCATTGTTTTGATTTGCATTTCCCTAATTGCTAATAATGTTGAGCATTTTTCATATATTTGTTAGCCATGTGTATTTCTTATTTTGAGAAGGATTTGTTTAACTCATTTGCCCACTTATTAATTGGATTATTTGGGTGTTTGGTGTTTTTTGAATTCTTTATATCATTTAGTATTAATCCACTATCAGATGAGTAGCTAGCCAGTATTTTCTCCCATTCTGTCAATTCTGTCTTTTCCTAATTGTTTTCTTTTGTGTGCAGAAACTCTTTTAACTTGATGCAATCCCATTTATCAACTCTTGACATTATTTCCCGAGCTTTAGTGTCCTATTGAGAAAGTTGTTGCCTGTAACTATATGCTAGAGGGTTGACTCTCTGTTCTTCTAGGAGTAATATAGTTTCTGTTCTAATTCCTAAATCTTTGATTCATTCTGATTTGAATTTTGTGTGGGGTGAGAGATAGGGTCCAGTTTCATTATTCTACATGTGGATAACCAGTTGTACCAGTATCATTTGTTTAAAACACTGTGTTTTCTCTAGTGTATGTTTTTGGTACCTTTGTCAAGGATCAGATAACTATAGATGTATGGGTTTGTCTCTGGGTCTTCTCAGAATATGCTTTAATTTCTCATATTTTTTTAAAAAATTTTATTCATTTTTTAAAAATACTTTTGAAATTTTTATTGGTATTTTAACATACATTAATAAGTATTGATATGTTTATAATAGTTTATCCAGAAACACATTAAATTTTTACATTTACTCATTGTTTCTTTTATGTCAACACAATTTTGGTCATTTTATACATATCTGTTCTATTTCTTACAAAGGTTATTTGTAAATAGTTTATAATTCCATGTCTGTTTTTAAAGTTTTTTTTTCTTTCCAGGAGAATAGTGCTAATTTTTAGAGAAATTTTAGGTTTTTGCTTATCTTTTATAACTGTGAGTTTTCCTCTTCTACCAGTTTTTGAATTAATTTTCTGATTCTTCAGCATGCAGTTATGTCATTAGCAGATAATCATGATAGATGTGAGAATAACAATTCCTCCAGTTTATTATTTATAGTATTCTAGGTTCATTATAATCACCATATTACTTTTTTTAATCTTTACAACTTTACAGAACAGATATATAAAACATAAAATGATAATATGAAATTACATTTCCAGTAAGGGTAGATGAAGGATTTAAACCTGGTCTGCCCAATGTCAAAGTCTTATGGAATTTTCCCTGCTTTCTATAAGGTGTATCTTTTATTACCATTTTGTTTCTTACTGAATTGGCCCGAATTTCTAGGATAATATTATATAGTAATGGGGATAATATTTTATTCCTGTCTTTAATGGAAATTGTTCATAATAGCATTATTTGAACTAAGATAATAAGGAAGTTTATGTCATATTCTGACAGTTTTTATCAAAGTGTGTTTTGTAATCTTATCAAGTAATTTTTTATACCTGTTAAATGAATGTTTCATCTTAATCTACTCATTGATGTATCTTCTCTTATGAAATTTCCAAAGAAAAAGAATCTGTTACTTATAAAAAGTGACATATGTGAAAGAATCAGAACTCCAGAAGTGAGAAATAAGGCTAAAATTTTTTCAATCAATTCTTTTATTTCTATTCAAAGTAATTTTAGGTGATAACCATTCTGGGTTCTCCATCCTCTGCTAGTTATATTTTCTCTCTGGTTTTAATAGTCCAACAGTGGAGAACTCCCTTTCAATTTATCCCCTTTTTATTTCCTCAGCTTTTAGACTTGGCATGAACAAAGCTGAATAATTAAATAATGCAACAAGTGTCTCATCTTCCTCAAATGTGACTAGTGATTATTTCCTTGCTTGTTTACCATAATTTTACATGACTTTAGATTCTGGTGCTGTTAGAACCATGTTTTTAGTCCAGTGCTTCTCATTTTTCCTTTCCTTTTTTCAGACATAACATGAATAGGGCATTAGTATGAAACAATAAATGTGATAAATTATCGCTTTTTTTCAAAGAGAAAATTATAGCAACCAGTGTATCAGAGGTAGAAATAATTCCTTCATAGTCAGAGCAGCGACTGTTCCTGTTATCCAAATCCCTTTTAAACTTGACCTGATATGGAAGATAATTATGGATCCAGCTCTGGTGACATACATATACAGCAGTTGGAAACAATCTGCTTTAATTCTCTTGGAATTATATGTTAAGCACAAGAAACAGAAACATCCCAGCCCATGCTAATTTGCACAGTGGACAAGGACTGTTACCAGGTTTTATCAGTATAAAACTCTGTGTGTGTGTGTGTGTGTGTGTGTGTGTGTGTTAGCTTTACTCATGGTAAGCCTGCTGCTATCATCCTTGTGTGGATCTACAATACCACAATCTCAAAGCCTGCTGCTATCTTTGTGTTCAGATACAATACCATAGTTGCAAACTTTGAGGGCTAGTGCCCCTTCTTTGTTTTTTGTCTGTTTGTTTGTTGTTTTTGTGATACTGGAATTGCATAACCAGTGAGCCACACCCCAGTCCTTTTTCTTATTAATTTTTAAGTTTTTGAGTCAAGGTCTTGCTAAGTTTCCCAGGCTGGCCTCAAACTTGCAATCCTCCTGGCTCAAACTTCCAGATAGCTGGTATTGGTGTATACCATGGTGCCCAACTCCCCTTTGTAGATTTTAGTTTAGTCTTTAATAATCCACTCTCACATTCTAGATAGCCTACGTGAAGGAGGTTGGGATATCACTTTATCCATTTAAATATGATGAGCTTATGCTTAGTGCAGTTCAATCTTATTTTTAAAATGTGAACTCTTATGCAAAATGACCGTGGAATATCAAAGTATTGGGTAATAGTCCGCATGTCTTTGATTACGTGATCCTATAGTCTTAGAGACTGAATCAGCCATTCCGTCTACTCCCAACATTGTGCATGCACAGGCCCTGGTTAGGCAGCAGACCTATATACTCTACTTGGCTTACTGTGTTACCTGTATGCCCTGAAAGTAAAATGAATGGCTGCATCTTAGTTCTTTCTGTGATTGGCATGTGGCATATTGGTTTGGCACATTTGTCAAAGGGAGTTGTTTCCTTTTCTCCAGTCCTGTAGGATCCACTCACTGGAATGACTCAGAACATTATACTGCATGAACTTTGTCATTATGTTTCTTTCATAAAATCTGCTCTTGGTAGGCAGAAACATTGCCCACAAACACATTTAAGTATAGTTTCAAGTGTATCTTGTATAATGGTTCTCTAAAGAGCAGTTCACTAAGCAGGGTTCCTTTTTATAGCTTGTCTCTCATTTTCCTGCTCATTCAACAATATCCTAAGTACTGTGTAAGGGTAAGCATATATGTGTTCATTTAGCCATGTACATAATATTTTGGGTTGGCTTCCTCATTTCTTTACCTTCTTGTTCTTATTGGTGCTCACCACTTCCATCAGCTTCCCTAGATTGTAGTTCTGCATCTGTAAATAGATGTCTTTTACCTTGTTTTTCATCTAAGTTATCATAGCATGGGGCCAAATCTGCATATTTCTTAGCATCAATTCAGGCAACATATCTGTAGAAGTCTGTTCCTTCATTAGGTTAGAAACTATACTTTGAATATGGGAAGTTCTCTCTTTATTTAACTTTTTTGCTTATTTCATTTCTATTTATATGTGTACCATTCCTTAGACTTCCCATTTATATCTGTAAGAATTTTTTCAGGATGAACAGCCTCCTCTTTCCTGGCTACCTCAGAATACTGTTATCCTTAGTTTTTTCATCATTCTGATTCACTTAAAGAGAAACATCATGAGTTCAACTAGCAACCATGCTCCTTATATCAACTGTTACTGGGTGATAATGTAGTACCAGAGATATCTACAGTATATGTTTATTTAACACCAAGGGATTCAAGTACAGGTGTGCACCACTGCACCTGGCTTAGTGGTGCCTTTCTTAGCTAGTGTGCATGCTCATATTGTAAGTAGTACATGTAAGGAAGATAGATTCAGTTTTTTGAAAGGTAGCAATACAGTGGTAGAGCACTAGGCTAGCATGTGCAAGGCCTCTGTAGTTCAATCCCTGTTAAAATAAACAAACAAAGAGAAATGTATTTTGAAATTAAAACTCAGTGAAAAGTAGAATTAAGGAAATACTATTTTGGTTAGTTCAGAGACTATTTTGAATATGATAAATTCTTTTATAATTGCATTTACCTCTTTCTTGTGCATTTCATTTCTAGTTCTCATGACCTCTAAGGCTTCCCTTATGGTGGACATACTTTTCACTTATGTCTAATATAAATTATTCTTGGATATTCTTATAAAGTGTTGTAGAAATGCTAATTCAGAATAATTGTTCACTTACAAATACTTTTTTACTATAGGTTGAGTATCCTTTATCCAAAATACTTGGGACAGGAAGTATTTCAGATTTCAAATTATAGGGGATTTTAGAATATTTGTATATATATGATGAGATATCTTAGGATAGAACCAAGTCTAAACACAAATTCATTTACATTTCACATACATCTTATACCTGATGGTAATTTAATACAATATTTCTTAATAATGTAGTATATTTGACTGTAATCCATTCCATAAGGTCAGGTGTGGAATTTTTTTACTTGTGGTATCATGTCAGCACTCTAAACGTTTTGTATTCTGGATTTTGAATTTTCAGATTTGGAATGTTCAACCTGAATTGGTTCTTCACAGAGAGGGTTTTGAGACATAAAATATCAATTTGATAAAATTTGGCTGACAGTTTTAGGCTGCATAAGACTATGTGTGAAATTATTCTAAATTCAAAATATGAAATCAGGCCATTTTAATATTTTTTCTAACATTATTAAATACTTAAATAAGTCAGCATATAAAGATGAAATAGTGTTTATGGTTTCATGCTTCAAGGGTAAATAAACTGATAGTATTATGTGTTATAAACCTGACCCCACTTTTTGGTGAAATTTTACATTTATCATTTGGTGGCACTGGTGATTAATTTTTCAGCGCATTGTAAAAGTGACACATGAAATAGAAACAGTTTATAGTGATAATTAGAAACCTTCTGTGTAGATACAAACAGTATGGAAATGTCTTAAATTTATTGTTGGAACCTGTTGGAAGATTGGTAAAAAATGAAAAAGCAATCTAAAGCATTTTTTTAAAACCTGATATATTTCCCAGGAGGCTGAAGCAGGAGGATCATGCATTTAAGAACAATCTCAGCAACTTAGTGAGACCCTTTCACAAAATAAAAAGGGCTTGGATGGTGGTTAAGTGTCCCTGGTTCAATCCCCAATAAAACCTGATTGATGAAACTTTCAGATCAATATTTTGTTCCTTTTACAAGTTTTGATATTTAAAAATGAGTTTTGAAACACTGTGCTTAGAAGGGAATATATATAGATTTAGCTGTGTGATCAGTTTTGTAAAAAACTGTAAAAAAAATATAGTTCTTTTTTCAGTTATGTTTTTATCTTATGCGAAACTGTTTTGCTAGTTTAGTTAATATAATGTTTACTTTTTTTCATGTTTGATCAGCCTTCTAAATGAAGGTCTAATATTTTCTTCTTTGACAATTAACAGTACATTATTGTCTTCTGTCTCAAGATTTAGTTAACACTCTTACGGTTGTGGTTATAAATGAAATATTCATGATATTAACACAGAAAGCCCAAGTTCTAATAAGTTAGTGATGTGGGTGATGTTGGCTTATAATGAGGTCACCATGTCTTGGTAGCTACTCTGAACTACCTTTAAATTTTCAAAAGCTGACCAAGTTTTATTATTAAGTGATTACAATAGTTAGTACAATGACCTGTTTGTTGCCGCTTGCTGGTTTAGATTTCATGTCTGAATTTCTTTGCCCCTTCATTAATTCAGGTTCTTCTCATCTGTTTAGTCGAGTTGACCCAGATAAATCTGATGAATAGAGGATAAGCATTTGTTGTAAGCTGCTGGAAATCAATCATTTTTATAAAGTACCAATAAATTGGTCTTACACATTGGATCAGATACCTTGGATCATAGACTACTAGTCATTACATTATATTTGGAAGCCAAGTAACTTTTATAACAATGTAAATTTTTAATGGTAATATGTGAACATTTTCTTCCTTTAAAAATATTTTTATTGATTAAAAGAAAAGGTGTGTTTTTATAGGTGCAATGATAGTGTGAAGAAAATGTAATAGAAACCTTTCTTCAGATCACACTTGTACCAAATCTGATTATTTTTGGTTTTATACCCTGTTTAACTCATAGCAGTCTCAATAATAAACAGATTTTTGTCTCTGCCATGTTGGGTTTCTCTTAAGATTCAGATTAATGCAGAAATACCTCTACTCAGTATAACTTATAGCTTACTTAAGAATATAAGGTCTAGATAAAGAATTTTTAAGCCCCTTATGTGATTTATACTATTCTTTAAATTAGGATAAATTCTGCTAAGTATTCCGTAGAGATTTTAAAAATTCTTCTCAGGCCATAAGCCTACAATTTCAGAGTTGTGTTAATGCCTTGATTAAATTGTATAAGAATTGTGTGTATAGATGATAAAAGAATTTTTTTTGCAGTTTTGTTGATCAAATCTGGGGTCTTCATCATGCTAAACAAACATTCTACCTCTGAGCCATATCCCTAGCATAAACAATTTTAAGGAATATGTATAAATGAAATATAATTAGTTGGAGCAGTAGATGTATGGGTGATTTTTTTTTTCTTTTCTTTTTTTGGTTTTATTTAGTTATACATGACAACAGAATGCATTTTGATTCATTATACAAAAATGGAGTACAACTTTTCATTTCTCTAGTTGTACACAATGTAGAGTCACACCAGTCATGCAGTCATGCATGTGCATAGGTCATTAACATTCAGGGTTATTATTGAGATATGTATTCAAGGTCATTTTGTCTTATTTTTTTATTTTTAACTTGACTTTATTTCTCCTTTGATTGGCTTTTCCTTTAGTGTAGTCCTCCCTATGCTGACTTTCATTGTTTTTCATTTCCTCCTCAAAATATTTTGCTCAGAATGTTCTGTAGGGCAGGCTTTCTATTTGTAAATTCTTTTAACTTATGTTTATCATGAAAGAATTTTATTTTGTCATCAAATCTGAAGGTTAGTTTTGTTGGCTATAGGATTCTTGGTTGGCATCCATTTTCTTTCAGAGCTTGGTATATATTGTTCCAGGACCTTCTAGCTTTTAGGGTCTGGGTTGAGAAATCTGCTGATATCTGTATTGGTTTCCCCCTATATGTAATCCAATACTTTCTCTTGTGGCCTTTAAGATTCTATCTTTATTTTGTATGCTGGGCATTTTCATTATAATGTGCCTTGGTATGGATCTGTTGTAATTTTGTTTATTTGGTGTTCTGTAAGCCTCTTGTATTTGATTTTCCACACCATTCTTCAGGTTTGGGAAATTTTCTGATATTATTTCATTGAATAGATTGTTCATTTTTTATTTATATCTCTGTGCCTTCCTCAATCCCAATTCTTAAATTTGGTCTTTTCATTTTACCCCATAATTCTTGGAGGTTCTGTTCATGATTTCTTACCATCTTCTCTATGTGGTTAACTTTATTTTCAAGATTAAATATTTTGTCTTTAAAGGTAAGAAATTTACTTTCTTCAAGTTAATTCATTTCATCAGAGACTAAAGCCAAACTTTTGGTTTTTAAGTCAAATAACCTAATTTAATATAAACCAAATAAGTAAAGATTTCTACCATTTATTAGATCCACAGCTAGGTGCTTTACACAAATTGTTTTATTTAATCCCTACAACAAGGAGACAATGAGTACAGCATTCTCATTTTAAAGATAAAAAAAGAATTTGAGGTTCAGAGAAGATAAGAAATAATGAAAAAGTTCCATTACTAGTAAATGAGAATTTTGGGATTTGACTATAGAAGTATCCTACTTTGACTGTTTGAGGGTCTTCTTGAAATGAATGGCTATTCACGCATTGGTGACTCGATGAAGGCTGCTCTCATTAACCCTGCTCCTGGCTTTAACACATTTAGTTCTTTCTTTGTTTTCTTTTGTTTTACTTCAGATCATTTGACACACATCTTACTTTTATTTGTCTGATTAAGTTATATATTCCCTTTTCTTTCTAATTTAAAATCCTGTGAGAGAAAACATTGCATCTTACTCATTTTAGACATTCATTTTCTAGAACTGTCTTTGTCACTAATAGGTACTTAATACATCTTTTAATATGTTTGTAAGTTGATTTTATGAAGTATTGTGAATTTTTCTCATAAATATCCACATCTAATTCATGTATTGAAATAGCAGAAATAAAGAGAATTGATATAATGCAGTTGAGGTTCTAAAAATGATGCTAATGTTCAGAACAGCAGTGTTGTATTAGTCAACTTCGCACTGCTGTGACCAAAATACCAGAGAAGAAAAACTTGGAGAAAGGAAGGTTTATTTTGACTCACATTTCTAGAGGGTTTGTTCATGGTTGACCAAGTACATTGCTCTGGGCCCTGATGAGGGGGTCATGGAGGAAAGGTGTGATGCAGAGAAACTTCTCCATGCATGGCAACTAGGAAGCAAAGAGAGGGAGAAGTGGGGAAAGACGTCAGGCTGCAGGGAAGATGAACCCTTCCAAGGTCATGGCCCCAGTGACCCATCTCCTCCAGCTACACTTCATCTGCCTATAAAGTTACCACCCAGTAAGTTCATTCAAACTAGTATGGATTAATCAGGTTACAGCTCTTACAATCCAATCATTTCTGTATTAACATAGGAGCCTATGAGGGACACCTCATATCCAAACCATAACAAATATATTGAGTCTTCTTAATTAATGATTCTGTTGTAAGTATCTGCCCAGTTTTTTTTAAGAAATGATTTTTAACTTTAAGAATAACCTTTAATATGTTCTAAAAGTGCTGCTATTGTTGAGAACACTTTGGAGTTTTTTTTTTTTTTTTCCTTCAGAATTTTTGAAACCTTTGAATCTATATCCATTTGTAAAACAGTCGTAAGAAAGTTTCAAAATATTTCAATATAATTTTTCAAGGTGAGACTACTTGGTTGTGTGAGCAATAGATACTCTAAAATTTTGGGGGCTGGGGATATAGCTCACTTGGTAGAGTGCTTGCTTCGCAAGCACAAAACATTTTATATTTGTGTCTTAAAAATCAGTATACCTTTTCAATAATGTTGAACTGTGAGATTAAAGTAACATTTCTATTTTTTTTTAAACAAAAAAGATATTGGTATAAAGAGAAAATCAGGAAGCCTAAATAATAGAATGATATTCTATAATATTGTGTTTGAACTGTATAGTTTTCAGAAAATCTTGTTTACTGATTTGAGGAAGAAGAGAAATATAGAACATACTTCCTGCCATGTTACTGTTAGCATACCTGCAAATGTCATTTCCTCTTAATTATTAAAGGTTCAGAATCTTAACTTCGTATTGTTTAGAGTTTAAATGATAAGATAAAAACAAACACAGATAAGTGTATATAGCATTTTCAATGAAGTAGATCTTATATCATCTGCACCTATTACTCCTTCCATTCTTGTTTATGTTGACATTTTTAAAATTACGGGTCTTATGTTGGGTGATTCATGTTTAATCTTTAAGGAGCTCCTACCAAAACTTGCAGAAGTTACAGAAGCATTTCTTTTTGAAGTATACAATCAGTAAATAAAGTAGTTTTCTTCCCACTAAATGTTGTGATGTATTAAAATTAAAGGACTAAAAGTGAGTATTTTAGCAGCCTGCTTTTAAAGAACATTTTGTGCAACATTGATAGTACAGTAGAATCAAGTTATGATGCATGACTATGTTTCCATATGAGGCTAGAGGTCTTTCTTCTCACTGTTTTATCCCTAGAACCTATCATAGTGCCTTGCTTAATGAACAATTTAGGAATGAGAAAGTACTTGTATATAGAGAGTCAATAAACATTGATCTAGTAGGTTTTTAAATTTTTGTGTAAATATAAAATTTCCAGTGTATTTGATTACATTCTTTTTCATAGTTGGTGGCTAAAGGAATAAAGAGTTCTGATGTTTCTCCACCTTTGGGACAGCATGAAGCAGGTGGCTCTCCATCAAAGCATCAGATGAAATCTGTTATTTCTGTGTCTTCAGCTTTGAAAGAAGTGGGTATGGTAAGTTTCCTAAAATATAAGGCTCTTCCAAGTCCAAAAATTATTTAAAAGATAATTAAATCTAAAAAAATTACAGTAATTTCCCAATGTTCCCCCCTTTTTTTCCTAGGGAAAAAACTACTTAGGATTTTTTTGGTTTACTATGAATATTGGAACCTTTCTGCTCATAGATTTTTGTACCTAGGACTACATGGTAAATAACAATACAGTCAACCCTCTGTTTCCAAGGGTTCTACATCCATAGAGTCATCCAAACACCAATCAAAAATACCTTTTTAAAAAAATCAGTGTTAAGTTTTGCTGATATGTACTATGTGGTTAGGCCTATGATTGCATTTGTATTGAAAATGTTCAAACTTATTCTTGTCAAATTCCCTAAACAGCATAGAATAGTAACTATTTAGCATTCATACTCTATTAGGTATTATAAGTAATCTAGAGATGATTTAAAGTGTATGGAAGGTGTGTGTAGGTTATGTGCAAATACTACACCATTTTGTATAAAGTGCTTGCATCTGTGGATTTTGGTATCTGTATGGATGGGAAGGTCCTAGAACCCATCCCTCACAGATACCGAAGATAATTCTCTCTTTTCTACTTTAAAAGAATATTGAATAAATAAAATATACATAGGAATGTACGAAAACAGCGCAACAAATATTTTTATATTCCAACCCTCATGATTAACAAATGTTCACATTTAAACATATATATGTATGTATCTTTAGTACTTTAAAGTAACTAACTCTAGGAATTGAGTCTAACATGTTTACATTTTTTTAAAATGTTATTTAGCAAATGATAGAGAATTCATTGTAATTACACTTAATTCATCATTTATTTCACCTTCAACTTCTGAATCTTCACATGCTATACAGATAGTGAAACAAAGAAATGGGACAATTAAAAATTTGAACTTAGAAGTATGTATCAGGTATTGATTTAACATAAGAAGGCTCTGTTCTGGGCTTAAGAGAAAACAGGCTCAAAATGTACAGTTTCTGTCTAGATTTCAACTGATGGAAAAAATTTACTGAATCATATAACACATTAACCTCATTTGCTCCTTTCCTAATAATCAGTGTCTGTGCCTTTTATTTTTTTGAGTTTCATAAGTTGTTGCAGACTTCCAAGGTTTTTGATTGGTACGCTAATTTTTTACAGCCTTTGTGCTTATATTGAAAATAAGACTGAGTAGAAAAATCTGTTTCTTGACCACTCTTCAGACCTTCATATAAGAAACTATTGTTCTTCAAGTAGGTTTTATCTCTTTTTCTTTCTGATAACAACTTTGCATGTGCTACATTGTTCACTTCAACTTTAGATATCACTGTGTGGTTTCCTTCCTGGTACCCAGTCTCACATCTCAAGTAGCTGTTCAGCTCTCTCTGATTGTAGCGACTGCTAATTCCTGACTACTTTACTGGGTAAAATGTTCCTTGTCTCATTTACATATTAATTTAATACTGACCACTTCATTGTTTTATATTTTTTTCAAATATTATAAATGTGAGGTAATACATGTAACTAGATGGTTATTCTTACAATAATAAATTAGCATTGCTTGTTTAAGACTTTGAAAATCATTCTTAGTGACTCTGAGTCTTCCATCTGAGTCTATCAGATATCTTTGCTTTCATAATTTTTATCACTACTAGTTCTCCTTTTCATATATTTTAAAATTCTAGGTGATCTAGATTGCTTTCTTTATTAATCATAAGACTATTCATATTATTAATAGTATAAATGACTAAAAACTTATTACCCTCTTAGGGAAGAAAGCCAATTCTCAGTTGTATTTGGTATTATTATTTAACAAAAGTGTGTGTGTGTGTGTGTGTGTGTGTGTGAATTATATTGTCCATCAAATTTTTTTCTACTTTTAATTTTTAAAATATGAATTAATTTTCTGTTTATTCCTAACATTGAATTTAATGACCAAAAATGACATGTCAAAGAGGAAGAAATATAAATATGTGAACAGTAATCTGAAAATATTACAAATAATTGAGAATTGGCCTTTCTAGTCTACATTAAGCCTATCAGTTGATAATATTTAAATGTTTATTTTTTTTCTGATAATGAAGAAGTCTGTGTTAACATTTTACAGGGAAAAAAGTTAACAAGGAGCAATTTGATGAAAAACCAAAAATAAACAAAAACAATATTTCATAAGGCAGACTTTTAGGATAACATTATTTCTTATTCTGTAACTGTGTTTTAAAGGACATAAGTTTAACTGATACCCTGGAAACTTCAGGAGAAATGCAAAAGAACAACAGTGCTATTTCAGTAAGTGCTGTTTTCAGTGTTTCTGTCAGTCATTCTACTTAATAATATATGCATTAAAATTTGACTTAAGGGGTTGGGGTAGTGGCGGTGATAGAGTGCCTACATGTTAGGCACTGGGCTCCACCCTCAGCACCACATAAAAATAAATAAATAAAAATAAAGGTATTGTGTTCATCTACAACTAAAAGGCTTTAAGGATAAAATAAATTTTAAAAATTCTACTTAATATTCACTTAAAAATATTATAATTGTTTCAGAGTAAACGAGAAATACTGCGCAGGTTAAATGAAAACCTTAAAGCTCAAGAAGATGAAAAAGAAAAGGAGCATCAGTCTGATACTTGTGCGATCATCATTCATGAAGATACCAAAGAGTACGAAAAAGAAAAAACAGTGTCATCTGATCGCAAGAAGTGGGAGGTGGGAGGTCAACTTGTGATTCCCCTGGATGAGTTAACACTAGATACATCCTTCTCTGCAACTGAAAGTATGTATAAACATATTAATGACCTATTTTGTTTAGCATACACATAAATAGAATTTTTTGTAGATTGGCCATCTGAAGGAACCAGCACTTAGAGGGATTAAGAGAGGCTGGAAGAATTCTATTTTATTCTCCTCTAAGAGAAGTATCTCCTTCTTTAAAAGCAGTGTGAAGAATTTTAAAAATGATCCAGCCTTAAGAATAATAAGGATTTAAAAAAATAATAAGGTCTTTATTCAAAAGTATATAGTTGTGAGAGGGAACTAATGATATTTCTTTATCCCTTTTTACCATGATAGATTAATTTGTTACTAGGAATAATTAATAGTGCTAGAATAGTGAACTTTGGTAAAAATCTCAGAAAGGTCCCTTGGGCACTTATCAGGGACATGGAAAAGGTCTGACTTAATGATTCATTTATCCAGGAATAATTCCTGAGTACCTACTCTTTTGTTAAATTGTCCTGGGTACCAGAGATACAGCAGTGAACAAAATAGAAACATGAGTGCACTTGTGGTTCTTATATTCTAAAAGGGCATGGACGATCCTAATTTTAAGAAAAAAAAAATTAATGGACTATTTTTGCCAGTCTTTCTCACAATGGAGATAATCTCAAAGATTCAATAACATTTGTTTAGTAGCTTCTTTATCTAATAGTTCTTTACTGAGTACTTACATATGCCACACGCTCTTAAGCCATTGGGATACAATAATGGTTAAGACAGTCCCTGTTCTTAAGGAGGCTGATGTCTAGTGATAAGGATAGAAAGAGAGGTAATTACAGCTGATAAACAATATAAATAATACACCAGGAATAATAATAGACTACTGTAAGAATACTTATAAGGATGTATGTCAGTCTTGGGGGTACCAAGGAAGTGATTTCCAGAAAATGTTAAATGTTGAGGAAAGAAGTAATTAGCTAAACCAAAACCATGCAGAGGGTTTTGGACAGAGAATGGTTAGGACTCAGGGTAAGACAGGAGAAGCTCAGAGAAGTAAATGGAATTCAACATGGATGTCTCATGTTCAAAATTCATGACAAAGCATGGGAAACAAGAAGACTTGGAAGGGTAACCAGAGCCAGATAACGAAGGGTCCTACATGTTGACACCATAATTTTTGTCAAATTTATAAGTTTTCAGCCATTATTTCCTCGAATATTTTTCCTACACCTCTTCCCTTTCTCTTCTTTGGGGACTCCAGTTTCTCTTGTTCACTCAAACTTCCCCTGCAGAGGGGAGACTTTAAAACAGGAGTCAGCAAATGCCTTCTCTAAATCACTATATCGTAAATGTTAGGTTTTGCATGTGTTATGGTGTCTGTTAAAACTTCTTGACTTTGACATGTGCACCCATACTTGACTAGTCTGGGACCTAGAGTGTAATCTATTAGTTCAGTTCCCAAAGTCTTTTGATATGCCAAAAGGGATCAGATTCATGCATATGCATATGAAGTGTGAGTCAAAGTAATAAAAAATAGCTTTATGGGGTCACTTTCTTGAATTTTGTTGTCTTCACTATCTCCTGTATTTTCTAGTTTCCTGGAATTCTTTTCATTCCTCATCTGGCCCGAAAGCTGGGATTTTAATTACTTAGCTCTGTTCGTATTCTTGGAACCAAGTGGCCAGAAGTTAGAGGAAATAGCAATGGGGTTTGGCCCTGTCCTCTCTATACCACACCTCCACTGAACTAAAAAGAAGTTTCTTCTCCCTCATTTTTGACTCTCCTGGGTGGGTTCCCATTATCAACTGCTCCTCCCACTACCATGGAATTGTATAGGATTTCGGATAAGAGATGAAGGAATAAAGAAATTTCAAAAAATGTTGGGGACTTTTGCATTCTGTCAGAGCTTTAGGATATATATCCCTTTCCCTTTGCTTAGTCTAGAACAGGAGAGCCTCTTGTCTGCCATCTGGTGACCACTTCTGGGGTTCTGGTGCGTTGAATCTTGACTGGGAAACACTGGGTACTTCACCAATGGTTTAGGGTGCTTTGAATCTTTGTCTTCCCCAACACAGCTGGTTTTCCTTTTCAGAGTTCTCAAATGCTTTATGCATTTTGTCCTTTTTAGCTATATTTAATGTGAGATACAGGTTGATGTGTGCCTTTTCCATCTTACCAGGAATCAGAACTGTGTCTTTTAAAGAGATTTAAATTTTCAAAACTCTTTCTGTGTTTCCCTATTCAGTTACCATTTCTGGTGCTCCTGATATTTTTGTTTCAGTTTGTATTTCCATATTATTTCCTTCTGCCTGAATGACTTTTTTAAAACAAAACTTGTAAAACAAAGAGATTTTCAAAACTTTTGTATCCTGAGATAGTATTTCACCTTAATTTTTTTCCACATTCTTATTGGCACATTATACTGGGACTTTCATAACCTTGGGACTTGCTGTTACATATTTGTACATGCTCACGATATAAAAATATAATTTGGCCAGCATATTTCCACAGTACTTCCTCCCTTCCTCCTACCTACCTTTCCTGTACTGATCACCCTTTGATTTCCAGGAGATCCCAGCCTGCCCCCCATCTTTCTTTTCCTTTTTCCTCTCTAGCTTTCACATTTGAGAGAAAACAATAACCCTTGACCTTTTGAGTTTGGCTTATTTCACTTAACATAATGGTCTCTAGGTACCATCCATTTTCCTACAAATGACATGATTTCATTTTTCTTTATGGCTGAATAAAACTCTCTTGTGTGTGTATACTACTTTTTCTTTATCCATAGTTTGGTCATTGTGAATTGTGCTGCTGTAAACATTGGGTGTACATACATGTATCACTATAGTATGATAATTTTAAGTTTTTAGGATGAATACTGAGGAGTGATATAGCTCGGTCATGTGGTGGTTCCAGGCCTAGTCTTTTGAGGAACCTTCATACTGATTTCCGTAGTGGTTGTACTCATTTACAATCCTACTGACAGCATAAAAATGTTTCTCTTTTTTTTTTTTTTTTTGCGGTACTGGGGATCGAACTCAGGGCCTTGTGCTTGCAAGGCAAGCACTCTACCAGCTGAGCTATCTCCCCAGCCCTAAAAATGTTTCTTTTTATCCATATCTTCTCCAGCATTGTTATTGTTTGTATTTTTTGTGGGCTTTTTTATTTATTCTTTATAGATATGCATGAGAGAAGAGTGTATTTTTTTTAAGTGCTTATTTTTTTTTTTTTTTGTAGTTGTAGATGGACAGAATGCCTTTATTTTGTTTATTTTTATGTGGTGCTAAGGATCAAACCCAGTGCCTCACACGTTAGGCAAGCACTCTGCCACTGAGCTATAGCCCCAGACCCAGTAGAGTGTATTTTGATATATACATATATGGAATAAGTACAACTTGTTCCAATTAGGATCCCATTATTGTGGTTGTACATGATGTGGAGTTACATTGGTTGTGTATTCATATATAAGGATAGAAAATATATGTCTGATTCATTCTATTGTCTGTTCTATTCTCATCCTCCCTCCATTCCCTTTATTCTCCTTTGACTAATCCACTGAACTGCTCTTTCCTTCCCTTGTTGTGGGTCAGCATCCACATATCAGAGACAATATTCTACCTTTGTTTTTTTGGGATTAGCTTATTTTACTTAGCATGATATTCTCCAGTTTCATCCATTTACTGGCAAATGCCATAATCTCATTCTTCTTTATGGCTGAGTAATATTTCATTGTGAATATATATATATATATATATATATATATATGATACCACATTTGCCTAATCTATTCATCTGTTGTAGAGCACCTAGATTGGCACCTTGACTACTGTGAATTAATCTGCTATAAACTTGAAGTGATTGTGTTACCATAGTATGCTGATTTTAAGTTTTTTGGGTATAAACCAAGAAGTGGGATAACTGAGTCAAATGGTGGTTCCATTGTAGGTTTTTTGAGGAATTTCCATACTACTTTCCAGAGTGGTTGCCCAATATGCAGTTCCACAAGCAGTGTATAAGTGAACCTTTTCCCCCACATCCTCACCAACACTTATTGTTACTTAGATTCTTGATAATTGCCATTCTAACTGGGGTGAGATAGAATTCAGTGTAGTTTTGATTTTTATTTCTCTAATCGCTAGAGAGAGATGTTGAACTTTTTTGTGTATATTTTTGCCCTTTCTTATTTCTTCTTCTGTATAGTGCATGTTCAGTTCCTTTACCTACTTATTGATTGGGTTGTTTGTTTGTTTTTGGTGTTTTTTGAGTTCTTTGTATATCCTGGAGATTAATGCTCTATTAGAGGCATTGGTGGCAAGATTTTCTCCCATTCCGTAGGAACTCTGTTCACATTCTTGAATGTTTCCTTAGCTATGAAGAAGCTTTTTAGTTTGATACTGTACCACTTATTGATTCTAGATTTTACTTATTGTACTTTAGGTATCGAAGAAGTCAGTTCTAAACTGATATGGTGGACAGATGGGCCTACTTTTTCTTCTAGTAGTAGTTGGTCTAATGCCTAGGTTCTTAATCTACTTTGAATTGAGTTTTGTGCATAGTAAGAGACAAAGGTTCAATTTCATGCTACTATGTAAGAATTTCTACTTTCCCCAGGCTACCTTTTCTGCAAAATATGTTTATGGCACCTTTGTCTAGTATGAGATAACTGTATTTATGCAGGTGTGACTCTGTGTCTTCAATTCTGTTCCCTTGGTCTTCATGTCTTGTTTTGGTGCCAATACCAGGCCATTTTTGTTACTGTAGCTCTGTACTATAATTTAAGGTCTGCTATTGTGATACCTCTGACTTCACTTTTCTTGCTAAGGATTGCTTTGGCTAGTCTGGGCCTCTTATTTTTCCTGAACAATTTCATGACCATTTTTTTCTATTTCTATGAAGAAAAAATTAGAATATAAATAGGAATTGCATTAAATCTGGATAGCACTTTTGATACTATGGCCATTTTGACAATATTAATTTAGCCTATCCAAAAACATGGAAGATCTTTCCATCTTCTAAGGTCTTCTTCAATTTCTTTCTTTAGTGTTCTGTACTTTTCTTTGTAGAGATCTTTCACCTCTTTTGTTAGATTGATTCCCCAATTTTTTTTTTCAAGGCTATTTTGAATGGGATGGTTTTCCTGATTTCTCTTTCAGCTGATTCATCTCTGGTGTATAGGAACGCAATTGATTTATGGGTGTTAATTTTATATCCTGCTACTTTGCTGAATTCACTTATGAGTTCTAGAAGCTTTCTGGTGGATTTTTTTTTTTTTTTTTTTTGTCTTCTAAATATAGAATCATGGCACCGGCAAATAGGTATAGTTTGAGTTCTTCTTTTCCAATTTGTTTGGAAAAACAAATACTTTCTTTCTTTGTTTAGTTGCTCTGATAGGGTTTCACGGAGTATGTTGAATAGAAGTAGTGAAAGAGGGCATCCCCTGTCTTGTTCCCATTTTAGAGGGAAAGTTTTCAATTTTTTTTCATTTAGAATGATGTTGGCCTTGGGGTTTAACATATATAGTTTTTACAATGCTGAGGTATATCCCTACTATCCATAGTTTTTCTAGTGTTTTGAGCATGAATGGATGTTGAATTTTGTCAGATGCTTTTCCTGCATCTATTGAGATAATCACGTGATTCTTGTCTGTTGATATGATGAATTACATTCATTGATTTCCATATGTTGAACCAGCCATGATCCCTGGAATGAACCCTACTTGATCATGGTGCCCTAACTTTTTAATATGTTTTCGTATGCAGTTTGCTGGTATTTTCTTAGGAATTTTTGCATCCAAGTTCATCAGGGATATTGGTTGAAATTTTCTTTCTTTGATGTGTCTTTGTTTGGTTTTGCTATCAGGGTGATACTAGCCTCATAGAATGGGTTTGGAGGGGTTTCCTCCTTTTCTATTTCATGGAATAATTTAAGGAGAGTTGGTTTTAGTTCTTTGATGTTCATGTAGATCAGCTGAGACTCCATTAGATCCTGGGCTTTTCTTTATTGGTAGGCTTTTGATGACATCTTCAGTCTTGACATCTTTCATTGTTTGAGATTGATCTGTTTAAATTTTCTATATCCTCCTGATTCCATTCAGGTAGGATATATGTCTCTAGAAATTTGTCTATGTCTTCACAATTTTCTATTTCATTGGAGTATAGGTTTTCAAAGTAGTTTCTGATTATAATTTGTATTTCATTGATATCTGTGGTATTGTTTCCTTTTTCATCACAGATTTTAATAATTTGAGATTTCTCTCTTTCATTTTGACCTGGCTAAGGGTTTGTCAGTTTTATTTATTTTTTCAATGAATTAACTCATTGGTCAATTTTTTAAATTGTTTTTGTTTGTGTGTTTGTTTCAAGTTCATCAATTTAAGCTCTGATTTTATTTCCTGTCTTCTATTGCTTTTGGTATTGATTTGTTCTTGTTTTTCTAGGGATTTGAATTGTAAAGTTAGGTAAATTGATGTCTTTCTATTCTTTTAATGAACAAACTCAATGCAGTGAGCTTTCCCCTTAGAACTGCCTTGATAGTGTCCCAGAGATTTTTGATAAGTTGTGTCATTATTCTCATTTACCTCTAAGTATTTTTTTATTTCTTCTGGTATCCACTGGTCACTCAATAGCATATTATTTTGTCTCCAGATGTTAGAGTAACTTCTATTTTTTATTTTATCTTTGATTTCTAATTTCATTCCATTATGATCATTTAAAATACAAGTTAGTATCTCAGTTTTTTTTATATTTCCTAAGAGTTGTTTTGTGGAACTGTTTTATGGAATGATTTTTTACGGAATGATATGATCTGTTTTACGGAAGAATTTGTGTGCTGCCAAGAAGAAAGTATATTCAGTCATCATTGATGAATGAAATATTCTACATGTGTCTGTTAAGTCTAAATTATTAATTGTATTTTTTAGTTATATAGCTTCTTAATTTAGTTTTTGTTTGGAGGATCTATCCAATGATGACAGAGGTACATTAAAGTCACCCAGTATTATTGTGTCATGGTCTATTTTATTCTTGAAATTAAGGAGAGTTTGTTTGATGTACATAGATTCTCCATTGTTTGGGGCATAAATATTTATGATTGTTATGGTTTATAGTTCCTTTCAGCAGTATGAAATGTCCTTCTTTGACCCTTCTGATTAATTTTGACTTGAAGTTCACTGTATCTGATGTGAGACTAGAAACCTCTGCTTGTTTAGAAGTACCATGTGAATGGTAAGGTTTTTATCCATCCTTTTACAACAGTCTGTGGATGTCTTCCTAGGAGGTGAGTCTCTTGGAGACAGTATATTGTTGACTCTTGTTTTTTAATCAATTCTGCCAGTCTATCTTTTGATTGATGAGTTCAGACCATTCACATTCAATGTTATTACTCAAAAATGGTTTTATTCCCTGTCAAGTTTATTTCTGGCTTTTAATTTGAATTAGTTTCTCCTTCAATTAACTGTTCATTTAGTGTAGTTCCTTCTTTTGCTGGTGTTTTATTTTTCATTTCTTCTTCATGAAATATTGAGAATGTTTTGTAGTACAGGCTTTTTATTTGTGAATTCTTTTAACTTTTGTTTATCATGGAAGGTTTTTATTTCATCATCAAATTTGAAGCTTCATTTTGCAGTATATGATATTCTTGGTTGACATCAATTTTCTTACAGAACTTGGTATATGTTATTCCATGACTTCCTAGCTTTGGAAATCAGTTGAGATCAGATTTGTTTCCTTCTAAAAGTAACCCATTCTATTTCTCTGGGAGCCTTTAAAATTCTGTCCTTATTCTGTATGTTCCACATTTTCATAGGAATGTGTATTGGTATGGGTCTATTGTAATTTTGCGTATTTGGGGTCCTGTATGCCCCCTATATTTGAATTTCCATTTCATTCTTAAGATTTTGGAAATTTTCAGGTATTATTTCATTGAAAAGTTTATTCATTCCTTTGAGTTGTATCTTCAGGCCTTCATCTATCCCAGTAAATCTTAAATTTTGTCTTTTCATGTTATCCCATATTTCTTGCAATTTCTGTTCATGGTCTGCTAACATATTTTCTCCATGGTCAACTTTATTTTCTAGAGTATATATTTTTTTCTTCATTGCCTAAAACTCTGGCTTGCAATTTATCTAGTCTGCTGGTGATGCCTTGCAATAAATTTTTTTTAACTTTTCTTGTAGTTGTAATATGACCAGAATACCTTTATTTTGTTTATTTTTTATGTGGTACTGAGGATCAAACCCAGTACTTCACATATGCTCAGCAAATGCTCTGCCACTGAGCTACAGCCTCAGCCCCTTCCAGTAAATTTTTAATGTGTTTTTTTGATTTCTTCTTTCTGAAAATTTCTGCTTGTTTTTTTTTTCCAGAATCTCTTTTTATTGAAGTTATCTTTTGCTTCCTGTATTTTCTCCTTTACATCATCTTTTACCTCTCAGATCATTTCAACTATGAACATTCTAAACTTCTCTTTCATTTCTTCCACTGTGGTGTGAATTATATTGGTTTGTTTGAGACACAAGTTGTGTGTCTGCCCATTTAACAGTATATATTTGAAGCAGGAGAGATGCTACACTGTGGTCTTATACGGATTCTCAAGGTTTCCAGTACCTCACAGTTTAGGTAGAGACAGTAACAACAACCAATGCATACAATTTTCAGCATCAAACCAAATAGTTCTTGTTTTGGCATCTACTATGTTAATTGTCAAAATAAACAGAGAAGATATAATCAATCATTGCCCACAATCACAACAGTAACTTTAGCCCAGTGCAGTGATGCACACCTCTGCTGGGAGGCTAAGGCAGAAAGATCATGAGTTCTAGGCCAACCTCAGCAATTAGCAAGCCCCTAAGCAACTCAGCAAGACCCTGTCCCTAAATAAAATATAAAAAAGGGCTGGAAATGTGGCTCAGTGGTTAAGTGCCTCTGAGTTCAACCTCGGGTACCAAAAAACAAAAAAACAGTAAATTTACCTGTGGATTTATGATTTTATGTTATAAACAGAAAAGAAGTAGAGTAGGATATGATGTTTTTGTGGGAAGAGGAGAGAAAATAGAGGTAGAAAATAGAGGATGAATGACAGTTCAATAAAGGTTGGCCTTTAGCAGAGGAAAAGGGAGAAAGAGAATCTAGGGACACAGATAAGTGAGAGATAAGAAGAGTATAGAACAAAAATTTTAAAAATAACAATAACAGTAAATGAGTATAAGTTCAAAACTGATATAATCAAACATCTTCGTCCTAAAAATATTGATAAATGAGAAATAAGTGCCTTAAAAATGGTAGGAATGATTAACAAACAAACAAGAAAAAAATGGGGGGCTGGGGGGATAGCTCAGTCTGTAGAGTGCTTGCCTTGCAAGCACAAAGCCCTGCGTTTGATCCCCAGCACCAAAAAAAAAAAAAAAAAAATGGGTATGAATATGTATATGTGTCCATGAACCATTCAGGTCACAATTGAACAGTGAGTGGGGAAAAAAATAAATAAAAATCCTTAAAATAAAGCCGAGGATCTTGATGAAAAAGTTTCCACTGGAGTTCCAAATATTCTTCTCAGATGTGTCAGATGGAGTTGCTGGAGTGATGGGAGATCCCATATCCCCATTTTTCAGGACGCCTGGGGGCAGGCTTTGGTCTTAGTCTCCAAGTTCTTCCTTGCATTGATTTGAAAATTTTAAATCAGAGCACCTCCTTGGTAGGATAGTTGCTGGACCAAGCTAAGAGACTGTAACCCAGGAAAATCCCCTGAGTTTCACTCCTGTGGTGGAGGGGCCAATTCTCATTCCCTTCAGACACACATGGATTTGAGTTCAGTCTCCAAACTGACTCAGTTCCTCCCACACCCTTTCAGATTCTGGGTCTGAGGCAACTTTCCCAGCTGAACTTTCAAGCAGCCATTCTGGAGGGGGAAGGGGGAAAGCCAGTTGTGTTTTCCCCTATATAAAATGCCACTCCACTTTTGATTTTCTTGGGGTCTTTTAGACACACACTATGTTGTATGTTGTGGGTTTCCCAAACTTGTTTTTTGGGGTTAGGCACATTCATCATTATTCAGATGCCCTGCCTGCTGTTCCCCGATCCTGTAGCTGCAAAATGTTTCCTTCCTTTGACTCCCTTGATAACTGGGAGAGAGGTGGTTTCTTTTTTTCTATCCTTTCCCACAATATTGTCGTGCAAGATAGGTTAGTCATACAGTGTCTCTGTGTATCCCTGCACACCTCAGACCTCAAAAATTAGGGGGTCTTGTAATTGATGTATTACTCCACTATTTAGTGCAGGGGAGATGGCACCCACCAGGGCCACTGGCAGCTCCAGCTGCACTGGAGATTTCTTTATTTAGTTATGTCCAACAGCCTGAGTCCCCAATCTGCTTTGAATGTCCAGAGTTAACTCCCAAAAAAGTTCCCCTCTCTCACCTTGCTGGAAACTGTGTGTCTGAATTCTTGGCTTTCCACCATAGAGCGACCAGGAAAGTGACCTTCTCTAATCTGACATTTTGAAGGGACTTGTTTGTATTCTTGATGACTACCATTCTGCTTGGTGTGAGATAAAATCTTAGTGTGGTTTTGATTTTCATTTCCCTAATTGCTTATGATGAACATTTTTTCATATATTTGTTGACCATTTGTAATTCTTTTGAGGAGTGTCTAATTCATTTACCCACTTATTAATCGAGTTATTTGGGTATTTGGTGTTAAGTTTTTTGAGTTCTTAATATCATCTAGTATGTCTGATGAGTAGCTAGCAAAGATTTTTTTCCCATTCTGTAAATTCTGCCTTCACATTCCTAATTGTTTTCTGTGCAGAAGCTTTTTTAACTTGATGCAATCCCACTTATTAACTCTTGGCATTATTTCCTGAACTTTAGGTATCCTGTTGAGAAAGTTGTTACCTGTGACTATATGCTGGACTGCATAACCTATGTTTTCTTCTAGGAGTAGTATAGTTTCTGTTCTAATTCCTAGATCTTTAATTCATTTTGATTTGAATTTTGTGTGGGATGAGAGATAGGGTCTAGTTTCATTCACATGTGGATAACCAAATGTCCTAGTACCATTTGCTTAAAAGATTGTCTTTTCTCTTGTGTATGATTTTGGCACCTTTGTCAAGGATCACTTAACTGTAGTTGTATGAGTTTCTCTTTGGGTCTTCTATTCTGTACCTTTGGTCTATGTCTGTTTTTATGTCAGTACCATGCAGTTTTTGTTACTATAACTCTGTAGCATAATATGAAGTCATGTATTCTGATACCTCTACCATTGCTTTTTTGATTTAGAATTGCTTTGGCTGCTCTTAGTTATTTATTCTTCCAAATTAATTTTAGAACTATTTTTCTTCCTAGTTCTATGAGGAATGTCACTGGCATTTTGATAGGGATTGCATCAAATCTGTATATTGGTTTTGGTAGTATGGTCATTTTAACAATATTAATTCTGCCTGTCTATGAACATGGGAGATCTTTTTCATTTTCTCTCTTCAGTGTTCTATAGTTTTCATTGTAAAGCTTATAGAGGTCTTTTGGATAGAGGCAAATGAAGAAAATCTCTTCCTTATTTTCTTAATGAAGTAAGAAAAACGATCATGAATAAACCAAAAACACAAATATTGGGAAATCAATCTATTTCTTCCTTAGAAATAAACAGTAGTTTCCAAGAATCTTGAGTGTTGACACAGGCTTATCTTACACAACTGTTAAGACCTATTTATCAGATGACTGCTAATATAAGTTTTTTGTTCATCTTTTCAGAACTCATTCATATACGTATGTGTACATAGATATTTGTATATATGTGAGCAAAGTTACATGGTTTTCTCCCTTTTACATTATTAGATAAAATATTTATATTATTTTCACATTTCTGTACTTTATTTTTACTAACAAGTATGTCTTATAGTTATTTTAATATCACAACATTAAAAATTCCTTTGTTCTAATATTAACAAGTTTTTCTTTCTCATAAAGGTGAATGGTATGAGGCTTGGCTGAAGTGATTACAGTAAATAGGGTTCAGTGGCATCTGTCAAAATGTTCTGAGATATTGGGATCAGCAGAAGTCACACATTGACTTAAAGATCAATTTTTAGATATTTGCCCAGCACAGGACTTTCAATGAAGCTCACAAAGTAGTCCATTACTTAAAAGAAGTGATAACTGTCCCAATAGATTGGTAGACATACAAACAATATGTAAAAGCAAGGGAACTAACCATCCCAAATAGCCAGTAATACTTCAACAACTGACTCCATTGACACCACAGTGGAGGAAATGTCAGAGAAATGTCAGAAAGCTCATAGTTAAAATGTTCTGTGAACTAAAAGGAGATGTAAGGAGTGAAATTAGAAAATACAGGAAGTGAAAGATCACTTTAATAAAGAAATAGAAATTCTGAAAAAGAGCCAAATGGAAATCCTGAAAATGAATGACTCAATAAACCAAACTAAAAATTCAATGGAAACCATCACCAGTAGATTATACCACTTTGAAGACAGATTGTCAGGCCTTGAAGACAAGCTGTATAATCTTGAAAAGAAAGTTGACCATAAATAAAAGATGTTGGGCTGGGGATATAGCTCAGTTGGTAGAGTGTTTGCCTTGCAAGCACAAGGCCCTGGGTTCAATCCCCAGCACTGCAAAAAATAAAAATAAAAAATAAAATAAAATAAAAGATGTTAAGAGGCCATGACTAGAATATTCAACAAATCTGGAATAATACCATGAGGCCACATTGAAGAATGGGGGTGGATGAAGGCTCTGAATACAAGCTAAAGGGATGTAAAATATTTTCAATGAAATAATACCAGAAAAATTTTCAGACCTTAAGTATGAGACAGAAATTCAAATACAAAGTCATATAGGACTCCATATATACAAAAATCACTCCTAGATTCATTATAATGAAAACATATAACATATAGGATAAGGATAGAATTTTAAAAGCTGCACAAAAAAAGCAGTTGCTCCCATTTAGAGGTAAATCAATCCAGATTTCAACTGATTTCTCAAACCAGACACTAAAAGCCAGGAGGGCTTGGAATACTATATACCAAGATTTGAAAGAAAATAGATGCCAACCAAGAATATTAGGCTCAGCAAAATTAAACTCCAGAATTGACAATGAAATAAAAACTCTCCATGATAAATAGAACCTAAAAGAATTTATAACAGAAAGCCTATACTATAAAACATACTCAGTGCAATATTCAATGAAGAAAAAATAAAATGAAATGAAAGCCAGCATAGGGAGGAATTTCAGCAGAGTAGTAGTCAAAGAAGAATCAAGTCCAATTCAAACATTATAAACAAAATGGCAGGAAATAAAAATCATCTCTATAACATTGAATGTAAATGATCTAAAGTATTCAATCAAAAGACATATGTTGGCAGATTGGATTTAAAAACAAGACCCAACAATAGGCTGCCTGCAAGAGACTCACCTCACAGGCAAAGACACCCACAGACTGAAAGTGAAAGAATGAGAAAAAACATACTATTGAAATAGTATTCATAAACAAGCAGGGGCAGCTATATCAAATAAAGTGGACTTCAAGCCAAAATTAATCAGAAGACACAAGGTCACTTTGAACTGCTTAAGAGAATCATACAACAAGATATAATGATTGTAAATATTTATGCCCCAAACACTGGTTCATCTACATACATAAAACAAACCCTTTTCAATATTAAGAATCAAATAGACCACAGTTCAATAATATTGGGTAACTTTAACACATCTCTCTCACCAGTGAATTGATCATCCAGACATAAACTAAGTAAAGATTCTGCAGAACTAAAAAAATGCTACTAATAATATGAAACTAACACACATCTATAAAATATTTAATCCATCAACAAATGGATTCACTTTGTTCTCAGCAGCACATGGAACATTTTTTAAAATATGTCACAAAACATATCTCAGCAAATACAAAAAAAAGTTGATATTCTTTCAGATCATAATGGAAAGATATTAGAAATCAATGATAAAATACAAAACACAAACAGCTCTAACACCTGGAGATTAAATAATACTTTTGAGTGAGGAATGGATAGCAGAAGAAATCAGGGGAGAAATTTAAAAATTCTTAGAAGTAAATAAGAATAGTAATGAAACATAGCAAGATCTCCGGTATCTCAAATTATTTGTTTGCTGATGACATGATCCTGTATTTAGAAGACCCAAAAAAACTCCTACAGAAGTTTCTAGAACTCATAAGTGAATTCAACAAAATAGGATGTAAGATCAACACTAATAAATCAATCATGTTCCTATACTCCAATGACAAATCTGCTGAAAAAGAAATGAGGAAAACTGACCCATTCACAATAACCTCAAAAAAGAAATAAAATACTTAAGAGTCAATCTAACAAAAGATATTTAGGCATGGTGTCAAGTATACTCTCAGCAGCTTGGGAGGCTGAGGCAGGAGGACTCCAACTTCAAAGTCAGCCTCAGCAATTTATCGAGGTTTAGTGAGGCCCTAACACAACTTAGCAAGATCCTTTCTCTAAATAAAATATAAAAAAGTGCTGGGGAAGTGCCTCAGTGGTTAAACACCCCTGGGTTCAATTCCTGGTACCAAAAATGAAAACATAAAATCTAACGAAAGGGGTGAAAGACCTCTATCTGCAATGAAAACTATAGAACACTAAAGAAAGAAATTGAAGAAAACTTTTTAGAAGATGGAAAGACCTCCCATGTTTTTGGATAGGCAGAATTAATATTGTTAAAATGACCTTACTACCAAAAGCACTATAATGATTCAACATTGCCCCCATTAGTTTTTTCAATGATATTCTTCACAGAACTAGAAAAAAGCTGTCCTGAAATTCATTTGGAATAAGAGACTCAGAATGGCTAAAGCGGTACATAACAAGAAAAGTGAAGCAGGAGGCATCTCAATACCAGACCTCAAATTACACTATAGAACTATAGTAACAAAACCAGCATGGTACTGGCACCAAAACAATCATGAAGACCACTAGAAGACACAGAGACAAACCCACATAAATACAGTCATCTGATACTAGACAAAGGTGCCAAAAACATATGTTAGAGAAAAGATAGCCTCTTTAACAAATGGTCCTGGAAAACTGGAAATCCATATGTAAAAAAATAAAAAGATATTTAATCCCTATATCTGTCACCCTGTCCAAAGTCAATTCAGAGTGAATCAAAGACCTAGAAATTAGACCACAAACCCTGCAATTGCTAGGGGAAAAAAAAAAAAAAAGTAGGCCAAATTCTCCAACAGGAACCAACTTCCTTAACAAGACTCCTAAAGCACAAGAAATAAAATTAAAAACCAGTAAGTGGATAGCATCAAATTAAAAAGCTTCTGCATAGCAAAACACAAGAAATAAAATTAAAAACTACTAAGTGGATAGCATCAAATTAAAAATCTTCTGCACAGCAAATGAAACAAGAGTGAAAAAAGAGCCTGTACAATGGGTGAATATCTTTGCTACCTGCTCCTCAGGCCCTTAATATTCAGAATATACAAAGAACTCGAAAAACTTAAGATACACCCACACACACCCAAACCCCCAGCCCAGTCAATAAATGGGCAAAAGAACAGACACTTCTCAAATATATGTAAAAATGTTCAATAGCTCTAGAAATTAGTATAAATCAAAACTACACTGAGATTTCATCTCACTCCAGTAATAGTAATTATTAAGATAGTAATATTGGCAAGGAGGTGGGGGAAAAGGTACACGCAAACATTGTTGGCAGGAGTGCAAATTTGTGCAACCACTCTGGAAAGCAGCGTGGCAATTCCTCATAAAACTAAGACTGGAACCACCATGTGATCTAGCTATTTCACTCCTAGGTGTCTAGCCAAATGGTTTTAAATGAGCTCACTGTAATGTTGCACCCCTATTTAACGTTTATAGCAGCACAATTCACAATGACCAAGCTATGGAACCAACCTTGGTGCTTTTCAGCAGATGAATAGATAATGTGGTACATATACAATAGAGTATTACTCAGCCATAAAGAACAATGACATCATGGCATTTGGCAGTAAATGGATGAAACTGGAGACTATCATGTTAAATGAAGTAAACCAATTTGCAAAAGTCAAATTTTGAATGTTTTCTCTGATATGCAGAAGCTGATCTCAAAAGGGGGGGGGGGGTAATAAATAGAAAGGAAAAAAGGGAGAAGGCATTTCATCAAAGTAGAGCAAAGATCAGTAGAATAGACAGAAGGGATAGAGGAGGAGGATGAAGGTACAGAAAAAGGGAAAAACAGTGAGTAAATCCAACCAAACATCCGTATGCGCATGCACGGATGTGGTTTGGTGTATCCCAGAATTGAGGATATCCACAGGACACTGATTTTTAGAAGAAGAAACTGCAAATGAATTGAAGGGAGATCAATAGAGTGGAGGGAGGGAACCAGGCAGGGAAGGGGGAAGTGTTGAGGATTGAATTTGAGTGGGTTAATTTCCATACCTTTGTGATAATGTCAGGGTATTTCCTGGGGATGTATATAACTAAAAGGAATTTTTTAAAAATTCCCTTGTTTTTTTTACAACTGTGTAACATTTCATTTATATTGCCATACATAATTTACTTTTGCCAGCATTTTATTGTGAAAAATGTCAAACATATAGCAAAATTAAAATAATTTCACAATGAATGTCATATACCTTCCATTTAAATTCTATTATTAACATTTGACATTTACATTATCAATATCTATCCTTTTATCCATCAATGAGTCTTGTCATATTTTTTGATACAGTTTAGAGTAAACTGCCAACATTAGTACACTTTTCGCTAATTCCAATCATATATTTATTTATTGGAATTCAATATTTGTTCAGAAGTTTTTCTCTTTTTATGTTAAATTTGTGAACAATGAAATATATACATCATAAGTGTACACTTGCTGTTTCAACAAATGCTTAGAGATTCAAAATCTAAATCCCTATCAAGATAGAGAACGTGACCATCACAGCAAAATATTTCATGTCTCGTCCCAGTTGGTTTTTGCCCCTCGCCTCTCAGAGGCAACTTTTTTTCTGTAATTTTTTTCTACCTTAGATTAAATATTTTTGTTCTAGAATATCATAAACAGAACCTAAAAGTTTGTGTTCCTTTGTGTCCAACTTCTTTTACTCAGCAAGCATAATGATATTTGAGAATCATCTGTGTATCTATTGTTAATAGTTTTTAAAATGTTTTCTTTGATATTTATATAATCACTTCTGCTTTCTTTTGTTTAACATTAGTTGTTCATCTTTTTTTTTCTTTAGTATTGGGAAGTGAATCTAGGGGTACTCTATCACTGAGCTACATCCTCAGCCCTTTCTTTTATTTTTAAAATTTTGATACAGGGTCTCTAAATTTCCCAACCGGGCCTGCAATTTAGCAATCCTCCTTCCTCAGCCTCCAGAGTAGCTGGGATTATAGGCATGCACCCCAATGCCTGGCAGCAGGATGTACCTTTATCCTTACTTTTCCCTCTTAATCTGTTTGTGTCTATATTTAATGTGGGTTTCTTATATGCAGAATATTGTTGGGTTTGCTTTTAAAATATCATCTTAGAACCTTTTGCTGGTATTTTTACACCTCTTTCAAGCAATATAACTTCAAGTATACCATTTTGCTATTTGTTTTCTGTTGGTACCATCTGTTTTTCTTCCCTGTTCCCTTTCCATTTTCTTTGTGCATTTGTTGATTAGTTGAATATCTTTTATAATTCTATTTTATCTCTGACATTACTTCTAGTTCATTGTCCTATGTTAGGATTTGCTTTAGAGTTAATTGTATCTGTAATATCATGATCTATTTTTAAGTTATTTATTATACTTCAAATATAATGTAAGAACATTACAACAGTAATTATAACAGTATTTATTCCCTCCCAGCCTTTGGGCTTTTGTTTTGGGGTTTTGTTTCTGTTGTTGTTTTTACTTATAGTATAAATCCCATATCTCATAGTCATCTATCCTTTAAAGTGATTTAAATAATAAGACAAAGGTTTGTCTCTATCATGTTCTCTCCATTTCCAGTGTTATTTATTCTTTTGTGTAGAGCAAATTTCTGTCAGTCATTTTTCTTCTGCCTGTAGGACTCCCTTTAAGAGCTCTTACTGTGCAGCCCCGCTAGTGATGAATTGTTTGAGCTTTTATTATGTGTTTGTAAAAACTTTACATTTTGCCTTCCTTTTTTGCAAAATTCTAATTCGTTGGTATTGCTGTTGTTGTTTTTAGTACTTTAATGCTGTTTCCCACTGTCGTTTTACTTGTGATGGGAAGTCTGTAATTCTTATTCTTAGTTTTATTGCTCTGAGTTGTGTCTTTTTTTTTCGCTTGCTTTTCAGATTTTTCCCTATAACCTTGTTTGTAGTGAATTTGATCATGATGCTCTTGATGTCATTTTCATCATATTTCTTTTGCTTGAGTTTTGTTGTGCTTCTTGATTTATGAGTTTATAGTTTTCATCACATTTAGAAAATTCTTGGGCATTAGTTTTTTTCAGGTTTGGGTTTCTGTTGTTCTTGTTCTTGTTTGTTTTGGGGGGTGGTTCTTCCCTTCTTCACTATTGATCTTGTTAATATCTTCCTTACCTCTGATTACCATAGCCACTCTTTTCTCTAGGTTGTTAAATATATGAAATTCAGTTAATGACAATTACAAATGTTCTTGTCTATTAGTATGATTGGTTTCAATTGACCAATTTTTATTTTTTCATTTTATCATAGGTTGTATTTTGCTAGGATGATTTTGGGGGGGCCAAATATTGTAAATTTTAATTTGTGGGACTATGTATTTTTGTATTCCTGTAAATATTCTTGACCTTTGTTTGGGACAGAATTTAGTTACTTGTGAATAACTTGACCCTTTTAGGTCTTGCTTTTAAGCTCTGTTAAGTGGAACACAGAGCAGTGTTTATTTCTAATCTTGCCCCTTAGCTAAATCAGCAACCTTTCTGAATAATTTGCCTGAAGCCTTGTGAATTGTAAGTAATTCTTTTCCAGCTTAGAAATAGGAACTATTTCTGGCTCTGTAAACTCCCAATTATTATTCCCTCTACTATTATTGGGTAGTCTTTTCTCTAGATAACAGTAATTTCCTTACAGGTGATATACTGATGTGCTTATCACTGCTCAACTGAAAACTTGAAATGGCTTTTTACAATTTACCCGAGTTCCTCTTTTTTTTTTTTTTTTTTTTTAATTATTGTAAACAAATGGGATACATGTTGTTTCTCTGTACATGGCGTAAAGGCATACCATTTGTGTAATCATAAATTTACATAGGGTAATGTTGTTTGATTCATTCTGTTATTTTTTCCCTTCCTCTACCCCTCCCACCCCTCTTTTCCCTCTATACAATCCTTCCTTCCTCCATTCTTGCCCCCCTCCCTAACCCTAACTCTAACCCTAACACTAACCCCTCCTTCCCCCCATTATGTGTCATCATCCACTTATTAGCGATATCATTTGTCCTTTGGTTTTTTGACATTGGCTTATCTCACATAGCATGATATTCTCCAGTTTCATCCATTTACTTGCAAATGCCATAATTTTATCATTCTTTATGGCTGAGTAATATTTCATTGTATATATATATATATACCACAGTTTGTTTTTTTTTTAATTTATTTTTACTGTAAACAAATGGGATACATGTTGTTTCTGTTTGTACATGGAGTAACAGCATACCATTTGCATATTCATAAATGTATATAAAGTAATGATGTTTCATTCATTCCATTATTTTTTTGCTTCCCCCCCACCCCTCCCACCTCTCTTTTCCCTCTATACAGTCCCTCCTTCCTCCATTCTTGTCCCACTTCCACCCCCCATTAAATGTCATCATCTGCTTATCAGTCAGATCATTCCTCTTTTGGATTTTTGAGATTGGCTTATCTCACTTAACATGATATTCTCCAATTTCATCCATTTGCCTGCAAATGCCATAATTTTATTATTCTTTATAGCTGAGTAATATTCCATTGTATATATATACAACCACAGTTTCTTTATCCATTCATCAACTGAAGGACATCTAGGTTGGTTCCATAGTCTGGCTATTGTGAATTGAGCCGCTATGAACATTGATGTGGCTGTATCTCTGTAGTGTGCTGATTTTAAGTCCTTTGGGTATAGGCTGAGGAGTGAGATAGCTGGGTCAAATGGTAGGTCCATTCCAAGTTTTCTAAGGAATCTCCACACTGCTTTCCGGAGTGGCTGCACTAATTTGCAACCCCACCAGCAATGTATGCGTGTACCTTTCTCCCCACATCCTCGCCAACACCTGTTGTTGCTTGTGTTCTTGATAATCACCATTCTAATTGGGGTGAGATGGAATCTTAGGGTGGTTTTGATTTGCATTTCTCTTATTACTGGAGATGTTGAACATTTTTCCATATGTTTGTTGATTGCTTGTAGATCTTCTTCTGTGAAGTGTCTATTCATTTCCTTAGCCCATTTGTCGATTGGATTATTTGTATTCTTGGTGTAGAGTTTTTTGAGTTCTTTAGAGATTCTGGAAATTAGTGCTCTATCTGAAGTATGATTGGCAAAGATTTTCTCCCACTCTGTAGGCTCTCTCTTCACATTGCTGATAGTTTCCTTTGCTGAGTGAAAGCTTTTTAGTTTGAATCTATCCCAGTTATTGATTCTTGCTTTTATTTCTTGTGCTGTGGGGGTCCTATTGAGGAACTCTGGTCCTAAGCCAACATGTTAAAGATCTGGACCTACTTTTTCTTCTATAATCTGCAGGGTCTCTGGTCTGATTCCGAGGTCCTTAATCCATTGTGAGTTGAGTTTTGTGCAGGGTGAGAGATAGGGGTTTAATTTTATTCTGTTGCATATGGTTTCCCAGTTTTCCCAGCACCATTTGTTGAAGAGGCTATCTTTTCTCCATTGCATATTTTTGCCCCCTTTGTCTAGTATGAGAAAATTGTATTTATTTGGGTTTGTGTCCGTGTCCTCTATTCTGTACCATTGATCTACCTGTCTATTTTGGTACCAATACCATGCCGTTTTTGTTACTATTGCTTTGTAGTAGAGTTGAAGATCTGGTATTGCGATATCCCCTATTTCACTATTCCTGCTAAGGATTGCTTTAGCTATTCTGGGTTTCTTATTCTTCCAGATGAATTTCATGATTGCTTGCTCTATTTCTGTAAGGTATGTCATTGGGATTTTAATTGGAATTGCATTGAATCTGTATAGTACTTTTGGAAGTATGGCCATTTTGACAATATTAATTCTGCCTATCTAAGAACATGGGAGATTTTTCCATCTTCTAAGGTTTTCTTTGATTTCTTTCTTTAGTGTTCTGTAGTTCTCATTGTAGAGGTCTTTCACCTCTTTGTGAGATTGATTCCCAAGTATTTTATTTTTTTTGAGGCTTTTGTGAATGGGGTAGTTTTCCTAATTATTCTTTCCAAAGATTCATCACTTATGTAAAAAAAAGGAATTAGATTTACGTGTATTGATCTTATATATATCCCACTACTTTACTGAATTCACCTATGAGTTCTAAAAGTTTTCTACTGGAATTTCCTGGTTCCTCTAAGTATATAATCATGTCATCAGCAAATAGGGATAGTTTGAGTTCTTCTTTTCCAATTCGTATCCCTTTAATTTCTTTGGTCTGTCTAATTGCTCTGGCTAGAGTTTGAAGGACGATATTGAATAGAAGTGGTGAAAGAGGGCATCCCTGCCTTGTTCCAGTTTTCAGGGGGAATGCTTTCAGTTTTTCACCATTTAGAATGATATTAGCCATGGGCGTAGCATAAATGGCCTTTACAATGTTAAGGAATGTTTCCACTGTCCCTATTTTTTCTAGTGTTTTGAGCATGAAGGGGTGCTGTATTTTATCAAATGCTTTTTCTGCATCTATTGAAATAATCATGTGATTCTTGACTTTAAGTCTATTAATGTGGTGAATTACATTTATTGATTTCTGGATGTTGAACCAACCTTGCATCCCTGGAATGAAACCAACTTGATCATGGTGCACTATCTTTTTAATATATTTTTGGATGCGATTTGCTAAAATTTTGTTGAGAATTTTTGTGTTGATGTTCATTAAGGATATTGGTCTGAAATTTTCTTTCCTCGATGTGTATCTGTCTGGTTTACGTATCAGTGTGATATTGGCTTCATAGAATGAGTTTGGGAGGGTTCCCTGCTCTTCTATTTTATGGAATACTTTGAGAAGTATTGGAATGAGCTCTTCTTTAAAGGTTTTGTAGAACTCGGCTGAGAACCCATCTGGTCCCGGACTTTTCTTTGTTGGTAGGCTTTTGATGACTTCTTCTATTTCATTACTTGAAATTGGTCTATTTAAATTGTGTATGTCCTCCTCGTTCAGTTTAGGTAATTCATATGTCTTTAGAAACCTGTTGATGGCTTGGAAATTTTCTGTTTTGTTGGAGTATAGATTTTCAAAATAGCTTCTAATTATGTTTTGTATTTCAATCGTGTCTGTTGTGATATTTCCTTGTTCATTCCTAATTTTAGTGATTTGGGTTTTCTCTCGTCTTCTCTTTGTTAGTGTGGCTAAAGGTTTATCAATTTTGTTTATTTTTTTCAAAGAACCAACTATTTATTTTCTCAATTTTTTGTATTACTTCTTTTGTTTCAATTTCATTGATTTCAGCTCTGATTTTAACTATTTCCTGTCTTCTACTACTTTTGGTGCTGGTCTGTTCTTCTTTTTCTCGGGCTTTGAGCTGTAGTGTTAGGTCATTTATTTGTTGAGTTTTACTTCTTTTATTAAATGCGCTCCATGAAAAAAATTTTCCTCTAAGTACTGCTTTCATAGTGTCCCAGAGATTTTGATATGATGTTTCTTTGTTCTCATTTACCTTTAAGAATTTTTTAATTTCCTTCCTAATATCTTCTGTTATCCATTCATCATATAATAGCATATTGTTTAATCTCCAGGTGTTGGAGTAGTTTCTGTTTTTTACTCTTTCATTTATTTCTAACTTCAATCCATTATGATCTGATAGAATACAAGGTAGTGTCTCTATCTTCTTGTATTTGCTAACATTAGCTTTGTGGCATAATATATGGTCTGTTTTAGAGAAGGATCCATGTGCTGCTGAGAAGAAAGTGTATTTGCTCTTGGTTGGATGTTATACTCTATAAATGTCTGTTAAGTCTAAATTATTGATTGTGTTATTGAGATCTATGGTTTCTTTGTTCAATTTTTGTTTGGAAGATCTGTGCAGTGGTGAGAGAGGCATGTTAAAATCACCTAGTATTATTGTGTTATGGTCTATTTGGTTTCTGAAATTGAGAAGGATTTGTTTGACATACATGGATAAGCCAGTGTTCGGGGCATAGATGTTTATGATTGTTATATCTTGCTGATTTATGCTTTCCCTTAAGCAGTATGAAATGTCCTTCTTTATCCCTTCTGACTAACTTTGGCTTGAAGTCCACATTATCTGAAATGAGGATGGATACTCCAGCTTTTTTGCTGAGTCCTTGTGTATGTTATTCCCCATCCTTTCACCTTTAGTCTATGTGTATCTTTTTCTATGTGGGGAGTCTCTTGCAGGCAACATATTGTTGGATCTTTCTTTTTAATCCAATCTGCCAGTCTATGTCTTTTGATTGATGAATTCAGGCCATTAACATTCAGGGTTATTATTGAGATATGATTTGTATTCCCGGTCATTTGGTTCATTTATTTTATTTTATTTATTTATTTATTTGACATGACTTGGTTCCTCCTTTATTTGACAGTTCCTTTAGGATAATTCCTCCCTTTGCTGATTTGCTTCTTTGTTTTTCATCTCTTCCTCATGGAATATTTTGCTGAGAATGTTCTGTAATGCTGGCTTTAATTTTGTAAATTCTTTTAGCTTTTGTTTATCATGGAAGGATTTTATTTCATCGTCAAATTTGAAGGTAAGTTTGCTGGGTATAAGATTCTTGGTTGGCATCCATTTTCTTTCAGGGCTTGAAAAATGTTGTTCCAGGCCCTTCTAGATTTTAGGGTCTGGATTGAAAAATCTGCTGATATCCGTATTGGTTTCCCCCTGAATGTAATTTGGTTCTTTTCTCTCACACCCTTTAAAATTCTGTCTTTATTTTGTATGTTAGGTATTTTCATTATAATGTGCCTTGGTGTGGGTCTGTTGTAATTTTGTGTATTTGGAGTCCTATAAGCCTCTTGTACTTGATTTTCCATTTCATTCTTCAGATTTGGGAAATTTTCTGATATTATTTCATTGAATTGATTGTTCATTCCTTTGGCTTGTTTCTCTAAGCCTTCCTCAATCCCAATAATTCTTAAGTTTGGCCTTTTCATGATATCCCATAGTTCTTGTAGATTCTGTTCATGATTTCTTACCATCATCTCTGTTTGGTCAACTTTGTTTTCAAGGTTAAATATTTTGTCTTCACTGTCTGAGGTTCTGTCTTCCAGGTGTTCTATCCTACTGGATATGCTTTCTATGGAGTTCTTAATTTGGTTTATTGTTTCCTTCATTTCATGGATTTCTGTTTTTTTTTTTTTCAATATCTCTAACTCTTTATTGAAATGATCTTTTGCTTCCTGTATTTGCTCTTTTTACTGTCAATTGGTGCGATCATGCAATGCCTGCATTTGCTCTTTCATCTCATCATTCAGTGACTGCATTTGCTCTTGCATCTCATCGTTTGCTTCTCTGATCATTTTAATTATGTACATTCTGAACTCCCTTTCTGTCATTTCTTCTGCCATGCTGTCATTGGGTTTTATTGATGTAACATCTAGATTTGTTTGGGGCATTTTCTTCCCTTGTTTTCTCATATTGTTCAGGTATCAGTGGACCCCTGAGATATTGCAGATTTCCTCTATTGACTTATAATGTCCCTGAAGATTTCTAGTGTATCCCCTCTTAGCCTTCAGTAGGCTGAAGTCTTGGAGGAAGTTGATAGTGTGGTGTTCCACAAGGAAGCTGCCTCTCTAGGGGTGGTTGCCTTCAGGTGGGGTATATTCCCTGCTAGTGGGCAGAGGTGCCTCCACTTGTTGACCAGTGGTCATCCAAAGGGGAACTAGACTGCGGGCTGAGGCAAGGCCTGTTTGGGCCTGTGTCTCTGGTTTTACCATCCTTGTGGGAAAATCTCACCCGGCAGGGAAGACTCACCCGGTGGGGAGGTCTCGCTGGTCAGTTCCGATTCCAGAGGTTCCCCTCAATCCACAACTACCGCCTGGGCTGGGCTGCCTTCCTCTGCAATGTTCCCAGGGGCCTGGACCTACCTCCTGGGCCTGGGAGCCTCACCCTTCACACATGAGTCTCCTTAGGCTGCCTCTCCTCGGAGAATCTGCCCGCAGTCCTGGAACCTTCACTCTGCCCCTAAGCATGTCTCTGTGCGGCTCTTCCACCAAGAAGCCTCCTAGGTCCTGGGACCCTGCTCTGCACCTAATCGCCTGGCTATGCGGCCCCTCCTCTGAGCAGCCACCTGGAGCCCCGTACAATTGCTCCGAGACCCAGCAACCCACTGCACGCCTCTTCCTCCGGACAGCCGCCCGGTGTTCCGGTGCGGTCACTAGGAGTCCAAGCAACTCACTGTGCACCTCCACCTCCCACCATCCACCCGTAGCCCTGGGCAGTCACTCCAAGTGACCCGCCCGTTCCTCATCCTCTTCCAGGTAGCCCCCCGGGTGTTCAGGATCGGTTGCTCTGAGTCGCTCTGAGTCCAAGCGACCTGCTGCACGCCTCCTCCTGGCAGCCGTCCGGAGCTCTGGTGCGGCCACTCCGAGACCAAGCAACCCACCGTGCTCCTCCTCCAGGCTGCCCCCCGGTGTTCAGGAGTGGTCGCTCTGAGTCCAAACAGCTCTTCTCGCAGCCCCTCCTCTGGGCAGCCACCCCGAGCCCCAGTGGTTGCTCTGAGTCCAAGTGCTGTGCTGAGCGGCCTCCTCTTCAATGCTCCCAGTTGTCGGAGTTCACTGCTCCAGCGGGGGGAGGGGTGTCTCGCCGGGCAGCTCTACTTCACAAAGTTCCCTGCGTTCTGGGACTACCGCCCCATCTGGGACACCTCCCCAACGAGAGAGACTCACCCAGCTGCTTTGAGTTGGTCCCAAGTCTCTCAATATCTCCTCTTTTGAATCCTGAGTCCTGGAGCAACATGAAATGCAGCCACCCTCTAGTTCGCCATCTTGAAACACCCCCCCCCCGCCACCGAGTTCTCTTTATGTGTAACTTTCTACTTTTCAGTTCTCTTAATCCCATAAACTCTAGCCACTTTGGCCTCCCTAGGCTCTCAGTTGTGGCCTCCTCAGCTCAGAGAGACTATTGATTCCATTGGGTTTTCTCTCCCTGCATTTACGGGGTTGAACTTTATGGTTTTCTTTTCTTTTTTCTTATGGACATTCAGTTACATTGCTTCTTAAAGATTCTTTCCTCCCTATTGCATTGCTTTGCCACCTTTGTCAGATATCAGATGACTTTAAAGGTATGGTTCTGATTCTCTGTTTTGTTTAAAATTAATTTTAAAAACTTACCTTTTAAAAATTAGTTTCTAATTGAAGTCATGTTGATTGTACAAAACTGAATATTACCTGCTGTTTTGCATGTACTTATTTTCTTGGAAATGGTACAAAAAACAGTATCGACCTTTATAGGTTACAATTATACAGCCTGTATAACTTATGCCCCACAATATTTTATATTCTGTGTGTTACTTCTAGATAACTATATACTTCATATTTTACTACTAAATGTTCCAGTGACTCAAACTTCAATAGATTTTCTATAGTTTGCATCACTAAATTTTGTTAAATTAATTTACCCAAAATTGTTATTGTCAAAAAATGTTCATTGCCTACCTATGGTATATAAAATAAGACAAATTTTATTAGAAATACTTTTTCTACTCTTAATCCATAAGCATATGTATCTTACGATTCATTCTTTATCTGATGTCTTTTTGATTTAATTTTTTTCTCTTTATGCAGTCACTTAGATAAAAGATCCCAAAATCTGCCAGTGCAGATTTATTATTTTTATCATTGAAAATTACTTCTTTCTATCTTTTTTTAAATAGAGCATACAGTGGGAGAAGTTATTAAATTAGATCCTAGCGGATCTCCAAGAAAAGTCTGGGGGAAAAGCCCTACAGATTCGGTTCTGAAGATACTTGGAGAAGCAGAACTGCAACTCCAAACAGAATTATTGGAAAATACAACTATTAAAAGTGGTAAGTAGAAAGTAGTTGTTTTTCTATACTAGAAGAAATATGAAAATTTATGTGTTTTAAAATGTTGCCATTTAAAGTGAATTACTTAAATATTAGAATATTATTATAATCACTTTTTGGATATAATTATATTCCATTAAGATGAAGAATTTTTATTTAATTTTCTGGGGAGTCAATGTTCTACATGATAGTCTCATGAGTTTTGATTTCTATAGCCTGAACATGATCTAAAGATAAAAGAAATAAGAAACTGGGCACACAGTGGTGCATGCCTGTTGATCCAGCTACTCAGGAGGATTGTGTATTTGAGACGAGCCTGGGCAACATAGCGAGATATGTCTCTCAACAAAAAAAAAAAAGGAATAGAAAATTTACATGGGTGTTATGGGGTGCAACTTAAGAACAGACCCATCACCACTGAGAAGTCCAAATTTGAGAGTCTTTATTAAGTCGGCCGGCTGACTGTCTTACACAATGCCCTAAAAAATGGCTATTGGGAGAACAGCCCGGACCATAGGGTTGTAGGGTTCTTATACCAAAAATCACATCAGTCATAAGTGTTTGTTGCTATGATTTGAAATTACAAACTAACATCATGAGATCATCAACAAAGGGAGAAGTGGGTCAAAATGATCCTTACCTAGGTACAAACTAAAGAATGGTTTCTAATATCCACACAGTCACTGTTCACATGATACATTGGTTAAGAGCAATAGAGATCAAAAGAGCAATTTTTCATTACATGAGAATTGTCATTTTTATTGCTAAACATGTCACACTAAGTAACTGAGGATGGGTACAGAGGTGGGGTGTTCCCTTGGGAGAAGCTTATTTCCTACGTAACATGGAGTCTCAAAGAAAAATGGAGTCTGTTTAGTCATTTCCCTTATAGTCTGGCCTATAACATTCTCATGGAACCAGATCTGTCAGCCCATCACATAGGGAAGCTGGAAATATCAGAACAACTTTTTCCATGAAGAAAAATGTGGGAGCTTTCTAAGATGAATGTTTTATATTTTGATTTAGATTCAGGAATTAAGTTGATGAAAAGATATCAGTAGTAGTTATGACAGATGTTATTCTGGGAGTCGGGAGGGAGAGTTGTCATGAGGCAGAAGGAAAACATTCATGATCCATGAGGGCTTTGGTATTACAACTACACATAAGAGTGAGTCTCCATATATAAAACAGGTGTTTCAAATTAAACAGCTTGTCCACATGATAAGGAAATTGAATGTAGTTTTCATCTTTGGAGAAGCATGTCCAGATGTGTCTACGCACGCGCGTGTGTGTGTGTGTGTGTGTTGGGGGGAGAGAGTGTATGTGTGTTTGTGTGTGTATGACATTTTGTGCTCTTTTTCTCTGTTGATCTTTGTCTTTCCCTAAAGCTTAGAGTGAAACTCATTACTGAAGCTGAAGGAGATGAGGCTATTGACATGTTCTATAATGGAATTAGCCAGATGCTGAGAATTAGTGAAATGAGCCTGTGCACATGTTACTGAAGGGGCAAAAGTAGGTTACTATTTCCTTATTAAGGCTGTATCTCTTAACCATTACTCATTTTATTTTTTATATTAAGGGAAAAACAATTTGAATAAAGAAGTATAATTTTTTGGATATAGGGCAGAAGTTTAAAGTGTATAGATCTATAATTAATTTGTAATTAATTTGTTCACATTCATCAGGAAAATGTGCAACTGTATGCTAACCCTATTAAAAACAAAAATTCTAATAACTTAATTAAGTTATTAGAACCTATTTTCATAATGCCTCAGGCTTTCTTCAAGCATAGAAATGTCTCCAGGCTCTAAAATATTTTTTTAAATAATGATAAAAATGTCAGATCATTTTATAGTCTAAAAGTCCTGTGTATGTTCATGCACTTTAGAAATACTTCTTTAAAAAATCAGATTCTGATTCCTCATATATAAATTTTTATAACTTAAGTATATATAATTTGATATACAATAAAACTTAAGCAGCATAAAATAGGATTTTCATTCTCTGTATTCATCATAATCTATCTACAGAGAATTGGAACTGAGAAATAACTTACTATTTGTCTGACTTTTTAAAATTACACTCACCAACTGTTTATTGAACACTTATTAGCTGTCCACACTATTATGTGTGATATGATAAGTTTACAAATTTGTTCTAATTAGTTGTACATGACAGTAGAATGCATTTATGCATTTTTATAGATCATACATAAATAGAGGGTAATCTCTGATTTTTTTGATTATACATATTGTAGGATCACATCAGTCATGCAGTCATATATGTACATGAGGTAATAATGTCTGTTTCACTCTATTGTAATTCCTACCAACATACCCTTCCCCCCTTCACTCCTCTATACCTAATATAAAATTGACAATTCTTGATGTCATTAATTCACATGTCAGAATCTGTTTTAGAGGTGTTATGTGTGCCACTAAGGAAGAGCTTTACTTTAATACAGTTTGACTAAAAATGATATATTGGCCCTTTTGGGTTAGGAAAAACCCCAGAGAATGCCAGTTATTTTGAGCGAGGTCAAAGAATTAAAAAAAAAAAGAAAGAAAAGAAAAGAAAGAGAGAACATTTTTAAAGAGAGCGATATTTAGCTCCCGTATATGCAAAGACAAAAAGGTGTGGTTAATGCATTTGTGAGTGCAGCAGCTTTCTCAGCTTTGTGGGGAAAAAGTATTGACTGTGGTTCTGATTCTGGCTCTGTCACTTAATAAGCAATCATGGGTAAGTTCTTGTAACACAGACATTCTTCTTGTGTAGAATAAAACACTTTTATCAAAGATTATTTCATGGAATAAAAGACTGTGATATTGCATAGTCTTCTAATTTATGTCAGTGTCTTTAGTCATTTTGATTGTCTGCTCCCACAATCAACACACCAGAATGGTACATGTATTACATTTGATGAGCCAATATTGGCATATTTATTGTCAGAATGCACAGTTTACGTTAGGACTTGCTTTTTGTGTTTTAGTTTCAATGGGTTTTGACTAATGAACAATGCCATATATCCTCCATTATAGAATCATACAAAATTGTTTACTGCTCTAAAACTCCAGTGTTCTACCTGTTTATATCTGACCTCTGCCCTGGCATCCATCAATCATTTTACTAGCTCTCCATAGTATTGTCTCTTCCAGAATGTCATCTAGTTGGAATCATGAAATATGTAGCCTTTTCAGAATGAATTCTCTCAAAAATATGCACTGAAGTTCCTTCCATCTTTTTGTGTCTTATAGTTCATTTCTTTATGACATTGAATAGATGTGCTACAATTTACTTATCCATTCACCTACAGAAGGACATCTTGGTTGATTCCAAGTTTGGACATTATTTTCCTTTTAGCTTTAGACCTGCCAGTTTACCTGAGGATTTTTCTACATAGTCTAAAGGAGACATTTTATTTTATTGTTGGCTATTTAATATCTAGTTTATCCTATATAATTTATTAAAGACCTTTCTTTACCCACTGCTGTATAGTGCTATTTTTATTGTAAATGAAGTATATTTGTTTGTGTTTCTGGATTCTTTATATTGTTCCATTGATCTCTGGCTATATTTGCGTCAGTATGAAACTATCTTAATTATTAAAGTTTTTAAGTCTTTATATCAGTAAATCAAGTCTTCCCACCTTGTTCTTTAAGAAAAATCTGGCCAATTCCTACCACATATTTTTTTCCATATGCATTTTAGAATGTTATTCTCAGATATACCAAGAATTTTTTTTTAATTTATTTTTATTGTAAACAAATGGGATACATCTGGTTTCTGTTTGTACATGGAGTAACAGCATAACATTTGCTTAATCATACATTTACATAGGGTAATGGTGTTTGATTTGTTCTTTTTTCCTCCCCCCACCCCTCTTTTCCCTCTATAGAATCATTCCTTCCTCCATTCTTCCCCCCCTTCCACCCCCCATTATGTGTCATCATCCGCTTATCAGCGAGATCATTCGTCCTTTGGTTTTTTGAGCTTGGCTTATCTCACTTAGCATGATATTCTCCAAATTCATCAATTTGCCTGCAAATGCCATAATTTTATTATTCTTTATAGCTGAGTAATATTCCATTGTGTATATACATACACCACAGTTTCTTTATCCATTCATCAACAGAAGGGCATCTAGGTTGGTTCCACACACTGGCTATTGTGAATTGAGCAGCTGTGAACATTGATGTGGCTGTATCTCTGCAGTATGCTGATTTTAAGTCCTATGGATACAGGCCAAGGAGTGGGATAGCTGGGTCAAATGGTGGGTCCAATCCAAGTTTTCTAAGGAATCTCCACACTGCTTTCCAGAATGGCTGCATTAATTTGCAGCCCCACCAGCAATATATGCGTGTACCTTTTTCCCCACATCCTTTCCAACACCTATTGTTGCTTGTATTCTTGATAATCACCATTTTAATTGGGGTGCGATGGAATCTCAGAGTAGTTTTGATTTGCATTTCTCTTATTACTAGAGATGTTGAACATTTTTTCATATATCTGTTGACTGCTTGTACATCTTCTTCTGTGAAGTGTCTGTTCATTTCCTTAGCCCATTTGTTGATTAGATTATTTGTATTCTTGGTGTAGAGGTTTTTGAGTTCTTTATATATTCTGGAAATTAGTGCTCTATCTGAAGTATGAGTGGCAAAGAAATTCTCCCACTCTGTAGGCTCTCTCTTCGCATTGCTGATCATTTCCTTTGCTGAGAGAAAGCTATTTAGTTTGAATTTGTCCCAGTTATTGATTCTTGCTTTTATTTCTTGTGCTATGGGAGTCCTGTTAAGGAAGTCTGCTCCTAAGCCACCAAGTTGAAGATTTGGACCTACTTTTTCTTCTATAAGATGAAGGGTGTCTGGTCTGATTTCAAGGTCCTTGATCCATTGTGAGTTGATTTTTGTGCAGGGTGAGAGATAGGGGTTTAGTTTCATTCTGTTGCGTATGGATTTCCAGTTTTCCCAGCACCATTTGTTGAAGAGGCTATCTTTTCTCCATTGCATATTTTTGGCCCCTTTGTCTAGTATGAGAAAATTGTAATTATTGGGGTTTGTGTCCGTGTCCTCTATTCTGTACCACTGATCTGCCTGTCTACTTTGGTGCCAGTATCATGCCTTTTTTGTTACTATTGCTTTGTAGTATAGTTGAAGTTCTGGTATTGCGATACCCCCTGTTTCATTCTTCCTGCTAAGGATTGTTTTAGCTCTTCTGGGTTTCTTATTCTTCCAGATGAATTTCATGATTGCTTGCTCTATTTCTGTGAGGTATGCCATTGGGATTTTAATTGGAATTGCATTGAATCTGTATAGCACTTTTGGTAGTATGACCATTTTGACAATATTAATTCTGCCTATCCAAGAACATGGGAGATCTATCCATCTTCTAAGGTCTTCCTCAATTTCTTTCTTCAATGTTTTGTAGTTTTCATTGTAGAGATCTTTTACCTCTTTGGTTAGATTGATTCCCAAGTATTTTATTTTTTTTGAAGCTCTTGCAAATGAAGTTGTTTTCTTCATTTCCCTTTCAGATGTTTCATGGCTTGCATATAAAAATGTTTTAGATTTATGCATGTTGATTTTATAGCCTGCTATTTTGCTGAATTCATTGATGAGATCTTGTATTTTGTCAAACGCTTTTTCTGTGTTGATTAAAATAACCATATGATTTCTTATCCTTAAGTCTATTGACATGATGGATTATGTTTTTTGACTTACGGATATTAAACCATCCTTGCATTCCAGGGATGAACCCCACTTGATTGTGGTGCTCAATTTTCTTAATATGTTTTTGGATATGGTTTGCCAATATTTTGTTAAGGATCTTTGCATCTATATTCATCAAGGATATTGGTCTAAAATTTTCTTCCCTTTATGTGTCTTTTCCTGGTTTGGGTATAAGGGTGATATTAGCTTCATAGAGTGGGTTTGGTAGAGTTTGATTTCTATTTCCTGGAATACTTTCAGAAGTATTGGAATGAGTTCTTCTTTGAAGGTCTTGTAGAACTTGGCTGAGAATCTGTCTGGTCCTGGGCTTTTCTTGGATAGTAGGTTTTTAATGGCTTCTTCTATTTCATTGCTTGTTATTGATCTGTTTAAATTGTGTATGTCCTCCTGGTTCAGTTTTGGAGGAGCATATGTCTCTAGAAATTTCTCAGTGTCTTTCGTATTTTCTGTTTTGTTGGAATACAGATTTCAAAGTAGCTTCTCAGTATGTTATGTATCTCAGTGGTGTCTTTCATGATATTTCCTTTTTCATCACAAATTTTAATAATTTGAGTTTTCTCTCCTCTTTGTTAGTGTGGCTAAGGATTTGTCTATTTTGTTTACTTTCTCAAAGAACCAACTTTTCGTTTTGTCAGTTTTTTAAATTGTTTCTTTTGTTTCAATTTTATTAATTTCAGCTCTGATTTTAATTATTTCCTGTCTTCTACTCCTTTTGCTGTTATTCTGTTCTTTTTTTTCTAGGGCTTTGAGCTGTAATTTTAGGTGATTTAGTTGTTGACTTTTCATTCTTTTCTGGAATGCCCTCCATGCAATGAATTTTCCTCTAAGTACCGCTTTCATAGTGTCTCAGAGATTTTGATATGTTGTATCGTCATTCTCATTGACCTCTAAGAATTTTTTTATCTCCTCCCTGATATTTTCTGTTATCCATGTTTCATTCAATAGCATATTATTTAGTCTCCAGGTGTTGGAGTAATTTCTGTTTTTTATTTTGTCATTGATTTCTACTCTCAGTCCATTAGGATCTGATAGAACACAAGGCAGTTTTTCTATTTTTTTCTGTTATTCATGTTTCATTCAATAGCATATTATTTAGTCTCCAGGTGTTGGAGTAATTTCTGTTTTTTATTTTGTCATTGATTTCTACTCTCAGTCCATTAGGATCTGATAGAACACAAGGCAGTTTTTCTATTTTTTTGCATTTCCTAAGGGCTGTTTTGTGGCATAACATATGATCTGTTTTCGAGAAGGTTCCATGTGCTGCTGAGAAGAAGGTGAATCCGCTCGTTGATGGATGGAATATTCTATATATGTCTATTAAGTCTAGGTTATTGATTGTGTTATTGAGTTCTATGGTTTCTTTGGTTGGTTTTTGTTTGGAAGATCTATCTAGTGGTGACAGTGGTGTGTTAAAGTCACCCAGAATTATTGTGTTGTGATCTATGTGATTCCTGAAATTGAGAAGGATTTGTTTGATGTACAGGGATGCACCATTGTTTGGGGCATAAATTTTTACTATTGTTATGCCTTCCTGATTTATGGTTCCCTTAAGCAGTACGAAATGTCCTTCTTTATCCCATCTAACTTTGGCTTGAAGTCCACTTTATCTGATATAAGGATGGAAACCCCGGCTTTTTTACTGAGTCCATGTGCGTGGTAGGTTTTTTTCCCATCCTTTCACCTTTAGTCTGTGGATGTCTTTTTCTATGAGATGAGTCTCTTGCAGGCAGCATATTGTTGGGTCTTTCTTTTTAATCCATTCTGCCAGTCTGTGTCTTTTGATTGATGAGTTTAGACCATTAACGTTCAGGGTTATTATTGAGATATGATTTGTATTCCTAGTCATTTGGGCTTTTGTTTTTTATTTGGCTCGGTTTCTTCTTTGAGTGGTTTTTCTCTAAGGTAGTTCCTCCCTTTGCTGACCTACATTGTTTTTTTCATTTCCTCCTCATGGAATATTTTGTTGAGAACATTCTGTAGCATAGGCTTTCTATTTGTAAATTCTTTTAACTTTTGTCTATCATGGAAGGATTTTATTTCATCTTCAAATCTGAAGGTTAGTTTTGCTGGCTATAGGATTCTTGGTTGGCAACCATGTTCTTTCAGAGCTTGAAATATGTTGGTCCAGGCCCTTCTAGCTTTTAGAGTCTGGGTTGAGAAGTTGGCTGCTATCCATATTGGTCTTCCCCTATATGTAATCTGATGCTTTTCTCTCGCAGCCTTCAAAATGCTATCTTTATTTTAAATGTTAGGCATTTTCGTTATAATGTGCCTTGGTGTGGATCTGTTGTGATTCTGTGCATTTGGTGTTCTGTAAGCCTCTTGTATTTGATTTTCCATTTCATTCTTCAGGTTTGGGAAATTTTCTGATACTGTTTCATTGAATAGGTTGTTCATTCCTTTGGTTTGTATCTCTGTGCCTTCCTCAATCCCAAGAATTCTTAAATTTGGTCTTTTCATGATGTCCCATAGTTCTTGGAGATTCTGTTCATGATTTCTTACACATCTTCTCTATTTGGGCAGCTTTATTTTCAAGATTAAATATTTTGTCTTCGTTGTCTGAGGTTCTGTCTTCCGAGTGGTCTAGTCTTTTGGTGATGCTTTCCATTAAGTTTTTTATGTGGTTTATTGTTTCCTTCATTTCAAGGATTTCCGTTTGGTTTATTTTATTTTATTTTATTTTTTGAGAATCTCTATCTCTTTGTTAAAATGATGTTTTGCTTCCTGCAGTTGCTCTTTCAACTGCTTATTGGTATTATCATTCATTGCCTGCATTTGCTCTCTTAAGTCATCCTTTGCTTCATGAATCATCTTAATCATGTATAATCTGAAGTCCTTTTCTGACATTTCTTCTACCATACTGTTAGTGGATTCCATTAATATAGAATCTAGATTTGTTTGGATCATTTTCTCCCCTTGTTTTTTCATGTTGTTCATGTATCTTCCCCTCTAGCAGTGCAGATCTGGGGTATTGCACATTTCCCCCTATAGGCTTATAGTGGCCCTACAGGTTTCCAAAACCTTTTCTTTAAGGGGAGATCAATATTAGCAGTGCCCAATTCAGACACTGTGCAATCATAGACCAAATAGCCCTTATGAGGACAATAACAAAATTGTCATAATAAACAGAATGAGTTCAAATATTATCTTTAGTAGAACAAACAGATTTGCAATAAGGTGCAGTTTATAATGAGGACAAAGAGGATGCAGAGGGATGTAGGATGTAGCTGTGAATGGGATAAGAAATCAATATACAGAAGTTCTAGAAAATAGAAAGGGTGAGAGTGTAATCGAAAGAAATTGGATGTTAGCATGCAAAAAGGGAGAAAGAGACTCTGAGGGAACAGGTAAACAAAAGGAAAAGAGAGCAAGAAAAGTAAAGAAATAAAAACTTAAAATTGTTCAATAAGGATAAGAAAGAAAATCTATACTATAACAGTCATATAGTATTCAAACTTCCCAGTCTTCAGTAGCCTGATTCATGAGAGGTACCTGAAAATGAGCTTCAAGTCTCTCCAGGCTTCTCAGGATGGGAGTTGCCCCACCTAACGATCGGAGCTACCGCTTCCAGGATTATGCAAGATGGCTGCTCTGGCTTCTAAATGTGTTGGCAAATGGAGAGCTGCAGCTCAGAGTGTGGACGTGGTCAGCTGGAGGAGGTCCTAGAGGTGGGATGCAGTTTTTTAGGCCGGGGTCCTGGAGGTCAGGTGTGTATGGTGTGGTTGCGGGATCCTGGAGGCTAGGTGCAATCAGTTGGTCTGGGGTCCCGGTGATCGGATGCAGTCAGTTGGTCTGGGGGTCCTGGTGGCAAGGAGCAGTCAGTCGATGTGAGGGCCCCGGAGGCAGGGAGTGATCAGTCGGGCTGAGGGATCCTGGAGACGGCGCTCAGTCAGTCCAGCCAGGGGTCCTACAGGGCCTGACTGTTGTCTCAAAATGGTGGCAGCCACATGTAACCAAACCTGCAGGTACTGTGGCAGAGAACTTCCAGGCAACTGCAGGCAGCTGGTGCTCCACTGGCGGTCTGTGTTCAGTCTGCTGACAGCTGTCGGACAATTGGGCAGTGAACATCGGGTGGTGGGTGATGGGTAGATGAAAGGCAGGTGATGGACAGGCAAGAGGCTGGCAAATGGCAGATGATAGGCACTTGGCAGTGAGCAATCTGCACTCAAGAAAGGTGTCGATATGCTGGCAGACTACAGGTGATCACAGTAGACAAATGGGTTAAACAGCAGGAGATCGATAAGCAGCAAAAACTGCCTCACCAGAAAACAGATATCCTCTGCTTGAAATCTGAGTTATGGAGCAAGAAGGAACACAGCCTCCCTCCGGTCCATCCACTATCTTGGATCTCTAGCCTCAAATCTTATCAAGAATTTTTGTTGACTTGTTGGGATTATATTTTATCTATAATTTGGGGAGAATTGATATCTTTATAATATTGATTCTACCAAGTCATGAATATGTGTATCCTCCCATTTAGAATTTCATCTCTCATAAATGGTTATAGCTTTCCTATAGAGGTCTTTTATATACATTGTTAAATAATTTCAGATGTTTTATATTTTTGGTGCTATTGTTTTATTTACTTTTTCTAATATTTCATTTTATAAATGTTACTGACTTATAAAAATAGAGATATTAATTCTGATAAGTTGACTTCGTATTCTGCAAACCAGTTCAGCTGCTTACAGGATTTGCTGGGAGAGACATGTCTGGCCAGGAATTTAAAAGAAAAGAGGCAGGAGAGTTTGAGTTTGGAGACTGAACCCAAAACTAGGCAACATGGGGTTCACAGGTGACATAGTGCACTAAGAATTGACTTCTCCACAGAGAGTGGCATCCAGGAGAGATCGCTGGAGTGCAGTATTCCAGTGTGAACCAGCAATTGCTGGGCCCTGGAGGTGTGCCAATTTAAGATCTCCAAACCAGTAGGCATTCAGGGGAACCTGGAGCATACCTTAGACTAATCTCTACCTCCAGGAGTTCTGCCTACTGGAGTATCTCTCTCACTCTAGAAAACCCACCCTGAGGGTGAAGCAAGCATCATGCTCCATAGGACCCACCTAACACTGCTGAGAAGGGAAGCTGAGAATCTTTTGAACTCCAGTAGAAGCAATTCTTTAACTTTTCATCAAGAACTGTTTTTTCTTTTCTCTTTTCTCTATTTGATTGTGACCTTAATAGTTCATGGACATTTATATATATTCATATTTTTTTCTCATTTTTAGCATTTTTAAGACAGTTATTTTTCATGGATTGATATTTTGAAGACTAGGATGTTTGATTAGTATATTTCAGTTTTCTTTTTGTATACCTTTTATTTTTTAATTGTTATATTATATATATAATATATATATATATATATTTGTCTCTCACTTGTCTATTTCCCTTGATTCTCTTTCTCTCTTTTCTTCTGCTAACAGCCCGTCTCTGTTGTTTTCTCTTTCACTCTTTAACTTTTCTATCTTCTCTCCTCCTCCCCCATAATCATTACATCCTACATCACTTCTGTTCTTTCCCTGTCCACCATTTGAAATTATAAACCCTTTTGCAAACTTTTTATTGTAGGAAATAACTGACCATATTATTTCCATTTATTGTGACTACATTGTAGACATCATAGCAGGAACTGTTTGGTTTGATGCTCTATATTGTTTGCATTGGTTATTGTTATTACTTGTCTCCCCTATAGTGAGGTATTGGAAACCTTCAGGGATGCTGTTAAGTCCACAGGGTAGAAACTCCACTGCCTCAGATCCATACTGTTAGATGAATAGACATACAAACAACATGAAAAAACAAGGGACCAAATTGCCCCAAACAAACCAAGATACTTCATTAACAGTAGACCCCACAGTGGAAGAAATGTCAGAGGAGTTTAGAATGTACATGGTTAAACTGCTCTGTGAGATAAAGGACAATGTAAGAGGGAAATCAGAAAATAAAAGAAGTGAAAGATCACTTTAATAAAGAGATATTCTGAAAAAACATGAAACAGAAAATTTGAAGGAATCAATAAACCAAAATAAAAATTCAGTGGAAAGATTCAGTAACATATTAGACCACTTGGAAGACAGAGTTTGAGGCAAAGTAGACAAAATGTATAATCTTGAAAATAAAGTTGACCATAGAGAATAGATGTTAGGAGACCATGAACACAACTTCCAATAAATATGGGATAACCTGAAAAGACCAAATTTAAGATTTATCAGGATAGATGAAGTCTCAGAGATACAGACCAAAGTAATGCACAATCCTTTTAATAAAATAATACCAGAAAATTTCCTAAACCTTAAAAATGCAAAGGAAAATCAAACACAGGAGGCATATAGGACCCAAATACAGAAGATTTCAGCAGATCCATATCAAGGCACTTTATTATGAAAATACCTAACACAGAGAAGAAGGATAGAGAAAAACGGCAGGATACATTTGGAGGGAAACCAGTCTGGATCTCAGCTGATTTCTCAAGCCAGACTGAAAGCTAGGAGGTCTTGAAATAATATATACCAAGCTCTGAAAGAAAATGGAAGCCAGTCCAAAATACTAACTATATCCTGAAAAAAGTAAGCTTAAAATTGAAATCAAAACTTTCCATGATAAACAAAAGTTAAAAGATTTCAAAAATAGAAACCCTGCACTATAGAACATTCTCAGAAAAATATTTCATGAAGAAGAAATTAAAAATAAGAGAAAACCAACAAAGGAAGAAACTATCCTAGAAGAATACTCAATCAAAGGATAAGCTAATTTAAATAAAACCAGAAATAAATCAACACGACAGGGAATAAAAACCATTTTTCAATACTGTCATTGAACATAAATGATCTAAACTCATCAATCAAAAAACATAGACTAGCAGATTGAATTTTTAAAAAATTAATTAATTAATTAGAAGACCCAAAAATAAGCAGTCTCCAAGACAATCACCTCATAGGCAAAGACAACCACAGACTGAAAGTAAAAGGATGGGAAAAAATAAATTACTGATATGGATCTCATAAACAAGCAAAGTTTTCTATCCTCATATTACATAGAGTGAATTTCAAGCCGAAGTTAATCAGAAGAGACAAAGGGGCCGTTTCATACTGCTTATAGGAATGTACATGAACAAGATGTGACAATTGTAAATATCTATGCCCCAAACAATGGAGAATCTACATATATCAAACAGATCCTTCTCAATTTAAGAATCAAGTAGACACAATAATAAGTGGTGACTTTAATGCTCCTCTCTCATCACTGGATAGATCCTCCAAACAGAAACTAAACAAAGAATCTATAGAGCTAAAAAACACAATAATTTAAACTATTTGACATATATAGAATATATATATTCATTAATGACTGAATACACTTTCTTCTCAGCAGCACACAAATTCTTCTCTAAAATAGATCAAATCTTGGGTCACAAAGCAACTCTAAGGAAATTTTTAAAAATAGAGATAATACCTTGTGTTTTATATAAACATAATGGAACAAAATTAGAGATCAACAAAAAATAAAAAATAGAAGCTCCTCTACACCCAGAAACTAAATAATATGCTATTCAAATGACCAATGGATATCAGAAGATATCAAGGATGAAATAAAAAAAAATACTTAGAGGTAAATTAGAATAGCAAAAAACATCAAAATCTTTGGGAATATGTGAAGGCAATTCTAAGAGCAAAGGTCATTGCATTGAGCTCATTCATTAAAAGAACAGAAAATCACCAAATAAATAACCTAAAATTACATATCAAAGCTCTACAAAAAGAACAACAAATCAACACCAAAAGTAGTATAAGACAGGAAATAATTAAAATCAGAGCTGAATTCAGTAAATTTGAAACAAATTAGAAAATTGGCAAAACAGAAAGTTGGTTCTTTGAAAAAATAAATATAATTGATAAATCCTTAGCCAAACTAACAGAGAAATAGAGATAAAATCTCAAATTACTAAAATTCATGATAAAAAAGCAAATATCACGACAGACACTCCTAAAATACAGACACTAATCAGAATTTTTTGAAAATTTATACTCTTAATAAAATAGAAAATCTTGCCAATTTCACCAAATTTCTAGAGACAGATGACATACCTAAATTGAATCAGGAGGATATGGAAAATTTTATCAGATCAATTCCAAACAATGACAGTAAAGATACCATCAGAAGCTTATCAACAAAGAAAAGCCCGAGACCAGACTCTCAGCCAAGTTCTACGAGACCTTCAGAGAACTAACATCAATCCTCCCTAAATTAGTCCATGAAATGGAAAAGGAGGGAATCATTCCAAGCTCTTTTTACAAAGCTATTATCACCCTGATACCAAAACCAAAGACATCAAGTAAAGAAAACTTCAGACTATCCCTGATGAATGTAGATACAAAAATTCTCAAGAAAAATACTTGCAAATCACATACAAAAACCTATTTAAAAGATAAGATAGTGCACCATGATTAAGTGGGGTTCATCCCAGGGAAGCAAGGTTGATTCAACATATGGAAATCAATAAATGAAATTCATCACATCAGTAGACATAAGACAAGAATCACATGATTATCTCAATATAAAGAAAATTTGTTTAACAAAATACAGCATTCAAACCCATTTGATTGTGGTGCACTATCTTTTTAATATATTTTTGTATGCAATTTGCTAAAATTTTGTTGAGAATTTTTGCATCAATGTTCATTAAGGATATTGCTCTGAAATTTTCTTTCCTCGATGTATCTATCTGGTTTAGGTATCAGGGTGATATTGGCTTCATAGAATGAGTTTGGAAGGGTTCCCTCCTCTTCTATTTCATGGAATACTTTGAGGAGTATTGGAATGAGCTCTTCTTTAAAAGTTTTGTACAACTCCGCTGAGAATCCATCTGGTCCTGGACTTTTCTTTGTTGGTAGGTTTTTGATGACTTCTATTTCACTACTTGAAATTGATCTATTTAAATAGTGTGTCCCCTCCTGATTCAGTTTGGGTGAATCATATGTCTCTAGAAACCTGTTGATGTCTTCAGGATTTTCTATTTTTTTGGAGTATAGGTTTTCAAAATAGCTCCTAATTATGTTTTATAGTTCAATTGTATCTGTTGTGATATTTCTTTGTTCATCCTGAATTTTAGTAATTTGAGTTTTCTCTCTCCTTCTCTTTGTTAGTGTGGCTAAGGGTTTATCAATTTTGTTTATTTTTTCAAAGAACCAACTTTTTATTTTGTCAATTTTTTCAATTGTTTCTTTTGTTTCAATTTCATTGATTTCAGCTCTGATTTTAACTATTTCCTGTCTTCTTCTACTTTTAGTGTTGATCTGTTCTTTTTCTAGGGCTTTGAGCTGTAGTGTTAAGTCGTTTATTTGTTGTTTTTTTTTTCTTTTTATTGAATGCGCTCCATGAAATAAATTTTCCTCTAAGTACTGCTTTCATAGTGTCCCAGAGATTTTGATATGTATCTTTGTTCTCGTATACCTCTAAGAATTTTTTTGTTTTCCCCCTGATGTTTTCTGTTATCCATTCATCATTCAAGAGCATATTATCTAATATCCAGGTGTTGGAGTAGTTTCTGTTTTTTATTCTTTCATTTATTTCTAATTTCAATCCATTATGATCTGATAGAATACAAGGTAGTATCTCTATCTTCTTGTATTTGCTAACAGTAGCTTTGTGGCATAACATATGGTCTATTTTAGAAAGGATCCATGTGCTGCTGAGAAGAAAGTGTATTCATTCTTTGTTGGATGGAATATTCTATATATGTCCATTAAGTCTAAATTATTGATTGTGTTATTGAAATCAATATATGTAGTTCACCATATCAACAGACTTAAAGTCAAGAATCTCATGATTATTTCGATAGATGCAGAAAAAGCATTCAATAAAATACAACACCCCTTCATGCTAAAAACACTAGAAAAAATAGGGATTGTAGGAACATTCCGTAACATTGTTAAGGCTGTCTATGCTAAGCCCATGGCCAATGTCATTCTAAATGGCGAAAACTGAAAGTATTTCCCCTAAAAACTGGAACAAGGCAGGGATGCCCTCTTTCATCACTTCTACTCAACATTATCCTCGAAACTCTAGCCAAAGCAATTAGACAGACCAGAGAAATTAAAGGTTTACGAACAGGAAAAGAAGAACTCAAACTATCCCTATTTGCTGATAACATGATTACATATGTAGAGGAACCAGGAAATTCCACCAGAAGACTTCTAGAACTCTTAAATGAATTCAGTAAAGTAGCAGGATATAAGATCAATGCTCATAAATCCAGTGCATTTTTATTCATAAGTGATGGATCCTCAGAAAGAGAATCTAGGAAAACTACCAGATTCACAATAGCCTCGAAACAAAATAAAATACTTGGGCATCAATCATTGTAGAGGTGAAAGACCTCTACAATGAGAACTACATAACACTAAAGAAAGAAATTAAAGAAAACCTTAGAAGATGGAAAGATCTCCCATGTTCTTGGATAGGCAGAATTAATATTGTCAAAATGACCATCCTACCAAAAGTGCTATGCAGATCAATGCAATTCCAATTAAAATCCCAATGGCATACTTCACAGAAATAGCAATCATGAAATTCATCTGGAAGTATAAGAGACCCAGAATAGCTAAAGCAATCCTTAGCAGAAAGAGTGAAGCAGGAGGTTTCGCAATACCAGATCTTCAACTATACTACAAAGCAGTAGTAACAAAGAAGGCATGGTATTGGCACCAAAATAGACAGGTAGATCAGTGTTACAGAGAGGGCACAAAGACAAACCCAAATAAATACAGGTATCTCATACTAGTCAAAGGTGCCATAAACATGCAGTGGAGAAAAGACAGTCTGTTCAACAAATGGTGCTGGGAAAACTGGAAATCCATATGCAACAGAATGAAACTAAACCCCTATCTCTCACCATGCACAAAACTCAACTCACAGTGGATCAAGGACCTTGAAATCAGACCAGACACCCTTCATCTTATAGAAGAAAAAGTAGGTCCAAATCTTCAACTTGTTGGCTTAGGATCAGATTTTCTTAACAGGACTCCCATGGCACAAGAAATAAAAGCAAGAATCAATAACTGGGACAGATTCAAACTAAATAGCTTTCTCTCAGCAAAGGGAACTATCAGCAATGCGAAGAGAGAGCCTACAGAGTGGGAGAATGTCTTTGCCACTCATACTTCAGATAGAGCACTAATTTCCAGAATATATAAAGAACTCAAAAAACTTTACACCAAGAATACAAATAACCCAATAAACAAATGGGCTAAGGAAATGAACAGACACTTCACAGAAGAAGATGTACAAGCAGTCAACAGATATATGAAAAAATGTTCAACATCTCTAGTAATAAGAGAAATGCAAATCAAAACTACTCTAAGATTCCATCTCACCCCAGTTAGAATGGCGATTAAGAATACAAGCAACAATAGGTGTTGGAGAGGATGTGGGGAAAAAGGTACATTCATACATTGCTGGTGGGGCTGCAAATTAGTGCAGCCACTCTGGAAAGCAGTGTGGCGATTCCTTAGAAAACTTGGAATGGACCCACCATTTGACCCAGCTATCCCACTCTTCAGCCTATCCCCAAAGGACTTAAAATCAGCATACTACAGAGATACAGCCACATCAATGTTCATAGCTGCTCAATTCACAATAGCCAGACTGTGGAACCAGCCTAGATGCCCTTCTGTTGATAAATGGATAAAGAAACTGTGATACACACACACACACACACACACACACACACACACACTGGAATATTACTCAGCCATAAAGAAGAATAAAACTATGGCATTTGCAGGTAAATGAATGAAGTTGGAGAATATCATGCTAAGTGAGATTAAGCCAATCCCAAAAACCAAAGGACAAATGATCTTGCTGATAAGTGGATGATGATACATAATGGGTGGTCGGAGGGAGGCAAGAATGGATGAAGGAGGGACTTCATAGACGAAAAAGAGGGGTGGTGGGGAAGGAAAAAGAACAGAATGAATCAAAATCATTACCCTATGTAAATGTATGATTACAGAAATGGTATGCCTCTACTTCATGTACAACCAGAGAAACAAGTTGTATCCTATGTTTTTATGATTAAAAAAAATATATATAAATACAGCATTTATTCACGTTCAAAACACTAGAAAAACTAGGGATGTAGAAGCAAACCTCAACATTGTAAAGCTGTATATATATTAAACCCAAGGCCAACATCATTCTAAATGAAAAACAAAAAGTTGAAAGCATTCCCTTTGAAAACTGGAACTAGACAGGGATACCCTCTTTCTTCACTTCTATTCAGCATAGTCCTTGAAACCCTAGCCAGAGCAATTAGATAATAGAAAGAAATCAAAGGGCTGTAAATCGGAAAAGAACAATTCAAACTATCCCTATTTGCTGATGACATGATTCTATATTTAGAAGACATAAAAAATCCAGAAAGCTTCTGGAATCCATAAGTACATTCAGCAAAGTAGTAGGATGTAAAATTAACACCCATAAATCAACTGTGTTCCTATACATCATTGATGTATCAACTGAAAGAGAAATTAGGAAAACTACCCCATTCAAAATAGCCTCAAAAAAAAAAAAAAAAATGGGAATCAGTCTAACAAAGAGGTGAGAGATCTCTACAATGAACACTACAGAATGCTAAAGAAAGACAGTGAAGAAGACCTTAGAAGATGGAAAGATCTCATATGTTCTTGGATAAGCAGAATTAATATTGTCAAAATGCCTGTACTACCAAAAACCCTGTGAAGATTTATTACAATTCCTATTAAAATACCAGTGATATTTTTCATAGAAATAAAGAAAAACAGTCATGAAATTTATTTGAAAAAATAAGAGGCCTCAGCAATCCTTAGCAAGAAGAATGAGGCAGGAAGCATCACAGGACCTTAAATTATACTGCCAAACTATAGTAACAAAAATGGCGTTGTATTGGCACCAAAACAGATATGAAGACCAGTGAAACAGAATAGAAGACACGGAGTCATACCCACACAAATAGTTATCTCTTACTAGACAAAGGTGCCATAAACATTTTGGAGAAAAGATAGCCTCTTCAACAAATGGTACTGGGGAAACTGGAAATTCATAGGTAGCAAAATGAAATTAGACCCCTCTTTCTCACTCTGCACAAAACTCAACTCAAAATAGATTTAGGACCTAGGCATTAGATCAGATGCTGTGCCTACTAGAAGAAAATATAGGCCCAACTTTCCATCATATCAGCTTAGGAACTGACTTCTCAACAAGACTCCTAATGTATAAGAGGTAAAAATCAAGAATCAGTAAGTGGGATGTTATCAAACTAAAAAGCTTCTTTACAGCAAAGGTAGCAATCAACAGCATGACAAGAGAGTCTCCAGAATGGCAGAAAATACTTGCCACCTAAACCTTAGATGGAGCTTTAATCTCCAGAATATTTAGAGGACTCAAAAAACCTAACACCATGGATGGAATTGGAGAATGCATGCTAAGTGAAATAAGCCAAGCCCAAAAAACCAAAGGCTGAATGTTTTCCCTGATAAGTGGAGAATGATATATAATGGGGGCGGGGGGTGGGGAATGAGAGAAGAATGGGGGAACTTTAGAATATGTAGAAGGAAATGAGAGGGAGGATGGTATGAAAAATGGTGGAATGATACAAACATCATTACCCTATGTACATGTATGATTGCACAACTGGTATGAATCTACATTGTGTACAACCATAGAAATGAAGTGATGTACCCCATTTGTGTACACTGAATCAACATGCAGTCTGTAAAAAATTAAAAGCTAAATTAAAAAAATAATTTAAAAAAGATAGGATTATTGGTTCTAACAACTGAAACATAGTTGGCTTCTATTCACTTTCTCCTTAATTTCTAGATTTATTTTAAATGTGAAGTCAGGCATGTTTAATATTCTCATTTAAGAAAATAAAAGTGTATCACATAAAAAAAAAGTAATACCAGAAAAACAAATAACCCAATCAATAAATGAACAAGGGAACTGAACAGACATCTCACAGAAGAAGAAATAAAGTCAGTCAATAAATATATGAAAAAAGTGTTCAACTTCTCTAGCAATTATAGAAATGCAGATTTAAACAACACTGAGATTCCATCTCACTCCAGTTAGAATGCCAACAATCAAGAATACAAGCAACATGGGACTGAGGTTGTAGCTCAGTGGTGGGGCACTATCTTGACCTGGATTTCAGGCATACTATAATCAACTCCTTCCAGAGACAGCACCCTCAGTGACCTCCCCTTAGGCTTATAGGTCCTACCACCACTTAACATTTAACCACTTTAACACTTAACTCTAAACCAGGTTTTCAGTACTTGAAACTTTGGGGGATATACTGAACCAAACCACATGAAGAAATAATAAGTTGAAGCTGAGACCAATGATTATGGATTTCTGTTTTCTGTTTTCTCCTAGCATTTCAGCCAGGCAGGTATATGCAGATATGGTAGGCACACAATTGCATATATATGCAGGAATGGGTTTTTGCTACTTGAGTACAATAAAGTGACTACAGTGAATTGAGGATATATGCAAAAGAATAATTGTAATGATGACCTTTAATTGGATTTTAATGGGGGAGATGGAGGAGGACAGTATGTTTGGATCAGCACATGGTAGGCAGTTGCAGGGTAAAAATGTTTACAGAGTTGGAGTAGTTGAAGAAGATAACTAGAAAAATGGAATATTTGAGATTGGAGAGTTTAGTACTTAAAACTAGAAATTCTGACGAACTTTATGATAAAATCTCTTTGATGTAACCATTGGTGTGCCCAAGCTAGAGGGAAGACAGAAATACAGTGAAATTCAACAAACTATGTCTAGATATTGGAAGGATTGTTGATGTGTGAATGTAGAAATTATTAATTAGTTATGACAGAATTAGTATGGGGAAGATGGTGAGGCAGAAAGGAAAATGTTCAATAAATGAACAAAAATGCCCTGAGGGTAGATAACTGAAATAAGTTATTATGTGGTAAATCCATTCTCCTTCCACCAGTAACAGTATGAGGAGCTCCAGAGCAATTAGAAGTAACGAGTAGTTCTACATATGAACAAAAACAATTAGTTAATAATTGTTAAAATGCTGTTCTGCTACACATGTATTAACTTTACCCAAAAAGAAAAAAAAAAGTCAATCTTGTTAACCACCCTAGAAATCATATACAAATGAAATTAAATTTATCATATATCTTAATCATTGATTAATTTCCAATCTGTAGCAGAGCTTATCTAGTAAGTACCTGTTGGAAGAATGCGTTTTTTTTTTTAACTTAGCTCTTAAAGTCATAACAAATAAAATTTAAGTCATTTCAGGAGCATGATTTTTCATTTTTTGTTTCTACAGAAATTTCTTCTGAAGGAATGAAGTACACACCCTTAATCATTGAAGAGGAAACAATACAGTGTGTTGCACATGAAATAAACCCGTCAGCTTCTGTTGACTCTTCCATTGATACAAAAAGTCCAAAGTTTAATGAGGCAACTCCACAGACTTCAGTGAAACCAGAGGAAAATTTAGAAGGTATGTTTTAATGACTCAAAATAAACTATAAATTTGATTTACTCATACTTAAGTTTCTAAATTTGTTTATATGTTTGGATAATTCATCTCAAATTAGGTTCACTAGTTTTGTACTTTTATTAACTGGCCATGGCTTATCATCTTATGTGCCAGGGATTGAATCAAAGCTTGGCTGATGTGATTTTTCTAATTCATTTGTCTTTATCTCAGTGATCACTTGGTTTGGTATTCAGCTGGCAGTGAGGCCATCTGAAAGATCCAAGATGGCTTTACTACTGTTTTGTAAAGTGCAACTAGAAGGCTGATGGGCCTCTCTCCCTCTCCATGGAGTCTCAGGGCCATTCTGTGAACTCCTTTCTAGCAGGGTAATCTGACTTCTTTACAAGGGCCCAGAGCTAGATTCAGAGAGAAGTGCGGCCCACTTCCCAAGGGGAATAAATGTGTTTAAGAATGTACAGCCATCTCACGGACACCGAGGTGAAAGCTGCTAGTGCTCTGAAAAGCTAGTTGGAGAATTGGCACAGCATCAACTTGTCATGCTCCCTTGGTCATAACCAGCACAGGCCAGTCTACATTCAAAGTGAGGGGAAATAGGACTCACTTCTCAGAGGGAAGAGCGTTAAAGAATTTGCAGCCATGTTTATCTGCCATGGCCTGCCCTCTGCCTCCAAATTTTCATATTCTTCCCATATGCAAAATATACTTAGCTCTCTCAAAGCCTCATCTCATTATGACAGTAGCTCAGAGCCTAGGATGATGTTATCAGAGTCAGGCTGGTATGTTGAGTTTTCTTGGGTACAATTCTTCAAGTACTCAGGCTGGAGACCTATGAGTTGAAAAGTTGACTCCCTTCTACATAGTCAACATACAATGGTGAGAGAGGCCTAAAGACTTCTTTTCAAAATCAAGGAAGATGGGAAGCACATAGCTGCCATTGGCTGATGAAAATTCTGACATCCAGCCAGGAGCATTGTCAGCCTGCTTCTGTGGCACCAAACACTGTCCTTAAGGACTGTTTTCTGAATGACTCTCCCTTTCAGTCTGAGCTGGTGTGCATACACAAGTAGAATTTCTAGATAATTTTGTGAGTCTTTGTGAATGTTACTGATATTCACTACATTAAAAAAAAAAGCCACTTGTTTTTTGAGTCAGGACCTTGTCTGCCTTGAGTTGTCTATGGAATTGCTCTGAGACAGTACTCTTTAGTCCTTAGAAATCCTTTTGCCTAGCAAAAAGGGTCTGTAAGGTATGTCTTTTAATATTCCTGTGCCTAAACAGAAGAGCTTATGGTCATACCCTTGACTTCTTCTTTGCCCTGAGGCCACATTTTACTGTCCTGTATTAACTCTTCATCTTGATATGTCTTCCTTTGAGATGCTTTTGCTACCTGGAAGGAATCGTCCTGGGCCCTCTGTATCTCTTCTAAATTCTGTTTATAATTTAAAGAGTTTTTCCTTCAGTTAAGCCATGTTATCTTGTACTCCCATGAGGCTGCTAGAACAAGATAGCTAGTGTACCTTCAGTGTTCAGCCTTGATAACTAGCTCCATAACTAGGTCACTAAATCCACAAAGTACATTTTCTATCTTCCTTATTATTGCAGGTACCAAATTTCCTGCTTCTGTGTAGCAAGAATCCCTTTTTCTCCAGCCTCCAATAGCTTTTTTTCACTGGCCAGTCTCCTATCAGCAGTCTTTGTGAATCCCTTCCAACTTGTGCCTGCCACTTGGCCCCAAAGCCAGTGTACGTGTTTTAGGCTTTTATATCACACCCTACTTTTAGATATAAAATTTTTTCAAGTTATCTATCAATTTTTTTAACCCAAATTACTCCTAAAACTTAGTAGCTTGAAATGTCTATTTTATTTTATCTCATACATTTATGAGTCAGGAATTGGGAAGGTTCTTCTGCTCCATGTGGCATCAGCTAATATCATTCACTGGTGTTAAGCTATCACCTGGGCTTATCTAACTCTTGTGCCTGTCTTCTTGGTGGGACTCAGCTGGGTTCCTTTCCTGCATTTTAATCTCAGAGGATTGCCATGTGTTTTTTCCAAAGTAGTTGAATTTCTTTCATGATGGCTCAGGCTTCCAGATACCACACAGAAGCTGCCATTTCTCTTAAAGGTTTAGCCTGAAATTGGCACAGTGTCACTTCCACTGTATTCAATTAGTCAAGGCAATCATAGAGCCAATTGAAATTAAAGAGGAGGAGAAACAGCTCCCTCTAGATAGGAAGAATGTTAAAGACCTTGCATCCTGTGGCCATCTTTAATTCACCACACAAGAATTTAAATACTTTTATTTTATTCATTAGCATAATAGTTACTAATACCTATTACAGAATAAGTGTGTTCCTCAAAAAGTCATGTTGAAATCTAATCCCCAATGTGATGGTGTTTAGAGGTGCAGCCTTTGGGAGGTAATTAGGTCATATGGGTGGAGTGTCAAGATGGCCTAAGTGTCATAAGAAGAGGCCTGAGTACCTGTATCCATGTGAGGACACATAGAGGAAAAGGCTGTTGGCACACCAAGAAAAAACTCTCCAGCACTGACCATGTTGGCACCTGACTTTGGATTCTCTAGCCTCTGGGAATAGGAGAAATAAATTTCTCTCTCTCTCTCTCTCTCTCTCTCTCGATCTCTCTCTCTCTGTCTCTTTTTATAGACTTCATTTTGATTCACTTCACTGTACACAAATGGGGTGCAACTTTTTGTTTCTGTGGTTGTACACAATGTAGATTGACACCATTCATGTAATCATACATGTACATAGGGTAATGATGTCTGCCTCATTCCACCATCTTTCATACCCCACCCCCTGACCAAAAAATTCACTTGAGTTAAGATAAAAACTATGAAGATTTATACAATATCAATTGTCTTTCAAAACAGGACAAAGAATTTGAAGTTTTAAAAATAAAGAAGGAAAGTGTGTCTGGACTCCAGGGCAGGGGGAAAGAGATAGTATATAATTTTAATTAGAAAAGAAAAAATAAGGTAAATAAAGAAAGAAACTCTGATCACTTTTTACTTTCAGAAAATATTGACTTGATTAAAAAATGAGTCACTGTCAGAACAACAGAAGCAGCACCCTAGTTATTAATTATTTGCAAGTATAGGAAGATATTCCAGTTATATTCTCAGTGTCTTTAGGAAGTCCAAGTAATTGTTCTACTTTTTTTTTTTCTGTTTTGTTTGAAATATTTTGAAGATTAAAATTTCTTCTGTAATATCTTGGTCTATTCTTACATACTTACAATCACAGATATCCATTTTCTTCCAATTAGTTTTTATACCTTCTTTACACCAATTTACATAGTACTAAAATTTTAATAAAGAGAAAATTTTATGTAACAGCAAAAAATACAATGTAAAATATTTTTTGGAGTATTTTTATTACAGTTAAAAGACAGAAAGATTGGTGTGTCTTTCAGAAATAAGTGGAGAGTTAACACAATAACAAAAATAAAGACCGATAGATAAAAGATAAAATATTTTATTTTTCTATTATAATTATTAGTCTAAAACTAGTAATAATTTATAAAATGTTTATTCATTTTCTTTCAACACATTGTACTTTGACCCATTTCTTGTTCTTTTTCCTGTGCAGAACCTGATTTGGAAATAGAAGTTTTACAAGAACCAAGTAAGGAAAACAAAGATGGGAACTTGCCTTGTATTGTTACTGATGTGTGGATTAGTGAAGAAAAAGGAGCAAAGGAAACTAAGTATGTTTTACCTTTTTTCTTACATTTCAAGATCTAGATTCCTTTTATAATACTTTTTTTAAAAAAATTACTGTAATGACCTAATATTATAATTTAATATCCTAATATTATAATACCCCATAAAATAATTTAATTTCTTAATGGATATTCACATGGTTCAGAAATCAACAAGCGCATAAAGTATTTTAAGAAATATAGTAAAATGTCTTGACTGCCTCCATTTTCATTCAAACCATTTCCAATCTATCCTTCTTTCAGATAATTTTTAGTATGTATAAACAAAAATAAATATACATTCTTCCTTCCTTTTTAAATATAGTTATGAGTATAAGGTAATATTTTTTACCTTGTTTATTTTTAGTCAATAATACATGTGAGAAATTTTTTCGTATTAGTACATAAAAGTCTTCCTCTTATTTTGTGTTTCATTGTATGGATAATATAACTTATGTGTCCAGCTTGATGGACAGTCAGCAATATTACAGATGATGTTGCAATGAATAACATTTTACATAACGCCATTTTTTGTGTATTTGTAAGATAAAAATGTAGGAATATAATTGCTGGGTAATTGTACTTCTACAGAAGTACATTTGTATTTGTAATTGTAATTTGTATTTGCATTTGTAATTCAGTTATTTTTCTTCCCAGGAGTAATATCAATTTGAATTCTGAGTGTATGAATGATTAATGATTGATAAGTTTGAACGAAGTGAAAAAAATGATGTGCTTATAAGAGAAAATATATATAAAAGTGAAAAAATATTTGAAAGAGATCATAGGATGTTAATGAACTTGTATCCCATTTTCTTTATATTAGAATACTTTTATTTCCAGTAAACTGTTTTTTAACTGTTGTACCTGTCTGTGGCAGATTGGAAGATAGGGATGCCATTCAGCAAAATGAGGTTTCTGAAGATGGAGTCCTGAGGAATGTGGACCACCTCCGTGAGGGTCGCGTAGGTAAGCATCATTGCAGCAGTCCAGTTTCTTTCTGAAAGGTTAACACCAACTTGTGTCATTTGGGCAATATATACATACAGAATATTCCTCATTAGTCATCATACTCATTTTTAAAATGTAATATGTGTAGAGCACTGGAATCTGCATTAATAAACCTGAATTTTATAGCAAAATAGGCAGTAAAAATTGTTAAATTATTTTATTGTGTGTTCAAAATGGAAAGAATTCCTTGCCAAAACAACCAATATACTAAGGACATTAAATAAATTTTCCTCTTTTTAAAATAGTATTACTTAAAATATGAGGAATGTAATTTTCTTCTATAAGAACAAAGAAACACTGAAAAAATATGAATACCTAATCCATTGTTCAGTGTGTTTTTCATATTTGCTTGGATTTGTGTCTATATTTTAGAACTTCCAATATAATAATAATAAAGATTATTTAGAAGTTAGCATACTCATGTATATTTTGATTTTCCTTTCCCAGTAGATGTGAGAGTTTGTTTATATAATTCATGTTAAATACTATGCCTTGTCAAAATCATTTAAAGCTTTATTTAAATACTGTTTAGACTTATCACATAATCTCTCCTTTGTACCACAGAACCTGGAATAGATGATTCTCAGCACTCTAATTTTAATATAGATAAATCTATACAACCAGAGCCATGTTTCCATAAAGTGATTCATCCTGAACAATTGAATTTACTCTCTCAAGTTCAGTCACTTCAGTTTTCACCAGAAGAATCCATTCCACTTCGATCTCACTCTGATTCACCACCAAAAAATAAAAATAAGAATTCCTTGCTGATTGGACTTTCAACAGGTCTTTTTGATGCAAACAATCCAAAGGCAAGTATGGTCTTCAAAAGGAAAATGTTATCTGGTTGGTAATATTTCTTATTGATTGCTTTTCTTTGATAAACCATAATGTTGATTTTTTTAAATATATATTTTTAGTTGTAGATTCACATATCTTTATTTTTATGTGGTGCTGAGGATCGAACCCAGTGCCTCACAGGTATAAGGCAGCCCCCATAATGTTGATTTTTAATCTCTTAAAAACATATACAAACAAGCATATATGTAGAATTATGTTATCTTCTGAGTTGTATTATTTATGACAAGAAATTTGTGACTCTTTTTTTTGGTACTGGGTTTGAACCCAGGGCTACTTAACTACTGAACCACATCCCCAGCCCTTGTTTATAATTTATTTGGAGACGGTCTCACTGAGTTGCTTAGAGCCTCCCTAAGTTGCTGAGACTGGCTCTGAACTCAGTGCCTCAGATTCTCAAGCTGCTGGGTTAACAGGCATGGGCCACCATGCCCAGTTTGTGATTCTTTTTATTTTCCCTTGTATGTAATGTTTCTTTTTTCCTCTGACTTCTTTTTAAACTTTTTCTCATTAGTTTATAGCAATTTGACTCTGAAACACTTTGGTAAGGTGTTTTATTGGTGGGGTGAATTTTTATCCTGCTTGGGGTCCGGTGGGCCCATTGATGACCTCGGCCTTATGGGTCATAGTTTTTATCAAATGGAAAAATTTGGGGCTAGTCCTTCTTTTCTTTTTCGGCAGTACTGGAGATTGAACTGAAGGTCACTCCACCACTGAGTCACATCCATGTGCCACCACACCCAGCTTTGCTTTCCTGGGAGTATTCCATAGATGTTAGACTGCTTGGTCTTATTCCATAGTTTTTTGAGATTGTGGTCATTTTGTTGTTAGTCTTTTATCTCTTTGTGTTTCATTGTAGGTCTATTCTATTTTTTTTTATTGTAAACATGGGATACATGTTGTTTCTCGGTTTGTACATGGAGTAAAGGCATACCATTTGTGTAATCATAAATTTACATAGGGTAATATTGTTTGATTCATTCTGTTATTTTTTTCCCTTCCCCCCACCCCTCCCACTCCTCTTTTTCCTCTATACAGTCCTTCCTTCTTCCATTCTTGCCACCTCCCTAAACCTAACCTTAAACCTAACCCTAACCCTAACACTAACCCCTCCCACCCCCCATTATGTGTCATTATCCGCTTATCAGCGAGATCATTCTTCCTTTGGTTTTTTGAGATTGACTTATCTCACTTAGCGTGATATTCTCCAATTTCATCCATTTGCCTGCAAATGCCATAATTTTATCACTCTTTATGGCAGAGTAATATTCCATTGTACATATATACCATAGTTTCTTTATCCATTCATCAATTGAAGGGCATCTGGATTGGTTCCACAATCTGGCTATTGTGAATTGAGCAACTGTGAACATTGATGTGGCTGTATCTCTGTAGTATGTTGATTTTAAGTCCTATGGGTATAGGCCAAGGAGTGGGATAGCTGGGTCAAATGGTAGGGCCATTCCAAGTTTTCTAAGGAATCTCCACACTGCTTTCCAGAGTGGCTGCACTAATTTGCAACCCCACCAGCAATGTCTGAGTGTACCTTTTTCCCCACATCCTCGCCAACACCTATTGTTGCTTGTGTTCTTGATAATCACCATTCTAATTGGGGTGAGATGGAATCTTAGAGTAGTTTTGATTTGTATTTCTCTTATTACTAGAGATGTTGAACGTTTTTTCATATAGCTGTTGATTGCTTCTACATCTTCTTCTGTGAAGTGTCTGTTCATATCCTTAGCCCATTTGTTGATTGGATTATTTGTTTTCTTGGTGCAGAGTTTTTTGAGTTCTTTATGTATCTGGAAATTAGTGCTCTATCTGAAGTATGAGTGGCAAAGATTTTCTCCCACTCTGTAGGCTCTCTCTTCACATTGCTGATAGTTTCCTTTGCTGAATGAAAGGTTTTTATTTTGAATCTATCCCAGTTGTTGATTCTTGCTTTTATTTCTTGTGCTATGGGAGTCCTGTTAGGAAGTCTCATCCTAGGCTGACATGTTGAAGATTTGGACCTATTTTTTCTTCTATAAGATGCAGGGTCTCTGGTCTGATTCCGAGGTCCTTGATCCATTTTGAGTTGAGTTTTGTGCAGGGTGAGAGATAGGGGTTTAATTTCGTTCTGTTGCATATGGATTTCCAGTTTTCCCAGCACCATTTGTTGAAGAGGCTATCTTTTCAACATTGCATATTTTTGGTCTCTTGGTCTAATATGAGAAAATTGTATTTATTTGGATTTGTGTCCATTCCTCAATTCTGTACCATTGATCTACCTGTCTATTTTGGTACCAATACCATGCCGTTTTTGTTACTATTGCTTTGTAATAGAGTTGAAGACCTGGTATTGCGATACCCCCTGCTTCGCTCTTTCTGCTAAGGATTGCTTTAGCTATTCTGGGTTTCTTATTCTTCCAGATAAATTTCATAATTGCTTGCTCTATTTCTGTAAGGTATGTCATTGGGCTTTTAATTGGAATTGCATTGAATCTGTATAGCACTTTTGGTCATATGGCTATTTTGACAATATTAATTCTGCCTATCCAAGAACATGGGAGATCTTTCCATCTTCTAAGATTTTCTTTAATTTCTTTCTTTAGTGTTCTGTAATTCTCATTGTAGAGGTCTTTCACCTCTTTTGTGAGATTGATTCCCAAGTATTTTATTTTTTTTGAGGCTATTGTGAATGGGGTAGTTTTCCTAATTTCTCTTTCTGAAGATTCATCACTTACGTATAGAAATGCATTGGATTTATGAGCATTGATCTTGTAACCCACTACTACTGAATTCACTTATGAGTTCTAAAAGTTTTCTGGTGAAATTTCCAGGTTCCTCTAAATATATAATCATGTTATCAACAAATAGGGATAGTTTGAGTTCTTCTTTTCCTATTTGTATCCCTTTAATTTCCTGTCAATTGCTCTGGCTAGAGTTTCGAGGACAATGTTGAATAGAAGTGGTGAAAGAAGACATCCCTGCCTTGTTCCAATTTTTAAGGGGAATGCTTTCAGTTTTTCACCATTTAGAATGATATTGGCCATGGGCTTAGTGTACATGGCCTTTACAATATTGAGGAATGTTCCCACTATCTCTATTTTTTCTAGTGTTTTGAGCATGAAGGGATGCTGTATTTTATCAAATGATTTTTCTGCATCTATCGAAATAATCATGTGATTCTTAACTTTAAGTCTGTTGATATAGTGAATGACATTTATTGATTTCCTGATGTTGAACCAACCTTGCATCCCTGGGATAAAACCCACTTGATCGTGGTGCACTATCTTTGTAATATATTTTTGTATGCGATTTGCTAAAATTTTGTTGAGAATTTTTGCATCGATGTTCATTAAGGATATTGGTCTGAAATTTTCTTTCCTCGATGTGTCTCTGTCTGGTTTGGGGGCGTGATATTGGCTTCATAGAATGAGTTTGGGAGGGTTCCCTCCTCTTCTATTTCATGGAATATTTGTGGAATATTGGAATGAGCTCTTCTTTAAAGGTTTTGTAGAACTTGGCCGAGAACCCATCTGGTTCGGGACTTTTCTTTGTTGGTAGGCTTCTGATGACCTGTTCTATTTCACTCCTTGAAATTGACTTATTTAAGTTGTGTATGTCCTCCTGGTTCAGTTTAGGTAATTCATATGTCTCTAAAACCTTATTGATGTCTTCGAGGTTTTCTGTTTTGTTGGAGTATAGATTTTCAAAATACCTTCTAATTATGTTTTGTATTTCACTCACGTCTGTAGTGATATTTCCTCGCACTTTCCGCATTTTATTAATTTGAGTTTTCTCTCTCCTCTTTGTTAGTGTGGCTAAGGGTTTATCAGTTTTGTTTATTTTTTCAAAGAACCAACTCTTTATTTTGTTAATTTTTTCAATTGTTTCTTTTGTTTCAATTTCGTTGATTTCAGATCTGATTTTAACTATTTCCTGTCTTCTACTACTTTTGGTGTTGGTCTGCTCTTCTTTTTCTAGGGCTTTGAGCTGTAGTGTTAAGTCGTTTATTTGTTGACTTCTTCTTCTTTTGTTGAATGCGCCCCATGAAATAAATCTTCCTCTAAGTACTGCTTTCATAGTGTCCCAGTGATTTTGATATGATGTGTCTTTGTTCTCGTTTACTTCTAAGAATTTTTTTATTTCCCTCCTGATGTCTTCTGTTATCCATTCATCATATAATAACGTATTATTTAATCTCCAGGAATTGGAGAAGTTTCTGTTTTTTATTCTGTCATTTCTTTCTAATTTCAATCCATTATGATCTGATAGAATACAAGGTAGTGTCTCTATCTTCTTGTATTTGCTAACATTAGCTTTGTGGCATAATATATGGTCTGTTTTAGAGAAGGATCCATGTGCTGCTGAGAAGAAAGTGTATTTACTCTTGGTTGGATGTTATACTCTATAAATGTCTGTTAAGTCTAAATTATTGATTGTGTTATTGAGATCTATGGTTTCTTTATTCAATTTTTGTTTGGAAGATCTATCCAGTGGTGAGAGAGGTGTGTCAAAATCGCCTAGTATTATTGTATTGTGGTCCATTCGATTTCTGGAATTGAGAAGGATTTGTTTGATGTACATGGATGAGCCAGTGTTCGGGGCATAGATATTTATGATTGTTATGTCTTGCTGATTTATGCTTCCCTTAAGCAGTATGTAATGTCCTTCTTTATCCCTTCTGACTAGTTTTGGCTTGAAGTCCACATTATCTGAAATGAGGATGGATACTCCAGCTTTTTGGCTGTGTCCATGTGCATGGTATGTTTTTTCCCATCCTTTCACCTTTAGACTATGGGTATCTTTTTCTATGAGATGAGTCTCTTGCAGGCAGCATATTGTTGGATTTTTCTTTTTAATCCAGTCTGCCAGTCTATGTCTTTTGATTGATGAGTTCAGACCATTAACATTCAGGGTTATTATTGAGATATGATTTGTATTCCCAGTCATTTGACTCATTTTTGTTTTTTGACATGATTAGGTTTCTCCTTTATTTGGCTATTCCTTTAGGCTAGTTCCTCCTGTTGCTGATTTGCATCATTGTTTTTCATCTCTTCCTCATGGAATATTTTGCTGAGAATGTTCTGTAATGCCAGCTTTCTTTTTGTAAATTCTTTTAGCTTTTGTATATCATGGAAAGTTTTTATTTCGTCATCAAATCTGAAAGTCAGTTTTGCTGGGTATAAGATTCTTGGTTGGCATCCATTTTCTTTCAGGGCTTGGTAAATGTTGTTCCAGGCCCTTCTAGCTTTTAGGTCTGGCTTGAAAAATCTGCTGATATTCTTATTGGTTTCCCCCTGAATGTAATTTGATTCTTTTCTCTCGCAGCCTTTAAAATTCTGTCTTTATTATGTATGTTAGGTATTTTCATAATAATGTGCCTTGGTGTGGGTCTGTTGTAATTTTGTGTATTTGGAGTCCTATAAGCCTCTTGTGCCTGGTTTTCCATTTCATTCTTCAGATCTGGGAAATTTTATAATATTATTTCATTGAATAGATTGTTCATTCCATTGGTTTGTTTCTCTAAGCCTTCCTTAATCCCAATAATTCTTAAATTTGGGCTTTTCATGATATCCCACAATTCTTGTAGATTCTGTTCATGATTTCTTACCATCATCTCTGTTTGATCAATTTTGTTTTCAAGATTAAATATTTTGCCTTCAATGTCTGAGGTTCTGTTTTCCAGGTGTTCTATCCTATTGGTTATGCTTTCTATGGAGTTTTCAATTTGGTTTATTGTTTCCTTCATTTCAAGGATTTCTTTTTTTTTTTTTTTTTTTTTTCAGTATCTCTAACTCTTTATTTAAATGATCTCTTGCTTCCCGTATTTGCTCTTTTAACTGTTGATTGTTGTGATCATTTAATGCCTGCATTTGCTCTTTCATCTCTTCCTTCAGTGCCTGCATTTGATCTTTCATCTCCTCATTTGCTTCCCTGATTATTTTAATTATGTACATTCTGAACTCCCTTTCTGGCATTTTTTCTGCTGTGCTGTCATTGGGTTTTATTGATATAGTATCTAGGTTTGTTTGGGACATTTTCTTCCCTTGTTTTCTCATATTGGTCAGATATCAGTGGGACTCAGATATTACAGATTTCCTCTATTGGCTTATAGTGTCCCTGTAGATTTCCAGTATATCACCTCCCAGCCTTCAGTAGCCTGAAGTCTTGGAGTAACTTGATAATGCAGTGCTTCCAAAGAAAGCTGCCCCTAGCCTGCTACTGGGTCCAGGGCTTGGGGCTGGTTCTGTATGGAAATCCTCACACTAGGCGGTCCTGCTCCTAGATGCTGGCTATAGAGAGGGCCTGCCCCCGCCTGAGGGAGCCAGACTGCTCGGGAAAGCCTCTCCCTGACCTGCCTTGGTCCCAGAAGCCGCCTGCAGGCCGGGCCTTCCGTTGGGTCCAGGGCTTGGGGTTGGCTCTGTGCAGAAAAGCTCTCACTGGGCGGGCCTGTTCCAAGAAGCTGGCTGTGGGCCCCCCCTGCTGCCGGAGATAGCAGGGGTGCCTGGGGAAGTCTCGCTGCCCTGCCCTGGTCCCAGAAGCCGCCTGCAGGCCGGGGCCACCACTGGATCCAGGGCCGCCACTGGGTCCAGGGCTTAGGGTTGGCTGTGTGCGGAAAAGCTCTCACTGGGCGGGCCCGCTCCTAGAAGCTGGCTGTGGATTGAGCCTGCCGCCGGAGAGAGCAGGGCCGCTTGTGGAAGAGTCTCGCTGCCCTGCCCTGCTCCAAGAAGCTGCCCCTGTCTGGGCCTGCCGCCCTGGCCAAGCTTCACCTGGTGGGAGAGACTCACCCCGCGGCTCTATGTTGGTCCGAGTCTCTCAATACCTCCCCTTCTTGAATCCTGAGTTCTGGAGCTATGGGAGATGCAGTCACCCTCTCGTCTGCCATCTTGGATCTCCTCCGATTCTATTAATATGTGTTTAAGTTTACTTAACATTTTTTATGCAGTAATATACTATTAATCTGATTCAATAAAAAATTTCAGTATTCTTTGTTTTATTTCTAAAAACTATTTTTCTGTTCTATTTCTCTCAATGTATTTTTATATTCCCTTAAATACTCAGTTAACAAGTCCAGCATCCAGATCTGCTTTTTCTCTTATCTCTGTATCCATTTCTACTGACTATGGGTCAATAGATGATTTTTCTACTGGCTGTGGGTCATATTTTCCTGCATTGTGACATGTTCTGTAATTCTTTATTTGAGCTCAACCTTGTGAATATTATATTGCTGGGTTTTAAACTTCCTTTAAAGTATGTTGGGCTTTTTTAGACATCAAGTTACTTATGGATTAATTTTATACTTTCAAACTTTGTTTTTCAGCTTTGCTGGGACAGATATAGATTCATCTTTCCTCTAGAGCTATTACCCTATGACCCTCTGAGAACCACCAGTGTATACACCAGGTGATCACTGAGGAAGCTCCCTACTCTGGTCAGACTTGAATCATTTTCTCTAGCTGCATGAGTTCTGAACATCTTTCATTCTATAGCGCCCTAGTTATTTTTGCCTAACTCTGTAGAGTTCCAGGCAACTCTACACATACATGACCTGCTCTTCTTCAGCAACTCAGAAAAACTACCAATTACTTTGTAATGAGTTTTCTGCATGGTTTTTTGTTTGTTTTTCCTGAGTACTCAGGGCCTTACACTTGCTAGGAAAGTGCTCCAGCCTTTCTTTTTTTTCATTCATTCATTCACTTTTGAGACAGTCTCACCACATTGGCTGTCCTTGAACTTATATCTTCCCAAGCAGCTGGCATTACAGCCATGTGCCACAACATACGATTTCTTCTCCTCCTCTCCTCCTCTCCTCCTCTCCTCCTCCTCCTCTTCCTCTTCTTCTTCCTCCTCCTCCTCTCCTTCTTTTTCTTCCTCTCTCCTTAATCTAGTAAGGCTACACACGGAATTCAGATATTTTCCTCCAGAAAGGCAGCCAGTTTAGTGGTAAATTCACCTCATTTTTTTCCCTTCTGTAAGGGATCATTCTTGGCTGTCTGTTGTTCACTCTGAACTATGTTTCTTATATTTTGTCCAGCTTTCTCTTTTGGTGGAAGGTTGGGTCTAGTCCTTATTTCATTATGTGTAGAGCAGGAAATCTCTACATAGTTTCTGTTCCCCAGAAAATCCCTGACCTTAAATGTCGTTTAAATGCTAATAACTTCATTTCTCCTGCTCTTTCTTACAGATTACTTATCTATTCCATCAACCCACTAACCTTTCAACCAGTTATCTCTTAACTAGTTTCCCTCAGTTCATGCCTGTTTGAAATCCATTATCCAAATACAAACCAGAATTAATTTTAACATTACGAATCATTAATTCACTGTCATGTTAAGACTTCAGAGGTTTTCCACTGTTTTTATAATTACACTCAGAATCTTTCCCATGCTCTACAGGTTTGATATGGCTATCTGTGCCTCAACTCAGAACCTCTCTCTCTCTTCCTTTTTTTCCTCTGATACACCAAACCCTTTCCTGTGCTTCTGTATTCTTGGTCTGGAATGAACTTCTTTTTGTTCTCTCTTTTTAAAATTTGTTCTAATTAGTTATACATGACAGTAGAATGCATTTTGATACACTGTACACAAATGGAGCACAACTTCTCATTCCTCTGTCTGTACATGGTGCAGAGTCAACGCTGGTCATACATGTATATAGGGTAATAATGTCCATCTCATTCCACTGTCCTACCCAAACCACTTCCCTCTTTCACTCCCTTCTGCACAATCCAGTGTTCCTACCACTTACCTCCCCATTATGGATCAGCATCCACTTATCGGAGAAAACGTTTGATCTTTTTGGGTTTGTCTTATTTCGGTTAGCACAATATTCTCCAGCTCCATCCATTTACCTGCAAATGCGATAATTTCATTCTTCTTTAAAGCTGAGTAATATTCCATTGTGTATATACCACATTTTATTTATCCATTCATATGTTGAAGGGCATTTAGGTTGGTTCCCCAGTTTAGCTATTGTGAATTGAGCTGGCATAAACATTGATGTGGCAGTGTCACTGTAGAATACTGATTTTAAGTCCTTAGGGTATATGCCAAGTAGTGGGTTAACTGGGTCAAATGGCGATTTCATTCCAAGTTTTCTGAGGAATCTCTTTACTGCTTTCCAGAGTGGTTGTACCAGTTTGCATTCCCACCAACAATGAATGAGTATATCTTTTCCTCACATCCTTACCAATGCTTATTATTGCTTATATTCTTGATAATTACCATTCTGACTGGAGTGAGATGAAATGAGTAGTTTTGATTTGCCTTTCTCTAATTGCTAAAGATGTTGAACATTTTTTCATATGTCTGTTGATCGCTTATCTTTCTTTGTGAAGTGTCTGTTCAGTTCCTTAGCCCATTTATTGATTGGGTTATTTGGTTTTTCAGTGTTAAGTTTTTTTAGTTCTGGAGATAAGTGCCCTATCTGAGGTGCAAGTGATGAAGGTTTTTTCCCATTCTGTAGGCTCTCTCTTCACAGTATGGATTGTTTCCTTTGCTGGGAAGAAGCTTTTTAGTTTGAATTCATCCCATTTATTGATTATTGATTTTACTGCTTACACGTTAGAAGTCTTGTTAAGAAAGTCAGGTTCTAAGCCAATGTGAGAAGAATTGGGTCTACTTTTTCTTGTGTTACACACAGGGTCTCTCTGAAGTACCTGTGTCACATTTGGAATTACTTAAGGGCTCAGTAAAAGTTAGATGCCATCATCATGGTTGTCAGGTTGGAAAATTAGTTATAGGACATGCTATTTTAGTAGATGAAGAGACTCAGATATAGTATTTATTAACTTTTCAGCTTCACTTATTCTATATTCTTATAAATAATAATTTATAAGAATACATTTAATAATTTATAATAGTACATTTATAATAGAGTATTATACAATTCAAAAAGCTAGAATAGAGCCAGGCATGATGGTGCATACCTGTAATCCCTACGACTCAGGAGACTAAGGCAAGAGGATTGCAAGTTTGAGGCTAGCCTCAGCAACTTAAGCAACATAGTGAGACTCTGTCTCAAAATAAAAAAATAAAAAGGACTGGGTATGCAGCTCAGTGGTAAAGAGCCCCTGGCTGGGTTCAAGGCCCAGTTCCTACCGCCACCTCAGCCCCCGAAATAAAGCTGGAAGAAAGGAGATTGAATGTTTTCACCTTAAAGAAATGGTAAACAGCCAGGTATAGTGGTGTACTACTGTAATACCAGCAACCAGGGAGGCTGAGGCAGCAGAATCACAAGTTGAGGCCAGCCTCAGCAACTTAGTGAGACCCTGTCTCAAAATTAAAAATAAAAAAGGCTTAGGATATACTTCAATGGTAAAGTGCCCCAATGCCCAGTAACCCTCCTTTACAAATAATGATAAATGTTTGAAGAGCTATGTTTAGCCTGATTTAAACATTACACAGTGTATACTCATTTTGAAACATTACATGGTCCCTCATTATATGTATAATTTTATGTTTTTATGTGTTTAAAAATAAATTTTCGGGGGATAGGAATAGGAAAGACAGTGGAATGAGTCAGACATAACTTTCCTCTGTGCATCTATGAATACACCCCAGTGAATCTCTACATCATGTACAACAACAAGACTGAGATCCTAATTAGAATAAGATGTACTCCCATGTTTATATAAATATGTTGAATTATAGTCTACTGTCAGGTATAAGTAAAAAGAATAAAATAAATATATTAAAAAATTATGGTTACAAAAACCTAAAAATGGGCTGGGGCTGTAGCTCAGTGGCAGAGTGCTTGCCTAGCATGTTTGAGGCACTGGGTTCGATCCTCAGCACCACATAAAAATTTTTAAAAAAAGGTATTCTGCACAACTATAAGATAAAGGTATTACACAACCATAAAAAAATTTTTTTAAGAAACCTAAAAATATTTCTTTGAATATGCTTATTAATCTCTGATTATTTGATATAGATGAAAAGTTGGTTTCTTAAAGGCATTATTTTGAAAAATCATATTTGGGCTAAAAGGTTTTACATCAAGAAATCTATTTATCTGTGACTTTTAATGTGAAAATTGTTATTTAGGACACAAAATATTTGTCTTAAATAAGATGTATATTGGTATGCCCTTCTGCCCTCAGTTTGCTTTTACAGATAATATAAGAAGTTCTTGGGGGCTGGGGAGATAGCTCATTTGGTAGAGTGCTTGCCTTGTAAGCACAAGGCCCTGGGTTTGATCCCCAGCACACACACACACACACACACACACACACACACACACACACATACACACACAAAAAAAGTTCTTCATTAAATCTTTTTTTTAACCTTAAGAATGCTGTTACAAATGTTGTCTACTACACTTTATTTCTATCAAGTGTTTATGGGTATAAGTAAATCATTAGCTTTAATTCAATCAATGTTTATCAAGTGCTGCTTTATGATAGGTGCTAAGTTTGCACTTATGATAAGGTGTTCATAGCCAAAAGAGAGAACAAAGTAGTGAAAACGCTTTTGGTAATTCCCGTAATGGAGAGGTGAATCATGTAATAGGGGGACCACTAAAGAGGTAATTATTATTTCTGTCTTAGAACAAAGAAAGATAGGGTTCTGAAGGAGAAGTGTGCATGTTGTGGGCATGGAGAACATTTAAAGCAAAAGAAACTGGCATGAATCATGGACCAGCATGGTGTATTTGAGGATCAACCCGTCTTTGTTACTAAAGTGTGAAAGGAGTGGAATTCCAGTCATTCTTGTTCTTAGGCAGTAGTTTTCAAATTTGTGGGATCCTTTCCTGCTCTTCAGAAGTCTTTTTCTCCAAAAATAAAGGAACTCAATGTTTTAAAGAGATAAAAGAGGAGCCGTTCTTACTCAGGTCCTCTCTGCACTCTTGCCTTTACCCCATTCTCCACCTCACAAGTGGCTCCTTAAACAAATCTATAGAATTCTAGGATTATGGAAATGTGCCTTGGATCATGATACATTCTTTTAATGGTTCTTTTTGCAGAAATCAAAATGTAATGATAGTAAACGGAATTACATGTCTGAGCACTGATAAAGATAGTAATTAGTGGTTTAGTTAATCATTCTGAGACAGACAATAAGAATAATGTTTTGACTGCCACCATCCATCAAAGGGTCTAAGTATAAACAATGGCCTGGAACAAAGACTGCTCTTTCCTTTTACATTATTTATACTCCAGACAAAAACAATTAAAGATTATATCCAAATATATAAATTGTAAGAATGAACATACATTAGAAATCAGTAAGGTATTAGCAACTATTATACATAGTAGTTAATGTCAGTGTAAGATTTATATGGTAACAAGTAAAAAGTGTTACAAACTCTGCCATATTTCTCAAAGGAGAGAAAATATGTCATTCATGAGGAGAACTTTGGATCTTCCCTCTATAAAAGATTTCTCTTTGGGGATTTTGTATAATTATTTAATATAACTTCAGTACCCGTTCTATAAATACAGTAGCTTATTTCTTAAGGTAGTATAACATTAAATGGAAATCCCTGAAAGTAAGTTAGCAAAAGGTCAAAATTTTTAAAAAAAATTTAAAGTTGTGTTTTTTCTCATGATCTTGCTTACATAAGGACAGAGTCTGTGTTACCAAATGAATAAGCTGCTTGTTTTTGAAATAATCACATTTTGCAGTGTGGCTTTTAACAACAATCACTCAGTGGATGGTGCTGCAAAGTCATGTATATTGCTGGTTGATAAAAGGTCTCTGTAACTTAGAATCAAATAAGGAAATGATAAGGTTCGTAACTATAGAAGAAAATGACTATAATTTAACTTAGACATTAGTCTGGATCGGTAGCAAGCCACTTTTATTCAATGTTTACCAATCAGAAATACAGCTTCTTCAAGAAAGCTTTTTTTTTTTTTTTTTTTTTTTTTTTGGTTCATTCCGCGGTGGTTAATTACCAATTTGTTTTGAACCATAAAGCATTAATCCTAAACTTTAACATGGGCATCATCTGGCATGTTTGTCTCAGATGTTTTGTTCTATACTCTACACTCAAGGGTGTCTCTTAATGTATCTGGAGCAGAGGTCAGAAATTGACATTATTGCCACCTACTGACTGATTCTGGATCTGGTGATCCACCTCTGCACTTGAGAAACATTGCCACAGAGCACAGTTAACCTAATTAGGGCCTGAAGTGTTTAAAGCATGGTAAGTGTCACCCTGCTTAGCTATTAAAAATACCAATAATGCTCCAAAGTGATGTCCAGTTTTGAATGTTAATGCCTTTCTGATGAATTGCCATGATGAACATCTTCTCAAATATATCCATAAATATTAAACAAGTTAATTTTCTATGTTGAATTATTGGATAGAAACCAATTTTAAATTGTGGCAAGAGGCTGCTAAGGTGATTTTTTTTTTTTTTTCTTCTCATTTGAGAGATCGGGGATTCGAACCGGGGTCCTTCCGCATGCTAGGCAAACGCTCTCCAAAAGGAGCTATTTCTTCAGCTCCTGCTAAGGTGATTTTTTACTTCACTGTCTGACAGCAACAGAACTAACAAATTATAATCATGTCCTTTACCAGTTTGTGAAGATAAGACCACATTATCTGAGTAATACAGACTATACTTAACTTTCTGTTGTTAGCAAAAGAGGTACATACTTCTAACTCACTAAAATTCAAGCAAAATACATAGACTTGAGATCAGAAAACAACTTTGCACTGTTTATCATTATTTTATCTTTTGGGAAATATCCTACTGGATTTTACAAAGGTACCAAATAAATATATAACACTATTTTTTTTATATACCATTCCTTTACTTATTTATAAGTGGTGCTGAGGATCAAACCCTTGGTCTCACAAGTGCTAGGCAAGTGCTGTACCACTGAACTACAGCCCCAGCCCAACACTAATTATTAATGTAATAGTAACTGACTACCAAGCATTTGTGGTATTCTAGCTACTGTTCTAACTTGCTTTACATATAATAATTTAATTCTTACAATTACCTTATGAGATAAGTGCTATTATTCCACTTTACACATGAGGAAATAAAAATGAAGAAGGGTCATGTCATACATAGGTCAGGGATAGATTTTGAGGGACATATTAATAACATGAAGTCAGTGTTAGATTAATCCAGTCTCTTTACACAGAGACAAAAATGGTTAAACATCACTTAAAAATGTACTTTCCTAACTGGTTTATCACAAATTTTGCCATAAAAATAACATTGGTTGATGGTGAAATAGTTCTTGCCATTGCTGCCTTATGTGAAAACTTGCCTGGGAAAGTGCTATAAAATTTGTGTGTAATGTTTAAAAAAGTAATAAATACAACTTGAAGGATAAGAGAGGATTTTTTAAAATAATGGAGTAGACTACATGCCGGTGGTATTAATTAAGGAGAACAGAACAGATTGGCAAAATTTTTAGCCCATAAACTAGAACAGTCTTGGAAAGTTTAGGTCCTTCTATTTGTTCACGTTCAGTGAGCACCATTGAAAAAAGACATTTCTCTGGCTTACTCACTCTCCTCCTCCTCCTTCACTCTTCTCACCTATCAGTCTCATTCCAGCAGAGAACTATGACTAGTGATATTTAGATAATGTTTTTAATCCTTTCTGCAGACGCAGATGTCCTTTGATCTCATGGGGACAGCTTCTCTAGATTCTTAATTCTCAGTCACGATATTTTTCTACACTGAAAATATCATAAGGCAATATCTGGATCTGTTTTCTACCACCGATGTTTGTTCAATGTCTAACACATGGTAATGCTGAATAAATATTTGCTGAAAAATCTGTGGATAGAATATATTCATCAGAGACTTTTTTTTTAACACATTATAACTTTATACCTTACCAAATACAACTTTTCTTTTAATAAAGATATAAGCTAAGGAGTCCAACCATAAAAGTTAATGCCAAAGCATTTCTAAAAGTTTATTCTCTACCAAACAACTTTCTTTTTCTCTGTCCCATTAAGGGAAATTCTTTAGTGGTGAGTTTTGATTAAAAGCCCACCTCCCTTTCTTTTTCTTGTATCAGGGATTGAACCCAGGACCTTGCACGTGCTAGGTAAATGCTCTACCACTAAGCTACCTCCCCAGTTCTGCTATGGGGAGTCTTTTAAATTTAAAATCAGTTTGGGGAAACTCCATCATACCTTCAGAAGGAACAAAAATTTAGTAAAGAGGTAATTACAGTTTAAAGCCAGTGAGTTTTATTCTCCTCTAAAGAACAGTTATTTATTTAAAAATACAAGCCTGGTGCAGTGGCGCATGCCCGTAATCCCAGAGACTCAGTGGGCTGAAGCAGGAGGATTGAGAATTCAAAGCCAGCTTCAGCAATTTAGCGAGGCCCTAAGCAACTTAGTGAGATGCTATCTCTAAATACAACAAAATATTTTTTTAAAAAGGGATGGGGATGTGGCTCAGTAGTTAAGTGCTCCTGGGTTCAATCCCTGGCACCAAAAGTTTAAGTATTTTTTAAAATAAAAATATAAACTGTTTAAGGATGTTAGGTTGTCCTTACAAGTAGATAAAGAATAAATTTGTGGAGTCGCCCTACCCTCCGTATCTAACTCTCTGACAGACTATTCTAAGCGGATTTATTTAGCCAACAAATATTTTATCAAAGATTACTATGCCAAGTACCATTCTGAATGCGGGGGTACAGTAGTGAATAAAAGAAACAAAAATCCTGGGCTTGTGAAACTTATATTCTAATTGTGGAATGTAGATGATAAAATATTGTATATTAGTACTGGTAAATAATTTGGAAAAAACTGAGGCAAGGCTGATGAACGGCGTTTATTTGCATGAACAGCACCCTTTCTCTTTCTCCATGAGCTTAGATTTGAGAGTTCTTCCTTGAGGTTGCTCCTGGCTGGAGGCGTTCTTTCATAATGTAGCCAAGGTCAGCTTATGCTTGTAAAGATATAAACCAGAACTTTGAATTTGTTATGATTTTATAAAGGAAATTATGAACATATTTCTTCCCATCAGTTTTTTAAAAATAGTAACAGTTTCAAGATTCTATTTGTAATCCCATGAAAACTGAGGGAGTTTGAGATAGATAATGACCTATTAGCTGCATTTCAAATTTGCAGCCAGGAAAGAAGACCCACATAAAAGTCAGATGAAGATCACAGTATAGGTTTTATTTCTGATCAAGCTAACCAGAAAATTTGGATTAGATTTTGTCCAAAATTGTGCTCCTCAGTATTTTTTCCAGTGATTAGCTAGTCCTGGAAACAACCTTAGAGTCTTCCTTAACCCCTAATGATCGTTTAAACCCATTAAGCAGGAGCTTAACGGGAGAAAAGGAAGTTTGGATCCATCTTGCCCCCAGAAGGCAGGCAGGCCTGACTTGTATGTGCTTACCATAAAGCAGCAGAAGGGAAGCAAGAAACATATCCTTCAAGGCAGACAGATCTAAGAATGAGCAGGAAGGGCGTGTGCTTTTATTTTATTTATTTATTTATTTTATCATTGCCTTCTCTTCCATTTGCCTTGAGCCAGTTCATTCTCACTTTAAGGGATAACTAATAGAAGTGGACAGTTGTGTTTTGCTGATAACTTTTACCTTCTGGGAACTGAAGTGGAAAACATCTCAATGAAAACTTGAGAATTCTTGTTATAGCAAATGCAGAAAAATGGAGGGGGAAAATTGGGGGGAAGATTAATATACAATTCATAAGTAGTGCTCATGCCTGAAATGTCAATTCTTTTTTTTTTTTTTTTATGGTAGTTATAGATGGACAGCATGCCTTTATTTTTATGCAGTGTTAATGATTGAACCCAGGGCCTCACACATGCTAGGCAAGTGCTCTGCCACTGAACTGCAGCCCCACCGCAAACATCAATTCTTTTGATTTGCTAAAGTATTCATTCTTAATAGCTGTGATTTTTGCCTTTGGTAAAGGTTAATACTTTTTAATTGTTTTAAATGTATTTATAGGTTGAAATTTATGGGTTTATGGGTTGAAGTAATGTGTGGAAGTTATTTTGAAAGAGCAGTGTTACAGTTTAATTGCACTGAACAGAGTTAAATAAATGTGCCCATTATTTGATTCATAATATGTCATTTCATAATATAACTAGAACAGTATTAATTCATAATGTTACATGAAAACCTCTATAGATGAAAAAGTGAGCTAACAGAATTCTTCTAAGTAGAATTTGATATGAAAATCTGTGAATAAAGCTAGTACTTAATTCATTTGCTATCTTGTGTGGTTCTCTATTTTTGAGAAAAATAAAACTAACCAACCAAACCTAAAGAAAACATACATTTTAAAAAAATAATTTGAAGATTTCCTAAAGCATTATTCTCCTGTTTGATTTTACAGTGGTTCCAAATGCTAACTCTGTAAATTATTGTGGTACAAAGAATCTAGGGGGAAAAAACTATAAACGAAGATCTCAAGCAGCATGTTATGAATGAGCTAACATTTTGGGGAGCACTCCTTTCTGTGGATGTTAAAACTATGGAATATTGTTTAAACAATGTGAAAAAATAGGAGAATCCAAATTATAAAACTTGAAAAGAGGCTGGGTGTGGCTCAGTGGTAGAGTTGTAGTTTGCAGGCCGGGGGCCAGGGAGGAGGGAGGGAGGGAAGGAAGGGAGGAAGGGAGGAAGAAAGGAAGGGAGGAAGGGAGGGAAGGGAAGGAGGGAAGGGAGGGAGGAAGGAAGGAAGGAAGGAAGGAGGGAGGGAGGGAGGGAGGGAGGGAGGGAGGAGTCCTTACATAAAATTTTTGTGACTAAAAATGAAGATCATATTTAAAACAAAGCATATCAAGGAGCGATGGAGAAATAAAGGATTTTTCCTACTGATGTCTCTTGGATTAGTGGGTTAATATTAACCTGTTCAAGAGGTAGGTTATCAAATTACATGACCACTTGAAACTGTTCTAACTATATTATTTTATGACAGGTTATGAAAGTTATTTTAATTAGTTAGAGGAAATTATTTTACCAGGGCTAGCTCAAATTTTTCTCGACTTAAAAAGTATCACATCCTTTCATGTAATCCCCTCAAATTTAGGTAGATAATGCATATGTGCTGCTTATTTTTGTTGATTAGCAGTTAGCCAAGGAAATTGTTACTGGGTGCCTGTCTTGCATACTGCTAGTTTATAATATACATGGTTCAAATCATAAAGTAAAAAAAAAAAAAAAGTCAAGTGTAAATTCTGCTGGCAGTGGGAAATCAGCAAAAAAAAAAAAAAAAAAACTTTCAGTACCATTATTAAGTGCTTTAGAAACAGTATATCATCTTCACCATCTTTGCCAATTTGTAGTTCAAAACCATTTTTCCCTTGAGTGCTATAATATGTAAATTATGTTCAAATAATGGAAATCTGTCCTTCATCATTCTCAAAAACAGATTGTACTAATAAAATTGGCCAAGTATATAAATTTTCATTAATATGCTAAACACTGTGTTTTCTTCAAAGTCTTCCATCTGGTGTAGAGTTCTTATCAGGACCTTAGTAGTCATATTTCAAATTTCACAAATTCCTTTAGTGCTGACCCAGTCCAGAGACTTACGTATGTGGTTATTTTATTTCATATCCCTGTCTGTTCATCACATTCTCATTGTTGAAAGGTTGGTGAACAGAGGCTATTCCTGTTATCCCTGGTCTTTTCTATCACAAATTTAAATTTTCAACACCATAAACTGTGCACTGTGTTTTTCTCAACACAGTTGGCTGAGTTCCTCCTCTGCTGTTACAAGTGACTCTCAACACTGACATCAAAGTGCTTGTTCTCCAGCCTTCCACTTGAGTAGGCAGGCTCCATTCACAGTCCCGTGTCCAGGCAAGCAGTGTTAGGCTTCTCTTGACACTGATTTGAGACTCCAGATTTAACCAATGTTAACTAGCCAGCAACTCTTATGATTAAGTGATACTATTATGTGTAATTGTGCTTATCCACCCTTAAGAGAATTTGCTGCAGAATTTCAGCAAGACAGTATGAGGAGAGTTGACCCTAGGAAGGTGAGAACTCCTAGAAATACTGTGAAAGAGGGGATAGTATAAGCCATGAGTGATAAAGAGAGAATGGGAAGTTTCTAGAACTGCCTGAATCCTGATAGATTTCCACTTGCAGTCCACTTACAGAACTAAATACCTTTCCCTGCCTTTTAAAGGTGATTTAAGTGAATTTCTGTGTATTAAAACTCAATCATAACTTATTTCCTCTGTGAAAAAGTATATGATTTATATATAAAATTATTATTAACTCTGATGTTGTCTCTCATTTCTAATTCTTTTACTTCAAATAAGTAATCTATCAACTTCTTTTAGATGTTGAGGACATGTTCACTGCCAGATCTCTCAAAGCTGTTCAGAACCCTAATGGATGTTCCCACTGTAGGAGATGTTCATCAAGACAATCTTGAGATAGAGGAAATTGAAGATGAGCATATTAAAGAAGGTCCTTCTGATTCTGAAGACATGTAAGCATAATGCCACTAATGAATATTAACATTAGTATAATTTCTGAATTGAGGGTTTTTAAAAAGTTCTAGAGAGGTTGACTAGACAGTTTAAGTGAGCTATAGCTGACTTTTACTACTTGTAACTTTTTATAACTTATTTAAAGTGTAGTCATGCAAATTTTGAGAATGTGTATCTGCCTCTGAATAGTATAGTAACTTTATAAGAATATGGTTTCAATTTTGTTCACTGTCTTCTATTCATCAAGTAGTATCCAGCACACTGCCTTGGATACAGTAAGTGCTTAATAAATATTGGTTAAATGAATAAATGTTAACAGGATAATGACTATTTAATAGTGGTATGCCACATGATACAAGGATTGCAAAGGGAAATTTTGAAGTAAATAATACTCTGTACTTCCCCAGGAAAATCATCAGAAAGCTTTACATCTATCTTTTACCATGTTTGATTTTAAGTCCATGTTAAAGGGAAATTGGAAGGGGGGAAAAGCACCTGCACAGATGTGTGGAGTGGGTGGGGGTGGAATATGTTCTGCATGTGATTTGATTGCTTTCACAAAATTATTTTCTTTGTGATTCATGGGGAATTTAGATTTCAAGAGGGAATTTAAGAGACAACACTTCTGAGCTGTGGAGAGTGGTGATCCCTTAGATAAAAATCCTCATACACTTTCTTCAATATTAATCAGACCTCTCAATAACTCAGACAGATGTTGTAAACTTAGAGGGAGTGAAATAAAACCAGAATATCCTGGAATAAAGTGTTTGAAAACATTCAGTATATTCAAATTACTCCAAGAATAAATTATGAAATACTAGAATTATATGATTTCTTTTGATTTTTTTAAACTTAAGTTTCAGCTTTTTACCTCTGCCTTAAATAGAAAAACTCTAGAACTTTTATCTGATTAAAAGTATTTTATTAGTGTCATAATTTTTCCTGCTATAACCCATGATCCAGGATCATTGCATATGACAAATTTTATTTTGTTTTTTGTTTTTCTTAAGTCTTTTCTTTACTTTTTCTTTTTTCGTACCAGGGATTGAACCCAGGGGCACTTAACCACTGAGCCACATCTGCACCCTTTTTATATTTTATTTTGAGGCAGGATCTTGCCAAGTTGCTTAGGGCCTTGCTAAGTTGCTGAGGCTGGCTTTTTGAATTTGCGATCCTACTGTCTCAGCCTCCCAAGCCAATGGAATTGCAGGCGTGCACCACAGTGCCAGGCCTGTCCTTTGTTTTTTAAACTTCTAATAAAACTTAATTTTTAAAAGATTAAAGTTTTTATATACTTTTTTTCAATTTTCATAGAGTACTACAGATTTTTACTAGACCTCACAATTTATAAGAAAAGTTACCTTTTATCTTTGACTCTTCTATTTGATCATGGTCATTAAGCACTTTTTTTTGTTTTTAATACCTCTGTTGGTGAACACAACTTTTAACACCTGTATGATTGACAAATTGCTAGGTAATGGAGTTTTTTCTTACCCAGAATTTTAATAAAACTATCAGTTTTTATCTAAGTGAACTATAGCATATGTATTACTTGTATTCTTTTACCAACTGATGACAGAATTTGATTTTAAAATATAAGTTCAAAGCCTTCAGTATTGTGATGGCCCACACCTGTAATCCCAGAGGCTCAGGAGAATGAGTCAGGAGGATATCAAGTCCAAGGCCAGCCTGAGCAATTTAGCAAAACCCTGTCTCGAAATAAAACATAAAAAGGGCTGGTGATGTAGCTCCTTGAAAAAGTCCCTTGGGTTTAATCTCCAGTACCACCCATATGTAGGTAGGTAGGTGGGTAAATAGATAGATGCCTTCAGTATTAGTTGAAAAATCCAAATACTTATTTTTAATGTTATTTAAAATGTAGGAAAATTTCACTTGACATTTGTCTTTGGAAGTTTTTTTGGTCCCCACTTTACTTAAGGTTTTTATAATAAGAAATTCAACTAAGCCAAATTCAGGACCAAATTCTAAAGTATCTTAAACCATTTTTTGAGCGCTCATTTCATAAAATTGTAATCTCCTCATGCTTTTCTAACAGTGGCAGCCTTAGCAGCCTCACTTACTTGACTCCCAGCTGCATTGGGCACCAGTTCCTCTAGGCTGGCCACTAGAAGATGCTATCAACAGGACAGTGTTTCATCATAGTAGCAATAGAACATAGCAGCTGTACGTGGTAAGCTGCTCTTATAAATACTGCTAAATGATATTAGTGGGATGATCAAAAAGATTAGGCACTCTCACTCTGATTAGAGTTTTGCTTTTCTATAGCTGCTATAAAGTCAAATTGCCTGAGTATATGTACATAAGTACAAAATAAAGATATTTCTACATAAGAAAAGACTATTTTCTTTTTCTATTAATGTAAGCTATATTCAAAATCTTGTATAAAATACTGATTATCTTTTAATTCTTCAGTAAATACTAGTTTGAGTCTGAACTTTTAGAAGGCCATTGTCAACCCTTGTGTCTTCTTTAGTATTATTTTTCTAGTAGGTGAAATCCTCAAGTTGGGTCCATAATCTCTCTCAAACATTTTCATATACCAAAAACCTCACTTAACTCACTTAGCATTCAAAATTTCCATGTATGCCACTTTAGGAGAAAGAAGCAAGTCATAAGAGACAAAAAGCCTTGAACTATGCTTCTTGAGTATTGTAGAAGTACTCAAGAGACTTAGATTTCAATCCTCTATCATTATTTATTATGTGGCCTTGAACAAACCATTTAAATTTTTAAATTACAGTTTCCATATCTCTTACATGAGTTTTGGTGTGGATAAAATTAAACTAATAGGGGCTGGGGAGATAGCTCAGTTGGTAGAGTGCTTGCCTTATAAGCACAAGGCCCTGGGTTCGATCCCCAGCACCCAAAAAAAAAAAAAAAAATTAAAATAATAGAATAAAACTGCTTAAGAAGCTAAAACACTTCATAAATTTGTATAAATTAGTCTATTCCAGCATTTATAATGCCTTGAACATAGGACTCTCCCGTGAAGATTGTGATAGTTTGTATGTTCTGTAATTACACATGAAAGTCTCCTTATTTTAGAAACATGTTCAAGAAAACACCTAATAATAAGGTTTCTGGTAAACGTTTTATTCAGTGATTATTCTGTTAACCTAAACATATAATTCCTTACTTATTTCCATTTCTAAAAATTCAAATACTTTGTGGGCATTTACATGAGAAGCCTTTCAGATGGTGTTAGAACTATTATATAGTCACACAAACATTTTAATGAACTTTCAAAATTACGTTTAAAATTTTTGGGTATTAAGTATTTATTGTGGAATACAGGTGAAAAACATCTTTTAGTCTGTCCTCTTAAAATAACAAAACATCGTTTCAAAATTTAAGCAGTAAATAATATTGAGTTATGTGATTCTTTTTGACAAATTGGTATCATTTCAAACAAATTGTCTTCTGGCTTATGTTTTCCAAATTTGTGTAATGTGCTATATTTATCAATTATATTCATTCCTTGACTAAAAACTGTATAGGATTTTAGGACTGGGATTGTGGCTCAGTGGTAGATGGCTTGCTGGCATGTGTGAGGCACTGGGTTTGAGTCTCAGCACTACATATATATTAATTAATAAATTAATTAATTAATTAAAGGTCCATTGGCAACTAAAAAAATTTACAAACTATACAGCATTTTAAAATTTCTTTTAATCTGTGATTAATATTTTTAAGTAGAAGGGGGCACATACATATTGAGGTGAAGTAGCATGTAAAAATAAGGTAAAGTTGCGATGATATTTAGTTTGATTTTTTTAATTTCAGTGTGTTTGAAGAAACTGACACAGACTTACAAGAACTTCAGGCCTCAATGGAGCAGTTACTGAGGGAACAACCTGGTGAAGAATACAGCGAGGAGGAAGAGTCCGTCCTGAAGAACAGTGATGTAGAGCAGACTGCAAATGGGACGGATCTGGCCGATGATGACAATCCCAGCAGTGAAAGTGCACTGAATGAGGAATGGCACTCAGGTGTGTGGCCCCAGTAGACCAAGCCCATCAAGATGGGCCTTTTCTTCTTCAGTGTGTGTGAACACTTCAAGTAGAGTGTATTTCTCTGATATCTGTTACAAGCCATTTCCACTTTTAAATAAAGCATCATGTTTCTGTGTGTCTGCCCTTGTTTCATTATTTTTCTTTTCACTCAAATGTATATCCACATTTATTCCATTTCTTCCTGATTAATTTATGTCAGGGATTTTTTTGACACATTTTATTCAGTTATTTGGTATTTTTTGACCTGTTTTCCAGTAGTAAAGATAATAACTTAGTTTTCTTAGCATTCTTTTTGTTTCTTTTCTTTTTGAAACTGTTTTTTGTTCATAGCATTACCCCTAAGGTGCATGATAAGTTTGTGTATTTTACCTCCTATATTTATTTGGGAAGAACTAAAGTGAAAAAAAAGTTTTTAAATAATTTTTTTTCCAAATATCTCTAGCACGTATGTGATAAAAATATCAGGTATTTGTAACTTTCTGGGAACTTTCCTAAAATGTTATGATGTGTGTCATAGGTCACCTGCCTTTTGCATCTGTGTGCCAAGTTTATCATCAACTTTTAAAACATAGTAATTAGGGTTGGTTGTTTCAATGCAAAACATAGAAGTATGTTTTTTTTCCTAAATTAAATTACATTTCGAGGAATTTTTTCTAATCCAATTCACTATAAAAAAAGATTCTATAAAATAAAAGATTAATTCTATTAAAAAAATCCCAAAGTAACATTTTCATTAAGTCAGATTTCTATATGCTTTGATTACCTATATAATTGACAAATATTATAACAGCAACTGTTTACATTGAAATTAGAAGTAGTGTAGTTCAGTGATATTATTCACTTGTCATGGAATTTTAGTTGATTTGGGTAAGAATTATTTTATTAAGTATTTTTAATCATAAAATGTATTATTTATGCTTTTTTAGATAACAGTGATGGTGAGACTACTAGTGAATGTGAATATGATAGTGTCTTTAACCATTTAGAGGAACTGAGACTTCATCTGGAGCAAGAAATGGGCTTTGAAAAGTTCTTTGAGGTTTATGAGAAAATAAAGGTAAATAAAATGTCATTTAAAATATTTACTTTTGACTGTTTGACTACTAGAGAATATTGAATATCTTTATTAGTCACTAGATTTGTTATATAATAAATGAAGCCTCCAATTAAAGAAAATTATTCAAATTTTAATGTTTGGAAATTTGATTAGGTTATTCATGAAGATGAAGATGAAAATATTGAGATTTGTTCAACAATAGTTCAGAATATTTTGGGAAATGAACATCAGCATCTTTATGCCAAGATTCTTCATTTAGTCATGGCAGACGGAGCCTATCAAGAAGGTAAGATTTTCTCACATGTCTTTGTATTTTTAAAAAATGTGAGGGCTGGGAATATAGCTTGGTGGTAGAGCTCAACATGCACCTGAACACTGGTTCAATCCCCAACACTGAAAAAAAAAAGAATGCTGATGTTTAAATGACATGAAAAATGTAAATTGATAAAAATTAGACCCTTTTAAGTAGTTAAAATTAACACTGTCTATACTTTTATTGTCTTAGATTCTTTAAGTCAGTATCTTTTTATTAATATATAGTAATATTTGAATGAAATTGCTTCCTAATTGGGCAACTCTAGAAATTAGAAAAATTCTTAACAATCTTTATGTGGAAACTTGTATACACATAAAGAAATAGGTAAAAATTTGAACAGGAATTCATTTCTAGAATGTCAAAAAAATTATCCTGTTTCTTTAAAGTTTAATTTGTAGACCAAAACAGAGGATTTTAAATGTTGATGCTTAGTTTTAGCAATATAAATTTTCATAGAATTTTATTTTCCATCTTATTACAAAAATGTTTCAGATTACATTTAAAAATATATACACGTATGAGATAAAATTAAATTTTAAAAGTATTTGTGTAAGTCAGCATTTTGGGCAAATGAGTACAACAATATATGAAGCCAGGAATGAAAAAGAATACAAAGTTTATTTTCAGGTCTCTACATTTTCTGAAAATAGAACACAAATCTTTCTAGCAAAGCAGGAAACTTAATTGAGTAAGTCACAGTGTTCATGGAACCAAGCATAGTCAATGCTCAGAGGGCAGCCATTTTGGGTATTGACCAATGAAAAAATATCCCATGATTCTTTTTTTTTTTTTTTTTTTTTTTTTTATTGTAAACAAATGGGATACATGTTGTTTCTCTGTTTGTACATGGCGTAAAGGCATACCATTTGTGTAATCATAAATTTACATAGAGCAATGTTGTTTGATTCATTCTGTTATTTTTTCCCTTCCCCCCACCCCTCCCACCCCTCTTTACCCTCTATACAGTAGTTCCTTCCTCCATACTTGTCCCCCTCCCTAACCCTAACTCTAACCCTTCCCTCCCCCCATTATGTGTCATCCTCCACTTATCAGCGATATCATTCGTCCTTTGGTTTTTTGAGATCGGCCTATCTCACTTAGAATGATATTCTCCAATTTCATCCATTTGCCTGCAAATGTCATAATTTTATCATTCTTTATGGCTGAGTAATATTCCATTGTATATATGTACCACAGTTTCTTTATCCACTCATCAATTGAAGGGCATCTAGGTTGGTTCCACAGTCTGGCTATTGTGAATTGAGCAGCTATGAACATTGATGTGGCTGTATCTCTGTAGTATGCTGATTTTAAGTCCTTTGGGTATAGGACATGGAGTGGGATAGCTGGGTCAAATGGTGGTTCCATTCCAAGCTTTCTGAGGAATCTCCATACTGCTTTCCAGAGTGGCTGCACTAATTTGCAACCCCACCAGCAATGGATGAGTGTACCTTTTCCCCCACATCCTCGCCAACACCTATTGTTGCTTGTATTCTTAATCGCCATTCTAACTGGGGTGAGATGGAATCTTAGAGTAGTTTTGATTTGCATTTCTCTTATTACTAGAGATGTTGAACATTTTTCCATATGTTTGTTGATTGCTTGTAGATCTTCTTCTGTGAAGTGTCTATTCATTTCCTTAGCCCATTTGTTGACTGGACTATTTGAATTCTTGGAGTAGAGTTTTTTGAGTTCTTTATAGATTCTGGAGATTAGTGCTCTATCTGAAGTATGATTGGCAAAGATATTCTCCCACTCTGTAGGCTCTTTCTTCGCATTGCTGATAGTTTCCTTTGCTGAGAGAAAGCTTTTTAGTTTGAATCTATCCCAGTGGTTGATTCTAGCTTTTATTTCTTGTGCTATGGGAGTCCTGTTAAGGAAGTCTGGTCCTAGACCAACAAGGTGAAGATTTGGACCTACTTTTTCTTCTATAATCTGCAGGGTCTCTGGTCTGATTCCGAGGTCCTTAATCCATTTTGAGTTTAGTTTCGTGCATGGTGAGAGATATGGGTTTAGTTTCATTCTGTTGCATATGGATTTCCAATTCTCCCAGCACCATTTGTTGAAGAGGCTATCTTTTCTCCATTGCATATTTTTGGCCCCTTTGTCTAGTATGAGAAAATTGTATTTATTTGGGTTTGTGTCCGTGTCCTCTATTCTGTACCATTGATCTACCTTTCTATTTTGGTACCAATACCATGCCGTTTTTGTTACTATTGCTTTGTAGTAGAGTTGAAGATCTGGTATTGCAATACCCCCTGTTTCACTCTTCCTGCTAAGGATTGCTTTAGCTATTCTGGGTTTCTTATTCTTCCAGATGAATTTCATAATTGCTTGCTCTATTTCTGTAAGGTACACAATTGGGATTTTAATTGGAATTGCATTGAATTTGTATAGCACTTTAGGTAGTATGGCCATTTTGACAATATTAATTCTTCCTATCCAAGAACATGGAAGATCTTTCCATCTTCTAAGGTGTTCTTTAATTTCTTTCTTTAGTGTTGTATAGTTCTCATTGTAGAGGTCTTTCACCTCTTTTGTGAGATTGATTCCCAAGTATTTTATTTTTTTCGAGGCTATTGTGAATGGGGTAGTTTTCCTAATTTCTCTTTCTGAAGATTCATCACTTATGTATAAAAATGCGTTGGATTTATGGGCATTGATCTTGTAACCTGCTACTTTACTGAATTCACTTATGAGTTCTAAGAGTTTTCTGGTGGAATTTCCTGGTTCCTGTAAATATATAATCATGTCATCAGCGAACAGGGATAGTTTGAGTTCTTCTTTTCCAATTCATATCCCTTTAATTTCTTTGGTTTGTCTAATTGCTCTGGCCAGAGTCTCAAGAACGATGTTGAATAGAAGTGGTGAAAGAGGGCATCCCTGCCTTGTTCCAGTTTTTAGGGGGAATGCTTTCAGTTTTTCACCATGTAGAATGATATTAGCCATGGACTTAGCATAAATGGCCTTTACAATGTTAAGGAATGTTCCCACTATCCCTATTTTTTCTAGTGTTTTGAGCATGAAGGGGTGCTGTATTTTATCAAATGCTTTTTCTGCATCTATTGAAATAATCATGTGATTCTTGACTTTAAGTCTATTAATATGGTGAATTACGTTTATTGATTTCCTGATGTTGAACCAACTTTGCATCCCTGGGATGAAACCCACTTGATCGTGGTGCACTATCTTTTTAATATGTTTTTGTATGCGATTTGCTAAAATTTTGTTGAGAATTTTTGCGTCGATGTTCATTAAGGATATTGGTCTGAAATTTTCTTTCCTTGTTGAGTCTCTGTCTGGTTTAGGTATCAGTGGATATTGGCTTCATAGAATGAGTTTGGGAGGGTTCCCTCCTCTTCTATTTTATGGAATACTTTGAGAAGTATTGGAATGAGCTCTTCCTTAAAGGTTTTGTAGAACTCGGCTGAGAACCCATCTGGTCCCGGACTTTTCTTTGTTGGTAGGCTTTTGATGACTTCTTCTATTTCAGTACTTGAAATTGGTCTATTTAAATTGTTTATGTCCTCCTCATTCAGTTTAGGCAATTCATATGTCTCTAGAAACCTGTTGATGTCTTCGAAATTTTCTATTTTGTTGGAGTATAGATTTTCAAAATAGCTTCTAATTATGTTTTGTATTTCAATCCTGTCTGTTGTGATATTTCCTTGTTCATTCCGAATTTTAGTGATTTGGGTTTTCTCTCGTCTTCTCTTTGTTAGTGTGGCTAAAGGTTTATCAATTTTGTTTATTTTTTCAAAGAACCAACTATTTATTTTGTCAATTTTTTGTATTGTTTCTTTTGTTTCAATTTCATTGATTTCAGCTCTGAGTTTAACTATTTCCTGTCTTCTACTACTTTTGGTGCTGTTCTGTTCTTCTTTTTCTAGGGCTTTGAGCTGTAGCGTTAGGTTGTTTATTTGTTGAGTTTTACTTCTTTTATTAAATGCGCTCCATGAAATAAATTTCCCTCTAAGTACTGCTTTCATAGTGTCCCAGAGATTTTGATATGATGTTTCTTTGTTCTCATTTACCTCTAAGAATTTTTTAATTTCCTTCCTAATATCTTCTGTTATCCATTCATCATATAATAGCATATTGTTTAATCTCCAGATGTTGGAATAGTTTCTGTGTTTTACTCTTTCATTTATTTCTAACTTCAATCCATTATGATCTGATAGAATACATGGTAGTGTCTCTATCTTCTTGTATTTGCTAACATTAGCTTTGTGGCATAATATATGGTCTATTTTAGAGAAGGATCCATGTGCTGCTGAGAAGAAAGTGTATTCACTCTTGGTTGGATGGTATATTCTATAAATGTCCGTTAAGTCTAAATTATTGATTGTGTTATTGAGATCTATGGTTTCTTTGTTCAATTTTTGTCTGGAAGATCTGTCCAGTGGTGAGAGCGGCTTGTTAAAATCACCTAGTATTATTGTGTTGTGGTCTATTTGGTTTCTGAAATTGAGAAGGATTTGTTTGACATACATAGATGAGCCACTGTTTGGGGCATAGATGTTTATGATTGTTATATCTTGCTGATTTATGCTTCCCTTAAGCAGTATGAAATGACCTTCTTTATCCCTTCTGACTAACTTTGGCTTGAAGTCCACATTATCGGAAATGAGGATGGATACTCCAGCTTTTTTGCTGAGTCCATGTGCATGGTATGTTTTTCCCCATCCTTTCACCTTTAATCTATGGGTATCTTTTTCTATGAGGTGAGTCTCTTGCAGGCAACATATTGTTGGATCTTTCTTTTTAATCCAGTCTGCCAGTCTATGTCTTTTGATTGATGAATTCAGGCCATTAACATTCAGGGTTATTATAGAGAAATGATTTGGTTTCCCAGTCATTTGGTTCATTTTTAAAATTTTGTTTATTTGTTTGACACAACTTGTTTCCTCCTTTATTTGACAATTCCTTTAGTATAATTCCTCCCTTTGCTGATTTGCTTCTTTGTTTTTCATCTCTTCCTCATGGAATATTTTGTTGAGAATGTTCTGTAATGCTGGCTTTCTTTTTGTAAATTCTTTTAGCTTTTGTTTATCATGGAAGGATTTTATTTCATCGTCAAATTTGAAGGTAAGTTTTGCTGGGTATAAGATTCTTGGTTGGCATCCATTTTCTTTCAGGGCTTGAAAAATGTTGTTCCAGGCCCTTCTAGCTTTTAGGGTCTGGATTGAAAAATCTGCTGATATGCGTATTGGTTTCCCCCTGAATGTAATTTGGTTCTTTTCTCTCACAGCCTTTAAAATTCTGTCCTTATTTTGTATGTTAGGTATTTTCATTATAATGTGCCTTGGTGTGGGTCTGTTGTAATTTTGTGTATTTGGAGTCCTATAAGCCTCTTGAACTTGATTTTCCATTTCATTCTTCAGATTTGGGAAATTTTCTGATATTATTTCATTGAATAGGTTGTTCATTCCTTTGGCTTGTTTCTCTAGACCTTCCTCAATCCCAGTAATTCTTAAATTTGGCCTTTTCATGATATCCCATAGTTCTTGTAGATTCTGTTCATGATTCCTTACCATTTTCTCTGTTTGTTCAACTTTGTTTTCAAGGTTAAATATTTTGTCTTCAATGTCTGAGGTTCTGTCTTCCAGGTGTTCTATCCTATTGGATATGCTTTCTATGGAGTTCTTAATTTGGTTTATTGTTTCCTTCATGTCAAGGATTTCTGTTTGGTTTTTTTTCAATATCTCTAACTCTTTATTGAAATGCTCTTTTGCTTCCTGTATTTGCTCTTTTAATTGTCGATTGGTGCGATCATTCAATGCTTGCATTTGCTCTTTCATCTCATCGTTTGCTTCTCTGATCATTTTAATTATGTACATTCTGAACTCCTTTTCTGTCATTTCTTCTGCCATGCTGTCATTGGGTTTTATTGATGTAACATCTAGATTTGTTTGCAGCATTTTCTTTCCTTGTTTTCTCATATTGTTCAGGTATCAGTGGACCGCTGAGATAGTGCAGATTTCCTCTGTTGATTTACAATGTCCCTGAAGATTTCTATATATATCCCCTCTTACCCTTCAGTAGGCTGAAGTCTTGGAGGAAGTTGATAATGCGGTGCTCCACAAGGAAGCTGCCTCTCTAGGAGTGGTGGCCTTCAGGTGGGGTATAATCCCTGCTAGTGGGCAGAGGTGCCTCCACTTGTTGACCAATGGTCATCCAAAGGGGACCTAGGCTGTGGGCTGAGGCAAGGCCTGTTTGGGCCTGTGTCTCTGGTTTTACCGTCCTTGTGGGGAAACCTCACCAGGCAGGGAAGACTCACCCAGTGGGGAGGTCTCGCTGGTCAGTTTCCTCCTAGAGGTTCCCCTCAATTTACAGCTACTGCCTGGGCTGGGCTGCCTTCCTCTGCAAAGTTTCCAGGGGCCCGGCCCTACCTCCTGGGCCTGGGAGCCTCACCCTTCGCAGATGAATCTCCTTAGGCTGCCCCTCCTCAGAGAATTTGCCCACAGGCCTGGAACCTTCGCTCCGCCCTAAGCCTGTCTCTGTGCGGCTCTTCCACCCAGAAGCCTCCTAGATCCTGGGACTCTGCTCTGCACCTAATCGCCTGGCTGCGTGGCCCCTCCTCTGAGCAGCCACCTGTGGCCCCGAACAATCGCTCTGAGTCCCAGAGACCCGCCACAGGCCTCTTCCTCCAGACAGCCGCCCAGTATGCCGGTGCGGTCACTAGGAGTCCAAGAAACTCACTTCGTGCCTCCTCCTCCCACCAACCACCCGTAGCCCGGGGCAATCAATCACTCCGAGTCGAAGTGACCCTCCCCGTTCCTCCTCCTTCTCCAGATAACCCCCCGGGTGTTCAGGAGCAGTCCCTCTGAGTGGCTCTGAATCCACGTGACCCGCTGCACGGGTCCTCTGGGCACCTCCCGGAGCTCAGGTGCGGCCACTCAAGACCAAGCGTCCCACCACGCTTCTCCTCCAGGCAGCCCCCCTGTGTTCAGGAGCTGTCACTTTAAGACCAAACAACTCACCACTCGCCTTCTCCTCTGAGCAGCCGCCTGGAGCGCTAATGCAGTCACTGCGAGTCCAAAGGACCCGCCGCGCTCCTCTTCCTCCTTCTCCTACTCCTCCGGGCAGGCCCCGGGGTTCAGAAGTGGTCAGAGTCCAAACAGCTCGCCACGCAGCCCCTTCTCTGGCAACCGCCTGTAGCTCTGGTGTAGTCACCCGAATCCAAGCGGCCGCTCCTCTTCCTCCTCGTCCTCAGGGCAGGCCCTGGTGTTCAGAAGCGTCGTTCTGATTCCAAACAGCTCGCCGCGCAGCTTCTCCTCTGGCAACCGCCTGTAGCTCTGGTGCAGTCTCTCCGAATCCAAGTGGCCACGCTCCTCTCCTCCTCCTCAGGGCAGGCCCCGGTGTCCTGAGTCCACACAGTTCTCCTCGCCACTCTTCCCCTGGGCAGCCGCCGGAGCCCCAGTGGCTGCTCCGAGTCCCAGTGCTGTGCCGAGCGGCCTCCTTTACGGCGCTCCCAGCTGTCCGAGTTCACTGCTCCAGCGGGGGGAGGGGCGTCTCGCCGGCAGTTCTACTTCACAAAGTTTCCTGCGTTCTGGGACCCCCGTCCCATCCGGGATGCCCCCCCAGGGGGTGAGAGTCACCCGGCTGCTTTGAGTTGGTCCCAAGCGTCTCAATATCTCCTCTTTTGAATCCTGAGTCCTGGAGCAACATGAAATGCAGCCACCCTTAGGCCGCCATCTTGAAAACCCCATGATTCTTAAAAACAGGGAACTATCGTATGATGTTCCTCAAATTAGAGTAACACATGGCTTCCTCTAAGGAGAAAGGGATTTTCCAGGCACAAGAATCCAAAGGTCCATAGACAGCAGTGCATACTCAACTGTTAGTCTTTGAAAATTCTGTCAGTTGTGAATTATAACTATAAAACAGATGTTTTATTTTTCCAAATATTAAAACATTATTTTGTCATCAAAATGATAATCTAAAATTTAAACATTATCAGGAACTTATAGATTCCTAATTTTTTTGAGATCTTGGACCCCTAAAATAGTGCTATAATTAAATGAAAAATATTCTCAATAATTTGTATATTTGGATGTCATGGAATTTCTTGTAATATGTTCATGGTATAATTTGATACCATGAGGCCAGAGAATGATGCCATTTAAGCAAATCTGTGTGGAGTATCAAACCAGTTCTGTTCATATATAGACTGTTCATCCTTCAAACACTTCATCATAAGTACTGTTGTAACAGAGCTTTTCACAGTAATCAGCAGCAATATGCTTGGCTTCATTTCATCCTGACAAGTATCTGAAGAGCTTTTATTTTACTTTGCCTCCTCAAGTGGAGAGCTATAACAATCAGCTGAGCCACAAGGAAAAATTGACACCCTCTCTAGACAGCTGAGTGGCTTCAAAAGGATGCATGCCTACATAAATCATTTGCCCTGAAGAAGGCAAGAATCAGGCCTCAAGAAGCAATATCAGACCACAAAACTGGGATCCTAATTAAAATATGATGTACTCCATGTTTGTACTAATATGTTAAAATATATTCTGTTATGTAAACTAAAAAGAACAAATAAGAAAACAGATGATTTAAAGTAAAAAAAAGAAGAAGAAGAAACAGCAGCAGCAATATCAGATCTTCTCTAGCACACAAATGCAAAGAAAACCAGAACCCTGGTGTTCTGTATCACAGGACCTGGCATAATTTCTTTAGCCTGGGGATGGGGGAAGTAAAATTACAAAAACCAAATGGCTACCTTTAAATACACACACACCCTGGCAACCTTTTTAAAAAAATCTTAGTATAGACCATAAAATGTTATAACATACCTATGTAGCCACTAAGTAAACTGGTGTAAAATGTATATTGCAGGGCTGGGGTTGTGGCTCAGGGGCAGAGTGCTTACCAAGCATGTGTGAGGCACTCGGTTCAATTCTCAGCACCACATATAAATAAATAAGATAAAGGTCCATTGGCAGCTAAAAAAATATTTTTAAAAATGTATATTGCATTATATGAATAAGTAAACTTGCTCTTTTGCATGTTAATTATCAGAAAGTTAATTGTTATACCAACTTATTTTCTCATTGGAGGTGTTAAGACCCCATATCTAGCTGCTTAGAGATCGTTGTCTTTTAGTTCATATTTAGGCAATAAGGATAAAACAATGTCACCTACATGTGGTGCCTACACAATTTTATTCTCTTGTGTTGGGTGTGTAGGTAGGGAGAGAAGGGAGGAGGTGGCAAAATCTTATCCAGCTCACTCAAAAGTGGTATCAAGTCATTAAGGAATATAGTAAAAAGAAGGTTGTCCAAATACATTTCTCTTTTATTTCTCTGGAAATTACCGGAGTTCTGAGAAAACAGCTTCATATTTAATTCCCCTGATCCTGTTACAGTGCAGGTTTGGTAAGCATCAATAACTGTTGCTATTGATAGAGCTAATAAAATTTGTAAACTGTTTAAAATATTTCCTAGTAAGCTCCTTCACAAGGGGAGGAGTATAACCGTGGCCAGTGGTAGAGTGACCGGGAGCATAAGTCCTTACACTGAGTATTAGCATTAGCATCCTAAGCTTACAGATTTTATTTTATTTTTTTATTTTTATTTTTTGGTATTAGGGATTGAATCTAGGGGCTTTTAAGCACTGAGCCACATCCCCAGCCCTTCCATTTTTTTATTTTGAGACAAGGTCTCACTAAGTTGCTGAGGCTGTCTGGCTTTGAACTAGTGATCCTCCTGCCTCAGTCTCCCAAGCTGTTGAGATTAGACCTGCACCACCATATCTGGTGCAAGCTTATAGATTCTTAAAAGGAAACACATACCTTCTCTCCACATTCATTTTGGATGGAACACTATGCTGTGTTTATGTAATGAAATCCTATACAGCAGTTAAAATTATTAAATCAGATTTCCAGCTTTCCATAAGAATATACCCATAAACACAATAAGTTGAATAAGTAACATGTGATACCATTTATATAATGCTTTAAAACAATTTTATTTACTTGTGAATGTATTTAATAAAAATGAAAGATATGAGAAGGAAGAATATACACTAATTTCAGGATACTGAAAGTGCTCCTGGGGAAGAAGAGAAGGCAATAAGGTTAGAAAATGGTACTCTCTGTTTCTCCTTAAATAGCCTAAACTAAGAGAGTCAAAGATAACTTATTAATTCTAGGTACCAAGTATATGTGTTTTGATTAATTTTCTGATGATTCTAAATGTTTTATAATTGTAAAAGTGGGTAAACTATACAGAGTGGTAAAAAACATTAGAAAATTTTTAAATGTATATAACTTGCATAAAACAATGATCCAGCCATTGGAAGAAATATAATGATGGCAGGGTAGGTCTTCCTAGGGAGAAGACATTAGAGTTGAATTTTCAAAGAGGAATGAAAATTTGACATGAATTCAGTATTAGTACTTATACATACAGGGATATAAAATGTTGTAGGGGAACTGTAAGCAATTCAATGTTACTAAAGAGTAAATTATGGGGGCAATTGGGGAAGATGGAGACTAAATGTTAAGACTAGAGTGGTGAAAAGCTTTGCAGTCCTCCTTAAGTAGTATGGATTCGGGCTGGAGTCGTAGCTCAGTGGAAGAGCGGTTGCCTGGCATGTGTGATGCCCTGGGTTTGATCCTCGGCACCACATAAAAATAAATAAAATAAAGGTCCATCAACAACTAAAAAAAAATTAAAAAAAAAAAAGAAAGAAAGAAGTATGGATTCATTCTATTCTGAGGCAGTAAGGAGCTAGCAAAGGGTTTTAAGCTATGCAGTGATATGACATGACACTTGAACTTTAATGAATATCACTCTTTCCAGAATGTAAGAGATAATGCTTGTTTTGAAAGATTACATTAAGAAATCTGTTTAATTCATTCAATCTTGCTTTAGAGAATAAAGAAAAGTCGAAGATAACCAAAACACATATGAATATGAATGGTCATTATGCCATATTCATAAAATAATATTATGCGGACATAAAAATCGATGTGGAATATATCCATAATTTATTTATTTATTTTCTGGTACTGGGTACAACACTTACCACTGAGCTATATCCCCAGCCCTTTTTTGTTTTTCAAGACAGGGTCTCACTTAAGTTGCCACAGCTAGCCTCAAACTTCCTATCCTCCTGCCTCAGCCCTGTGAATAGCTGGAATTACAGGCATTTGCCACTGTGTATGGCTCATTGACTTATTCTTTTACAATACTTTATTCATTTTATTCAAATTTTTTATGTATAACTAATTAAAACAAAAAAATTTTTAATTTTATCATGTGGAAAAGTTAAAAGAACTTTATAATGATTATCTGTATGCCCACCGCCTAGATTCTACCATTAACACTTTTATAATCTTTATCATTTTGCTTGCACTTATTTATCTATCTTTCCACGAATTATATATTGTAAGTACAAAAACTCATGTCTCAAAACTACATTTTGGTATGATTTTTTAAAAAGACATTTGTAAGGCTGGGGATATAGCTCAGTTGGTAGAGTGCTTGCCTTGCAAGCACAAGGCCCTGGGTTCAATCCCCAGCACCACAAAAAAAAAAAAAAAAAGAGTGAGAGACATTTGTGTAAAGCAATATCCTAGGAAAGCAATCTTGGAAAATTTATGTATAGTTCTTAACATTGATTGTCTTTTCTCTGATGATTTTTGCTTCCCCACTTTGTTCTCTGATATATTGTTTCAATATTTTACAGTGAGTATGTGCTATTACAATACAAATTACATTTAAAATGCATTAAGGGCTGGGTATGTGGTACAGCACTTGCCTAGCACATCAGACCCTGCATTCAGTCCCCAGGACTGCAAAAAAAAAAAAAAAAAAAAAAAGAAGAAGAAGAAAAACCTGCATTAAATCTCTTCTTTTAGTGTGCAAAAGAATGAATGTGGGAATTTGTTGATATTGTTGTACTGAGTAGACACAGCTTGATTTTAAATGAAGTGGATTAATTGTTTTTCCTTTTTTCTATAGATAATGATGAATAATCCTCAGGACATTCTTCAATCTTCAAGTGTATCAAAGCATTTGAATTTGGCTCAGCAGAATAACAAGCTTCAGTGGGAAATACAAAGGTTATTTATAAGAAATACCAGTTTTAAGATGGGCATGCTTAGTGCATGAAAAAGACAGAGAAACATGCAATTTTTCAGTTAAGATCCTAGCATTATATATTTTGTTTTGTTTTGTTTGAATTCTGTAGTCAAAATCTATAGAATGTATACTTGATTAAATCATCCAGCCAAAGCAAGGATCTAGAACTGGACTTGGTGGTTTTTAAGATTTACCATGCAGTAAGAACTTTGACTTTCAGCAAATGTCTTTAAATTGAAAAATTTCCAATGTCACAAAAGACCTACCTGAGGTTTTTTGTTTAAGTATTTAAGCATGACCTTTCTTTCTGTTTAAGGCTTGTTTTCATCCTGACCAGCAATGCTGCATTAAGTAACTTGTCAAGGGCTCTATTTAAATCTTTACATTTTCAAGTGATATTTTTAGCCTTGAAGTTGATATTCTTAAGCCATTTTTCAACCATTGTGTCTCCTGAACTAGCTCAGTGGAAACAGTCCTAGAAATCACTGAAAAGCTTGATTATGAAAAAATAGTAAAATTATATTTCCTGATATTTAAAAAGTTGGTTAATTACTTTTGTTTCTCTTTAGGGACTAGAAGCAGGAATATTATTTCTAAAAACAAGACTATGAATGACCTAGCATATATTATAAAGTTGCCCTTTGGTTTTTAACTTCTTCCATGCATGTACTTCAATAGCAATAAGAGATGAAAAAAAGGAGAAAGGAATCTTTTTTTTTTAACATTGTGATTGTTTTGGTAACTAGTATGGGGAACTTTTTGCCTCTTTACTTCTTTACATTGTGAGAGGAGTTAGGTCATTAAGATTAAGGTCACATGGCTTCAGGTACAATATGCCAAGTATTACATCATGGTATTAGTGATGGCTACAGTCCAGACGTTTTTAGTAATAGAAGCAGAACTTCTGAACCACTGAGTACAAAGCAGCCCAATTGGCATGATCTATAATTCAAAAAATAAAATCTTATCTTGCAGCACTCATACTATGTCAAATTTATTATGTATATTATTTCTAACATCCAAAAGTAAACAGTTAATTTTTGTATGTTTATTTTATATTACTATTAAATTTTTATTATCTACCTGAAGTATACTGTTGATTGTCTTTTGTTAGTATTCTCAATAAGATGCTTTTACACAGAGCTGAGAATAATTATTTGGTTTCATACCTGATAATTCCCACGCACACACTTTTTTTTAATGCAAGAATATTTGAATTCTGCACTTTAATTCTCTATAGTCCTGAAAGGTGGGAATGGTTTTGGGGGGAGGATTATTTGTTAATTCTTAAACTATTCCAACTACTAGAAAAGCAAATAGTGGTTTAACAATAGAAAAAGCTCTTGTACCCATATTTCAAAAGATGTCATACTTACAGGAATAGGAATGACAAGTGGGATTTGTTTCCTCTGTAGTCAGTTGGTAGTGAGTGACTGTGGAGTGTTGTTATGGAAAGGTTGTGTCAGTGGGCAACAGTATTATTGTTGAGGAAAGTCTATTATAGGTATTATTGTAAGCTGTGGAAACATTTTAGATTCATAGAATATTAGAGCTAATAAAGGGTTATGAGGATAATTGTATTATCTCCATTTAGCAGGCAAGGACATTGAGGTATAACATGAAATTAAGTCACTCACATTAAGGTCAGACACACGTCAGTTTCCCTGAGTGGGAGAGCACAGGACCAGGATCTGCACAGGCTTTAGATACTGGACATACTGTAAAACAGCTATGCCTGTGTTTAAAAAATGATCAACAAACTTGAAAATATTGTAGGGAAAGAAAAACTGAAGAATGATAGAACCAGGAGAGACTGATCATAAAAAGCCAGAGGTTTCCCCAAAACAGTAATACAAAGTTAGAGCTTAGTTAGAGTTGAAGCAGCCAGAATCCACAGAGTACATTTACCAAGATAGATCATGTTTTGAGCCTAAAAAATGTACTAAGAAATTTTAAATCATTCAAGTCATGCAAAGTATGTTTTCTGACCATGATGAAGTTTAAAAATCCCCAAGTATGTGAAAATCAAATATATTTCTAAAGGAGTTATGCATCAAATGAATAATCACACCAAAATTAGAAAATATTTTGAAATGAGTTAAAATATGATTCAAATTTATGAGATGTGTCTAAAGCAGAGATCAGTGAAATTTCTTACATTAAACACAATATTATAAAAAATTTCAAAAACGTGGGCTTCTATCTTAAAATGTGAAAGAAAACACAATCGAAATAGATAAAAAAGAGGAGATGATGTTTTTAAGTCACAAGAACCAATAAAGCGTGAGTTAGACAAGCCAAGAGCTTGTTCTTTCAGATCATCAATAAAACAGACAACTGTCCAACGTGACTGAAAAATACTTAAGAGACGGGGCTGTGGCGCACACCTATAATCCCAGCTACTTGGGAGACTGAGGCAGGAGGATCACACGTTCAAGAACAACCTTAGCAACTCAGGTAGAACCTACCTCAAAATAAGATAAAAAAAAAAGGACTGGGATATAGCTTAGTTGTAGAGTGCTTGCCTAGCATGTGCAAGACCCTGGATTTACTCCCCAGTACCACAGGGAGAGTAGGGAGGACAGACATAAGACATAATTAGAAACATCAGGAATGGGAGAGAGTTCGTCACTACAGATCTGAGAGACAGTAAATGGGTAATAAGAAAATGTGAATAATTTATGCCAATATATTTGAAAGTCTAGTTAAAGTGTATTTTTTCTAAGCCAAAAACTACCTGTGATCAGCTACCATAACAAAGATCATAGACTGAGTAACTGAACCATAAAAATCCATTTTCTCATTGTTCTAGTGGGTAGAATCTAACATTAACTTTCTGGCTGATTTGATTTCCATGGAGGATTCTCTTCCTGGCTTGTAGATGGCCACCTTCTCACTGCATGGTGCGTGGGAGGAGAGGTACGCTTTCTGCTGTCTCTCATAATGACACTGATCCTGTAGGATCAGGACCCCACTCTTAAGATGTCATTTAACTTTGATTACTTCCTTAGAAGCCCCTTCTCTCCCAGAGAGCCAAACTGGGGGATGAAAGCTTCAACATGAATCTGGGGGGAGCTTACCCAAAAGATAGAAAATCTGAATAGCCTTATATCAAACTATGAAATAGAAGTTTAAAGTCTTCTAACAAAGGTATCTTTGGGCCCAGATGGCTTCAATGATGAATTGTACTGAGTGATTTTGAAAGAAATAGTACCAATTTTATACAAGCTGTTCCAAAATATAGGACTGCAGGGAACATTTTCCCTCCATTCTGAGAGCATGACCTTATCTATTCCCAAACTCAGGAAAAAAAGGGGGATTATAATTCAAGAGAACTATAGACTCATCCAACCTCATGAACATTGATGAAAAAATTCTTAACAAAATTTTAGCAAGTTGAACCCAAAAATACATAAAAAGAACAATGCATGATAACCAAGTAGAATATATACCAGGAATGCAAGATTGGTTTAACATTCAAAAAAATCATTATAATTCATTATATTAGATTAAAAAAGAAAAAGCCCATGATCCTCTCTATTGGTGCAGAAAAAAAATTTTTTGATCCAATATCCATTTCCCATAAAAATCTCTGCAGACTGGGAATAGAAAGGAAACACATCAATCTGACAAAGGTCACCTAAAAAGCAAACAAACCTACATCTGGCATGCTTAATGACAAAAACAAAGTTTTCTCCCCAAACCGAAAAAGAACAAGGATATCTGCTTACACCACTTACATTACACTTTGTACCAGAGATTCTAGCCTTTGCAGTAATGCAAAAAAAGAAAAATAATAATAACATCAGTGCAAACAGATTGAAAAGAAAGAAAAACTTCACAAAGGACATAGTAGTCATAACATGTAGAAAATGCTAAGGAATCTACACAAATGCTGCAAGAACAAAAACATTAACATGATTGCAGGATACAAAGTCAGTGTGAAGCATTGATTTCTGTATTCAAGAATAAAACAAAATTTGAAGATATCATTTATAATAGCATCAAAAATACAAAAAAGGCATAAATTTGAAAAATTTGTGTAGAACTTGTACACTGAAGATTATAAGATATTGGTGAGAGTAATTAAAGAAAACTTACATGGGCATATATATATATATACCCTGTTTGTGAACCAAGATACAATGTTATTTACAAGAAAACATAGGTGAAATCTTGGTAATCTGAGGTTTGGGAAAAGTTCCCTAATCATGGGTTAAAAAGGTCAAACTACAAAAGAAAAAAAAATTGACTTCATCAAAATTACAAACTTTTCAAAAAATACTATTTAAAAAATAAAGAAGTCAAGCCACAGACTAGGTGATGTTTGTAAAATATGACAAAAATCTTACATATAATATATAAACAACACATATAACTCAACAATAAGACAACCCAGTTTGAAAATGGACAAAATATTTGGAAACATACTTAAGAAGACGAATGAATGTCAAGCTCATGGAAAGATACTCACTACAATAGTCGAAAACAGTAGTCCTTCCTTGTTATGACTTGGATATTAAATGTCCCCCCAAGGCCCATTTGCTAATGATTTAGTCAGCAGTCTGTGGCACTATTGGGAGTTGGTGGACTCAGTGGAAGGAAGTTGGGGATTGAGGGCATGCCCTTGAAGGTACGGGGACCACAGCCCCTTCCCTTTCTCTCTCTCTTTGCTTTCTGCCCATCATGCACTCCCTGCCATGATGTATGAACTCAACTGGAGGCCCAAAAGCAATAGAGCCAACAGACCATGGACTGAAACCTCTGAAAATGTCAGCCAAAGTATGTGTGTATGTGTGTGTGTGTGTGTGTGTAAATATATATATAATCCTTCTATATTGTCTCAGGTGTTCTGTCACAAGACCCCCCAAGGGATACCTGAAACCACAGATCGTACTGAACACTAGTTTTTCCTATAATACTTACCTATGATAAAATTTAGTTTATAAATTAGACATAATAACTAATAAGAAAATAACAATATAATAAAAGTTATATGAATGTGTTTTCTCTTATTACACTATTCTCACACCTATTCTTGTGGTGATATGAAATGATACAATGGTTATGTGATGAGGTAAAGCAAAGCAAAACATTCATTGCAACAGCATGAATAGTAGCAATAGTAGCATTTTTGACAGTATGTCAGAAGGATCATCTGCTTCTGGTGACCCTGGCTCCTTGAGCCATGATGAAGTCAATGGTGGGATGTTAGTAGTAGATGTCAACTGGGTTCCTCAGTAGTTGAAGCTTTTTTGCCAAAAACTTTTGAAGAGCATTGTATTTAGAAGCTGTCTCTCTAACTTACCAAAGTATTGCTGAAGAAATCCTTGGGTGTTCAGATGCTACATTCTGTCCAGGGATAATATTTCATAATTTTGTCCTTTAATGTTTATACAATTCAAAACACTTGGGCATCTTCAACAGGACTCCTAAAGCAAAAGAAGTAAATCAAGAATCAATAAATTGGACAGTATCCAACTAAAAAGCTTCTTCACAGCAAAGGAAACAATCAAGAATGTGAAGAGAGAACCTACAGAATGGTAGAAAATCTTTGCCACCTGCACCTCAGATAGAGCATTAATCTCCAGGATATATAGAGAATTCAAAGAACTTAACACCAAACAAACAAGTAACCCAATCAATAAATGGGCTAAGGAACTGAACAGATACTTCACAGAAAAAGAAATGCAATCAGTCAACAAATATATAGAAAAATGTTCAACAGCTCTAGTGGTTAGAGAAATGGAAACTGAAACTACACTGAGATTTCACCTCACTCCGGTCAGAATGGCAACAATCAAGAATCCAAGTAACAATAAACGTTGGTGAGGATGTGGGGAAAAGGGTACACTCATACATCGCTGGTGGGACTGCAAATTGGTGCAACCACTCTGGAAAGCAGTGTGGAGATTCCTCAAAAAACTAGGAATGCAACCATCATTTGACCTGGTTATCCACTCCTCGGTTTATACCCACAGGACTTAAAATCAGCATACTACAGTGACCAGCCATATCAATGTTTATAGTAGCTCAACTCAAAATAGCTAAGCTATGGAACCGACGTAGGTGCCCTTCAATGGAGATATATATATATATATATATATCTCACGTGTGTGTGTGTGTGTGTACACAATGGAACATTACTCAGCCATAAATATCCTGTGTCCTTCCAGCGGACATTCACAGTATCTGGTTTTAGTTGGTTCACTGCAGCTTTGATGAATGTTGTTGCATCAGCAATGGTGAATCATTTCCAGCACTGCATCATGTCTGGTGTAGGTTCTGCACCAATTGCTTATACAGTGTGATCAAGTCCCAAGTGGATGTATGTGACCTTGACTAACAATAATGCCACGGTCAAGGGACTGAAGCATTGAGGTTGTATTTGGAGGTAAAATTACAACTTCAACATTTTAATTTTCATATCAAACAAATTCAGAATGACCAGGCACATTATCTGTTACTAATAGGACTTTAAACTCCAATCCCTCCTTGTCAAAGTATTATTTCATTCTGGGATGAAGCACTGGTGAAACCATTCCATAAACAAGGTGGTTGTCACCCATGCTTTCTGGTTATGTTGCCAGAACATCATGAGGAGGCAATTTCTGGTTTGTTTGGTTTCTTTTTTTTTTTTTTTTTTTTTTTTTTTTTTTTTTTTTTGAGCACGTGCATTCTTCACTTTATAAACTCTGCCTGCCTTTATCTTGTGCCCTGCAGCATTGTCACATGGCTCCAGAGTTAATCTGCCTTTCCATGATTTCTGCTCTGGTACCTTCTTTCCACTTATGAAGTAGGTTCTATTGGGCATCTTCTTCCAGAACAGCCTACTGTCATAGCTGAAGACTTGTTTGGGATGATATCCTTTCCCCTTAACCAACTTCTTCCATGCTGCCAGAAATATGGCAGCAGCTTCTTCATCAGCAGATGCAGCCTTTCCAGTTTTTGCAGGGTAAAAAATTATTTTTAAAAAAATTCTTATTTTTTAATCCACACATAATTGTTGATATTTATGGGGTGCTGTGGTGAGAATATTCAAAATCTTCTCTTATAGTATTATAGTCATCTTACTGTATTAAAGAACAATAGAACTTATTTCCCCTACATAACTGAAATTTTGTGCCTGTTAACCAGACTCACTCCATCCACTCTCCCAATTCCCCTTTCCACCCGATGGTAAGCTCTCCAATTATTTTTATGTTTTAGGCCAAACCTATGACAGAATCTGTGAAACCATCCTTCACTTGCGTAGCAAATGGCTTACTGTCATGCATTTCAGAGGATCCTTTGCTTAAGTCTTCATATAGTCTCAATACTTTCTGGCACAAACCATTCTGTCTATCAGGATGCATATTGTGTTTCTTCCACCCAAAATTTAATGCCTCTTCCTTCTTAACTATGCATTATGTTCACAATATTGAATTTCCTTTTCTTCTTCACAATTTCACAGAAGATTCATTCTTCCTACAAACCTTAGCAACTAGCAGAGTATTTTTTTTTTCCTTATTAAGTCAAGACCTTTCACTTTTTCACTTAAAGGAAGCACTTTATGGCTTCCCTTTGGCATATCCAAGTTGTCAGCATCACTACTTCTGTGACTTGGGATCTTTATAAAGTAAAATAAAGGTTACTTGAACACATGGGCTGCATACAGCAAGAGTCAATCTGGTGACTATTTAGTGACTAATGGGTGGGTTGTATATACAGTGTGGACACATTGGACAAAGGGATGACTCACATCCCAGGGAGGACAGAGTAGGACCCAGCAGATGCATGAGACTTCATCGTGCTACTCAGGTATGCAATTAGAAACTTATGAATTGTTTATTTTTGGAATTTTCCATTTAATATCTTCAGACGTCATTTAAGCATGGGTAACTGAAGCTGTGAATCACAAAACCATGAACAAATGGAGACAACTGTATTCATTAGGAAATACAAATTACATTAGATATGATAATCTATAAAGTGACTAAAATGAAAGGCTATTGAGAATGTGGTATAACAGAAGCTCTCCTACACTGCTGGTGGAAATGAAAACTGATATAACCACTTTGGAAAAACACTTTGGCAATTTCCTAAAAAGTTTAATGTACACTATGCATACATCCCTCTTATATCTTTCCTAGGTATTTACTAGATAAGAATGAAAACATGTCCACATGAAGACTTACACATAAATGTTCATATCATGTTTATTCATAATAAACCAAATAACTGGAAATAACCCATATGTTCATCAACTGGAGAATAGATAAATCGTGGTACATCCATAAAATGGAATACTACTCAACAACAAACAAGAATGAGCAATTGATACATTATGTTTCAGTACAAAAATGTTCTATGTGAAAGTAGAAACAACTGTAGAATTGAACCAAACCTTTCATTTGACATTAGAAAAAACTAATCTATAGTAATAGAAAATAGACTAGTGATTGCCTAGAACTAAGTGGGAGAGGATGTTAAATAAGTGAGAAGAAAGAAAATGGAATTTATTTAGTTACACAAGAGTTTACCTTTGCCAAAATTTATTAAACTATACACTTAGAATTGTTCATTCCTTTGTCTGCAAATGGTATGTTTAGCTATTGAGATAGCATAGAATTCCAAAAGGTTAATTTTTCTACTACTCTTGTCATTACCTTCTTTCTAAAATGAAATCCACCACATTAATAGGGATATTTAAGCTTATAGGGATTAGCAAAAGAATGTTTGAAATATAAAAGGTATTAAAAGGATGGCATTGAGAAATAAGACTCATTATTGACACTGGGTATTAGGCCTATACATACAATAGGCACTAGATAAATGCCTTCTTTCAATATTTAAATAAAATGGCTTGGGTCCTCATTCCAGATGCTATGGAAAACTCAGCATGTGCCTTCTGGGATTTCTGGGGATATACATTTCTTCTGACCAACTCTTCCATTTAATTTCCTGTTTCGATCTATCTCAAATCTGTCATCACTTTTTCTGTGATTGCCTTCTTCCTCTCCTTGTTATTCTCAATATTTTTTTCACAAACAGAGAGGCAACATGTATCCCATTTGTTTACAATAAAATAAAAAAAAATATTTTTTTCTTCTTTCTTGGTAAAATATTCTGTGTAAAACCATTGTGTTAATACAGACTGTCAAAGTTCAAGAGAATAAACATCTTCAAGAGGGTACACATGTAACCTTAGGAAACAGGTTGCCTTAGTATTCTCTTGCTTGACATGAGCTAAGAACAATAGATGGTTCTATATTCACAGGTCACACTGGTGGAATGTGTAGTTCTGCTTGTTTAATTCATTTGAAGTTGGCTATAACTCTATTCTGGTCTGAAGTCACAAATACCAGATATATTCATATTAACGAGAAAACACAAGTGTTTGTATCAATCTATGTTTTCAAAATTATGAATTATCTGAAAATTATGAAATATATGTAAGTCATTTTTGAGACAGTGTCTCATTGTATTGTCCTGGCCTCCAACTTCTATCTCAGTCTCCTGAGAGCTAGGATAACAGGTGCACACCACTGTGGCTAGTTGCTTGTCATGCCATCATATATTGGGAGCACTGGAGCAGATGATTTGCCTCTTTAATTCTCGAACCTACAACAGATAAAGATAAATTGTGCCCTAAGAACTGTACTTAACAGGTTATACTCATGACCTCATCCATACCTGACTTTGATGGTGAAATTATTTTGACGGTGAGAATATGGATTTAGAGACTGATGCTAGAATGGGATGTGACTTTTGAGGACCTTGAAATAGAGGTAAGTGTATTTTAACGTGGGATGGTTGTAAGTCATTGAGAGTCCGAGGAAAGACTTATCGTAGACTGACTTCCATGATCCTCATCTTTGTATAATCCTTTCATCCCTTGAGTGTGGGTGGAACCGATGATATGAAGAAATGGCACTCTTATGATCATGTTACATTCCATAGAAAAATGGAGATTATCCAAGAGGAATCTGCTCTAACCACTTAAGCCTTTTAAAAAGAGAGAATTCTCTTTGGTCACAGAAGAAGAAATCAGGCTCCAAATGTGAGAAGAATTCAGTGTGCTTGAAGCCGGAGAGAGCCTGGTGATGAGGATTTGGGGTGGCCTTTGAGAAACTACAAGGGCCCCCGGCTGACAGCCAGTAATACAGGAACAGCAGTCCTAACAACTACAAATCGCCCCTCCCTGCCAACAACCCGAGTGAGCTTGGAAGTTCATTCTTTCCAGAGCTTCCAGAGAAGAGACCATGTGGGCCAAAAATGGTTTCAGCCTAGAAAAACCCTAAGCGGAGAACTCAGCCGTGCATTGCCAGACTTCTCACCTACTGAACTATGAGATAATAAGTGGATCGTGTTTTAAGGTGCTACATTGTGGTGATTTGTTATGTAGCAACAGAAAACTAATACACTATTATTTTGTATTTATTTCTCCTTGCAGTTATATTCATTTTCCTTTTATGTTTTTGAAGTTCTATTATTAGGTACATAAACATTTGAGAATCATTATATCCTTTTGATAAATTAATCCCTTTTTCATTACAAAATGACCCTTATTATCCCTAATATTTTTTGCTCTGATGTCTATTTTGTCTGATGTTAATAAAGCCATGCCAGTTTTCCTTCAGTTAGTGTAACTATGGATTATTTTCCATCCTTTTAATTTTAGCACAAAAGCAACCCTAGATAATAAGTGAACAAATGAACACAACTTTTTTCAACAAAATTTTACTTACAAAAGACAGTGGGCTGACTTTGGCCCCCTGCCTTTTTTTCTCCATATGATACCAATTAGTTGAAATTTGTTGAGGTGCATTCTTTCCTAAAATGATGTCCATTATGCAGAAGTGGGATGCAGGGTCTACATAGCCATTAGTAACATTTCAATTTAGTGTTATTCAATTGTTATTATCTATTGATTTTTATTGATTTTCTATCAATTACTGAAAAAGATGTATTAAAATGTCTCACTATGACTATGGATTTATATGCATTTTTTCTTGTACTTTTGTCCAATTTTTACTTTACATATTTCGATGCAGTATTATTAGGTGTATAACATTCTTATAAATTAAACTTTCGTGATAATAATTTTCTTTTGAGAACTATAATGCAGAAAGCATATTTAGAAATCAAAGAGCATTAGTTAACTGTAAGAGACAAGGCATTCCTAGAGTTAATTCTCTCAGCAGTTTGTCTACTTGGTGTGTTAGAACTGGTTTATTCCAGTGAGAGCTGACTGTTAAATATTCAGGACTTTAATGGGATAATTGTTAAATCATTGACAAGCTAAACATTGTAAGAGAAGTTACATAATAGAATTTGGCAAATGTTACAAATCAAGGCTTTTTTATGTTTTCCTGAAAACCAATTTACTCAGTCTGATGTACTCTTCATTTAATTGTTTCCTTCCATTTAATAGTTTCTCTTTTTAGTAAATTTGTTATTGAAATATAAACATAACTACAGAAAAATATCCAAGCATAATTGTTCAGCTCAGTTGCTTTTCAAAAAGAATATACTCATTGTTATGGTTTAGATATGAGGTGTCTGTCCCCTAAAACTCATGTGTGTGACAATGCAAGAAAGTTGAGAGCAGAAAGGATTGGGTTAGGAGGGGTTTAAGCTAATCAGTTCATTAACCACCCCCCCACACACAGGAAATAACTGGGTGATAACTGTAGGCAGGTAGGGTGTGGCTGGAGGAGGTGGGTCACTGGGGGCGAGGCTTCATGGTATGCATCTTGTCCCTCTGTCTCCTGAGCTGCTTTCCTCCACTGAGATGTTCTGCCTCACTTCAGGCCCAGAGCAATGGAGCCTACTGTCTATGAATTAAGACTTGTGAAACCATGACATCCAAATAAACTTTTCCTCCACTAAAATTGTTCCTGTCAGGTCTTTTGGTCACAGTGGTGAAAAAAGCTGACTAAAATACTGAAGCAGCCAGCACATGGGTAAAGACGGAGATCACCACAGCATCCAGAAATCTTTCTCTACCACATCCTTCAAGGAAAACTACTATCTTTTCTTTGAACACCATAGTTTTGTTTCAAAATATATATACTCAGAATTATATGGTCTGAAATTTTTGTGTTTGACTCCCTTTTGCCTGAAATTGTGTTTTTTGAGATCTGTTGATGTTGTTGTATTTAGTGTAGATTGTTTACTTGATTCATTCTCATTGGAAAAGATTCTACTATGTGTTCACTGTACTGTTGACAGTTTATTTCCAGTTTTTTAATATTTTTAATACAGCTGTGGTAAGTGTTCAACATATTTTTTAGTGAACATATACACGAGTTTCTGTTGAGTGTATAGTTAGAGAAGTTAGAGATGAATATTTTTGTTTTTGTTTTTGTTTTTGAACTCAAGATTGAACCCAGGGACACTTTATCACTGAGCCACATTCTTTTCTTTTTTTTTTTAATTTTGAGACAGGGTCTTGCTAAATTGCTGAGGCTGGCCTCAAACTTTCAATCCTCTTGCCTCAGCCTCCCAAGTTGTTGGGGTTATAGATGTGCACCACCACACCCAAGCTAGAAATGAAATTTTTGTCTTAAGATATGCATATGTTCCATTTGTGAACAGTTTTCAAAAGTGGTTGTACCAAATTCACACTTGCTACAATACTGAATAATTGTTCCAGTTGCTTTATATTCTCATCACTACTTGGTTGAAATTAGTTTTTAATTTTAATTAGTTATTATTTTCTTTAATAATACAGTTTCTACTTCTGTTTCGAATATATTTGCAAGTGGAAAGATATACATGAACTGAAGGCAGTTTGTGTATAAGACTCCAGAAAAAATGTACAATTATTAGTAGTTGTATAATACTAACAATTTGTGCCTGCTTTTATGTAAATTAACAAGATGATTATTATTATATTTTATAATACAGGAAATTAATCCTCAGAGTATGTGTGATATGCATAAGACTGAGGCAAATCTAGGCTCAAACATAAATCTTCTGAGAGGACACCTGTGGACTTTCCATTTCCTCTCCAATTATTCATATGGGACTACAGGACTATCGGATGTGCTAGAAGTGCAGACAACCTTGAGTCTGTTATCTGACCTTTTACTGGTGGTGAAATGGAATTATGTACATACAAATATTTTGAGTATAAAAGTTGATTTGTCAAAGATTTTAAATCCTCAGAAACATCTCCCTATTTTTTTAATCTAATGAAAGAGTCACAAGTCTACCTATACTAAGTTAATAGACATCTATAGGTATATTCAATAATCATAGGAAGAATTCTGATAGAAAATTAAGTTTGGAATTATTTTTTTTTTTAAACTCGACACAATTTTTATTTTTTTAAGTACTATTTTTTGTATGTGGTGCTGATGAGGGAACCCAGTGTCTCACACGTGCTCGGCAAGCACTCCACCACTCAGCCACAACCCCAGTCCTCCACACAATTTTTTTAAAAAATATTTTTGGTTCTTTTAAGATACACATGACAATAGAATATATTTTGAATATTATACATACATGGAGTATAACTTATTAGGATCCCATTCTTGTGGTTGTACATGGTGTGGAGTTTCACTGGTTGTGTATTCTTGTATGAACACAGGAAAGTTACATCCAATACATTCTATTCCCATCTCCCCTCCCTTCCCTTCATTCCACTTTGTCTAATCCATTGAATTTCTGTTCTTCCCTTTTCATGCCATATTGCGTGTTAGCATCCACATATCAGAGAGAATATTCAGTCTGCGTTCTTTATGATTGGTTTATTTCACTTAGCACAGTAGTCTCCAGATCCATCCATTTACTGAAAAATGCCATAATTTCGTTCTTCATTATATCTGAGTGATATTCCATTGTGTATATGTACCACATTTTCTTCATCCATTCGTCTGTTGAAGTGTACCTAGTTATTGTGAACTGAGCTGCTATAAACATTGATGTGGTTGTGTCACTGTAGTATGCTGATTTTAAGTCTTTTGGGTATATGCCGAGGAGTGGGATATCTGGGTCAGATGGTGGTTCCATTCCAAGTTTTCTGAGGAATCTCCATTCTGCTTTCCAGAGTGGTTATACCAATTTGCAGTCCCACCAGCAATGTATGAGTGGACATATTTCCCTACATCCTTGCAAACATTTATTGTTACTTGTATTCTTGATAATTGCCATTCTGACTGGTAAAATGCCACAAAATTTATAAAACAAATTTTTAAAAATTTTTGTGTGCTATGTCCCTTTACAAATTGGGTCATGTTCAGTACACAAAAATACTCAAAAAATTGTAATGTGTAACCCAAGTCCTACCCTTTGGAGCTTCATTTCCAAATGAAGTAGGGTCAAGAAGGAATAATCAAATAAATACAAATATATATTATAATGATTTCAGGTATCTGTAATCTGATTAACAAGAGTAATAAAAAATAATGCATAAGAGTTAATGAAGCGGGGTGCATGCACCCATCTGGCTTAACCGGGGGTTTCCACTTTTGACCAGTTTGGGGCTGTGGTAGCCATGGACACTTTGGATCGAGTTATGTAAAAAACCCAAAACGAAAAGGGCCAAGAGATTCCTTGAGAAGAGGGGACCAAAGCTCAGTGTAAATATTAAAAATGCCATGCTGATTAAAGGGGGAAATGCAAATGCAACAGTGACACAAGTACTTAAAGATGTGGGAAACATTTGGATAAGAAGAATCTTCAAGACTTTGGGTACTTCAGAAGGTCTATTTCACTGTATGCACTGAAAAAACCGTATGGCGCTCTATATGAAAAGAAAAATATTACAAGACCATTTGAGGATAAGACATCACTGGAATTCTTTTCAAAGAAGTCAGATTGTTCTTTATTCATGTTTGGCTCCCATAACAAGAAGCGGCCAAATAATCTAGTAATAGGTCGCATGTATGACTACCATGTGCTGGATATGATTGAATTAGGTATTGAGAAGTTTGTGTCTCTCAAAGATATTAAGGTCTCATGAAGTTGCTGGCCTTGAACTTGAAATCTTTCTGCCTCAGCCACCCTTGTAGCTGGGATTGCAGAATAGTCAATGTCCCAAGGGAACAAAACCCATGTTAATATTTGCTGGTGATGCTTTTGATGCAACTGAAGACTATAGAAGACTAAAAAGTCTTCTTATTGACTTTTCCGAGGCCCCACAGTATCAAATATTCACCTGGCTGGATTAGAGTATGTTTTGCATTTCACTGTACTGAAGGGGAAGATTTACTTTCGAAGCTATAAGTTGCTGTTAAAGAAATCTAGTTGCAGAACACCACGGATTGAATTGGAAGAGATGGGGCCTTCATTGGATCTGGTCGTGAGGAGGACACACCTGGCATCAGATGACCTTTATAAATTATCTGTGAAAATGCCAAAAGCCCTTAAGCCAAAGAAGAAGAAAAATAGCTCCCATGATACTTTGGTACAACTTATGGAAGGATTCATATGCAGAAACAAGACCTAAGCAAACTACAAACTAGGAAAACGAAGGGGTTAAGAAAGCGATCTGGAGGAAGGATAACTGAAGATCAAGAGAAAAAATCAAAGAAAATGAAAAGAAATTAGTGGAACTTAGCCAGCCCCTGCAGTTTTATTCTGATCTCTTTTTTTAAAATTTATTTTTATTGTAAACAAATGGGATACATGTTGTTTCAGTTTGTACATGGAGTAACAGCATACCATTTGCATATTCATATATTTACATAGAGTAATGATGTTTGATTCATTCCGTTATTTTTTTCCTTCCTCCCCACCCCTCCCACCTCTCTTTTCCCTCTATATAGTCCCTCCTTCCTCCATTCTTGTCCCCCTCCCACCCCCCATTAAGTGTCATCATCCGCTTATCAGTGAGATCATTCCTCTTTTGGATTTTTGAGATTGGCTTATCTCACTTAACATGATATTCTCCAGTTTCATCCATTAGCCTGCAAATGCCATAATTTTATTATTCTTTATAGCTGAGTAATATTCCATTGTATATATATATACCACAGTTTCTTTATCCATTCATCAATTGAAGGGCATCTAGGTTGGTTCCATAGTCTGGCTATTGTGAATTGAGCAGCTATGAACGTTGATGTGGCTGTCTCTCTATAGTATGCTGATTTTAAGTCCTTTGGGTATAGGCCGAGGAGTAGGATAGCTGGGTCAAATGGTAGGTCCATTCCAAGTTTTCTAAGGAATCTCCACACTGCTTTCCAGAGTGGCTGCACTAATTTGCAGTCCCACCAGCAATGTATGAGTGTACCTTTTTCCCCACATCCTTTCCAACACCTATTGTTGCTTGTATTCTTGATAATCACCATTCTAATTGGGGTGAGATGAAATCTTAGGGTAGTTTTGATTTGCATTTCTCTTATTACTAGAGATGTTGAACATTTTTTCATATATCTGTTGATTGCTTGTACATCTTCTTCTGTGAAGTATCTGTTCATTTCCTTAGCCCATTTGTTGATTAGATTATTTGTATTCTTGGTGTAGAGTTTTTTGAGTTCTTTATAGATTCTGGAGATTAGTGCTCTATCTGAAGTATGAGTGGCAAAGACATTCTCCCACTCTGTAGGCTCTTTCTTCCCATTGCTGATAGTTTCCTTTACTGAGAGAAAGCTATTTAGTTTGAATCTGTCCCAGTTATTGATTCTTGCTTTTATTTCTTGTGCTATGGGAGTCCTGTTAAGGAAGTCTGATCCTAAGCCAACAAGGTGAAGATTTGGACCTACTTTTTCTTCTATAAGATGCAGGGTGTCTGGTCTGATTTCAAGGTCCTTGATCCACTGTGAGTTGAGTTTTGTGCAGGGTGAGAGATAGGGGTTTAGTTTCATTCTGTTGCATATGGATTTCCAGTTTTCCCAGCACCATTTGTTGAAGAGGCTATCTTTTCTCCATTGCATATTTTTGCCCCCTTTGTCTAGTATGAGAAAATTGTATTTATTTGGGTTTGTGTCCGTGTCCTCTATTCTGTACCATTGATCTACCTGTCTATTTTGGTGCCAATACCATGCCGTTTTTGTTACTATTGCTTTGTAGTATAGTTGAAGTTCTGGTATTGCGATACCCCGTTTCATTCTTCCTGCTAAGGATTGCTTTAGCTATTCTGGGTTTCTTATTCTTCCAGATGAATTTCATGATTGCTTGCTCTATTTCTGTGAGGTACATCATTGGGATTTTAATTGGAATTGCATTGAATCTGTATAGCACTTTTGGTAGTATGGTCATTTTGACAATATTAATTCTGCCTATCCAAGAAGATGGGAGATCTTTCCATCTTCTAAGGTCTTTCTTAATTTCTTTCTTTAATGTTTTGTAGTTTTCATTGTAGAGATCTTTTACCTCTTTGGTTAGATTGATACCCAAGTATTTTATTTTTTTTGAGGCTATTGCAAATGGAGTTGTTTTCCTCATTTCCCTTTCAGCTGTTTCATCGCTTCCGCATAAAAATGCTATAGATTTATGCGTGTTGATTTTATAGCCTCCTATTTTGCTGAATTCATTGATGAGGTCTAGAAGTTTTCTGGAGGAGGTTTTTGGATCCTCTAAATATAGAATCATGTCATTCGCAAATAGTGGCAGCTTAAGTTCCTCTTTTCCTATTCATATCCCTTTAATTTCTTTAGTCTGCCTAATTGCTCTGGCTAGAGTTTTGAGGACAATGTTGAATAGAAGTGGTGAAAGAGGACATCCCTGTCTTGTTCCCGTTTTTAAAGGGAATGGTTTCAGTTTTTCTCCATTAAGAATGATGTTGGCCATGGGCTTATTATAAATAGCCTTTACAATGTTCAGGTATGTTCCTGCTATCCCTATTTTTTCTAGTGTTTTCAGCATGAAGGGGTGTTGTATATTGTCAAATGCTTTTTATGCGTCAATTGAAATAACCATATGATTCTTATCCTTAAGTCTATTGACATGATGGATTACATTTATTGATTTATGAATGTTGAACCATCCTTGCATTCCAGGAATGAACCCCAATTGATCGTGATGCACAATTTTCTTAATGTGTTTTTGGATACGGTTTGTCAATATTTTGTTAAGGATCTTTGCATCTATATTCATCAAGGATATTCGTCTAAAATTTTCTTTCCTTGTTGTGTCTTTTCCTGGTTTGGGTATGAGGGTGATATTAGCTTCATAGAATGAGTTCGGTAGGGTACCCTCCTTTTCTATTTCCTGGAATACTTTGAGAAGTATTGGAATGAGTTCTTCTTTGAAGGTCTTGTAGAACTTGGCTGAGAATCTGTCTGGTCCTGGGCTTTTCTTGGATGGTAGATTTTTAATGGCTTCTTCTATTTCATTGCTTGATATTGATCTGTTTAAATCGTGTATATCCTCCTGGTTCAGTTTGGGAGGAGCATATGTCTCTAGAAATTTGTCAATGTCTTCGGTACTTTCTATTTTGTTGGAATACAGATTTTCAAAGTAGCTTCTCATTATGTTCTGTATCTCAGTGGTGTCTGTCGTGATATTTCCTTTTGCATCATGTATTTTAGTAATTTGAGTCTTCTCTCTCCTTCTCTTTGTTAGTGTGGCTAAGGGTTTATCTATTTTGTTTACTTTCTCAAAGAACCAACTTTTTGTTATGTCAATTTTTTGAATAGTTTCTTTTGTTTCAATTTCATTGATTTCAGCTCTGATTTTAATTATTTCCTGTCTTCTACTTTTGCTGCTTTTCTGTTCTTCTTTTTCTAGGGCTTTGAGCTGTAATGTTAGGTCATTTAATTGTTGACTTTTCATTCTTTTCTGGAATGTGCTCCATGCAATGAATTTTCCTCTTAGTACCACTTTCATAGTGTCCCAGAGATTTTGATATGTTGTGTCATCTTTCTCATTGACCTCTAAGAATTTTTTAATCTCCTCCCTGATGTTTTTTTGTTATCCATGTTTCATTCAATAGCATATTATTTAGTCTCCAAGTGTTGGAGTAATTTCCTTTTTTTATTTTGTCATTGATTTCTACTCTCAGTCCATTATGATCTGATAGAACACAAGGCACTATCTCTATTTTTTTGCATTTCCTAAGGGCTGCTTTGTGGCATAACACATGGTCTATTTTCTAGAAGGTTCCATGTGCTGCTGAGAAGAAAGTGTATCCGCTCGTTGATGGATGGAATGTTCTATATATGTCTATTAAGTCTAGGTTATTGATTGTGTTATTGAGTTCTATGGTTTCTTTGGTTGGATTTTGTTTGGAAGATCTATCTAGTGGTGACGGCGGTGCGTTAAAGTCGTCCAGAATTATTGTGTTGTAGTCTATGTGATTCTTGAAATTGAGAAGGATTTGTTTGATGTACAGGGATGCACCATTGTTTGGGGCATAAATTTTTACTATCGTTATGTCTTCCTGATTTATGGTTCCCTTAAGCAGTATGCAATGTCCTTCTTTATCCCTTCTGACTAACTTTGGCTTGAAGTCCACTTTATCTGATATAAGGATGGAAACCCCCCTTTTTTACTGAGTCCATGTGCGTGGTAGGTTTTTTCCCATCCTTTCACCTTTAGTCTGTGGATGTCTTTTTCTATGAGATGAGTCTCTTGCAGGCAGCATATTGTTGGGTCTTTCTTTTTAATCCATTCTGCCAGTCTATGTCTTTTGATTGAGGAGTTTAGGCCATTAACCTTCAGGGTTATTATTGAGAATATTATTGAGAAATTATTTGTATTCCCAGTCATTTGGCTTATTTTTGGTTTTTAAGTTGGCTTGGTTTCTCCTTTGAGTGCTTTTTCTCTAAGGTAGTTCCTCCCTTTGCTGACCTACATTGTTGTTTTTCATTTTCTTCTCATGGAATATTTTGTTGAGAACATTCTGTAGTGTAGGCTTTCTGTTTGTAAATTCTTTTAACTTTTGTTTATCATGGAAGGATTTTATTTCATCTTCAAATCTGAAGGTTAGTTTTGCTGGCTATAGGATTCTTGGTTGGCAACCATGTTCTTTCAGAGCTTGAAATATGTTGGTCCAGGCCCTTCTAGCTTTTAGAGTCTGGGTTGAGAAGTCGACTGCTATCTGTATTGATCTCCCCCTATAAGTAATCTGATGCTTTTCTCTCGCGGCCTTCAAAATCCTATCTTTATTTTGAATGTTAGGCATTTTCATTATAATGTGCCTTGGTGTGGATCTGTTGTGATTCTGTGCATTTGGTGTTCTGTAAGCCTCTTGTATTTGATTTTCCATTTCATTCTTCAGGCTTGGGAAATTTTCTGATATTATTTCATTGAATAGGTTGTTCATTCCTTTGGTTTGTATCTCTGTGCCTTCCTCAATCCCAATAATTCTTAAATTTGGTCTTTTCATGATGTCCCATAGTTCTTGGAGATTCTGTTCATGATTTCTTACCATCTTCTCTGTTTGGGTGACTTTATATTCAAGATTAAATATTTTGTCTTCATTGTCTGAGGTTCTGTCTTCCAAGTGGTCTAGTCTGTTGGTGATGCTTTCCATTGAGTTTTTTATTTGGTTTATTGTCTCCTTCATTTCAAGGATTTCCGTTTGGTTTTTTTTTTTTTTTTTTTTTTTTTTTTTTTTGAGAATCTCTATCTCTTTGTTGAAATGATGTTTTGCTTCCTGCAGGTGCTCTTTCAGCTTATTGGTATTATCATTCATTGCCTGCATTTGCTCTCTTAAGTCATCCTTTGCTTCATGAATCATCTTAATCATGTATAATGTGAAGTCCTTTTCTGACATTTCTTCTAACATACTGTCATTGGATTCTATTACTATAGAATCTAGATTTGTTTGGGTCATTTTCTTCCCTTGTTTTTTCATGTTGTTCATGTATCTTCCCCTCTAGCAGTGCAGATCTGGGGTATTGCAGATTTCCCCCATAGGCTTATAGTGGCCCTATCGGTTCCCAAAACCCTTTCTTTAAGGGGAGATCAATATTAGCAGTGCCCAAATCAGACACTATGCAATCCTAGACCAAATAGCCCCTATGGGGACAATAACAAAATTGTCATAATAAACAAAATGAGTTCAAATGTTTTCTTCAGTAAAACAAACAGGTTTGCAATAAGGTCTGCAGTTTCTAATGGAGGACAAAGAGGATGCAGAGGGATGTAGAATATGGCTGTTAATGGGATAAGAAAAGAATATACAGAAGTTCTAGAAAATAGAAAGGGTGAGAGTGTAATCAAAAGAAATTGGATGTTAGCATGCAAATAAGGGAGAAAGAGGGAACAGATAAACAAAAGGAAAAGAAAGCAAGAAACGTAAAGAAATAAAAACTTAATTTGTTTTTTAAAAAGGAGAAAAAAGAAAATCTACTGTATAACAGTCATATACTAATGAAACCTCCCAGTGTTCAGTAGGCTGATGCATGAGAGGTACCTGACAATGAGCTTCAAGCCTCCAGCAGGCGTCTCAGGATGGGATTTGCCCCACCCGAAGATCAGAGCTACGGCTTCCAGGATTATTCAAGATGGCTGCTCTGGCTTCAAAATGTGTTGGCAAATGGAGAGCTGCAGCTCAGGGGTGGATGTGGTCAGCTGGAGGTCCTAGAGGCGGGATGCAGTTGGTCTGGCAGGGGTCCTGGAAGTCCGGTGTGTTTGGTGTGGTTGTGGGATCCTGGAGGCCGGGTGCAATCAGTTGGTCTGGGGTCCTGGTGATAGGGCGCAGTTAATTGGTCTGGGGGTCCTGGCGGCAGGGAGCAGTCAGTTGATGTGAGGGCCCCAGAGGCAGGGAGTGATCGGTCGGGCTGAGGAATCCTGGAGATGGGGCTCAGTCAGTCCAGCCAGGGGTCCTACAGGGCCTGGCTGTTGTCTCAAAATGGCGGCAGCCACGTGTAATCAAACCTGCAGGTACTGTAACAGTGAACTTCCAGGCAGCAGCAGGCAGCTGGTTCTCCACTGGCGGTCTGCGGTCAATCAGCTGGCAGCTATCGGATGGGAGGTGAACCTCGAGCGTTGAGTGATGGATAGGGGTAAGGCAGGCAATGGACAGGCAAGAGGCAGGCAAATGGCGGATGATAGATGCCTGACAGTGAGCAATCTCGAGATTTCAATCTTTTAAACCCAGTGCTGGCACTCTTAAAGGAGTCTCTTAAAGGAGTTGTCAAGCTTCAGTTCATTCAGTTTCTTACAAGATTTCATCATTGGGCTAGGGATGCAGCTCAGTGGTAGAGTACTTGCCTAGCATGCAAGAGGTTCAGTTCTAGCACCATATACACACACACACCAAAAAAAATTGTATCATATATTTTTATAACATGATAACTTACTATATATTATTATGAACAGTAATATAAAGTAAACCTTTTACTTGTACTGTTAAAAAAAAAAAAGAGGTAATGAAGCTTGACAAAAGATGTTTTAGACAATCATTTTAAAGATGGCAGGGTACAATGGTACACGTCTTTGATCCTAGCTTCTGGGAAGGCCAAAGCAGAAGGATGGCAAATTCAAGACCAGCCTGGACAATTTAGCAAGACCCTGCCTCGAAAAAAGATTAAAAGATCTGGGGAGGGCTGGGGTCGTGGCTCAGAGGTAGAGCACTTTGCCTAGCATGTGTGAGGAGGCACTGGGTTCAATCCTCAGCACCATATAAAAATAAATAAATAAAATAAAGGTAGTTTTAAAAAAGGTCTGGAGATGTAGCTTAGTTGTGGACTGCTTGTTTAGCATGCATGAGGACTGGGGTTCAATTCCTAGTGCCACCAAAATAGATAGATAGATAGATAGATAGATAGATAGATAGATAGATAGATAGATAGATAGATAGATAGATAGATAAAAAGGAGGAGGCAGGGATTTATTTTATTTTCCAGTTTAAAGACTAGTAGGCACGTGAAAATGGGGCTCAGCGATGGAGAAAGGAGAATCAGAGATTCGGCTTGGAGCAGGCGGGACCTTTGGGCTGAGGACTAGCAGAAGACATTAACAGGTAGTGAAAGAACTGATATAAACATTTAAATAGACGATACAGCTAAGAAGTACGACTGCTTTCTAACAAGTCAGTCTCTTAAAACGCCCCCCCCCTTGGACAGGAATATAAAGTATCTGCCCTAGAACTCCCAAGAATTTTCTATTCCATGAAATTACATATATTTGTGTCAGCTTGGTGTCTCCCAAGCTGCTGTCTGCTGAGTCAGGAAGACCAGATAGTTTGTGAATGAATACACGGATGAATGTTTTTCTTCTAGGGTGGGTGTTAGACAGGAGTGGGGAGGGCAGTGGGATGGCCTTTAATCAAGTTCCTCAGAAGCAAATACGGAGCAAGGACTTACATGCAAGTGATATATTAAGGAAGTGCCCCAGAGGAGACTGGCCCAGAGGAGGTGGGTAAGCTGAGCACAGGTGCAATGTAAGAGTAGCTGCAGCCTGATCTCTGGCAGGGGAACTCTGGCAACCTGACCAAACTCAAGGAAAGGGAACAGAGCTTTCACAGGCCAAACCTGTCAGACATCCATTAGAAGTCCTTCCTAGGACTTCAGGTCCCAGGTCCTCGGGCTCTGAGCTCTGCACAGGAGGCAAAAGTAGCTTCAGGCAGGAGGCAGGTGGTGAAAGGAAAGTCACTTATGGACTGCTGGAAGAAAAGCACACTGAAACCTGGAGAAAGTGCAAAAAACTGTGAAAAGTGATCTTTTTAAGGAGAAAGAAAAGGCTGGGAGATAGCTCAGTTGGTAGAGTGTTTGGCTTGCAAGCATAAGGCCCTGGGTTCGATCCCCAGCACCGGAAAAAAAAAAAAAAAGAGGAACACAGTGATGCAAGGTTGGTTCAACATCAGGAAATCAATAAACGTAATTCACCATATTAATAGACTTAAAGTCAAGAATCACATGATTATTTCAATAGATGCAGAAAAAGCATTTGATAAAATACAGCACCCCTTCATGCTTAAAACACTAGAAAAAATAGGGATAGTGGGAACATTCCTTAACATTGCAAAGGCCATCTACACTAAGCCCATGGCCAATATCATTCTAAATGGTGAAAAACTGAAAGCATTCCCCCTAAAAACTGGAACAAGGCAGGGATGCCCTCTTTCACCACTTCTATTCAACATCGTTCTTGAGACTCTGGCCAGAGCAATTAGACAAACCAAAGAGATTAAAGGGATACGAATTGGGAAAGAAGAACTCAAACTATCCCTGTTCGCTGATGACATGATTATATATTTAGAGGAACCTGGAAATTCCACCAGAAAACTCTTAGAACTCATAAGTGAATTCAGTAAAGTAGCAGTTTACAAGATCAATGCCCATAAATCCAACGCATTTTTATACATAAGTGATGAATCTTCAGAAAGAGAAATTAGGAAAACTACCCCATTCACAATAGCCTCGAAAAAAATAAAATACTTGGGAATCAATCTCACAAAAGAAGTGAAAGACCTCTACAATGAGAACTATACAACACTAAAGAAAGAAATTAAAGAACACCTTAGAAGATGGAAAGATCTTCCATGTTCTTGGATAGGAAGAATTAATATTGTCAAAATGGCCATACTACCTAAAGTGCTATACAAATTCAATGCAATTCCAATTAAAATCTCAATGATGTACCTTACAGAAATAGAGCAAGCAATTATGAAATTCATCTGGAAGAATAAGAAACCCAGAATAGCTAAAGCAATCCTTAGCAGGAAGAGTGAAACAGAGGGTATTGCAATACCAGATCTTCAACTCTACTACAAAGCAATAGTAACAAAAACGGCATGGTATTGGTACCAAAATAGAAAGGTAGATCAATGGTATAGAATAGAGGACACGGACACAAACCCAAATAAATACAATTTTCTCATACTAGACAAAGGTGCCAAAAATATGCAATGGTGAAAAGATAGCTCCTTCAACAAATGGTGCTGGGAGAATTGGAAATCCATATGCAACAGAATGAAACTAAACCCATATCTCTCACCATGCACGAAACTAAACTCAAAATGGATTAAGGACCTCGGAATCAGACCAGAGACCCGGCAGATTATAGAAGAAAAAGTGGGTCCAAATCTTCACCTTGTTGGTCTAGGATCAGACTTCCTTAACAGGACTCCCATAGCACAAGAAATAAAAGCAAGAATCAACCACTGGGATAGATTCAAACTAAAAAGCTTTCTCTCAGCAAAGGAAACTATCAGCAATGCGAAGAAAGAGCCTACAGAATGGGAGAATATCTTTGCCAATCATACTTCAGATAGAGCACTAATCTCCAGAATCTATAAAGAACTCAAAAAACTTTACTCCAAGAATTCAAATAATCCAGTCGACAAATGGGCTAAGGAAATGAATAGACACTTCACAGAAGAAGATCTACAAGCAATCAACAAACATATGGAAAAATGTTCAACATCTCTAGTAATAAGAGAAATGCAAATCAAAACCACCCTAAGATTCCATCTCACCCCAATTAGAATGGCGATTATCAAGAATACGAGCAACAACAGGTGTTGACGAGGATGTGGGGAGAAAGGTACACTCATACATTGCTGGTGGGGCTGCAAATTAGTGCAGCCACTCTGGAAAGCAGTGTGGAGATTCCTTAGAAAACTTGGAATGGACCCGCCATTTGACCCAGCTATCCCACTCCTTGGCCTATACCCAAAGGACTTAAAATCAGCATACTACAGAGACACAGCCACATCAATGTTCATAGCTGCTCAATTCACAATAGCCAGACTGTGGAACCAACCTAGATGCCCTTCAATTGATGAGTGGATAAAGAAACTGTGGTATATATATACAATGGAATATTACTCAGCCATAAAGAATGATAAAATTATGGCATTTGCAGGCAAATGGATGAAATTGGAGAATATCATGCTAAGTGAGATAAGCCAATCTCAAAAAGCCAAAGGACGAATGATATCGCTAATAAGTGGAGGATGACACATAATGGGGGGGAGGGAAGGGTTAGTGTTAGGGTTAGTGTTAGGGTTAGGGAGGGGGGCAAGTATGGAGGAAGGAACTACTGTATAGAGGGTAAAGAGGGGTGGGAGGGGTGGGGGGAAGGGAAAAAATAACAGAATGAATCAAACAACATTACTCTATGTAAATTTATGATTACACAAATGGTATGCCTTTACGCCATGTACAGAGAAACAACATGTATCCCATTTGTTTACAATAAAAAAAAAAGAGGAACATTGCCCAGTGCAAATATTGTTAGGAAAATGTGGTTTTTTTAAGTGAGTCATTTTAAAGAACAATATCAAGTAAATAGTGAGGTGTAAACGATATATAGATAAGATACAAATTATTAAATTAGTCAAAGATGAGTGAGGTTGGTACGTGCTGGTTTGCATATTCATTTTCGTTTTAACAGGTGGTTTGGTGATGTCACTTTGGTCTGCTTTGACATTTTTCCATGCCCTCTTACTATTCTGAGATAAGGCTAAGTCCCCATTTCTCTGTGAACCCCTCCACAATTTATACACATGGACAATTTTTTTTTTTTTTTTTTTTTTTTTTTTGCATTTCTTACACCGCCTAAAATTTTTGATTCATGAACTTCTTTGCCTGAGAAATGTTGCTCACCTCTGCATTTCTAGAGTCTGGCAAAATGTGTTGTTAACAGTAAGTATTCAATAAATGTTTATTGACTACATGAATAAAGATTTTTTTATAGCCTGTGGAAATTCTGGAAAAAAAATTATCTTCAGTATGAAGTTTGTATCTTTTATTAATTAGAAAAAGCAATTAAAATGATAAACTCTCTCTAGCATGCCATTAAAGGTTATTGTGCCTCATCAGATAACGTCTACATTTGGCACAGAAAGGATCTCACCTGAAAATGGAAATTTAAAACTTCAGTTGAGAAAAAGCTTTCTTGATTAAGACTGCTTGATTAAAAAGAGCTCATTAAAGAAAAACAATACTATTTTTATAAGGACTAAGCTCCTTTTATCTTGCCCTGGTTTCGTTTCACGCTTCAACAAACAGCACCTTTTGGCAGTCATACCTCTCTGCCCTGCCAAATGCAGGCTCCGTGGCTCTGGTTATGCCCTTCCTTGACGTCACTCCAAAGAGGTCATCAGCTAATTAGCTGCATACACCCGTCGCCACGATTGCTTCCAAGTGCCCAGTCATGCAGTCAGACGGAATCACAGTGACTTAAAAACCAATTGTTTCTTGATGGCACGACAATGCTTCTTAGAACACTGAGATTTAGGACAATTATCATGGAATGTACCTGATTAAAGGTGACCTACAGATACTCAGGAAAGCAGAAAAAAACTGCTTGGATAGAACACATACTTTTGGCTTTTTCTCTAGATTAGACATAGAAAAAGTTTCTGCTTCTCAGATTTTGGCTTCTCCCCGTCCAACTCTGATCTCCCATCGAGGCTATCTTGTTGTTCCCCCACATACTACCCACTGTTCCTTTCTCTCAAAAGTGGACTCTGTCTTCTAGACTCTTCTACTCACATCTCTGACTTTTTCTCCAAATAGTGAGCACCTTCACAATGTCCTTGCCTGCTTAGGCCCTGACTCCCACCCTCAAGTAGTCCTGCATGTCCTGGTTTTTTGGGGGGTACGGGGGATGTGTTTTAATTTCTAAATTTTTTTTGTGCTAGGGACAGAACCCAGAGCCTCACTGAGCTACTCTTCCAGCCCTTCATCTTGTCTTCTACTTATGAAAATCATGCTTGTCTTTTTCAAAGTAATGCCCAGGCAGTTTGGAATCTCTTATCTATGTAAACTGGGTCATGGTCAATTTTTCTGAAGTTGTCTTAAAGCTGCTTAAGGAAGAAACTCTAGATTCCCTGTCCTGTTGCAGATCAGTGGGGGAGGGACCCTGGAGAGGAGGGTTAGTTGGAAGGGCCCCTGAATTATAGCATAAGGGGTTTAGGTCTTGTACCCTCTGTCTGGGAACCAATTTCCAACACAGGATCTTTTTGCTCCTTCGAAGATTTAAAATGTAAAGAGTCAATCAATTATTATTTTAACCAAAGGCCATGACCAAACAAAATAGTCTTTAAAATAAGTAAGAAAACTCAGAATAAAGAATTGTGGGCACAGAAATTTGTAGCAGACTTCTCATGTTTACTTGAAATATATACTTACCTATTCGAAATATCAGAAAGATTAACACATGAAGTCATGAGTTCCCTGGTGAGGGAAATGGACTATATAGGGTTCCCTTTTGTTTTCCTGAAGTTTTCAGCATGGATCTTCATAAACTTGTTCAAGTTTTATTAACATTCTTGAAGTAGTTGATACAAATAAGAAGCCTCTTGGGTCATCAACTTTTACATAAAAGCAAAAGTGTGCCCTAAGGAAATTCCTTAGAGAAATTCCCAAGAGAAGTGAATTTGAGCCTGATGCCCTAACCCAAGTCACCTCTCAGGCTGCATATCTGTAAAATGGGACCACCTCTGAGTATGGTTGAGGTTGTCTAAGGTAACATATATAATACCTTGCATAGTGTCTGGCCCATAGTAAGCAACCAATAGATGTTTTTTCTTTTTTTTTTTTTTTTTCCAAATTTCTTCTTGAACAACCCTGGTGCACAAATGACATGGTTGCAAATACATTAGCAAAATTAAAAAGAGTGAAAGAGATTCCCTAACTTGGTCACTCAAAACATAGCTACTGACTGCACTAAAAATATCCTACAACTCTACTTTGTTGAGATTTGTGCTCATTTTATTACGCTATACCCTGCTAGTTAAAATCCTTAGGAAAAACTTTGATCCAGTTCTTTTATTTTTATTTTTTAGTTGTAGCTGGACACAATACTGTACTTTATTTATTTTTACGCGGCGCTGAGGATTGAACCTAGGGCTTCACATATGTTAGGCTAGCTCTCTACCACCAAACTACAATCCCATCCCATGACCCAGTGTGAACAGAGTACTCCCCCTCACCCACTGGGCACAAGACCCCCCTCAGGGGATGCTCAAACTAGACAGTACTGAACCGTGTTTATACTGTCTTTTCCTCTACTTATGTATCAGTGATACAGTTTAATTTTTAAATTAGACACAGTAAGAGATTAACAACAACTAATAAAATAGGAAAATTATACTGCAATAAAATCTCTGTGGATGTGTCTCTCTCACAATATCTTACTGTGCTGTCCCCATTCTGCTTTTTGTGATAATATGAGGTTATAAAGTGTGAACCAGAGATGGAGTGAGGTAAAGGAAGCAGGCATTGTGACGTGGCATTAGGCAAGGATGATGAGGTAGCTGACCCCAAGCCCTGCACCCCTACAGCAACATTATAACTAAGATGGCTACCAAGTGGCCAGCAGGAAGGTAACCTGTAGAGTACCAGCAAAGGGACTAGGGCGTCCCAGGCAGGGCCAAGCAGGACAGTGTGAGATTTCATCAGAAGACTCTGAACAGCATGCCATTTAAAACTGTTTATTTCTGGAATTTCTCATTTAATATGTTTAGACTGCAGTTGATTACGGGTAACTAAAACGGAGGAAAGCAAAGCCATGGTGAGAGGAGCCTGCTGTACTAAAAATAGATGCATTTCTTACAAGCAACTACTTAGTGTTCTAGCTAGGAATTGTGATTGATGGCTTTTCTTTCTTCCTTTTGGCTGGTGGGAAACTTAGAATCAAATTTGTTGCTTAATGTTTAACAAGTACATAGGACTTCATTGTATATCTTTGAGCATGAACTTCATGCTGGGCTCTATTTTATGTCTCTATCAATTTTCCCCCTTTGAAACATTTTTATCTAAATTTAAAGGGGTCTTGATATATTTTTATAAGGTGTTTTAAACCCTATGGAAAAGAATATATATGTGTATATATAATAGATACACACACACCAGTTGGAAAAGTAAGTTCATTTATTTTTATATATCAGTTGGAAAAGAAAGTTAAAACAAAAACAAAAGAACAAAGCATCTTGTCCATTTCCTTTGACAAAACCTAAGGATGAAGGATTTCCTTGTTCTCTGTGTTATTTTCCACCCAAAGCATACTCATCAAAGTTGTTTATATAGCCTTGCTATTCTGGGCCTTTGATTACAAGTGGAGAAGGAATTTACTTGAGGATGCCTGCCGGGTAGGTCACAGAATCACCAGGAGTACTGGAGAACTCAGGAAGTCTTCAGGTATAGCCAGGCAGCTGCCACTACAGTGAGGCACAGTGAAAAGTTGGAGTGAGAAGGGAGGCTGCTGCCTCTCTGAACTGTGGACACCTCTGTGAGCGTCCTGTCCCCCAGCAGCATAGGATGCTGCCCCCGCTGCCCCGGCAAAAGGGGGTGTGGCTGCAACTGCTGCCCACAGACAGATCCCCCTGGCCTCCTTTTCTTTGTATCACAGTGTAGATCCAAAGTTGTGGGTAGAATCCTCTCAGTGGCTCTGCCAGGTCATAGCATCCCTCCCCTGTTGCAGGGGAGACTGGATAATGGATGCCATAGTGACATTGTCTCATCTTTTTCCTCATCTAATATTTTCAACTTTTTATAATGAAAAAAAATTTTTTAAAGGTTTTGCTCCTTTCCATTCTCATCCAGGGGAGAATTTCCCAAAGATAGGAAGAAGCTTCAGTCAGATCCTGAAGAGGCAAAACACACACACACACACACACACACACATACACCCACACCTTCTTTTTAACATACTTAATATTTTTTAAAAAGGGTGAAAATATAACCAAAACACACAGCAAAGAAATACATTTAACCTCTCCCTAATAAGATATAACAATTTTATCAATCGCTACAGTTTCTCTCCCTCTCCAGTTTAGGCAAAACCTTGATGGATGATCTGTGACCTATTCATGTTTCACAATCAATAACACAACTTATATGCAGTAATGTAGGCAACAGAGAAACTTTCCACCTAGCCAAAATGTATAACATGTAGTTAAAAAGAAGTACTATCAATCCTACATATTCTACAGAAAAACTATCTATTAATCTAGAGAAATTTTCTTCAATATAGAACCTTTGTGTTCCAGTAGTTTGTGCACACATAAAAACAGACTTCAAAACTTTGCCTCTGGGTTACATCCTAGTAATAATGCAGATATGGCTATAACTTTATAAGTCTGAACTGCAGCTTGCTCTTGATAGAATGTTATGTTTTATTGGAATTTATGACCTCATTATTCTTGGTGATTTGATTATACAGTCTTGCCTATTTTGCATATAAAATTTCAATAAGCAGAATTTCCAGCATCATGTGTTCAAAATGCAGCATAAAGCTATGTTTAATTTGCACACATGATAATTTTTTGAAATATAACATCTATCTCTAAGGTATAGATGACATATCTCTAAGGTATCTGGATACTTCAAAAAACATAGCAAACATCCCTAAATGTGCAAAGTAAAATTTCCTCTTGAAAATTCTCTCCATAATCTAATACAATAGGTTTCTGATTTCCTTATATGGTACTGGAATTACCAGTCACATTTCTGTCCCTTCCCCTAGAAAAGTATTTTGGCACAAACATTTAATTTCCTACTGTAAGAAAAAACAGTTGCATGTGGTGGTTCACACCTATAGCCCCAGTGTCTTGGAAGGCTGAGGCAGGAGGTTCACAAGTTCAAAGCCAGCCTCAGCAACTTAACAAGGCTCTGAGCAACTTAAGAAGACCCTATCTCTAAATAAAAAATAAAAAGAAATAAGAAAAAATACTACATTAGAATTCCTAAAAGTGAACCACAGTATATGTAATCTAGTCCACACTGCCCCCAATTACAGAGGAAGGCCAGGGTCAATAAGATGAGACTGATTGCCCAAGGCCATGCTGTGGCATCGGCAACCACAATTACTTACAAACCTTATGATAGACTTCTCTTCAAAATCAGGATCTGTTATGGTTTGGATATGAAGCATTCCCCCAAAGCTCCTGTGTCAGTGCAGGAATAGTCCGAGGCGAGATGATTGGATTTTGAGAGCTGTAACCTTGACCGAGTGGTAACTGTAGGCAGGTGGGACGTGGCTGGAGGAGGTGGATCCCTGGGGGCAAGCCCTGGAGAGGTTAATCTTCCTGTGGCCCCTTCCTCTCTATCTGCTTCCTGGCTGCCAAGAGTGGAGCTGCGCTTCTTTGCTACGTCCTTCTTCCATGATGTGCTGCTCCATCTTGGACCCAGAGCAATGAAGTCGGCCAGCCATGGACTGAACATCTGAAACTGTGAGCCAAAATAAGCTTTTCTTCCTCTAAGTTATTCTTCTCAGGTATTTTGGTCACAGTGACAAAAGACTGACTAACATGTGGTCTAAGACAATAATGGTTGAAGCAGGTTTGAGGACTGGGTGGGGTCCAGTCCCCCTAGGAAGAGTCTTAATCTCTTGTAAGCACTGTGTCCACCTTTAAAAACCTTAACCCAGGAAAATACTGTGACCCTTGAATTGGAATGTTACGGACCAATGACAACGTTAATAAGGTCTTATTTTTCAGAGTACTAAATGTTTTATTTAGAATCATTGAGTTTTTTAGTTGGACGGTGTCTAGTGGTTCTCCATCTTGGCTGTATTGTGTAATTACCTAGGGAGTTTTAAAAATCATTGATGTGATTTAACCCCACAGATTCTAATTTAATTGCTCTCAGGTGTGGTCTGGGCATTAGCGTTTTTAAAATATCCCCAGATGACTCTAATGTGCTGTCAAGATTAAATACCTCTGATCCAGCCTAGCTGCTATCCGCCTCCCCAACTGTACTCCACATTCATTTTGTAGATGGAGTGAGACTCAGAGAGTTTGTGCCTTGCTCACAAGCACCATCTGGTTAATGACATTAAGTTCAAAGCATCAATTTAGACCACTTTTCCTGATAAGGACTAGGGTCAGTATGTGAACTTGAGACTTTTACCATCAGGGCTTCTCTAGGCTAAATCAGGACACTGGGAAGCATCTGTCTTGGGGACTTCTGGAACCACCACATAAGAGAAACCTCACTATTGAAGCTAAACATCCCTGTGACATTGGCATGAATTACTTCTATTTTATAGATGATGAAATAGACGTTCAGATAGATTTTTATAAGGTCACATAGTTATATTTGGGAGCTTTTGAATAAAATCCTATTAGATGTACTTCTAAAGTACATCCAAATCATTTTGTTTTATTTTTAGAAATCATATCCGGTGTCTCGGCACTTGAAACTTAATTGATTCCCAGCCTCATTCATGACTCAAATGAAAGAAAGCATTCTTAAAATAAGAGAAATGTATTATTGCAAGAAGGGATAAACACTTTTACCCTCGTGGCAATCTGTGGTTAACAAGGTTCTTTTTTATGCCAATAAGTTATTTATAATGGCATTCATATAAGAGGAATTTTCTGAGAGTAAAGTCTCCTAAGAAACATGAAATCTCATGGGAAATATTCATTAGCAGGAGTAAAATGCATGAGATCATGTGTAAAAGGATCATACATAAATAACTGCATTTGTAAATCCTATTCGGGGAGTGGGAGGTAATTACAGTTTCGCTGGGAAGGCTCGTTTGAGTAAGCACTGACCAATCAGCCCACTGGCATTTGCGATACTGTTGGCAGAATTCCCCCAGCACCACCAGATCTGTGGTTAGGGCCTGGCATTGAAGGGGGAGGGGTATTCAGAGACAATGTCAGCGGCTGATGACTGGGTTCAGTGCTTTAAAAAAGAGCCACCCTTTGACTGCCAAACTCACGGTGACTCATACTCTGACCTCCAGGGAGAGAGTTACGCATTTTGCACTATTGCTTTCTACCATCTTTTTATCATAAACCTAATGATGATTGAAAAAAGTGCCTCTCTGGAGAGCAACCACTTCCTCATCTGTTCAGTTTCCCAGAAACCAGAGGCCAGTGGGCTTGCTCTTTGTTCAGCTTATTCAGAAGCCACTGGCCATCTGCCCACTGACAGGTAGTCTCTGTAGGGTAGATGGAATTCCTCGTAGTCAGGGAGGTCTGAAATACTGGCTATAGAACCTGCTGCCCCAACCATTGTCTCTCTAGTGAAGACCAGAGGAAAAGGGTACAAGAATCTTCTGTCCCCTTCATTTGATGTTACTAATTTCAAGAACATAACTTTCTGCACGTTTTCTGTTGCTATAAATAATTACCAGATACTGTGTAATTTATAAAGAATAGAGGTTTATTTGGTTCATGGGTCTGAAGGCTGAGAAGTTCAGACAGCTGTACCTTGAGAGATCCTTCTTGCGAGTGAAGACTTTACAGGGTCCAAAGCCATGTGGGCCATCACATAATAAGACATAGTGGTACGTGCCTGTGATTCCATCTACTCAGGAAGCAGAGGCAGAAGGATTGCACGTTTGAGGCCAGTCTGAGCAACCTAACAAGACCCTACTTCAAAATTTAAAAGCTGGAGAATGTACCCCAGTGGGAGAGTGCTCCTAGATTCAATCCCTTGTACAAAAAAAAAAAAAAAAAAAAAAAAAAAGACTGTCTTAGCTCAGACCCCCCCACCTCTTCTTAGAAAGTCACTGTCCCTTTGGATTAGGGTCCCAGCCTTATGGCCTTAATTATCTCCCAAAAGTCCCATCTCCAAATATCGTAGTCAGATGAAGCTTCCACTTTTTTTTGTACTAGGGATTGAAACCAAGGGTGCTTTACCACTGAGTTCCATTGCCAGTTCATTTTATTTTTTATTTTGCTAAGTTACTTAGGACCTTGTTACATTGCTGAGACTGATCTCAAACTTGCAATCCTCCTGCCTTAGCCTCCTGAGTTGCTGGGATTATGGGCATGTGCCATAATTTACCCAGCTAAATCTGCACCCTCTTAATGCCTCACAATGGGGATTGAATTTCAATGTGATTTTGGTGGGGACATTCAAAGCATAGCAGTGGCAAAATATATTTATGTATAGATAGACATATAGATACATAAATATAGTTCTCTCACTTTCAGCAAAGAAAAAGGATAATTGGTAGCTATTTTTTTCCTACTTTTTTTTGTTTCCATGCATTCTTAATGTTCTATAATGAACGACTTTCTTTATATTTTCAAAAAGGATATATATATAATAATTTTCATTATAGGGATGAAACATCCTTCCTTTTGGTCTGTGGCCATCAGTCTAATTAGCTAAAGTGCTGCTTTACCTCAAAACCAGACAGATGGGTTGCTTAAGACTCCGTGTCTTCACAGATTAAATGAAGGCTTGGATTATCCAAGAAAATAATATTTAGAAAGAACTGGGAAGGTTTAAACACCATTGCTGACTCTAAGAAGACAACATGCAGGATCCTGGCACTAATAAAAATGTTCTGCATTGTGATTATGCCAATGTTAATATTCCAATTATGGTTTTGTTCTATGATTTTGCAAGATGTTACCACTGGCGAAGACTGCGTAAAGGGTAAACAGGATCTCTCTATATTGTTCCTTATGACTACATGTGAATCCAGATTTATCTCGAAATTAATCTTTTTCAGTACTGGGAATTGAACTCAGGGCGACTCATGCTACACAAGCACTCTATCACTGAGATGCAGCCCCAGCCCTAAAATTTTTGATTAAAAAAAAAAAAATCTAAAAGATGCTTCCCTGCCATTTCTTGGGTGCATTCGTGGCAGAGAGCTTCATCATTATCCATGTCAGTCATTCTGGAGGCAAATATTTAACATTCTCTCCTAATGGTTTTAATGGCAAAAAAATTTGTTGCATTGTCTGTAATATTTATTTGGAATAACTATGAACACTTGGCACAGTATTCTGTCAAATGAGAGCAGGCATTTTGGGGAGGTGATTCCTCATGGGCCTCTTCCATGTCTGCATATCTTGAAAATGAGGCACTAACTGCCCTTCGTTCTGGACTAACTCTTCAGGGAACCTTAGAAACTAGAGTGTCTCCCTTCAGATCAGAGTAGGTATGTTTGTCCATTTGGAAATGCGTAGGTTCCCTAAGCTCAGATTTTCTCTCACATAACACAACCCACAGCATGTGCAGGTATCTTCTGGACTTTGTATCACTCTGTAGGAACTGTGACTCAGGGAACCAATGACAAAATAGTGATACTCAGACTACTTCTATTGCTAGAAGTAATAAGTTGTCTTTTGCTGCTGGTCCAGGAATCTCGTGTCTTCTAACACCCATCTATGAAACTATACCAGGCTAATGTATTAACTCACCTTTCCACAGTGACCTTTCCAAATTCTTGACAATTTTGGTGAAAAGGTTAGACAGAGATGTGCATTACTGTAATAAAATGCATGAGGATCTTTTAAGCCAGCTAATGTGATTTCAGGAGGAAGTCCACAGGAGGTAGCAGGAAGCATGTTGACTAAATTGTATGGTCACCAGGTCAATAAGTGGTCTTCCACACTATTGCCTGTCAATCGGGAGAAATTGGAAAGGTGTTTGCAGTTGAATATCAGGAGGTGGGATCAAAGACAGCTGCCCAAACAGTGCCCTTGTTGTTGCTCGCCACCCTCCAGATGAGGACCTCTTTACCAATCTGGCAGTAGCCTCATGTCCACCTCCTTGTAGTACCACAATTTACCCTGGATATGCAGAAGGTCCTTCCTGCTTTTGTAATAAATGGTACTGGCCATGAGGACATTGCTACTCTCTCTCTCTTCATGTCCCAATTCCTCCCTCTTCCTCTACCCTCATCCTGACCACTTTAAGGAGAAAAACAAATTCCACAAGGGGAATTACAGGTGGTGCTCACCTGCTGGTGTTTGTAGGAGGTGGGGGGCAGGGTAAGGAGGAGTTAAATTTGTATGATTCCATTGAATCTGGGTACCAAAGTCCCTATCGTAACTGGTCCTGTGAGAGTAAGAGGCTACCAATTCAAATGACAGAGTTTGGGCAAGGTTTGCAGAGGCAGAGGGAAGCTAAAGTAGTCTCGTGTCACGACACTTTGGGCCAATTTAATGTACTCTTGTTGTGAATTCCATTGTTAATGTGTGAGTGTGACGACCTCCTAAAATGCAGCTTTGGGAATTGTGGGTTCTCTTCTTGGATTGATGTGCCCTAGACCACCAGGATAATGACCACTGGTTGAGTACATTGCCCACTGAGTCTCCCTATACTGGCTCACAAGGGTCAAAATGAAGGTTATAATAACAGGTCTCGTTAAGTTTCATATATTCAACTTTGTCCCTCTTGCACCTAACCTATCTAGACAAAAGATCTGGGTACAAGTAGGAGATACTTAAAAACAAGTTTTAACTACTGAAATGGACATGCTTATTTTGTGGTGGTGGAACCTGGTGTAACTCTGACCCTGGAAACCATGACAGGGTAGGGGCATTGAAAATGTCTGTCTTTCAGAATCACTCTGAACTTTTCCCCACAAAAGAAAATGCCCTTTCTTGACTACCTTGCCTCTTGACTGCTGGGCCTGCCATTCCCCACCAGACAACTCTAACCATGACTTGATCTCCATTCCCCTTAACATTATCAAGAAATCTAATGGAAGCTACAGGAATAGCCCTGGTTCTTGCTATTCCAAGTAACACACTTGCCAACACCTCTGAATGTCTTTCCCATTCCCGCTATTATAGGCATCAGTGAGTCATTCCATGGAGCAAAGAAGTGGCACCTAGCTGGTGGCATAGACAAAAAGGACATTTTGGACAGAGTGCTCTTAGGCAGTCTCTCAAAAAGCAAGCATATTTTAGATTGTTCTCTCTCATTGTTTAGATTTTTTAGTTGTTCTCCTGCACTGGAAACCCTGGTTCGTACGAGTCAGTCAGGAAAACCTGTGTGAGGCACCTTAGATCTGGGGTCCCCATGCATGTGCACTTGAGGGGTACTGAGAATTGGAAACAACATTTTCCCTCAAGGTATGTTTGCATCTCAGAAACTATAATTCTTATGTGGAAGCCAGTTTTCCTTCTGGAAGCATAGTGGTATCCAGGGTCATAAAAGAGCTCCTGGTGTTTAAGAAAGGAAAACTTCAGCCTTGAAAAGCATTCAGATAACTTCAGTTCACTGACCAGGATTATTATTGATGGTAGAATTATAATGCCTCCGGCCAAAACTTGGATTTCCAAGGTGGACCCTAAGGGTTTCTAGAATTGGTTTCCACACACTCCTGGGACTCTGGAGAGGTATGGGTGAGGTCAACACTGTAAACTGAACCCATCCTTAGAGTCCGCTTCATAGTCACTTTAATTAACATCTGTTTGGGGTGAATTGAGTGAATTTGGTCTTAGTCTCTCAGATTAATCATCATGGATTATGGAGTGCTGCATTCATGGGAAAGTTTACCAAAAGCTGAGAGAATTTGGTTGAGTGATGGCCCTCAAAGAGATGTGTCCATGTCTTAACCTCCAGAACCTGTGAATGTGTCTTCACTTCAGAAAGAGTTTTGTACATTAATTAAATTACGGATCTCAATATGAGATCATTCTGGATTATTTGAGCCCTAAATCCAATGACAAGTGTCCTGATAAGAGACATACAGTCAGGTGCAGTGGCACATGCCTGTAATCAGAAGGCTGAGGCAGGAGGAACAAGAGTTCAAAGCCAGCCTCAGCAAAAGCGAGATGCTAAGCAACTCAGTGAAACCCTATCTCGAAATAAAATACAAAATAGGACTGGGGATGTGGCTCAGTGGTGGAGTGCCTCTGAGTTCAATCTCCAGTACCAGGCCTGCCAAAAAAAGAAAGAGAGATACAGTGGGGTAGCGCAGGGGAGAAGAGGAGAAGGCATGTGAAGATGGAGGTAGAGATTGGAGAAATGCAGCCACAATCCTGGAGCCACCAGGAGCTGCAAGAGGCAAGGAAAGGGGCTCCCTTAGAGGTTTTGGAGGGAGCACGGCTAAGCCGACAGACCCCTCACCTCCAGAACTGCTTGAGACTATGTTGTAAATTGTTGGGAGAATTTTTCCCACAGACATCTCATGTTTTGGGGAGAGGGGAGGGGAATAATTAGAAGAAAAATTTTGCACCTGAAAAACAGCCAAGTCCAGTAGTAGAGACATTGATGAACATACGAACATGAACACATTTTATTATCTTTACATAGTTATATGGAGTCAAGCATTCTTTTGTCAGAATATATCATCCCCACTTGTCACCTCAAATTAGACGAAGAGCTGACTTGTTGACAACTTTTCTTCAGGCTAGAGACACATATTCCACTCTGATCCCTCTGGTCTGCCCCTTCCAACCCCAGAGAGCTAAGACAAGACATTGTACTGGTGCAAGCTAAACTTTATGAAATAACTAATTGGTGCCATTTGTGGTTAAATGTAGTGAATGCATCTTATCAACAATGCTATCATCATTCCAAACCAGGCAGGAGAAAGATAGGAAGCATGTTTTAGTTAACAAGCCTCAGCCAGTCAGGGCCGGCTAAAGCCAAAGTGATGAAGCTGTTTAAGTTTGTCTGCAGGACTGCCCGCTCTTTTTCTCATTTTAACACCTTTCACCAGATCTTCAGGCTACTTCCCAGCTGCCTCAGGAAGTCATCTACAGTGCCAAAGCTCTGGTCCTCCCGGAATCCCCATAATACCATCCAAACATACCTGTCTGGGAATTTCCAAATTATTACTGCTGCAAACCCATGGTACCCCATTCATCTGTTCTTGCTTTCTAATGAACTCATTCGTGGAGAGCCCCAGAAGATTTACAGGCAACATTATAGACTGACAGCCATATGCTAAATTCTGGGAAAGTGGATTGAGATTAAGAAATGTCTATGTTGTGCACACTCTGGGATTTGCATTGAAGAAAGAGAAAGGGCAATATGGAAGCAGGAAAAGGTTAAGGGTCTTGCCACAATCTTCCCCTATCCTGGCATAGGGAGGGTGTAATAACCAGAGGCCAGATGGCCATGCCACACTGTATGGAACTCTCAGGCACAAAAATTGTGCCACCTGCCTACAGGACATCTCCTTACACATTTACCCATTCCCTGCAGGCCATATGGCTGAGGGTAGAGAGGGTGAATGTCTGGGGCACCTGGAAAGCCTTCAGGACAGTGGTGGAAATACAAGTGACGAAGCCTTTGCTCACTAATCCCTTCTAAGATAAAGAGACAAACTAACCAGTCCCAACTTGAGTGGACAGTTAATAAAAGGAGTAAGTACTCTATTTATCAAGACTAAGACAAGAGGCACAAACCCAAATCAAAATAGTTCCATTAAAACTGAATTTATTGACTCAGTAATCAAAGTCCAAGCCGGGCACAGGGGCGCACACCTTTAATCCCAGCAACTCAGGAGGTTAAGGCAGGAGGATCGCAAGTTCAAATCCAGCCTCAGCAACTTAGCAAGGCCCTAAGCAGCTCAGCGAGATCTCGTCTCTAAATAAAATATAAAAAAGGGGCTGGGGATGTGGCTCCATGGTTAAGCACCCCTGGGTGTTCAATCCCTGGTGCAAAAAAAAAAAAAAAAAAAAAAAAAAAAAAATCAAAGTCAGGGATACAATACAAAGCGAGGGCTCAAGAAACACTGATGATGTCAGCAGGTGTCCCCTCTCCCTTTGTGTCTCTGCCTCTGCTTTTCTCATTAGCTTCCTTCTCCCTCACTGCATATGGGTGTCTTTACCATGATGGACATCAGAGAGCTCCAGGCTTCTATCATCCCAGCACGGGCAATACTCTAGCTGAGAGAAAGTGGTTTCCTTCAAGTGTTCAGACATAACATCTAAGAGAGGGATTCTTGGCTCCAGCTTAGGCCACATGCCCATTAGGGGACCACTTTCTGAACTACTACTGGGTGGTAAGGGGTCATGTGCCTAATCCTCTGCACTGTGGCCTCACCACTTCTATGTGGCATGAGGAAGACTAAGCTGCCCTAAAGGATGATAAGAAGAGGATGAGAGTGTGGGGGATGGTCTGACAACAGACGCCCCTTCTGTAGACACAGCCCTAAGGCTGCGAAGTTAGGTGCGTTCACATAGAGACACATCACTGCTCATGCAGTTCACTGGCCTGGATTTAGTCTGCCAATCTCCAGAGTTGGGCCCAATTTCGAATCACTGATGTCTGGGGCAAGCACTTCACAAGCCAAGTCCACTGGGTCATGTGGAAATGAGTCCCTTATAAGCTTTAAGGAGGCCAGGGTCCTTTAAACATTGCTTGCTATTAATTGTTGTTTTATGTCATACCCATGGACAGTCATTAGGATAGGGGCAGCAAATCTGTGGTATTCATCCAGCCGTGCCCCACTCCCAGGCCCTTAGCCGATATATCAAAGCGCTCTTTCCCACTGAGCCAGAAAGAGCATCAGGATCATTTTCAACAAGCTTCAGGCAGCCACTCCCAACCAACTGGAGTTGGTATGTGAGATGGGACCCAGTTCTCTCAGAGCTAGGATGTCACAAGACAATTAATTAACTGATGATCTCTTTCTCTCCCTGTTTTATTTTTTTGTTGTTTATGCCTTGGCTAATCTGGAGAGGGAGAACCAGATGAGTAAAATTCTCATTGATAAAATTGCATGAAGATTTCATAAGATTGAAAAAATCAGTGTGGGCCTGTGCTCTGTGGGGCTGTGGCAAGCACTGAGCATTGTGGAAAATGCCCATCTTATTAAGACGTCATATAACATATGCACACTATCCTAAGATGATATTGTGCTTTATTTTATACAATCTGGATCTGAAATGTCCCCCAAAGGCTCATGCATTAAAGGAGTGGTTCTTAGCTTGGCACTATCAGAAAGTGGTAGTACCTTTAGTGCAGTCTAGTGGGAGGTCTTAGGTCTGTGGGGACATGCCCTTGAAGGAGATGGTGAAAGGCCAGACTCTCTCTCTCTCTTCCCAGCCAACATGAGGTGAGTGACTTTGCTCCACCCTCTGCTCCTTGCCATGATCCTCTGCTTTACCACAGGACCCAAATCAACAGCATGGACTGAATCATAAGCCAGAATAAACCTTTCCTACTTATAAGTTGATTATCTCAAGTATGTGTCAGTACAGAAAGCTGACTAACACAGATAAGTAATCTTTCTGGTATTTTCCCATTACCTCTCTAACCTTGAAGGTAATAGATATCTAATAGCTATCCAGCTGAATTCCAATAGAATTTCTTTTTCTTTTCTTTTCTTTTTTTTTTTTTTTTTTTTTTCAGTACTAGGGATTGAAATCAGGCCTTGCACATGACAGGCAAGCATTGAGCTACATTCCCAGCCCTATTCATTTTGAGACAGGGTCTCGTTAAATTGCCAAAACTGGCTTCAAACTTGTGATTCTCCTGCCTCAGCCTTCCCAGTAACTGCGATTACAGGCATGTGTCACAATACCCAGCCACATTTTCTTATTTAAAAATGAATAAACTGAATAAAATTATAGGAACCTAAAAGCTCAAAAAAACAAAAAAGCCTATCCTTAAAGATACAATACAAATGCTTACTTTGAAAGATTTACAGCATAAAAATGGAAGTTGACCTTGGAAAGTAACTTCTTTGTGATCTCAATTATAAGAAAATATTAACTTTAAGCGAATTCTTCTCCATCTTAATCCCACCCCCTTACCCCTCTCCCTTTTCCCACTCCCCACCTGCTGGTTGCCCTGAGTTGAGCAGCTCCCCCCCACCCCATCACTATGTTCTGCTTCATCTTAAGCCCAGGGCAATAAAGCTAGCCAACCATGAACTGAACCTCTGAAACCATGAGCCCAAAATAAACTTTTTGGGCTTGTGATATGGCAGATACATATAAAGATAAAACAATGCATGTTGAGATAAAAAGAAATTTTCATGAAATGGATGAAACAATAGTAAAACACAAGCAAAGTACTTATGAAGGCACTATAGAGGAGAATTAACAGCGTAGAAAACTGAATTTGAAATTTAAAAGACAAATTTAAGAGTTCTAAAAAGACAAAGTCATAAGGACACAGATGATTTGAATGAAACAATTGATAGCTAATGGATAATGGATAGCTATAGATACAGATATAGATGCATTAGGTCTAGAAAGTGTTTAAAAATGAGTTCTAACAACAGTTTGAAACAGATCATCTCCATTATATATACATTGTTTTAGAAAATAAAAAAGAAATTTCCCCAACTTGTCTTATGAAAGTATATTCTCAATATTGAAAACAGATAAGAACAACAAGAGAAAATTGCAGTCCAATTTTACTAATAAATATAGAGTTAATAACTAAAGTGTTAGTATATCACACCCTGCAATGTATAATATAATAATATCATAACCAGCTTTAAGGATGTAAAAGAGTTTAAACATTAGATAATCTAATATAATTCAACACAGCAGATTCTAAAGCAAAAACATTGGATAAAATCCATCATTCATTCATAATTTTATTTTATTGGTGCATTATAATTAGTGGAATTTGTTATATATTTGAACATGCACATAACAATTTGGTCAATTTCACGTATAATTTATAAAAAGAGGACTTAGTAAACTAAGATTAGAAGTTAATTTTCTTAAAATATGAAAATTAACACTCTAAAATCTATACTGTACTTGGTTATTAATGTTAATGGTAAATCTTCCCTTTTAAAAATCAGTGGAGGCTGAGACAGAAGGATCACAAGTTCAAGGCCTGCCTGGGCAACTTAGCAAGAACCTGTCTCAAAATAAAATAAAATTTTTAAAGAGAGGCTGGGAATATAGCTCAGAAGTAGAGCATTTGTCTAGAATGGATTCAATCTCCAATGCTTCACACACATACACACACACACACATACAAAAAATTATCAACACATATTCAACATTGCATTACAGATCTTAACTGTAAAGTAAGACAACGAAATAAATAGAAGGGATAAGGACTGAAAAGGAAGAAGCTAAACTATCATGCACAAATAATATTAATTTCTACATCAAACAGAATAAAATCTATAAGAAAACTATAATTTATTAAATGGTTCACATGGTGCATATATATATATATATATGCTATATATTGCTGCGTCCACCTTTCCGCCACACGCAGCTGTGTATTGGATAATAGCACACGCCTACCCTCTGCAGGCACTGTGCCACATGCAGGGTGCAGGGTGGGGAATCAGTGAGGAGGACCCCGCTCTCCCAGTTTACTATCTAGTGGAGGAGCTAAGCAGTTGAACACACAGGTGGGAATATACTGAGAAGGGTTATTAATGGAGGGAGACTTGAGACAGTAGCAGGGGTCTCTAATCCTGTACAGAGAGAGGCAGGGGTCAAATAAATCTTCCCAAAGGAGCTGCAGTCTGAAAGCTGAAAAGCAGGCGAACAGGCTGGGGAAGAGTGCTAAGGCTGAGCGAGTGCCAGGGCTGCGAGAGGCAGAGCCTGGTTGGGAAGGTTCGTGTCAACCTGGTGTGGAGAGCATGAGGGCCTGAGTGGACAGAGACCAGGTGGGACCCACAACGCCAAGCGCCTCGAGAGCCTGGTGAGTCGATTGAGCATTACCCGAAGGGCTTTGGGAAGCCATTCAAGACAGTTAAGCAGTTTGCATATATATAAAAAAAAGCTCTGGCTTCAGGGTAGGGAATGAAAGTGGAGCAGATGAGCCAGACTGGAGCGAAGATGGTGTGGAGGAGAGTGGCATAAGCCCGCCAGAGGTGGTGGTGGCCTACGTGAGGGTGGAGGCTGGGGCACTCAGATGAGTTGGGGATGTATTCAGAAGATAGGTCACAGGACTAGGATTGGTCGGATGTAATGCAGGTTGTAGAGTATGCCAAAAAATGCACCCCGAGTGTTAAAATTATCTATTGGTTATAAAATTATAGGTGATTTTTGTCTTCTTCTTTATTTTTATTTTTTAGTAAAATATTTAATACTTTCATTAGCAAGAAACGGTTCATAAATAACTCTTTACTTGTTCCTAACTTCTATTCCTTTGGACTTAGCTCTCTTCCAGGAAAAATATTATAATCCTCGCTAACAGAATAATGAGTTGGCATTTGCTATTCTCTCATATAAAATGCTTCTTTCCTTCCCTCCTCCCTCCCTCCCTCCCTCTCTCCTTCCTTCCTTCCTTCCTTCCTTCCTTCCTTCCTTCCTTCCTTCCTTCCTTCCTTCCTTCCTTCCTTCTTCCTTCCTTCCTTTCTTTCCTTCCTTCCTTCCTTTCTTTCCTTTCTTTTTTCTGTACCAGGGATTGAACCCAGGGGTATTTAACCATTGAGCCCTATCCCCAGCCCTTTTCCTTTTTTTAATATTTTATTTAGAAACAGGGTCTCACTCAGTTGCTTAGGGCCTCAACAATTTGTTGAGCCTGGCTTTGAATTTGTGATCCTTCCACCTCAACCTCCTGAGCTGTTGGGATTACAGGTGTTCGCCACCATGCCCGGCAAAATACTTTTGTTTTTACTCATAGTTTTTGATGGCAATTTATAATCCCAAAGGATTACATATTTTAGAAGCTAGTAAATCATATGAAAAAGTAGGAAAAACCCAAGCTTTGTAGAAACAGGTACCTCCACTGTTTACCAGCCTAGCAGTGTTGGGAGAGTCACCTAACCTTTCTGGAAATACCAACTCTCGCACTCTCAGGGTCAAGTGTAATCACATGAATGAAGGCACTTATCAAACACCATTCAGATGTCAGTAGCTGTGTGGCCTCACCCACAGGTCCTTTCCTAGAACTCAGGACCTTCAAAATCTTACCCAAAGTTAATCCTCCAAATTCATCTTCTTGTACTTCATTGTTCTGTTACATACTCTCTGTAAGTACCTCAATTTCTCAACCCCTCACATCTTTGACTATTTGCAAAGACGGGGGTAATGCGGTGGTGCGTGTATTTTCAGGATGATAACTCATACTTTAAGTGGTCAGATGGCTGGGTTTCCTGTGTCCGTGCGTATCATTCATTTTATATTCATCCTAAATAACTGTGTCCCTGTGTTCACCTTAGGAACTTTCACTTTACTTGGTCTGATGAAGTCCAGTAGACTTTGTTTTCAATTTGTGGGACTCAGTTCTTAGGCAAATTACCTCTCTCTAAACTTCTCATCAATAAATTCTCATCTGTAAATTGGACCCGATATGGTGCTTAAAAAATAATATTCAATAAATGAGTATCATTATTGCAGAGGTACTATTGTGATTAATCCGGTGAATTTGTATTTTTCAAAAACCAAAATGCATTATTTTCATCAATATGTTCAGTTTTTTATGAATCATGAATACAGATTTATATTTAAAATAATGACTTTATATATTTTGATATTTTACATGCTTTTCTGCATGCAGTCTATGTATTCTTACAAGACCTAATGTATTTAATCTCACTAAACACCAACAATTCAATCAAAATAAGTCCTTCAATTCTTAGCACTCACTGAAGACATTTTCTAAGAGAAAACTGCATCTGTCCTTCAATTGCTCCTCTCAACCCATTTTGAAGTTCAAACTAGGTTTTCAGATGTGACAGACATAGCTTGGTGACACTTCAGTGGGGGAGAAGAAAAGGTAGAATGTTAACAATCAGAGGAAAATCTCCCATCAACCTTCATCCCTACTTGCCATAGGAGGACAATTTTAATTACCATGTCTGCCCTGGAAATACAGAATAAAAAACCTAAGCATTACATAAATCAAAAAGCCACATTAAAATTACCTTTCACCCTTCAAACACCCCTACTGTGAACTGGGCCTCAAAGCCTTCAGAAGTTGCGTCCTCTCTAGGGATAAGAAAGTGGCAGTAGCAGCAGCTGTCAAAGGCTTCAAAGGGCTGGGTGAGATAAGGCCCAGGGACATCTCAAAACTACACCCATCTGTCATCAAGGAAGGGCAAGGACCTGCAGGTGCTGATGGACTCTCAGCAGTGAGGAAAGTCAAAGGCTGGACTTCTGGGGCAACAGAACATTTCTCAAGTGGCCCTTGGAGAAAACAGAAATTTCTTTACACTTTTCCAAGACAGGAAACAAATTCCCATTGTCCACTTTGCCTAGGAATTCTTGAAGAAATAGTTTGCTGCAGATGTGGGCATAGCCTGCTTTTGAGGGGGGCGGTGGCATCCAACACAGAACCTGGTCCAGAACTACACAGGCGCATGTGATATGAGAAAAACTTCAAAGAGGCATCTAGTGTGGACACGCCCTTCTTGCAAAAGCAAAAATGTTCCTGCGAATTTCCTTTCCCAGGGGTATGTTAGTCTTATCTTGTGGCAAAATAATTCCCTTCTTTGTCCCTGTTTGGACAGCCCTGTGGAAATAAGTCAAAGTATTGAGATGGCTAATTAATCTCATTCTTGGGTTTTTTTTCTGAGAACTATAGGTTGTTTTGTTCATAATTCACTTGGCTAATTTCAAGAAATTAGTCCACTTTCTATTTCTTTTTATGTTTTCAGATGTCTTCCTTTGACCTTTAGGAAAATGCCATATTTACCAAACAAGAATGGTTTGCAAGTAGCTGTTTTCCTAGAAGAAAAATTTCCAGTATAGGCTGTTAATTAAAATAGTCTGACGTGCTGTGTCCCAGAGATGAATCTGAGGATTCTTAATGTTTGGAGGACTTTATATAGAACTTCTAAGACCCTCCAAACTATGTCTTGCTCTCACCTCTATTTTTAGAGTTAGAAGGTTGAAGACACTTGTCTATAAAAAAAAAGAAATGAGATGCTTGAGAATTAGATGTCGGTGGCCATCCAGGAGAGGACAGGAGGCAGCAGGAACACGTGCCTGCCACTCACATGTTCAGGCGATGAGTCCAGGGTACTTGGCTGCAATTCAAGAGAGCAAGGAGCTGGCCTGGAGCCAGGTTCACGAGCTGCAGAAACCACGTGCACTCTGGACTGCCTGGAAAGAGCTGGTAGGTTCTGAAGCAAGCCCATACTTCTGTAGAGTTACACACTCCCCACCTAAACTCTAGAATCACACGTTCTTTCTTTCCCTGTTTGGTAACTGCAGATGTATTCCCACTTCTGTGCTTTGGTTTTTAAAGAAAGAATTGGGAAGAATGGAAGAAGCAGCTAAATTTTCTTGCGAGCTCTCTTTCCCAGGGATGATTTAAGGTGTCTCATGACAAAATAATTTCTTTTTTAAAATCACTGTTTGGACAGCCCTCTGAAAATAATTCAAACTATTGACATGGCCAATTTATCTTATTCTTACAATTTTTTTCTCTATTCTTATACTTCACTTCTGGGAAGTATTTGAATGGATTTTACTAATTGCTGAACTGAAAAACCATATAAACAGCTTTCTAGTTCCTTGGATGAGACCTGATCTTCTGATACTTTACATGCACTAGAAGTCTGTCAGGTGAGTCTGATTTTGATAACTCTGTTTTGTCATATTGTGAAGGGGGTAAAAGGGACAGGATGTTTAAAAAGTGCAGATTCTAGAGACCAAAGCAGGTGTCTGGTAAGTTACTGAAAGTCTTTGTGGGTATCTGCTCACTGGGGATAATGACACAGAACCTCCTTGGTTACGATGAGAATCACACAGTAATGGTACCTGGTGGGCAGTCCATAGATACTAGGTTCTTTTCCCTGAACAACTTTGACCCAACAATTCTGGATGATGTTATTCCAGTCCATTCGTTAAACATGAAATAAAAACCAAATTATCTTTCAGACACCAGAAATGTCCAACAGCACAAACAACCCCCATCATGTGCTCAGTATTATTAGGCATACTGAGAAATGCTTAAAAACTCTAAGATATAAAAATAACACAATACTAAAGACAATATTCAGAATATATAAGGAACTCCTACAAATCAACAAGAAGAAAACAATAACCCACTTATAAGACAGGCAGAAGGTCTAAATAAATATTCCTCCAAGGAAGATGCCCAGAAAAATGTGAAAATATGCTCAACAGTACCAGTCATCAGGGAAATGCAAATTGAAATCACAATGAAATACCATTTCATATCCACGAGGATAGATAAAATTTAAAAAATAGGTGTAGGTCAGCGGTAGAGTGCTTTCCTGGCACACACGAGGCCTTGGGTTCAATCCTTAGCATAGCAAAAAAATAAGAATAAAAATAAAAAACAGATCATAACAAGTGTTTGCAGTAAGTTCGTATCTTCATACACCAAGGAGCATGAGCATGTAACATGGTATAGTTACTTCAGAAAAAAGTGTGAAATTTCCTCAAACATAATTCTTCTTTTTTTTTTTTTTTTTTTTTTTCGTGATGCTAGGGATCAAACCCAGGGCCTTGTGCTTGCAAGGCAAGCACTCTACCGACTGAGCTATCTCCCCAGCCCCATAATTCTTAAATATAAAGTTATCATATGACCCAGTAATTACACTCCTAGGTATATGCCTAAGGGAAATGAGAACATATCCACCCAAAAACTCGTACGTGAGTCTTCATAGCAACATTATTCGCACAGTCCAACAACTGTCTATCAACTGAGGAGTAGATAGTCTAAATGGGGTATACTCATATAATGGAATATTGTTTAGCAATAAAAATGAATAGAGTACTGATACATGCTACAACATGGATGAACCTTGAACACCTTCCTTGGCTTGTTGAGCTTCTGATAATTGCCCACAATTCTCAGAATTCCCTGGTTTACAGGTGTGTCATTCCAATCTGTCTTCATCTTCACGTGGTTTTGTCCTCTCTGTGTCTGTGTCCCTTCATACAAATTTCCCTCTTCTGAAAAGGATGCTGGTCACATCAGACTTAGGACTCATCCTAATCCAGGATGACCACATCTTAACTTGCTTACATCTGCAAAGAACCTATTTCAAAACTGGGTCACATTTATAAATTCTGGAGGTTAGCACTTATACATACCTTTTGCGGGGACACAGTCCAACACTCTGTAGTTTGAACAAGTGGGGAATGATTGCTAATGGGCACAAGTTTCTTTGGGGGATAATAAAAATGTTCTAAAATTGTGAGAATTGTTGCCCAACTTTATAAATATGCTAAAACCATTGAACTGTTTAATTCCACTTTAAATGGTGGAATTGTGTGACATATGAATTATATCTCAATAATGTTATTACTAAAAAATAAAACTATAAAATATGGTCCCTGCCTCCTGTGGCTTACCGTCTAGTTGAGGGAACCAGAATGTTCGTGTCAGATAAGTGAACCAGGGCTTGTGTCAGATAATTCCACAATAGTGAATACAGAATGAAATGTCAAGTCATCAATATAATGGTAGAGATTGTAGATGCTTTAGGGAGGAAACGATGAGAGTAGGAAAGTACTAGAGAGATCCCTAGAGAAGGTGTGATTTAAGTGAAACCTTGAAATATGAGTAGGAGTTAAGTTTACTATTCTGAGTTGGATGTGGTGGTGCACACCTGTAACCCCAGAGACTCAGGAGGATGAGACAGGAGGTTCTCAAGTTTGAGGTCAGCCTCAGCAACTTAACAAGGCCCTAAGCAACTTAAAAAGACCTCATCTCAAAATTAAAACTAAAAAGGGCTGGGGATGTAGCTCAGTGGTAGAGTGCTCTGGGTTAAATCTCTAGTATCATCCCCAGGAAAAAACAAACAAACAAGCAAAACAAAAACCACAACTTTTCTGGGGATTTAGAATGGCTAGAAATTCCCTGAGTACTGGTGTCCTCTTTGGTCTCCAGGCCAGTACACATGCATTCCCTCTGCCATGAATATTCCTCCTTGCCTTTGTTCCCTGGGCCACCTCTGGCTTCTGTGATTGGTCACAGGACTCAGGCCTGTCCTTCCTATACTCTTGCTAGGTCCAGCTACTCCCAGTGCCCCAGTGCTCGCCCAAGGAGCTGAACTGCCAGAGTGGCACAGGGTGGCATGAACTTTCCTCCATTCTCGTCTGTCCACACATCCCAGGGCTAGTGTGGAATGGGGGCCTTGATAAATAAAACAGACTTTGTGTGAGCCAGCTGATCCTGGGGGAAAAACAGTTTCCATAAAACATCTTTTAGGTGCTCTAGGGGGAAGATTCAGAGAGACAGGCATCCTCTCCACACCATCTTGAAGGCGCAGTCTGTTAGACCTGTGTCTCTCTCTCTTTTGTAGTAAGGATTGAACCCAGGAGTGGCTTACCACTAAACTACATCCCCATCCCTTTTTAGTTTTTATTTTGAGATAGGGTCTCATTAAATTGCCAAGGCTGTCCTTAAACTTGCAACCCTCGTGCTTCAGCCTGAAGAGTCTGGGATTACAAGCATGGACAGCCAGGACGGTCTCTTACAAGGAGCCAGGACTAAGGTTATTTACAGTGGGGGCAGGAAGGAAGCCCAGGGCCACAGTGATGTTGGGGGGTTCTCCGGTTGCTCCTGTATGGACTACAAAGATTCCTTTCTCTGAGAGAGTAAGGAATTGCTTTTGTATCTTTTTCTGGATTCAGTGTGACTGATAGTAAGATGATTTTCTTTCTGTCCGTGGCTTGTTGCTGCACGAGGGAGTGGTTTCACCTGCCTGTCTGTCTACGTTTCCTACTAGACCATGATCAACCTGAGGGCAGGACTGTGTGTTGCTCATTGCGGTGTCTCCCTGATTGAGGGCAGTTCCTGATGTATAGCAGCCCTCAATAAATACTTTATTGATTGTATAGATCATCATCTATTTCTAGCACTTAGGCACTGATTTCTTGTTTTACTTAATACGCCCACTTAATACCACTGCAGTGCACTTGTAGCACATTGTGAACATATATCTTGCTAGAGAACCATTTTTCACACATTGTACAAAGGTCAAGTGAAAATGAAGATATTATATTTGTAACTATTTTAAGTAATGCTGTTAACGTGACTGAAGGCCATCATCATCATATTACTTAGGATATTTTCTTAGATTACACCACTTGTCTAAACACCCTTTCTTCCCCAAGAATATGGGTGTTTAAAACAAAAACATGTAAAAATGAGTCAGGGATTCTCAAAATTCACTGAGCATGAAAATACTTGGGATGTTTGTGTAATATGCAAATTCCGGAATCCCACCTCTAGAGATTCTGATGAATAAGTCTGTTGAGGGGCTGAGGAATAAGTATTTCAAATAAAATGATAGGGATTCTGTAGCCAGTGGTTCTAGGAGACACTTGGAGAAAAACTGCAATAGAATCTCCAAACTGAAAACCAGGATCAAAGAGAAAGCATCCAAAAATAGTAACCAATAGGGTTGATACGCTAGTTCTGATTGAGTTTTAGATTATTTTGAAGAGGGCTGCAGTGGTAGCTGAGCTCACTGGCAAAGTGCTTGCCTAGCATGGGTGAGTTTGATCCTTATCACCACCAAAAAAAAAAAAAAAGTTAAATTCTTTTTTTGTTTTTTTGTTTTTTTATTTTTTACAGACTGCATTTTGATTCATTGTACACAAATGGGCTACATCATTTCATTTCTATGGTTGTACACGATGTAGATTTTGAAGGTCTTGGCAAATGTTGGGGGCCCGGGGATCGGGAGAGAGACTGAATAATTTCCAACACTCTCATTTTGGGAGGAGGGTAAATATACTAGTTCCCTGGGGTCAGGATTTGCTACAGACAAGATGCCTAGGTTACGGTTAGAGCTGCTTTCAAGGCTGGTACAGAAGGTTCCCTGCTGGAGGGGTGGTTGTTGCTAGCACTCCTTTCTCAGGAATGAAGCCACAGGAGCAATGGTGAAGCCATGTGCAGGTTCTGTTCCAACACATTTATTTGCCATTTCCTCGATGCCAGATACTGTACTAAAGATTGTTGAAACAGACAGGTCCAGCTCCAAAGCAGTTAACGGTTGAGTGACGCAGGAGCTGGTCCAAAAAAAAGCCGGCGAACAGCAGCATTAATAGGCGGATGGAGCTCAGGTCTAGGAAGTGGGCTGAACTCGGGGCTGCCAGACAGGCAGTGGGAGGTGCCAGGGCACTTGGGCTGAGGCTGGAAACCACCACTCTCATTAGGGGCAGCTTTTCAGGTGGGCCCTTGCTCATGAATTAGGGGCCTCTCCAAGCCAGAAACTGTGCCTTAACTAATGACATCCAGCAACAGGTCCAGATAACAATGACAGGATTTCCACATTAAGTTCCAGATTAGGGTACAAGGAAAAATTACATTTAATCAAAACGACTCTTGTAAAACTCCGTATAGTGTCCATGAAGTGAAGCTTGCATAAATATAACATATATGGAACTATGCAGTACGGAATAAGTAGAACATATGCAAAATGTAATTTTTAGATTATTTTAAGTTACATCATTGACATTACTTCCTACTCCCTACTCACTGTCCAAGTACGAATGGCTTCTTCTCTCAGTAAAATGCTTGCATAATGAGATGCCACTGAAATAAAGGGTGTCCTCTGTAGGATTTTTACTTCTTCTTCTTTTTTGCTACAAATACAAAAACAAATTTCAAGGAGTGGTACTTACAAATCTCTTCAATAAAATCTGAATGTTAAACATTGAAGTATAAACCAGTCAAGATGATCCTAGCACCAAGCCCAGAGTTAATGGGATCTACAGTTCTGTGTTTAGTGGACTAACTTGAATGAAGGTCGAATTTAAAGAGCCTAGAACTGCTGAATTCTAGATACTCGGTTCCTGTGACAGTCCCCAAATATCATTCCTCTGTGGGGCTATTTTTTAGGAAAACAAAGGAGGAACTTTGTGCAAGATGCTTTTCAAATATATAAAAGTCGTGGACCTTAGTCTTTTATATATATATATATATTTTTTTTTTTAGTTGTATTTTATTTATTTATTTTTATGTGGCACTGAGGATTGAACCCAGTGCCTTGCTGGTGCAAAGTGAGCACTCCATCACTGAGCCGCAACCCCAACCCTTGGCCTTCATTTTTGACAGAGTAGGAAGATATCCTATATCTACAGAAAATGGTCACACAAATATAGATTTGTTTTTTCAGGGACAGCTCTGGATCACCTTAGTATTAAACAAATGTTACTCTGAAGTTCTGAGTCCCTCACCATAAAGCAAGGGCTATTGGAAAAGGTTTTCAAACAGATGCAATTAGTGGCCCACCATGGACATAGAAATCCTTCAGGAGTGACTTGTTTGGTGGTGAGTGGTGTGACATATCCGATCTGGCCCGGAGAGCAAGCTGGTTACAAAATGTGTCAGCTGCCTGACTCCCATCTGTCTCCAGCTGGTTTTCATTGCTCGCTGGCTTTTGTCCTCACGTCCACACACTCACTGACACCTGAACCTCAGCAGTCCTTGTGTTAAGGTCCTCCCTCTTCGGTGTTGACAGATTATAGTGACCTCGCTTTTCTCAACAGTGGAGAGAGGCTAGTTCCCTTAAACCTAATCACCTATGAATGGAATTCCAAGATAGCAGAGAGGCCTAGGTTTACAGAATGTAAAGCTCGAAGTATCTTCAAACTGTCACAGAATGATTGTTACTTTCATGTATCTTTTTAAAAAATTTTGTTGTTGTTGTAGATGGACACAGTGTCTTTATTTATAATTTTTTAATGTGGTACTGAGGATCAAACCTAGTGCCTCACACATGCAAGGCAAGCACTCTACCACTGAGCTACAACCCTAGCCCCACATTCATGCATTCTTAATACAAATTTTCACAGTTTATCTTACCCTGACAATAAAGTAGCTATTAATCATAATTTGACTCATAGAAGAGGTTTACATTATTATTTAATTTGAGGAGATTCTGGACTAATTTGCTTTCATACCTGCATGTTCATACCAAGCTGAGGAGGTACATAGAGACTCTCTGAAGTCATCCTAACGGTTTAGATTTTTATGGTACCTGTTTTGCGGTTTTACTGCCATCTGGACAATTCGGCTCCTGACGAGTTAAGGTGGAATCTTCCTAGGCACAAGACCAGTCCATCCGAATGGGAGAAGTTCTTGTTGGGGTGGTGTCCAATGCTTCTAAAACTAGAAGCATTTTTCCAGGAGGTCATCAATTATCTCAAAAATTTGTGAATAGGTGTAGCTCCTGCCTTCCTACAAAATAGCCCAACAGGTCCTTGGATTGGCCTTTGATAAGCTTGGAGACAAAATCGGACTGGGTTTACCACAGACCAGACAGAACTCCGAGAACTACCAGGGGATGGCACAAGCTCTACAGAGGCGGGCATTGCTTGTAGACCCATCTGCATGCACCCATCAGCACATGGATGGAACACTTGAATGTCCTTTCTTTGCCAGATCTACCTCAAAGTCCTTTACATGTTAGTTCATTGAAAAACCAAGGGCATATGTAAGACTCTATACCTTTTGAGTATCAGGAAACTGTAGTTGAAGAAGATTGGTAACTTGCTTGAGGTCATATACCTGATGGGTGGCACAGTTAGAATTTAGATCTGGGACTGTCTGACTCAACCTGTCACGTTGGGAATATTATGAGAAAATTTATTGTCACCCTGATCATTCTAATAAGAGTCTAGCAGATGAAAAAATACATTTTAAAATTTGGGTGTGTTGTTGCATGCTCTACAATGTTGCTGTTGTCCTGAGTTTTTGGTTATTGTGGCAAAGTGTAAATAACATAAAATTTACCATTGTAACCATTTTAAAATGTACGATTCAGTTAACATAAGTACATTCACATTGTTGGCAACTATTACCATCATCCATTCTTTAGAATTTTTCTCGCTTTCTTAAACCAAAATCCCATGCCCATTAAACATTAACTCCTTATCCCTCCTTCCCCATCCAAATGTTTTATGTAAAAATTTTTATGTAGGTGAAATAGTAGGCATGTGACTACTAATGACTATCTGACTTCTAGTGGTTTCTCTCTAATACTTTCAGAAATAGGAAGACTAAGTTGGCATGGTGGTCCATGCCTGTAATCCCAGTGACTCAGGAGGCTGAGGCAGGAGGATCACATGTTCAAGGCCAGCCTCAGCAAATTAGTGAGGCCTCAAGTCACTTAGTGAGACCCTATCAAAATAAAAAAACAAAAAGGACTGGGGATGTGGCTCGGTGGTAAGGTGCCCCCAGGTTCAATCTCTGGTACCAAAAAGAAAAAAGAAAAAAAATATATACTAAATCTAAGACTCACTGGTCCAATGTGGAGCAGAGCACCATTTTTATTAATGGATGAGCAGGATTTCCGGGAAGCTGTTTGAAGGATGAGGTTTAGAACTGAAGCCTGTGGGTGCATCCACTCCCTCATGAAATCTAGACCTGGGGGCCACTGGGTTCACTTACACAGCAGCCACAAGCTGGCCTCATCCTCCTGGTTGCAAGAAGGGAGAAGAAGGCGAAGAAGACATAGAGGACACTGAACATGCAAGAGAGGTTCCAGACTGCCTGATGGCTGGCAGGCCCAACAGAGCTGTGGGCTAGGCCACCTGTGACCTGAGACACATCATCCTGTCTTCTAGAAAAGCATAGCCTGGGAAATGCCAGGTGCTCCCTCTGGCACGGGAAAGACAGCAGGTGTCCTCGCTCTGTATTCCCATCCCACCACAGGGAACAGCAAATCCTTTCTCTTTGGAAACATGAACAAGTATGATAAATATCCTTGAGCATTTGAATTATGCTGAGGCATGACTACACCCAGAAATAAACAAGAGGCTCTGAATCGAGATGAGGTCACAGGGACAGTCTCACTATTCAAGCAAACCTCATGCTCATAGGATTTCAGGGCCCTGGGCGTGTTGCCCCAGAAGCAGGTGGTCACATGTTGTCTCAGCACAAAATTTCTCTTAGTTTGTGTTTTGTATGAGTCTATAATTGGCTTGATCTTAGTTTTTATTTTTGCAGTATAATATAGTGCTTTATTGGAAAGTATTGCCCTATTTTGAACAAAATGACCCCAAAATCTATTAGTTTTCTCTTTAGTTTACACTGATGTACACAATTTTCAAGTAGATGTCAATCAAGCATGTACTGGTGTTATAGCTTCTACCAAGTTACAGTAGCTAAGGGAGTTTTTGTTTTTATTTTTTATTTTTTGCATTCTGTCTGTGTAGCAGTATAATTTTTATGATAATTAGAAGTTTATAATGTTCCTATTACAATTTGCACTTGATCTTACTTTTCCAATAAACAAAGCATTGTTGTCCTTCATTAATTACAATTGTTAGCACTGAAATTTGCTCCTTTAAGGCACTCACCATTATTGACCTCACTTAACAGATAGATGAAGAAACTAAGGCAAGTGAAAATTTTAAAAATTTTGGCTTTTATACCAACAGATGTGGACATATCCTACAATGCACACATGGGGTTTTCCCTCAAGAGCCCAAAGTAGTTTTTAATAGACTTTATTTTTTCTTAGGTTCATATCAAAATTGAGTGAAATGTACAGAGATTTCTCATGGGCCCCACACCCCTATTCATACACTGCAACTGCCCCCCACTGCCAGCACACCCCACCAGAGTGGTATATTTGTTTCAAATGATAAACCTACAATGACTGTCATTACCATTCAAAGTCCACAGTTTACATTAGGGTTCACTCTTGCTGTCGTGCATTCTATGGGTTTTGGAAAGTTTATGACAACATATATCTATTATCATGGTATTGTACATAGTAGTTTTATTGCCCTAGTAATTCTCTGCACTCCACCTATTCATTCTTCCCTCCCCACAATCCTTGGTAACCATTGATCTTTTAACTGTCTCCATAGTTTAGTCTTTTCCAAAATGTCATATACCTTCAAGTCATACAAATATATAGCCTTTTTATTTTGGCTTAATAATATGCATCAACATTATGCCCTTAAGCCTTCTTCGTGTCTTTTCATGGCTCGGTGGCTCATTTATTCTTACTGCTAAACAATATTCCATTGTCCTTTATCCATTCAACTGCTGGAAGACATCTTGGCTGCTTCCAAGTTTGGACATTTATGAATAAATCTGCAATAAACATCTCTGTACAGGTTCTTGTGTGGAAATAAGATACAAGTTCTTAAAGACCAAGGAGGGCAATTGCTGGGTTGTATGTTAAGAGCATGTGTTGCTTTGTAAGAAACCTCCAGACTATCTGCCAAAGTGGCTATACCATTTTGCATTTCTACCAGCAAAAAATGAGAGTTCCTGTTGCAGAGGTCATAATAGCTCTGTGGAATCATTGTGTGTCTCCTCTTGGAAGTGAGTAATGACATTGACTGGTGTAATTGCTCCTGACTACCAAAGGGCAATTGTATTACTATTCTGCAGTGGAGGCAAGGAAATGTAAGTCTGGAATACAGGAAGTCCCTCAGGGCATCTCTCAGTATTACTATGCTCTGTGATCAAGGTCAATGAAAAACTGTAGCAACTCAATCCAGGCAGGATTACTAATAACCCAGACCCTTTAGGAATGAAGATTTGGGTCACCACACTAAGAAAGAAACATGGCTAGCTGAGGTACTTACTGAAGGCAGAGGAATGCAGAATGAGTAGTAGAGGTGGTTACAAATTCTAGCCATGCCCATGACTACATGACCAGTTACACAAACAAGGACTGAAACTAGGGAGAGAGAGAAAGAGAGAGAGAGAAAAAGAGAGAGAGAGAGAGAGAGAGAGAGAGAAACAGACAGCGCTTTGTTTTCTTTCCTGTCTTATTCCCTTACTATGTAACATAAGATGTATTGGTTTTATATTGTAGTATTTAAGTACTTTAACTTTATATCATAGCATTTGAGTTATGAGATATCAAGAAAAGTATCACTGAAGGACTTTGCCTTCTCTTCTGTGGAAGAAGTAATATTTTTGGTTTTTTTTTTTTCTCTATGAGTACATTATAGTTATACATAATAAGTGGGTTCATTTTGATGCAATCATACATGCATGGAATTTAATTTATTTCATTTTAGTCCCAGGTTACCCACTTTCCCTCCCCTCCTCCTTCCCCCTAGTCCCTTTCCTCTGCTGGTCTACCTTCTACTTATTTATTTATTTTTGATTGGCACCATATATATATTTCACTGTGGTACATTTACACATACACATAATATAATTTCGTCAAATTTATTATGCATTTCTTCCCCTTTCCTGTCCACTTTCCCTCCCCCTAAATCTCCTTCTTCTGCTTCACTGATATCCACTCTGTCTTTATGATATCTTCTCCCCCTTTTTATTCTCTTACTTTGTTCTAGCTTCTGTATATGAAATCAAACAATATTCACATGAATCTCTGAGTCTGGCTTATTTCACTTCACATGATGTTCTCCACTTCCATCCATTTGCTGGCAAATGCCATGATTTTATTCTTTTTTATGGCTGAGTAAAATTCATTTGTGTATATACATATATATCACACTTTCTTTATCCATGCATCTGTTGACAAGTACCTCAGTTATTGCTTTATGAATGTTGATCTTGTATCCTGCTACTTTGCTGAATTCATCAGCTCTAGAAGGCTTCTGGTAGAATCTTTGGGGTCTATTTTTTGTTTGTCTTCAGCAAACAGATAATTTGACTTATTATTTTTTTTTTTCTCTTTGTAACCCTTTAATTCCTTCTCTTGCCCCATTGCTTCTGGCTAGAGTTTCAAGGACTAGCCGGGTATAGTGGAGCACGCCTGTAATCACAGCAGCTCAGGAGGCGGAGGCAGGAGGATTGTGAATTCAAAGCCAGCCTCAGCAACTTATGAGACCCTAAGCAACTTAGGGAGACCCTGTCTCTAAATAAAAATTTTTAAAAAGGGCTGGGGATGTGGCTCAAGGCTTAAGCATCCTTGGTACCACAAAAAAAAAAAAAAAAAAAATTGTTTTTTCGAGGACTATATTGAATAGGAGCGATGAGAGTGGACATCCTTATTTGGTTCCTGATTTTAGAGGAAATGGTTTCAGTTTTTCTCTATTCAGTATGATGTCACCTTTTGGATTTGCCTTTATAATGTTGAGGTTAGTTTCTTCTATAGGAATAGAAGCTAACTAGTTTCTTTGGTGTTTTTAACATGAATGGGTACTAGATTTTATTAAGGGCCTTTTCCTGCATCTCTTGAGATGATCATATGGTTTTTGTTCTTAATTCTATTTATGTAGTGAATTACATTTATTGATGTGTTTATGTGGAACCAACATTGAACCATGGAATGAAAGCCACACTTAATCATAGTGAACCCAAGTCCTTGTCCAAGTATAAGTAGCAGTGGAGCAGTGGCTCAGGCAGACTGGAACATGGGCAGTGAGCACAGGCCACAGCATGTGGAGCCCATCATGCTGGTGCGGGCCAGAGGCACAGGGAGCTTAGGCCAAGGCAAGCCAGGGTGTGCCAACCTGTCCTGTTAGCCCAGGCCCACTGTGGATGCCCGCTCCACAGAGCACCACAGCCCCACACCCCTAAGCATACCATCTACTGACCTCAACCTCCCATTTCCCAATGAGTAGAGGAAAAATGGAAGTGGGGGAAGATCCAAATGGAAATTTCAAGAAAGATACTCAAGGGCTCCCCAATAATGTTGATACTTTCCCAAATCTAATTAGCATAAATTTGAACCAACATTGACCCAAGAGCTATATAAACCCCTAGACTAGTACACACAAGTGGCAACCCCTATCAGGTTCCTTCTTACCTTGTAAGAGTTCTGTCCCTTTACTTCCATTTCCATAAATTCTACTCCTTTACACTCACTCTTCCTCATCTGTGTATTTCATTCTTAAAATTTATGAGACAATAATCCAGCAGAACAAATGGGCAGTAAGCTGCTGGAGGGTGCTACAACACTGGAGCACATAGCTCACCATTACAAGCTGCAACATGCCCCTCAATAGTAGTGGAGAAGAATCAACTTTGCTGGCTACAACCCTCAGAGCTGATGCTGGCAGGCATCCCCGCCTTGATTAGCTGCTAACACTAAAATGGGCTTTCTCAGTTGCAGAGACCTGCAACTTATACAGGCACCACCTGCCGGAAGAAGTGGAGAATCTAGTTTCATCTCAGTGAACTAACTTCTTGATGTGTTTTGGAATGGAGCTTGCTAAAATTGTGTTAAGGATTTTTTCATCTGTGTTCATCAGGGATATTGATCTGTAGTTTATTTTCCTTGATGAGTCTTTGTCTGATGTTGATATCAGGGTTATCTTGACTTCTTAGAATATATTTGGGAGTCCCTCTCTTTCATTTCATGGAATAATTTGAGGAAGACTTTTAATTCTTCTTTAAAGGTCTGGTAGACTCAGCTGAGAATCCATCTGATCCAGGATATTCCTTTGTTGGAAGGCTTTTAATTGTTCTTTTAATTTCCTTGTGTGATTTCGGTCTGTTTATGTTTTCTATATCTTTGTAGCTCAATTTGGACAGGTCATATGTGTCTAGAAATTTGTCAATGTCTTCTAGATTTTCCAGTTTATTGGAGTACAAATTTTCAAAATAGTTTCTTATGCTCTGGATTTCAGAAGTGTCTGTGGTGATCTTCCTTTTCACCTCTGATTTTGTTAATTTTGGTCTTCTCTCTCATTTGATTAGTTTGACTAAGGATTTGTCAATCATCTCAAAGAACCAACTCCTTGTTGCATTGATCCTGTGTATTTTTTTTAAATCTCAATTTCATTAGTTTAGGCTCTGATCTTAATTATTTCCTGTCTTCTAATGATTTTGGTGTTAATTCATTCTTCCCTTTCTAAGGCCTCAAGATGTAGCATTAAATTATTTATTTGAGATCTTTCTACTTTTTTTTTTTAACACAGGCACTCAGTGGTATAAACTTTCCTCTTACAACTACCTTCATACTTCGCCAGAGATTTTGATATGTTGTATTTCTATTCTCATTTGTTTCCAAGAATTTCTTTATTTCTTCTCTCATTTATTCTATGATTCATTCATTTAAAAGAGTTTTTTTTCAATCTCCATGTGTTTATGTGGTTACTATTATTTTTCTTGCTGTCAATTTTTAGTTTTATTTCATTATGATAGGATACATTGGATTTTTATCATTTTTTTGGTATTTACTGCAATTTACATTGTGACCTAGATTATGGTCTATTTCAGAAAAGTTTCATGAGCTGCTGAGAAGAAAGTGAATTTAGCTAGTTTTTTTTTTTGTTTGTTTGTGTGTGTGTGTGTGTGAGAAAGAGAGAGAGAGAGAGAGAGAAAGAGAGAGAGAGAGAGAGGAGAGAAATGTAGTGTAGATGTCTGTTAGGTCCATTCAATTCATAATATTATTAGGTTGTATTGATTTTATGTTTGAATGATCTGTCTATTGGTGAGGGGTGTATTGAAATCACACAGTATTATTGTATTATAGTCTATCTGGGATTTAATGTCAAGAAATATTTTATTATGCAATTAGGCACACTGATATATGGGGCATAAATATTTGCTATTTTTATATCTTCTGGTTGGATTGTTTCCTTTACCAGTATGCAGTGGCTGTCTTTGTTTCTTCTGATTAATTTTTGCCTAAAATAGGCTTTGTAAGACATGCAAATAGCTACTCATATTTGTTTTTGGACTCCATTTGCATATAATATTTTTTCCATTCTTTTACCTTCAGTCTATGAGAGTATTTGCCTATGAGATGAGTCTCTTGCAAACAGCATATACTTGGATCTTATTTTTTAATACATTCTACCTACCTATCTTTTAATTGTGGATTTGAGATTCTTTACACTCAGGATTATTATGGATAGATGTTTGTTATTTCCTGCCATTTTGGTTTATTTGCTATAGTTAATTCTGTCTTGATTTTCATTTAGTTAGTTGCTCTTCTGGTAAATTTCATCTATTTTGGAACTCTGGGGTTTGTTTTTGAGTTCTTCTGTATGAAGCATATCATTAAGCTGTCGTTTTGCCTTGTAGTGCTGGCTTAGTGGTCACGAATTGTTAGTTTATCCTTATTATGGCAAATTTTTCTCCATAGATTCTGAACAGAGTTTTACCAGCTCTCATAATCTTGACTGGCAATTGTTTTCTTTTAAAGCTTGGACTATCCCATTTCAGGCCCTCCTCGATTTTAGGGTCTGAGTTGAGAAGTCAGAAGTGAGCCTTATTGGTTTGCCTCTAAATATGACCTGATGTTTTTCTCTTGACACTTTTAATATTCTTTCCCTATTTTCTATGTCAGGCATTTTAATTATAATGTGTCTTAGAGAGGCTTTTTTTGATCCTATCTATTTGGGGTTCTATATGCATCCTGTATGTAGATGTCTCTCTCATTTCTAAGGTAAGGAAAACTTTCTGCTGTTATTTCATTGAAGAGGTTCTTAATGCCCTTAACCTGTATCTCCAGTGACTCTCAAGTTTGATCTCTTGGTGTTCTTGTATATTCTGATCATGGTTGGTCTTCCTTCCTCCCTCCCTCCCTCCATCCCTCTCTCCCTCCCTCCCTCCCTCCCTCCCTTCCTTCCTTCCTTCTTCATTCTTCAAGTACTGAATATTCAAGTTCACATACCCTGTCTTCAAGGCCCAAAGTATTGTTTTCAAGGTTTGAAGTTATATTTTCTATGCAGTCTATTCTGCTGGTGATACTTTCAAGTGCATATTTTATTTGATTCATTGTGTCTTTCATTTCCAGTAGTTCTAATTAGTTTCTTTTCAGTACCTCTATTTCTTTATTGAAAAGGTCTTTTATTTCCTACATTTGCTCTATTAATTAATTGCTTAGAGCTTCTTGTAGTTCATTGTTCATCTTAATATTATGTTTTTATAATCTTTCTCTGGAATTTCACCCACTTCCATATATGTAGTTTCCTTTGTTGGGGTTTATGAATGTGGAGGGAGTACTGTTTGCTTGCTTCCCTACATTTTCAGAGGTCTGAGCATATGCATCCATTCAAATGAAATCCTCTTCCTTTTTTATATGTGTGTCATTTGGTGTGTAGATATCTTTTTTGTTCTAGGGACAGCTCTCTGTTTTTCACAAATGAGAAGATGTTCAGTAGGCTCTAAAGTCCCCCTCCAATTATTTGTATTTGGAACCTGGTTGTTGGTTTGGGGTTTTTCTCTCTCCTATTCTATGTGATAAAGTATTGCTGAGGCTCAAGGGGGGGCTACTTTGTGTGTGGAGTGAGGTTCATTGTTCCTTGGATGAGTTGTGAATGTTTCTTGGTGGGAGGATCTCTATTCTGTGAACTCAAAGTGTCCCAATCACTTCTTAGTCCCTCTTATGGAAAGAAGGAACAAGGAATAGCAATAATGTTAACAACTGATGCATAAACTTAAAATAAATGTCCAGTGTCTACTTTTATAGCTATAACACTAATTATCACTTATATAGGAATGGTGGGGTCAGCATCTAACATCAGCACTAACAATAAATAACCATGAAATAGATCAGACATTAAACAGCAGGGGTTTACTATGTTACCCACTGTATTAATACAACAACATAAATGGGGTAAGAATTATATTTACTACATAATTCAATCAGATTGTGGAATTACAGTTCTTTAAGTGAAGAGAAAATACAATAGGAAGGCACGAGAAAGTTTGAAATATTTAAGACATGAACAGAGGAGAAGTAAATAGGTAGCAGATGATAGCTATAAAGATGGAGGAATTAAAAAGTAAATAAAGTAATAGAATAAGGAGGAAAAGGGAACAGGAAAAACCGATTATTAGTGTGGGAAGAGAGTGAAGAAAGGTTAATAAGAGGAACAAACACCAATATAAAAACAAGCAAACAAATAAAAGATAAACAAATCAGACCCATGTCCAATTTTACCCCATCAAAGTCAAATGAAGCCTAAATAGTAACTAGATGCCTGGCGTAGTGGCACATACCTGTAATCTAGCAGCTCGGGAGGCTGAAGCAGGAGGATCATGAATTCAAAGCCAGCTTCAGCAAAAGCGAGGAGCTAAGCAACTCAACGAGACCCTGTCTCTAAAGAAAATACAAAACAGGACTGGGGATGTACCTCAGTAGTCGAGTGCCCCTGAGTTCAATCCCCGGTATCGAAAAACAAAACAAAACAAAAAACCACCACCAACAACAAAAAACAAACAAACAAGAAAAAAAAAAAAAAAAGAAAGAAAGAAAGAAAGAAAGAAAAGAAAAGAAGGATATGGGTAGAAAGCAATTAAAATGAAAGAAAAATTTTATGAATGCATGTGTAGTTTTGAAACTATTCCCACCATGAGAACACATACATACATGCAATCATATAGAATGGAGAAAAGTTGAAGAAAAAAAAAAGTAAAATAAAATAATAATAAAAAGTAAAAAGAAAAGTAATTTGGGAGGGGTGGTGGTACCAGGGATTGAACTCGGGGCACTTGACCACTGAGCCACACCCCCAGTGCTATTTTGTATTTTCTTTAGAGACAGGGTCTCACTGAGTTACTTAGCTCCTAGCTTTTGCCGAGACTGGCTTTGAATTCATGATCCTCCTGCCTCAGCCTCCTGAGCTGCTGGGATTACAGGCATGTGCCACCATGCCTGACAGAAAATTAAAAATTTTTAAAAAGAGGAAAAAGGGAGGATTGGGAAAAATCTTCATGATAAGAAATAAAGGGCTTATTTTCACTGAGCTGGTCAAAACTGTTGGCAAGGATGGACGTTCATTGATTATGCTGTTGTACCATTTATTGTATTTACTTTTGGGTTCTGTAACACTTGGGTCAAGCGCTGGCGGTTGTGAAGTCCCACATCTCTGTTTCTTACCAAGCTGCCAATCATTGTGGCCAGGAGTCAAAGCTGATTGTAATAGCGCTCAGTTTCCCATCTTCCGGTATAGGATGCGATAGACTGGGGAGTCTTGATGAGTAGTGTAATCCTATAGTAGGGCTCACATAGAGTTCAAAATTGGAAGTTCCAATAGCTGGGGTGTGGTCTTATCTGGCTTTTGAAACTCTGTCAGTGGGTATCTGAGATTTGCTCCACACCCCCCTGTTCCTTGGGAGATGCCAATCTCTGCTGGATGTCTGGATCTCGGGGATCTCCAGAAAACTTCACTATGAGGGTGAGGAGTCTAAACTTTGACAGACTACACGTATTCTATTTCTGTGGTTATGAATCACCCAGGGTCAGACCTGGAGTACAGACACACCTGTCTGATCAGTTTCTGGCATCTTCCCAGATGCTCCTATTCGATGTCAGTACCAAACAGGACTTCTCTTCTTGGTGTCCTCAGCCTGTCTTGCCCTAACCAGTCCTCTCTGTGCCTATTTCAGTCACTCTGTGCCTATTTCAGTCCATGCACACCCAGAATCCCATAATTCTGTCCCATCTGGCAGATGGGTCAGACTGGCAACCTCCTTTATGAATTCCCAATCTCCAGCCTTTGATTGCTACTGCACAGACACTCAGAAAATGGTCCCTTCCACTGTGAGAACTCTGGTTCTGCTTGGACTCTGCTGATCAGTCAAGAGATTTTAACTGCTTTTCACTCAACCTCTTCCCCCACTGTCTCTGGGTTAAAATCGGTCTCCCTCTCTACTCCACAGGTTGCCCCAAGCCATTTTTTTTTTTTTTTTCCCACTGTGATTTCCTCTTTTTCTGCCTGTGCTCACCCTCCCTCTACAGTGAGCTGGGGATGTTGACATCAGCCATGCTGGTGCATCTCTCAGGTATTTTTCTTATATTATGTACAAAGTGTCCAACTTTCTATGTCTGTGATAATTTGACTGTCCAATATTGAATGCCAGTGAATTCCCTTAGTCATCCACTCCACTGAGAAGTCTTCCTCCTACTTTTTAAATATTGGACTGAACAACTGTTACAAAGTGACCCTTCCCCAAGCATCTTCATAAGTATGTTTTTAATTATATGCAGGATAGTTATATTATATTAGGAAGAAACATGACCTTCTTTTTGTCTTTATTTGGAGATTAAGTATGGATTAAGGAGAGGTTTATGGGTGCCAAGTCGACAGAGGTATACTTGATGGTTAATTTTATGTGTCAATTTAAAGGGGTCAAGAGGCACCAGATTAAACGTCGTTTCTGTGTATTTCTGTGTATTTCTGTGAGGGTGCTTCTGGATGACAGTAGCAGGTATTAGTGGGCTCAGTAAAGCAGACTCCCTTCCATAAGGTGTTGGCTATGGTCCAATCTGTAGCGAGCTCACTGCTGGAGCAGGACATCTCAGATCATCTCGTGCTTACTGGGATTTACCTAATTGGTTCTCCTTGTTCTCTGGCCTTCAGGCATGGATAAATTGTACCACCAGCTTTCCTGGGTTTTCGGCTGGCAGACCACAGATCACAGAACTCCTTAGCCTCCATAACCCTGTGAGCCAGTTCTCTGTAATAAGTCTCATTATCTCCCTCCTCCCACCTCCGTCCCAATAGAAGGGGGGATTGAAGCCAGGAGCATTTTATCACTGTACTACATCCTCAGTCATTTTATGCTTTTTTTTTTTTTTTTTTTTTTTTTTTTTTATTTCAAGAGAAGTTCTCACTAAGTTTCAGAAACTGACCTCCAACTTGTGATTCTGCTTGCCTCAGCCCTGAGTCACTGGGATTGTAGGTTCACGCCGTTGTGCCTGCCTGTATCTCTTTAAATATTTGCAGGTTCTGTTTCTCTGGAATACACTTACTAATGCATCTCAGCTTGTGGCGTTCTCTATTTTGCCCATTAAAACAGGTGCATATCTCGCTTTAATTTGCGTTCCCTAATGACACATGATATGGAGCATATTTTTGGATGTTTTTGCCATCATTTATCTTCTTTAATAAAGTGTCTATTAAGGCCTATGGCCTGTTTTTAAAATATTTTTCCCTTAAAGTTGAGCTTTAAGAGTTCTTTGTGAGTCTGGTGCACCCTCTAGTTCCAGCAACTTGGCTGAGGCAGGAGGAGAGCAAGTTCAAGGCCATTCTCAGCAACTTAGTAAGACCCTGTCTCAACATAAAAATCAAAAAGGGCTGGGGATGTACCTCAGTGGGAGAGCACATGGTTTCAATCTCCAGTAAAATAACAACTCACACACATACAAAGAAGAAAAGAAAAGAAAGTCCAGCTAGTCAAATCTTCCTTTCATGGATTTGCCATTGGTTTTGTATCTAAAAGTCATTGACAAACCCAAGGTCATCTACAGTTTTTGCTGTGTTACCTTGTAGGCATTTCACAGTTTTGTGTATTACATTTAGGCCTGTGATCCACCTCGAGTTAGTTTTTGTGAAGGGCATAAGACTTGTGTCTAAATTCTCTCTCTTCTTAAAAAGATAAGCCTTCACCACTGTATTACCTGTGCTCCTGTGTCAAAGATAATTTGACTACAGTTATGTAATCTGTTTATGGGCTCTCTTCTGTTTTACTGGCCTGTCTGTTCATTCACCAGTACATCCTGTTTTGATTCCTATATTTTTATAGTATGTCTTGAACCCAGATAGTTTCAGTCCTCCACCTTTGTTCTTGCCCTTCACTTTTTGTGTGGTTTTCCTGGGGCTTTTGCCTCTCCAAATACACTTTAAAATCAGTTTGTCCATATCCATGCAACAACTCGCTTCAATTTTGATTGTAATTGTGTTGAATCTATAGATCAAGTTAGAAAGAACTGACCGGTGGATCATTCTGAACATGAACATGGAATATCTCTTCATTAAGTGTGTCACAGATTATTTTTCATCTGAGTTTCATTGTGTTTTAAATAGATCTTGAATATATTGTTAGATTTATACCTAAGTATTTCATTTTAGAGGATGCTAATGGTATTGGGTGTTTTTAAAATTTCAAACATTCCTTTTTTTTATTGCTGGCTTATAGGAAAGTGATTGGTGTTTAAATTTTTAATCTTGAATTCTGAAACTTTGCTATCATTGCTTATGAGTTCCAGGAATTTTAAAAATCAATTATCTTGAATTTTCTACTTAGACAATCATATTATCTGTGAACAAAGTTCTAATTCTTTCTTCCCAATCTGTACACATTTAAATTCTTTTTTGTTTGTTTCATTGCATTTGCTAGAATGTCTATTATGATGGTGGCAAGCAGTAGTGAGAAGGGACACCTTTGCCGTGTTCTTGAACTTGGTGGAAAAAAATTCACATTTCTCACCATGAAGTATCATGCTATGTGTAAGTCTTTTGTAGGTATTCTTTATCATGTTGAGAAATTTCCTTTTTATTCCTAGTTTACTGAGAGGTTTTTTTTTTTTTTTTAATTATGAATGGGTTGGATTTTGTCCAATGTTCTTTTTGCATGTACTGAGATGATCCTATGATTTTTCTTCTTTAGTCTGATGATACTGTGGATTACATTAATTGATTTTCAAATGTTGAACCAGGCTTGCATAGCTGGTTGTGATCAATACCTCTTTTTATACACTGTTAGATTTGATTTGCTAACATTTTGGTAATGATTTTTGCATTTGTGTTCTTGAGAAATATTGTTTCATAATTTTCTTTCTCTTGAAGTGCCTTTGGTTTTGGTATCAGGTAATGCAGGCTTGCCCATAGAATGAGTTTGGAACTAATCTCTGCTTCTATTTTTGAAAGAGATTATAGAGAATTGGCATTATTTCTTCCTTAGCAACTGATGGGATTCACTAGTAAACCAATCTTGGCAAGGTCATTTCTGTTCGGGATGGTTATTAACTAATCAATTTAATTTCTGTAATAATATAGACCTATGAAGATTGTCTGTTTCTGGGCTGGGGCTGTAGCTCAGTGGTAAAGCAGTTGTCTCAAATACATGAGGCACTGGGTTCAATCCTCAGCACCACATAAAAATAAATACATTAAAAAAAGATATTGTGTCCATTTACAACTAAAAAGCTTTAAAAAATTGTCTATTTCTGCTTGTGTGACTTTTAGCAGATTGTGTCTTTCAAGAATTGCTCCATTTCATCTAGGTTATCAAATTGGTGAGCATAGTGTTATTCGTAATATTCCTTGATTATGTGCTTTTAATGTCCTGCTTTCTGTAATAATGTTCCTTCTTTCATTTCAGTTTTTAATATTTTGTACACTCTCTCTTTTTTCTTAGTTAGCCTGGCTAGAGGCTTATTGATTTCATTGATCTTTTCAAAGAGCCAGCTTGTTTTTTATGCCATTGGCTTTTCTCTATTATTTTATCATTTTCTTTTCTCCCTATCTCTTTTCCTGTTTTCTTCCCTCACCCCCTAGCACAGGGGCTCAAACCCAAGACTTGGTGCATTTTGGACAAGCGCTCTACCACTGACCACATCCCCAGCTCTGTTTTCCCTATCTTTGATTTCTACTCTAATTTTTATTATTTCTTTTCTTCTGTTTCCTTTGGATTTTATTTACTATTCGTTTTCTAGTTTCTAACGTGGAAGCATCAATGATTGACTTTTAGATTTTTCTTCTGTTCTAATATCAGTATTCTGTTTTATAACTTCTTCTGTAAGCATGACTTTGCTTCTTGCAAATTTAATACCAGGTATTAAACTCAGGGGCGCTCAACCACTGAGCCACATCCCCAGCCCTATATTGTATTTTATTTAGAGACAGGGTCTCATTAAGTTCTTAGTGCCTCCCCATTGCTGAGGCTGGCTTTAAACTCATGATCCTCCTGCTTCAGCCTCCCGAGCTGCTGGGATTATAGGCATGCATCATTGTGCCAGGTTTCTCACAATTTTGGGTAAGTGTATTTTTGTATATGAAAACAATTTTTAGGTTGGGTGCCATGGTGTATGCCTATATTCCCAGCAGCTTGGGAGGCTAAAACAGGAAGATTGCAATTCAAGGTCAGCCTCAGCAATTTAGGGAGGCCCTAAGCAAGTCAGTAAGACCCTGTCTCAGAACAAACAAAACAAATAAAAAGGATTGGCTATGTAGCTCAGTGATAAAGTACCCCTGGGTTAAATGTCCAGTACAAAAAAATATATATTATATATGTTTTATATATAATATATTGTTGCCGCCCACAGCAATAACCCGCAGTAATTTATCGGAGGTGGACTGGAACTGAACTACTTCTATTATCTTTATCTGGGCTACTTCCTTGCTTACTTGCTTCTTCACTAGTTTGTAGAGGAAGAGAGACTTTGCTTGGAGAAAGAGAGACTTTGCTTAATTTTAGAGATACTACTCTTTCAGAGAGGCTACGCTTATCAAAGGTCTACTGCTTCTTCTTAGAGGTGCATCCTGCATCCTGTGTCCTAAAGATGCGTGCTAGAGGTGCGTGCTATCAGAGGTGCTTTCTATCAGAGGTGCTTCTTAGTGGTGAGTCCTGTGACCTGCAATCTTCATTCTGCGATATGCGACCTAGAGGTGTCTGCTTAGTCCTGTGTTCTGCGATCTGCGATCTATCAGAGTTGCTTCCTATAGGTGCGTGTCTTATATACCTAAGGCAGCCAATCAGCTTAGGATTAAGTAGCACGGTTGGAGCATGCGCCATGGTACCAATCAAGAAAGAATGAGAAATATCTGTTGACCACTAGCACAAAGGAGACGTTAACTAATCAGGCAAAAGTAGATCACGCAGTGTTAACACTAATTATGCACCACCTCTTGGCTCAACGCCAGCCACCATCCTAGGGCTCTCTGCAATATATTATATATATATATATATATAATTTTAAGCAGAACATGGTGGTGCGCACCTGTAATCCCAGCTACTCAGGAAGCTGAGGCAGGAGAATAGTGAGTTCAAGGCCAATCTTTGCAAATTAGACCCTCTCTCAAAAACAAAGGACTGGGGATATAGTTCAGCGGTAAAGTACCCCTGGGTTGCATTCAACTCACAGTACTGGAAAAATTTTTTTTTTAAATTTCTCTTGAGATTTATTTTTTTTTTGACCCTTGTGATGTTTAGAAGTATATTGCTCATTCCCTAAGTACTATGATATTTATCTTTCTGCTACCACTTTCTAGTTTAATTTCATTGTGTTCTGAGAGCAGCCTTGTAAGATTTCCAGTTTTAAAGCTTGTGGGGATGTGTTTTATGGCCCAGAATGAGGTCTATCTTGGTTAATGTCCCACGTGAGACTGAGAAGAATGTGCATTTTGTTGTTGTTGGATGAAGTTATCTGTAGATGTCAATTATTTCCGGTTGATTGATGTGGTTGTTAAGCTCAACTGTGTCCTGATTTTCTGCTGTTGAATCTATCCATTTCTGACAGAGAAGTGTTGAAGTCTCTGATTATATTAGATTCTTCTATTTCTCCTCACAGTTCTATCAGTTTTTGCCTCACGTATTTTGATATTCTCTGTTAGGGGCCTACACATTAAGGATAGTTATGCTTTCTTGGAGTATTAATTCTTTTATCATATGTAATTCCCCTTTTTATCCCTGATAACTTTCCTTGCTCTGAAGTTTTTGCTATCTGAAATTGATATAGCTCTTCTTGCTTTCTTTCAATTCATGTTAACATGGTGTATCTTTCTCTATCCATTTACTTTTAAGCATATATATCTTTGTAGATAAACTGGGTTTCTTGGAAACAACATAAATTTGAACTTTTTTATTTTGTAGTTGTAGATGGAGAAAATGCCTTTATTTTATTTATTTATTTTTATGTGGTGCTAAGGATCAAACCCAGTGCCTCACATTTGACTTGCTAGGCAAGCACTCTGCTACTGAGCCCCAACCCCAGCGTTGGGGACCTTGTTTTTTGATATATTCTGATAATCTCTGTGTTTTAACTGGTTTATTTAGAACATGGATGTTCAAAGTTTTACTGATATAGTTATATATTTTTTTAATTAAGAATCATAAATTTACATAGGGCAATGTTGTTTGATTCATTCTGTTATTTTTTTCCTTCCCCCCACTCCTCCCACCCCTCTTTTCCCTCTATACAGTCCTTCCTTCCTCCATTCTTACCACCCTCCTTATCCCTAACCCTAAACCTAACCCTAACCCTAATGCTAACCCCTCCTACACCCCATTATATGTCCTCATCTGCTTATCAGTGAGATCATTCGTCCTTTAGTTTTTTGAGATTGGCTTATCTCACTTAACATGATATCCTCCAATTTCATCCATTTGCCTGCAAATGCCATCATTTTATCATTCTTCATGGCAGAGTAATATTCCATTGTATATATATATGCCACAGTTTCCTTATCCATTCATCAACTGAAGGGCATCTAGGTTGGTTCCACAATCTGGCTATGGTGAATTGAGCAGCTATGAACATTGATGTGGCTGTATCTCTGTAGTATGCTGATTTTAAGTCCTTTGGGTATAGGCCAAGGAGTGGGATAGCTGGGTCAAATGGTGGTTCCATTCCAAGCTTTCTGAGGAATCTCCACACTGCTTTCCAGAGTGGCTGCACTAATTTGCAGCCCCACCTTACTGATATAGTTATATTAATATCCATCCTATTTATTACTGTTTCCTCTGTATGCCCTTGTTCATCCTATTTTTGTCTCCTGTTCTTTTTCTGCCTTTTGTGATTTTAATTGAGTCTTTTACATTATTTCATTTTATTTCCTTCCTTAGCATATGTTTTAGCTTTTCTCATGTATACTTTTTTGCTTGGTCATCCTGGGGTTTACAATATACATTTAAAAGTAAAACTAATCCCACTGCACTTTCAAATAATGCTAAAGTGATTCATAGATGGTGCAAGTATCTTACAACAAATAATCCTGATTCCTCCTTTTTGTCCCTCATAGCATTATTGTCATTGATTTCCCATATCCATAAGCAAACATAAATAAAATAACAATGTATTTATGTTGCTATTATTATTTTGAACAAATTGTCATCTAGGTCAATTAAAAACAAGAAATATAAACATTTTTATTTACTTTTTTCAGTCTTTTAAAAAATTGTTTTCATTTGTCTTTTTGAGTTAGACATGACAGTAGAATGTGTTTTGACATCTATTACGTGGAGTGTAACTTCCCACTTTTTGTGGTTATACATGACGTAAAATCACACTAGTAAACATTTTTATTTCATCTTTACTTAGGCTCGTGCCTGAGAGAGGGCCTTGAGGCAAGGGTCCGAGATTTCTGTTTACTGGGGAAAGTTTGGCCCATGAGATCCAGAGTCAAGAAGAAAGAGGAGAGAGAATAGTGTAGCTAAGGTAGCTGGATTTAACCACGAGGAATACAGGACATCCAGTTAAATTTGAATTTCAGATCAATGGAATAAATCTCTTCACCAAAGTCTATCCTATGGAATATATTTTATATGATAACCCTATAGCTACCTCAGCTGTCCAAGGAAGGACCATCTGGTCTCTTTGGCCCTCAAGAAGTAACTGGTAAGTTAACCTAAAATTCATATATATATATGAATATGTATATATACACATTTTTTTTTTACAGTACCAAGGATTGAAGTCAGACCTTATACATGTTAGGAAAGCACTGTACCCCTGAACTACACCTCCAGGCTTTTACATTTTTATTTTGTGACGGGATATCACTAAGTTCCCCAGGTGGGTCTCAAACTTGAGATCCTCCTGCCTCATCCTCCGAGCAGCTGGGATTACAGGTGTGTGCCACTGAGCCCAGCAAGTTTCTATATATTTAGGAATGGGAGGAAAATTAACCTTCAAAACTAAAGGAACTGGGGAGCCCAGAAGCTTCCACATAAATTTTCCCCCTAATTACTTCTTGGTCCTCAGGGTAGGAGACCACTGAGCCTCCTGTTTCTGTAGGATGCCTGCTGCTTAAGACCTGGCTTCAGGGTGAACAATACTGCAGGTAGGCAAAGTAGCAGCCAGAAAGTGGAAGAACAAACACAGTACTCAGAACAGGAAAGCTGCTGGCAGAAAAGAAGGGCTAGGGCTGGAGATATAGCTCAGTTGGTAGAGTGCTTGCCTCAAGCACATGGCCCTGGGTTCAATCCCCAGCACTGCAAAAAAAAAAGAAGAAAAAAAAAAATATATCGCGGGCTCCAGTCAGAGCATATAGCTGCTATAGCTGGAACTTTAAAACATGTTTTTTAAGTTTAAAAATACAGCAGATATATTGAAAAAAAAAAAGTATGGCAAATATTGAGAAGTGAATGGGTCAAGAAGGACAAGTGAAAAAAACCTCTCAAAACAGCAAAAATTTACAGCCAGAAACAGTCAGAATAAATATAAGAGGACCAGAAAGATAGATCCATAAGTTACAATATATAAGTAAATAGGAATTTCATGGAAAAAAGCTATAAGAGGGAAGACAATATTTAAACAAATAGGTGAAGAAAGAGAAGAGTCAAGAAAGACTTTTTTCCCAACAGAGCCAAGAAAAACTTTTACTTTCCAATAGAAAGGATTCTTTGAGTTCCAAGGAAATAGGCACCCAAAAAGGAACACAGCAGAGATTGCAGTACATGTTCTAATTCTGAAGATATTGATAAAACTCCACAGTCCTCTGAAAAGGAAGAAAAATAATCAGACTGCTTTAGATGCTATCTGCAACTCTGAAATCAGAAAACATGATAATATCTACCGAAAACGGTCAGTGTGGTTTATTTTATTTTATTTTTTATTGTAAACAAATGGGACACACGTTGTTTCTCTGCTTGCACATGGCATAAAGGCACACCATTTGCGCAATCATAAATCCACATAGAGCAATGTCGTTTGATTCATTCTGCCATTCTTTCCAATCCCCCCATCCCTCCCACCCCTCTTTTCCCTCTATACAGTGCTTCCTTCCTCCATACTTGCCCCCCTCCCTAACCCTAACTCTAACCCTAACACTAACCCTTCCCTCCCCCATTATGAGTCATCATCCACTTATTAGCGATATCATTCGTCCTTTGGCTTTTTGAGATTGGCTTATCTCACTTAGCATGATATTCTCCAATTTCATCCATTTGCCTGCAAATGCCATAATTTTATCATTCTTTATGGCTGAGTAATATTCCATTGTGTGTATATATATATATATATATATATATATATACACACCACAGTTTCATTATCCATTCATCAATTGAAGGACATCTAGGTTGGTTCCACAGTCTGGCTATTGTGAATTGAGCAGCTATGAACATTGATGTGGCTGTATCTCTGTACTATGCTGATTTTAAGTCCTTTGGGTATAGGCCAAGGCGTGGGATAGCTGGGTCAAATGGTGGTTCCATTCCAAGTTTTCTAAGGAATCGCCACACTGCTTTCCAGAGTGGCTGCACTAATTTGCAGCCCCACCAGCAATGTATGAGTGTATCTTTCTCCCCACATCCTCGCCAACACCTGTTGTTGCTTGTATTCTTGATAATCGCCATTCTAATTGGGGTGAGATGGAATCTTAGGGTGGTTTTGATTTGCATTTCTCTTATTACTAGAGATGTTGAACATTTTTCCATATGTTTGTTGATTGCTTGTAGATCTTCTTCTGTGAAGTGTCTGTTCATTTCCTTAGCCCATATGTCGACTGGATTATTTGTATTCTTGGAGTAGAGTTTTTTGAGTTCTTTATAGATTCTGGAGATTAGCGCTCTATCTGAAGTATGATTGGCAAAGATATTCTCCCACTCTGTAGGCTCTTTCTTCACATTGCTGATAGTTTCCTTTGCTGAGAGAAAGCTTTTTAGTTTGAATCTATCCCAGTTATTGATTCTTGCTTTTATTTCTTGTGCTATGGGAGTCCTGTTAAGGAAGTCTGGTCCTAAGCCGACATGTTGAAGATCTGGACCTACTTTTTCTTCTATAATCTGCAGGGTCGCTGGTCTTATTCCGAGGTCCTTAATCCATTTTGAGTTTAGTTTTGTGCATGGTGAGAGATATGGGTTTAGTTTCATTCTGTTGCATATGGATTTCCAATTCTCCCAGCACCATTTGTTGAAGAGGCTATCTTTTCTCCATTGCATATTTTTGGCCCCTTTGTCTAGTATGAGAAAATTGTATTTATTTGGGTTTGTGTCCGTGTCCTCTATTCTGTACCATTGATCTACCTTTCTATTTTGGTACCAATACCATGCCGTTTTTGTTACTATTGCTTTGTAGTATAGTTGAAGATCTGGTATTGCGATACCCCCTGTTTCACTCTTCCTGCTAAGGATTGCTTTAGCTATTCTGGGTTTCTTATTCTTCCAGATGAATTTCATGATTGCTTGCTCTATTTCTGTAAGGTACGTCATTGGGATTTTAATTGGAATTGCATTGACTTTGTATAGCATTTTAGGTAGTATGGCCATTTTGACAATATTAATTCTTCCTATCCAAGAACATGGAAGATCTTTCCATCTTCTAAGGTGTCCTTTAATTTCTTTCTTTAGTGTTCTGTAGTTCTCATTGTAGAGGTCTTTCACCTCTTTTGTGAGATTGATTCCCAAGTATTTTATTTTTTTCAAGGCTATTGTGAATGGGGTAGTTTTCCTAATTTCTCTTTCTGAAGATTCATCACTTATGTATAAAAATGCGTTGGATTTATGAGCATTGATCTTGTAACCTGCTACTTTACTGAATTCACTTATGAGTTCTAAGAGTTTTCTGGTGGAATTTCCAGGTTCCTCTAAATATATAATCATGTCATCAGCGAACAGGGATAGTTTGAGTTCTTCTTTTCCAATTCGTATCCCTTTAATTTCTTTGGTTTGTCTAATTGCTCTGGCTAGAGTCTCAAGAACGATGTTGAATAGAAGTGGTGAAAGAGGGCATCCCTGCCTTGTTCCAGTTTTTAGGGGAAATGGTTCTAGTTTTTCACCATTTAGAATGATATTAGCTATGGGCTTAGCATAAATGGCCTTTACAATGTTAAGGAATGTTCCCACTATCCCTATTTTTTCTAGTGTTTTGAGCATGAAGGGGTGCTGTATTTTATCAAATGCTTTTTCTGCATCTATTGAAATAATCATGTGATTCTTGACTTTAAGTCTATTGATATGGTGAATTACGTTTATTGATTTCCTGATGTTGAACCAACCTTGCATCCCTGGGATGAAACCCACTTGATCATGGTGCACTATCTTTTTAATATGTTTTTGTATGCGATTTGCTAAAATTTTGTTGAGAATTTTTGCGTCGATGTTCATTAAGGATATTGGTCTGAAATTTTCTTTCCTTGATGAGTCTCTGTCTGGTTTAGGTATCAGGGTGATATTGGCTTCATAGAATGAGTTTGGGAGGGTTCCCTCCTCTTCTATTTTATGGAATACTTTGAGAAGTATTGGAATGAGCTCTTCTTTACAGGTTTTGTAGAACTCAGCTGAGAACCCATCTGGTCCCGGACTTTTCTTTGTTGGTAAGCTTTTGATGACTTCTTCTCTTTCAGTACTTGAAATTGGTCTATTTAAATTGTTTATGTCCTCCTCATTCAGTTTAGGCAATTCATATGTCTCTAGAAACCTGTTGATGTCTTCGAAATTTTCTATTTTGTTGGAGTATAGATTTTCAAAATAGCTTCTAATTATGTTTTGTATTTCAATCCTGTCTGTTGTGATATTTCCTTGTTCATTCCGAATTTTAGTGATTTGGGTTTTCTCTCGTCTTCTCTTTGTTAGTGTGGCTAAAGGTTTATCAATTTTGTTTATTTTTTCGAAGAACCAGCTATTTATTTTGTCAATTTTTTGTATTGCTTCTTTTGTTTCAATTTCATTGATTTCAGCTCTGAATTTAACTATTTCCTGTCTTCTACTACTTTTGGTGCTGGTCTGTTCTTCTTTTTCTAGGGCTTTGAGCTGTAGTGTTAGGTCGTTTATTTGTTGAGTTTTACTTCTTTTATTAAATGCGCTCCATGAAATAAATTTCCCTCTGAGTACTGCTTTCATAGTGTCCCAGAGATTTTGATATGATGTTTCTTTGTTCTCATTACCTCTAAGAATTTTTTAATTTCCTTCCTAATATCTTCTGTTATCCATTCATCATATAATAGCATATTGTTTAATCTCCAGATGTTGGAATAGTTTCTGTGTTTTACTCTTTCATTTATTTCTAATTTCAATCCATTATGATCTGATAGAATACAAGGTAGTGTCTCTATCTTCTTGTATTTGCTAACATTAGCTTTGTGGCATAATATATGGTGTATTTTAGAGAAGGATCCATGTGCTGCTGAGAAGAAAGTGTATTCGCTCTTGGTTGGATGGTATATTCTATAAATGTCCGTTAAGTCTAAATTATTGATTGTGTTATTGAGATCTATGGTTTCTTTGTTCAATTTTTGTCTGGAAGATCTGTCCAGTGGTGAGAGAGGCGTGTTAAAATCACCTAGTATTATTGTGTTATGGTCTATTTGGTTTCTGAAATTGAGAAGGATTTGTTTGACATACATGGATGAGCCACTGTTTGGGGCATAGATGTTTATGATTGTTATATCTTGCTGATTTATGCTTCCCTTAAGCAGTATGAAATGACCTTCTTTATCCCTTCTGACTAACTTTGGCTTGAAGTCCACATTATCTGAAATGAGGATGGATACTCCAGCTTTTTTGCTGAGTCCATGTGCATGGTATGTTTTTCCCCATCCTTTCACTTTTAGTCTATGGGTATCTTTTTCTATGAGGTGAGTCTCTTGTAGGCAGCAAATTGTTGGATCTTTCTTTTTAATCCAGTCTGCCAGTCTATGTCTTTTGATTGATGAATTCAGGCCATTAACATTCAGGGTTATTATTGAGATATGATTTGGTTTCCCAGTCATTTGGTTCATTTTTAAAATTTTATTTATTTATTTATTTGACACAACTTGGTTCCTCCTTTATTTGACAATTCCTTTAGGGTAATTCCTCCCTTTGCTGATTTGCTTCTTTGTTTTTCATCTGTTCCTCATGGAATATTTTGCTGAGAATGTTCTGTAATACTGGCTTTCTTTTTGTAAATTCTTTTAGCTTTTGTTTATCATGGAAGGATTTTATTTCATCGTCAAATTTGAAGGTAAGTTTTGCTGGGTATAAGATTCTTGGTTGGCATCCATTTTCTTTCAGGGCTTGAAAAATGTTGTTCCAGGCCCTTCTAGCTTTTAGGGTCTGGATTGAAAAATCTGCTGATATCCGTATTGGTTTCCCCCTGAATATAATTTGGTTCTTTTCTCTCACAGCCTTTAAAATTCTGTCCTTATTTTGTATGTTAGGTATTTTCATTATAATGTGCCTTGGTGTGGGTCTATTGTAATTTTGTGTATTTGGAGTCCTATAAGCCTCTTGAACTTGATTTTCCATTTCATTCTTCAGATTTGGGAAATTTTCTGATATTATTTCATTGAATAGATTGTTCATTCCTTTGGTTTGTTTCTCTAAGCCTTCCTCAATCCCAGTAATTCTTAAATTTGGCCTTTTCATGATATCCCATAGTTCTTGTAGAATCTGTTCATGATTTCTTACCATCTTCTCTGTTCAACTTTGTTTTCAAGGTTAAATATTTTGTCTTTAATGTCTGAGGTTCTGTCTTCCAGGTGTTCTGTCCTACTGGATATGCTTTCTATGGAGTTCTTAATTTGGTTTATTGTTTCCTTCATGTCAAGGATTTCTGTTTGTTTTTTTTTTTCAATATCTCTAACTCTTTATTGAAATGATCTTTTGCTTCCTATATTTGCTCTTTTAACTGTCGATTGGTGCGATCATTCAATACCTGCATTTGCTCTTTCATCTCATCATTCAGTGCGTGCATTTGCTCTTTCATCTCATCGTTTGCTTCCCTAATCATTTTAATTATGTACATTCTGAACTCCTTTTCTGTCATTTCTTCTGCCATGCTGTCATTGGGTTTTATTGATGTAACATCTAGATTTGTTTGCAGCATTTTCTTTCCTTGTTTTCTCATATTGTTCAGGTATCAGTGGACCGCTGAGATATTGCAGATTTCCTCTATTGACTTACAGTGTCCCTGAAGATTTCTATATATATCCCCTCTTAGCCTTCAGTAGGCTGAAGTCTTGGAGGAAGTTGATAGTGCAGTGCTCCACAAGGAAGCTGCCTCTCTAGGAGTGGTGGCCTTCAGGTGGGGTATATTCCCTGGTAGTGGGCAGAGGTGCTTCCACTTGTTGACCAATGGTCATCCAAAGGGGACCTAGGCTACGGGCTGACGCAAGGCCTGTTTGGGCCTGTGTCTCTGGTTTTACCGTCCTTGTGGGGAAACCTCACCTGGCAGGGAAGACTCACCCGGTGGGGAGGTCTCGCTGCTCAGTTCCCCTCCTAGAGGATCCCCTCAATTTACAGCTACCACCTGGGCTGGGCTGCCTTCCTCTGCAAAGTTCCCAGGGGCCCGGCCCTACCTCCTGGGCATGGGTGCCTCACCCTTCACAGACGAGTCTCCTTAGGCTGCCTCTCCTCAGAGAATCTGCCCGCAGTCCTGGAACCTTCGCTCCGCCCCTAAGCCTGTCTCTGTGCGGCTCTTCCACCCAGAAGCCTCCTAGATCCTGGGACCCTGCTCTGCACCTAATCGCCTGGCTATGCGGCCCCTCCTCTGAGCAGCCACCTGGGGCCCCATACAATTGCTCTGAGTCCCAGAGACCCGCCACACGCCTCTTCCTCCAGACAGCCGCCCGGTGTTCTGGTGCGGTCACTAGGAGTCCAAGGAACTCACTGCGTGCCTCATCCTCCCACCAACCGCCCGTAGCCCTGGGCAATCACTCCGAGTCGAAGTGACCTGCCCTGTTCCTCCTTCTCCTCCAGGTAACCCCCCAGGTGTTCAGGAGCGGTCTCTCTGACTGGCTCTGAATCCACGTGACCCACTGCACACCTCCTTTGGGCAGCTGCCCGGAGCTCTGGTGCGGCCACTCGAGACCAAGCGACCCACTGCGCTCCTCCTCCGGGCAGCCCCCCTGTGTTCAGGAGTGGTTGCTTTAAGTCCAAACAACTCACCAATTGCCTCCTCCTCTGAGCAGCCGTCTGGAGCTCTCATGCAGTCACTGAGAGTCCAAATGACCCGCCGCGCTCCTCCTCCTCCTCCTCCTCCTCCTCCGGGCAGGCCCCTGTGTTCAGAAGCAGTCGCTCTGAGTCCAAACAGCTCGCCACACAGCCCCTCCTCTGGCAACCGCCTGTAGCTCTGGTATAGCCACTCCGAATCCAAGCAGCTGCGCTCCTGCTCCTCCTCCTCGTCCTCCTCCTCAGGGCAGGCCCCGGTGTTCAGTAGCGTCGCTCTAAGTCCAAACAGCTCGCTGCGCAGTTTCTCCTCTGGCAACCGCCTGTAGCTCTGGTACAGTCACTCCGAATCCAAGCGGCCACGTTCCTCCTCCTCCTCCTCAGGGCAGGCCCCGGTGTTCTGAGTCCACACAACTCTCCTCGCCGCTCCTCCCCTGGGCCGCCGCCTGGAGCCCCAGTGGTTGCTCCGAGTCCCAGCGCTGTGCCGAGCGGCTTCCTCTACGTCGCTCCCAGTTGTCCGAGTTCACTGCTCCAGTGGGGGGAGGGGCGTCTCGCCGGCAGCTCTACTTCACAAAGTTCCCTGCGTTCCGGGACTACTGTCCCATCCGGGACGCCTCCCAATGGGAGAGACGCACCCAGCTGCTTTGAGTTGGTCCCAAGTCTCTCAATATCTCCTCTTTTGAATCCTGAGTCCTGGAGCAACATGAAATGCAGCCACCCTCTAGGCCACCATCTTTAAAACCTCCTCGTCTGTGTGGTTTAAAAAAATCAAAATCCAAAAGCAGCAATGGAGAAGGCATCATTCCAAAACATATATGACATCATGTTTATCTAAAAAGAACAACCGCAACAGGAAACATACATGACACACTTCAAATTATTCCTTTTAGAAATTCATAGCCTTAAATATGTTACTAATAAAGACAAAAGAGAAGAATAAAATTAAATTTCAGTTTGAGATATTAGAAGGACCCTGGGTTTGGTGGTATATAATTGCAATCCTAGAACCTGAAATCTGAGACAGGAGGATTGCAAGTTTGAGGCCAGCCTGGGAAACTTAGTGAGAACCTATCTCAGAATAAAATAAAATAAGATAAAATAAAATAAGAGCTGGAGATGTAACTCAGTGGTACAGCACTCTTGAATTAAATCACCAAAACAAAAAGAAACAAAAAAGAGAAAAATTAGAATGTGAACATAACATGAACCAACAAAAAATTGGAAGAGAAAATAAAGAGGAAAAAGAATAGACAGAAAATAAACAAAGTCAAAAGGATAAACATATTTAAAAGTTAATCTTTTGAAAGACTCACCTGCACAGATCAAATCCCAGGGAAATCTTCAAAAGCTCAACAGCTGTCCACAAAGAAAGAAAGAGACTTTGGATAGCATGTTCTGGAGTAGTCCTTTCCACACACTCCCCACCCAGCTTTGGGGGACCTTTTCAGGAGTAGACAACATGGGCAACCGTACCCCTCCTCACCGCTGGTTTAGAAAGCAGAGAGGAAAAGCTTTGAACTGGATACGACACTGAAGTTTTAACTTAGATTGGATCAAACTACATAATATCTAAATAAGGGACTATCCTTAGAATCAGAAAGTGACTGAAAAGCCATGGAGTCTACTAGAAATGTTACCAACAGCAAGGAAAAGTTTCTGACAGAAAATGCGTGAGGAAAGAGTGGGAGAAACTCCAGCCAGCTCCAGAAGGTGGCCGCATGCTGTGTCCATTGGCTCTTTCTGGATTTTCCTTCAATGGATTGGGAGAAATGAAGCACCAGACCAACTAAGGAGAGTAACACTCAGTCCTTTGAATAAAATTGCAAACCGCCAGCATATACTGACAGAGAAATGCCAAGTTTGATAAGGGAGTATTTCCTTAGTCTCAAGGTACTTCCCAAGAAGGAAAACAACCTCAAGGGCAGAAGACTGGGAAGATGTCATGTTAAACAAGTTATCAAACTGGATGACACCAGATGGAAGTCATGTGCCACCTGGTAGGAAGCCAGGAAAGGAATGTAGCATCAGCTGTGAATTTGTTTCTCAAAGGTAGATAGATAACTTGACTCTAACATGGAATGTGTTCAAATCCAAATTCCACAGAATATCCGGTTTATAAACAACAACAAAGACTGGAGAAGGAGACATGATTTCCAAATTAATTGGAGATTAAAGACCCTTGTGATACCTAAATGCCATGCATGTTTCTGAACTGGATGGTTCACTAAAGGGTATTAATGGACTTCACTATTGTTGTTATTGGCAAAATTTACTGGTGGTGATATGAATGGTAATGTCCCAATTTTAATGATGATATTTTGCTTATGTCTGAGTTGATGGGGTACGGTGTTGGCAAATTACTCTCAGATGGTTCAGGGAAGTGAAAGTCTTTGTGGTAAAATTGCGACTTTTCTTTAAGTTTGATATTGTTTCAAATTTTTTTTTTTTAAAAAGCCATAGAGAAATTGAAAAGACTAAATACTGATTGGAAAAAATATTAGCAATGTCAGTATCACATAGGGGGTTAATACAACCTGGTGCTCGCATTAAAGATGAAGACTAACAAATTCAAATAAGAGAACATCCCAATGACGAACAAGTAAAAAGAGATTACTTCAGTGGCAGGCAGGAATAAGCAATTTAAAATATTGATCAGGTATCAGGCACTGACCAAAATGATACAAACTTGATAGAGTGATGGCCAGCAATGGTAGTTTGGGAATGTGCAATATGTATTTTCATACCTTGCTGATAAATATTTAAAGTGTTTAGTTTTTGTAGTGTAAAATCTGGTAGCACTCATTAAAAGTATGCATTTCATGGATTGGGAGGCTGAGGCAGGAGGATCATAAATTTGAGGCCAGCCTAGACAACTTAAGTTGCTGCCTTGAAATAAAAAATAAAAAGTACAGGGGATCTATAACTCAATAGTTATTTATAATGATGGCCTGGAGGATAAATGTTAATTGATTCAGTGTCTTCTATTTCAAAAGTCAGGGAAACATACTATATTTCAAATGTTTTTTATCTAAATAAACATTGGTTTTGGCATAGCTCCGAGGTGCACATCTGTAATCTCAGCGACTCTGGAGGCTGAGTCAGGAGGATTGCAATTTCCAGGACATTCTCTGCAATTGAGCAAGACCCTGTCTCAAAACAAAACAAAAGGGCGGGGATGTGGCTCCGTGGTAGAGCACCCCTGGGTTCAATCCCCAGTACCAGAAAAAAAAAAACAAAAACAGAGTAACTCATTCTTGAACGACTTTGAATAAATGAAGCTTAAACAGTATCTTGAAGCTTCTTACTAGATTTCAGTAATTGGCGTGCTACAAATTAATTTGAGTGGCAACTAAAATTTTTATGAAATGCTATAAAATTTATTGGTTGTAAATTCTGAGAACTGCGTAAATTCTATCTATTGCACTTCCTGGTGAACTTCACTTTAGAAAAGCCTCTTTAGTGTTTTTGGCAGGACTTTTTTTCTAAATAATACTTCAATATGGACTTTTTCTTGGCAATCCATGTGATTTCCTGGAAGTTCCTGCTGAGTATACACTTACTATGTAAACATAAAACTTGATTCCCCTAGTTAAAGCAAAAACTTGATTCCCCTAGTTAAAGCAACAACGGCTTGCAAATGCCCATAGACTTTATAAGCAATTTGCAGCCTGTGAAGGCCATCTCTCTTTACTTCCATGTTTCCTCTAATGTTTTGTAGTATGGGCCACAGAACCCTTAGTAAAGCTAAAAATTTGCAAATTCTTCTATGCTGTAAGAGCCCCTCCTCTTCCCAAACTTTGGACTGAACATTCCTTTATTTTCCAAAAGTAAAGAATCTGATTTGAAGACTAACCAACCATCTTACCTGATCACATTTCCTCCAATATATCAACTCTGCCATAACTGCTTTGAACATCTAACCTTTCCTTAACCCCTGTCACGTTCGTACAACCACACATAACAATATATACAGTTCCTTTTCATTTATCAAAAGAGAAGAATCCTTCGGGAATAAAGATTTGACAGCTCCTGTTACAAGATAATTGTAATACTTGAAAAAAAGAGAGAAAGAGAGATGAGACAGATGGTGTACACTGGAGACAAGTGGAAGTTTGCTTGAAAAATAGCTTCAGAAATTCAATTGAGACTGAAAAGAAATTATGCAAATCATCATTTTTGCATAAAAGCATCATGGAAAACAAGGAAATTATCTTAATCTTTAGTCTTCCACAATCTTGTCAAAGAGAAAGAATGTCAACTGGACTGATACCATCTTGGGTTCCTATTTAAAACAAACAAACAAAAAAAACCCCAAAAAACCCCAACTCTCTAGTCACTCATTGGAATTACAGGGAAAAGAGATTATTTTGATTGAGTCATTAAAAGTATTTTCTGTGTTATATGTTGGTTTAATTCAGTAACATCAACCATTACTATATTTTTTGATGAATGAGTTCTTTTATTACATACTATATAATTTACATGGGAAATGGTTTATAATAAATGTGTTAGGTCTTCCATAAGCTCAATTTATATGGCATAAAAAGATGATGGGAACAATTTAGAATTATGTTTTTTACTTAAATTGTTTTTCAAATTGCCCTTTTAACGTTGATCTGCCTGCCTGAGTCGCACTTTGTGTGAGAGTTCAGAAAATGAAAAAGAAAATGTGCAAGTAGGTATAAGGACAGAAATCCTAAGGAATCACTTGACGATCAGGTGAAAGTTTTGTGATCTAGGTTTTTGAGAGGGACAGAAAAATAATAACTGGTTTCAGTGAATGGAGGAAAATAACAATGAATTCAGGCAAGCTTTTAGGAAGGCAAGGTTTAAGTATGGTCATATTGGTACCTGATGTGATGATTATTATGCTTTTATGAACATGAATAAACATAGATTTTATTAAGGAGCAAGAAAAAGGTGAAGAGTGAGCTAGAGAAAGAAGATAATGTTATGATGCTGCCATTTCTACTCATAGGACACGGAACATAGGCTTTGACTTGTGTGTACATGTAAATAAGGGTAGGTCAACTGACAAGAGCCCACAACTTTTGCTTGATACTATCATAAAAAAAGAGAAGCCTGGGTCATAATTTTTGAGTCTCTAATGAGTTCATACATGTTTTCCTTGTGTGTGTATTTTTAAGCTGTTTTATGTAACTGCCTTTAAAAAGTCTCCCTTTATCTTTAAACTGGATCAGAAAGAAAAAGTCTGAAAATTGATAAATAAACTTTAATATATAAAGATGGGTGGCTAAAAAAGATTACAAAATTTCATTTCCTAAAGACGGTTAGATAAAGTGAGGGACATTTATCTACTTTCTCTTCAATAGTTTGGATTAGGTAAAGTTTGCTTAGAAGCAAAAAAGACTACTTCCAGGTTTAAGCTTTTAAAATGATAATGGAATTTGACAAGATAACGTATTTTTAATAGAAAGGAAGCAATCCTGTTTTTTTCACCCCCAAATAGCCTCAATTTATCTTTGGGTGAACTTGGGTCAGAAATACATTAGGGACATCTAATTTTCAGTTATGTTTTCATTGAAATTGAATAATACTTAGCAATATGGGTGATGTGGCTGAGTCTTGTCCACTTGTGGGGGCCTGGGTTGAATTTGGGGCCAGTCACGTGTTTCTCTGGGCAGGCTAGTATTCTGGCTTCTTTTCAAAATGGATTTCCTTTTATCTGTCCAACATTCATTGATGGGGTGGGCAGGGGAGTGGGGGCAGAGTGGAATGGACAGAAATATTAATGCCATGCTCTCATATTGTCCTTAGCAAAGTAGATCTGGTTCCAAGATCCTTTATTCTTCTCAATAAAGCCAAAGCCCTGGAGTGCCTTTTCTGGATCAGCTTTCCAGGTCAGTACCTGGTTACTTCCTTTTTAATACGCCTCTGGGTACATGTAGGTTCGACTTTCTCTAATGGTAGTTCCTGCCTGTCTGACATCAGGTTCTCCTATTCTTGAACCTAGGCTGGTCCTTCTCAATCAGAATCTCCAAGGACTAAGTGAGAGCAGCCACACCTGTAATAAGCTTTGCAGGTGATTCTGATTGAACTACATTTCAAGAACACTCCCTGAAGACAGGATTAGAATTAGTCTGTTTAGAGAGCTCCGGCTCTCCCCAGGTATTCCGCTGTCAAACACAGCTCCTCAAATGTTCAGACACGATTCAGGAAGGCTGGCAGAAGAAGCGGCTCAGTTGCTTCCCACTCACCAGCCAACTTTCTCCCTAGCATCCTCTCTGACTGAACTGAAATCCTCGGGAAGTGCCTATAAATACTCCATCTGCTCAGAATTTTTGCCAGACACCACCTTCCCACTACTATAGATCAAAATAGTCTTTCTGGGCTTGCCTGACTCCCAGCCCTGCTTCATGACAGCTATGGTGCCTCATGACCACTTGGCTTTATCCAAGGGGAATTCCACTGCCCTTAGATGTCCTTAATGCAATTAGGTTGGAAATACATGCTGGAAAGAACCTTAAACCTAATCCAAGCCACTCCCTAATTATATGAAAACAGGTGCAATCAGATACATAGGGAAGAAAAGGCAGGAAGCAACCATTGCATTGAGTTCCCAGTACCTTCCCCAAAGGTGCTGTGCTGGGTTTTTCAACAAGCTTTCAAAGTAGATAATTTATATTCATTTGTATCGATAAGGAAATTGAAACTCAGAGAATTAAAGAAATTTGCAAAGTCATTCAGTTAACAGTAGATCCAGGATTGAATCTGTGTTCTAATAAAAACAATAAATCATACATTAAGCACTTACAATGTGCTGGCCATAGTTCTAACCATTTTGTTTTTATTATGTAAAATTACCAAAAAACCCTAAGGTATTATTATTATTATGCCTGCTGTAAAGGGAAATTCCAGGCACAGTAGATGAACTTGCCCGAGGTCAAGTTAGAGATAGCATAGCCTTTGACCTCTAAGAATCAAGTACCCTGGAGAGACTAGGAACAGGGCAAATAGTAACTGTCCAGGTGGGAGACAACTAGGCCTGAAAGAAGGATTGGGAGAGATTCACCAAACACTTCTGATGATCTCTGTGTTGTCTATAAGGAAAGGAGAGAAGGGGAGGGATCAGGAAGAGAAGGGGAGGTGAAGATAACTGAGTTTTCTTACATAATTGGGGAACTAAGTAGGTGGTGTCACCATTAACTAAGACCTAGAATGCAGATGAACTGGCCCTGCCTTTACATTCTGTGTTAAAGAGCTGGCATTTATTTAGCTGTTTTTCTACCTTCGCTGTGAAATGCATGGGGAAGAATTGTGTTCTCATCTCCTACATAAAATTTATTGATTGATAGATTGTAACAAAGACTCTCAGTGGAATTCTCAATGGACCCAGTCCCTGGCTGATAGTCAGGTAAAGGGCATAGGAAATAAATAATGGGAAAATTAGCAAAAAGTACTATAAAATAGATAAATAAATACTTTGGGAGAACATGATAGTTTAGGGTTCAAAGGATCTTGTAAGATATGGAAGATGTTCAGTTTTCATTTCAGGTATAATAGGAAGAAATTAATTTTAAGCAAGGAAGTAATATCACATGTTAAAACACCTGGCTCCCCCCAAGATTTTTGTAGCTCACGTTGAATGCCACTGCTTTCCAGACAAGACCACAGGAATAAGAATGGAGCCAGAGTGGCTGTTTAGGAGGACCAGAGGCAATGGGTGGTGGTGGCTTAGTCATTTGCTGTTACTCTAGCAGAATACCAGAGACTAGATGACTTACAAAGAAGAGAAGTTTATTTGTGCTCACAGCTCTAGAGGGTGGGAAGTTCAAGAGCATGGCATTGGTATTTTCTGGCTTATGGTTAAGGCCTTGTGCTACATCATAACATGGTAAAAAAGTAGAAGGGAAGCGGGCACATGAAGAGACAGCATGAGGAGTGACCTCGCTTATACTAATCTGCTCTCAGGAATCTAGTCATGCAGGAGAAAGAACTCACTCACTTCTAGAATTAACTCAGTCCCGCAAGAGAGGCATCAATGCCTTTGAAGGTGGCATCTTCATGACCCTAACATCTCTTCAAGTCTCCTCCATCTCTCACCACTGTGAAATTCAGAGACCAAATTTCAATGAGAATTTTGGAGGGGACAAACCACACCCAAACCATAGTAGGAGGCAAAGAGAAGTGGATAGAGATGGAAAAATATTTTGGGAGAAGTGAGTCGAGTGGACTTGTTGACGGAATGGGATGAAGAGAAAAAGGGAGAGGTCAAAGATGATGCCTAGGTTTCTCGTTTGAGCAATTGGATAAATAATGTGCCATTTATCAATATGGCAGCGACTGCAGGAGGAACAAGTTTTGAAGGAAAAAGATAATCAGATGCATATGTGTATGCGTGTGTAATCTTGGTACTAGAGCTTATTGAAGAGTACATGGGACTGGGATTTTTAAAGTCTGATTTGTGTTACCACTAAGAGCAATAATGTCTGTTATTCCTTGTTTCCCCACGCCCCCATTCTGCATCTTGGAGATAATTATATCTGTCTTTACTGCTCCAGAGGGAAGCTGAGAAGATAAATGAGATAATATATATGAAAGGACTTTGAAGTCTTGAGAGGATAAAAACTGTATATATCCAAGTTATCATTATTATGTCACAGAATGTGTTTATATTTTTCATGTATCTGCTCAAAGTCACAGGAGTCATAAGCATAACACACATTCCTTCCCTTCAGTTCTCAGAAATGAGAAAATTAATATGCTTCTCTTTCTCCACTGTCCTCTCCTTATGGTATTCTCTTGACAGGATTTTCATTTGCTAGTATTTTAAGGCCCTGGAAAGAAAGGATAACTAATATAACTCTGCTTGGGTGATTCTTGGCTGATAATGATGATGATATCTTACTTTAATAAAGATGTGCTGATTAAAAAGAATCAGGACATTATCTCATCTTCTTGACCAAGACCATTCTAAGATTTTTTTACAGTATGACAGAAAACGGATCAAGAGATTAAAGAATTTGCCTAAGGCTTCATTTAACAGCTAGATTAAGTAGAACTGATAAAAGAGTTGCATCCTAAACCAGGCATGGTGGCACACTTGTAATCTCAGGGACTCTGGAGGCTGAGGCAGGAGAATTGCAAATTTGTTGCAAATTTCAGCAACAGAGTGAGACCCATCTCAGAATAAAAAAATTCAAAAAGAACTGGGGATGTAGCTCAATGGTGGAAACACTCCTGGGTTAATCCCCAGTACAACTCCCACGCCCCCAACCAGGGAAAAAAGTATGTCCTAAAAAATAGAGTAAGAATGCACCAGAGGCATTCAAAGAACTTCACCCAAGTTCCCAATAATATTCATGGAATGTATGTGCTGGTTTCTTTGATCACTGCCATCTTGGGACTCAGTATCTTTAGTTCTTTGAAAATGGGTATTAATTTCCTGGAGTTTCTACCTATGATCTTGTGTGTTGCTCTAACAACAACAACAACAACAACAAATGGAAATAAGAACAAAACAAAATTCCCCAGTGTAAATACATGATCAACAGTTTCTTCTTTCCCTTGGGAATAGACGAGCTGTCTTTAGTTTTTCTTTCGGTGAAGGATATCACAATGATATGCAAAAGAGAGAGCTTTAGATTGCTGGTAAGAAAACTGGACTGAATCAGGAGAGCTGGATTGAGTCTTGGTTCAACATTACTTATTGTGTGATCTGGGAAGGAAGTTAACCCCCTTGAACTTCAGTTTTAGTAACTATAAACTGGACGCAACAATCCTTTTCTGTTTGTTGACCTAATTTTCCAGTCAGTCTGATCTTCATCTGCACAGTTCCAGATGCAGAACTGCAATGGACTTAAAATTCATTTTCAGAATGCCTTGTTTGCAGATAGATAAAAAATTCTCTGACCCATCTATTCCTTCCTTCCCTTGTCTTTCTCAACTCAAATGCATGTGTATTTTCTCCCTTCTAATGGAGAGGGAAGTGGGCTATTATTTTTGGTGTTCATACAATATGACTCTCAGCACATCAATCTATTTAGAACAAAGCTGAGGAAGGATGACATAAAGGGTTGCTGTGCGACTTGAATTAATACATGTAAAGTATTTAGCACAGTGTCTGGCTTGCAGTGAATGATAATTGTTACTTGTTATAATTTTTGCTTACTTAAGTGATCCTCATTTGTCTTGAATGGTTTAGCTATGACCCTGGCTGGAGACCAGAGGATAATCTGAGACTCTTCTTCAAATTGTCTGATTGGAGGCCTGGCTGGAATTTCTTGCCTAATCTCTGTAACCCTTTCTCCTTATTTCTGCCTAGTTTCTGCCCAATTTTGAGAAATGGTGTTTAGTGTTTTTTTTTTTTTTTAATTAGGTGAAATAAAATAATAACTTTGAGATCAATAACACAATTTTAACTCTTTTTCCCTCTGAATCGAGTCTGAAAAACAAACCTCCAAGCCTCTGGACACCATGCTTTTCAAGTCTACGCTTCAGAGTTTACAGGTGTGTGCCTGGGGCAACCAAAACAAAGATTACAGTAGTGAAGATGGCTGCCTCCCAGGCTCAGATAAAAGAGGTGCCTCCCAGCGAGTTTCTCGGCGCCAGCCCACCTGAGGTCAGACTTGGGATTCTCCCCGTTTAGGGCAGGTGTTGAGGCCCTTGCAAGTCTGGGTTTTAAGCTCGCCCTCTGTTTTCCTAGTCTTCCTCCTCCCCGATTATGAGTTTTTGGGTCTGCAATGGTCCAGACCTGCTCGGGGTGTGTGGGAGGGTGATACCTGGGGGAGAAATGCCTGCTGGAATCCCGCAACTGGACAGAGGCCCCGGGACTGTCCCCCACCGATTCAGCACGCCACTCCCGGACCTCGGGGGCAACAAGCACTTCGCAATGGCCCTACGGACTAAGTGTCCAGGACTGGGCGAGCAGGCGCCAAGCAGAGCGGGATCGATTCCCGCCAGGGCTGCTCCCGCCCTTCCTCTGACCCGGCCCTCGTGTCCCGAGCAGTCGGTCTTGGGTCGCCCGGCACCGCGAGGCAGGAGGAGGACGCGGCCAGCCCTCGCCCCGGGCTCCTGCCTTCTTCACTCAGCCGCCACTCCCAGCGCCATCTCCCCGGGAGCTCCATTTTCCAGGCGCGTTTTCCTCCGGGAGCAGGCGTCTGTCCCCAAACCTCCCTCGTCGCTGCCCCCTGGGGATCTGGTTTCCCGGGCCCCGGGCTCCTGCGGCGCCTCCACCGGCCGCCGCCCCCACCCTGCCCCTGGGTGCGGCGGGGTCGGGCGCGCAGGTAGCTCAGCGCGGGGAGCGACTGGGCGCCCGGCGCCTCCCCGAGGTGCGGCGGCCGCTCCGGGGGGAGGCGCTGTGGCGCGGGGCCGCCCCCTCGCGCCCCGGGCGCCGGCTGCGGCTCGGCCTCCTTCTCCTCCTCTTCCTCCGCCCTCCTTGGCTGGGAAAGTGGGAGGCGGCGGCGGCGGCGTGCTGTGTGTGCGCGCGTGAGGGGGGCAGCAGAGAGGAGTCTCCCGGTGCCACCGCGGCGTCAGCGACACAGCGAGCGGCGGGCGCGGCGGGGCCGCATCTGCATCGGCCGCGGCCGCCGCTGCGGGGCCGCGAACAAAGAGGAGGAGCCGAGGCGCGAGGTAGGGCGCGCGGCGGGCGCGGGGCCGGGGACCGGGCGTCGGCAGACCCGGGCCGCGGGGGCGGCGGAGGTCGCGGCGCGCCCCCACCCCCGCACCGGTCAGCCGCTGTCCCCTCACCCGCGCGTCCCCCTGGGCCGGCCACCCGGCGCTGCGGGAACCGAGCCCGCGGCCTCTCTGCCTTCTCCGGGCAGGAAGCTGCCCGGGCTCCGTGCCGCGGTTTCCCCGGGCGCAGCCCAGCGCCTCCGCTTCCCGGATGGCTCGCTGGCTCTCCGTGGAGTCGCCTCATCTCTGCGGGGCGACAGATCTGCGCCCCGTGGCACTTTGTGGGACAGAGTTTCGCAACTTAAGGCTGCACGTTTATTTTTAAGTCCTTGAAAACTTCCAGCAGTCGTGTGGGGAATTTTCGTCCTCAGCCTGACCTAGTGGGAGACGGAGATGAGGCTGCTGGGTGAGACCCCCGTTCCCGGACCCCTCCGGCCCCGGCCCCCGCCCGGGACCATCCTCTGCCCGCCGCCGCCGACACCTGGCCCGAGTGTGTCTGCGGCGGCGGCGGCGGCGGCGGCGCGCCTCCCTGCGGGGTCGGGACTACCTGTGCTCGGCCGCGTGCAAGCGGGGCGCAGCCCTGGGCTCCCCCGCCCGCCGTGGCCAGGAACAGCTGTTGGTGCTGCCATCCCAATCTTTTCGCCCCTCTTTTCCTAGGCACTTGCATTTACATCTGTTTTAGGGGTGGTGGCGGGGGGCAGGGGGGCGGTACAGTAACTGGCTTGGATGCTTTTTCCTGAATGGGCCCCATCTTTTCATATTCTCACAATTTTCAGCTTAGCATTCCATTGTCGAATTCTTTGGGTGATAATTTTGCCAGATTTTCTGAATGGAATTAGGACAGGCCGTTCAGAAATCTGTTTCGGAGTTTGTCAACCACTACCACGAAGGGTGGCTGTTATGTCTTAGCTATTTTCAAGCACATCTTAGTTCTGTCCTTAAGAACTGTCAATCTTCAGCTCTTGGTTGGGCAAGATTAAACAGTTGTTTTTAAGGCAGAGAAGAAACATATGTATTTAATATTGGAATCTTTTGCCACAAGGATCACCTGAACCTTGGTTTCTTAAACTGTGAAGTGGCTTAAAAATTGGGAACTTAGATTTAAAAGTAGTTTCAGGTAGAGAAAACTCAATTGCTTCTGTTCAGCTTCTCCTGTGAGTTGAAGACTGTACTAAGGCAACTTTCAGAGCTGAAAAAAATTTTCTTTACTGCATTTTATATATCCTGTTTATTGCAGGAGTCCTGTAAAATAATTGATGGCCATTTCTGCACAGCAAACGCCTAGATAGCATTAGGGATTAATTCTGAATTGTTTAAAAAGCCTGTTTTGTTTTTGTTGACTTTGGAGTTTAGAACCACATTCCAAAGCAATGCTACACCATGCAGAGGAAGCACTTTTGTATACTTTTTGGTTCTTGGCTCCTCTGTGAACTTTTCTCCAGATAACACTAATTTTCTCTTTCCTCCTTCTATCCCCATGACTCTAGAGCAAAGTCTGAAATGGATGTTACATGAATCATTTTAAGAGCCGCACACAACTATGAACATTTCTGAAGCCTTTTTCTCAATAAAGTAGATCAAGATGGATGAATCTGCCTTGTTGGATCTTTTGGAGTGTCCTGTGTGTCTAGAACGCCTGGATGCTTCTGCAAAAGTCTTGCCTTGCCAGCACACATTTTGCAAACGATGTTTGCTAGGTATTGTAGGTTCCCGGAATGAACTCAGATGTCCTGAATGCAGGACTCTTGTTGGCTCTGGTGTTGAGGAGCTTCCCAGTAACATCCTGCTGGTCAGACTTCTGGATGGCATCAAGCAGAGGCCTTGGAAACCTAGCCCTGGTGGGGGCAGTGGGACCAACTGCACAAATGCATTAAGGGCTCAGGGCAGCACTGTGGCTAATTGTAGCGCAAAAGAGCTGCAGAGCTCCCAGTGTGGACAGCAGCCTCGGGTACAAGCCTGGAGCCCCCCAGTGAGGGTGAGTAGCCTGCAGAGGCAATTTGGTGAATAAATGTTGTAATGACCACATTTTTCTGTACTTTTTGGCTTTATATTTTCTAAATTAGCTCATTGCTTAAGCAGCTGCACTATCTGGAACAGATAGGAGATTATACCTCTTTACCTCATGGTCTTTATTTTTTTCTTTTTTAATCTGGAAATGAGATAAGATGTAAATAATATAATTTTCTGGTTTTTCAGATTTTCTCCAGATAATCTTCATTGTCTTTTAAGATATATTTTGGGAAACAGGTAACATTTATTCAATGAAATCTAAAACAACAGTTTTTTGCCCCTATTTAAAAATGAAATTTGATACGGTTTTCGCCTTTTGGTGGAGTTGGGAGTCGTAATTGTGTGCATGTGTACATATGCATATTTATGTGGTAAATATGCGTGTGGATAGATCATAAGTAGGAAATCGATCCTTATTTTTTTGTGTTGCTTAGAGTCATTCTCTTGATTTTATGAATGCACAGCACAGAATTTACTGGTTGGAGGATTTCTTAACAAATCATGGCCACAGGTAGTAGAGTTTCGTTGCCATAGCAACAGAATATCACTTAGGACTATGCTGAAACATCTAGCTTTATATTGGGCTTTACAGGCAGTGAAATGAAATATTTCCATCAAAATGATTTTTCATGGGGTTGGGCTGAAGTAATTTTAGGTGAAGTTAAATATTTGCACAGTTGTTACGACTTAAATTTCTAGAAGGTGGAGTATTCCACATAAATATAAATTACTTTGCATATGCTGGCTTCCTGATAAGATGGTCTTTTGTCATTTTTTTGCAAAAATGAAAATAGTCACGGCCATCAGATAATGAAAAGAGTTCCATTTTTGTTGGAAGAAGCAATTTTGGTAATTGGCCAGAGTGGTAAAAGTCTATTTTTAAAGAACAGTTAAGCTGGGTTAGAATTTTGTTTTCGAAATGCTCATAGTCAAAACTCAAAATTGACTTCTTTCATTTAATATAGAACTTCCTATTGGGATAGCATTATAGTATGAATTCACAGATGTGAACATCAGACAGCTGCAACTGAGTAGTAGTCTCCTCACTTCCTTCTCAGGCTCATCTTTAACAAATGATATATTTACATCACTAAATGTAAAGTATGAAGCATTTTAAATCACTAGAAAATTGTTTGGATCATTAGAGAACAGTTTCCTCATTTGGCTATCAGGTTTCTTTTCACATATAATTTCTTTTTTTAAAGATAGGGAAAACCAGGCATGCCTATGATCCCAGTGACTGGGGAGGCCGAGGCAGGAGGATTGTAAATTAGAGGCCAGTCTGGGCAAGTTGGTGAGACCTTATCTCAAAACAAAAAATAAGAAGAAAAAGGGCCTGGGGATGTAGCTTAATGCTATAGAGTGCTATAGAGTCTTGCATGCAGAAGGCCTGGTTTCAGTCACCAGTAAAAACAACAACAACAACAACACACACACAAATAGGGAGAACTTTGAGTTAAGGGGAGCTCTCCATATTTGGAGCCTACATGTTGTGAAATTGACCTGCTTCTTTCCTTTTTACTTTAATTTTATGGCATTTACTGGTATCTTGTTTAGTATGTATGGATTCATGAATATTTTTACCCCAGAACCAGTGATCAAGTGATAATTTCTAAGACACCAGACTCAGGTCTGTTTACCTTAATGAAGAGGTAGATTTGCATCTTGGGAGAGGTTTGGTTTCCCTCTTAATTAGAGTAGGGAAAGCATGGCTTCCGGCTGTGAGGAGGAGTAGTGTCTTGGTTGTTGACACACCTTACCTGTTGTGAGGAATGCATTGAGTGATAAAAAGGAATTTCACTGATAAAAAGGAGAGTCTCAAGCATTCCACTTACTCTCCACTACATTTTAAGTTTTCTTTCTAACATAAAAATTGACCATTTAATGCTGTTTAAGTGAAAGATCTGAACTGCTCTACTCCTAAAATTCAACTTCATTTTTCTTAGGTTATTTGGAGATTTTGATCATGGTGTTGTTATTTTTTCTGGTTTATATGATTTCCCTAATTTGCTTTCCATTTTTTTCTTTGGCATGAGATTAATGACTTGCCAAGAAACTCAGCTGAACCTGAGCGTTATAACTCATGTAAAATGGTCGAGGTGAATCAGACAGATGTGTCTTGTACTACTACTGAGGTGGTTGGGTTGAAGCATATGTAAAATACCTATAAAAAGAACAATTTTTTTTGAGTTTCTCTTTAGCGTTTACTGGTACCTTTTGCTTGCAAGTACTCAGAATAACCCAGTCTACCCATATACTCCAAGCACCTGAAAGTAAATACATCTCTAGAATATGCTCTTTTTAAAAGTAGAAAGTCTGTAACATATAGCCACATGACGGTGTAATACACTCTTTTGGACACTACCTTGAGGTGAGCCAGGGTAATAAATCCCAAATATACATCCTCCTCCCTCAGATGTTCTGACACAACCAAATGGTGCTGTAAGCCTGTTTCCACATGCTGTGCAAAGCTGAAAGTGATAACGTGGAATGTTGCTTCAGTTTACTAGTTACGTTCTGTGTTACGTTAGATTGTGACCATGTGGCTTCCTCATGCATTTAGCCAGGGTAGGTTGAATGTTATCAGCAGATCTGAACATTTCCAATGTGTGACACACATCTTGTTCCCGGAATTTTAGTGTTTCCTGGCTAATATGAAGGAGAAAAGGAAAGAGTAAGTGTTAGATTGGAGTCACCATGGGATCTGCCAGTTCGTTACCTGGGATAAAGAATTCTTATTGGTTGTTGGTTAGAGTTCAGCAGCAGAATGAGCCACAGGGAGGAGACTGCACATACTGTTTCAACACTCTAAAACAGGTGCTTGCAGAATGTTAGTATCTGTCTAATCCTCTCTGTATTATATATGTGAGTGTGTGTGTGTGTGTGTGTGTGAATGTGAATGATATGGAGAACATGTTGAAGTTTTTAAGTAGTTCCTATAGAATTGTGACCTAATAGAATAAATTTCTGCTTTCTATGTGTAATTCCATTAGCTTAAAATTTAATATCTGTGCATGTATCCATCCACCTAAATATCATTACCTAATGATTTCACACTATTTCCGCCTCACAGTGAATTTATTCAGCAAAAATAGATTACGTGACCACGGACTGACACTAATTTATTCTTCATTTGTTCTTTCTTTAACAAGTATTTATTAAGCACTTACTGGGTGCCAAATTCTATATGAGAGGCTGAATAGTTAAGGATGGGCAGACCAGCAAGATCCTGCTGATGAATTTTTTTTTTTTTTTTTTGGTTGGTGGGTAGAGGGTGGGTGCTGGGATCAAACCCAGGTCTTTGCTCATGTTAGACAACTGCTCTATTGCTGAGCTACATACATCCCCAGTTTGTTGCTCTTGAACTTTTGAGTGTGGGGTCAGTCTCTCAGGAGAGACATTAATAACATAATTAATTCAGGTATGTAACTAAAGGTGATAAGTCCTATGACAGAGAACTAGAGGAGAGGGCAGGAGGACCTGTGTTTCATGTGAAAATAAATGTGTAGCTGGTTGCGGTGGCACATGCCTATAATCCCAGCAGCTCCGGAGACTGAGGCAGGAGGATTGCCAGTTCAAACTCAGCTTCAGCAACTTAGTGAGACCCTAAGCAGCTCAGTGAGACCCTGTCTCTAAATAAAAAAAAAATATATATATAAAAGGGCTGGGGATGTGGCTTAGTGGTTAAGCACCCCTAGGTTCAGTGCCTGGTTATTGCCCCCAATCCCCCAAAAGTGTATGTGTGTGTGTGTGTGGGGGGGGGTGTCTTAAAACCTTCCTTGAGGAAGAGGCATTGTGTGAGATCTTAACAGCGAAATAACGTTAATTTTGTGAGTGGAGGCTGAACAGGAGAAGGGGCAGAAAGGAAAAGCATCCCAAAGACCTTGACCTACAGCAGGAGGGGCTTGACTCCTAGGAATAATGGACAGAAGGCAAGTGTGAACTAAGCAAGCTGCAGGAATAAAGACAAGTCTTAAGTCTGCTAACCTACAAGGCATTGAGAATCCCCATAAGGGCTTCATGGGGTTAAGGGCCGGATGGGTGCTAGGGAAGTAAGGACTCTTCACTTGGGACTGGAAAGATGGGTCACTGGGACTGTGATGAGCGGGGATTTAGAACTGACCTGGATTGCAGCTTGGTGGTAAAGGATTGGAACAGAGGAACAGTAGAGAAATCTAAATATGAAGGAACACAGGTGAAATTCCCTTTGCCCTGCAAGCGCCAAGTATGCATTCATTTTTTCATAGCTACAATCTCACCTCCTTTCCCTTTTCTAGTTTCTTACTACTCTTAAGGGGTGGAATGTATCCTTCAAAATTCTTCTAATTGAAATACTAATCCCTAGTACCTGAGAACGTGGCTCTGCGGAGATAGGATCTTTAAAGAGGTGGTTAAGGTAAAATGAGGTTACATGCATGGACTCTAATCCAAGGTGACTAGTGTCCTTATAAGAACAGAAGATCAGACAGAGGGAAGACTATGTGAAGACACGTGGAGAAGACAGCCGTCTGTAAACCAAGGAGAGAGACGTTAGAAGAAAACAGCCCTGCCAACATCTTGATTTCAGACTTCTAGGCTCTAGAACTGAGAAAACAGATTCTGTGTTGTTGAAGCCACACTCAGCTGATTGTGTGTATCTCTAAAGATCAGCCCTGAGTGACCTCTTTGTCCACTGCCAGTCCCGTCAGCCCCTGTTACCCCCAGAAACCTGTGATGGCCTAGCTCATTTGTGTCTTTTCTTCTGAGTTGGAATACCCTTGGGAAATAGTTCCAACTCTCCCACCCACCTCAGCTGCCCCAGTTGCCTGTTAGAGTTTAATAAAATAGATAGGAATGCTGAAAGAAAACTGAGGCTTATGTGACAATATACCAAATACACAAAGTTTTGGAGGAAAGGGACAAAAATATCAAGAGTGGAGAACTCCTGCTACTCTCCTGTCTTTAACCAACTGGATTCATCTCTAACTGGAGTCCGGCAAAGTGCTTTGCAGGACCTACTGGCATCTGTGGAGATCTCTGAGGCTCAGTTCTGTGCCATGATCTATGTACTATGCCAGGACAGGTGGCATCAGTGTGTGTTTTTGTTCAGAGAGTCTGCATTCTGGGAAGGCGGAATGCATAAGAAATGGCAAATAAGTTAGCATATTGTGTAGCTCCAACTGGTGGAATAAGGGATAGACTGAGTCTATATAATGAGGTTTGTGCTGAGTTTTCCCTGGATGAAATGCACCGTCAAGGGTGGATTAAGTGTGGATTAGAGTGGTCAGAACGTGCCTCCCTCGTGTGGAAGGGTTAAACACGGTCAAAAAATGGATGTCTGCATAGATGGGGATGAAGGACTATATTAACTCATACTGGACCTAGGCAGGACATTTAACGTGGTGGTTTGGATAAGAGAGCTCTTTTGATTTTTTAGAATGACTGAATTAAAATAGGAGAGTGGGGTCTTTTGGGCCAAATGACATTGGTTGCAGATATTCTTGACCATGTATTTTATTCATTTCATCCTAGATCCCTACTCCAGGCCTTGTGTCTGTTTTACCCCTGACCTTTATATTATTCCTAAGCTGGCTCAGTGGTGACATCTCTGGTGTCAGGCTGACATCTTTTTTTTTTTTCTTTTTTTCTTTTGGCCGCCTGCCCTGCTTTTGTGGTAATGGGGTTGAATCCAGGGCCTTACTCATGCGAGGCATGCACTCCACCACGGAGCTACACACCTCTAGCCCCAGACTCTGGCATCTTGAGTGGGGTAGAAGGCAGGAATGGGGAAGGGAGACTGTGGCGCACATATGGTAATTTAAAAACAGAAATGCTTAGTAACTTTTTTTTTAATATGTCACACTTTTTATGGAACTGTAGTCATATACATCTCCCAATTCCTCTTGAGGGATAGTAGTATTGAAAAATGGGAAAGAAAGTAAATTTCAAAAGGGGTATATAACATTTTGGTTGTAAAATAAATTCAACATTATAGATGTGTATGTCATTAAGGGTGTATCTTCTAGACCTTTTCATATACATTTATAGGTGTATGCATATGGTATTTTGGTTTTTTATTATAAATAGAACTTCATACCAGGCATAGTTGGTGACTTGCCAGTTAATTTAATATGTCTGTGACCTAAGCTTTATTGCAGAGATGTTGGAGGTATGAAGCTGGAGGAAGGTGGATTGAGTTAGGTTTATCTTTGACTTTTCAGAACCCTTTGTAGTGTCTGACGCGCTCAAAGGAGGCATGCTAAGTGAATGAGGGAGCCGCTGGTCACTCTCTAGGGACCCTAAACCATACTTTCTCTCCACATTTTAACCTCTTTTTTGTGCTGTTTCCTTACACTCTGTAAAGTAAAGTAAAGGGATAATACTTGCTTAGCCTATTAATGAATTCTTATGGATAAATGCGAGAATCGATGTACACATACTTGGAAGATTGTAAAGACTATGTAAATGGATGTATAATAGTAATAGTAACAATTATTACTATTATGATGAAAGTAGTTATTGTCTTCCTTACAGAGGAGGAAAATATTTCTGTTTTGGGTGGCAAAAACATAAGTGATTGGTAAGAAAAGATCATAAAATGGATAGTGTTTTGATACAGAGCTACCAACGAGTATGGGAGCTCAGTTATTTGGTCACATACACATGACAAGCTGCATGATCAGCGTCCATTCTTTTTGGCCATCCCTGGAGGTTACTTTCCTCATTTTCTTTATTTACAGTCATGTGTCACTTAATGACTGGGACACGTTCTGAGAAATGTGTTGCTGGGCGATTTTGTCACTGTGAGACTGTCTTGGAGGGCACTTACGCAGACCTGCTTGGCATAGGTCAGGCACTAGAAGTGACCTCTTGGTGTAATCAGGAAACATGGTGAACCCGGGATGGATGTGGCTACTGCCAGTGTAACACGCAGACTGCTTTATGGTAAACTCATTTTATTTTAAGTATAAGAACACTCTAAAATAATGATAAATATAGTAAGTATGTAAACCAGCAACACAGTTGTTTATTATCAAGTTTTATGTATTGTACATCATAATATGTGTTATTCTTTTTTTTTGTTTGTTTGGTATCAGGGATTGAACCCAGGAGTGCTCAACCACTGAGCCACATCCCCAGCCCTTTTTAAAAATATTTTGTTAGAGACAGGGTCTCACTGAGTTGCTTAGGCCCTCGTTAGGTTGCTGAGGCTGGCTTTGAACTTGCAATCCTACCTCAGCCTCCCGAGTCCCCGGGATTACAGGTGTGCGCCACCATGCCTGGCTTGTGTTATTCTTTTTTATGACTGGCAGTGTGCGGTTGGTTGGTTTACACCAGCATTACCACAAACACGTGAGTGATGTTAGCAATGTGACATTGTGACAGCTTTGATGTCACTACCCGATGGGAATTTTTCTGCTCCGTTATCATCTTAGGGACCCTAGTTGTATATGTAGTCTGACCTTGACTGAAACAATTGCACATCGCTATATATCACTGTTGCCCCCCCCCCTTTTTTTTTTAATTCTCCTTTGGGTGACTGAAGGAGAGAGAAGATTATTCAGTGTTGCTGGCTGGGCAAGGAAAGGGAAAATTAGAGACAGGCTTCCACCTCTACCCCGTCTTTAGCTGCAGCTCCTCACCTGGCTTCTGCATCATCAGGTGCAGAACTTCAAGGTCTGTTCACCTTCCTGCCTCCCAGCCACCTGTACTGCTCTGCAGCTGTGGTCTGTATGCCAAGGGGTTGAAAGGGGAGCGTGGGGGAGAAGGGTCCTTTCCTTTCCTTCAGTTGCTTTCCCAGGTTGTGTTCCCAAATTGCTCTTTTTGCCCCATAATTAGTTAATGGTCTCAGCGGAGGGGAAGACTTACATCAGAGGTCCAAAAGGTGTATGGGAGTAGGGGCAGTCCTCAGTCCCTGCTGCTCTTCTGTTGTCCACTGTCTCTTCCTCATCTTCCCAGGGTCCCCTGGCTCCCCTGGGCACAACTCCATCACCTCTCACAGGGAGAATGCCTGCTTTTTCCCGCACTCTAGGCAGATCCATTGATTAATCCTTCCCCTCTCCAGTTCAAGCAAACAAAGATGATCCGTGAAGATCTTTTTGATCTTAAGGCCAAAAGGCAAATGACTTTGCAGTTTGCTCTGTAGCAGGGTTGTTCACAAGGATCCCAAGTACAGCAATCTAGTACATATGGCGAGGTGTACTCAAGGTGGACATATTCCACATGTTGACACAGGGAGGAACTCCGCTAGCAGGCAAGCTCTGTTTGCATGGAAGCAGAGTATAGTGAGGGGTACTTACGGTAGAAATTGAGTGCTTGGAGACAGGTTTGCCACTGAGAATCCCTTCCCTAAGCTCTTAGGATGAAGAATATGCATACCTCCCATCCTCACTTAATTTTTTTTTCAGGGACTTCTGAGAGTAGCAACCTCAAAAAAAAAAAAAAAAAAAAAAAAAATCGCTGAAACTCTGGCCACCCTTCACGTGGGTCCCTTTCCAGCGTATGTTACTGCCAATGCCTAGTCACCAGGGTGGTAGCAGTTGCTTCATGAATGGCAACATATGGGTAGCTGTAAACACAGCCATTTTAAAGATAGATGTGTGAGTGGGCTCTTTCAGGGTAGCTGGGAAGGGAATGGAGGTGCCATTTCAGATGGCTGACAGTAACAGTGAAGTAGTAGATTATTTGCGTTGTGAAACATGGAAAAAGTGAGCAGTAGGAGGATGTGCAAATGAATTTTTAAGTTAAATACAGTGCAGAAAGACATGGCTGTCAAGCTTTTTTGTTAGCCTACGGAAGTAAATTCCTTAAAGTGCTTTTTTTTTTTTTTTTTTTTTTTTTTTTGGTAAGGAAAGAATTGTTTTGAAATGCATGAACAGAAGTGAATTTTCATTATTTTAAAATGTAGTGAGTGGTCCTAAGCTGTGAAGAATTATACAGAAATGAAATTAAGGTTTGCTGTAGGATATTCCATGTCTAGTTTTAATTTAGGTAAAGCTCCCCCAAAGTGATACTGTAGCAATAGAGTAAGAATATCAATATAGGATACAAATAGCCCTGGCATTTATATAAGATTCCTGGAAGTTTGTGTGAGCACCAGTGGTTTAAAGTTGAACATTAGGTACGTAATAAGGAGATTTACTTCCTGTAGTGCTAGAAATATTCCTGCATTTTAATGTACATAACTGCCTGTTTTCTTTTTTTTAATATTTTTGTTTTTTAGTTGTTGACGGACACAGTACCTTTATTTTATTTCTATGTGGTGCTGAGGATCGAACCCAGAGCCTCACGCATGCTAGGCAAGCACTCTACCACTGAGCCACCACCCCAGCCCCAGCTGCCTGGTTTTTAAATCTTTAAAGAACAAAACAGTGAACACATATTAGCCCAGCATATGTGACACCCTGGGTTTGAACCCCAGCACTGCAAAAAACACACAAGCAAGCAGAAAGACAATTTGAACACATAGATTAAACATTAATAAATGTAATACAATTAAATTTCAAACTTCAGATTTTCATTGTCTGCTCAGCCTATTCAAAGTGACCTTTGGTTAGCAAATCTTTCATTTTTTTCCCCATTATAAAACTTGTTTTTGAAGCACGGCCTTTGATGAATTATTTCCAGCATTTCATATGTTCTTACCCTCTCCCCCCAACAGTTGAACTCAGCTGAAGAGCTTACATCTGAGGCTAAATATTTTTTGCCATTTTTGAGAGGCTTAATTATTTTCATTCAAGTCTTGATTGTGCTAGTAGTGACACTTTTTTTTTTTCTTTTCTCATTTTTATGATGTGCAGAATATTAGAAGATATTGAGACTGTTTGAACACTGTTGCACCAAGGCTGTTGTTGGAACTGAAGTGTTGGTTGAAAGGCACTGTCATGTGACAGCTTGAAATGTTTATATATCACCTGTTTCAAGAAAGTCCAAGTCTGTCATCAGAAAAATATTGGGTCTCAATGTGTGAGGCAAGAAAATGTATCATGTGCGGAAGTCGAAGATCTAGACCGTTGAAGGAGTGAGGAGGCCTGGTTTCCAGACCTGGCTTTGTGATTTTAGGCCAGTGCTTTCTCTTCTGTAGGTCTTAGTTAGTTTCTTCATTTATCAAATGGGGCTTACTGGATACCTGAGATCCTTTGCAGACCAGAAATTTTTAAGCATAGTTACCCTAGCGAAGGCCAACTTTGATACTGGACACAGAACAAACGGAGTTGGGTATCTCCATATTGTCTTGGTAGGATGAGACAACATGTGTCTCTTCAGTCCCCTTGGGCAGCAGTAGTCTGCCTCTGCTGGCTCTTAAGCCCACACTGTGCCTGCCATGGAACCTTCAGGTGAACTGTGAGGAAACCTGTCGTGTTTTTTTTTTTTTTTTGTACTGGGGATTAAACCCAGGGATCCTTAACCACTGAGCCACATCCCCAGCCCTTTTTTCATATTTTATTTGGAGACAGGCTCTTGCTGAGTTGCTTAGGGCTGAATTGCTGAGGCTGGCTTTGAACTCTCCATCCTCCTGCCTCAAGCTCCCAGGCTACTGCGATTACAGGCATGCACCACTGTGCCCAGCTCTGTGGTGTTTTGAAGTGAGGACAGTGTAGGGGCCTGACTTAATCTCAGGCCCAGATGCAGCTGGTTTGCTCTGTAGGTCTTGTCTGCCCACCGTTACCTACTTCTGTTCTGCATGAGTAGTATCCTCATGTAAAAATTCTCACACACTGAAATTCCAGCAGTCAGATCTTATTAGTAGGCTGTTGCACTGGGGCCTAATTTCCCAACACATGAGTTTGGGGTACATGTTAAACTATAGCAGCAGGCAGTTCAGTTTCTTTGGGGCCAGCAGGTCTGGAGGGGGCAGTTCTAGAGGGGATGACCATGGAATTTATCTTCCACACTTGGACATGTTGGAGAGTGGACAGGGATGCTGTTGGTAATCTTGCAGAGTCAACAGAAGTCAGCCAGAACTGTCTGGGGCAGATAGGGCCATATGATCACCCTTGCTGAGGATAGCATGCGTAAGTCCAGGATACAGAAGGAGGTCTCATCAAGTGTAGGGAAGATGCCAAAGAATACAAAGTTTTTTCAAAAAATTTTCAAGGGAAATGCAGAGGAATTGACTTCGTCCTCTGAATACTTCTTTTTGTGTACTTGGTGATTCCTACTGCACAGAAAATGTGATATAGAGAAAAGGCAGGAGTTTACCATCGGGGAGAACTTCTCTGTTTCCTGTTATATATATGGCTCTGGGCAAGATACTTCCTGAACATCTTGACTTGTAAAATGGTTTTCTAAGTCCATAGGGTCACATGAGGGAAGGAACCCTTAGTGCTCCGTATCCAGTAGTTGCTTAATAAACATTAGTACCTTCAGTTTTCACTTGCTAGAAATTAGAACTTTTAGTACCACATCACAGCCATGTTAAGTAAATGGCATGTGTGTGTGGGGGTGGGGTTGGGTCCTGGTAATTTAATTAACCAACACTTACATTGTTAATGCTATAGGACATTTCATAGTATTTAAACAGTGAACTTAAACTTTAGGTAACCAGACAGTTTATAAGTTGGAAACTACAGATGGTATTATATATGTAGTTTAGTCCTCGTTCTACCACTGATTATAGTATGATACTGGTTAAATCAGCTTCTGTGTACTTAATCTGTAACAGGAAATGGTAAGCAATATTATCTCTTGTACCTCCTCTTCCTCTCTTACCCTATGATAAGATAGGTGGTCAGTGGAATTCATCATATACCATCTGTGACTGTTCACCTTTTCTTCCTTCCTCCCTGTGTAGGAGAATCATGGTTTGAAGAGTTGAATATACATACCTTTTGACTTAGTTTTTGTGTGTGTGTGTGTGTGTGTTGCTGGGATTGAACCCAGGGCCTTCTGCGTGAGAGGCAAGCCCTCTACCAACTGAGCTATATCTCCAGCCCCTAGTTTTTTCTTTAGTATTGAAAAGACTTATTTCCCTATGTTAGTCATCTCCCTGTGACAAAATGCCTGAGATAACCAGCGTAAAAGAGGAGAAGTCTATTTTGGTTTCAGAGGTTTCAGTCCGTGGTGCTTGGCCTTGTTGCTTTGGCTCTGTGGTGGCACAGTACCTCATGGTGTGGTGGAGGAGTCTGTTGACGTCATGGTGGCCAGGAAGTACAAAGAGAAAGGAGAGACCTGAGTCTCAATATCCCCTTCAAGGACCTGTCCCTGATGACTTGACTTCCTGTAGGCTCCGCAGTCTGGAGGCCAAGCCTTTAACACATGGCCTTTGGAAGACATTTAGGATCAATCTACGGCAGTAGACGGTCTGTAAGGGAAACTAGGTGTGTGTTGCAGTGCAGTTGTAACTTTTAAAAATTAATGTTAGGAAAGATTATCATGCCTTCATATGGTGTTTGAATGCCACTCATGTGAATGCATGTGTGTATGCATATATGTACACATATGTATGAATCAGGAAGAGAGAGAATGAATATATGTCGGTGTGTGTTGTGTTTATTTCTTTACCTTTTCCACTCTTTCCCATCTTTCCTGCTACTTCCATAGCAGTAAGATTATGTAATGTAAATATCATTGGTCAGTTTATCCATGTTTTGACTATTTTTATGTCTCTTTGATCTGGAACAACTGGTTGTGTTAATTGACTGAAACCATTTCTGATTTTAGTCATGTACAGAAACAAATGCATTTCTGTGACTGATAACTTTTTGATGAATTTCGGAAATTCAGCCACAGGAAGGAACCTTGCTATGCTTCAGCTTTAAATAGGTTATTTATTTATATTTTAACTAGCTTCTAATTTATGCTAAACCACTTACTGATTTTGTAGAGTAAGAGAGGACACTGGGTGAACACTTTATGAAAACCGTCATTTACTGTATTTTAAAAGAGTGTGTTAAAAAGGATATTTCAAAGCTTCGGGCAACTTATTTCATGCCTTTCGGTCTTCCTAGCCAGGAAGTTCTCATTTTGTATCAAGTGTAAATCCCTGTCCTTGCAATTTAATCTCCTTCCCCGACTCGCCCCATGTTAATGGAAAAGAAGTGCTCCCTGGTCCGCTCTTCCTCCTGACCTTGCCGGCTATTGTGCAGCCCTGACCTCCTCCCCAGCCATCTTTTATCTGAACTAAATAACTGTGTTTGCTTTCCATGTCCTCTTAGGACTCATTTCCGAACATTTTAATCATTTCAGTCGCTCTCCTTTGGACGCTCTCCAGCTCTTGCTCATCTTGCTTGGGTTCAGGTCCTGAAGAGCTCTTAGCGCCGTAATAAACTTCTGAATAGGGCTTCGTGTTGTGCAAGGGCCATCACGTGACCCTTCTGAACACGCTGCTTGTTTTTTACATCCGATTTTACCTGTCTTTAAAAATAACTTACTACCTTGCTGATTCATACTTTGGTTCACCTTCAGATTTTCTCTTTAATTTTCTTTCATCTTTTATTTGAGTGGTTACAGTTTTTACCACCTTCCCAAATTAAACTGCCTCCTGCTGTTTCTGTAGTTCTTATGGTAGTGTCAGTCATTTGCAACTATTAACAGGAATCAAAAACTGTCAATCCAAATGCTTTTTTAAAGTAAATGTAATTACATGGACGCTTGATCTTAAACACGTATATAGCTTGTCTATTACATTTTTGATTTTTGAGTGTCCTCTGCCTACACTTGGTATTTAATTGTTCTTTAATTGTGTTTTAGTTTTGTCTTCTGTACCAAGGTATAAGGAACTTGAGAGCAGGAGCAAATCTTTTTATACCTCTTTTTTTTTGGTGTGTTTGCACTGGGGATTGAACCCAGGGCTTCACCCTTGCTAAACACGTGCTCACCACTGAGTTACACCCCCCAACTCTTTCTGTTCCTTTACTGTGGAAAAAGTATTAGGTATTGGGTTAGGTAATTCACTTACTCTTTCTTTGTTTCTTTTTCTTTTTGGTACCAGGGATTGAACCTAGAGGGTACTTAACCACTAAGCCATATCCCCAGCCCTTTTTTATTTTTTTATTTTGAGACAGGGCCTCACCAAGTTGCTGAGGCTGACTTTGAACTTGTGATCCTCCTGCCTCAGCCTCCTGAGCTGCAGGGATTATAAGCATGTGCCATCACACCTGGCTTCAGTGACTGTTCCTTGATGGAATTGGTGGATGACCGCTCATGTTCCAGAATCTCAAGATCCATTTGGACACATTCATATCTTCATAAGTGAGAGTGCCTAACCACACATACATTTTTAGTGAGCTTAATCCCAAACATTTTTCTGTTATTTAAGTCAGCATTGAAAGTATTATCCAAAGACTGCATAAACCCTTATGAAACTTGACTATAATTGGATCCTGAGTAACCATGCTCCCGAGAGTGGCTCTTGAAACATTTGTGTTGCACCCACCATGGTGGTCTAAAAATCATGTTTTCCTAGCTTATTAGGAAAAAAATGTGCTGTTGAGTTGATTCAAAAAGCCTTATAAAAGTTAAAATATGTGATCTGTTATCTCTTGTCCCCGAGGCACATCATCCTGACATTGAGGAAAATGAAATAGACCAAGGGGAATTAACTGTCCAATGGTCATGTTGATTTTTACCCATCACCTTGTGATTTGTTTGCTTGCAAATCTAATTTTGGAATGAGAATATTACATTTAATAAAGGTCCCTGTTTTGATGCAGATCCTCTGTGCACTAAGGATTCCTGTGCTAAGTAATCCTGTGGATGGTCAGCAGCACAAGTAAATGTTGTGGTTAGCAATAGCACCTCCTCATTTTAAATCCCATGAGAAGCAACATGCACATTCAAAATTAAATTAAAATTCTTGAGAATGAAGCGGAAAGAGGGAAGAAAAGGGCAGTTAGAAGAATAAATTAGTCCCTAGGGATCCTTTCCAATTCTCACATCATAAGCCAGCCAGCTGTGATATAAAACATGACAGGGGCCCACGGCTCTCTGGTGCAGATACCTGCAAGGCTGATTCTCTGTGATTGTTAATGTATCAACTGTTTAACTATATGCATAGAAATACCTTGAGTTATTATTTCTCCTGGGGGAGTAAGCTATCTGATACCTACAAATAAGGAACACTAGATCCACGTACCGTTTGCATTATAGATTAAAGAGAATGGCAGATCCAGAGGAGAACTTAAGAAAACACTTGTGCTGTGGTTTCTAGGTATGCTACGAATGAAGAGCTTTGTGGAAGGAGTGGGAATTCTATGTGAATAGTTATTATTATGTAAATTCGTGTGTTGCTAGGTTTAAATTTCTCTTTGTGATCCAAACGTGATTTTTTTTTTTCTTGGATTAAGACATTTATTTTTTCACATTAATCTTCTATGTAAATTTCTCAGAATCCCCAGACTCACCCTGTGGCTTTTTTTCCTGGTACCCATTTAGTGGTACAAGGTCAGTTCTCATCATTAACAGTTGCTGTCTTATCTTTGTTGACTACCCCCATCCTGCCTGTAACTGTGAGTGCTTGCCAGTTTAGAATTTAAGCTGCCTATGTTCAGTGATATATGTTGAAATTTAGAATATGTGGAAAAAGAGTTTGTTTTGCTCATGAACGCATCAGTCCCTCAACACATTAATTTTCTGTGCCTGTACTGAAAGTCCAGCATTTCTTGGCAGTATTACCAGGCATACTGGGATAGTAAGCCAAAGAACAAAATAGGTGGGTCAAAGATAAATTGAGGCAAAAATTGATTTGTAATTAGGTACTGAAAATAAATTTTCCTAGTCATTTAAGTGTTAAGTGACAATTATACATAGTTGCTAATTATTAGCAACCATGTACTACTAGATAATACAATCTGCTCAGTTGGGAGTAATTATACTGCAACGATCTATCAGTAGCTTTCGGATGAAAACAGTAGCTACTGTATAGTTTGATAGCAGAATCACTTTAATGATCATGCAAACATTTAAGAGCTGATTTTATGGAACTCTGTATATCTGACTTTAGAGAGTGAATTCTTTTTGGTTCTGGGGTTTGAACCCAGGGGCACTGTACCACGGAACTACATTCCCAGCCCCTTTTATTTTTTCATTTTGAGATGGGGGAGGGTTGAGGGGTGTCTCACTAAGTTGTTTAGGGCTTTGCTAGTTTGTTGAACTTGACCTCGAACTTGTGATCCTCCTGCCTCAGCCTCCTAAGTTGCTGGGATTACAGGTATGTACTACTGGGCCTGGTCAGAGAGTAAGTTCCTAACACATTATCGTGGGGGGGTGATGTAACTAAATATTTGTCATCTTGAAAGAATGCATTATTATTTTAGCAACTCCGTGTTCCATTGGTTTCATGGCATCTAGGTTAGTCATGAATGAATTTACTCTGTTCTGAAAGAACTTGTTTTGCATTGATATCACTGTTTGAAAAAGGAAGTTGTGATAAATTTCATAAACTGAAAAATGTAACATGTTCTAAAATGTGAAAATGCAGTCCTTCTGCACTGTGGCCTGCACATGGATTTAATTGCTTTTTTCCTACCACATCTCATGTGGACAGCATACAGAGTCCTTACCCTTGTAGGCATACAATCTGTCCTTTACAGTCTCCAACTGATAAACACACTTATTTGGCACAAACACATATGATCAAAGGTGATCTGAACAATACATTGTTTTGATTAATGATTGCACAAGGCTTTTTTTTTTCCTTTAACATTTGAACGAAGACTGATATCTCAAAACAGTTTCGTTAATAAAATAAATAGAGGTTAAAGAATGAGACAGTTTCTGGTAGGCTGGGTAGCCCCAAATCATTCAAAAGTAATGAAGTAGTTTTCTGAAACAGATTGTGTTTCCTTAAGAAGGAAGCCACCTTTGTTCCATGTCACTGATGCATTCCTCATAGGTGAGGTCACCCTGCAGTGCTGATATCTCTCTCCTTTCATAAAAGGGAGATGTGGACGCTCCCAGTGCATTCCATTTCTCACAGTCTGTAAAATAAGGCTTAAATGTACCTGTCCATTAAAAGCTTTTGAAGGAGGAAAGCCAACCTCTCAGGCTTTGTGAACCATGAATTGACAATAAAACACAGTATGCTTCTGTTTTTCAAATAGCCTGTTTAAGGACAAAAGAACTATTCACTCCTACATGACTTTCATGTAGTTATAATAAAAGGCAGGAGGATGGTTATCTTGTTTTGTGCATGACTTTTAAGGCTGCTTGACTGAGATTATTTGAAACAATAGTTTTCAATTATTCTGACTAATAAAGTCATCCAGAGGAATGTGGGTTATGGAGTGTATAAAACTTTCTGTATTTCTTTCTTTAGGTAGAATGGAATTTAAGGAGTAACTCCCTTCTTCCCACCCTCTCATAAAATCTAAAGGGTAAAAACATTTAAGGAGTACCAGATTAAGGTCTACGTGTTGAAACCGTCTCCTAACTAAATTTATTGTTCCCCTCGTGTCTTTTGTTTTATGTTTTGAGATGGGATCTCACTGTGTCGCCAGGCTGGCCTTAGACTCCTGGCCCTCTAGTTATACCTCAGTTAGTGTGACACGTGTCTTTTCCTACACAAAGCGATATTATATAATGGGTCATTAGACTGCAGCAGTACGACTAAGTCCTATCTTTTCCTCCACCTCTGCTTCAGCCACCAGAATTTTCTTGCCATTCCCAAAAGCTTGAAGGCCTGGGGCCTTTGCACCTGCTCCTTGCCCTCCCTGGGAGGATGGCTTGCTCCTTTACTTCAGTTTGGTCTCTTCTCTTCTGTCACTTCCTTACGAAGGTCATTTCTGACCACCAATTCCAAACAAGCCCCTGACTCTCATCAGTCTTGCAGCCTTACCCTGGTTTATCTTTCTTCGTGGTACTTATGTCCATCTAAAATCATGTTATACATTTGTTTCCTACTCCACCCCAGTAGACTGTAAGCTCTTTGAGGGCCTGGACTTTGACTAAAATTGTTCTTGTCTGTATCCCCAACAGCTGGCACATTGCCTGGTACATAGTCTGCTCTTGGTAAGAATTTGCTAAGATAACAAATAAAATCAGTGAATGAGTTTTACTTACTGTGTGTTGGTGTTAATTATTCTGCAAACCTCATGTTGAAAAAATGTAGCAAGTAGGAAAGTGATTGTTAGTCATTCTGATGTTTAAGTTAGATTGAGTGTTTTCATAGGGGAGTGAATTAAAGTGTCATGTATGCTTATTTGGCATTTCACTTTGCGTTGTTTTATGAAGGTAATTGTGGAGTGATTTAAACAAATAATCTTGCCATGAGCCTTTTGGTTAAAAAAAAAGAGAGAGAGAGAGAGAGATGAGCAACACGATTGCAAACTATAGCAGCATCTCTGTTTTTAGCTCTTGGAAGTGAATACAAATCCTTTGTAACTGATGGCGTTGGTGTACTCTTAAAAGCAACCCAGAATGCTGGATAATGAGAGCATAGAGAAGAACACTTTTTCATGTATTTCTGCAAACTTCTGTGCTTAAGGTATTCTTGGGAAGAGAAGTGACATTGTTTTTTGTACCTAAAACTGTTGAAGGAGTGGGTGGAAGCACCTATTAATCTCAGCTGTGTCGTGACTTGAGCATCTTTCCTCATATGATGTAGCGTGGATTCAAATTAGCCTTCAGATATCCTTGCTTCTTCCCACTTGGCAGCATCTCACAATTGCATTGTGGGTTGGTTCTGTTGAGTGTCTGGAGCCTGATGACTGTAAGAAATGAATTTCCTTTTTCTAATACGCGTGTTGTATATGTATAATAAAATCCCCTGAAGCATCCCTGCAGAGGCACTCGTAAACATGAGTGCATCTTTGACCAGTTGGCATCCTTAAGTCTGCACATGCTTCCTCTAACTTATTGACTTAGGGAGTCACAGTTTGCCGAAAATAGATCCTTCCTAACGTGGCCTGTGGTGACCCAACACACACAGGGAACAGATGCTTGTGATTTTCACCATCAGATGATTGTGTGCTTACACGTGCCCTGGTACATGGGCTACTTCTCCTGTAGAATTAGAGGGTGCCCCTTTCCTCCAACAGGATGACTTAGTTCATTTCTGCTACCCTAACACAGTACCTGAGGTGGGGTAATTAATAAAGAACAGAAATTTATTTCTCACAATTCTGGAGACTGGGAAGTCTGAGACCAAGGTGGAAGGGCAAACTGACCTGCTGCCACATGAAGTCTCTCGCAAGGGCCTTAACCTCCTTCATGGGGAAGAGCCCCCCACCAACCTAGTCACCTCTCAAAGGCCCTGCCTCCTCATACCATCACCACATTGGCAACACCTGAAATTTGGAAGGCACCCATTCAAATCATAGCATGGGGATTTGCCAACCATGTTGAGCAGTTCCGAGGGCACCAGAGGTGAGCATGGCAGCTCCGGCTGGAGGAGGTCTGCTGCCTGCCACAGGCGGTTCCAGAACCCTTCCAGGTGAGTGCTGCAAGCCCCACCTCAGGAAGCAGGGTGTCTGTCCATGTGGGTGGTGCCCCTTTCCTCTTTCTATTCCTGTGGTCAGCTCGGGTTTCCAGCATCTTCGGGAATGTCCTGATAAACTCCTCAGGCTGGGATCACAAGGCCCCAAATTCCTTTGTTGTCTTCAGAACAGGAACACTGTTCCCTCTGGCCCCTAGCACAAGGTTGTGCCTCCCCCAGATGTGTTACCATTATTAGTCAAGTGCCACTACCTTGTTCCCCTCTCCAGAGTCCAGCCTTCCTCCTGCACGCAGGCTCAGGTTATGGCGGTCCTCAGCCTGCACCTCTGTCTTCTCCCTCTCCAGGCTCCGGCTCATACCCTCGACTTGCCTCACATTTCCAGGCCCTCATGCAGCTCCCAGGTGCCCCTTACATGGTCACATGTTGGTCACTCTCCCTCGGACCTGGTCCTCCACTCAGGTATCGCTGAGGATGCTGTGCACAGTTCTTCCACTCTGTAAATACTCTCTGGGAGAAGATCCCTCAGCTGGCGAGTCTGCCCCGCTTTGTTGGTCTCTAAGCCTATCGTGCTTGTCCCTCCTTACACTCTTAGTTTGCCTCCTGTCCCTCCCTTGCAGCTGCCTACCCACTTCTCCAGGCCCATTGTCTGAACCTTCCTTGTCAGTCCTCACCCTTTTCCCAATCAGCACATCTTTTTCCTCTGGTAAAATAGCACCTTTTATAATTCCTTAACTACTTTTTGTTTAATGTAGAAAAGCCAGTGGATAATAAAACAACAGGGGAAAGGCAGATTTTAATAATGTACTTCTCTCATTTTCCTAGAAAAGGGAACTTTCTACCTTCCTTTTGTAGATGAACAGTTATGAGATTACTCAAGTAGTTTTTTTTTTTTTTTTCCCTACAGCAGTCTTATAAGGTTGTCATCTTTACCCAGAAAGTATTTTATAGACGAAAAAATTTGAATGGGCTTTTAGTTTCAGAATAAAATAATTGCCAGTTAAATGACTTACATTAGTGGATCAGACCCAGTTAATATAAGTTTGTGTCTCTCTTAAAATAAAAGTTGAAAAATTAAATTTGTTCCTTGGTAATTTGATTTGTAGGGAGTGGGAAACAAAGGATTCCAAACAGGGCTTTAAAAATCAGTTCTAATTAATTGCATGTGCAGATGCATCAGCTACGATTGGGAGGCAATTAGTCTAATTATGTTTAAAATACAGTTGCATGCTTAAATAGATAATCACACCCTCAGGCCTGCCTATCCTTTTCTACTTTCTCCTTTAGGCACCTAGTGAATTTTTTGGCCATTAAGCATGACCTCTTCAGTGTCTTTTTTGGCCATTAAGCATGACCTCTTCAGTGTCTCACTTCAGAACAAAGTGACAGAATGAAGACTAGGAGGACTGCATATGCTCCTAGCTGGAGCTGGAGTTTGATAGTCAGTGATAGTGTCAGTTCAACATACCTAGAGAACTTTAAGATATGCTGGGGAAAACTTACATTCTCTGGTCCACCTTTGTTTTATTTTGGACTTTTTTTTTTTTTTTTTTTTTTTTTTTTTTTTTAGCTCTCTCCAAAATATGCTCCAATTTGAAGTGACCTATAGCTGAGTCCTATTTTGAATGTTACGCATTTCAAAGTGAGTCTTAGTGATCTCGTTCTCAGGAAATCTAGGCGTCTTCGGGCACACCATGCAGAGGGGCCAGGTGAAGTGTCCTCGGGCTGCTGGAGTAGTTTGATAACCACCGAGCCTTCAGTTGCTGCAGGTTAAGATGAATGTGGCACTCTTGACAAACTGTTTTTCTTTTAGACTTAAGCAACTCATATTTGCACAAGTGAATGGGCACAGGTGTTTATGATTGTTTTGCTTGCCTTTCATTAAAAACGAATGTGATCTCTTTTCTCTTCAGTAGATTGGGTTTTATTGGAAGAAGCTTTTGAAGGTGGTCTTGTGCAAATACTCCCCTATTGCCCTTCCTTTGGTTTCCTGTACATTAAAAATGATTTACGAATTACATTTTCATTTTATAGGATATCCTGCAGTTATAAGACTAGTCTTTATTACTGACCTACCACAGCGATTTTGCTTTTCTTTCAGCTGCATTTGCTATATTTCTGGCTGTGTTACTTGTAGCAGAAACTGAGATTTACTCTCATGGATACATTTGTAGCTGGATTTTGTGGTTTACCCCTGGTAGGCAAGAATGGGATCTTGAGCATAGACAGAAGTGCATAGGCAGTTGTATATAATGTACTATTTTTGCTAATCTGGTATCACAACATAAGCTTACTTCATCTGTGTGCTATCAAAATACAGTGGGTTTAGGTGGAGTATAGACAAACTTTGGAGACTTAAGGCAGTCATTTGAATATGTATATTACTGGTCACTCGGCTTATGATGTGACGAGTATGCACGGTCATTGGGGTCTTCTCTTCACATTTCATCCATAGACACAGGCATCAATCTAAGATTCGTTCAGAGGAAGAAGTTCCATTTTATTTCCTTCTTTGAGGTTGTCCTGTGGAAGTTGGTAAAGTTGATTTTTTTCCCTCCGTTGTCTGAAGTGAACCACTCTTCTTATGTAAACATAAGCAAATTCTTTTAAAATCTAGGCCACTTTAGGATTTGGGTTTGTACGGTAGCAAATTGTTTTATTTTTGGAGATGTCTGATGCCAATCATGCCATTACTAGGATGAAATATCTGCTTACATAATATGGGTGTGTTTAGTATTGCGTGTTTACCTGCGTACATTAAGTGATCAGTATAAATATGTAGCTTTGTATTTTGCAAAACTTTTTCCAAAAACTAAGTGTCTTGTATTTTTAGTTTGTTATATTTTAGCTCTTTTCTTTTGTGTGTGTGTACAAATATGTAATAATGAATTCTATCATGTGTAATTATAATGCACTAATAAAAATGAGAAAAACTTTTTACCTTTCACTTTCACACAGAGCCTTAGGTACGTCCCTTTTTGTTTTTCATTAGTAAAATGGTAAGTAATTGTACAATTTAAAGTATAAAAGGTATTCATTGGTTGTAACAACACCTAAAAAAAAAAACAGATAGTTTAGAAAAATTCAGTACTTTGGGATTGTCATTGTTTCTCAGTTCTACATGCACAACTTAAAATATCATTTTGTCTGTGTCATTTTATTAGACATCAGTGTATCTTAAATATTCCTGTCCACAATTGGTTAATCAGACACTGGATTTTGTGGTCATCCCCTCCAAGTAATGCTAGTTATAGTTAGATGAATTTAATTATTAATTTATGGTGTAGGAGAATTTAGATTGATTGACACTCTTGCATTGGAGATGTAATGTGTTCTTGAGTCCACAGAAAAGATGTATTGTGGAACTCTAGGATTGGGTAGAAAGGGATCATCTGTGTAGTGGCTTTAGAAAAATAAAAAACTGGGAAGAGCTTTTACAAAAGCAGCAGGAAGTGCTTATTGAATCAGCACTGGTCCATTGTGTGGAGGGGTTTGCAGATTTTTAATTAAGCTGCTGAATGCTTACAGTCCTCAATTCACATGGAAAAGATTTTAAATGGTGGAGGGGTGCATGTACGTTTGTGTGTTTGTGTGGGGCAGGCAAATACAATGACGTGGTCGTGAAAATTAGAAGTTTATAAGCAAGAACAGTAAGAAAAATTGGAATGGAGTGTCTTAAAAAAACAACAGAACAACCAAAAAAGAAAAAAAAAAAAAAAAATTACTCCGTGTAATTTTGAGATCAGACAAAGGGATGGCCAGAGCGTAATGGGAGCATGTAGAAGCCTGTTGCTAAATCAGAAATGAACAGGAATGCGGCTCCAAACCTCATTTACTACTCTTTAGTCTGTTGCCCTAGAGACAGACTTAACATATTGACTTTGGCAACTCCAGGGTACCCTGCCATGTCTGCAGTTATTTAAGTAAAGAGAGCTGAATTTGTGACTTAAAAATATAAGTTTACTGTAGTCAGTGCAACAAATTACGTTTGTGGTTAGGTGGGAATTTCCCAGAGGTTTTAGGTCATCTTTTAGAAAATAATGAAATAAATACAGCTGATAAAGAATTCTGAGTCTGAAAAAGTTCAAATAGGAAACACAGAAACTGAAAGCAAGGCTATTTGAAAAGCCAGTGCAAGAGGCTGTTGAGGACTGATTTAAATTTCAGGCATCATCTCACTTCCTAGCATGAATGAGGTAACTGGAGAATGTAGATAACAAAATTAATAGTCAGGGGAATGCTCAAAATATTATTTAAAGATTGTAATGAGAGAATTAGCCTAGAATGATCAAGATCCCATCCAGGTCTAATTTTAAATGATTCCTCCCAAGCTTTTCAGTTTTCTCTTATTCAACTATGCCTCGCCTTTTGGTAGTATTGTGAGAGTAACATTTCACAGATTTTCTTTGAAATACAGTAATTCAATGAAGGATTGTTTACAAGCTGTCAAATGAGACAATAAAAAAAAAGCATGGAATGGGAGAGGGGGCTGGAAGATTGGATGGCTATCTTGGAATGAGTTCTCTTCCATGCAGTGCTGTTTCTCAGTCTTTCTGAGGACCACCTGCATCAGAAACCCCAGGTGTGACAAAATGCACACAGCCAGCCCCACAACACACCTGCTCTATCCGGTTTTCTGGCGCTGGGATCCAGGAATCTTCATTTTGAGCCAGTTTCCCAGGAGACTGTTGTGTACACTAATGGTTAAAGAAAAACACTTCCAAAATACAAGGGCAAATCTTGGCTCTTAGGGCCTATGAATTTAATGTTGCAAATCTCTTTTTCCTTTGGCTGTAATTTTGGAGATATTTTATCCTAAAAGTGTTGCTTGATAATCGTGTGGGGAAATTTTTTTTTTCATGTAAAAGTAGTTTTATATTTGTGATTCAATTATACATCAGATTAATGATTGGAATGGGTTTAGACAGACTATTTCTCCATTGAGGAAGAGTGAAAAAGATAGTCATTTAGCATTGTAATTTATACTCTTGTATTTTAAATTGAAATAGAAAAAGATTTGGTTAAGGATTCTTTTTTCCCACCAAAAGATCCTATTTATAATATCCATTGACATGTAATCATTCATATAATTTTTAAAAATTATTATTATTTTTTTTTCATTTTTTTTGTTTTTTTTGTGGTGCTGGGGATTGAACCCAGGGTCTTGTGCTTGCGAGGCAAGCACTCTACCAACTGAGCTATCTCCCCAGTCCCTAAAATTATTTTTTTATTTATAGATGGCCACAGTACCTTTCTTTGATTTATTTATTTTTATGTGGTGCTGAACCCAGTGCCTCCTTGTGTTGGGCAGGTGCTCTACCACTGAGCTACAAGTCCAGCCCCTGTTCATATAATCTTAAGATTTTATTTAAAATATAAATGATGCTGGGTGAGGCGGCTTACGCCTGTTATCCCAGTGACTCGGGAAGCTGAGTAGGAGGATTGCAAGTTCAAAGCCAGCCTCAGCAAAAATGAGGTGCTAAGCGACTCAGTGAGACCCTGTCTCTAAATAAAAAATACAGAACAGGGCTGGGGATGTGGCTCAGTGGTCAAGTGCCCCTGAGTTCAATCCCTGGTACCAAATACATAAATAAAATAGAAATGAAACTCAAATGACTTGATACTTTATCTCATATCTTTTAAACAGTTTCTGATGCCGTACTTTCTGCTTTTAACTACCTGGCAACAGACTTAGGGCCCTGAGGGGTCCTAAGAGGGGTTAAACCCAGATTGACTTTGCCAAGCATCAAAGGATTCTACAGGAAGAAAATAACTTCCTCTTCCCAAAGAGTGTAGTATGTACCTCAGTAGCCACGGTTTCCAAATGGTGATCCAGGAGGATCTCGGCCTGTGCTTCTGATTTTTCATGTTAACCCCACGGTCCCATTCTCCTTTTAGTCTAGAAGGATTTGGGGGGTGATGCATCTCCGCCCCTATTCTAGTACGAATTGGCTGTCTCAGTGTCTCCTTGGGTACATACAGTTCAGGAGCCCAGATGTTAGTCGTGAGCCTGTGCCAAAGCTCATGCAATTTGCTCCGATGTTTCTGACCTTCTCAATCCCTAGAGCTTTTACTTTAATGCATGGTAATGTAGAACCCAAACACTGCTCCCACAAAATCAAACCAAACAATCCTATACAGAATTGGGGGTGAAGCTCACTGCCTGTCTGCTGAAGGGTTCATTTATTGAAGAACATCTATTAATTTAAATGTTTAAATGTGGGTCCATTTCACTTGGACTTGAACACGGAGCAGGTTTAAAACTTCAGCTCTAGATGAAAAGGAAGGTTTTGTGCTATTTGAAAAGATATCTTAGCAGTAAGGCGGGTGCTGGGTGATGTTCAGTTGGGTCTGGTGATACATGAGCACCGTACTGAGAGGGACTCCTGTGCAAGTAGCGTTAACTCTGTGATGAATGAAACAGGTTAGGGCAGCATGGGTGGTTAGTAAACATGTATTATATGCTTGGAAATTTAATGTTCTCTTCACACGCACACAAAATGGTACAGTCATGGGTTACCTAATGACCAGGATCGGTTAGGACCAGTGTATTCTTGGGCAGTTTTGTTGTGTGAATATCAGAAAGTGTACTCGTACAAACTATGAATGCGGCATTAGTAGATGACATAATCTTAGAGAACCACCATTGTATATGCAGTCTGTCATTGACTGAAATGTCATCCTGTGGCACGTGACTGTGAGGTGATGGAGAGATGTCAACTCACTTGATCATTCTCTGATGTATTCATACATTAAAACAGATTGTGCACCATAAATAAATATGCCAATTACAAAAACAAGAAACCCACATAAAAACATTAGTATCCTGAGTTGAACACAGTTTCTCAAGCCACTTTCTTCAATGAGTAAGTAAAACTAGATCTATCGTGAATGCCTTGGGAAGTTTTAAGGGACTTTCAGAAATTTGGTTGTCCTAAGCAATAGCCTTCAGAAGTTTCTGTTTGAAATATCTTGTGTTGTTCTTCACACCGTTTTATTCAGCCTTTTCGTTGCTGTGATTAAGTGACCCCACCAGCACAACTGTAGAGGAGAAAAGGTTTATTTGAGGGCTCATGGTTTCAGAGGTCATTGTCCATAGAAGACTGTCTCCATTTCTTGGGGCTGGAGGTGAGGCTGAACACCCTGGCAGGAGAGTGTGGCGGAGGGAAGCTGCTCACATTGTGGTGACCAGGAAGTAGGGAGTCTCCATTCAACAGATGCAAATAGATACCCCAAGCCATGCCCCAATTCCCACCTCCTCCAGCCACACCCTGCCACTTCAGTTACCCCTCAGTTAATCCCTCTCGGGATTAATCACTGATTGGGTTAAGACTTTTACAACCCAACCATTTCTCCTTTGAACCTTCTTGAACTGTCTCACACATGAGCTTTTGGGGGACACCTCACATCCAAACCATAACAACATTTAATTGCAGTTATTCTGAGTATTCTTTAAAATAATGAACTCATTTTCATTAACATAGAAATGTTTGCAAATGAGCTGGGTATTGCTGAAGGTGAAATGGTTAAACATTTGAAACTGTAGACTCTTAATTTTTTTTTTCAGAGAAATCTTTGATAAAAGTTAACTTTGAACAGTTATTTTCGTAGCGACAAATAACATGTGGGCTGAATAGCGGTAACTAGTTCACAGATGTCTTTTTGTTTTCTGAACAGCGCTTATGATTCAGAATTCACTTCATTAGCCTCTCATTATCACCTTTTTTGTGCATTCACTTGGCCACCCGGCCTTCAGCATATCCCTCTTGTTTTAATAGAGATAGGCAGTGCTAAAATAATATTCCCTTATACAAAGTAGGTAGATTTATAACCAGTTTCATTGGCACAGTCTTGGCAGAAACATCCGCCCACATATGGTTGCGAAATGGCAAAAATTCCAAGTTGAAGAGGGAGGTAAATAAGAAAAAGAGATGAAGTGTTACTTAAAGGAGCCACATGTGTCTGGTATCTTCCAGTGTATTTAGGAATCTGCCGAGGACAGTGCTGAGCAGTCAGGCCATCCTTTTTGTGAGTGCACAGAGGACTGACACCACACCTTGAGACTGGGAAAGGGCAAAGGAGGAACAACATTACCTTTGAAGTTATTTACCTGTCAAATTTTATGCCTGAAATTGTTAAGTAGATTGTCTTAAAATCAACAAGAAAGAAAAAGGATAAAGGCACTGCAGATGCTGCTTTTGAAGTGATGGGAGGCAGGGCCCCTAGGTGGAGAAAATAGAGGAAGATGCTAATGATGAAAAGTTTCTCATAGGAAAAGTGTTTCCAGGGTGGACGCGAACATTCAGGAGCCTCCGTCTGTGGGGACTTCTGTTTAGCAGTTAGGTGCTGTGGAGCAGTGAACCCTGACAATGTGGTCGGCTGAGTTAGGCTGAATTCAGCGGCAGGGAATGATAGACAAGAGCTTGTCATCCTCAGCCCCGCCCACTTCACAGGTGTCTTTCCGGATGGGTGAGAATGTGCTGGATGTTCAGCACAGCAGGCAGGCGTTGGTGAACTGGGAGGGCAGCATAGTATCTGGCAGCTCTGTATTCTTTTCCCTGATGGCGTGTGAGGCGACACTTCACTTGGCCACTGTAAGGGTTCTCCACACCCTTCCAAGCCCATGGCACCTGGAGGCTCTCTTCCTCCTCCCCCAGCTGAGCTTTACCAGCGCAGGCTGGGCTTGACCGCCACTAATTCTGATCATGCTCCAAGATGTTAACGGAAAAATGATCTGACCCTTGTTAAAATGGTAAGGAAGATTTTACTGAAGACTTTGGCAGTAGGGAAGAAAGATTGGACTCAACTCTGAAGATAGCAAAGACCACTGGGTATTAATAGCCTAAGACCAGACAGAGGGGATCAGGGGATAGAAAATTACCAAGAGGAGATACCAATGGTGGGGGACTCTCCCCAAACTGACCAAGCCCAGGGTTCTTGCTAAAACTGAACCTGTAGGTCTTTAGGAAGCTCATTTAAAACAAAAATAAAAACAAAAAAAACCCCATTTTTTTTTAGTCGAAGATGGTCATAGTATCTATATTTATTTATTTTTATGTGGTGCTGAGGAACGAACCCAGTGCCTTGCACATGTAAGGCAAGCACTCTACCACTGAGCTACAGCCCCAGCCCACAAAAAGCTCATTTTTTGTTTCCACTTTAATGCTGTAGTGTAGGGTGTACTCTCTCTGCGTCTTAATACTAATTCCTTATCAGGTAATACATGGATGTCTTTAATATCTTGTAGCTTCTCACTGAATGGTTTGGTCTTGGGGAACCTTCCTTAAAATGTTGTTGTTGTCGTGTGTGTGTGTGTGTGTGTGTGTGTGTGTGTGTGTGTGTGTTTTCCCGGTGCTGGGGATTGAACCCAGGGCCTTGATGCTTGCAAGGCGAGCACTCTACCAACTGAGCTATATCTCCAGCCCTTAAAATATTTTTAAAATTCTCTTTAACTCATTGCAGTTTCATTACTCTACATGTGACCCAGCTGGAGATGTCATTCCTTTATAGGAGCCACATTCAGAGTCTTGTGATTGAATGAACATTTAAAACTACACAGAATCTCACATACAGCCGGGCATGGTGATGCACACCTGTAATCTCAAGTTCCTGGGAGGCTGAGGCAGGACTGCCTCAAATTTTTTCTAAGAAGGATCACTTTTTTTGAGGCCAGCATCAACAAGTTAGCAGGCCCTAAGCAACTAGTGAGATGCTATCTCAAAATAAAAAATAAAAAGGACTGGGGATGCAGCTTAGTGGTAGACCATACGGGGTTCAATCCCTAGTACCACAAAAGAAAAAAAAACTCACATATTTTTCGATGGCAGCTCTCTGAACAGTTTATTTTTTAATAGGATAGGATATTTTCTTAATGTGTAAATATAGCTTATCTCTTCATGTTTAAAGAAAATCTGTTTCTTTTTCCCACCAAAATTATGTCTAAAAATGACATCAGATACTTGTGTGCCTCACAGGCTGGTGGTTGACCAGTTACCTAATGGGCATGCACAACCATTTCCCCTTTCAAAATCAGTTTTAATTCTTCCCAAATAAATAAGAAAGCACTGGGTAAAGACCACCTTTGGAAGGTGAGACCCTTTAAAGTGTTCCCTGATTCTGAGCATGCTTCCTAATCCAGTCACTTTGCTCTGTGTCTAGAATGTTCCAGGTTGGCTTTCCTCGAGGTAGCCCTCCTTTCCTGCCTACTGTGTCTCCAGTTGGTAGATGTCAGGGGCTGGCTTATCAGCAGACATTACTGTGCAGGTCACACAGCCAGTTGGCACTACATTCTTGGCTCCTTCTGTCGAATCTTTTTCTAGTTGACTGGCAAATTAAACCTATTCATTGAGAAGGGAGTGTGTGCATGTGCGTGTGTGTGTGCGCACGTGTGTATGTCTGTGCTTATTGATGTATGCATTGCCGGAAGGGGATGAGGTAAAAGCAAAAGTTAAGTCAGTTAAATGCAGTCATCTCGCCTCTGCCTTCTAGTTTTTGGGTCTCCCTTATGTCACTATGTAGTGGGGGCTAATTCTTGGTTTTGTCAGTCTGTTATGCTAATCAGTTAAGTAAATGTTAGCATTTGAGTCTGCATATTTATCATTTTATTATTAGAATAAAAAGACAGTATAGATGCAATACATGTATTTATATATCCATTCCTCAAATTTAGAGACCCATGATCTGAGTGTAATACCTATGCTTTAGCTTGTGTAAGAATATCTAGGATTAAGAGTGGGTTCTTCCTGCGTGCCAGGCCATGTTCTGGGTGCTTTGTGTACATTAACTTACTTAATTCTCACTGTGAGATAGTTATCATTATCTCCATTTTACAGATGAAGAAACAGACACAGAGAAGTTAACTGACTTGGTTATATAACTAGTAAGTCAAGGCATGACTCACAATAGTCTAAGTTATGGTACAGCAGCCAACAACCCTGAAATTTGAGAGGTATAATACAGCAAAGGCTTATTTCTTACCTGGGATTCCTGTCTGGTGGGAGCCTGCTCATTGTCACTGTCATAATCACTCAGAGACCCAGGCTGACAGGCTCCACCTTAGTGCCTGCTTCCAGGAAGGGAACTGTAGGTTGAGCTCGGGCTTAAAGTCGCCACCTGGAAGTGTCATATTTACTTCTCATGTCATCTTGTCCAAAACAGCTTGCTAGGCCATAATTCTACCTAAAGGAGGTGAGGGCTGGGGATATAGCTCAGTTGGTAGAGTGCTTGCCTTGCAAGCACAAGGCCCTGGGTTCAATCCCCAGCACTGCAAAAAAAAAAAAAAAAAAAAAAAAAAAAAAAAAAAAAAAAAGGAGGTGGAAAGTCCAGGCCTGTCTTGTGGAGAGAAGAGAATCATGTTTGTGGTAGAGCTGAAACTGGAGTCTAGGCAGCTGGGCTACAGAAGCCGTGCCTGTGGCTGTAACTGTATGTAAATGCAGTTTATTATCAGGAACAATCTTGGCACTTTGGATGCAGAAGAAATGTTATTGAAAGAAATTAAGTAATCTGGGCTGGAGTTGTGGGTCAGTGGTAGAGCGCTTGCCTGGCATGGGTGAGGCCCTGGGTCTGATAAATAAATAAATGAATATAAATAAATGAAATGAAAGATCCATTGACAACTAAAAAGTAAATAAGTTTAAAAAAGAAATTAATTTCCCCAATGTGCTTACTATGTGAATTTGTAACATTAATGTGACATTATTATATGAGAAACAGTGTAACTTAACAGGTAAGACTATGGAGGTTCCCCCCAGACCCTCCAATTGGAGATTGAACCCAGGGCTTCATTGTGTGCTAGGCAAGCGCTGGACTGCTGAGCTACATCCCCAGCCCCCAAAACACGGACTCTGAGTTAGGCTGCTTGGGTCAAAATGTCGGCTGTGTCATGGATTACCTGTGGGACTGGGTAAGTTACTTCTCTTCTATGTGCTTCACCTGCCTCATGTTTAAATGGGACCTCTCTTACTGAGTTATTATGTTATCGAAAGGAGTTTTAAAAATAGTATTTGTGAGGGTGACCCTACTTAAATCACAGTATATAGTAAACATTGAATAAATGTGAACTACTATTTTTTATTATGAATTTTGTCACATCACAGAGTAAATGATATCTTTAAAAACTTAACTATAAACAAAAAGTTTGACGATATTGATCTGTAAGGATATCCCTGTGATTAACATAATGCTGGAGTACTGTTTATTGTTTAACATTTCAATTAGGGTTCTTTTTTTTTTGCACAGTAGGATTATAGATAGAATCCTGTTTTAAGAATATCCATATAAATAACTTATTGATTTAGTTATTCAGTACATGTGTACCTGGCAAACCCAGTGTATCAAAATCTAGATGTCGAAAACTTAAATTAGAAGTTAATTTTTAAAAGACTCTGGAACAGTAGTTCTCAATGGGGCTATGGGAGTGGTCTTGCCCCTGAGGAATATATTGGTGAAATGGATACATATTGTCATGATGGGGAAGGAAGGATGCTGCTGGCATCAAGGTGTAGAGTCCAGAGATGCTATGCATGGGACAGTGCACAGGACAGTCGGCTGCCCAGGCAAAGAATCATGGGTCTCAGATGCCAGCACTCAGTACTAACATTGAGAAACCCTGATCTAGACAGAACTCAATTTACTTTGAATTGCTTTTAATGGGAAGATTCCTTAGAGTGCCAAATGCAGGGAGATTTCCTGTTGCAAATATCATAGCATTAAACTATTGACACTGGTACGAAGCTGTTTGCAAGCATTGACTAGCAATTCTTTTTTCTTGATCCTGGGAATTAACTTAGGGATGTTCTACTATTGAGTGCCTTTCCAGCCCTTATTTGTGTTGTCCCACCCCCATCCCTTATATTCCCCCATCTCTGTGCTATGGATTGAACCCGGGGCCTCATGCCTCTTAGGCAAGTACTTTACCACTGAGCTGCATCCACACCCCACCCCTCCAGTTCCCTAGTCCTTAAGAAAAAATTCAAAACAGTGTGCTGGTGCATGCTTGTAATCCCAGGTGTTTGCGAAGCTGAGGCAGGGGGATTGCAGGTTCGAAGCAAGGCTCTAAGCAACTTGGTGAGACCCTGTTTCAAAATAAAAAGGGCTGGGTGTGTGGCTCAGTGGTTAATGCTCTTGGGTTCAATCTCCCTGGTACAAAAAAAAAAAAAAAAAAAAAAAAATTTGAGACAGGGTCTCGCTAAGTTGCTAAGGTTGACCTGGAACTTGTGATCCTCCTGCCTCAACCTCCTGAGCAGCTGGGATTACAGGTGTGCTCCACTGTGCTCTGCTCAGGCAATTCTTTATAGCAAGCTGCACTGTGAGAGACATAACAACGTCTATTAAATGACAAGTCCAGTGTTAGAAGTGTGTTGGTCCTCACCCATGAAAACAGCTGTTAGGTTTTTACTCTTCTGGTATAATGAAACTTCTTCACCAAAATGTCCTTAGACACTTCACAGAAGAAGAAATATGAGTGGTCAACAAACATGTAAAAATGTTCAACATCACTAGTAATTAGAGAAAGGCAAATTAAAACTACAATGAGACATACTGTAGTGATGCAGCCACATTAATGTTTATAGTCACTCAATTCACAATAGCTAAACTGCAGGACAAAACACTTTCCGGTATTCATTTATGAATATACAACCAGTGTAACTCCACATCACGTTCAACCATAAGGATGGGAAGTTATACTCCACGTATGTATGTCAAAATACATGCTACTATCATATATATCTAAGAAGAATTTTGAAATTTAAAAAAAGAAATAAAGAACTAAAATAAATAAATAGATAGATAGATAGATAGATAGATAAATAAATAAATGTGCTTAGGCTGCCAGGGCAGTGCATTTGAAGAGTTCAATTTTAATTTGCAACCAGTGATAACTGGGTGATTTGATACTTGGTCTGAGATCATATTCTAGATCAGGGTTTCTTAGTCTTGCATTGTTGACATTATGGACCTGATAATTTGGGTGGAAGTCACTCCTGGGCATTGTAGGACATTTAGCTACATCTTCAGTTGTCCACTCATGAGATGCCAGTAGCACACTCTTCCTTAATCCCCTGATTAATTGTCACAGTTGGGGCAGTCAGAAATTTGGCATTGCCTCTTGTTCCCAGGGTGTGAGCAAAATTTTCTCCAGTGGAGATCCACTGTTGGTGTAATTTGGATGCTTTTCCCAGAGTTCACAGACTGAGGTAGAAAAGGAAAAACCACAACAGCAAGCCAGGAGTACTTTGCAGCTTTAAGGAACACAGAGAATCTGAATGGCAGTTGCAGGGTATCTCAGAATACAGGACAGAGAAGCAGATGGTAATAGGGACAGAAGCTATTTTATAGCTGCTCTGGGGCAGGGGTAAAAATAGAGAAATGGTAGGGGAAGGAAGACCCTCGGATTTACCTGAAAGCTAGATTTTCAATTATTTCTCTTAATGAAATGTCAGCTTGTAAGGGCAGAGCTGACAAGCAGGAAAGAATAATGGTTCTATGCAATAATAGGGTAGTGGGAGCTGCTTTACTGATGAAGCTGCTCATTATCTGGAGTCTAGGAAGAAAATCAGTCAATGAATTATTGTGGTGAAATATAACTTTCAATTTTCTGGAAGCCAAATAATAAAAACCATCTAAAATAACTTGATTTGTTTCTCATGAGACTTACAAGAATTCTTATTTATTGTTGTGTTAGATGAAATTAAATATAATGAAGTGAATTAATAGATATAAAAATGCTTAGAAAAGTACCTATCCCATGATAAGCTTTCAATAAATATTAGTTGTCATTGTCTGTTCAAATGAAGACCAGGGATAAGAATGGTCACTCTCCTGTCGTGTATATCTAAAAAGAAAAACAACAAAAAAGGATATTCAGTATGATTTTTAGTTGTAAATTCTTTTATTCGAGTTCTTTAAAAAAAAAAAAGTAGTTCTTTTATGTTATTCATACTACGTGTTAATTTCCAGATAAGCAGCATATTAAATTAACCAGAACACTGCATTTTCAGCTTTGAGTAAATCAAAGTTCATTATAATATGTCAAATATAAAGGCTTAATATTTATAGCCAGACACTTTACACCACTGATTGACAGGTTAGTAGAGTCTGTGTTCAGAGTTTAGGGATTAAACCAAAGTCTTGCTTAATTGTTTGACTGGCATGAATTTATTTGTGGCTTTGAAGTACATTGCTGAAGAGAGGTGATGAAAAATACCTTGTAGCAGCCGATTTTCAGGAGTAATGCACCATTTATCAAAATTGACGGCACCATTCCATTTTATTTATCGGCCGTGTGTGTTTTTTGCTGTTGCAATCAGAAAATATTCACTAGTCAACCTCAGTTCGTTTGCCCCAACTAAAATACTATCTGGAATGTGATATGACCCTAGTTTGCCCTTGATTTTTAACTTCAAGGGACTGGGAAGAGAGGACCAGTGGATTGAGACTACCTGGATTCAAGAGGACATTTCATTTCAGTCTTTTCTTCATTATGATGTGGCCTCGGGCAGGTCTCTTAATCATGTCAGAACTCCGTTTCCCAATCTCTGTGGGAGTCCTGTCCCCGAAGTTTTGGAAGCGTGAGGTGATTTTGAAGCGCTGTGGGAATCAGGATGCTCTCCGACTTGCTCTGTGCATTTCTAGTTTTTACTTCCACGTTACTCCAGCATCTTTACCAAATGCGGATCTAAATGTTTAACTCCCCCTTTTGTTCCTTCGAAGTCTTCTATTGAGTGCAGAATAAAGTCCAGAAAATTTAGCAAGGTCTAAGGAGCCTGTTGAGAGTGAGACCCTGTCTCACCTTGCAGGTCCTAACTGGTGGGTGCTGGCTGTCCAGGGAGGGCTACTCTAAGCCAGGTCCTGGGACCTGCCTTCCTGCGACTGTCCCCCCTTGGAGTGCCTGCTCACCTGGCCAGCTCCCTGACCTGGCACTCTCTCCCTACAGTGGACACAGGCAGACCTTCCTTTTCACTAATACTGTGTCTTAGATATATTTTCCTTCAAGAGTTTTGAAAACTGTTGAATATCCCTCCTGCCGCCATCTCCTCCTAGATCAGGATCACCTCATACCTAGATATATTTGAATGTCTACAGACAAAAAGTGCTTGGTATCTAGTAGGTTTTGATGAATATATAAAGTGAATAAGTCACTTTATATAATAGTGAGACAGTTCAGGTGGAAGTAGAAAAAGGAGTTGATGGGTGAGGTGAGTTGGGAGGAACAGTGGTGGGTAATTTGGTTATTTTGGAGAAGTAATTAAACTGCAGCAGCTTTGTGTAAAACTAAATGTTAGTTATTTAGAGTCTTGGGAATAGGAGAAATTTATTTTTCTTTTTATTTATGAATAACATTTGAAATAATAATCATCCTGTTGATCCTAAGGCATTTATACTTGATGATTATAAACTTCAAGAAGTAGATCCAGTTTTTATAGAAATTTTTAAAAGAGGGAGTCAGTAATATTTGAATAGTTGATACTTAATCTTTTTAGGTTAAAGATAAAATTTTTGATTTTGATGGAAATATTTCCAGAATTTTATGGAAAAACAGAGGGAAAGTCATTTAAAAGATTTCCTATCCCTTTAAAATTACCTTAGTTTCTTTTATTTGAATATTATTTTAAATTATTTAATAAATGAAGAAAATCCCTTGAGATGCTCTTTAAAAATCAGTCTATTTAGCAATTTGGGAGGCTGAGGTAGGAGGATTGCAAGTTCAAGGCCAGCCTTAGCAATTTAGCAAGGCCCTAAGCAACTTAGGGGGAGACCTTGTCTCAAAATAAAAAATAAAAATGACTGGGAATGTGACTCATTGGTTAAGTGTCCCTGGGTTCAATCCTCAGCACCAAATAAATAAATGAAAAATTTTAAAAATTCATTGTCTGGTGCTTATGAATAGAACATGGATCATCCATGGTTCTATTTGATGCCGTTATTTCCAGTGAGATACATTTGAATTATTTAAAAACATAATGCAGTTTGTATAGACTTGCACTGTTGAACATCTTATTGAATTAAGTAAGCATTGTTTTTTAAATGTTTCGTCTATATAAAAATGATAGAGACAATAGAACCTTTTCACATTTGAGTTGTTTCAAGTAAATTTTAATCATATTTGCAATCTGGCATTGATTCAACCTTGATATTTGCAAATGCTTTTCTGTATATCCCCTGTACTCTGGGGTTGGCTGTGTTCAAAATTGTGGAGTAAGCTATGTACCACTTATATGAGTAATAATAATAATACTCTGTGGAGTTGTATCGTATATTCCTGCTCCCTTCTCACTTTCCTGCCTCAGCCCAGAACATGTACAAAGGTGTTAGGAAACAGAGATGTCAAACCAAGTTAGAGGCTTCAGTGCTTTAGGGCTTGTACCAACTTGTGTGTATTGTGATCCTCTTAAAGTTGGGGCATGGTATGCATCCTTTCCCAAATGTATATGACCTTAGGATAGTTTTTGTTTTTGAAGCACACCAATTCATATTTCTAAGTGTTCTCATAAACACTTTGGATATTAAAAAGTCATATAGAGCAAATAATATTGTGATTGCTGTTTTGAAGATACAGAAAATTATTTCTATGATCATTAGAGCATTAGAAGTATTTTTAATTAAATTCAAATAAAAAAGGAAGGAAAATCATGAAGACGGCTCCATTTTCTTACAACTGAGTTTGGAATTAAAATGTCACGATTGATTGTTATTGGAGAGTGGTGATATGTGAGACAAGAGTTCCGCTATCTTTGATTCACTCAATGGAGACCTCTAGACTTTCTGGGGAAACTCACACTTCTGAGAGGAAGTAACATTAACTTAAAAAAAAGGATAGCTGTGCATCCACTGCCTGTAGCTGAGGCATTATGATTATGGACAGCAGCCATGCACAGAACTCCCCGGGACATGATTAGAGTTGATGCCAGCTGTCTATAAATTCAAAGGAGCTTTCTTGGTGGGGCTGCTGCTAGTTTTTTTGTTTGTTTTTAAAATCAGGTTTAACTATTTTCTGATTTACATTCTTGGAACCACTTAGATTTTTTTTAAAAGAGATCTTTTTAAAAAAAAAACAATTTTAACACTACAAAATTATAGGAGACATTTGTAGAAGTGTTCAGCAGAATGAGTCTGGAGTTCAGGAACTGGAGTAGGGAAATCTCAAGGTCTCTTGTGTGGAGATGTTACCTGTGTGTCTGAAAAAATAAAATTTGGTGTGTGTGCTGACATGATTGTGTATTGTGGCAGGCAGAATAATGCTCGTTACCCTCCTCCCGAAGCTGTCCATTTTCTAATCTCAGGGCCTGTGGATGTGTGGCAACAAGGCAAAGTGGAATTGGGTGGCGGGTGGAATGAAGGCTGCCAGTTGGTGACCTTGGTGAGGAGAGGGTCCTGGTAAACCCACTGAGTCAGTGGAATCAAAGGCGCTTTCAGAAGTAGAAGGATGAGGCAGGAGTAGGTCAGAGTGGTCTTGTGACGAGGACATAGCTGCTGTTGATGGTGGGAGGGACCGCCAGCCAGGGAGTGCAGGCAGCCTCGAGAAGCTGGAAAGGCAAGAGAATGGATTCTTCCCAGGAGCCTCCAGAAAGGAATGCAGCCCTGCCAGTACCCGGGAGTTAGCCCAGAGGCACCCATTCAGATTTCTGACCTCGAAGAGGGTAAGACAATAAATTTGTGTTGTCTTGAGACATGAAGTTTGTGCTGATTTATTACAGGTGCTGTAGGAAACAAATGCACGTGTATTCTGAAACCTGCTTAGGTGGACTACCATGTTTTCAGACTACCCCACTTCGTAGCCCATCTGTCTGATCTGTCTATCCATCCATCTATCCCTCCATCACATATACTTCTGAGGTGCTGGGGATGGAACCCAGGACTTCAGGCACACTAGGCAAGTGATCCACCACTGGGCTACGTCCCCAGCCCTGTAGCAAATATTTTCTACTATGGATTTTTAATTCCTACTGAAAGTATACATTAAGAATATATATTCAGTAGTGATCTACTTATTGCTCCTGGTAACAAAACACGGAATAGTAAAATAGCTACTCGAATAAAGGCAGAGAGAAAAGTATTACTTTCATAGGAAGTAAAATTTTTAATATAGTTCAGATCAGGTGTTTGGGATTCAGAATCACATCCTGGCTTCATGATTGGTAGCATTCCCTTCATTCATTATCATGACTTTTTTTGAATTTCCTGAATTGAAGCATTTTGGAATGCAGTGCGTTCTGCTCACATGTCCAAGGATGGTACATTTCCCTGTGAGAAATTCCACTGCCCCTATCCCATGGCATTTTGGCGTCCCTCTTCAGAGTGCTGGGGTTGCTTCCGGTGGGCACGGTTCTGTGGCTGGGGATACTGTGTCTCTGTACTCACAAATTGTTTCCAGTTCACTGGTGGAGAAAGGCCCACAGAGTAAATTATAGCTCAATATGGTGGTATAGTAAAATAAATAATGCATGGATGTTATGGAACACCCAGGGACCTGGCCACCCCTGCCAAATGTTGTTTCAGAATATAAAATAATTCAGATTTAAGAAGAACCATGTTGCTGTGGCTCCATTACAAGTTGTAAAGCATAAATTCCAACTCGACACCTAACACCTGTTATGAAAACCACATATTTTTGTAGTCTACCGATGGTATCCATGAATCATTTTGCCATATACCTATCAGTGAAAGATGAAATATCTGGTGACAAGACAGTTTATTCAGGAGGACCATTTTTCAAATATGTGAAATAGGGAATAGCTCTTTGTTTTTCATTTGTCATTTCAAATCTTTTTAGTGTTTAATCAACTGAGTTTTTTTGAAATAGCTTATTGATGTTACAATGTAATGATTTCTATTCTTTTCTGTTATTACTATTGTTTTCTAATGGGAATTAATGAAACTCTGGATTCCCCCCCTCTCCCCCAGTGTGTTTTTTAAAAGCAGTCTGGTAATTGAGATAGTACAACCTAGATTTAGAATTAGGGGTGACTAATGCTAGTTAACTCATTCAATTTATCACCTAGTCACAGTTATTATAAGACTTTGGCTTCATTGATAATTTTGGCAGACTATATAAAATAGATTTAGAAAGATAGGTTTTCATTATCTGTAGTAGTCTCTTATAAAATTGATGGTTCATTGTGGCCAATTATTTAAAAAACTACTGACCTAAATACGTGTACTGCTGGTGTGTGCCTTTTCTCTATCTCCCTTTTTGTGGGAGTATTGGGTGGTTAAATTGAGGTTAGCCTGGGCTTTGATGGATCATCTCATTAATCGCTTAGTTCGCTTAGTTCACATATTCTTTCTATCTCTCTGTCTCTGTCTCTGTCTCTCTCTCTCTCTCTCTCCACATGCTGGAGATTGAACCCAGGGTCTTGTATGTGCTAAGCTCTCCCACTGAGCTACACTCCCAGATTCCCTCTTTTTTTTTTTTTTTTTTTTTAAGGCAAGTTTCACCAGATTTTTCTTTCTTATGGCATTGTTTATGTTCTGCCTTTTACTGCTCTGTAATGGTGGTGTTATGATACATAGATAAGATTACAGTGGAAAGGAGAATCCTCCTGATTTACGAATTCGAAACTGAATTGTAAATGTCAAGCAATTGCGAAAGACAAACCAAGTGGGAGTTTAAATTAATTTCGGAAACAAAATACACCCTCTTATATATAGTATGAGTTGCATTATCTGGAAGGTGCTTCTTCATTCACTTACCAAGGGCATTAACCACCTACCTCTTTCATTCATGTGAAGTGCACTAAACAAAAGAGGCAAATTGTGAGTCACAACATTTGGTTGTTCTAATGTCACGATAGTAACTGGAATAATGGCATTAGTCAGAAAACTGTTTCCCCTCACAGTGATGGTTAGGGGCATGCTGCTCTCTGTAGCTTTATTTCTTGTCTCCTCTGTTATGTTCTGTCAGAGGGTGCTCTCAGTAACCTGGCAGCCACTGAGGTCACAGGCCTGACCGTACTCCTGTGTCTGCCAGAGGATGAGGAATCCCTTCTTTCCAAGGGTAATGTCTCTGCCCTTCTCCTTTTCCTGATCCTTAGTGGGTTGGATCATCCTGCAATTTCAGGCTGTCCCTTTCCACTGGATACTTTAAGCTCCCCATGTGAATAGTTAATTCTTTACACACACACACACACACTGCCCTGCCTTAACTTCCTCAAGCTACCACCCCTTTTCTCTCTTTCCTTTATAACCCAACCTTGAAAACATAACCCCGCATCCACATTTCCTGGGCCTGGCTCACTTCCCTTAACACTCTGCGAGAGCACCTTCCTGTCTTGAAGAGAGTGGCTCTCTTGATAGTTGCCAGGTCCCTCTTAGGAAATCCATCCACTTCTTCTCTGTCTTTACCTGCTTTGCATCTGTGCACTTGACCTTGCTCTCCTTGTGATTCTTGAATTGACCTCTTCCTCCTGTCCCCACGGTTTCATCCCTGGTTTTCTCAGCCCAGCCTCCTCTCTGGTGGCGATCCTGTTTCAGTCTCCTGACTTTAGTGCTCACCCCCTTGCTGATGACTGCACACACCCATCTCCAGCCCTCACCTGCAAGTGGACACCAGTCCTGCACGTTCAGCTGACCTTGCTGCCCGTGAGGTTGGCTGGCACTCACGCCCAGCGTGTCTGAAGCTGGTCATGCTACCTTTCTTCCCACATCCTCTTCTCCTCCCATGATGCCTGGCTGTGTTGGTGGCTCCGTCTTCCCTGTGCTGCTCAGGGTTGTACCTCAGGGCCACCTGGTCCTTAGCCATGGTCCTTAGCCATCACCGAGCTCGTATTTGTGATGCCACCTGAATTCGTCACTGCAGAGCATCGCTCCCTGACCTACAGGGTTGTGGTCACCTGAGCTGGTCTCCCTCTTTTGTTCTCTCCTCTTTTCCAGCTGCTGTTGGATCACTGCTTAAGGCACAAAGCCCTTCTTTGGTACCCTATCACCTACAGATCCCGATTGCCGTCTCCTGGGCCAGCTCTCCAGGCCCTCCGTAATCTGGTTCCAGTCACCCATTCCAGCCTCATCTTTGACTACGCCTCCATCCTCTTCTCCAAATCAGTGAAGCCACCTTAGCAAATCTTTAAAAAAATTTTTTTAAAAGAATTATACGTGATAGTAGAATGTATTTCGACATGTCATACCTATATGGAGTATAACTTCCCATTCTTGTGGTTGTGCATGATGTGGAGTTACCCTGGTCGAGTATTCATATATGAACACAGGAAAGTTACGTCTGATTCATTCTACTGTCTTTCCCCTTCCCATACCTCCTCCCTTCCCATATTCCACCCTGTCAAATCTGGTGACTCCTCCCTACCCCCATACCATTGTGAGTCAGCATCCACATATCAGAGAGAACATTTGGCCTTTGGTTTTTTGGAATTGACTTATTTCACTCAGCATAGTGGTCTCCATTTACATCAATTTACTGGCAAATGCTATAATTTCATTCTTCTTTATGGCTGAGTAATATTCCATAGTGTATATATACTGCATTTTCTTTATCCATTCATCTGATGAAGGGCACCAAGGTTGGTCCCATAGCTTAGCTATTGTGAATTGACCTGATATGAACATTGATGTGGCCATGTCACTGTAGTATGCTGATTTTAAGTCCTTTGGGTATATGCCGAGGGTTGGGTTAACTGGGTCAAAATGGTGGTTCCATTCCAAGTTTTCTGAGGATTCTTCATAATGCTTTCCAGAGTCTCACCAGCAATATATGAGTATGCTTTTTTACCCCATATCCTCGCCAATACTTATTATTGCTTGTGTTCTCTAATATCCTTTCTGAGTGAAGTAAGATGAAATTTCAGTGTAGTTTTAATTTGCATTTCTCTAATTAATAGTGATGTCGAACATTTTTTCATATATTTGTTGACCGATTGTATTCTTCTGTGAAGTGTCTATTTAGTTTGTAAGCCCATTTATTGATTGGGTTATTTGCGTTTTTGGTGTTAAGTTTTTTGAGTGCTCTGTATGTCCTGGAGATTAATGCTCTGTCTGCGGTGCAGGTGGCAAAGATTTTCTCCCAATCTGGAGACTCTCTTGTCATGTTGTTGATTGTTTCCTTTGATGTGAAGAAGCTTTTTAGTTCGATAACATCCCATTTATTGATTCTTGATTTTACTTCTTGCACTTAAGAGTCTTGTTGAGAAGTTGGTTCCTAAGACTACGTGATGGAGATTTGGGCCTACTTTTTCTTCTACTAGGTACAGGGTCTCTGGTCTAATGCCTAAGTTCTTATTGTTGGGGGCTGTGCCATGTTGATCACATCGGCAGCGAGGAGGTTAATTGACATAAGCACACTCAGGTGATTTTATGGTCCACACACACCATGTATGCGCATGTGTTCTCAAGCGCTCCTAATTGTGCCTGATCTTTGCGTAAGAGGCGTGGCCCTGCTCTCCGCCTCCTGGAGGTGATATAAGCGTAGGCGGAGCGAGACAGCGCCACACACGCTTGGCAGCAGCGAGTAGGGGCAGCGGCGGAAGGCAGATCGCAGAGCAGAGAACTGAGACGCATCACTAAAACACCTTAGGTAGACGTACCCTTAGTTGACAGGATGTACCCTTAGTTCACAGGATGCAGGACGCACCAGTAAGGAATCAGCAGACCTTAAGTGAGGCGTAGCAAGTCTCTCTTGCTCTAAGCAAAGCCTGTCCTCTCAAAGTCTCTCTCTCTCTCCTCTCAAAGCAAGTAAACCTCATTTCCTCTATCCTCTATAAACAAGCAAGAAAGCAGTGCACTAAAGAGAAAGATAGAAGTGCCTCAGTTTCTACTCCACCACCCATAAGACCCGTGCAAGTTGTTGCTGCAGGTGGTGACAGATATCCACGGATTTTGTACTGCAAAGAGCCAGCGACACTTGATCCACTTTGAATCAAGTTTTGTGCCTGGCGAGAGATAGGGGTCTAATTTCATTCTGCTGCATATGGATTTCCCGTTGTCCTGGCACCATTTGTTGAAGAGGCTATCTTTTCTCCAATGTATGTTTTTGGCGCCTTTGTCTTGTATGAGAAAACTGTATTTATGTGAATTTGTCTCTGTGTCTTGTATTCTGTACCATTGGGCTACATGTCCGTTTGGTGCCAATACCATGCTGTTTTTGTTACTGTGGCTCTGTAGTAAAGTTGAAGGTCTGGTATTGTGATGCCGCCTGCTTCACTTTTCTTGCTGAGGATTGCTTTGGCTATTCTGGGCCTCTTATTTTTCCAAATGAATTTCATGACTGCTTTTTGTATTTCTATGAAGAACATCACTGGAACCTTAATAGGAATTGCATTAAATCTGTACAGGGCTTTGGGGAGTATGGCCATTTTGACAATATTAATTCTGCACCTTAGGCAAATCTCCATGGCCCCATCTTCAAAATATCCCTAGTCATGCTGCTTCTTAACACCTCCGCTGTAACCCAGTCCGAACTGCCATCATCTCCTGGGTTACAGTAGTCCCCTTATATCTGGTCACCCTGAAGCTTCTTCTGCCTCTTAGAGTCAGCTTTCCATAGACAGATATCATTCAAAAATAAAGATTAGATTGTGGCTCTGCAGAAATAGACAATATGCCATTTCCTGTTGACAGCTGTCTAGTGGCTTCCCCTCTTCAACTCACAACAAAATCATGTCAACTGTTTACGACATCAGGACCATACAGGATCTGTCTCAGTAGGAAATCTTGTCCCATTCCTATCACCATGAGTATTTAGAAATCAGTGGTGGCTTCTCTGTTACAAGGACAGTATTACTGTCCATGATGCCAGATGGAAACGAGGCCATTTTATCACGTACCGGGATGCCTTTAACTGGGGACATTTGCACTTCTGCTACACTGGCTTTGTAGTTGTTCTTAGAACATAGTAGACTGTTCTGCCGCAGGGCCTTTGCCTATGCTGACCACATCCCTCTCTGTGGATCACTTCCCCCACTTGATCCAGATCTCTGTTCACGTACCACCCTTCCACTGGCTGTGCTTATAGAAACCCCTCTGCACTTGCTGTGCCTTAAGCTGCTTTATTTTTCTTCTTTGTACTTATCACAACCTGAGGTTAACTTCTGTATTCATGCATCGATCTGTTTTCCATTTCTCCACGAGGGGCAGTAGCTGGCTGTCTTGTTCACAGTGGATCCGCAGCATCCAGAACGGTGCACGTGACCCTCATGTTCTGGGGACCTTCACTAAGTGAGAAGCTGCCGTCTCACCCTTGCCTGCCTCCCATCAGGCTGTCTTCCTCTTCCTCACCTGTCTGGAGTACCCTGGATCTGCCTTCCCATCCCCCCCGCTCCCCACTCTTTTAGGACCCTTTTAGCGGTCACTTCCTCATGCCACCTTCCCAGATCTTGCCAAGCCCTCAGAATTGACCTGTGTTTCTTATTGTCTGTGCCACACTCTTCCCTGCTGGGCCGTGCTTAGTAATCATTCCGTCCTGCTCCATAAGTGCCGAGTGTAGCACCTTGACTCATGCGGGGGCTGCGTGGCCTGCGTCACCTTAGAGAAGGTCTGCGTGTTGGAGGACTGATGTCCATGGGAGGATGCCTGGGAAGGTGGAGGGGATATTGCAGGCCTTGAACCTCACGAAGGGCTCCAGGTGGGTGAGCCCTCGTGGCCCCAGGAGGACAGCCAGGCCGTAGATATCTACCGAAGCCCCCTTGGCCTCCTGGGCAGGCAGCTCAGAACCTTCCCTTTGAGGACTGAGTTTTCTCAGCTGAACTGGAAGGGCGGCCAAGAGCAGGAAGGAATAAACATGTTCCATGGAAGTTAAAGTGTCACCAAATAGAGAGTCGTTAACATCAGTTCTTTCTCACTTTTAGTTGTAAAATGCATTTTAGAAGGTGAGAGATTAACAAGGGAAGCAGTAAACTGACTGAAATTTCTCCTCGGATTACTATTCCGTTTTTATTGAAGCAGACTTCATTATTTTGTTATGGTATTTATCTAACAGTGTTGTTAAAGTTAAATTCGATTATCTTAAATTCCTGTTAGGAAATTGCCAAAATATACAGAGGAACCAGTGATTTACAATTTAAAGCATGTAATAATGGCCACATTGCTGATTTTTTTTTCTTTTTCTTTTTTTTTTTTTTTTGGTACCAGGGATTCACCCAGAGGTTCTTAACCATTGAGCCACATCCCGAGACATTTTTAATTTTTTATTTAGAGACAGGGTCTCACTGAGTTGCTTAGGGCCTCGCTCATTTGCTGAGGCTGTCTTTGAACTCATGATCCTCCTCCCTCAGCCTCCTGAGCCACTAGGATCACAGGCGTGCACCACCGCGCCCGATGCTGATTTGGTTTTGCAGTAGTCTTTGCCTCCAGGGTGGGGAACGGTCAATCTTTAAAAAAAAGAAAAACCACACAAATGGATTGACCAAATATTGTTTTCACACAGTGGACATCCACACTTGATAATGTCACAAGGAAAACTAGCAGGAGAGTTTTTTGATGGATGAGTGGAGAGAGTTTACCTTTAGCTGGGCGTATCATGTAGTCTGTTGTTACTGACCTCTGTTTACCCACTTTAGCACTGAGGTTCTCCTTTTAGCTCAGCCGCTCACAGTGTGTACTCTATAAAGATTTCAGATCCCCCTAAAAAAGACTGTCGGAATTGTAGAACTCAAGGAACCTGAAGGATGAATTTTAAATCTCATGGCAAATAGGCGCTGGAAGTTTGAAGTACCGTGTCATCTAGCATTGAGCAGTTATCTTTTACTGTGAGACATGAAAGATGTTGCTTTTAATTGTACATTATAAGGTGCGTCTCAAGAGTATGGTGTTCAGGTGTTCAAATGAAATGCTGTCATGAAGAATGTTCTCAACTGGTGCATGTCTCACTCAACCTGCCTTATCCAACATTAATGTTTCTAACTTCTCTCAGAACAGAGTTCTCAGGACAACTGATAACCGTCTGTCTTAAATGGGAATTGTTTTTCTTTGGTGAGGATCAAACATAACAAGTTGGGCGTTTTTCCCCCTTTTTAAAAATCAGTGCATCATAATGATACGTAGTAGTGGAATTCATTGTTACGTAGTTATACATGCGGAGAATACGGCAATATCTTCGGCCAATATCATTCCCCAGTATTTCCCTTTCCCTCCCCTCTTCCCTCTCCCTGGTCCCCTTCCTCTACTCTACTAACCTCTCTTCACTTTTCATGAGATCCTCCCTCTCTTCCTTTTTCCTCTCTAGCTTCCATATATGAGAGAAAAGTACAACCCTTGGCTTTCTGTGTTTTGCATATGTCCCTTAACACAGTGCTCTTTAATTCCGTTCATTTCAAACAAGTGATACAATTTCATTCTTCCTTACGGTTAAATAAAACCCTGTTGTGTATATATAAGACACTTGGAGGTTTCCTCAATTCACGGTCCTGAGGGGCTTTCCATTCATTCATCGTTGGGCACGTTGGCTGTTGTGAATTGTGCTGCTGTAAACATGGGTACGCATGTGTTACTGTAGTGTGATGAGTTAATTCTTGAGGATGAATAGCCACGAGTGGTATAGCTGAATCCTATGGTGGCTCCACGCATAGCTTTGAGGAACTGCCATACTGATGTTCATAGTAGTCGTGCGAGTTTACGGTCCCACCAATAGTGTAGAAGTGCCTCTTTCCCTGCCACATCCACTCTAGCATTTCCTGTCCTTTCTGTTCTTGATGGCTGCCATTCTAACTTGAGTGAGATGAAGTCTTAGTGTAGCTTTATTTTATTTTATTTTAATTCTTTTGTGGGGGGACAGCGGGGAGTACTGGGGATTGAACTCAGGGCACTTGACCACTGAGCCACATCCCCAGCCCCATTTTTTGTATTTTATTTAGAGACAGGGTCTCACTGAGTTGCTTAGCGCCTAGGTTTTGCTGATATTGGCTTTGAACTCGAGATCTTCCTGCCTCAGCCTCCTGAGCCCCTGGGATTACAGGTGTGTGCCACGGCACCCAGTTTCTGTATCATTTGAGGTCAAGTATTGTGATTCCTCCAGCGTTTTCTTTTTTGGCTTAGAATTACCTTGGCCATGCTGCACCTTTTTTTCTTCCAAATGAATTTTAGAGCTGTTTTTTCTAGCCCTGGGACGAATGTCATTGGTATTTTGATGGGGACTGCATTAAATCAGTATAGAGCTTTTGGTAAATTGAGCAATTTTAAGTTTTATTTTTTGGAGCATAGGTCTTAAATGTACATCTTCGTCCATGTCAGCAGGATGAGGACTCAGCTGGTTGACTGCCTATCGTGATTTGTTGGAAAGAACTAATTTTGCGTGTGTGCTCGGATGCTTCTCAGAGTTCTGTTTGTCAACGTTGTCAGCAGCAGAGTGTGTTGGGAATCTTACACTCGAAAGGAAAATGACAAAAAGGATAAAATCAGCACTTGACTTGCCACTGTGTCGTGTTCGGCCTTGCTGAGTGCCACCGTGGATTGCTCTTGCTCACTGGAGGGCATGGAACGATGCGTCAGCACATTGAAAACATAGCACGTGTCGCGTGGCCTCTCGTTTCTCACTAAGCACTCGAGACCCTCCTGTGTGAAGGAGGGTGTGGTTCAACTGTTCTCCTCCCAACCTCCAAAGACCCCTTCGAGCTGTTCCCCTACTAAGTTTCTGCCTTTAAGGCAAATTTAACCTGTGCCTGACCTTCAGTCTTGTTGATTTTAAGTCATCAAGACCCCTTTGGTGGGGGGTGTAGCTCGGTGTAAGAGTGCTTCCCTAGCAGGTGGGGAACCCTGAGTTTAACCCCCAATACAGGGGAAAAAAGAAGTCTGTCCTTCAGACCTCTTCAGTAACTTTATTCTTGAAGATTGTAAGTACAAACCTCATAAAATCTATGGATTTGTAAATTCTTATTCCAGATTTGCAGTTTCATGTAGTGTCAAGTTTCCTTTGTACGTTACACAGCAATAAATAATGGCAGGTTCCTTGTTTGAGCTTTGTGCTGCATAGCGGTGAACTGCGGTGCTTTGCAGTCGGCGGTGAGAGGAGTCTAGTGCGGTGAAGGACAGTCCCATGGAGCTGAGTGCCCCAGTCCCAGACTTCTGGAAGCCTCTCAGGACTGTGAATTGAGGAAACCTCCAAGTGCCAGACGGTGCCTGTTCTCTTGGGACAAAGCAAATGTTTTCTATCCCCAGTACCTGTCCCACTCACCAAAACAGGCACTCTGAAAGTACTAATATAAAAGGGAGAATTATTCTGTGGAGGAGAGGATTAAACAGAAGTTCAATTGGTTCATTCGCTTCTGACTGAGGAAAGCTCGTGTAAATATTTAATCACAGATCTTGTGAAATGACATGTATTTAAAATGAAATTTATTCTTCATCACTGTTCATGTGAAGAGTCAGCTAGCTGTGGACAACTTGACATTTTTCTTCCAGTCATAGGTATCAAAAGTTTATAGTAAAGAAAGAAAACTCGTCAAATTCAATTTCACCATTAGAACAGTCAAAATCATGCACGTCTTAACAAAATTATTTCCCACAGTCGTTACTTTTCTCCTGGTTAGATAAGCAATGAGAAATGAGACATGTTGGTGGACAGATGATTCACATTGATGGATTTAAGTAATTTTAGTATTTGAAGCAGAAACCCAAAGTTCCTCCTTTCTCTCTTCTTTTTCTTCCCTTCTGTCTTTCCCCTAATTTAGATTGCCACATGCTGATTTGAATTGATTGCATGAAAGTTGATCGCTAATAACAAACTGTCTATCCAAGTATCATTACAGTCACCTTAGATAATAAACATCTGGGGGTAAAAAGCGTGTCATGTAAGTGAAGAAAATGACTTTATGCAGGGTGACAAGTGAATAATTGATTCTGGTGATGATTTGATGAGAGAAGCACAGATAAAGAAATGCCCTCCCCTTCCCAGGTTAGAAAGCCTTGGTTCCAGCAGCAAGAACACAGGAACACAGCGTTCTGGAGTGTGAGTTCTTTGAGTCAGGGAGCAGCTGTCTCCTGGCCCTCTGCCTGCAAACAGGCTAAAGGAAGTAGAAAGCAGTAGACAAAGGAGAACAAACACAAGCTGCCCCTAGACACTGTCCCGCAAATATTTAGAGATTTCAGTGCAGAACATATCAGGGTTGTTTTTTTTTTTTTCCCCTCCCTATGTAATTTCTGAGAGCTTTGAAATAGTTTCTTCTAGGAGGAAAAACTTGAAAATATACTAGCGACTCCTTTATTTTTCATTGGTGAGGAAAAAAAAGTGTTCTGATGGGTGAATGTTGAGCGAACTAGCGTCTATCAAAATACCAGCACTCCTTTCTCAAGCTTTTATAATTTTCATTAAATCTGACCTTCATTGATTGATGAGCGATGCCATGGCATAAACCAGCCCTTCCCTAAGGATTCAGGACTGCCCACCCGTTGTTGCAGGGTCTCGGTGTGGTCCAGAGTCTGGTTCTTTTCCTGTCTCCTTGGAGGTCAGCTGCCACCTCTTCCACTGTTCCTATGCTTGTGTCTATCAGCTCCTTCTATTTCTGTGAGTTGAGAAGTCAGATAACTGAGCTTACTGTGAATTCTGTTAAGTAAGGAAGGGTACTGAGGTTTACATATGGTGACTTTGTGGCCAGTGGTGGAGGTCACTGGAGTGGCGGAACCTTGCTTCTTTGCTCAGGACTGTGATTTCCAGGGTGGGGTCTGTTAAAGGTCTACCTTCTACATACTCTCTATTAATATATATTCAAGGTACCTTGGAAGAATAATTTCTATAGCCTGAAGGGAAGTTTTACTTCCAGGTTACCGTCATTTAATATTTTTATTCTTAGATGCTGCCTTTCCTTAATTAATGAATTTATGTATTTAGTAAGCACAATACTACCCACTCTGCATTCTGACACATGCATTTCAGTATTAGCTTCAGTCAGCGTGTAAATAGACAGTTAAAGCTGCTCTCATTCTTAAACTAACAATAAGGGACTTTGGCTTCATCTGCATTTTGGATCATGGGTGGGGGTGCTCCCTTTGGGGCCACCTTCCCTCCTTGTGGGGAGAGTGGTTGAATCCCAATACCAGGTTTTCCCAGCTTCAGGGAAATGGGTGAAACAGGGTTCATAGCAGGCCGGTATTTTGTTTCGTTTTGGGGGCAGATATTATACACAAATTCTCTCTTAGACACACACACACACACACACACACACACACACACATCTCACATGTACATACACATTTAAGATGAAAAATGGCTATATCAAACTTGATTCTGGCCCAAACTCTGGCTAAGTGTTTGTTCTCCCCAGGAATGACAGCATTCACATTTGAGCTTATTTCTTGCTGAAAGTTCAGTCCACGAGAGAATTCTTTATATCATTATGATTTGGGAGATCATAGGAATGTGCTCAGGGAAATTGCAAAGACCCAGTGACTTTGATCAGTGATACTAGAAAACATTTTTCCTTCATTTGAAAAATAATACTTCTTTGGGATAAATAATATGTGCACAACATGAAATTTACCGTTTTAACTACTTCAGAGGGTATAGTTCTGTGGCGTGAGGTGCGTGCACATTGTGGTACCACCATTGATGCTGCCCATCTGTAGAAACAGGTTTTTCAGACATTTCTGGCTTAGCAGCCTGTCCTGAACAGGAGGAGTTCCTAACTGTCCAGAGCCCTGGTGGTGTAGCCTGTTGTGTTCATCCGCTAGCTTTGGGCTTTGCCTTTCTCTCTCCTTTCTCCTGGATCAGGTCCAGTGCTGCTCTTGTCCATGTGGCCTAATTCAGAGTGTTTGACCAAATCTCATCTGATCATATAAGAAGCATCAAGCTACCAGGCATGGTGGCACACACCCAATACTAGTGACTCCAGAGGCGGAGGCAGGAGATTGCAAGTTCAAGGCCAGCTTCAGCAATTTAGCAATTTTTCAAAATGAAAAAATAAAAAGAGCTGGTGATGTAACTCAGTAATAGAGTGCTGTCCTAGTGTGTGCAAGCCCCTGGGTTCAATCCCTGGTACCACAAGAAAACGAAAACAAAAAAAAAAACCCAATTAGTTTACTGAAATAGGTAGCTCCTTCCTCCCTCCCCCACCCTCCTCCTTCCTTCCAATGTGTGTGTCCAGTAAACTAGAAAAAATAATTATTGCTGGGTATAACTACACAGTGGCTCACCTGCTTTGTGCATGTAGCTATAATCTACAAGGATTTTCCTTGTGAGGTATTCCACATATATTTTAGTTTGATATGCATCATTGATGTGAAAACATGAGGAGAAATCATTTCTTAATTCTGAACATACATCTGTAGTGATAATAACAGTAATTACATAAATTTTATTTTTACTTAAAAAACAATGAAATGAGCAAGGGCAGTTATAGAAGATTTTAGCTCATAGATGTATCTCAGGATCCTAGGATGTAGCTCAGTGTTAGAGCACTTGCCTAGTATGGTTGGGGCTTTGGATTCATTGTCCAACACTGCCTGCCTTCCTACCTACATATCTACTTTCTTTCTTTCTTTCTTTCTACCCAATTATCTATCCATCGAAATAGCTAGTATTTTAAATTCAGGACTTATGAACATAAATAAAAGAATAGTTTTTAAAAAAAAAAAAACTTAGATCTCTTAATTTTAAACTGTGATTTCAGATTTTCCTAAAACTTTTTCAGAATATGTACTTTTGAAGATTTGTTATCTTTTGCTCACTTTAGGACACTATTACAGATGTAGCTAACATATATTACACATACTACATCGCTTGTCTATTAGTAGCCTACATTTTTATAGAATATAAATTTGTGAGTTAGGGGTTTCTGAAAGAAGGTTAGTGTAACACCTAACGAAACAGAGGGAAATGAATAGGCAATCTGAGTAGTTCTTATCCATTAAAGAAATTCAATCAATAAATAATTATTAGCTTTCCAAAATAGAAAACTTCAGGTCCGCATGGTTTTGCTGTGAATTTTATCAAAATTTAAGGAAGAAATTATACCAATTCTGGTATAATTTCCTTCATAAACAAGGGAATATTTCCTAATGTATTATATGAGGCCTAACTAGCTCAATACCAAAACTGGACAAAGACATTAAAAGAAAGCTATAGACCGATATCTCTTGTGAGCCTTGATCAAAAGTCTTCAACAAAGTATTAGCAAATCAAATGCAACAATATATGAAAAGAACTATACACCAGGATTGTTTTAAATATGTAAGACTGGCTCAGCACGTGAAAATCAAGTGATGGAACCCATCACATCAACAGGCTAAGGAGGAAAAACTCACATAATCATATCATTAGATGTAGAAAAAGCATTGGACATAATTCAATACCCATTCATGATTTAAAAAAGGGGGGGAGGGGGCGGGATAAAGGGGAACTACCTCAGCTTGTTAACATCTACTAAAAACTTATAGATAACATAATGCTTATTGGCAAGAAACTAGAAAGTTTCTCAGTAAAATCGTGAACAAGACAAGGGTGTCTCTTCTCGCCACTTCTTGTCATCATTGTACTGGAAGTCCTAGCTAATTAACAAGAAAAGAATGGGAAAGAAAATGTATATAGAGATTGAGCAGAAAGAAATAGACTGTCTTTGTTTGCAGATGACATGATGATCTAAGTGGAAAATCTGAAAAAAAAAAAAAAATGAAACGCTGCTGGAACTAATAAGTTATTATAGCAAGATTCAGGGATGGCAGGTTAATATGCAAAAGCCCATCTCTTTCCTGTATATCATTAATGAACAAATGGAATTTAAAAAATACAATGCCATTTGCCACCCCAAAGAATGAAATGTTTAGGTATAAATCTAACAAAATATGTGTAAGGTCTTTATGAGGGAACTATAAAACTCTGATGCAAGAAATAAAAAGAAAAATGAATGAAAGAAATAGAGAGATAGTCCATGTTCACGGATAGAAAGATTCAATATTGTCAAAATGTTCAGCATTCTTCCCAACTTAATCTGTAAGCTCCACAAAAATCCCAATTAAAATTCAAGCAAATTGCTTGGCAGATGTTACAAGGTGATCTGAAGTGTATGTGGAGAGGCAAAAGTCCCAGAGTAGTGTACACAATATTGAAGGAGAGCAACAAAGTTCAAGGACCGATACTTCTTTTTTTTTTGTTACTGGGGATTGAACTCGGGGGCACTCCACCACTGAGCCACATCCCCAGCCCAATTTTGTATTTTATTTAGGGACAGGGTCTCACTGAGTTGCTTAGTGCCTCTCCATTGCTGAGGCTGACTTTGAACTCGAAATGCTCCTGCCTCAGCCTCCCCAGCTGCTGGGATTATAGGCATGCGCCACCGAGCCAGGTGGACTGATACTTCTTAAGATCAAGAATTACTATAAATCTGAAGTAATCAAGACAGGATGGTAATAAGGAAAGAATAGATAAGTAGGATAAGTGGAACGGATTAGAGATCCCAGAAATAGTTCCACATAAATATGAGAGTTATCTTTGACAAAGAAGCAAAATACAATAGAGAAAAGATAGTGTTTTCAACGAATGATGCTAGAACAACTGGTCATGTACATACCACACACATATACACACACACACACACACACACAAAAAATCTAGACTGCACCTTATGCCCCTCACAAAAATTAATTCAAAATGGGTCACAGAGTTAAATATAATATAACTATAAAAATCCTAGGAGATACCATAGGAAGAAATGTAGAAGACATTGGGTTTGGTGATGAATTTTTAGATACTGTACCAAAGGCACAACCCATGAAAGAATTAGTAAGACGGACTTTACTAAAGTTAAAAACTTTTGCTCTGCAAAGGACAGTGTCGAGAGAATGAGAGACAAGGTGTAAACTGGGAGAAAATATTTCACCTAAATCTCATTTTTTAATAAAATTAATATCCTGATTAAGAATTGGGTAAAATAGGCACTTCACCAAAGCAAATATGTCGATGAGAAATAAGCATGTGAAAAGATGCTCTCTCTATATATCTTTAGTGAGTGGAAATTAAAACAACAACGAGATATCACTGCAATCTCCCAGCATGGCAAAAAATTCACAGTGCCATCGAAACCAAGTGCTGGTGAGAATGTAGAGCAACATGAGCTCTCTTTCGTTGCAGTTAGGGATGCAAAATGGTACAGTTACTTTGGAGGACAGTTTGGCAGTCACAAAACTAAATATGGTCTTACCATGTGATCCAGCCACTGTATTCCTTGGTATTTACCCAAATGAGCTGAAAACCCATGTCCATCCCCAAACCTGCACATGTATGTTGACAATAGCTTTACTCATAACTGCCAAAATTTGGAAGAAACCAAAATGCCCTTCAATAGGCGAATGGATAAATTGTGGAACAACCCGACAAAAGAGTATCATTCAGCAGTAGGAAGAAATGAACTATCAGACTATGAAAAGATATGGAGAAAACTTCCATGCATATTTCCAAGTGAAAGAAACCAATCTGAAAAGATGGCATTTTAAATAGTTCAAGACTATAGCAAAACTGTGGAGTTTGTAAAAAGATCAGTGTTGTCAAGGATTTGGGGGTAAGGAGGATGAATAGACAAGAGCACAGAGGGTTTTTAGACATTTTAGACCATTCTGTATGATACTATGATGATGGGAACACTTCTGATAACCAACATTTTGGATAGGAATATTCATCTTATATAGAGATGTATATTTGATCAGATAGTAAAAAATGTTGAGGTTATTGTGTCATTCAGTTGCTTTGAACTAGAAACTTTTTCTTTAGTATTGATTAAATATCATAGACTCTTTTGGAAGCTAGAAACACAAGATCTCATAAAAGCATTTCTTCCAGCAGTTATCAGTAAAAGGCTAAGATTAGGTACATTTGGGAAGAAGTATATAACACTGGGTTTTGCAATTTTTCTTTTGCTTTTGGTAGTAAACTGTAGAACAGATCATAAGGTAACACCACATTGAGAGTTCCCCTGTTAAGACATGGAGTCCGGAATGGCAGCCATCCAGATGGTGACTTGGGATAGGGTTAACAAGATGTTGTGTGAGTTTTATCAGTACCTGGCAAGTTCCCTTCATGTGGTGAAACAAATCTTTAGGATATTTTTATCTACAAACCATGTAAATACATGCACACATTTGCATTTAGACTTTAATTGTTCATGGTGATTTTCTCACCTTTCAGTATTGGAAAAAGTGCTAGAAGCACACAGACCTTCACTTGAATTGGATCAGGTCCAGTACTGCCTGTTCTCATTCTTAGTAGACAGGTGCTGACCTGCCTATTCTGGGTTCTCCAGTGAGAGGTGGTAGGTCACCACTGATCAGCATTCTTAGATTTAGTTTCTTCTTCGGAGAATGAACAGAAACACTAATTCTACTGCCCCACGCGCAGACAGTAGAATAGTGAGTTTTCATGGAATTTTAGGTTTAGGACTATCAAGCTTTTGTCTCTTGTTTTTAGTACTTATCTTGTGAAAGTAATTCTGCTTTGAGGAAAGGGCTTCTATTTCTTTTTTCTTTCTGACAACATTGAAGCAACATCACAAAAATAAAAATTATGTAAAATTTTGCATAGTATAAAGGAAATATTTTACACAAATACAGTTCTATTTCAAAAGGTTTTCTTTTCATTTAAAAGAGGCTTAGACCTCTTAGAAATTAAGGTCTGTATGTTGTTTCATTATAATTTGGAAAATTAGCGTTTATTTCCATTTTTTACATCATACTACAAATATTCCAAGGTTAAAGCATATTGAGAGCATGAGCCAAAGAGTCATAGAAAATGCTTTGTTGTAATGTGAATTAGAAGGTAAAAAGTTCACAGTTTCCAGTGCAAATGATCCTTCATGGTAAGAAGATTAAAATAAGCTGGAGAAATTCAGAAATGAAGAGTGGAAGGGGCCGGGAGCAGAGAGGAGAAGGTAATATGGCATAACACACAGATGGACCTGAGGGAGGACGGCACCCGGCAGAGTAGAAACTGCACATAACCGCATGACTTCCTGGCACGTACGGTATTGTCCATCTTATCATCTCCATTTTGCAAGTAAGGAGACTTAAGTATCTTTATGTCACAGTGTGAGTTAATGGTCGAACCAGGGTTCGAATTCATGCCATTTAATTTTCCATTAATATTTACTGACTCTCACCAGGGGGTGAACTTTGTACTGAGAATAGTCCAGTTACCAGCTCAGTAGGGTTCCTGTCCTCACACAGATGGCTTTCCAGCGGGGAAGTGTACCACCATTCAGATGGGGTCCAGGGCGATCCCTGCTGAAGAGGATCCTGTAGAAGGAGAGTTGGTACTGACACCTTAGGGGAAGCAGGACACAGAGGGAGAACTTCCGGAGCCAAGAGGATCTTTTGAGACTGAAGGACACTTGCCAGGGCCTCACGCATGCCAGGCCAGTGCCCTACTACCAGGCGACATCCCCAGCCTCTTTACCAGCGTTTTAGGTTATGTGTTCTTAATTTAATGATTAGGAATGAGAAGAATGCTTTACTAAACATTAGGAGAGCAATATGTGACTGGATATGATCTGTCTCCCTCAGATATCTTTTAAGGGGCTGGGGAGATAGCTCAGCTGGTAGAGTGCTTGCCTTGCGAGCACAAGGCCCTGAGTTCAATCCCCAGTACCGCAAAAAAAAAAAAAAAAAAAAAAAAAAAAAGGTATCTTTTAAGACATTTTGTATTTATCCTACTAAAAAGAAGTGTAACTTTATAAGACTTAATTGTCATCTCTTGGCCCCCCCTGCCACAGGGCTGGTTCCATTGCCGGTTAAGAGTTTCTTTAGGAATATGAGCAAAAGTGTTAGGGAAAATGAGGGCACGATGGGTTTCTATGGGAAACAAAAGGATGAATGAAATTCCTATATAAGATAAAGTGGGTGGAAGGGCAGAGGTCATTTTAACTCTGGGCAGAAACTGCTATTACTTGGGGTCAGGCAGTCGGAACTGGGACGAAGGAGGGTTATTGAAGGAATGTGGTTTCCTTTTAGGAAAAAATAAAACGTGAGGCCTTAACTAAGCAATTCTGAGCCCAATTTTTACATTTCTAAATGAAGTTCTTTTACTTTTGTATGTTTCATTTTACCTACTGCACAGAATCTTAACCACACGTTAAAAAACCCCAGCAAATCAGACCAGAGCCTGTACTTCGTTGTGTTTTGTTTGCTTCCCCCAGGCCCTATTGGTGCTCCCCACGGTGTCCTGGGGCTTGTGATCTGTGTCCAGCTCTGCGGGAGAGGGGCTGCTCCTGATAGGGCCCTCTGCAAAGTGGCAGCTGTATAAACAACCCCATCTCTTGCCCTCTGCTGAGTCTTGGTGGCTTTTAACATAGACAAGGAGTAAGGGAAAGGGAAGCTTTCTCGTGAGTGTCCTCTGCAGATAGACTGTCAGGGATTGGCCTGCCATCCCATCCTGCAGCTGGGTTTATCTTCTCAGCAAAACTGGCAGCAGCCAGAGCGTGGAGGGTTGCAGCCCAGGAGTGTGGAAGTCCACTCTGGAGCTGGCCACAGACTGTGGACCGAGTTCTCAGCTCTTCAGTTCCTTTTAGGGTACTATTGATTCTGAAGCCAGGGTTCACTCCTAAAAGGTATTCGTATATTGTTGTGACTTGTTTGAAAATGTAGGAATTTTGGTTTAGTAGATGATGTAATACCCAGAAGTTAGCAGATCTCATTTCTTCTTGGATGGCTGCTCCATTCACTTTATCCCTGGCTTCACTGGTTCTTCCTTTCCCACTGGCAAAAATGAAAGCAATGCTAAATCTCCCATGGCCTGAGTATCTTCCACTGTGTACCCTATAAAGTTTGCACCTTTGATGCAGCTGAGGAATCCTGTGAACTAAGGGCAGGGATTCTCTGTATAATCTATCTTCTAGAGCCAGTGATGAGCACCGCAGATAGCAAACACTTGCCTGAGGTGTTTGTCAATTTGAGTAATTTAGACTGAATCTTTTGAGCAGTCTTGTTGGGTACTAGGGCAGGGCCTGCAGATCCCTCTGGATCTGCAGGTTTGTGTTGCTGAATTATTACAAGGGGGCATGACTCCAGTGTAGACTGAGTTGTGTGTGTGGTCTATAGACTTGTCTTTTTCAAATATTTGAAAGTGTTGCCCTTTATAACAGTGAAGATTTCATAGATTTTCTCCTGTTTTCTTAATCTTTTGAAGTGTTCTGATAGTCAAGAAATGCCTTTTAGTATCAGTAAATCTCTTGAAATATTCAAACTTGAGAGAGACTTTTCTTAAAGAGCTGTCCCTGCTACTGCTGTGTTTTCCATGTTCCCCATTTTACCACTGTTTTTTCCATTTAAAAACAAGAATTAAAAATGTGAATACGTTGGTCTCGGCATGTTGGCAGTGAAGGAAAGGACCAATAATAAATGTCCCCAGCGAGCCCCAGCTGTTTCTTCAGAGGCCAGTTTGCCCTGCCAAGGAGGATTTGAGATCTCCTTTAGATGCGGTTTGCTTGTTTTCTCAATTCAGGGTCTGTGTTTTGTGTCTGTGTCTGTGGTTAAGAAATTCTTTAAATATTCTTGGGATTCCCTTTCCTCTTTTTCTTTTTATTTTTTTGAGTAAGAAAAATTGCATTCAGCGTCCATATGGTATGTTGGTAAATTTCAAGAAAGGGAAAGATAGAAATTTATTGGTCCAGTTGATGTCCCTGAGAGTTATTGGTGATTATTACTAAGTAAAAAAATGTGCTGGAAGATTTTTCTGACAGGTGAGTATTTGTCAATACTTCGATGACATCAGATGGCTTAAAAATAACCCAAGAAGCCTGTGCTCAGCACTACCCTGTGCTGGCCACCATTCAGGACAGTTGTATTTGACATGCCGGAAATTGGCCTGCACTTGTAGATGATTTGATCTGATTTTCACAAACAGTTATTAAAAGAGATAGGACTTGGGAAAGTTGGTCATGCGTATTACTGCTTTATCAGTGGGATTACAAAAATATAAATTAGTTTTCATGATAGAAATCGGACACGTTATTTCTGTTTCTCCAATGACATACACGTGGTATTAATTTGGACCTGAATCATGGGTCTTCTGATACCTTAAAGCACGAAAAGCTTGTGCAAAAAAAGCTAGACTTAGGGGCATTAACTTGGTTGTAGCTCTTGCCAACAGGGAAATACTATGTATTAAATTTGAATCTGATTTCAAAACAAATGTCAAAAAATTTAAAACACTGGATTTACTGGAACGTAAATAGTGCGTTTAATGAAGCTATTTCCCTGGTCTCCCTTATTACTCTGTCAGCACATCAAGTAACTCCACATTGCTAGTAAATTTCCATTTTAATATACAATCGATTCCTCCCTTCCTTAGTTAACTGATTGACAGAGAGAAAGAAATTTCAGCTCGTACAAAGTCTTGTAACCCGCCAATCAACATTTTAATATTAGAAATTGGTTTAAATGCCAGAAACAAGATACACATGAACCTATATTCACATGAATTGTATGACAGGTGTCACAGGGAGTCAATGCCTGGGATACCCAAGATTGAGTATGATCGTGTAAATTAGTTGTGTATTAAATTCTCAACTTCATACTTTCTTTGTTTTAGTGTATGTGGAACATCACACTTGGCTTGCTTTGGGAATTAGTTTGAGGGTTGCCGAAGAAAGATTTGAACCTGGAAGAAAGAGATGTTATTATTTTGTCACAAAAATGTACTGTTTTCATGTTGAGTGATAAAAATCTTTGAAAACATAGGACTTTAATGAAATTATGTGCTGGCAGTCTTGTTGAATTAGTTTGATTAAAAGAAGATGTACACCTCAAAAGAAACCACAGTGCTCGAGGCCTCTAGGAAAGCACTAGGGGGATACAGCATTACCATCTTTAGAAACTAATGCCTGTTGGGGGGTGCTGGGATCAGGGCTGTGTGGGATTTGTTTTGGTTTACCACATCTCGTTTGATAATACCCTGTGAAGTTTTACTTAGCCCTTGAGTTCCTTTTTCCTCAGAACTTAAATTAGGTCAAGGTAAGTTGGAATGAAGGAAAGAGGAAGAGAGATGACTAATGTATTTTTTAAATGTCTTACATATGCCAAGATTATGCCAGGCACTTTCTTTATCCTAGTCTGTAGGACAAAATATTTTAATTCCTATTTTGCAAAAAGTAACCGCACAAGGTCACACTGCTAGTTAGAACAACCAGACTGTTTAAAGACTGATTTTAAACCTGATTTTAAACCATAGCACTGAGGTCTGTGTTCTTTCTTCTGTAGTGTGTTCCTAAATATGTAATTTCATGGAGTCACAGATCTCTGGTACCCTTAGGAAGTCAGGAAGAACAGATCAGAAGAGCTATCTCTTGACTAGAATTGAGGGGTGGAGGGATGGAGATTATTCAGTCATTAATTCACCAATTTTTTTTTTTATATGCCCTTGTCTTTCCAAGAGCCATGTATCCCAAATAGAGTCCAAGAGAGTCTGCATTACTGTCTACATGAGGAATCTTTGTTTTCCTCTTTATTTTATTGTCATCCTGCTCAGAAAGCATTCATTTGTCAGGATTCCATGCTTCCTTTTATTAAAAACTACCCCAGCGTTTCTACTGATCAATTGATTAAGCTTAGTGTAGGATGACAGCTTATCTAAGGAATTCAGAAGTATTTGGGATCTCATTTTGTCATAAACAGTTTCCCCACTTGCCATGAAATTGGTGGACGAAAGTATCATGTTATTTTTATCGAAATCGGTAGTTACCCGGGCTTGGAATTAATCAATGCTTTGGTTTCTGAAGGTAGGCATTCCCTACCATGTGTTTTCAGAGGGTCAAAGAGTTGTCACTGTGCTGTAAACCCAAATAATAATTATAAGCGGGCTGCAAGCTGAGACTTGTATTCATTTTGACTTTTCCTTAAAAAGAACTGCATCCACTTTTTCAGATGAGAGGGTCAACCGTGGTCATGCTGCCCAGTCTGAACTCTGGTTCCCATCCATGCAGAGGCTCATGGTTGGAGGCTGTTCAGTGTGTACTCTTTTTGCCTAGATGTGTGGGCATAGAGAAAAGTAGAGAGGACTGGGGAGCCAGGTCCATCTCATTTCAGGAACTAGCGTCCTGCGGTGGGAGGCAGGCGACCTGCTACCCTGGAGCAGGGCAGAGGAACAGCTTTTGCAAGGGCCAAGGCACTAATACCATGCCTTATCTTCCCAGCACCAAGAACACTGCATGGTATGAAGCAGACACTCAATAAATATTTGCTGAATGAATACAAAGATAACTAAAGATAACTTCCACTTTATATCCTGAGGTCAGAGATAACTGAACATTCCAGGGGAACCTCAGATGATTTTTTTTTGGAGTTGACATTGACCAGGTGCTCTGCTAAGCATCTGATATACGTTGTCTCATTTTAATTCTTACAGCCTATGAGGTACTTTTTCAATTTAGACACGGTAAGTCAAAACTGGAGAACATTGCTACTTTAAGACCCGTGTCTCCTAGCTGGTGGAACCTGGTCTGAACTCAGGTTGGCTGGTTCTGGGGCTTGTACTTTTAGCCAGCATCCTTCACTACTGGGTTTCTCTATTGGCTGTAGTCGTGATAGATAGGGTTTTGATTTTTAGACCTCATCCCCAGGATTTGAAATAGTAAATCTTTGATTCACTTTGGAAAGAATAAAATCAACATATGATTTCAGCTGGGAAATTGGAGCCTAGGGAGAAGTCAACAGTGTTTTCTCTGTGACATCACAGGAAGTTACCATGGAAATGATTATGGTATTATGAATACAGCATTATAACTTTGAGTGGGAAATAAGCTGCCTAATGAGAGAAAACGCTGAGGAATAGCAAAGTCCTTGTCATGAAAATGCCTTTTAGATTTTAGATGAACAAATTTAGCAACATGAAGTCTAAATGCCTGGTCTCTTTCAACATTCCTGAAACATCAGTGTTAAATTAGTCTGTTAACTCTCCCTGGTTTTGTTACTACTTTCAGAACTTGTTGAAAGTAAAATAATTCCCATGTGTGCCTATGTGATTTTAGTTTAACAAATATTGTTTTTTTACAGATCCTCCTTGCCCCCGCCTGCCTCTAATCCCGTCTTCAAAATATTCCCAGTGGAGATAAACTGTTTCCTGGTTTTTGTATCAACAAATTCACTACAGAATAAGTTAGTGTTGGTGTTTGTTAATTGTTAAAGGCAATTCTGGGAGTTGGATGGAGAGGGTATCGTAACATCCAAAACGTAACTTTTCCAGTAGAAACTCTAATTCCGAATTTCATGTTTCTGTTGCTCTTTACAAAATGTAATTCTTTCAGAAAACATTTATTTAGAAAATGTTGATCACATTTTAAACCTTGTCATAGAAAAGATGTTTCAGACCTCCAGTAATCAAAAGTGGTGACAATCCTACATTGCTCTTTGCTGTCTTCATTTCTTTGCGTTTGGAATGCTGTAGTGTTTTTGTTTAACTGACATTGTGTCCGATTGGCTCCAGGGCACATTAAGGACTTCTGTTCTCTTAGACCTGTCATTTGACTTTGAAAGGGCTGAGTACTCTAGACGGGAACCTCACGGTTCTTCTGGCCGGCTAAGCCCCAGGAACTTGTCAGTTTGCCCATTTTAGTTAGTAAGACAAATTACTCTGGGATCTGACATACCTTTCTCACCAAACTCCTATGGGATCTTCATAATCTGTGATTAGGAAAGAAACGATGAATAGCAATGGAGGTTTTTTGTTTTGTTTTGTTTTTTGTATTTTTTTTTAGTGTTCAGATTTTCCTATGGGTTTCCTTTTTATAATTAGTTCATTTGAATCAGACTAAATAAAGTCCACATAGTTACATAATTATATAAATAGAAAAAGACTACAAAAAATAAAATATACTTAGGGTCACCTCAATATATAAGAAAAGTGAAGAAAATTTCCTTTGCTCCTCTCTTCTATCCTGAAGAACACATTCCCTTGAATTCAAACCATTGCTTTGAATGTTACCCCTTGGGAGTCAATATAACAGTCTTTTTTTTTTTTTTTAATTTTTACAGACTGCATTTTGATTCATTGTACACAAATGGGGTACAACTTTTCGTTTCTATGGTTGTACATGATGTAGATTCATACCACTCATGTAATCATACATGTACATAGGGTCATGATGTCTCTCATTCCATCATTTTTCATACCCCCATCATTTCCCTCAATGTATCCAAAGTTCTTCCATTCTTCTCTTACCCCTAACCCCCGTTATGTATCATCTTCCACTTATCAGGGAAAACATTTGGCCTTTGGTTTTTTGGGACTGGCTTATTTCACTTAGCATGATATTCTTCAATTCCATCCTTTTACCTGTAAGTGCCATAATTTTATTCTTCTTTATGGCTGAATAATATTCCATTAAGGTGAGTTTAAGATGGTGAAAAGGGGCTGATGGGGTAGATTGGTAGTAGAGTGATTGACAAATATGCATGAGACCCTGGGTTCATCCCTAGCACCAGCCAAAAAATAAAATAAAACAAAATGGTAAAAGGAGCACAGAGTTGAACCTGTCACAATGTATGTGTCAGTGTATCACATGATAGCAATACTTAATACATGTGAGAGTGTGTAGGCTATTTATATGACATAAATTTGCATGTATACTGGAGAATTTATCACTCAATTTAAGACTCAGAACATGCATCACCAACACCAGGGAGGTTACCTATGTGTGCCTCACACTGTCCCATTTCTCTACCAACTTGTGTTTATCATTAATTTGCCTGGTAAAAAGAGTTTATACTTTACCACAAAGCAGGAAAAGTTTTTTAAAAATGGTAATGCACGAACTGTAGCTTTTTTTTTTTTTTTTTTTAACCTTAAGATTGTGTTTCTCCATAGTTTAGTGAGCTGCAGTTCATTCTTACTAATAGAGAAATTTTCTTTCTGATCTTTACTTTGACTCATGGGTTATTTGGAAGTGCTTTAAAATTTTTCAAGTCAGGGGTGTTTAAATTTTATTTTTGTATATTAATTTTAATTGTGTTGTGATTAGGGGACATGGTCTGTATAATATCTACTCTTAGAAATCCATTGAGGCTTTTCTTGTGGCTCATCACTTGCAAACATATTTTGGAAAATATGTACATGAAGATGATGTCTACTGTCACTGTTTGGTTTTCACATGTATCCTTTACATTGGAATCTCTAATTGTTTCTTTGTTCTTTGCGGTGCTGGGAATTGAACCAGGGCCTTGTGCTTGCAAGGCAAGCACTCTACCAACTGAGCTATATCCCCAACCTGGAATCTCTTATTGTTGATAGGTTTATTTATTTCCTTAGTGTTTTCATTAACCTTTGTATATACACCTGAGGTTATTTTAATAGATACACATATATGGAATTATTATATTTCCTGTTAAGTTCTTAATTATTATGCAGGTGCTGTCTTTATTCCTTTTTGGAGGGCAGAATCCATTTTAAATGGTGCTGGTATAAGTAATTACTTTGTTCATATTTTGTATTTTTTCCCATATTTTTCAGCCTGTCATGTCTGTTTTATTGAGTTTCTTGTAAATAGCATATTGCTGGATTTTGTTGCTATTTTAAAATTCATTTCAATCTGGCAGATTGTTACATTTGTTGTGGTTACTGGTATGTCTAATGTTGTTTCTATCATCTTGCCCTACCATTCCATTTGTCTCACCTTTTCATCCTTCTCTCTTCCCCCTAATTGCCTTTCTTTTTTAGTTGCTTGAATTCTGTTTCCTTATTCCCACTAGTTTGGAAGCTGTGATGGAAACTTGTAGCCACTTTCCAACACTTACTCGTCTTCTGTTCTTGGGCACATGCTCAAGTACATTTTCCAGACTCACTTACTGTAACAGGTCAGAATGTAACTGAGTTCTGGCCCCGGGGATGTGAACAGAGGCTATCATGTCATTTTGGGGGCGAGGCTTTGAGAAATGCTTGAACCTCATCCATGCCCCTTTTCACCTTCTGCTTTCTAGATTCAAAAGACAAGACTCTAATCTAAGGATTACTTCCCACAAGGTCGTATGAACTTGAGTCCTTGAATCTCGGTGTAGAGGAAAACCACTTTTCAGCCAAGCAGTAGACTGCTGTGAGAATACAGGTAGAAATTATGTGCTTTTTATTCTGTTAGTGGTACCCTTGAAATAGTCCATGCATACCAGAGTCTAAAATTAAACCTGATGTTAACACCTGTCTTAAGTAATACCACTTCAGTTGTTTCCTTTCTACTTTACACACTGCCCTTGAAAAAAAACAAAAAACCTTAGAAATTATCATTGTTTTACTGACTATTTAGATTTGTTTCTGTTTTACCAGAGTATTTGCTTACCTTTCTTTTCTTTGAAATTCAGACTTGCTTTGTAGGTCATTTTCCTTCTCAAAGTCCATCCATGAGAAGCTGCAGTGGGTAAAACTACCCTGGTGGTAATAAATTCTCTTTATTTTTATATGCCTGCATAGATCTTTATTTTGCATTTTCTTGATCTTGTTTCAGGGCTAGATTGACTTATTTTCTTTCATCACTTCAAAGATATTTATTTATTTATTTATTTATTTATTTATTTATTTATTTATTTATTTATTTATTCTTTTCGGTGCTGGGGATTGAACCCAGGGCCTTGAGCATGCTAGGCAAGTGCTGTACCACTGAGCTACATCCCAGCCCTAAAAATGTTCTCAGAAACATTTGTCCTCCATTGTTTGTTTCTGGTGAAGCTTCTAGCCCAGTTGTCACTGTTTTGTTAGATGATCTATCTCCTTTTAAAAAGTTTTCTCTTTGATGTTCTAAAGTTTCATTATAATGTGTCTTTGTGTGGTTTCTTTTCACTTCTCCACCTTAATATTCTTTTGAATAAGGTATTGATAGATATTTGTAAAGATTTATACAAATTAGATGCTTTCAGAAAGATCATTTGATTATTTCCATAGAGAATGCATTATTTCTTTTTTTTTTTTTTCTTTTGCGGTACTGGGAGAATGCATTATTTCTAGTAACATGAACATATTTCAAAATATTATACAAATCACATGCATGTACTGGTACTTATATGTTATGCTTAGCATCGAAAGTAGGAGCAAAAGCAGGTCCTGTGAATTTCGGACATTTACAAAGGTATGTTTTCCTGCAAAACACTAGCGTAAATAAAACTGAGGTCGTTAAAAGTGTTCATTGTGCTGGTGCTGGTATTTTAAAAATTAGACCTTTCATTTGTGGTTTAAAGTGTTGAAAGCTATAGTAACCTGAAGACCAATTTCTTACTATGAAAACTAAATGAAAGATGGAACAGAGGACCTTGTTTTGCTCTTTTCCATAAAGCAATTTTCTTCTACAGCAAAGAAACCAGGGGACTATAGGACCTGATTAGCAATTTGAGCTTGATCAGTGTCCAGTAGTCAAGAATCCACTTTTAATTATATTTTAAAGAGATAGAATACTATTCGAGGCAAACAGTGCTAAAGAAATTTCATCATTTGTTAGTTGACAGAGTATCAGGTCTGTTAATTTGTGACTTTAAGATAAAATGTCAGTAAGTTTTTTTATATTTAAAAGGGTAATTAGTTCACCAGACAAATGTAATCTTTCTTATAGTAAGCATGGTTTTTCTTTGGTGGGCCTTTGTATAACTAAAAATGAAAGTGATAGAATTAAGGACGAACTTTCCTTTTTATTTTTTTGAATGTTCCATACTCATTAACAGTAAAATAGTCAAAACTAATTAAACGACTTACAAATGGAGAATAATGTGACTTGTTGAATAAAAATGACACAATTCTAGACTAATTTCATGAATTAACTTACGGGTAGGGATGGAGGAGATAGAGAGCAATTTATTATAATGAAATACAAGACCAGAAGCTAGGTTCCTGTAATGGTGGGCTGAGTAATTTTGGCTAAATCTTTCTTCTGAGGCACACCAGAATAGCACGTGAAAGTATAAAACAGTCTTTTGTACACATTATAAGATAGTAGAGTTATGATGCCAAAGTTAGGCAGAATGAGGCCCAGTTTCTAATTTGTCATTCCCTGTAGTCATAAGAGTAAGGTGAATGTGGAGTGTTAGTTCCAGAGGCATCTGGCAGGGGTAAGTTTTAACTCTGCTCTAGAAATATATATTATCCCAGTTCTCAAATTATTTCTACTAACAGTTTTGCAAAAACAATGTCTGATGATTAATCAAAAATAAGCAAAATAAGCACTTCCATGGGGCTGGGGTTGCACCTCAGTGGTAGAGCGCTTGCCCAGCACGTGTGAGGCACTGGGTTCGATTCTCAGCACCACAAAAAAATAAATAAACAAATAAAGGTTAAAAAAAAAAAAAAAATCACTTCCAGAGGAAAGAAACATTAGCAAAATCCAGGGGGAGGAATATTAATTGAAAAATGCATCAAAAGCATCATAGATTGGCATCACAGAAACAGACTTTAAAATTATGGTGCTTAGTATTTTTAAGGGAAAACATGAATTCAGGAGAGCTAATGGGATATAAAGAAAGTGAAATGGAAATTGTAGAACTGCGAATTTACAGTGACCCAAATTAACAAATCACTGGGTATGTTTAATAACAGATTAGATACTACCAAATAGAGAATTAGCACCCTGAAAAATAGGTGAAAGAAATATATAAAATAAAACAGAGAATAAAGAAAAACACAGACAAGAGATTAAGAGAAATTAAGAATGTGTTCATAGATTTTAAAATACTTATTGGTAAAATTTCAAAAGGACTTTAGAGCAAATATAGAACACAGTCATATTTGAAGAGGCAGTGACTGATGATTCCAACATTGATAACCACTATGTATAAACTGGAGAATCGAATGAACTCCAAGAGAGATAAATAAAAAGGAATTAAAGATAATAATTTTATTAAAGATAATAAAAGAAAAATCCTCAAGACAAATGACAAACTTCTTTCCTAGGCATTATAATATCAACAACTGATTTCTTAGCACGCACACTAGAAGCCAGCAGCAGTGGGATCATAATTGTAACATGTAGAAAGAAAATAACTATTAACCCAGGGTTTGATGCCCAATAGAAATATTCTGCAAAATATGCAGGTGGAATAAAGACATTTTTAGCCAAACAAAATTAAAAGGTTTTTTACCAACAGAATTTAGCTAGGGAAAGTATTACAGGGTATTATGTAGGTAGGAGAAAAAATATTCCAGGTAGAAGGTCAGAAATGCATCTGTAAACATGACTGTGTGGAGAAAGTGAAATAACTATTGACTATATAAGACAATAACAATGTTTTAAAACACCTTTGGGTTTAAAATACACATTGTTAAAAATACATGACAAATAGGCTTTTGAAAAGATGCTTAAGCAATCCTTAGCAGGAAGAATGAAACAGGGGGTATCACAATACCAGACCTTCAACTATACTACAAAGCAATAGTAACAAAAACGGCATGGTATTGGCACCAAAATAGACAGGTAGATCAATGGTACAGAATAGAGGACACAGACACAAACCCAAATAAATACAATTTTCTCATACTAGACAAAGGTGCCAAAAATATGGAGAAAAAATAGCCTCTTCAACAAATGGTGCTGGGAAAACTGGAAATCCATATGCACAGAATGAAACTAAATCCCTATCTCTCACCCTGCACAAAAATCAACTCAAAATGGATCAAGGACCTTGAAATCAGACCAGAGACCCTGCATCTTATAGAAGAAAAAGTAGGTCCAAATCTTCAACATGTCGGCTTAGGATCAGACTTCCTTAACGGGACCCCCTTAGCACAAGAAATAAAAGCAAGAATCAATAAGTAGGATAGAGTCAAACTAAAAAGCTTTCTCTCAGCAAAGGAAACTATCAGTAACGTGAAGAGAGAGCCTACAGAGTGGGAGAATATCTTTGCCACTCGTACTACAGATAGAGTGCTAATTTCCAGAATATATAAAGAACTCAAAAAACTCTACACCAAGAATACAAATAATCCAATCAACAAATGGGCTAAGGATATGAACAGACACTTCACAGAAGAAGATGTACAAGCAATCAACAGATATATGAAAAAATGTTCAACATCTCTAGTAATAAGAGAAATGCAAATCAAAACTACCCTAAGATTCCATCTCACCCCAATTAGAATGGCAATTATCAAGAATACTAGCAACAATAGGTGTTGGAGAGGATGTGGGGAAAAAGGTACACTCATACATTGCTGGTGGGGCTGCAAATTAGTGCAGCCACTCTGGAAAGAAAACTTGGAATGGAACCACCATTTGACCCAGCTATCCCACTCCTCGGCCTATACCCAAAGGACTTAAAATCAGCATACTACAGAGATGCAGCCACATCAATGTTCATAGCTGCTCAATTCACAATAGCCAGACTGTGGAACCAACCTAGATGCCCTTCAATGGATGAATGGATAAAGAAACTGTGGTATATATATACAATGGAATATTACTCATCCATAAAGAATAATAAAATTATGGCATTTGCAGGCAAATGGATAAAATTGGAGAATATCATGCTAAATGAGATAAGCCAATCTCAAAAAAACTAAAGGATGAATGATCTCACTGATAAGTGGATTATGACACATAATGGGGGGTGGGAGGGGGGCAAGAATGGAGGAAGAAGGAACTGTATAGAGGGGTGGGAGGGGTGAGAGGGAAGAAAAAAATAACAATGAATCAAAAACTATTACCCTATTTAAATGTTTGATTACACAAATGGTATGCCTTTACTCCATGTACATTGTAAACAAGATGCATCCCATTTGTTTACAATAAAAATGAATTAAAAAAAAAAGAAAAGGTGCTTAATGTTCTATGTTACAAGGAAATGAGAGAATCCCACAGGGAGATACCATTATACCCACCTAGTATGGTAAGGTTGTGAGGCTCTTAAACTTCATATACAGCTGGTGTGGAGTGTGATTTGGTCCGTCTTCTTTGAAACACTGCCATAATCTACAAAATTTATGATATGTGTGCCCAATGATGCAGCAGTTTCACTCTTTAGAATATACTTAGAAATGTAAACCACAGACACATTCATAATAACGAAAACCTGGAAGGAACTCAGATGTCTACCAAAATGTGATGGATAAATTGTCATGTTTCTGGGTACAGTGGTGCACACCTGTAATCCCAGCTGTTAGAGGCTGAGGCAGGAGGATTACAAGTTTGAGGACAGTCTGGACAATTTAACAAGATCCTGTCTCCAAAAAAAAAAAAAAAAAAAAAAAGAGGACTGGGGATATAGCTCAGTGGTAGCACAACCTTTGATTTAGTCCCCAGTACTACCAGGCGAAAAAAAAAAAAAAAAAAAAAAAAAGGAAAGATAATTTATGTGTGTGTGTACATATATATACACACACACACATGCATATATATTTCTGTGTCATATTTGTACAGTGGAATAGGATGCATCTGTGAGAAGGAATACACTGAAAACTGGGTATTCACGTGGATAAATTTCACAAAAGTAATGTATAATTCATTTAAATAACACTTTTAAAAAGGCAAAACAACCATAATGTCTAAAGAAGTGTGCCTAAATAAAAATCGGGATGGTGGTTGCCTTTTGAGGAAGAGGATGTGGTGATACTAGAGCCACAAGGATGCTTGCGGGTTCTGGCCAGTGCCATGTCTCAGCCTGGCGGTGGATACGCAGGCCTTTCCCTTTGTGATAAATCTTTGCTCTGCTCATCTTGTTTTTGTGCATGTATCCGTGTGTGCTTTATTTTGCAATAAAACGTTAAAATAGATACTCAAGCAATTTGTGAACACCACCCAGAACAAATTTGAGATGGAGAAATATCTTAACTTCATGCTCCCCAAGTGTGTGCCTCTGTCTTTAATTTAAAAAAAAAAAAAAAAAAAAAGTATTTTGAAGATTTTCTTGGTACAGTTTTCTGGCAGTTCTCATGCTGGCTACCAGGAGTGGACTAGTCCCCTTTTATCAGTATGTCCCAAACATGAGCAAAATCCCCGCCCTTTAGGTTGCTTTAAAACAGCTGGAAAAAAAAAAATTATGTCAAATATCTAGAGAGGGGAGAAACTGAGGAAAAAAGTACCACAACATCAAAGAAATAACCTGGAAAGAGTCCTTTTTGTTCAGATTTTGAATGTAACAGCAGCTAGTTTGTTCCTAAGACCCGGAGTCTGCCCTTTTCCATCATTGAGAGAATGAACTTCTATCTAGAGAACTGAGCTGTAGTTCCTAGGCCAAGGGACCTAGATCCAGGTGAGTGGTAGGGCTGTGTCCTGAGACCTTGCCTCCTCCGTATACGTAGGGTGGGTTGTGCCCTGGAGTGGACCTACAGTGTCGTTATCACCGAGCCATGCCATAAACCATGACACACCGTAACAGCGTCAAGTCTGTTGGCCCCAAAGGGAACAGTTTCAGAGTGACAGTTTTAACTTGCAGTCTTCATATACTGAAGTAGAACATAACAGTCTTGGAATAGCTGTAGGCATTTGTTTATGTTTAAAAGAAAAAAAAAAATCCCCCAAATAACTCTCCGGGGGGCGGAGTCCTGGTGCTTTGTCTGTTGGAGGCTGACACATCTGCAGCATTTCTGCTGAAAGCCAGAATTTAAACCTAAGCTTCGCTGGCAGTAGGAGGAGAAAAAGAAAAGGATGAGCCTAATTGAGTGTAGCAGACCTCAGGGGTGGTAGGTGCCTTACACACTTGATCTCCCCTCAGCCTCCAGTGAAGAAGCTCACCCTGAGGAAAGCGCAGCACTGGGCTGGGAGCGCAGAGGAGACGGTAGGAGGCCAGGCCTCCCTGTCCCAAAGCTGGCTGGTTTCCTGTGCACCCTACTTCCTCTAGCAATATGGGGAAACATTGGTTGGTTGGTTGGTTTGATTTTTTTGTTTGTTTTTTACTTATCACTTTACACTCATGGCCCTGGAAACAAGAAAATGTGTGACTCTTGAAGGATCCAGAGGAGTCCTGGGAAGAGGAGACAGTAGTATACCCACCCACTTTTGCACCCAGGTCTTTCCTGTCCTAACATAGATCTTGTTCTGGCATTTCCCAAACACAGCAATGAGGAGGAGTAAGAAAACTCAGGCTAACTCACTATAGCTTCTACCCACCCTTGCGGCATGGGTCAAAGTAAAATACCAGATTTTTCAAGGGAAGTTTTTTTTTTTTTTTTTTTTTTGTACCAGGGATTGAACCTAAGGATGCTTCACCACTGAGCCACATCACTAGCCCTTTATTTAATTATTTTTAATATTTTATTTAGAGACAGGGTCTTACTTGGTTGCTGAGGGCCTTGCTGAGTTGCTGAGGCTGGCTTTGAACTCACCATCCTGCTGCCTCAGCCTCCTGAGCTGCGGGGATTACAGGCGAACGCTACTACTGCACCAGGCAAGGAAAGCGTTTTGATGGGACTAAAATAACAGCAAAACATCAGCATGAGGTGCTGACGGCTTTACTGCTTCATGACATAGTGGACTAATTGCAGATAGTCTCTTCTGAATTGATTTCAATGACTCGGGGAGGATATTGTATTTGATTATTGTGGTTAACATTTGCTTTCTTCTGGGTGCACTTGAATATTGCATCAATGGAGATAGAATTGAGAGAGCTGCTGTGTTCTTCACCTTAGACATTTGGAAAAGCTTCCATTTGAACCAGTAAGAGCCTGTTCTGAATAACTATTCAAGCCAATGCTGTTTTATCTGTACTGGAGTGAGACAGTTTAATTGTATCCCCAGAAATTTCCATTTTCAGGTTTTTATCTTTGCTTTTGTGCTATATCTAACTTTTTCAAGATGTCAAGGTGACTACATAATTCCATTGAAAAAGTCAGTTACATTGATAAACTGTTTCCTTAGTGATGCAGCCACCAAAATATTGGAGAAGAAAAGAGCATGTGTTTAACACTCCTTGCTGAAAGCTTGAAGCACACACACAAAATTGATATAAGGAGCATGGAAGAAATTATTTTGCCAGTTTGGGCCACTTTTGCACAAAGCTTTTCATTTAGAATTTATTAAACTGCGGTAGGCAGGTTGAAATGGTTAAATAAGCCAGGAAAACTTTCAAGATTTTGAGTGCGTCAGTGTTTTTACATGTGGCCTCCCCCCTAACCCCCTGTCAGATTTTCAGTGAATTATAATGATTGCAACTACATTTTTGTTACTTTTTATACTGTAAATAAGGGGAGGGTTTTCAGAAATGATTAGAGGGAAACAATATGTCATTTCTTAGTGGTCCTGCTAATAGAACAGCCATGTGTACACAGGGCCCTTCAGTTTGTAGTTAGGTTTTGCTTTTACCTTGGAGCAGTCTGGGGACACAAAGAACTTCCTGAGTGTATGGCTGTCATGATTTGCAACGGGAGTAGTGAAGGAAATGTGTAGATTGTGTTGTTAAGGAATTTGCACGTGTACTGTGTCTTTGCTGCTTCCTATTTCACTTAATGATCTAGTGCATCATGGGAAAGCTGTTTTAGTCGAAGATTATTATTTTCCTAGTTCGTTTGCCATAACAAATTACCACAAAACAAGTAGCTTAAAACAGAAATATATTCTCTTGAAGTTTGGAGACTAGAAGTCTGAAATCAAAGTGTTGGCAGGGCTGGGCTCTTTTTGCAGGCTGTTGGGAAGAATCCTTTCTTCTTTTCCTCCTAGTTTCCAGCAGTCCTTGGCATTTCTTGGCTTCCTACCTGCATATCACGGGGCCTTCTTTGTTTTCTGTGTCTTCACATGACTTTCTTATAAGGACACCAGCCATTGAATTTGGATTCAATGTGACTTAACTGCTTACATCTGCAAAGACCCTATTTCCAAAGAATCTTGCATTCTAAGGTCCCAAGTGGGTATCAGTTTTGGAAGACACTGTTGAATCCAGTACATCTATCCTTCCCTGTGTGTTCCAAAAGTACCTTTATTCCCTTTACTGGTACCTTTATTACATCTGACGTGAGCCTGCTGTAATATTTTTATTTATAGATTCAGATACCTGGTAACATAATGAGATCTTAATAAGACCTTTATTACTGTGCTGTTGCTGAAGACTACTTTAATGAAAAAAAAGGAATAAGCTTGAAAAATTGCTTACAACCTGAAAGAGATGTGTCATAAAAAAGTACTATATGGACAAGCTAATTAAAGTGTTTCAGCCAGAAATTAGAGAACAGGTCTAGTAGTTCTAGTATTTTGAGGTATCAGAAGGAATCCTTTCATGTCAAATACAGGCCTTGAGTTTTTAAAAAGACTCATAACTTGAGTTGGATTAGAGATGATAGCATAATTTTAATTGAAAGGACAGATTCTTTATTGAGAGGATAGTATATTTTAATACTCAAAATATGTGCAGAAATTTCATTTTATTATTAACATTGTATTTTTAAAAACAATACTCTGGAATAAATGAATTCAAAAGTTCCTTTTGTAATAGCTTAATTTTCACTGTTTCTCACACCTGAAGGAACAGGCTATTTTATAATCGAAACAGAAAATAAGATTTGATTTAAACAATCATTTTATAGTCTGTCTCTGTTTGTAAAACATGTTTTATGAAGCGAGCTACCTGTGCTGCTGAAATAAATCAATGGTAAACCCAGGCACTTTCAAGTTGCCACTCTTCTTAAAGTTGCAGGTCATTCTATTCAGAAAATAAGGCCAACATTACTCTTGTTGGAGAAGTTACCTTTTCTTGGACCAAGTTTTCTATATTAACTTTAGGTCCTTAAATCTTTCAACTCTGTGACATTACTCCTTCCTTCCCAGTTAAGTAAATGACTTGTGTTCCCATCCCTTATGTTTTGGGAGGTCCAGTGTCCTCCCAGGTCTAAAAGGATCCTGGGGAGGGGCAGTATCTGTGAGTAGGTAAGTGGAGGTGTGTGAGAGGAAGTTTGTGATCTGCCTTTTGGCCGGGTCTCTGTAACCTCGGAATCCTGCCTCCCCTTTGGGTTCTCTTTACCTTGTGAGTTCTTCCTAACTGTGATTGCTGCCCTCTCTCTGATCGCATTGCCTCAGGCAGGGAGAAATTCCCTGCCTTTCATTCTTCAAAGCTGTTGTTACAACAGACACCCCTGAAGGCTTGGGTGATAGAGGCTGAGTTAGAACTTAGTTTATAAGGGACAACTCCAGTCCTTCAAGTTCCTATAGCTAATTTTTTTTTAGTTGTATATGGATACAATACCTTTACTTTAAAAAAAAATTTTTTTTCTAATTTTATTTAGTTTTCAGACTGTATTTTGATACACACATGGGATACAACTTTTTTTTTCTGTGGTTGTGCACGATGTGGATTCACACCATTCGTGTAATCACACATGTACATAGGATAATGATGTCTGTCTCATTTCATTATCTTTCCTCCACCCCCCTCATTTCCCTCTGCACAATCCAAAGTTCATTCTTCTCTTACCCCCACCTCTCCCCTGTTATGTGTCATCATCCACTTAAGACAGAGCACTCATCTCCAAAATTTATAAAGAACTAAAAAATTTTACACCAAAAATACAAGGAACCCAATCAATAAAAGGGCCAAGGAACTGGGCAGACACTTCACAGAAGAAAATTTACAGGTGATCAACAATATTTGAAAACACGTTCAACATCTCTAGTAATTAGAGAAATGCAAATTAAAACCACCCTAAGATTTCATCTCACTCCAATTAGAATGGTGATTATTGAGAACACAAGCAATAAGAGGTGTTGGTGTGGATGTGGGGAAAAAAGCACACTCGTACATTGCTGGTGAGATTGCAAATTGGTGCAACCACTCTGAAAAGCATGGAGATTTCCTCAGAAAACTTGAAATGGACCCACCATGTGACTCAGTTATCCCACTCCTCAGTTTATACCCAATACCTTTATTTTATTTATTTATTTTTATGTGGTGCTGAGGATTGAACCCAGTGCCTCACACGTGCTAGGCAAGTGCTCTACCACTAAGCCACAACCCCAGCCCCTCCTGAGCTCTTGAAACTTCCTCCAGTGTGGGGCTGAGGCTGTGATTGTGGCTCATCTCCCTCCAGCGTAGACCCATCTTTCCCTGACCCCTTCTTCCCTTATCTCTGTCCCCAGCTTTGAAGGTGGGTACTAAAAGATGGTAATTACCTTTCAATAACAAATATTGCTCTGAGACTAGAACTCACTTTTTAAATTTTAGGTTTCTTTCCTTTCTCCCCACTACATGCAGAAGAGTTTAGCTGTTTGAGAAGGTTTGGAGTGGAGTGATAACCTTCCCTTCCACTGCTGCTCTGTCACTGTCCCTGTCTTCAGGAATGGGCTCCCTGACTGACTGCAGAGGCTGGTTCTGCCTTGATCATCTTTTATTCCAGGAGTGTATTTAATAAACATTTGTGGGATGAATGAGAAAAATGAAAAAAAAAAACAAAACAAAACAAAAACTTTTTAGATCTTCATAGGGAAGGAAATCTTGAAGCTCCTGTTATAATTTGTCGCTTTCGATTGAAACTTCATTCTAAAAGGACTCTAACTCCTGATCACATTTCCAAGACAGTGGAATTAGGAGACTTATCTTGGTGGTCCTGTAGCTTCACGACTTGATAACTAAGATGAGGCACCTAGAATCTGTCGGGAAATAAAACCCCTTATCTCACAAATAGTCGCTCACAAGTATCATCTTGTCCAGTGCTGTCCCTGTTCTGCTGGCTTAATCCAGTTCAGTTGTAGACGATGCTATTCAAGGTATATTTTAGATGGTACCTATTAAGGCCCAGACTTGGCCAATGTGCAGAAAAGTAATAAAACACTTTAGGAAGTTAGGGATCATTTGCCACCAGTTTTTTTTTTGTTTTTGTTTTTTTTTCCTGCAACAGACATCTCCTTTTCAGTGGCTCATGGTTAATTAATACTGTGAATAGAACATAAAGGTCCTGAGGTTTAGTTCTCTTCAGAATATTATTACACTGTTAAGTTTGATGGGTCAGAAGAATACCTGTCCCCATGTGAGGCTCAGGGAAGTGAAGGAGTTTGCGTTGGGTAGAGCAACCTGAACTGAAGCCCAGGTCTGACTGACTTCACTGCCCATGTTGATGACATGCCGTGTGGTCTCGCCATCTTGTTTTCTAGAATCAAGTGTGAAAGGTCAGGACTGTGTCGATATGTGTATGTGTGATGTGCTCTGGAGTTGCTGCTGAGCTAGAAACACCGTCATTTTGGGGAGAGAAGAGCCAGTAGATAATTTGTCAGTAGATCATTTGCTCTGACAACGTAGCCCTCCTGCAAGAGGTCTGCTGCTCTGATAGATTGCAGAGGTGGGATGTGGGCTCCCGGCCGGCCTGCTGCCCATGTGCCCTGAGGTCTGGCACCTGTGCTGCTCGGGTACTCATGCGAGTGAGTGTCCATTGGTGGCCAAGGATTGTTGCTCACATGCTCTGACCTCCTTACTGCCATGTCCCAGGTAACAGATTTAAACTAAAAGAATGACACAAGCCATCACTGCTTCAAAAACAAACCGACCTTCCAGTGGAGGCAGTCTGTCAGCTTTATCTTTGTAGTCCTGTAAACTTCACGATTTCATAGGAATAGTAAGGCCCTTTCCACATTCCTATTATTATAGCAAAGGCTTACACCAGGCAGTCATGTCCTAACTCATTTGTTTCCTGTTAACATTTTATTTTTAGATTTCAAGAGTTTAAAACAAAAACAAAACTACTAAAAGCCACCTTTCTCCTTTTTATGTTAGAAAAAAGCAATTTACCTATTAACATCTCTGTTAATCTCTTCAAGGAAACAGAGTAAAATTGTCACCATGTCTGGACAGTGAAGTGTGTAAGTCATTTTGCAGCATAGCCTACAAATGAAGAGAGGCAAGGCAGAGGAGGTAAATCATTGCCAGTGAAACTCACCATTTGTGTTCAGTGAAGGCCTTTCCCGTAAGCCCTTTGTAAGTTATGTCAGAGCACGGTTGGATCTGAAATCCCCAAACTAGACTGTGATCGATATCTTACTTTAAATTCTAGAGGTTAAGTTTTATGTTACCTTAGTTTCCATACTCTGTCTCCATCATAATATTCTTAAGGAATTTTGAGTTTCTTAGGTGATATTAAGAAATTAGGAATACCTGGAGAGAAAGACTCCTGGAAACAGGGATTGTTCTCTGGATGCTATGCCCTCCTATGCCAGCACCTGCTCAGGTAGTGTTTGGTTTTGGTCATCCTTTTTTGTATTGTGTTTTACCTGACGTGGATATAAAAACCAGCCATTTCTAATAAGTCAGTTATAATAATGTATTATCTTTCTTTTCCTTTGTAGAGTAAACCACAAGTAACTCTAAAATTTTTAACTTGATTGTATTGAATCAAGGCTATTTAGTGTAAATATAGCAATCACATGATGGGATTTTTTTCTGGAATATTTCAAAATATCTTATTTTATTCTTCCCATGAGCCACAAAAATTCCATTTATTTATTCAACAAAAATTGAGTGCTTAGTATACACCAGGTACAGCTCTAAGCACTGAGGATACAACAGTAAATGAAACACATATGATCACTCACCTCATTAACATGGAACAGACAGATAATAATCAGTAAAAATAGGTGTCCAATAAACTATCATATATTAGGAGACAGTAAACGGACTGTAAGAACTATGAAGAAAGATAAGGCCAGATACCGGGATTTAGATAGTGGTGGACACCCTCTAAATTAACCATTTTTGTGAGACCATGTATCCACTCTTCTCTGAGAATCACACCACCAGCAGCCGTGTTCCAAATGAGTGGGGAAGGTGTTGGGTTTTAAAAATTGGACAAGAAATGACATTGACGTGAATGTAATAGTTACCTGCATGACGTATACGGACAAAGGTTGGGCTTTTACACACTGAAACAGTGTGACCTCTATACTCTTTCCAAAGTGTGTGTTTGCTCAAAGAACTTTGGTTATGAGATGTCAGACAGGGATGAGAAGCTGAGGTACCAAATAAGGGAGGGAGGAAACAGGTGTGTTCCATGGAGAAGCCGCTCTTTTCAGTATGACTCCTTGGACAGAGCTGGCACCACAGTACTTTGTTTTTGCCTTCCCAGGAGGAGTGGTAGGAGGAACTGGCCCTCCCTGGAATTTTACCATAAAGGGATTTGAGGTTTAATTACGGTGGTGCAGAAAAGATATCGCGATTCTTTTTAGTAAAACATCAGTAGTGAAGTGGGTCATTTCTAAGCTTCCTTCCAAATGTAATAGTTCCTAAGACTGTATTCTCAAACAATGGAGAGAATACCTGGCATCCCTGTGGGAGGACCAAGCATTCCTGCCCAGTGTGTCTAAGGAAAGAATTTTATCTGTAATGTCCCCAGTGCCTGGGTTAGGCTGCATTTCAGATGTAATTTATTTTACTGAGGAAAGAATACAGCACCCTCCGGGTCCGTAGAGTGAATGTGTGAATAAAGAGAAAAGAGAAGGACCCCTGGCAGGTTAAATCCTTTCTGTCTAAAGCTGGGAATGCTCATAGGTTCTTAAGCCATCTGAGGAATTTTTTTAAGGTATTTTTTCGTTTGTTTATGTAGAGTTAAAAAAAAAAAATCAAAAAATAAAGTGCTGAATTTAAGTATTTCTGTGTTAGTTGATGAAGCTGAAGAATAAACATGTCTGAGTTGGTTTCGGGTACAAAGTAATCTGAGGTAAGTCATTATTATTATTATTATTATTGCTATTTTACTATTTCACAGTGCATTTGAGGTGCTTTTACTGGGCCTTATTTACTTAAGTAGGCAATGCCCAAAGGCTGAATTAACTAAATAAAAACAAAGAATGAACAGGGGAATAAAAAGCCCCAAGAACCCCAGTCTTACATGGGCCAGACTCTTGTTTTCTTCTGTGTTAGTCTGCATACTAAATGTTCATCTCTTTTATTTCCCCACTTTTGCTTTGAAGACCAGCACAGATGTAGCTGGTGACAGGCAATTCACTAGAGTAGTTAAAATTCCTCCAGTTGTGGCAGTGTGTTAAGCTGCAGTGTTATTATTGTAACTGGCTAATTATGTAATGTCAACAATTCATTGAGGCGGAGGCTGAGTATTTATATAAGGGAGACTGGGAACATGAGCCCCTAGACTCTGGTTTGGGCACATTTTTTTCCTCTATAGGTTTTTAGTTTACATTTTTCTCCCTTTTTCCTTTTTTTTTCCCTTCCGTTTTCATACAATTTTATTCTTCACTGGAAATCACTTTCCACATTGACTCTTTAGGTTAGAAATTGGAAAGAATCAGTTAAAGCCTGGCCTGCCTTTGACACATTTGCTTCTTTGACCTTTGTCTTGATGCAGATGGCCTGGCTTTGGTTGTTCGGCACTTAGAACTAAAAGTCTCTCCTTGCTGCTTGCCCCTCCATGCTGTGGATGTGGCCACAGTTTATGCAGGTTTCTTCAGCATTGCATTTAAGCTCTTTGATGTATTCACACCTTCCTCTAAGAAGCTTATTGCAGAATGGAAATCTAAGGGATTTGCATCCACGCTGTCATCTTCCATGATTACCCAGGCTTCTGGTATGACTTAGTGGAAGGAATATGTCTTAGGAAAAAAATACATAATTCTGACAAGATGCTTTTGGAAAAGTCCAACCAGCTGTTTCAAGTAGAACACTGTAAAATTTATTCAGAGTAAATTTTGTTTCACTTGGAGGCAAATGTAGTTCAAAGAATGAGCTAAAGTAAACAGGGAAATTTGACTTACCCGGAGTTCGTGTAGTGTTGTCTTTGTATGGGGACTTTTAAGAGCCTTTTTTTCTATTGCCAAGCTGTGCACTGTTCTCCTGAAGTTATCCTCATATAACCTATGGAGACTGGGAAGTCCCTCAGAGAGAGGCATGATGTAAGGCCCTCTCTCTTCCATGTGGCATTTGGGTGCTACAAATCCTGGGCCACATGAGAATGTTGGCTATTGGTGCACATGGTGTGTTAGTTTTCTCTTACTGCTGTAACAACTTTTAATAACATAGTAGTTTAAAGCAATATATTTATTAACTTATGGTCATAGGTCTGACACTCATCTCACTGGGCCAGAATCAAGGTGTAGGTAGGACTGTATTACTTTTGGGTGGCCCTAGGGGAGAATCTGTTCTCTTGCCTTTACTGGCATCTAGAAGAAGTATTCTTTGGCTTATGGTACTCTTCTTCCATCTTCAAAGCAAGCCAAATTGCATCTATTTAAACATTCTTCCTTAGTCCCATCTCCCTTCAGCTCTGAACTAAGTTGGGGTTGTTCTTTGGCTTGAGAACCCTTGTGATTACTTGAGCCCACGCACGTAATTCAGGATGATCTTTACATGCATCAAGTTCCTTTTGCCACATCAGGTAAACAGATTCACAGGTCTCCAGGGATTAGGATGTGGACATCTCTGGAGCCATTAATCTGCTTAACATACAGGGGTGGGGTCTATTCCTGTGGAATACTTTTCCCTAGAACTTCAATCTAGTACTGAGTATTGAGCTATTAATGTTAAAATTAGCTTGGTGTTACTTAAAAATTTTCAGTACTGTAAAATAATTTTCAAGGATACAACCTGTTCTTGAAAGATTTTTGTATTGCTTGTGTTCTTAATGAAAAGGGAAGTGGGGGAAGGTCAGAGATGGTCTGGAGAAACACGGAGACCTGTACTTTATGTATACGCACTCACACAAATCACCGTCTGGGTCCGGTTGGACTGATTTCTCTAGACAATCAGGAAATAAAGGCCTAAACCATGTAAATTTTGGTACCACAAATCCCAGTTTACTCTGTCTGTCCTGCTTTGGGTCGTCTCTTTCTCAGATGTCAGATCCAAAGTGCCTGTGGTCCTAGGTCTTGGCTTTACTGCTAATCGTCTATATGACTTTGGGTCTTCAATTTACTTCTCTGTCCTGATATGAGGAAATTGGACTAATAATCCTTAAGGTCTCTTTTAGCCCCAAATTCCTGTGATTCTTTAAAACAGAGGCTAGGCACACAGTTTCTTAAGGGGGGTGGGGGGTGGGGGGAAACCCCAAAACAAAAAAACAAACTTTTAAACTCTCAAGGACCTTGCCTGAGAGAACCAAGGTCTTAGCACCTTTAATCTGCTTTATAAGTGTGCGTGTGTGTTCACGTTTTATACACATATTAATATTTTCATTCAAATATACAGGAAACTATATTAGGAACTATAGATTTCCTAAACTCATGGAAACCTATTCACATATATGCAAGCAATTTGAAAATACAGTGATATTTAAAAACTTTGGAATTAATGTTTCATTTACTTAAAAAACAGTAAGTCAGACATGGAATTAAAATGTGCCTAATTGAAAAAACTAACAAAATGAATTATGAAGGATCTTTGTTTATTTCATACACTTTCATAGCATTTACAGATTTATTTTATGTTCATTAAAGTAAGTGTGGGGATCTTTCAGTGCTTAATTTTATAACATGTCTGTCCCTTCTTGCAAATATTAGCCTTTGCTTAGTTTATATCTTATTTAATTAGACAATGAAAAATGTTTCCTTTGGCACAAATGGGTGTTTATAAAGTGAAGATCCTCCAGTGTACAGGCTGAGGAAATCTTTAGGAAAACATCTATGTTTTCTGAAAGAATTTAAAACTGGAGGACAAAAGAGATCATAAGCAAAAACCATAATCACAAGTCCACCTGTGTCTACCAGGCAGCTGTGTGTGTGGAGTCGGCACGATGAACTAACATCTCTTGTCCATTTTATTATAATTGAATTATGTACAAGTGCTATACTTAAAGATAGTTTCTAATCCTTTTAAATGTAGCTGACCAACAGAACTTCGAAGAGTTGGAAAAATTACCATTCAGTGTTCTTTGCTGTGGATTTGGAGTGGATGTTTAGATAGAGAAGGAAACAGGTTTTGTTGAGGAATAATGCTGAGAGCAGGGAGGACCCAGCGCCCCCACCCAGACCTGCTGCTTTCTGGGCTGCACACCGACAGATGGCTAGCCAGTCTCCACTTGAACATGCTGTTGACTAGGAGCTTACTATCAGAGAAATTCTTCAGTTCTTCCTCATTTTGATAATGAGCTTGGTTCTTGTCAATTTCTTCTGTTGTTTTCATTTCAGGCCCTGGAGCTTTAAGGAATAAGTCTCAGGCTGGGGGCATTGCTAGGAAAGGTCTAATATCGCTCCATATGTCTACTCTACAAGTTTTGAAAGACTCCTGGTTGTGAGTGTGAGCTCTGGAATCAGATCACAGAATTTACCAGATGTATGATCTTAATCTTGAGCCGCTCACACACCTTCCCTGAGCCCGTTTCTGTTAAATAGCAGTGATGACGACACCCTCTTCAAGCAGGTGGTGTTCGTGCACCCGTGTACGTGTGGCACGTTGAAAGTGCTCAGTGATGACTGTTACTGCTGGTGTCCCCCCTCACCCCACAAGCTTTAACTCTTTCAGCTCCTTCAGACATATATTCTCACGTGGTTTCCAGACCATTCACTAGACTGACTGTTCACCTTTCCACGCTAGATCGCTTTATCAATATTCCTTGAAATTAGGCTGTACAGAATTGAACCAGCTGTTCCAGATGTCGCTGATCCGTCAGTGCATGGAAAGACTGTCTCCTTCTGTCATTGTTGTCAGCATTTCCTTCATGCGGTCTGATGTCTCTATTAACTTTTACAGCAGCTGTGTTACCTCAGGCTCACGATGAACTTGTAGCAGCAGAAGTCCTGGAATCTTCATCATTCAATCTGCTATTTAGACAGGTCTTCTGTAGTTTCCTGTACCTGTGCAAGCAGTTTTATGAAATATACGAATTTATGCTCATTTCAGTAAATATTTGCTTTGTTTGGCCCATAGCGATCATCCATGAAAATCTTCTAAAATCATATTTATGAACATAGAAGCTAGTTCATGCTCCCTTCTAGACTTCTGTTGCTACCAAATTACATATGCCCTATTATCCCTTCATTCAGATTATTAATGAAACGGTTGTACATCCTAAAATTACAGAACTTCAGGGCATGTCACAGAACCTTCCAGCTGTGACTCTGTCAACTTTATTCATTGTATCAGTGTCTTAGGCATCTCAGGCTGCTATAAGAAGACTGAGTGGCTGGAACAGCAGACATTTCTTTCTCACAGTTCCAGAAGCTGGGATATCCAGGATGTTGGCAGATTTGGTTCTTTTTTTTTTTTGCTGGGGATCGAACCCAGGGACTTGTGCTTGCAATGCAAGCACCCTACCAATTGAGCTATCTCCCCAGCCCAGATTTGGTTCTTGATGAGGGTTTTCTTCCTGGCTTGCCACTTCTTGCAGTGTGTTCACATGGCTTTTCTGTGGTGTGTTTGGTGAGTGCATGTTGCAAGAGGGGAAGAGGAAAGAAACCCTCTGGTGTCTCTTTTAATGCACTAATCCAATTAGGGAGCCTCTACTGCCATGGTTTTGTCCCCCTCAGATTTACCTGCATGACCCTACCCAAACATAACTGCCTTCCGAAGGCTCCACCTGTAAATACCATCCCATTAGGAGTTATGAATATGAATTTGGTGTTGGGGGACAGGAACACAAATATTCAGTCCAAAACAGCTATTTAGTCAGCTTTTCCATCACTGTGACCAAAACCTGACAAGAACAATCTTAGAGGAGGAGAAGTGTTTTGGGCACTCGTGGTTTTGGAGGACTCAGTGCATAGATGGCTCCATTGCTCTGAGCCTGAAGTAAAGCAGGACATCAAGGTGGCAGAGGAAAACAGCTCAGGATATGACAGGAAGCAGAGAGAGACTCAAAAGGGACAAAATATACACCCCAAAGGCAGGCCCCCAGTGACCCTGCTCCTGCAGCCACACCCTACCTGCCTATAGTCACCACCCAGTTAATCCTTTTTAGAGGATTAGTGCACCAATTAGGCTAAACCTCTCAAAAACCCAATCATTCCACTTCTAAACTTTCTTGCATTGTCTCACACATGAGCTTTTGGGGGACATCTTGTATCCAAACCATAACAACACCAGTATGTACCAAGTACCTGCAACTTGCCAGGTATGGATATTGATGCTTGTGGTCCTCCAGTGAACAAGACAAATTCACTGTTTTAAGAGATTACAGTCTAGGGCTGGGGCTGTAGCTCAGTGGTAGAGCACTTGCCTCACGTGTGGGAGGCACTGGGTTCAATTCTCACCAGTGTGGGTGTCTCTCGGCCACGTCCTCATGGATGAGAAAAGGAGTTAATTGCCAGAGGATGATGTTGACTGTTTTTCAATTTGTTTACCCAAAAAACTTATCTCAATAAACACAAGAGCCACTACTCTTTAAATGAGAGTGGTCTGGCCATACTAGCTCTGGCCTCTACCAACAACAACCTGGAGTAACCCAACTCTCTTTTATTTATAGACACACAGGTAAAGGGAGCAAGACTGGGAGGAGCTTCTTCTGTGATGGACAGGCTAGGGTGGAGTTAGGGGAAGCCGGTCTCTTAGGGGAAAATTCCAGAAGGAGACAGGAAATCACTCCCACACAGCACCACATACTTTCTGGCAATCTGGGACAGACCTCCGTGGCTGTTAGTTCCTGGAAGCCAGGCCTTTGTGTCCCATGGCTCAACCTAGTCTGATTCTGCTGAATAAGGATGGCTTCCCACACAGCAGCACATAAAAATAAAGACATAAATAGATATTGTGTCTATTTATAACTAATATATATGTATATGTATATATAAAGAGATTATGGTCTACATTTTGGTGAGAGTGGAAACAATAACCCAGCAAATGAGTAACTAGTACAAATAAATGCCATGAAGCAAATGAGCAGGGCAGAAAGTGCAGGTGGAGGAGTTATGGTGCGTGCTGGGTGTGTGGGGCTACGTGGAGATACCCAGGGCCGCCTTTTCTGAAGTGACCTTGGAGAAGAGGAACAAGAGGAGGATCCTGACATAGAAAGAGCCTGGAGTTGTCCAGAAGCACCAAGGCCCTTGTAGGAGACGTGGGAGGTTAATAGGTAGAAGCAGAGTTAGGAGGGGGTTGAGGATAATAAGCAGGGCCTGAGGATGGGAAGCATTGGGAGCCAGGGGAAGGGATTTTCTTTTATTTCAAGTGGGGTGGAAAACCATGGAGAGGTTAATAGGTAAGACACACTGTGGAAAAAACACTCTGGGTCAAGGTTGGCAATACAGAGATAGCAGTTGACTTGGCTGGTAGCAATGGAAGTTATAAGAACAGACAGATTTGGGATCCAGCAGACTTGCTGATGAATTGAATATGAGTCATGAAAGAACAGGAACAGAGGCATCATGGGAAAGCTAAGTCTTAGGCCCAAGCACCTAGGTGAACACAGCTGTTTACCGAGATGGGGGAAAGTGGTAAAGGATCAGGTTTTGTTGGGGCAGGAGGAAATTAAGAGGTGTGTGTTGGACATGTCAACTTGTAGATACCTGGGAGATATTCAAGAGGGAGATATGGAGTAGGTGGTTGGAGATCAGGTGAGAAGTCACTGAGGTCAGATCTGGGAGATGTCATGGTCTAGATTCACAGGTGATAGCCCAATACACGAGAATGATTGAGGAGCATTTAAAAATACATATGCTTCGGACCTGAACTCAGATTTTTATTTAAATTTTTTTGTTGTGGGGTTATAAAACTTTAAAGAAAGAAATGCCCTAGTTGATTCTAGTACTCAACCAGGGTTGCGAAGGGCTTACATAGTTTTAAAAGAAGGAAATCAGCCAGGGGCAGTGGTGCATACCTATAAGTAATCCCAGCGACTCAGGAGGCTGAGGCAGGAGGATGTCGAGTTCAAAGCCAGCCTCAGCAGCTTAGCCAGACCCTAAGCAACTCAGCAAGACCTTGTCTCTAAATAAAGTATAAAAAAGGGCAGGTGATGTACTTGCTACTTAAGCACCTCTGGGTTCAATTCTTTGTACCAAAAAAAAAAAAAAAAAGGAAATAGATGAGTTCACCTTCCGAGTCAATTTAAAGAGAAGAGAGAATCAGAAGATGGGGCCTGGGGCAAAATTGGTAAAGAACCAGCTAAAGGAATTTAGGAAGGAGACGGATCTTGATTCCCTTTCTGCCCAGAGTGTGGTTCCCCTGGCTGCATCCCCATGATCTGGGAGCCGTTAGAAGTATAGATCCGCTGGCCCCATCTGGACCTACTGAATCAGAAAAATGTGTTTAACAAGAGCCCCAAGTTATCTGTGTCCTTATTAAAGTTTGAAAAGCACCAGTTGTGATAGTGTCATTAGGGCAATGCTGCTTTAAGTGTGAATCTAGTCGTCATCACCGCCCTCATCCCCTCCTCTTCAAATGTAGCTCCTAAACAGTTAGGTAGCTGGGCATCAGGATTGCACTTAGATTCCTGTTTGTATTTGAAGTAGGTATTTTTGAAGGTGACATGTCAAGTGAGTTCCTCACATTTCACAAGTTCAGAAAACTAACCCCTCTTGAATCAAGGGAAGGTATTCAGGCTTTTATTATTTTCTCCAAAGCTAGCATGCTTAACCCTCCAGGCTCTTGGATTGTCCGTTCCTGGTCTGAAGCCCTCAAGGTGAAATCACACCAATTAATTGAGTGACTCGGTCTTGCAGAAGCAGGGAGCATGATGGTGGAGACAATTTGTGTCTTGTTTTTCTTTTCTAACAATTGAATGTATTAGGTACAATTTGCTTTTTCTTTGTATCGATAAAGGAACTTGCCATAGGGAACTAAGTCTGTATTAATGATAAGAAAGTGTCTGAATCACAGGCATTATGGGACTTTCACTGGTGTCTTACTGACACTGTATTGAAGTCCCGGAGTCCAAGTTTTTAGTGGACATGGATATTCTGATCAGGAATAGTTAAGAGAACATAGGAGTGGGACTTGGGGAGAGTGAATATTTATGTACAATAATCAGGGTCTTCCTAAATTTTCTTATTCTTTCTAGAGCTAATCTACTGTGTAGTTGGTGAAGAAAAATACAGGTTTCAATTGCTTTTAAAATGTTTTGTTTCTCAAGTTATATTGTTGTTTATCTTCTTCGTATGAATTATTCAATAAACCAAATTATTAAAATTCAGAGCAAGCACATTAGAATTTTGTGCACTGTTCCTTTTTCTTATGCATTTTAAAGTAATACCTGTTCATGAAAGAAATCTATAACCACACAGTGCCCCTCCTCTCTCCCTACTCCTGCTTTCCAGAGGTAATGCCTGTATCTTCTGTTCTCCAGTTCCTCTGTTTACCATTACAACCTTAAGTGATATGTTTCCATTTCTTGCTTTCTTAAACTTGCACAGTGTCAATTTCAGATACCAAGTGGTAAAACTGAGATGACTTCTACCTCCCAACTCTCCTTCAGCCTAACTTGTGATTTTTTGTTCAGCGCATTGTTATTTTGATATTGTCAGAGTTTATAAACATTCTATTCTGTAGCTATAATTAATTTTTCTTTTGCTAGGTGTGGAGATTGAGTCTAAAAATGGAAGTCCTGTGAAAAGAGCATTTGCAGTATTATGATTATATAAGCATGAGTCACAGCAGGGTGGTTGGAACTATGAAGAAGCAAATGTGACCCGTGTCACTAGACCCTGCTCCACTTTTAGGTGCAGCGGATTCTCTTTAAGTTCATTTTCTGTTTTATTCGTGTCTTCTAGAATATGTTCATCCATCTGTCTTTTCTGTATCATCTATTATCTCTCTAGGAGTTTTCTGTGTTTTGGTTGGGAGGCCGTGGGGGTTAGGCTGAGAAATACTTCCTTGAGTAATACAGTTTTTTTTGTGTGTGTTTTTCCATTTGAAATGCATAGGTGATAAACTTTGAGATTTTTGTGTGTTTGACAAATGTCTTGCTGGGTATAGTGGAACATGCCTGTAATCCCAGCAGCTAGGAAGGCTGAGGCAAGAGGATTGAAAGTTCAAGCCCAGCCTCAGCAATTTGGTAAGGCCCAAAGCAACTTCCGAGACCTATCTCGAAACAAAAAATTAAAAAGGGCTGGGGATGTGGTTCAGTGGTAAAGCACTCCAGGGTTTAATCCCTGGTACAAAAAAAAAACAAAAAACAAAAACAAAAAAAACCCCACCAAAAAACACATATTTAACAGTTTAGCTGGATAAGTTCCTCTAAGTCATGTTCCCTTAGAGACTTAAAAGCATTGCTCTGTTGTACTCTTATCCAATATCACTGCCAAAAATTCAGATTTTGTTTCCATGATGGTAAACTCAGCTGACCCCAGTCTTGTATAATTTTTCTCTTATATTTGGAGTTTTGAATTGTAATGAGCTGTGTCTGAATGTGGGTCTTTTCTCTCCTCATTAATCCTGCTTGGCACTTAATAAGACTATTCTAGTTAAGACCGTATATATCTTTAGCTCAGGAAAATGTGCTTCTATTACTATATTTCTTTCACAATTCTCCCCTTCATTATCTCTAGTCTCTCTTTATAAAACTTGCTTTACATAGATACTGGACTTTTTAAAGCTACTTTTCATGTCTCAACTTTTTGGTCATTTTTCATCTCTGTTTTCCCGATGTGTTAGAAGGTATGCTTTAAGAGATAGGTCACCACCTTGGTCTTTAGCCCTGTCCTATAGATTTTCAATCTGGTCATTGAATTTTTTGATTTTACCTATTTTCATCCTTCTAGAAATCTCTAAAAATTTCTGCCATGATCATGGGTATTTCTCCCTATATTTTAGAAGTGCTACAGATTGATATTTTTAAAAATCTGTAATTTCAACATGACTTTGGGCAAGGGGTCACTAAAACAATTTAAATATGTTTAACCTAACTGCAAGCAAATGCCTTGATTTGTTTCCTTTGATTTCCTTTCCTAATTCAAGTAAAATAACAGCAAACACAAGCAGACACCCATGTCTGACCGGACCTGCTTGGTTATTCCTGTAGGCAGGTACCATACCGACCACCCTGACTGAGTTCCTAAACAGAATTCTTTAGAGTAAAACATGAGATGCAGACTAACAATTTGAACTGAGAATGTAAAACAGGAATAGAGAAACTTCCTCCAAAAAGTCTCAGAGATGGGAAAAGATGCAGCATATCAAGGAACCACAGGGAATCTAGTTTGCTTTGGGGATATTTATTGGAGAGGAATGTGAAGTATTTGAGAAAATGGTTTGGGGCAGGATTGTAGGGATCTTAAGTACCATAGAGAAAGGTTTATGCTCTATTTGATAGAGAGGGGATTAGAAAGGGATGGATCAGACAGATGATCAGCTAAGAAGGCGAATCTGGCAGATCTAAGATGGAACAAAGTAAGAGGCAGCAGTAAAGCAGTTATCTAACAAGTGTATTCTGTGCCCACTGGATTCTGTGTCCCATGGTGGGTTCTCAGGTGACAGAGATGAATGAGATTCAGTTCCTGCCCACAAGAAGCTCACAGTCTGTGAACATGAAAACTTGGCTGCACTGTCTAAAAAACATTTAGTTAAATAATTAGTTAAAATAACTTTTTGTAATATTTTATAATGTTTACTTTTTTAAAAAAATCATGCAGTTAAAATATGCTAGTATGATGTTTCAAAACTGTAATTTAATATATTGCCATGGCCAAAAAATATTCAGATTGCCAGTTGTCTTAAATTTTCCACTGCCGTGAATACAATTGACATGATCTGTTATCCTCTTATGCAATATAAATTAAATGCTTAATAAAAATAGTCTCCTGTGCACATGAACTCTCACTTGATTTTATATTCTTTGCTGTATACTTAATCACCTGGTAATATAAAACTAATGTCGTTTTTATATAAATGTCTCATTTGATTGAAAAATCTGCAATTCATATCTGTTTAATTATTTAGAAGAAAATGAGTTAGCTTTCAACTTGTCAGAACTGGCATAGTTGGTAAACCTTTCCCTTTAAGTTGCTCTAATTTTTTTTTTCTTTAATGATCAATGTATTTAAATTGTAATATTTTTTTGGAAGGGAGCTTCAACAAAACAGGTTTCTTTGCAATAATAATATACCAACTGGTAAAATTATTCATTGCAAATGGATGCATCTTTTTATTTCTGGTAGCATTTCTTACAGTCAGGTGATGGAGAAAGCAGAGAATATAGGCAATTAGTATCTTCGTGTAACCCTCAACTTTAGTACCACAGAATATTTATAAAAGTATCATTTCCAACAGACTTAATCAAAGCTGAAAGACCTTGGATGGAATAACTAGAAGCTTGTCTCTACAGTGTTTTCTGTTACCCTTTTGAAGAACCACAATCTCAAAGAATATGCAGGTGTATAGGAGGATTTTGTTGGTGTCAAAGTGAGATGTTCTTCTGAAGTAGTTATTCATTCTTTACTTTATAACTTCACATTTCATTGACAAGCAGAACACTCCTCTGAAGAGTAGTAACAGTAATACATTCTTCCTGTGTATTCCTTTTCTAACATTGCAAAAATAAATAGATAAAAGGCAGCTTGGTTGCCAGCTGCCCCCTGAATGGTCTCTGCTTTTCCTAATGACCTTGTAGGGAGCTGGGATAAGTTCTGAAGGATTGAGACTGCCTTTTTGACTTCCATAGACTAATTCACGTTCTTATTATTTCTTTCCAAATGTCTCTCTCTTGTTCACTTTCTCTATTCTATTACTACCCTTATTCTTGAGACTCTACCTTTTAAAAGAGAAACAAAGGACAATATCATCAAGAATTAATTTTTTTCAAATCATTTGACTGCCATAGAAATCATAGTATCACTAGAGATCACAAGTCAATTTCTTATTTTGCCTTTGGGCAGAACCAAACTTGTGAGACTGTCCTGTTTTGAAAGGTCTCCAGTGAAAGAGATATCATAATCCGTTGCAATATTTAACAACCCTCTCTGCCAGGAAGTTCTTTTATCCAACTTAAATAATACATGCATCTGTCAAAGCCTGCATTTTTTTTTCTTCCGTGAATATGAACTCTCTTCGTGTAAGCCCTTTTCATAGTATTTGAAATTTTAATTTTACCACTGTAAAATTTACTAACCATTCACTTAGCCATCATAATATTTTCCAACACATTTCATCATCTTTATCTCTCCCCAGCGACTACACTGCTGTTTTCTGTTCCTTTTGTTTGTGGATTCAGAAGGTGTCCTGGACATCTGGTAGGAGGTTGACTGGGCTAGGTGCAGGTTCAGTTTACTGTAGAGACACTACAGTGTGCACATCCCGGTCTGTTCAGAGGTGCATTTCCTGTTGGAAAGGTGGCCATCTTTCAGATATGTAATCTCCATACCCTTGGACTTCAGATTTCTTCTTTCTCCAGTTTTTCCATTCTGCTCATTGCCCGTGTAGCTTGGAATTCACTGTGATACTTGTGTATCTTCGTGTCTGCCCATACATAGTGACAGATCTGCTATAGTTGATCATATTTTTCCTTAACTGCCGCTATTGGTGTATGTGTTTAAAACATTTTTATACTGAGCTAAATTTGCATGTGGGAATTAGATCAGAAATATACAATCTAATAATTTTTCAGACATTTCTATTCCTGGGTAACCAATATCTAAGTCAAGATCCAGAATATATCCAGAGTCTCAGAAATTTTCCTGCAGGCCCTGCCACTCATTCCCCATCCCACTTGGGCCACTGCCGTTCTGATGTCTATCACAATTGATTTGTCTTACCTATTCTTGAGTGTCACTTAAATATAATCATATAGTATTCTGATTATTTTCACTCACACATATCAGTAATTTGTTTTTGTTGTTGTTTTGTGGTGCTGGAGATTGAACCTGGGGCCTCACACATCTAGGCAAATTCTCTGCAACTGTAGTAACTGAACTAAAACCCACAGCCCCTGTATCTTTATTTATTTTATTTTTTTAAAATAGTTGAGTGGGGTTCCATTGTTTATTCTCCTATTGATGGACATTTGGGTTCTTTTCAGTATGGTAATTAAGAATACTGCTGTGATGAGCATTTTTGTACAAGTCTCAGGATAGACAAACTGTTTTCATTTCTCTTGGGCTAATACTTAGGATTGGAATTGTTAGGTCATAGGGTAATGTATATATAATTTTATAAGAATTTGTCAAACAGTTTTAGATTCCTGCTGGCAGTACATGTGAGTTCAGGTGCTCTACATTTTCTGTTGTCAGTTTTCATCATCCTAACGGATGTGAACAAACACCTCATTGTGGTTATTTTTTGCATTTCCATGATTACTACTGATGTTGAGTCCCTTTCATTGCAATACATTTATCTTTCTTTTTGAAATCTATTTTCAAATCTTTTGCCTGTTTTGAAGTTGAAGTTTTGCTTGTTGTTGAGTGGTGGGCGTTCCTTTTATTTTTGGATTTGAGTCTTTGTCAAATGTAAGTGTTGGAAATAGTTTCCTAATCTGTGGCTTATATTTTTGTATTCTTCATTGTGCCTTTTGATGAACAGAATTTTTCAATTTTGAGGAAGTCCAATGCATTGATTTTTATGGTTAGGGTTTTCTTGTTTGTTTTTTGTTTTGCTGACGCCATCGCTCAAGATATTCTTCCATTTTTTTCTTCTAGGAAACTTAAGGTTTTTACATTTGATTATGTGATTCATCTCATGTTAATTTCTCTATACAGTGTAAGACAGGGGTCAACCCCACCCTTCGAGTTTCTAATTGTTCCAGAATCTTCCTTGAAAATGTATACTTTCCCCCAGTTGAATTGCCTGGGCACTTTGGTCAGTTGTCCATGTATGTGTGGGCCTATTACAATGTTGTTTTAATTCTGAAACTATGAACTACCTTTCACACTTAATGGTATGTTTACATCATGTGAGCATTCTTTCCCTTTCCCCAAGGTATTAACAGAAAACACTAGACAAAAAAACCAGACAGGTAATTGAATTTAATTGAGGCCTCACCTGACCTCTTTAATATTAAAACCTATTCTCACACACCCTTCTCCTGTGTATTTCTGATTTTACTTACCTTCATGGATTTCTGTAAGAATTAGGTAAGAAACTCTGCATGTAGTTTCTAAACATGGTCATTCTGCCCTGTCTAGCTGCACAACCCGAACCCCAGGGTCAGGTGGGAGACTTAGCACTGGGTGGGGGCAGGAAAAGGGCAAATTCTTTACCAGGAGTCAAACTGTTTCCAAATAGGTAGAAACATGACCTTTTACCAGGAAATACTCCCATCCTGCATGAGTCCTCAAGCTGGTAACTCGAGTTACTGTAGGGAATTTTCCCAGGGACATTTCCTGTTCCCTGCAAACTACTATTGTAATTAAACATGTAATGAAACAGAAAACTAATATTCAGGGCAGTGAATGACATGAATTTCCTGCATTTTTACTTCAGTGAATTGTGTTCTCAACAGCTCTCTTCCCTTACAGCAATCCATAAGATTTGTTTTCTTTAATGATTTGTCTGTCAGTTGGATACTCCCTTTTTAAGACCATCCAAGGAAAAAAAGCTGTGTATCAGCTACATGACTATTTTCTCATAACCACCATATGAGTTTGTAAGGAAAATATTTGTTTACTGTGGTTACTCTATAATTTGTTTCACATTTTTCAAATGCCAGCAGTTTTCTTAGTATAAAACACTCAAGTGCCCATGTCCAGGATTTTTATGTTTTCAGTTATGTGTCTGGGGCCCGTGGCAGTAGACATGCATTAGCAGAACTTGCTCACATCTCCCTGAGTTTTCCTGGAGCACTGTAGTGTGCCCCAGGTTTCCCAGAAGCCTCAGGGAATAGGAATAAAATTTCTCTTCGGTTTTCCTACTCCTCAAATGTTTCAGAATCGAGTGTCTATCATGCACTGTGTACATCAGAGGCAGTAAGAACAAACCAACAGTCTGCCATCATGAGGGATTCCTAGGAGCACAATATATATGATTACATATGTTGTGCAACATATTCAATGATTGGCAAATCTATCTATAGAATTGTCTTTTTAGTTGCTTTTCCTTTGGATATAATTTTTTTTCCACTTGTTCATCAACACCTTAGTGCTCAGCCTGCTGGAGATAACATTTGTGTTTTTGTTTGTCTATCCAGCAAGAATGTATTCAGATGCTGAGGCAGGGTACGTTGGATGTCAAGATGAATAACGTATAATCCCAGATATGTAGGAGGCGGCTTTCCAGCAGGGGAAAGCAGGTTGTAAATGGAGTGAGGTAAAAGACATGGTAGTAGCATGTGTAAGACTTGGGGTTTGCGTTAGAGCCGCACCCCATCAGACTTAGGTGGGGGAAGGTTGGGAGACTCGCTTCAGTGAAGCAGTGCCTGAGTTGGGTCCTGAAGGACAAGTGGCCCTTATATCTGAGGGAACAGTGTGTCCTTTTGACCTATATAAGAATCAGATCTCTACTCTTAACCTTATTTATATCTGCTTCCAGACAACAGAAACAGCTGTCCTAGACCCATAGAAATGCAAGTGAAAGAAATGCCACAAAATTACCAATGTAGATGTAAATGATACATATTTACAGATACCAGGGACCTTTGAAGAGAGGAGGAGAGAGGAAAGATGCGTTGTTCTCAATGAATTTTCAAGAAGGAGGAGGAGGAGTGGTATGCTTGAGATTGGAGATGATGACAGAAGACTGGTTTGCTTACTGAGGGTGAACAATATGAGGTGGAACGGTCAATCCAAATGGAGGGCCATAAAACTCATGATTTAGAACGTTAATTTACGAGGTAATTGGGAACCATCTCCCAATTATAAAGACACTGGTGGTGTGGACAAGAATAATTTTTGCTACTATGGTTATGTTTTGCTGGTTCTCTTCCTACCTCCCTGCTTTCTAGTCCCCCGCCCCCATCTCCTAAGTAAGGCATTTCCTAAACAATGCCCCATAGTCCACATCTTCACCTACAGCACTGCTTTCAAACTGGGCTCCTGGGTGCCTCCTCAGGCTGGCCTTGATCAGCCCACGCATTCTTGAGCCAGGGTGAAATTGGAACCAGATCTGGAATAGAGAAGGGTGGTCCAGATACAAAGACCAGAGAAAGCTGAAGAAAATGAGTATACAAAAATAAAAGAGGGGACACTGGGATAATAGAATAAGGGGGGGGGGGAGAATAATTGCGGTGAGGAAATATGTTTTTTTCTTAAATGCTATTTATTTACAACTGCTGTCTCCAGGGTGCTGGTAGATTTAAGTTAATATAATTGGAAATGTTTATGGGGCAAGTTTGGGGTGGGTGGGAGATGGAAGCTTAAGAAAATGATCATCAGATAAAAATTCCCCACAAATAAATGTTAAAGGAAAGGACAAATAAAAGATGGACTACAGTGGGATTATGGGATTCTTAGTTCCTTCTGCTATTACTTTGGAAAAAAATAACTTAAAATAATCAATGGACATTTCTAATATTGAAATTGAAACATTTGACCTAGACATCCTGAGAACAGTATTCAAGACTTATTAACTGTTAAAGAATCAGTATTTTCATGAAATACCATTGTTATATGTTTATAGATATTTTACTTTGTAAGGAAAAACCAGCGTATATTTTGTTGCACAAAGGACATTTAACATAATTCTTTCCTCAGTCCATCTTGCTGCTTGTTACCCTGTGTGTGGTACTTTTCTATTTCTGTGATTTCTTTCTGGAAAGTTTTTGAAAGTCAAGTTGAAATCAGGCAGAGTTTGTGTCAATTTAGATATAACTAAATTATTAAGTTATACACATTTTATAGCTGTTCCTACTATATGAGTGTCTTTTAGATTTTCTTTTTAGTAGGTCATTGGATCTTTTTTACTTTATGGAGCAGTAAGAAATGCATGAAGGAATTTGAATTTAGAGGAGCTGTCTTGCATACGTATCTGGGCATTGGCATTTAGAGTCTATAAAATAAATTGGCAGTGAATGTTTTATTTACCTGTTAGGATAGCAGCTAGAACATCAAGCAGCATTTTGCCAGATATATTGGCATATACTTGATGGCACAGAAATGAAAGTGTAAAGCATTTAATGAAAAATATTTGTGTGCCTATCACATGGAGGATTTTTATGTCTTATACTTAGGAAAACCTGCATGCATAATTTAGAAGCAAAAAATTATTTGAAAAGTAAGTCTGGTCCACTCTTATGCCTCACCTTTTTTTTTAAATGAGCAAAACAATGCACTGTTTGCCAAAATTATTTTAGACGCAGAATTGTTTTAATACTTGGCCTGAATTGTCAAGCTTGTTGATGAAGCTGGCAGCGTGAGTGACAGCCGCACCCCCAAGGTTAGACTGCAGTGTCAGGTTCTCTCTGACTTTCTCTCCCTTAAGCCTCCCTTTCATGTGTAGCCAAGTGAAAGTCTCCAAGTGAAATGTAAGCTCTGCAGATCCTCCAGGGCCGTGGCCTGATGAGAGGGTCCAGAAGAAAAGCAGTAGTTTCGAAAGCCTGCTGAAGGCATAGAGGGCAGAGGGCCGGGCAATGACACGCTTCCAGACCTTTCTAAGGAGATGAATGAGAAGGCATAGCTCCCTGGGCCCCGGACGTATTTTACCCAGAAGAGCACTACTAGGTTTTCCAACCAATTGTTTTTGCTTTATCCTTCAGATGTTGCAGAGGAAAATGTGTTCTTTTATTGCTCTTCCAAGTTGTTTAACCGTTTACCCTTAATCATCTGCAGTCTGTGTGGGAATAAGACTTCTAAAGATCACTGAACTTGGCTTGATTTGAAATCAGAGTAGAATTCATTTTATTTAATGTGGGAAGCCTTCTTTTGAGAAACTTGACACAAACTGGCTTTCTCGTCTCTTAGAATGTAATTGAAAAAGAACACCATAGAAAAACACTGCCAGATGCACAAATGTCTGCTCTTGGGTTCGATTGCCATAAGTTTTATGATTTTGTTTCTGTGGTTATTGATCGTTGAAATAACCATAGCAGTCAACATTTAACAAGTCAGTGTGAATTAATGAATTTTTTTGGTTGTATCGCAGAGATGAAATCCTAGGCTGGTCATGTCATATATCACTGTTCTCATAATAAGTTTTCTCCTTGACGCTTGTTCTGTTAAGACTACGTGATGATTGTAGGAATACTTCATAGATCTGCTATGTGGAAATGTTAATAAGTCCATTAGGCCTCTGGTGTGTGGAAGTGATCTATAAAGAGATAAATTCCCTCAGTTCCCACATCAGCATATTACAAAAGAACCGTACTGTGGGTCGTTTGGAATTTTACAGATCTCTTCAAGGAGCAGTTCAGAATGGTTTCTAAGAGTGCTAAATCTGTATCTTGGTGCATGAATCTGGCTGGCATGAATTTGGGCAGAGTGGGCCAAATAGAGCTAATTGAGGTGGGGAAAAATCGAGAGAACAGGCCATAATGGTGAATAGAGTTATTTGTCACCGAGTTTGTAATAGGATTTTCAATTAATTCATGCAGGCTTCCAATGCCTTACATTAGCCCTGTCAAGATGAACTACAGCCACATCTAAAATGCCATCCCCTATTAAACGGTGCATGTCAGTGAATTTGTAATTTCTTCTGTTCAACCAGAAGATGAATGGATTCTACTCAGAAAACAAATGTGTGCTTCAGAAATGCGCATTTCAAAATCCCCGAGCACCTCCTAGGAGGAATATTCTTTGCATTGTTATACAGAGAATATATGTTAAAAATGTAATTGCTGTGTGAATCCATCCAAAAGTAAAAGCATCCAGCCGCATAGAGACAAACACGTTGTCAGGTGCCCCATTTCACTGGTGACCAGGCTTTCACATTGGGTGATGATGATGATGATGATGATGATGATGATGATGACGACGACGATAGTTCATGCTTGTAGCCTTTACTGTCTTGTGGGCCATTTGAGGGGGTTTATATACATGAATTCACTAAATCCTTATAACAACCAGTTGAAGAAATTAAGGCAAAGAGAGGTTAACCTGCCCACAATCACACAGCTAGTAAGGCACTGAGATGGTATTCAAGCAGCGGAGTCTGTGCTCCCAACTAGTTAGTTCCCTTTATCGCCTGATCATAGCCTCTTTAGTTGCACAACAAGAGTTAATTTAGTTCTCTAAGTCTTTTGTCAGTTGTCTTTCTAGCTCTTCCCCCATAATGGTACTTACCATGGTATGTATTTATTGTTATTTCCTTAAACCTATCTTGGGAAATATTGATAAGCCGTGATAACCAGGCTTTAAGAAATAGAGATGGGAACGAAGTATACGTGAGGTTAAACAAAAATTAAAATTCTTCCTTCCACAAATGCTCGATGAAATATGAGCAAAGTTCATGGCACTGCGAGGGATCAGCTCCTGAATGGCAGTTCCTTCTTGGAGGAACCAAAGGGCACAGTAGAACTGCTTACAAGATCATCTCAAGGCTGAATGACAGGAGTCACGTCATTAGAGACCAGATCTTAAGGCAGGGTCCACAGTCAAGAGGGCACATGAGGGTATCAGTACTTCTGAAAGGCTCAACTCTCATCTTCTTGGGATATTGACCCCTCCGAGGAGCTTTCACTAGCCAACCACAGCATTGCGTGGACCAAGCCAAGGCAAAATGACTGCCATTATCATTTTGAGAGTGAGAATTACTCTTCTTCTGAAGCCAAACAAAATATTTAGCAAAAAAGTTTGGCTTATGGGTAGTCCATTCTCTAAATCTCTGACTGAGAACCAAATAGTAACTGAACACCGTACTGTGAAGTTCTGTTGACATCAAGGATATTAAACTTTGATCTATGTTTTTTTGGAGGAAGGGGGAATATGAAGAAGTAACAGGAGTAATACGTCATTGCTGTACTTTCTTGAAAAGACTAAACTTAAACTGTCTTAGGCCTGCGCTTTACATGTGGCTGTCTGCCCACCTGCCACTTCCCATTCATTTTCCATTCTACTGCCAGGCTTACCTGTCTTCACCTGGTCACACCATGTCCATCTGTGTGCTTTGGACCCATGGGTGACTGCACTGCTGGATCCAAAGTCCTTAACGTGTCTTTCCAGACCCTCCATCATGGACTTTGGCCTCTGCCTACTCTCACATTCCTTATGCCCCTTGATTCCCACACAAGAACACTGCTGCATTCTTTCCAAACCCCAGTCCCTCTGCACAGCATGCTGCTTCTCACTTCCCTGTCCTTGCTGGGGCTCTCACCTCTGCCTGGAATGTTCTCACTTTTCTTTTTATTCCCCCACTCCAACTTAGTTTGGTTAGCTCCTATGTATCCTTTAAGACTGGGGAAGTACTTGATTTTCCCATTCCCCAAACCTCAGTGTTCTCTGCTCCCGTCAACAGTGTGCATGTCTTTATCTTTGCATTTTAACACACTGTGTTGTCATTATATCTAAGGAAAAGAACTGTGCTTTATTTTTCATTAAGTCCTCAATATCATCACATCGCCTGGTAAGAAGTACAAGCTTGATAAAGGTGTTCAATTGAGTATTTTCTTGATCAGTGAATAAATGAATGGGGACATGAGAAACAGGAACCTATAATCTAGCTCATTGAATTGTTATAGACATGTTTGATTTGCCATTTATCCTCTGACTCAATGATTGGCAGCAGTGTTCCAGAGAGGCCAGAGATCTTAAAATGACAACTAAGGCTCTAGAGTGGGCCCACTAATGCCTTCGGGAAGTATCGTATTGAACCCATTTGATTCAATTGCCTTGGGGATGCACGCCATTAAAAACCTGTCATTCAAAATCATAATGCAGTGCGGTAACATTTAAGACCCCCTGTCTTATCTTATCAGCCTAACAGTGTTCTCTAATGAGGAGAGAGCAAAGTTGACTGGTTTTAAACTACACCAGACCATGTGCCTGAACATGTCCAGATTATAAACTATGAGAGGACAGGAACTGTGTCCTACTCACAATTGCATTCCAGACTCAGGAATGGGCTAAGCCCTAAATAAATTTTGTTGAATTCACAAAGGAATACAATCTCTTGCCCCCATTGAAAGCAGCATCAGGAAAAGTTTTGCCCATAGTCCACTCTGATTTTTATCAATCAAGCTTAAGAACAGTTAGTAAATTGATGAATTATACTTTTGATTAAATTTTATTCTCAGTGCTTATCATTTATTCTGATTAAAATACTTAATATGAACCTTTTTTAAGTTTTTGAATTTCATGTTAGAGAGTTGGACTCACAAGTCATATTTTCATGTAATAATATTCCCAAACAGGGAAAAGGCCCCCACTAAATTAAACTTGGGAATAGAAGGCTACATTGTAGCCGTTGCATAGATATCCTGCTGTTCTTATCTTACTATGGATATTTGTTTTGTAATTGCTCTTTTGTGTGTGTATATGTGTGGAGGTGAGTACTTGGGATTGAACTCAGGAACACTCAGGACCACTGAGCCACATCCCCAGCCCTAGTTTGTATTTTATTCAGAGATAGGGTCTCACTGTGTTGCTTAGTACCTTGCACTAAAGCTGAGGCTGGTGTTGAACTTGTAATCCTCCTGCATCAGACTCCCAAGTCACTGGAATTACAGGCATGTGCTACCATACCTGGCTGTAATTGCTCTTTATTGATGGGATACATAATTTTTTTTTTTTTTTAATGTAAGATGTTCTTCAAAGGGCAAAGTGTGAATTTGACCTTGACTTAAATAGTAAAGTTATATTTTGATGTATATTTTTGGACTGTTCTTTCGTTGAAATTTGTCTTTTTCTTTAAGGGTATACCTCAGTTACCATGTGCCAAAGCATTATATAACTACGAAGGAAAGGAGCCTGGAGACCTTAAATTCAGCAAAGGTGACATCATTATTTTGCGACGACAAGTTGATGAAAACTGGTACCACGGGGAAGTCAACGGCATCCATGGCTTTTTCCCCACCAACTTTGTGCAGATCATCAAACCATTACCTCAGCCCCCACCTCAGTGCAAAGCACTTTATGACTTCGAAGTGAAAGACAAGGAAGCGGACAAAGATTGCCTTCCATTTGCAAAGGTAAAGTTAGAATGAATTTACCAGCTCTTCTTCTGTACGTTGAAGGAGGCTGATGTTTTTTCTTGGAAAAAGAATTTTGTGTGAACCCTCTCACTGTGCTTCTAAAAATATCTCATAGTCTGCTTTAAGTCACAAGGAAAGTAATTTTGTGCATAAACTTCTTCTATGAAAGATAATTTTGGTTAACGTTCTACATGGTATCTTTTTCATATTTAGAGCCTAAATTTATTATAAGCCACTTTAAAGTGTGTATGGGCCACTCAGGGATTTTACAATACTGAGTCATGAATAACAGATGAGACATTATTATTTCCTTATTTTATATGTAAATTTATTTGCATAAAAAGCACCTGCAATATATTTACTGAATTGATGAAGAGGTTTGGAATTTTAAGCAAAATATTATGGTTTGGAGAAAAAAAAAAAAAAAAAGGCAGTAGGATATGCATTGCATTTGATTGGACCTTTGGTGTGTTATCAGAAAGTGAGAGGCATTTGAGAACGTTCTTTTTTTTTTGGTTACCAGAGAATGAATCCAGGGGCACTTTGCTACTAATCCCCAGCCCATTTTTGTATTTTATTTAGAGGCAGGGTCTTACTGTGTTGCTTAGGGCCTTGCTTTTGCTGAGGCTGGCTTTGAACTCACAATCCTCCTGCCTCAGCCTCCCATGTCACTGGGATTACAAGCATGTGCCACCGTGCCTGGCGTCTGAGAATCAATTTAAACAGAAATTCAAGATGCTCAGGCAGATAGAATTTGAGGTTGCAGTTTATGAATTTCAGTAAAATAAGAGGCCAGTGTTTTAGGTCAAAGTTTATGGTTTTCCAACTAATGGAGCATCAGGTCGACTGGTGATTATCATTTAATTCATGAAGACTCAGAATTTGTATAAAGATATGTCACAACATTTTTATTCATGTACTCTTGAAACTTGAGTTTTTTTATTGCAAAGGAAAATTAACTGATAAAGGAATCAGGGAGACTGATGATTGTTGTTTCTCCAGGATGATGTTCTGACTGTGATCCGCAGAGTGGACGAAAACTGGGCTGAAGGAATGTTGGCAGACAAAATAGGAATATTTCCGATTTCCTACGTTGAAGTAAGTTAATCTGTAGAATCATGAGTTTCGTTAATGTTCAGCTCAGTAAGTAAATATTAATCATGCAATATGAGTCTTACGAAGTCATCTTGGCACAGAGCAGCCTCAGAAATGCCTTCTTCTGGATCACTGGATGGATTAGGAAAATTTCATTCTGTCCTTCAGTTCTCTTTACTTCATATTCCCGCTCAGAGCATTCCTGTGTCGGTTAAAGATATTGTACACTTACTGTCAATCATCTGTACTATTTCCAGGTGTTCTATTCCTTTTGCCAGCTGTAGGATCAGACAGTTAATGAAGTTCCTGAGTAAAGTGGAAGATTAATGTATTTGTTTATGTGCTTATTTCTTTCATTATCTGCCACATCATCAGAGCAAAATAGTGACTCACAGATAAGGCCTTTAGTAAACATTTGTTAAATAAACGAATGAATCTTTATCATATCCTAGCAACTCCTTCACTTCCCTCTCCCTTTTTAATCAGCATTACTCGGAATGCTTGTGGCCACGCTTTCTTTTTTAAAGAACATGTATAAAGTAACACAGTTCTATTATTTTAAAGAAAGGCTGTTATGGTTTGGAATGAGGTATCCCTCAAAAACTCCTGTGTTCATGAGCAATATTCAGAGGTGAAATGATTGAATTACAAGAGCTGTAACCTAGGTTGTCAAACTGGAATGAACTAACTGGGTGGTGACCATAGGCAGGTGGGGCTTGGCTGGAGGAGGTGGGTCCTGGGTCAGACCCTGGAAGTGTTCATCTTCCGTGCAGGCCCCTCCCCATGCCCTGTCTGTTTCCTGGCTGCCATGAGGGGAGCAGCTTCCCTCCATCTCTCCCTTCCCCCCAGCATATGCTGCCTTGCCTTGGACCCAGGGCAATGGACTCAGCTGTCTATGAACTGAGACCTCTGAAACCCTGAGCCAAAAGAAACTTTTCCTTCCCTAAGTTGTTCTTCTCAGGTACTTGTGGTTTTTTTTTTTTTTTTTTTTTTTAAGCTGTATGTACATCTTTATTAAAAATATTAACCAGTCCCACTAAATACCACGGAAGGATATTAACTATCACAAGCAGAAATTAAAAATGAACTAGGAAGTTATGATTTACAGTAGGCTTTCATTACATTGTGTATTATAAACTAAATGCCCTTCAGTAATAAACATTTCTTGCTGAAAACAAAATCGAAGGCATTTTCAAAGAATGAAGCAACCACAGCCCAAACTGTCATACAAAAGTGCTGCAGTCAGAGACAGCTTCCGGGAAGAAGTGAGGTCTTTTGTGTGCTGGATACATGGAGGTTCACAAGAGAGATGGGAAGGGTGCATTTTATGGCAGGAAGAACACCCAGGCAGGAAGGACAGCATGTGGAAAAAGCCAGAAAGTAAAAGAGAGCATTTCTGAAAGTAATTCTGTTGTAAAATATTAAAGCATATATCTTCAGTATATAAAAAAGAAAAATCGGTTATTTCTCCATCTTTTTATCTGAAGCATTTATTTTGGCATGATTTTGAAGACTAAAGTGACAAATTATGTCATCGTAGCCAGCATTCAATTTCTTCCTTACACGGATTGCCAGAGTTTTCATAAAAAATCAGTTTCACTACTGTATATCCAAGGGAAAGTAATTCAAAGCATGTATATAAGTCTTGAATTTTATCCATATCTTTCATGTGTATTGGCATGTTTTTTCCCCCCTCCTTTGAAAGTAAACAACAGGAAAAAATTCTAAACAGTCAATCCTTTTTGCACATTATTTATGTATTCTGACTGTGGATCATGGAAAACTACAAGCATTTCCAAGTATTTGAATAGTTATGCTAAAGAGCATGAGTAAGCACAAGGTTAGTAATAAAAGCCTGTCTTTACTTGTTAGGTATTATCAATATCACATGCAGATACTTGGTTTGTGGTGCATGAGAAGGTATTGCTATATTTTTGTTATGGGGCAGGTGAAGAATTGTGCAGATAGTCATAAGACACTCCACCCACCGCAAGTCTAGAGTCCCAGGCACTTGAGTCGTTAGGATTATTGACTCTGACTTAAATTGGAAAGGTAAACTTCTGCCCAACTGGAAAGCATTTTCATTTTTTTGCCACTTTCCTTCCAAGTGAGCATTTTCCTTATTTGAATCACATCTTTTCTAGTTGAGATGTGGTAAACAACTCATTTATGTCTAGAAGCCTATGAACATTTCTTTGATGTTAAGATTGACGCGCCTGGTGGGGAGCAGAGCACCTGGGCATTAGTGACACCTGGGTTAGCCCTTAGGTGATTGAAGTGGAGGCAAATTTCAATCACAGCCGATCAAAATCCACCTATTTCAGTAGTGCAGAATGTCTTCCAGGGCACTATCAGATGCAGAAAAGGAAATTCTAGCAATCCAAAACCAGAACTGTTTCCTAAATAATGGTCTTTCTCTCGCTTCATAAACCTAATCTTATTTGGCCCACATTAAGAGCCCAGATAGTCCCCAAAATAAAAGCAGGCCACGTTACAAAAATTCACTTGTAAATATTTTTCTTATGTCTTTTGAACAGACATTAAGGCTCCATCAGGGATAGGTGCTTTTGCTTTTTCACATTGCTGCCAAAGGCAGTTATCTCCCAGAGTCTTTGAAAAGATGGAATGAGATAGTTCATCTCAAAGGGTTTAGCACCACTGTGTCTTGTGAGGAGTAGTTTGGAGCTCTGATTACACCAGATATCAAAGTAGAGCGGTGATCCAATGAGAGAACCTCACCACCAGGCATGATGAGGGAAAGCATTCCCGAATTTCCAGAGCCACGTCTTTCTTTGCACAGGTGTGTCTGCAGAAGCTGAGACTCCCCTTATCTACTTCTGGTTGGCATTAGTAATGGAGATGTCCTAGGACCTTGCTTTTGGCAGAAACTAAACAGAATGGGCCTGGGGGTAGAACTGAAGTGGAACCTGTCAGTCAGAGGTGATGTGGAGCTGTGGAATTGAGCAGGTAGGGCAGATTGAAAGAAGCTGAGCATTGGAGGTGAGCAGCAGGATTGAGATGGTGAGAAATGCTGCTGGAATAGGTCGCTCTGCCTTCCTGTGTTCCGTGATCCTCTCTCTTCTGCCTGGCCTCTAGTAACTGGGCTCTGATCTCCACCTGTATTGTAGTGATACAAGGATTGACAGTTTTGTGATTTGCATATGGATCTCCTTGTTAAAATAAAACACAAAATTCTTCAAGGATTGAAGAGGAGTTGTCTCTGGTTTGGTTACTGAATAAAAAAATGGCTATATAAATGGCCCTGCATTCTGTCCCTTTAGAGTCCTTGTCTAGCTCCACGACAAGGGTCCTTTTGCTTTGATTCCAGTCACCCTTCCCCTCTGGAGATTCTCTGATCACATCTCTTTGTGGCCATGACTTGGATTGTATGGATTTGGTTCTGTTTAGACAAACTCTGCCTTGGCTTGAGCTAGCTGGGACGTGGAGAGAATTTCCTTGAAGACACCATGCCAGGATATGTATAAAAAGGGTGTATTTGTCAAAGAATGAATGCAGTTTAAAAAAATAGTAGAAGGAGAAATTAGTAGCCTGCTTCTTTCTTTGTTCAAAAATACCAGTTGTCTGTACAATAGAATAGAAGATTTTAACAAGCCTGTTAATTTGGAGCTGACTCATTCATTTGTAGCAATTATTTGGACAAGGATGACATGATTCTTAGCATGCAAAAGGTTTGAATGAAGTGTGCTAAAAATGGGATTTTGGACATTTTCCAAACATTGTTGTGTATTTATTGTAGGCTTATAGTGAACTGTACATTTTTAAGTTTCTTATTTTATTTTGATTTCTCATCATTTGTTTGAAATATCACTTGGGTTTTTCAATAACTAGAAGTTATTTACCAACTTGCTTCTGTGCCATCGATAATATGTAACATAGTATTCCTTATGTGCAGATAACGTGTGGGAGTGGCCTAGGAGAGAGCTGTTCTTATTTTTGAGTTACTGCCAGAAATAGGGCTACAGTTCTCATTCTTTATGTCTCACTTCACTCTTCTGATAGGTTCTCCCTCGCTTCCTTACCTGAGGTAATATTCTGCTCTTCACTGCCTTACCTCAAACACGTTCTGGTGTGGCCATAGCGGAAAACTTGAAGCCTGGAGTGAGTCAGCTAGGCTTCAGGTCATGGCCTCAACATTAACTATCTGAGTGACTGGGCCTGGTCTTCTCATGTTTAAAATAATAAAACATCTCCATATAGGGTATATTAATTTCAGTAGTACTAAATAACAGTGCCTGGTACCCTGTAAGATCTTCATACGTGAAGGCTGATTATTACCACCACCATTATTATTATTCCTTCATAGCACCTTTTTCTAACTATTTCCAGTTATTTGTCAATGTGGTTACCAACTGTCCCCCACCTTCCCTTTTCACATTAGAAAGTAAGCTCCCAGTGACCAGTACTTTGTCATTGATCTTGAGCTTCTGAGGTTTTCACACAGTAACTGCTGATTGTAGATGCTCAATAAATATTGCTTAAATGAACAAACAACCTAAGAACTTGTAGGTTTGTAGATTTTGCCCACTTCAAATTTTTCCAGCTCATATTCCCCTCATTCCCTACCTAGGTATGTGTTTAACTGGTTTTTCTACATGTTATGTCAGGAAGTTACATTCCTCAGAGCCACTGGGTCTGTGTGACCTCAGATCTTTTTCTTTCTTTCTTTATTTTAAACCAGGCTGAGGGAGTGTTTAGTTATGCCAAGTTTAGAATTTTCCCAGGCTAAAGTAATGGTAGCCATACTCTGTGGATTCTGTCTGGCAACCCATGCTATTTATTTTTTTTGTAATATGGAAAAGACAGCCGGAAGGGCAGGATTGGGGAGATGTTGGCTAAAGGGTACGAATTTTAGATAGAAGGAATAAGTTCCTCTGGCTGAGGAATAGAATGCGTTATCAGCTTTGATCATGGAAAATCAAATGTGCGGGATTCAGAAAGCACAAGCGACCTTAGGAGTGGGAGAGCTAGCTTCCTCCTCTACAGAGTAAGGGGCCTGGAAGATATTATCTGTGTTCCAAAGAATAAGAAGTGGAGGTTTAGGTACATGGTTTGAAGTTGCCAAGGTGACCCTCACAGGAACTAAGAATAGCGGAGTTAACTTGATTTTTTTTTTTTTTTTAACTTAAAAGTCTTTTCTGTAGAGAATAATGATAGCAGAAGGGCAAAATAATAGTCTTTGATCTAATAATCAAAGAGTTGATTGAACTCTATAAAGAGATACTCTATCATTTATATTTTTGAATGCTATTTTTCCTTTAAAATTAAAAAGTATAATCAGTGTTTATAAAAGAAATTTAGGGCAATTGTTGGGAAGTTGGAAAGGGAGAAGTACTAAATTGCGTAACACCCAAATTTCCCCTTCTGAAGTAAGTTCATTTTTGTCGGTGAAATTTTAGAGGTATCGTTGAGAAATCACTGAAGGAGAATGTGTGTTGCTCAGCGCCATCCTTTCTTCCTGCTCAGTTCTGATCCGCAGATGATAATTGGGTCTGCTTTTGAGTAGCTTTTGCCTGTTGGTCTTTAGTACCGTGGGGCAAGTCCCAAGGCGCAGGTTTCATGTCTTCTGAGTGTCATCAGCTTCATACAAAAATCGGTTGCTTCTCTTTCTGTCACAAAGAGAACAGGAAAAGTGGGCTCTGGCTCCTCAGGTTCTAAAAGCAAAGACACGTCTTCTTTGAGTTCCACCAACAGCTGCCAGAGACGCCATCTGAAAAGGAGTTGCTAGGTTAGGTAAGGAACTTTATGTGGGCTAGTTTATGCTCCATCTATTATTCAGCAGAATTTAAGAGTTTCCTTTTGTTTCCCACAAGGAAGACATTTAGGGAGCTGAGATTGTAAAGATCAGTGAACATTTATTGAGTTCTCCCTGCCCGGACGGGCAGTTTGCGGTTCTCTGAGTACTTTGATAGGACATACAAATGCAGATCTCCTGCTTAGCCTGACCAGAGACCTAGGATGGTATCTAATGTCCACTTTGATTCTCCAAGAATCCCAGGCAGAGACCAGGGTCCCAGCTGAGTTTTACTGGTTGTACCTGCAAAACATACCTTGGAATTGCTGCCTTTAGAATTCATGTGGGATATTTCTTTGTGTACCTGTAGAAAATTTACCCTTTCTTCATTCCAGAGGACTTGAAAAGGGAATAAATAATCCTAGATCTCATCACATATAATTTTGGTAAATATCCTTCCATTCTTTTTCCTTATGCATTAATGACATTACATACATGATTTTGCCCTTCTGTACGTAACTGCTATACTGCTAACCATCAGTTTTTAGAGTTACATAATAAACCCTCTTGTAGCTAAACCATAATTTAGTTAATTATTTTTGTCATTTTATTTTAGATAAGTGTCTTGTTTAAGGGAACACAGCCAATAATTAAGGGGCAAATGGTAGTCTCCATCCGGCCCTGGGTGATTGCCCTGTACTTGCCTTGGAGGACATGCAATGAGTACTGTTCCTAACAGTGTGTGAAATCACTATTATATTTAGCTTGTCTCAAAAGTGTATGGGATGTTTTGATTTTTCATAAAATGTTATGAAAACAGTTCAAGTTCTAACGTGTAAAAGGTTAATTTTCAGAAATGAGTCATTACTCAATTTCAAATATCCGAGGTTGCCTTCTTAAGAGAAAAATCACAATTTAATCATGGCCATAAGCAGTATCTTTTAAATTTTATTGTTTAAAATTTTATTATATTGTTGTGTGCATATCCTGAATTTTGCTAAAACTAAGGCTTTTTTTTTTTTTTTTTAACTAAGCAAAGTAAGTTCCTTTTATTTAACCAACTCTTAAGTCATGTCTAGTGTTCTGTGAAGGAGACTGGATGTTCTGTGCTGTGTGGGTATTTGTGTGCATATGGAAAATAAAAGTGGCTTGAAAGAAGCATTTCGATTTAAAAATTAATGGGAGAAAAGCTTCTCTATAGTGAAATGGGAGAAAAGCTTCTCTATAATGAAATGGAATATTTTATGGAAGTTTTTCCTAAGCATTGTAGAACATTACTTTTTATAGTAAAGGTTAGTGGGTAATGTGCACATCAGGCTTTACATACATGCTGGGCAAAATTTTCTCCATATGCCGAGAAGATTTCAGACAAATGCGCAAAGTCGTGGTAGTCAGCATCCTCGTCCTTGTCCTCCTGTGCCAGCTTCCTTCCCATGCACCTACCTGTACATATCCCCGACCCAAACACACTCTAGGTTATCCCAGACCAGGGAAAAACCTGTTCACTGATTTATTAACTGATTACACATTACAATGGAATTTCTGTCAGTGTGTCATTTCACGTTTGACAAGGCTTTGCTTAGAATTTAATGACAATTCCATATTCTTTACCTCCTGGGATAGGTGTATATTTTCTCTGTAGTATTCCTACAGCTGGTAATGAGGTTCTGGAAAATAAAATGTCATTGGAATGTATACTCGTTAATAGGCATTTCTGATTTATCATGTGCACTTGGTTCACAAATATAAAATAAAAACATACATACAAAACCTCATGTATTGTCAGATCCTACTGGATGTTTACACAAACTGAGCCCAGTTTCAAAATTATCCAAAAGAGTCTCGCCCCAGCACCATAATTAGATTGTAGATCTGTTGCTTCAGAAGTAGCAGGCACTAGTAATGAGCCTTCATTTTCAGGGTTGTTTCCTTCTATCTTTTAAGTTTTTCTGTACATTTTCCATCCATGCCCGTGAAAGGCTGTCCTTTTGCAGCTGTTGTTTCCTCCTCCAGGTCTTTTATCCTCCAGGAACGTGGTCACATCATTTGTATTTTTTTCTGTTTTGAATGTCAATCACTCTCTTTCCCTTGGTTCTCCCTTAATATAGGAAAAGGATCTTGTCTTTTGCTGTCTTCAAAAAAGTTGTTCCATGACTACCCTCTCCTCATTGTAGTTCTATTCTTTCCTTCCTTTTCCTGCCATGTTCTCAAAAGAACCACTTACCCCTCTTGCTGCCTCTGCTTTCTTATTCCCTATAGCTAGCCTGTGGCCCCTGCAGACCTCAAAAGTACCCTCTCCTCTTTTGTCCTCCTGATAACATCTGCCATTGTTCTCATGTTCCCGAAAGCCTTTGCCTCTTTCATTTCTAGAGTTAGTTGAGTGGTCGACCTGGGAGACTTAGCAAGGCCTCCTAAGGCTTCTTTTTTGCCTACCCTTGCTCCTTTCTTCTGGATTTTTTTCCTTCCTAAATCAGAGACCACTACCTAGTATGACCCTCAGGTGACTTGTATATTTGAATTTCAAAGTGGTTTTGTTTTAATTAGCTGTAAAAAAAAAAAAAGAAAAGAAAGAAAATCAGGAAATTTTATGTATGACTTATTTCTAGCTTTCCTTGGGGGGAAAAAAAATCAGCTGATACTGCCAAGCCATTTGCCCTAGAAAGAGGACAGACACTCCCTGGGTCACTCGAGTATGCCCAAAACTCACTGTTCTTCTTTAACTGACAAATAGTGATCTCACTGTTCATTTCCTGACCTCACCTGCAGGAGTTCTGCAGGCTTGTGAATTTGCACCTCCTACCCATGTTAGGGATCCACTGTGCTATTTTCTAGGTTCTCTTTTCTCCTAAGTTAGAATGCATGTGTCTCTGTTTCCCCATCCAGTATGGTGCCTAGCTTACAATAGTCACTCAGAAAAACTTGAATGAGTAAAAGTCTCCACTTGGTTTGATTCTAGTCATTGTGGACCTGAGGACGTTATTCCTCACATAGAAGTTTCTGCCTATTGAGTCTTTTGAATAGGGTATTTTTGTTTTGAGTTGAGAAAAGTTATTTGCATACCTCGGCATGAAACTTTCTAGATCATGAGGACCGGCTTCATGTTACGTAGGGAAAATTGGGTGGCATAGGCAAGGTGAAGTGACTTGCCCAAGGCAACAAAGCTAGTGAATGGTGAGCTTGGGCACCTCTGAAAGGAAGAATTACTCATGTTTGTATAGTGCTTCATAGGTTACAAGGCACTTGAACCTACACTCATTTCAACTGGCGTATGCAGAAGTGATAATGCCTTCCCTGTTTTATACAGCTAAGGAAATGGAAGCTGTGGAATGGAAACGGTTCACCCAAGATTACCCTTCCACTGTGGCCAGTCTTTTTTTACACTGGGGATTTAACCCAGGGGTGCTTTACCACTGTGTCACATTCTCAGCCCTTTTTAAAAAAAAAAAAAAAAAAAATTATTTTGATACAGGGTCTCACTAAGTTGCTGAGAGACTTGCTACATTACTGATGCTACTTTGCCAAGGCTGGCCTTGAGCTTGTGATCCTCCTGCCTCAGCCTCCTGGGTCACTGGATTACAGGAGGGTACCACCTCACCCAGTGGAGACCTGACTCTAACCCAAATCTTTGACTTCCAGTGCAGGGCTGTTCCCATGGTTTTCTTGGACAGTATCTTTTTCAGCTTACCTGAACTCAAATTCTTTTTAGACTTTCAGTGACGTATACCCTTCCTTTGTACTTTCATTTAAAATTTAGAAACCTGGAAAGGAAAATTCTCATTAATTAATTTTTTAACAGCAAGGGCCAACAGAGGTAAAGATAACTAAGTGAAGAACTAAGTCACGATTGTGTCCCCTTCCTTGCCTAGTGCAGAGGGCAGTCCCTAAAACCTTTTCCCTTGGCAGTGATACCGCCGTTTACTGGTGACGAGTTCTGCTCCTTCTAACGTTGAAGATTGAACACTAGAGAAGCACGCCAAGGCAAGCATGTTAAGCAGGTTTTATTTAAAGGGAATAATGCAGACTTCTCCTGGAAGGAAGAAGGGGGCCATGGCTGATGTTCTAAAGTCCCAAGAAGTGAGTGCACCCTACATCTTTTATAGGTTAAAGTCTCTTTTGTTCTCCAGTTCTCTCCCCCCTTATCTCTCCTTCCTGCCTACGTGACTAGGCCTGGTTTTGCATTAAGTGAGAAGCCATGGGCAGGGGGAGTGCCAAGGTGATTCAGGCTGGTAAGGACCCAGGGGGGCATTAATTAGCAGCTCCATGCTTGCAGTCCTTGATAAAGGCAGGTAAATTTGGTAATCAGTGGGCTCCAAAGATCCTCGACATTCCATTCTTCCAGGGGCAGTCTCCAACTTCCAGAGGCAGATGGCTTCATGGCTTCATTTCCTCGATTTGACCCGATCCCCTATTTCTACTCTAACTACCTGTCCTTAATTCTGGCGTTAGCAGGACATAGTTACATGGGAGTCCTTGTTCTTCCTAGCCTACTGCTAGTGAGTAAGGCTTGTTGTCTTACAACTGCTTCAGGGCTCAGGAAGCTTCAGCAGTGTGGGCCATGGGAGGTCGGGGGAGTAGTCCAGACTTCTTTCCTCTGTTCAGCAAATTCTTGGTGCTTAGTGAGCATGAGGAGGACAGCTACTTTGTGGTTTAGAGTCTCTTCCCTCTTGAAGTGCATACAGACTAGAGCTGAGCTATCAGTGCACATGTCACCCTTGAGCACACTGAAATATGGCTAGACTGCTGGACGTGGTGGCTCAGCCCGTAATCTCAGTGACTCAGCAGGCGGAGGAGGAGGATCACAAGTTTGAAGACAGCCTCAGACACCTAGTGAGATCCTGTCTCAAAATAAAAAAATTAAAAGGGCTGGGGAGGAACCTCAGTGAGAAAGCACCCCTGGGTTCAGTTCCCGGTATTGCCCCCCACAAACGTGACTAGTCCAAACCGAGGTGTGATATAAGTACCTGATACACACTGGATTTCAGTGACTTGGTAACCAAAAAAGCAGTGCTACTATTTCAACTTTTTATATTGATTATATGTAGAAGGGATATTTGGGATGTGTTGGGCTTAATCAAGTATATCATTAAAATTAATTTTACCTATTCTTTCTATCCTTTTAAATGTGGCTACTAGAAAGTTTGAAGTTGTATGTATTGCTCATATTATAGTTGTTTGCACAGTACTGGTCCAGAGGCAGACTTTCCCCTGATGATTCCAAGAGACAAATATTTTTATTCATTCAGCAAATATTTACAGAGACCTAAATGGAGTTTTTGCCTAAGGGAGGCTTTTGTACCAGTTCTAAAAACTCCCAAGTAATCCTTTTAGTCTCTCAAGTTATTCCTCTTCTGTGGGTGAGTCTTGTATTATAAATGAAGACTGAGCTTGCCTTTTATATTTAGATCATCCAAACACAAAAGCCTTGTTACCTAAATTGCAGGGGAAAATAGAATACTAATGGGAATATAAATTCCTCATTGCCAAGTTGTAAGAAGCATTTTGCAAAGGATCAAGTATTTTCATTTCTTTTTCTGCTAAGAGGACGTGAATTTCTATTCCATAGCATTAATTCAGTGGTTTTCTTCAAAATGTCTGACTTGTTTGGGGAATAAACATTGGGCCTAGAAATGTAATAAATGTTGAAATACTACATGTACAGCATGGCTTTATAAAGTGAGGAAAAGATGAACTGTTAATTCAATGATGATAGGACAACTGGTGGAAGAAACAGCACTTCCTCTGTATTCTTTAAAGAAAGTCATACAGTCATGTAGTACAAAGACTGAGGTGTAAAGAGGAAGAAAGGAAGGAAGGAAGGAGCCATTAAATACTAGAGAAAAGGGTTTCTTTTTGAAAATGGTTATGATATAAGATTTTTAAGGCCTGATGTTAAATTGCTATAATGGAAAAGATTAATAAATTTGAAGCAAAATTTTATTCATAGAAACATTAAATTGAATATTTTTAACTTAGACATACATATACTAATATAGTGCATAAAGATCACTTTATATGAGTACTTACAATATGAATCTCTAAGAGAAATACAAACAACCCAATAGAAATACAGATAAGATGTAGGAATAGGCAAATTCCAAAAGGAATAGATGCTTAATCTCATTAATAAATAGAGTATTGTGAATTAAACAATACAATAGGTTTCTTACCTTTCCAACTAATAGAGGCTTAACTAGTCATTGGTAACACTAATGGAATTAACAATGTGGGGAAACAAAGATGTAGGCATTGTAGGAGGTGATATAATTTGGCTATATGCTTCAAAAAATACTTGAAGCTTACACTGTGATATAACATATTAACTTTTGAGCTTACCCCATGGATATGCTTGCACAAGGCATGCCAAAATGTATTAAATGATTACATCTCTGTATAATGGAATACCATGTCCCTTTGACATGGAAATATGTTCATGAGCTATTGTTAAGGGAGAGAATAGTATGTATTGCCTGGTTTCATTCATGTGAAAAATTAACAAAGTACATGCATTATATGACATCTACATAGAAAATGTATGGAAGGATTTGTTCTGATTTGTTAAGTGCAAACACATCAAGGAAATGGGTTGAGAGGAGACAGATGTGGGGATCTGGTTGAGACCCTTGACTTTTTACCCCATAATATTCTATACTACTTAATTTTCTTTTTAAAAATAACAAATATATATTACTCTTTTAAAGTTTTATCTGCCTTTTGCCAAAAAACAATTAGCTCAGTGACACTTTAGTAGATTATAAACTAGTTTCTTCTCAAGCCTATTATTTGTATTCTCGGGTATTCAAAAGCTAGAAATGGATTCATCCATAAAGCTTCATATGAAATAGTGACTGAAATGTAGATTTCTAAAATTATTTTCTCTTTAAAAAATGTTAAGTCTCATCTTTTACAAAGGCCATATTCTCTTTAGCCAAGAGGGCAGCCACATGCAGAGGAAGCTCATTTTAATATTTCTTAAAATGCCTTGTTATTAATATTATTTGGTCAGTATTTTCTTCCATGTTTACTTAAATTTCTGATAATTCCCAATGACAAATCTTTATAGATTTTCAGCTTTTCCTCAAAAAGGGACAAGAATTTTAAGATCAATAAATCCCTAGTCCCTTCAGCTCCAGTATACTGAATTTTACCTTGTGTCAACCTAAGTCTTGTCCAAGTTCCTCACCAAATGCTTGGAAGTAGGTATTTTAGGGTACAAATTTATTTTGTGGGTGACGAGTCCACTTTAAACTTTAAAGGTCATGGTTAGATAAATGTCACAGAAAGCTCGCACGACTGAGCTCAAACAAACATTCATAAATGAATTTTGTCAAAAATCCCTTTTAAAGCTGTGAGATCCTTGCTTTCCTGTTGTTACCAAAGGCCAAGTTACACTTACCAACAAAAGCCTTTTCACCTTCTAATTGAGGCCTGAGGCCTCCACCTAGTGATCTTCACTTTATGATTTTCTCTGGACCTTACAAAATGAAGCAAGGAGCAGTGTTATTCAGAGTAACTTTTGCTGCTTCAGAAGAAATCGAAAATAATTTTAAAGCATGATGACATCTTGCTAATATGACTGACCCTGTGTAAAAATGAAATGCAGAAAAAATTCACTAGGCTATTTAAGGGAATAGAAATAAAATAGGAACATAAACTGTGTTTAAATTGAGATTGTGCATTATACATGTGGAGAGCTAAAAGAGACCTAAAAATCATTGGCTTCGACGTCATGCTCATTTTATTGATGAGGAAGCTGTACTGAATAGAGGTAAATGGTCCATGTTAAGGTGGCAAAGTTAGTTAATGGCTGTACTAGCCCTAGAATTGTGGTCTTCTGTCTCTCCGTTTGCTGATTCTTCCATCCCAGGCTGTGACTTCTTGTAGATGCATGCTTCTGCATGCAACTTTATTTTTCTAAACATGGCCAGCCTTATGCCACTGGACCCACTCCTGGATATGTACCTGATATATCGACATGTGTGCTTATGTCCACTAAAAGACATGTACTAAATTATTCATGGCTGTATTGGTTCTTAATATCCAGTCTATTGGAAGGAAGGAAAAGGAGGAGAAAAGAAGGATGAAAACCCAAACTTCAATCAGCAATTGAATGGATAATCATAGTTCATTCACACGTTGGACTATATTACATAGCCATTGAAATAAAAACTACTGATTCATGGAACAATATGGATGAATCTCAAAAAGCATCTTGCTGAGCAAATGTAGCTAGACCTAAGAAATTATGGAAAACACTTGGGTTATTTTTATATGTGTTTATAAGCTCCTTAAGAGCAGAGACTATTTCTCTGATCTCCAGCATCTAGCCTGTTATCCAACATATAATAGATGCTCAATGTGTTCTTATTTTAACGGAGAGGATATGGTATAGAAAGAGAAACAAAGGAAGCACCCAGTATTTTTATGAGAAAAATAGTAAGAAATACAGGGAACAATGATTTAATTTTCAGATAGTTGTATCAGAGGATAGCCTATGGAAATATCAACACAATATTAATTGTAAGTGATGGTTGACTGAGTTTGGTAATATTTCAAAACAGGCACAGCTAATAGAATTGTTGGTTTGACCCCAGAATAATCTAAACACCATACCAAGTAGATGCAGTAGTCTCCTCTAGGCTTATTTTTGGCCTGGATGAGGAGGAAGTGTTCTCACACTCCCTCAGGAGTGTCAAGTTGATTAGTCAGATTCTAGCATACTGATCAAGCTTCAGCCTTGGAGGGCGCATGCCTTGCCGGGAGATGGCATCAAATATAAGGAGGCTTCTCTGTCTCCTTTTCCTCCAGCACTGCTGGGTGCTCTGGACTTTCATTTAATAGAAATGATGAATTTGGGATGGGGATAGGAAGTAGCTCAGCAGCCTAGTTTGCTTCCTGTTTGCTCCAGACCCTACCCCTCCTCAGCCCACTAAAGTTCATGTGAGCTTGGAGCTTCCACTATAATAACTAAACATTACCTTCCTTTGGGTATTTGATTCTCTTGGAGACCATCTAGAAGATGGGAAAGCTTGATCAAGGTGGGATTTATAAATTCTGGATTTCCTGGCCTAACATCTTTATATTGCTCTAGTCTGGCCACCCTTTTATAGCATTCATTCCTTCATCACTAAACACATACCACAGGAATCTTCAGGATCCTCTGTCTCCTGCCATTGGTACCTCACGCATTGATAAGGTGTTATTCTAACACTGCTGCCTATTATCCTTGAAAGTTTATCCCATGGAAACACTCTTTGAAGAGAAAGAAGAGATGTTCTTGTTTGAAAAAGATTTATCCTTCCAATTATGGCTCAGACAGGCCACCTGAATTCCAGTCCCCAGGGAGCCATAGGAACAAATTGTGAGTCAATTTGCAATCTTCCTTAGAAGCACCTGGGCTGTTGAGCTGCAATTAACAGCTTCCTGAGGAGCTTGGGTGTGCTTAAGCAAGTTTATTTGGTTAAATATTGACTAGCAGGATTTCCCTTCTAGTAGGGCATCTTACTTATCTGAAGACATAGTCTGAAGAATTGAGGTGGGTAGGAAGAAACATTGGACGATGCTATTTCATATAAAGGCATTTTTAAGTGCTGAGTGTGTAAATCTGAGATGGGAAAATTTCTGTTGTCCTTAATGTGACCTACATTACCTTTAAACAGTTTATTATTTTTTATCTCAGATTTTTTTTACAAGAGGTTAAGCAGTGTGCCCAATGTTTTTCCATTACTGTAATATCTAGGTAAGTCACATGCAGCTTGTTATCATTAAAGCTTTCCGGAAATGTTTTATTTTGCCTCAGGGAAAACAAAAAGCTAATGTTCTTTCCTTTCTTGTTGATCTTATCAACCCAGTACATATGTTTTGACCCCTCATACTCTTTGAGTTTTACACTGGGATTTTTCAAATAGACTAAGTTAGCTTGCCAACAGGACTCAAATTTCATGTCTTACTCTATTATGATATAAAATTTGAGCAGATGTGAAGATAACTGATAAAATGACATGGCAAAAATATATCCAGAATTTCTACCAACATTTTTGTGAGGTTCCCCCAAGATTCTTAGAGGCAAGCATGTGCATTAATACTGAACTGTTTCATTCTTTGTCATTTTGCTCGTTTTTACTAACCCCAACAGTTGCTCTTTCAATGTTCAGTTGTGCTCTGAGCAAATGTCCAGTCATTACTGAGTAGCAGAGTGTTCAGTCAAATTCCTGAATAACCTTTTGGTTGTATTCTAAACTTCATCAACAAACTGAAATACATCTTCATTTGTTTCTGGCAAATGTGAAAAGTAGACATTCTGAAAATTCTTTTTTTTTTTTTTTTTTTTTAGTTGTTGATGGACCTTTATTTATTTATTTGCATGTGGGGCTGAGAATCAAACCCAGCGTCTCACACGTGCTGGGCAAGCGCTTTACCACTGAGCTAACAACCCCAGTGCCTGAAAATTCAAGGGAAAAAAAATTGTTTTTACCTTTTCAAGTCTTGCCTTGGAATTATTCTTGATTTAATATCTACCTGTGACAGAAATACAAGGAAATCCCAGTGTCAAGAGGAAAGACATCTCGCGGGGACAAATTATAACTTGTATGTGCTCACCATAAAGGGGTGGCTTGTTAGCACACACCATGTTGAAAATGAATCTCAGTGAGACTTTGAGAGTTGTCTGACCTTCTCATGTTGGCTTGTCGGTTGCTTTTGTAGTTTAACTCGGCTGCTAAGCAGCTGATAGAATGGGATAAGCCTCCCATGCCAGGAGTCGATGCTGGAGAATGTACCTCAGCAGCAGCCCAGAGCAGCACCGCCCCAAAGCACTCCGACACCAAGAAGAACACCAAAAAGCGGCACTCCTTCACCTCCCTCACCATGGCAAACAAGTCCTCCCAGGCGTCCCAGAACCGCCACTCCATGGAGATCAGCCCTCCTGTCCTCATCAGCTCCAGCAACCCCACCGCTGCCGCGAGGATCAGCGAACTGTCTGGGCTTTCCTGCAGCGCCCCTTCTCAGGTAAATCCTCAGGGAGGAGGAAAAGAGCTTGGGCCACAAAAGGATCCGCTTGCAGGCCTGTTTGTTCACTAGCTGGGAAATACAGCTTACTTCAGACTTCTGGAGTAATAGCTTTCCTGGAACATGGAACCTTTCTTTATTTTATAGGTGGAAAAATGGAGAATGGAAAGTTAACGTGAGTGTGTCAACCCAGAACCACTGAGTCTTCTTCAAAGGAAAACTCAGAACTTACAAGATGGGTCCAGTAATATCAGTTTCACTAAACAGCCACTCAGTTTTCCACAACCTTCTCACAGTGCTACTTTGGAAGATATTGTCAGCCTAAATTTTATCTCTCCTCAAATTTAAGATGTTCTTGTTGAAACATTTGCAGCTCCTTACGTCTGTGTTAACTTACTTGGATATTTAGACTTTCCAGTCAGAGTTGTAGAGAAAGAAGAGAAAGGATGGAAAGAAATGTTTAATTTAAATTAGAAACAAACTTTGTAGGGTTATTTGGGTTTTTTTTCCCCCTATCTCCTGGGGATGGAACCTAGGGCCTCACACATGCTACACATGCACTCTACACCACAGAGCTATATCCACAATCCTCTTAAAATTTTATTCTGAGACAGGGTCTCTCCAAGTTGCTCAGGCTGACCTTGAAATTGCAGTTCTCCTACCTCAGCCTTCTGAGTAGCTGGGTTTACAGGTGTGCACCCTGAGTAAAGGTGACTTTGCATTTTTTTAAAGCTCATTATTCATCAAGACTTGACAGTCTTAAAAATTAACTGTACAGCTAGATGTGGTGGCACATACCTGTAATCCCAGCTGCTCAGGAATCTGAGGTAGGAGGATTGCAAGTTGGAGGCCAGCCTCAGCTAAGTTAGTGAAACCATGTCTCAAAATAAAAAAGGACTGGAGGTGTAGCTCAGTGGTAGAGTGCTTCTGGCTACAATCTCCAGTATGAGGGGGGAGGGAGGAGGAAGCTACACATTATTCTTGAGTTAATAAAAACACAATTGATTACAAACTTTCATTCATTCATTTGGCAAGTGCTTATTGGGCACCTTATGATTGTACCCTTCTAGGTAAGGTATATGTCAAGATACATAAGATATAAGACTTCCCTACCTTAGGCCTTAATTCTGGAGTATAAAATGAGCCTGACTGTGCACCTGTCCCCTCACAGAACTACTAGCATTATCCAATTAGATGACGGTTATATTTCCTTCAACCTAAAGGTCAAAGAACCTCCTGCCACATGCAAGAGAAATTGCTTTCTAGTTGTGGGTTATTTTTTAAGACTCATGCAGATTTTACATTTTACAATATAGCTTTGGGTTTGTTTTTTTTTTTTAATATAAAAATAAAAGTAATTTCCCCTTAAAGAAAAGAAATTTATAGTAGTCCTGGTCCTCAAGAAGTTTAATATTGGATCACAAAGTAAACATTTACAGCATAATTTTTGGTCTTCCTTGCCAGTTTTATTGAAAATCCTTCCCCCTTATCATTTATTTAACACTGCTTCTGTAGATTCATACTGTGTGTTGGGAGTTATATACATTCATTTCTTGAATGGGAGTGTGCTGTTTTGACTTTTTTTAAAGTGATAAGGCCACACGACTTTGAATCTTTTTAAGGAAAAGTTGGACACACACACACACACACACACACACACACACACACACATGAGTGCAACGAAGGAAGGGGTCTTTTTTGTTCTTGGATAACATCCCATAGGGCAGACATTCAGTGAGCACCCAGTCAATATTTGAATGAATGAATCAGTTGAAGAACGGGTGGAGGAGGGAACCATGTTATTTTACATGCAGCTAATCCTCCTCATGTGAAAAATACACACGGACTGCAGATCAGAGTGCCAAGTGAGGTGAATCTCGAAAGAGTCAAAGCAGAAGGTTTTTTAAATAAGGTTCTGCAGGAGGAGACAGTCAAGACGGCCATTCACCATTAGAAAGTTGACCCTGCATTTCCATCTTATATTCCAGCAACATTTGCCCAGTGAGGTTTTCTTGACATGAAAGACAAGCTTTTGCTAAGAATGGTTACAGCAGTGACTGAGAAGAGCCTTAAGAGAATAGACAGTCATTTGGGGGAGTAGAAAAAAATTAAAGAAAGATAAATCGAGACTTTCCCTCTTCTGCAGAGAGCTCAGCAGCCAGGTGTGAGCAGGTCTGCCCCTGCCACACCAAAGCTGGGAGTAAGGACTGTAAAAGCAGAGCTGGTTTTTTGTTGGGGCTTGAACAGCTTAGGAAACAAGGCTCTTTCTGTGCTCCATTAAAACACTTTCCCCTTCAGCCACCGCGCCTCTCCTCCCATACTGCAGTTCTGTTTTCAGTGGTAGCATGTTGCCTCAGGGAGAAGTTATTTCTAGAAGAGGATGGGAAGTGTTTGAAGTGCTTCCCGGTTTCTCCCGCCCAGGTTTACAGAAGACACCACTTATCTTGGGCACTGTGTACATTGGAAGGAAGCACAGTCCACAGTAAAGCATTGAGTATGTGTAGCCCGTGTGACATGCTCCCTCCTACCCATGGAGATGGGGGAACGTCCCTGGGAAGCTCTAAAACCGGGCTGAACTTTTCCTCTGCCCAGCAAAGAGCCCGTGTGCAGGTTTAATTGCTGAATCTGCCTTTAGGTGTCAGCCTGATTTGTCTTCCTTTTCTTTACTCAGGCCCACCTTTACCTTCAGTTTTCTTTTCCTCTTATATATTACTGAAACACATCCTTAGACCTTCTTATTTTTCACTTTGAGACAGGATCTCACTATGTTGCTCAGGGCCTTGTTAAGTTGCTGAGGCTAGCCTTGAACTTGCCATCCTCCTGCCTCAGCTTCCTGAGTCACTTGGATTGCAGGTGTGCGCCACTGTTCCTGGCTGGGATTACATTTTTATTATAAACCAAGCTTTCCCTTGCCTCCCCCTCTCACCCCAGTGTGGTCAGGGTGAAACCCAGGGCCTTGTGCATTCTAGGCAAGTGCTCTACTACTGAGCTCCACCCCCAGCACTGAGAGCCTAGCGTTTTTGATGTATCATCGTTTCTTTGGAGAAACAAGGTTCCAGTAAACTACATCGCTTCCATACATGGTGGAGGAAAAACCAGTCTATTTCTTCAGGAACCCCCCGCTCCCCTATTTCTACAGCATCACCCAGCATCAGTGCATTCAGAGTTGGACCTGCTGTACAACATGAGTGAGATTGATCAAGTAATTGAACACAGGCAACGAAATGACCCGAATAACTCAATTTCTTTCTAGTAGATTAATCTTGGGCCGTATCCTAGATAAGACACCTTTGAAAACAACTAATTTGGCTTGACGTTGTTCCTTTAAGGGTTTTATAAATAATTGCCTGCTGTAGGCATGTCTAGGCAGCTGGATTTTAATTATGCATCCCAACTGATTCGAAGTCACAAAAAATGATCTTGAAGATAGCAAAATATTTAACAACGTTGCCTAGATCTAACATATTGATATTGGCCACAACTCACCTTAGCAGGATATCTGACCATCTGACAGGGCAGTGTGACTCATGGTAGCATGCAAAATGAGGCAGTGTGTTGTGAAAACCAGGAGCAGTTTCAGCTCTGCATGTACAGTGTTGTTGTGTTCAGGATGTGTCACATGCCTCTGCAGTGTCTACTCAAATGCCTGGTATAAATAGGTAATTGGTCAGTTTGGGTTGAATATACTGAAAGGAGTCTTGCCTTCCCAAAACAGCAGAAGGTACAGATTTTTAAAAATATAACCTCCTTCTTTTTAATAACTTGTTTTATTTTTTTATTTTTATTTTTTTGGGGCAGGTTCATATAAGTACCACCGGGTTAATTGTGACCCCACCCCCAAGCAGCCCAGTGACAACTGGTCCCTCATTCACTTTCCCATCGGATGTTCCCTACCCAACTGCCCTTGGAGTGAGTATAGCTTCTCTGTCTTTATTTTTCTTGTATGTATTTTGTCATGTTGGTCTGGTACATTCCACCTCCTGTCACCTGCAGTTTATACCGATATTTGATGGATCCCTATCTTTCATCTAATCTTTAGCTAATCTTTAAAAAAAAAGAAATTAGTCTCTTGCTGGCAACCTGAACATTGTTTTAACAATGAGTATCCTGGGCCTGAAGCTATCAGAGGAACTCTGAAAAATACATTTAATTTTATTACAGTTCAACCTGGGTTTCCTGAAGGCTTAACCTTTATTTCCCTAGAGTTTCTAGATCCTGCTTATTTCTTTTAAAGACACGTTTATAGAAACACCGAGAAGATGGATCCCAAGGGCTACATGGTTAGCTTTGAGTCACATGATAAACTGATACCAACTCTGAATTTAGGATTCCTCCTTCAGTTTCTCATCTAGTGTACAGCTATGGCTACCGAACATACTGGCTGTCATGGAAGGCTCCCTTAGATGATGTTGATTTTCTGTCTGAAAACATACCATCCCACAGGTGGAATAATTGCTAATTGCTTAAAAACCTCTGAATGGGAGAAATTAAGAGGGAGAATTAGAATAGCCAGTGGAGATAGATACAGAGAAGTGGAACACTGGAGAGAAAATGCCAAGAGAAGAAACAAGCAAATGCCAAGACCTCAGGCAGTAGAGAAAATCGATAGTCCCTGCTTCCAAAGATTGTAGGCAGTCGATTGCAAGGAACTGGCAGTGGTGAGACATCTCTTGTCCAGGCACATACCTTGGCTTGTACATGCAGACCATTTGTTCCATCACTGAGTTGAATAAAGACACAAATGTTGGATTGCCGCAGTTCTGGACCGTGGCATCGCCCTGTCCCACCCCACACCTGTCATTTGTTGTGATGCTCTTAGAGAAGCAGTATGTCCTGAAGATGGAGACATGGACCTGGGGTGAAACGTACCTGGGGTGCAGTCTCCCTTAGCCCCTTATGACCGTGGGAAAGTGACTCAGCCTCTGTATGCCTCAGTGTCCCTACTCATAAATTGGGATGGATGGTGTGTATGTCACAGAACTAGATCACAGAGAGGAATGGCTATTACTGATCTGGTCCTCGTTGCAAGGCGGGTCTGCGACATGCACCACTGGTTTACCCTAAGAATGCCTTGGATGGAGGGCCTGGGCTCACTTTGTTAGGGTTTCCTCTGCACTCTGCAGTGGGAGGGTTCCCAGCAGCTGGTTTGTCTTTAGAGTGTGGATTTTATATATGTTGTAAAGATTCTACTTTTCTCTGCTCGACAGCTTAGAGCCAAATTTGTAACCCTGTCCAGAAAGGCTCTCACAACATATTAGTTGAAATGTTGACTCCATCTGGTTTTATTGCCTTCAGTTTATATTTGCTTGATTTTTCTTATCTAATATTTATTTTTTCAATACATTTTATAAAGAATTAAAGTGATTTTGACCCACGGTAGGTACAAATAAATACAGTTATTACCTAATTTACACAGACTTTCGAAAACTTTATGGAATTAAATATATTCTTACATTTTAATGTGCAATTAGAAGTTAAAGTTTGCCATTTTTATTTTTTTTTTTAATGTTCCCTGGATGGTTACAGCTTCCTTGATAGTGTAATTGTTTGGTGAAGGAGATCATGCCTTGATTCATCTGGGGAGAAGATGAATTTCAGTTAACATTTATTAAATGTGGTTTCCATGAGAATCTATTAGCCCCGGATGTTTGACTGGAGCCAAATTTCATAAGCATCTTGCCCTCTAATCTCCAGGGGAGACTCTCCCCATCCTTTCCCACCCCCAGTGCACACACATAACTAGTTGGTATTTCCATTTCCAGATGACCACCTTGCCTGGAAAATTCTAACATGATTTCTTAAGGTGAAGTAAAAAAAAAAAAAAGACTGACTTTTTCATCTTAGAAAAATTAATTAATGGAAAAGACCTAAGGCTGGCTGAGTTTCAGCCCTTGTGAGCTGAAAATTTTACAATATGGTAAATGACCAGTTCCTTTCAGCCGGGGGCTTAGTCTAGGGCAAATCCATGGGACAGGTCACAAGAGAGCAAGAATATATAAAAATTAATTTATATTCAACCATATTATCCTAGGATTATATAAAAAAGCTTGCATGTTAAGCAAGAGAAAGATTTATTAAACAATATGTTTAGTGTGCCAATACCATTTAATGAAAAACTAATTATAAACAGACTTGTCTGTCATCCCTGGAGATGTCTCGATCTCAAAGTCCCTGGTAGGTTGGCAGAAATGTTTCAGATTTAATATGTTATGTTTAAGTGGAAAAAATCTCAACAGCATATGCCCTCTGCATCTTACATTAATTGTGGCAAGTGTTCTATTTAAAAATTGAAATAATTTCTGAAGACTTTTGAGTACTATCACAGCAATAGTATGCAACTCAGTAGAAAAGAAACCAGACTTCTTATGGTGTGGATTTATAGCTAATAAATGCCACTACTAGAATAGGAAATGAAGATTATTTCTAGTACTTTTTCATAAATGGAGACTTTTTAATATTTTATGCAGAATGAAGTTATGAGCATATGTCCCATACATTTCACATGTAACAGTTAAAGTGTTAAATATCTAACATTATAAGCAACACTGGCATTACAACTACCTCATTGAGACATCAAGCCATTAAGAGTCGTGGGTTTTTTGACTAATTTTGTGGGATGAGGAGGGTGGAGATCTTAGCCTTATATCTTCTGTGCATGGGCAGAACATTTAGAACAAGTGATTAACAATCCCTGATCCTCTGTGCCAGATGAGAGCTGTGTTAGAGGCACAGCGCATGTTCCAGTTCATGAAGTGCTCAAGGAGGATCTCTTACCTTCTGGCTGCAAAGCCAAGTGCCAGCAATACAGAGAAGTGTGAGACAGTCTCTTACTTTACAGTCTCATGAATCATGACAATAGCTTCCATTCAGTGAGCTTCTGCTGTTCTCCCTGGTATGAATGGCAACTTACGTAAACCTTTCTAATTACTTTTTAAATTTTTGGGGAGTTATATACACCACCAGGATATACCCTGACATAATCACAAATCATGGAACACAACCCACTCCAATTCAGTCCCTAGCACCTGCCCCGCACTCCACTCCCTCTTCAATCCATTTATAGTTTACTTTTTAAATTAGTGTCAACTTAGTGTCCGATAGGTAGACCTGATACCAGGACCTTCTCTACCACATCCATGCATACACATAGGAAAATTTAGTTAGGTTCATTCCACTGTTCATCCCTTCCTCCTCCTCCTCCTCAATCCCCTTCATCTGCTCTCCTGATCTTTCCTCTAATTTGATGGAATTCCCTCTCACTCTTTTCCCCCTTTCTCTCTTTTTTCTTTCTCCCCTTGCCCGCCCCCCATTTTGGATTAACTTCCACATATCAGAAAACATTTAACCTTTGACTTTTGGGGACTGGCTCATTTCACTTAGTATGATAGTCTCCAGTTCCATCCATCTCATTATTAACTCTATCTTGCAGATTGGTATATTAAGGCATAGGGACCTTCCATAATTTATACAATTCATTGGGTGGAAATCTCTGTTCTTTCTTATAGATTAAATGTGGACCAGTAAATTATAGTTTGTGCATACAGATGGCAGTGCTGCTGAAATTGGCAACACTGTTACCTTGAAGGAAGGAAGCATCTTGATGTAGTAGCTTGAACCATTCCCTCATCAACCTCTGATGTGTGTCTGAGTTTAGTACCCAGAAGGTCAGAGATGTTGATGTGTAGTGTTGAAAAGTGAGTTGATTGGAAATTAGATGTTTAAAGAAAAATGATGATGAGATTGAGAATGTTAAATGGTACTTGCCCAAGAGACCCATTTTCTACCTTAGGAAGTTTGTGAAGGAGATACATACATAAAAAGACAGTTGGAAAGGAAATGATCCTTTTATTGTCAGTTGAGCTTGTGCCTGAAACTCCAACACAAAGCACTTTACTGGCCTGCAGCCCTTGGCCCAGGCTCCATACCTACTGGATGTTTCCCCTTATCCTTGGCCAAATCCAGATCTAACCACTTTCTGGGCTGGTTGCATGAAAGGGCAAGAGAAGGAGAGTGTGCCAGAAAGAAAAGGCTTCACACCCACGTACTTGAACTTTTCACTTACAACGTCAACTAGAAAATGAGGCCTGTCAGTATCTTGGAATGCTGCCCTCAGAGAGAAGATACCCCTTCCCTGGCCGCTCATTCTATCAAACAGGGAAGTCAGGGACTGGCCTATGAGGCTGGACCAGGGTTGGAATTTGTTTTCTTTTCTGACTGCAAAACCCATGTTGCTTTTATAAAGCAAAACTATCCCTTTCAAAAATTGGGGTGTGAGGGGAACAGACCCTGGAAATGGCAAAAGATGGCTATTTCACATTAGAAGGCCACTACAAACAAAATGTGACCTGTGTTCCTAGCAGATCCATAGATGGGTTTTGTTTTGTTTTATCTGTTTGTTCATTTGTTTGTTTTTGGTGGGGGAGAGTGCATCTTGGCCTCTGGTGCTTGGGCTGGACCAGACTGTGAGATAATAGGCAGGTCTCCAAGTCCGCTCCTGGTGAATGAAAGGCTATGGTTTGCTCTGTAGAAATTTCAAGTCTTGCAGGATAGCAAACTGCCTGAAGCACAATACACAGTGAATTACCTTTTGAACTTCCACATCACCAGAATATTTCAGCTTAGGTTGTTTATAAAGCAACCCACAGAACTTCCTTGTGTGTCCCAGCCCTGGACTCACCCGAGCCCTATCATTTTACCAACCACACAGGGCCAAGCAGCATCTAGGAATCTGATTTTAATCAGGCTTTCCTCTCTTGGTTGTATGCACCCTTACTCAGAATTGGGGGGAAAAAATCCATCCAATTTTATTAAGAACATCTATGCTTGACTATGCTTCAACCACAGAAAGACAGAACTGTTTTTTTCTCTTAGGCAAAACCTCCAGGGTCCTTCAGAATATCCTCTTTTATGCCATATCTCAGTGCCTCACTCATTCTTTGCAAGTGTAATGTACATGAAGCATTTGCTTATTGTATTTTGTAATGAAAAGATATGACTTATCTTTACATGTGGTTAAAATCTAGACTTATTTTTATATAAGGTCCATAGATTTTTTTGCCCTTTTTTTTTTTCCTTAAGGCCTATTTAGTGTAGCCTCTTTCTATAAAGTTAAGATACAACAGATAAATTTAATTTCCTTGTTGAACACATGCCATTTGTCTTCCGCCTTTCCACAGCCATGCTGTTTTGAGACTGGGTTTGGAAATCAGGGTTTGTTTTTTTTTTTCACAGTTTCTCTCTGTATGTATGTATAGTGCAGATTTGTTATCTCACCCTCGAAGCCACTGATGCATTACTATCTTTGAGTCACTCAGCTCCTATTTGCTGAGTATTTTACCAGGATTATCTTTATTTTGCTCTAGTTGGTCTTGAAGGAGGCCAAAGAGATGAATGCTTGACCATCTTCTCTTATTTAAATGTTTGGACATTCCAAGTCCCAGTACGTGCAAATTCCCGAACTATAATAAGTCTTAATGCAGCCATGTTTTGTGTAGAATTTTGTGTGAATTTTTCATGGTGTTCTAACTTTATAAACTAACCTCTTCCCCTGTCCAGGTTAACATTGCAGCGTGGGAAAAATCCTTACCAAAAGTCATGCTTGCAAAAAATTAAATATGAGAAACAGTGGCAGAATGTGTCTAGAAATTTGACATTTTTTCCCTATTCTTTTATGTTTCTGGAAGCATGTACATTAATAGATGAAGTGCATGTTGATGAGGTTCAAATTTTTATTCCAAAAAAAAAATAGAAATAAAATGGCTTATGAGCTATGTTTAGAAGTCACTGAATGTTTCACATTAATATGCTGATACGTAGAAGCCGTTTATGCTATGTAGGTACATCTGTTAGTCTCCTTATTTTTCTTTGGTTTCAATTTTTATGATTAGTGACTTCAAAGATTTGGGGAGGGTGAGGTAGGTATTCAGGCAATCATTGTGTGCCTATTTTCCCAGGAGTTTCAATATGCAGACCCTAGAGAATCATCTGAGGTTTATAGATCAGAAAGTAACAATTGCTCCATTGATTTTCAAAAGACATGGAGTCCTGTAGGCAGAACCACATTAGGCTGTGCCCATAAAGAAACCAGCAGCTTTTCACTAGTGTACTTGTTAAAGATTACCAGCCTTGATAGTCCTAAATTTCAAAAGCTGGCAGAGTTAAGAAAAGAATAAGCAAAAGTAACAACAAAAGCCCAGTGACTGTGGCACAGCTATTGTTTGGGCTTTTTGGAGACCAAGCATCAAAAGAAAATTTCTTTCAAAGGAATGATTCGAGATATAATGCAGCTAAATTGTCTTGTGTTGTGTTTTAAGTTTCAGGAAACAATCACAAATTAATTCCTAGCGAGCAGCATGACTTAGCTGCCCCCTCAACAGGCATTTGAATTCTTATCTCAGTTTGAACTTAAAAGTGCTATTAATCTTAAAATTACATGGCATCATTTCTTTCTCCCCCCCCTCCCCTTTTTGCTCCTCCCAAGGGTGATTACTTACCTGTTAGGTGAAAAAAATTGCTGTGGCTTTAAGGTGAATTTTTAAAGGGGGACTCTCAGAGCAGGCAGCCTGCTGGTTCCGCTCTGTGTGGGTTCCATTCAGATCTTATGCTGTAGGTTTCTGATGCCTTTTCCCTCCCACCTTCCATAGCAGATCTTAATAAATATTTTGTTGCCCCCTCCTTTTCTTTCTTCCATACCAGACTATGAATCCCCCCCTTCCACCACCCCCTCTCCTGGCTGCCACTGTCCTCGCCTCCACACCGCCAGGCGCTACTGCTGCTGTTGCTGCTGCTGCTGCTGCCGCTGCTGCTGCCGGGATGGGACCCAGGCCTGTAGCAGGAGCCACTGACCAGATTGCACATTTACGGCCTCAGACTCGCCCCAGCGTGTAAGTGAGGGTGTCATTTATTACTGCTTAAGCCTTCATTTAAAACTCAGCCCAAACAGCAGAGGTAGAAACACACCTTTCTGATATGAGCTGCTGACAGGCTTATGGCCCACCACGTGGTTTGTGTTCTGCAGACCTCTACCCGGTCATGCATATAATTAGGAAACTGCTGAAACAGAATGAGCCTAACGCAGCAGCGTGCCTTGCTGCAGAACGGCCTTTCACAGTTGAGGGAAACCTGCCCTTTGCTCCTTTTTAATAGCAAACGTGTGGGGAACTGCCCTTTTTTTGTACAACTCCTGTTTGAGCTTTTGGTCTTCATTTTCATTCCTTGCAATAGTGCATTAAGGAACAGGAAGGTTTTCCACACAAATCAGATCTAGCTGGATGCTAACATACAATAAGGGGGCGGGGGAAGGAAGAATAGAAGTTTATTGGATTCGACAATGGAGTAGGAGTCCGTAGGATAAACTGGACATAACATTCCTATGTTCACATATGAATGCACAACCAGTGTAACTCCATATCACATACAACCACAAAAGTGGGACGTTATACTCCATATATGTATAATATGTCAAAATACATTCTACTGTCATGTATAACTATCAAGAACAAATAAAAAATATATTTAAAAAAATCAGATCTAGGTGGGGTATGCATATGAAAAACTATACATCCCCAGCAATAATTATCCAGAAAAGCTAATTATTCTGTACAGTGTTTATTAGTAGCAGAATGCAATAAGATTTTTGTAAATCCTGAATGTGTGGATTTATCCATGAACCAGTTTAGAGCCCCAGTCGAAACTGTAGGTTGGTTTGCAGGTGTTGATAGGCATAGTCCCTTTACATTGTAAGGTTGTTTTGTACTCGCTAGGACCTAGACTTTCTTTTCCTCTTTTTCAAATTCGGTCTCCTTCCTGACTGAGCATATACAAGCAGGCGCAGCCCAAGCCTCTGGGTTGAGCTTGTGTCTGGAAGGCAGCATATTGTGCTTCTCAGTGGGATTTTATACCATATGTCCTCATTTGAGGCGACTTCTCAAGTCTATCAAGTGCCATTTGAAGTGCCCAATTTTCCCAGTGGGAACCTAATCCATAGCGGCAAGTTAGGCACTCTTAGAAACAGCATTAATTCTTCCACACCTCGCAAATACCATTTGGTGGGATACTGTCTTCCACACTGGGAGGAGAAACTCTTGGTAAGGAAGACCTCTGCCTCCATTTAGAATGGAGGAACTTTAGATTACTTAGAGGGAAATGAGAGGGAGGACGGGGGGTATGAAAAATGGTGGACTGAGACAGACATCATGACCCTATGTACATGTGTGATTACACAAATGGTGTGAATCTACATTGTGCACAACCATAGAAAAGAAATGATTTACCCCATTTGTGTACAAGGAATCAAAATGCAGTCTGTAAAAATAAAATAAAAAGTAAAAAAGTAAAAGCATTGGAGAATGAATAAATAACAAGCTGCAAACTAAAAAAAAAAAAAAAGAATTGGAATTAAATTATTGTTTTTGTCGAGGGTCAAGCTGATCTATCATCACATCCTTTACTGCCCATGACTTTTTGCTGCAGGTAAAGGAACAAACATGCTAAAAAATAAATTAATTAATTAAATAAGATGTAGACAGCAAAGCCTCTTTCAACAGAGACTTACTAATGCTACTTATAGATTAAAAGTTTATACTTCCAGTAACATTTGTACAATATTCAAGATTTTGTAACAAACAAGAGTTTTGAGCATCTTGGGGTATGTCTGTTAGCCTGAGATCAAAAGTTTTCTTCCCATTCTAGGTATGTGGCTATCTACCCATACACTCCCCGGAAAGAGGATGAACTGGAGCTGAGGAAAGGGGAGATGTTTTTAGTGTTTGAGCGTTGCCAGGATGGCTGGTTCAAAGGGACATCAATGCATACCAGCAAGATTGGGGTTTTCCCTGGCAATTACGTGGCACCCGTCACAAGGTATGGTTTTGAATCAATGGTTTACTAAGTTCTAAACAGAGCAGCTTTGTTCTTTCCCAGGGTTTCCAGCCTGTTCAGATTCCTTCTCACATTATAATTGCCTGTTACATAGCCAAAGTTTTAAAAATCCATATCTTTATCTACTAAAACCCCTTTTAATGTTAAGATCTTAGCTTACTTTTCACATGGATATGTGTGAAATTATAGGTTTCTACCAATAAATATACTGGGTTGGAAGTTATTTTCTTTAATTTATGTGTTAGAAGACTCTACCATTTTCACTGTTTTTCTACTAGAAAGTAAAAGGCGTAGTGTTTAAAATAAGAACTATATCATTAATACTTTCATATTTATATAATGCCTACTATATACCAGGCATGCCGATTTCTAAACCTATTACGTTTATCAACTCGTAGTCCTTAAACAATTCATCGATGTAGTTACTATTATTATCCCCCACTTAATAGGTGAGGAAATTGAGGCATAAAGAGATCAAATAAGTCGTCTGAGATGACAGTGACGAAGGACTCCAGCCTACACAGTATGGATCTGTATCCATTCATTAACTTGACAATTACCTCGGAATTCTGACAATTTCTATATTATAGTCAGAAGTAAAAATGTCTTAAATATGGCATTGATCCATTTTAAATAAGGGCAGTTTTGCTCCCCAGGGGACATTTGGCAATAACTGAACATAATTTTCTTAAGACTTTTGAGCATTTCATCACAACTGAAGGTGTGGGGTGCTGTTGGCATCTAGTAGGTAGAGCCCAGGGATGCTATTACATCCTGCAAGTGTGCAAGACAGCCCCTGCCTCCACACACCTAGGAATAATCTGACCCAAGATCATAAAATCCTGTTACAGAACGATAGAAACTTTATGTATATGAAATTTTTCTTTATTTTATTTAAAGATAATTTACCTTCTGGTCACTGAGGAAACTATTCTCAGGAATGAAAAGAAATGACCAGTAATGAAATCAACATGGAAGAAGCCCCAGGTTTTGACCACTGTACTTTTAATAACAGTCTAGGTTTAACTATGTTAAATCATTCTTCAAATGTCCTGATTTTAAACAAATGGCTTAATGAACTGACATGTTTGTCAGCTGTTGGCCTTGATTTACACATTGGCCAGCAGCCTAATCAAATGAAAATCACTATTGTTGCAGATGGTGACAGAATGTTAGCTTTAATTTGACTTGCAAATTTTTAATCAATACAAACCTTCTATATATGTTAAAATCGACATTCAGAATCCAGCCCATCCAGAAAATGGCAGATAAAAATCTCTCTGGTGCAAAAAAGTAATAGTAATAAATAAGGGAACTACAACAAACAATTGTAAATAAATGAAATTGGTCAAGCTGAGATTCAAAACGGATTATTATAAGTCTCTCTTTAACTCTGGAGCAATTCTTGCTTACAGTAAGTGCTTTCTGAGTCGTTATGATAAATAATAAGTATGTTTGGGCTATTAAAATACCCTACCCACTAAAGAATTGCTGTATACAGAATTGTCATTGTCTAAATGACTTTAGAATATGAAAAAAAAAAAAAATTATACAAAATCACCTTGTACCTAATATAATTAAGTTCATAGTAAATAAATTTGTTTAGAGCTAGCCATTCCCCTATAACTGTGCAAATACTGAAGGAACAGAAAAATACCCTTTTATACTGGCCCTGCCTTCAAGGCACTTTCACTGAGTCATCAGCATTTAACATGGGGTTTATTTCTGAAAAAAGAAGACACAACATTTTATAATCAAGGGCCAAACTATAAACACTATGTGGAATACAAAAAACAGAACGAAGGAAGGAATCTACATGAAACAGTGGAACCACAGAGTCTTAAACTTGGACCTCAGGCAAGACTTCTGGAAATGATGGGATTTGGGCTGGGTCTTGAAACATAAATGAGATTGAAATGGGTCAAGGGAAGCCAGAAAGGACATTCCCAGAGCGCATGCATGTGTGTATGTACGTGTGTGTGTGTGCGTGTGTGTGTGTGTGTGTACACACAGGTACTTGAACAATGCATCTGAGGCAAGTAGAGCGAGGTCAGAAGCTGTGGAAAGGAGGCTATTGGAAGGGAACACACCTGGCTTGCCTGGTGGGTGAAAGCAGGAGAATCTAGGATGTTGGAAGTCAGTGAGGATGCTTGGCCACACATGGAGCACTGAGCCCAGCAACTGTATGTTCTTAGGAGGGTATGACATGTGGTCTCTGGTGACTCAGAGCAATTTCAAAACCTTTCTTTGCCTTGGGGCCATCATTTCTTTGAGTTTGTCTTCTTGAAACTTTGCAAAAATAACTCCATTTTTTACAACATTCTGTCTTTAAGGCCCTGAGTCATTTTTCTTGCCTTTAATTGTTCTGTCTCCCATTTTGCTGATGGATTAGGCTTTCTTTCTGTTTCTGTCTTGGCAGGGCGGTGACAAATGCTTCCCAAGCTAAAGTCCCTATGTCTACTGCGGGTCAGGCAAGCCGGGGGGTGACCATGGTCAGTCCTTCCACGGCGGGAGGGCCCGTCCAGAAGCTCCAGGGAAATGGTGTGGCCGGGACACCGAGCGTCGTCCCCACAGCTGTGGTGTCAGCAGCTCACATCCAGACAAGTCCTCAGACTAAGGTCCTGTTGCACATGACTGGACAGATGACAGTCAACCAGGCCCGCAATGCAGTGAGGACAGGTAAGAGGATAAGAAGATGGGGACACATCAGGGAAAGAATTTGCCTAATAGCAGATCATTTATGGCAAATGTTGAGAAAAGTAGGTATGACATTAAAATGAGGAGTAGGAGTAGAATAAGCTAGGAATGGTGGCACATGCCTGTAATTCCAGCGACTCGGGAGACTGAGGCAGGAGCATCCTCTCAATAACTTAGTGAGACCCTTCCTTGGGGCTGGGGTTGTGGCTTAGTGGTAGAGTGCTTGCCTAGCACATGTGAAGCACTAGGTTTGCTTCTCAGCACCACATAAAAATAAATATATAAAATAAAGGTATTGCATCCACCTATAACAACAAAAAAAAAAAATTAAAATTAAGAAAATAAAAGGGCCGAGGGTATAGTTCAGTGGTAAAAGCCCCTGGGTTCAATCCCTAGTATACACCTCCCCCCACAAACACACACATAAACACACAGTGGAGTAGAAGTAAGCACAAATTAGTCAGTAGCACTTTATATCTGTTTATTTAGGCTAAGTCTGCTCTGTATGTTAATTGAAACCTGATTTACAGATCTAAAATCTGAAAGAAATTAAACTAATCCCAAGGATGTCAGTAGTACAGAACCTGAAGTTACAATTTCTAGCCAGGTGCAACAGCACATGCCTGTAACCCCAGCTACTTTGGAGACTGAGGCAGGAGGATCTCAACTTGGAAGCCAGCCAAGACAACTTAGTAAAACCCTGTCTCAAAGAGAAAAAGAAAATATGACTAATGTAATCAAGATTGTATTGTCTCATATCTCACTGTTCCTAGCTGCATGACCACTATGTGATTCTTTGCTAACTGTCGTGTTGATTATTGTTGATGAACTTAGCTGTGAGTCTGTTTAAACCCAGTAGAATCTTGAATAGCTTTCTTGATTCTGTAGCATTCAAAACCTACCAAGAGTCTTGGGTAACAATGGCGGGGTAAACTAAAGACTTGTAAATTCTACCAGAAAAACAAAAAGAAGAAAAATGGTTGATAATGATCCAGGCATGATGATGCGTGCCTGTCTATAATCCCAGCTACTCAAGAGGCTGTGGTAAGAGGATCGTAAGTTTAAGACCAGACTGAGCAACACAACAAGACCCCCAACTCAAAAATTAAAAAAGGAGAAATGGTTAATAGAAAAAAGGACTTGAGGCTGATGTGGTTCCACACAGTAGAGAATCATCAAAAAACCTGCTGTGTGTGAAGGGTGTTCTCTTTAATGAAAGGGTCTTGGGATTATAGTTGAACCTCTAGGTTCTCAACAGAATCCAGGGCTGACCTGGAAGGAAAATAACGTCTAGGGATTCAGCCAAGATTTTAATTGCATTTAAACTACTATCTATCCATTCTGCATTGTAATAAGTAGCAGTAGCAACCTTTCATTATGTCTGATGCAATGAAATGACTCGTGTTTCAGCGAGGAGCATTTGGTAGAAGTTGACTTTTACTGTTTCCTTCTGTCGCCTACCAGTTGCAGCACATAACCAAGAACGCCCCACGGCAGCCGTGACGCCCATCCAGGTGCAGAATGCCGCCTGCCTCGGGCCTGCGTCGGTGGGCCTGCCCCACCATTCCCTGGCCTCCCCACAGCCTCTGCCTTCGATGGCAGGCTCTGCTGCCCATGCCGCTGCTGTTGGTATCAGTCGAGCCGGTGCCCCTCTGGCCTGTGCCCCGGCCGCCTCGCTGACCTCCCCCAGCATCACTGCTGCCTCTCTGGAAACCGAGCCCGGCGGCCGGTCAGTGACCATTCTCCCTGGACTTCCCACGTCTCCGGACAACACGTCGTCCGCTTGTGGGAGCAGCTCAGCGAGCAAACCGGACAAGGACAGTAAAGTAAGAGCTCCCGCCTCTCTGCCTGTGCCAGTGCTGTGGTGTCTAGCTAAGGCGGATGCTCCTTGCCTGCGTCCTTCGGGTGCTTACCATGGGCGAGTCACTGCACCTGAGCCAGGAACGCAATGGGGAGGAAACCGGGCACCACCCTGTCCTGCCTTCAGACTCCTAACAGCCACCAGGTCCTCTGAGGGCATTAGGGAAGCCACGGTTAATAAGACTCGGGCCTGCCGCCTCTCGCAGCGTGGCCCCGTGGAGGAAACTTCTTTCCCCTCTGCTCACTCATTCTTGCATCATTTCACTGTCCTCAATTTTTCCCCGTTCGCTTGTTCTTGCTTGTTCACTATTCCATTAAAAAAAAAAAAAAAAAAAAATTGAAGACACAAGGGGATTGAAACTTTTGATTAAAAGTATAACTTGTAGCTTTATTTAATCTACAGTACATCTGACATCATCAGCATGGCTCCTTCAGAGACAGAAGGAAATAGAGGGAAAGAATGATTTTCTAAATTCATATACATTTTTCACATCTTTCACTTGGGGCTGAATATCAGAAAATACAAATAGAAAATTGTTCCAAGGACTTGCCTATGAATGGGTTTTGGAACAGGTAGTTGAAGGGAAGAGAAACTGATGGTGCTTAAGTGTGAACAGGAGTGGCAGAATAACATCACGGTCTGCAAAAGAGTACTGCGGCCAGCACTTGTTCTCATATTTCATGCATTTCCCCTAAAGAAGTGATGGGTCCTGGGAAGCTGTAGGGGAGTCATAAACTCTCAGCTCCTGGTTCAGTGGTAATGCATGTTGCTCGATTTAAATGGGTAGGTGAGCCTGTAAACAGGAATTTATAAGGAAATAAACTTTACAGCTTACTAAAAAGCTAATATTTAACTTTTAACATGAGAGATTTTGAAAAAGATGGTGTCCATTCAGTGTTTATAATCAACTACATTAAACTTGTAATCAAGCCGACACATTCAACTTTGTTAATATCTGTTAGAAGAATTATTTTTATGGTTTAGATTTTTGAGGTATGGGCATGGTGTGTCCCAGGGCCCTGGTCACTCATGAGAAAGGGCTTCTTTAGCCCTTGCCCTCCTGGGACTCCCAGTTTAGCATCCATCAAATCTCTGAAACTTCAAGTTTCCTGTGGTTCAACAGAATAATGGCTCCAGGGATGTCCACTGCTTAATCTCTGAAACCTGGGGATAGGTTTCCATGCTGGCAAAAAGCACTTGGCAAATGTGCATAAATTAAAAAGTGCCTATCTGGGTGGACCCAGTGTTAAGTACAAGGATCTTCCTGAAAGGGAGGCCGCAGGGTTAGGGGAGAAGCAGAAGGGGAAGCAGAGGTAGGAGTGATGAGAGAAAGGGGCCGCAAGCCAAAGAATCCCGGCAGCTTCTAGACCTGAAGAAAGCAAGGGAATCTGTTCTTTTCCATGGTGTCCAGGAATGGGGCCCTACCAGCGCCCTTGATTTTCAGACCTGCTTTTCCACACAAAGTCAGTGGCAGTGTTATAGCAGCAACTAATCCAGGAATCCTCTGCTTGGATTCCATAGTGGCTCCTAGTGCCCCAGCTCTGGGTGGTCCCTGGTCATTGCCAGACAGTCCTAACTCAGAGGAAGGTTGCTGAGCACACATCTGTCTCCCTTCATTATAGGTGGCCTCATGGAACTTATGGATCCTTTTACATGATGCCCTGAGGTGTTCCCAAAGTTGTCCTGTGTCTTCTTTTTGTTTTCACCTATGCCTCATGTGATGGATTTCCAAGTCTTCCCTTCTTCAAGTCTATCCATAGTAACTCAGTAATTCCATGATCATCATCACTTAAATAATCACAAATCCTCACCACTACATGTCAATAGCCCACACTCTAAATCACCTCTGCTAGGGAATCATGGAGCCACTTGCCAGATGCCACATTGAGAGCAAATGCCTTTCGGGCTCTATCCAAACATGTATCCCTTCATTTTTGTCATTGCCGACTGGTAGCAAATGTTTCCTGCAAGAGTCTCCTCAGATTCTCCTTTCCTTTCCTAAGTGCTTGTAAACCTTTCATTTAATACTATTCTAGAATTTCCCAGTCTGCAGAGTGCCTTGTCTTCTTTTTGAAATATGTCCTCCTTTGCCTGTTGAGTTGACCTTGATCCCCAGGTTTACCATAATCTCTTATAGATGATTGGTTACAGTTTGCCTGTTAATTTTCTCTGCATTCAGAGGTGAATTAACCTGTCAAGAGTATCCATTCGATCTCTTCATCCATTTCCTTCTTATTCAAGGATTATTCTTCCTTTACAGTATGAAGATTATCCTTCCCTTTGCTCCTCCCATCTGAGAACCTCTGTACACCCCAGATAGCAGATCTGTGTCTTTCTTGTTCTTTTTGTTTCAAACATAACTTTTAAAATCCACCCCCCCCCCCTTTTTTTTTGTCTTCAGCATTTTGGCAAGTTTAAACTCATTCTGATCTTTAGCCTTCTTGACTCACTATGGGCCATGCTATATTCTTTGTTACAGGCCCTTCTCTTGATCTTTTGTCTCTGTCCTTTTAAAAAAGAGAGCCCATTAGTCTGCTTCCTGGGGAATCACATCAGTACCTTTGGACACCTCTACATTTTCATCTGCCTGGATAATTTGCAATTGTATGGGTAGAATTTCATTTTGAGAGTCTTCCCTTTCCTCTTGAAGCGTCTTCATGTCATGCATATATTTTCTTTGAACTTTTAAAATCAGTTCTTTTGAACAGAAGAGTTAAAACCTCCCTCCAGCCTCTTCTGGGCACTTTCTTCTAAGTTCTTGGTATTTCTGCTTCTCTGGGAGAGCCTGTCCAGCTACTGGCTGGTCTCTGTCTTCCCACGGTTATCAGAATCAGATCCAGAATTGCGGTGTGTTCAGCTTTCTGTGAGATTAAACTATCAGCAAGTCAAGGGAAAAGTGTATGAGAAGCTCTTCTCCTGCCTGGGCTGTTCCTTATGAGCTATATTTTATTTGGAAGTCCTGCCTCACAGAATCTTAGGGATATCCAGAAGTTATGTTTTTGTCCCAGAGTTAAAGTCTCTAGCTAACTTGGCATGTGTACTCTATTGGATCATAGGTATTTGGAACTCTATTTTCAAATATAATCTCAGTTATTGCTTGTATGAAATCCTGACCCTTTCTATCATTCTTATTTTTCCTTCTGTGAGATCCCTGATTTTTCAAAATCATGAGTTTAACAGCTTTATCTACTGTTTTTCTAAAAATGGATAAAACATCAACATTTAGTGCCTCAAATCCCCACCCCCAAATTCCTCAAGATTCTCTCTTAGGGAGCCAACCATAGGTTTTCTTTAGTCAGCTACCATTTGAGGACCTGTTATTCTTTTTTTTTTTTTTTTTTTTTAATTTAATTATTTATTTTTTAAAAAGTTTTTACAGACTGCATTTTGATTCATTGTACACAAACGGGGCACATCTTTTCGTTTCTATGGTTGTGCACGATGTAGATTCATACCATTTGTGCAATCATACATGTACATAGGGTAATGATGTCTGTCTCATTCCACCATTTTTCATGGTGGCCTCATGGAACTTATGGATCCTTTTACATGATGCCTCCCTTTCATTTTCTTCTCCAAAATCTAAAGTTCCTCCATTCTTCTCTCATCCCCCACCCCCCACCCCTATTATATATCATCATCCACTTACCAGGGAAAACATTCAGCCTTTGGTTTTTTGGAGATTGGCTAATTTCACTTAGCGTGATATTCTCCAATTCCATTCGTTTTCTTAAGCAGAGCATCCTATCCAGTTTGTAAATGTTTATTGTCTTCTATTCTGAGCCCTTTTCCTGAAGTCCCTCCTGAGTAGTTTCTTTGCTCAAACCATTTTCCTTCCTTCCCATTCTTCTTTTGCTCTCAGAAATAAGATTGTCTGTGTGTTTTGCCTTTCTGTTTTCTGGAAGGGAAGCCCACCCTCTCTGTTAAGTGAACAGTCACTGCCCTGCCCTTGCTGAGAACTGGGATCCAGACCAGCTCTTCGCAGTGCAGATCTGCACACAGAGTTCAACTGAGAGCAGCCTTTGTGATCTGTGGTGACTGGGAAATGCGCCTGCTCTTATTACTCCCCTGTGCTTCCAGAGACATTGCCTGTGCTGGACACACAGAAGAGAAGAGCGTGTGCTTGATTCAAATCTCACCAACATCCCTTGCTAGCATGATGATTTTAGGCAAGCTTAGAGAGCTTCAGGCAGCAAGAATAGTAATGAATTCCTGCCTCATCAGGTTGCTGTGAATAAATGTAGAAATCCTCCTGAAAGCATTTTAATGAAATTCTTGAAGCTAGTGGTGTTTTGATCATGTCTGTAATTTCACATGACTGTCTTCATAGGGCCCCTCCTTAAAGACCCCTTTCCTGGTCCCCTGTATCTCAGGCACCCCAGGTCATCACTCTCCCCTTACCTGGCTTTATTCTTGGGCAGAGGGCCTATTTTATAGCCAGGTTTCTGTGTCTACTCGGCAGCATGAGCCATTCTTTGTCTTTTTCACTATCCCTGAGTTTAGCACTTTGCCTTCTTCCTGTTGGACACTCTGTAAATACTTGTTCAAAGTGTGTGATTACTATAGACAATCACATGAATTAAGTTTTTGAGATTCCTTACCTAAGAACAATGACTCTGAGTTTTGGGAGTCTGGTTATATAGATTATTGATGGCCTAGGGCCAGTAATACTATTTTTTGCTAATTTCTGCATATGTCTGAGGGCAAAAAGAAAAACAAAAAGGAAGACTCACTGGGAGAATGATGTTAATTGTGCATTGTTCAAATAAAGTTTATTTCTGCCCCAGAAAGAGCTCCAACTTGGTGTTTCCCATGTCAGACTCATTGTTATGTGACTGATAGAAAGGAATTAAATTGATTGTCAGAAATTATCTCATATATTTAAAAAAAAAACCTCTGATTATCTGGTGATCATTTTCTGACCCAGAGAGTTGTTTTGTTTGTTTGTTTTATTGGTATGTGATGCTGTTTTCAATCATCAGTCCTTTTGAAAGGAAAAATGATGATTCTAAAAACATTATTTCATCTGGGAATAATTTCTTGAAAAACCCACAGGAGATGAGTTATTAAGGTTTATGTTAAAAGACAGGACCCTTTTTCATGTGTGCTAACGTTGCATTTAAAAAATTGCTTTGCTGAAGTGTAGTCTGCATTAATTCATCCAGTTTTTATTTCTGCTGTTGAATTTTGAAAAAAAACAAAGGTGCCCTTCAATGATAAGTGTCTGAATTTGCAAAGTTATCTCTCCCAAGTGGCGTGTTGTTCTGCTAATAGAGAAAACACCAGAAATTAACAGCACAGCTCCCCAAAATGAGGGTTGCATCTTTCTTGTGTTAACATCCCTTCGCTATACCCCCTGCACCCTGCCATGATACCTAATCCTCTGCCTTCTGCTCCATGGGTAGTCAGCATCAGTTGATGATGATAACACATCCCTTAGAAGTCATTAAAGCAAGCTGTATTTAATGTGTTTAATCATTTTCGATGAACCAAGTCATCTTTCTTCTTAATCACTTTAAAGGCTGTTCCCTGAGTGCATTTCAGTTATCTGATATTCTTCTGAGTGCCCGGTACTGAGCTTTTAAGCAACATCTTTAGCTGTGGCTTGCTGAGATGGTAATTTATCAATGGACTTGATGTTCTTGGTGGATCCGTGGGGGTCCAGGGATTAGAATGTGCCCTCCTACATCATGGCAGGAATAGCTAGAAGTTGCAGCTGACAGCTACCTTCGAAGGGTAAGCTGTTAGACATTATTTTTCCCAGCATATTTCTCAACTCTTTTGACCTCAGAGTCCTTCTAAGAAGTGGGGCCACAATACTGGCAGTTGTTGAGTCAGGGTACTTCATTGACTTTTGGATAGAGAAAAGATTTTATTTCATCTGGATTGGGGAAATACAAAACCCTCTTTTATCTTCTTAGCCCTATCCCTGGCTAAATATTTGACCTCCCTTCCGCTGGTCTTATCCTTTTCCCATATTGTCCTGGCCTCTCAACTCTAAAGGTGAAAGACTCTGTACTAGGCCCTGAGCGAGATACAGAGGCGTGTAAGATACAGTTTCTACACTCAAGCAGGTAGTCCAAATTTGTGAGTTCATTTATTGGAACGCATGTTGTAGCCTGTGGGATAATGTGACATTAAATATGTGAAGAAAAGCCAGTAAGATGAGTTGAAGTCATGCTTTGAGGGTGTTTTAGGCAGCTTTTTCACTGCTGTGACTAAAAGGATCTGATCAGTACAATTGTAGAGGAGAAAGGGTTTAATTGAGAGCTCAGTTTCAGTGGTCTTAGTCCATAGAAGGCCGACTCCATTCCTTTTGGCACCAGGTGAGGCGGAATATCATGGCAGAAGAGTGTGGCAGAGGGAAGCAGCTCACATCATCAGGAAGGAGAGAGAGAGAGAAACTCCACTCTCCAGATACAAAATATACACCCAAAACCACACCCCAGTTCCAATCTCTTCCAGCCACACCCTATCACTTCAGTTAATCCAACCACACCCTACCACTTCGGTTAATCCCACCAGGGATTAATTCACTCATTGGGTTAAGACTCTTACAACCCAATCATTTCTCCTGTGGACCTTCCTGCATTTTCTCACATGTGAGCTTTTGGGGGACACCTCACATCCAAACCACAACAGAGGGGAAATGCAGAAGGATTTTGCTCAGCCTTGGGGAGGGTTTGAAGGAATCTGGCTCTGCTCAGCTGCAGCCTAAGTCAAGCTGGTACAGAAATGACCTTGGCACTCACTCCCTATTCCTCCTACCCCTGCTTCCCATTTCCAGCCCGTGGGAGAATGCATACTGTGAGCAGCGTTAGGCAAATGGGGACTGTGGTACAATTTCCCAGTCATCATCTGATAAATGATTGCTCTGGTCTCCCCCTCTCTGCCATTCTGACTCTAATGGAATTGTGTTATTGTGGATTCAGATTCATTTCCTCAAGGGTTTTTTACTGTATCTGAACTAGCTCATATTTCCAAGAAAAATCCCTCAGTGTTTTGTTTCCTTGTAGGCCCTAATCATTTCATGTCACTGTTAGTGGGCCTTAATAGTTCCGATTTGCTTGTAGAGCTTTCTGAAGAAATAGTTCTCTATGAAATGTTTCATTTTCAAGCAATGTTTCCATACAGAGGACTTAATGATGTAGTTGACAACTTAGTAAAACAATTTAAGATAATGATTTTAAAATGATGTTAAACTTGGTGATCAAAAAACACTGGCACTTTGAGCCTGGAAATGAAGAAAAGCTAGTTCAAGCTCTGGTTTTCTTAGCAGAGCAAAGCAGGAAAGTGTCAACAGGCAAAAATTCAAGAGGTGACTTCTGGGAAATGAGGTTGTTGGGGAAAATTGTTATTTTTGCATTTGTTTGCAAAAAAGATTTTAAAATATTAATATACTGAAACTTTTCATTAAAATGTGGCATTTGGGGTTTCTAATTAAGGAAATGCTTACACAATAGAAATGACTTGACTTCTGTAATTATCGACTGGTTAAATTTCCTCAAGGCAATGGTACATAAGAAGTGGTGTAGCCCTTCACTCTGATGAAGGTATCATTCCTATAAATGATAAGGCTCAAATCCATGGATGTGCAGTAACATACTGGTGGGTTTGCATTTCATTCAGCTCCCTGACAACAGAGACAGGATAAGCAGAATTTCAGACAATGCAATCCATAATCCGAATTTTTCATTTTCTTCTTAAATATCTACTTGGATTTTTATCAACCTGAGATATAAATTGGTGTGTTTTATGTCTTTTTTTAAAATCTGCTTATCTCATTACCTCCACAGAAGATGATAATGAACAACAGGATGTCGAAAACAAACAAAAGCATTCAAGCTGAATGGGAGAAGCAGCAGCAAACAGGTTAACACTGCAGAAAAGCTGGCTGCCAGCTTTTGTTATTACCAATAACCAAGTATCAAGGAACAATTGTAAAAGATCCAATCAAAGCAGGAGCTGTAGGGACCCCTAGATTACACCTGCAACAGCACCATCCATCTCCAACTACTCTCCCTATTTCTTTTTTTCTAGAAAGAAAAAAAGGGTTTACTGAAGTTGCTTTCTGGTGCCTCCACCAAACGGAAGCCCCGAGCGTCCCCTCCTGCATCACCCACCCTGGAAGTGGAGCTGGGTGGTGGAGAGCTGCCCCTGCAGGGCGCCGTGGGTCCTGAGCTACCGTCTGGGGGAGGCCACGGCAGGGCGGGCTCCTGCCCTGTGGATGGGGATGGCCCGGTCACCGCGGCACCAGCAGGAGCAGCCCTGGCCCAGGATGCTTTCCATCGGAAAACAAGCTCCCTGGACTCCGCGGTCCCCATCGCTCCACCTCCTCGCCAGGCATGTTCCTCCCTGGGTCCTGTCATCAGTGAGTCTAGGCCTGTTGTTTGTGAAAGGTGAGTTCCCTGGCCTTCTAGGAGAAAACTGTGAATTGAGGAACAAGCTTTTTGCTGGAAAACACAGTCTGATATCTAAGATATTTTCTTGCGTCCTTATTTTCAGCTGAATTTTTAATAACGAGCTCTGAATATTCATATGCTGCAGTGTATTCTGGTCTCCTTCCTCCTCTGTCCCTAGGCCTTTTCCGTGGGGTAGGTCTCCTACCATCTTTTTCTTTGTTTTCTCTGGTCCACCACTCTAGAATGTATCCAGATGAAATTTGTCAGTCACTAGGAACTCGTTCGTATTTCTGTCCTTCTTCCTGCTTCTGTTCCCTCACCAGCAGTCACTCCCTGTATTTAACCTCTGCATTTATTAAAAGTTGATACCATCACCTGCTGGCTTAAAGCAGGTAGAGAGTGCGGCTGCTCGGAGAATTCTTCCCTTCTTCCTTCTGACTCAGAAGAGTGTGACTGTCCTCAGTCTTAGTTCTGACTCTTCTCCTGACCCAGTGACTTGGTTCAGTACACTCAGAATAATGAGCTCTGTTTTAGTGATTCTGCCCTTGAATAATGATTACAAACGGGAGAAGTTTTGTTTGATATAGCCAGTGGGGTTCTAGGGGTGTGTTAGGAAAGAAAATACACTTAAGGAGACAAAATCTACCTGGATTATACAAACTGAGAAATGAAATACTGTTCATTACCCAGGAAAACATCATGAAGAGCCCTAAAAGTGGTGTGCTATTTTCCCATAACATACAAACCTAAAAACATTTTGCTTGAAGTGCCTTTGTATTGTTTCTGTAAGCAAATTTCTAATTCATGCAAGCCTAGCCTTTTGCCTTTTGTATAGCATTTTCTGTGTTAGAGAACTGACATCATACTATAAAGTGCTATTTTTTTAAAAAAAATTTTTTACAGACTACATTTTGATTCATTTTACACAAATAGGATACATCATTTCGTTTCCATAGTTGTGCACCATGTAGATTCATACCATTTGTGTAATTGTACATGTACATGGGTAATGATATCTGTCTCATTTCATCATTTTTCGTATACCCCCCTCACTTTCTTCTACATAATCTAAAGTTCCTCCATTCTTCTCACCCCCACACCCCCATCCTCATTATATGTGTGTGTGTGTGTGTGTGTGTGTGTGTGTGTGTGCATGTGTATACACACACACTTAACCAGGGAAAACATTTAGCCTTTGGTTTTTTGGGATTGGCACTCTACAGAAGAAGACATACAGGTGACTAATAAATATATAAAAAATGTTCAATATCTCTAGTAATTAGAAAAATGCAGATTAACTCTAAGATTTCATCTTACTCCAATTAGAATGGCTATTGTCAAGAACACAAACAATAATAGATGTTGGCATGGATGTGGGGAAAAAGCCACACTTCTACATTGCTGGTGGCATTGCAAATTGGTGCAGCCACTCTGAAAAGCAGTATGGAGAATTCTCAGAAAACTTAGAATGAACCCACCTTTTGACCCAGTTATCCCACTCCTTGGTTTATACCCAAAGGACTTAAAATCACCCTACTACAATGATGCAGCCACATCAATGTTTATAGCAGCTCAGTTCACAATAGCTAGATTGTGGAACCAACCTCGATGCCCTTCAACAGATGAATGGATAAAGTGCTGTACTTTAAAAGGACTCAAATTACTTCACCATTGCATTTTTAATTAATTATTTATTTACTGGTGTGCTGGGGATTGTCTGGCCTCATCCATGCCTGACAAGCATTGTGCCACCCAGCCACATCCCCAGCACTTACCTTTGCCTTTCAGATAGAGCCATGTGAACATTCATACTCATCAAAATCTAAAGTCTTCATTTATGTGATTTTGCAGCACGTTTTCTTACTTAAAAATAAACTGTGATGTGCTGGGGAGTGATATGGGCCAAATTGTATTGTTATATTGTGTGCATGTACGGATATGTAACAACAAATTCCCATAATTATGTACAGCTCTAATGCACCAATTTAAAAATGTGGGAAAACACTATGAAAAATGGGAAAGAATAAACTTTAAACAACCTGTGTGCGTTAAGTCCAAAGTACAGGGTTTATGTTTTTATAGCGAGGTGAAGTAATAGTTCTGATTCTTATGAAACCACTTGTGAAATGAGACATTACCCTGAAAAGGCGTCTCCTCCTTCCACTTGCAATCTTCCTTTCTCGTTTGTCGTGCTCTCGGTAAAGCTTTGAAGTTGTGTACTGACTTCACTTGATCTTTTCTTCTGAGAGCCAGGCTTCCTCTTGCAGTGCTGTTACTCTGCTTTCCAGGGACAGGAGGCTGTGTCCCTGGAGATAGTCCAATCACTTGTGTACTTTCTTTTGGTCACAAAGGCCCCCTCTTTCCCTCCAGGCGTTGATCTGCAGTTTCCCGCATTCCCTGAGGCTGTCTCCTCTTTCCTCTGTCATTTTGGTATTTGTGTGACTGTTTCCAGGGATGGTTCACTGGCTCAGACTCTCCCCAGGCCCTGAGTCAGGCACTGCTAGCCTCCTACCCCATTATGCATTCCTTTTCAGTTGCCAGATGTCCTCAATCTCTGTGGCTTCTGCGTTCCAGCCCTTTCCTCTTAGAGGGGCTCATTTTGAACAGCAGGCTCCTGCTGTTCAGCGGGTCTGAAAAGGAGAAATTACTAACGAAGACAGGTGATGGCGTTTTGGGGAGCAAGGGATGCACATCAGACAGGGAACATGGAGAATTTAATGATGGGACAGATGGGCTCGGGCACTCTGGATTTCTCTCACAGATTTTTTATATAACCATTTCGATTTTTAGGAGTGGGAAATAGGTCTTCAGAGAAGATTTCTGCCCAAGTTTATATTTTTATAATTCATATGCTCAATGACATATTAAATACAATAACCAGCTCTACCAACTTTTCAAAGCCCTTTACTTTCATACAATGATGGGAATGGTATTTATTTAACTTGTTTTCTTAAGTCTGCCCGACTGTAAAAGCAAAAGGAAGTTAGTATAAGAAAATGTGCTATTATCCATCCGAAATGAATTTTTTAATAGAAAGCTACCAAGGAGAACTGGGGATGTAGTCAGTGATAAAGCACTTGCTTGGCACGTGAGGCCCTGGGTTCAATCCCAGCACCAGGAAAACTTAAAAAATAAATAAAAATATAAAGCTACCAAGTATATAATTTAGGGATGACCTATTTGCATATTTTTAAAATTTTAGCACAGTAAAAAGTACTTGCTGCTTAACGTGAAGAAAGAATCAACTTTCATATCAGTATGATTCAGAAAGCGTTTGAGATGTTATGTGTCCTTGATTGACAAGGTGAACACCAACAGTCCTTGCCCTCTCAAAGTGCAGAAGCCCAGGTTTCTTTTGGTAGAACTTTTATTGATAGAATTTCATAGAAATATTTTTAGTGTATGATATTGGAACAATATGAGATAGGGATTCCTACAGATTATAATGAGAGCGAGCACCAAACCTCTCAAATCATGACCCTGTCCCATAAATCTAAAGTAAAAGGAATAAATAAATAAATAATTAAAGTTAAAAAAAGAAAAGAAAGAAAGAAGTTCGTGACTGGGGCTGCCAGTGCTGTCGATGGAAAGAAGCATTCATGTGATGTAAAGACTTAAGCAGTCTCTTAATAAGGAAGGACGAACCTTGAAGTGTGTTGACAGGTCTCAGTGTCAGCTGAGGGAATTCTCTAAGGAACAAAAGGATTCTTTTGTGTTTGTGAGAGCGACTGAAGAAAAACAAGCAAGAAATAGCACTCTATCCTGGAGGCAGAAAATGTATAATTGATGACAGCAGAAATAATAGAACAAATATTTTAGACTGTATTTGAGGAGTGAGAAAAGATAATTAGGAAATTGCAAAGAGAAAGTAGAAATAAAATGTTTTGGAAGGGGTGGCAAATGTGTGACACCCCAACCCCCCCTCCGACATATGTACATATGTATGGCTTAGGGAGACACAGCAAGTCAGCTCTCTGTGTGTGTGTTTTTAAGTTTAGGAATTAAACTTAAAAAATAGAATTTCATAGAAATATTTTTAGTGTATGATAACCAGATACCTATAAGCCCATCTCCTGAATTGGAAAAGAACCTATGATCTTTGATCAGGGATTAGGCTAAAATACTTGGAAACAAACACATTGGATAGAGATAGATTTATAGAAAGGCAGTCGGGCTTAACCAGCATGATTAATTTCTTTAAGTCAGTGACAATGAACCCACTGGGTGAAGTGATGGACATAATTTACTTGGACTTTGAGCAAGCCCCCAAGCCAGCTAGCACGGTCTTGTGAGTGAAATGTGTAATTGGATATTAGATTGCTGTGGCAACTGGCAGAAAGCAGTGGTGGTTACTCACCCAGGTCAAGGTGATGGATTGAGTGGCACCCAGAGTTACAGGGAGGCCAATTTGGGCTAAACCAGAGGAGATTAGAAATGAAAATGCATGAACTTCAGAGAACACCAGAGAAGCCAGACAAACCAAGGAAATAGAAAATGTGTACTAATAAAAGATTGCCAGAGTCTGTCTAGGTGAAAGCTAGAATACTGTAGCCCAAACCAGGAGGTTTGGCTTTGGATGTGAGTAGAATTTCTTCACGTAGTAACAAGACTTGTTTCTCTGATTTTACCCTGGTAACTGTCACGGAAGGTGAGTTCATCACACAGCCATGCAGAGGCCCATTCGGGTCTGAGCCACACCCCACACCCCACACCTATGTCAGAGTTCTTTGTTCAAAGAGATGAGGGGGAACTTTCCAGCAGCCATGGTACAAGTTAGCTTGTTCTCTCTCTCCCTTCCTTCCTTTTAATATTTCCTTTCTTTTTATTCATTTGTTCATCTCATTTTTTGAACTGTGGTAAAATACAGATAAAATTTGCCAATTTATCAATGTGCAATTTAGCAGCGTCAAGTACATGTGCATTGATCGTTTACAACCACTCACCGCTGTCCCTCTCCAGAAATACTCATCATCCCACCCTGAGATTCTGCATCCTTTAAAGCAACTCCCCGTCTGTGCGCCCATAAACCGTGAAGCTGCTGTTCTCCTTCCTGTCTCTGAGTGACTATCCTGGGTGTCTTGTAATACAGTGTTTGTCCTTTAGTGTGTGTCCCGCAGTATTTTTAGTGTGAGACTTATTTTACTTAGCATGATGTTTTCAAGGTTCTCCTATGTTGTAGCAGGTGTCTGGATTTCATTCCTTTATAAGAAACATTTAAAATACATTAAAAAATAGCTTTACTGTACAAATAGGCCTTTGCATCATGATCCATGCTTAACAATAATTACCATATATAACTGTGTTTGGTAGTGTGAGATATAAAGTGAATTTAGCATCGTCTCACCCCTCAAGCAGATTATGGTCTGGTAGAATAAATGAGACAGGGACACAGATGGTAATAATACAATGTAGACTGTGCTAAGTGCCTTAAGAAATATACATGGAGGCCTCTGGGATTTAGTCAAGCATGAAATTACTTCCAGCCTTGGGGCTAGAGATTTCACAGGAGGGAATTGGAGCCAGGCTTTGAGAGATTGATAGGGTGTGGATGGGTAGAGATGGGTGTTAAAGAAATTCCCAGAGGAAGGAACCACATGAGCAAAGTATGGAGTGGGAGAAGTGGAGACCATATCTGGGAGACATGTTCCAACTTAGGGAGGTGTTCGGTACATTCATGGTGATAATGGCAGCTGTAGCAATAGAGATTAAGGCCAGATCATTGAGGGCTTTGTGGACTAGTCTGAGGATTAACCTTACAGGCATTAGGGCGCTGGTAGTGATTTTTCAGCAATGGGTAGCTGCAAATAGAGTTGCCACTTAAGAATATTAAATGTGTAGAATGGATTGGAGACAGGGAGAGAGTCAAGACAGAAAGGAAGTAGATGGTAATGAGGTCACCAACCAGGATGGTGACAGGGACAATGAAGAGGAGTGGACGGCATGCAAATTTGGGAGGCAGATCAGTAGGTGCCATGGAAATCATGGACTCGTGAGGTTCAGAACTGCCCCCAAAGCCCTGTTCATATAAAGACGGGCCTAATCCAAGTGAGGTGGAGGGCAGGGCACAGATGTGAAGGACCTCCACAGCTGGGCCTTACATCTGTTTGCGAGCCTGTGAACATTCTACTTGGCAAAGCTTTTCAATGCCTGAGATAGTTGGCCTATTGTGCCCAGAATTTGGCCACATGAGTCTGTGTTAGAAAACTCTGTGCAAACCACCTCACAAGGCCCATGGCCAGGATCTGAGCTGGAAGAATTCTAAGTGCAGTCTGTCGCTGCTGCACCTGGTAGTCTTCATATGATCAAGATTGTGTCACAGTTTCCATTATGCACATAGTTTCTCATTCCACCCCCCAGAGGTTTATAACTGAGCAATGAAAATTTGCTCCCACTGGGAACTTGGCAGGAAGATTATGTTCTTAGCCCTGCAGCAGTTCTAGTTCAAAAAAAATTTTTTTGACAAAATTGGTTTAGTGCATTTTATAAAATGCAGATATTAATCTAATTCACTTCAAGTTTTTCAAACTATTTTGGTTCCATTTTACCTTTAAGGCAGCTTGCAGAGAACCAGTCAGAAATGGGTCTCATGAGAGATCTACCCTGAATGTGTTTGGAATCACTTGTATACTTTTTTTCTAGAATTGTAAAGCTTTGCTTAAATTTTAACTTGCCCCAAATGGCAACTACATCATTTCTTTTTACCTGGATTTTTAGCACATTGGCATCAGACCTGAGAAATCTCATCTGCATCTTTCCTTCAGATAAAACCATAATAAACTTGTTTGTCAGAGAAAGGATTCTAAAACTCTGATCGTTTTCAAGTTTCTTTAAGTCTCATCATCAGGAGAGTCTTTAGTTTGTGGCCTGAGTTTCCTGGTTAGGGGTCCACCCTTCAGACCTCACCTCCAAAAAATGCTAGGCCCCTGCCTATTCTTGCGTAAGCCATATGATCATGTTTTGGGGTTGAACTCCTTGTCAGTTTCCATCCTAAGGGCTTCATTCAAAGCATCTCATTATAGTCCTATTCCACAGATGCAGAAACTGTGGCTAAGAAAGCTAAGATAACTGACCCAAAGTTAAGCAGCTTGTGTGTCTCTAAAAAACTGTATCACCCCCCTTCCTAGGCCAGTGCTTCCCTCACAGTGCCAGGCCTCCTCCTCCAGTCTGTGCTTGATTGAACCTTTACCCATGTGTTTATAAATACTTGTGTCTGAATAGCTAACTCTTTCTAAACAGTTTCCAACCTCTGTGTCGTGCTTTTGCTTCAGATGTTGACGAGCATTTGGTCTCTGTGCCCAAAGGAACTGAGTGATTGTTTGGGTAGCCACTTAATCTTTGTAAAGATATTTTTTAATAGTATAATAGTGTGATATATCATCTTTGCAAATGTAAATGGATGTGAATGACTGGGGCTGGAGGATCCACTTCCAGGGTGGCTCATTCATGTCACTATTAGCTGGCTAGATCTGACTTTTGGAAAGAGGCTTCAGTTCCTTACCATATATTGACCTCCATAGGGATGTTGAGTGTCCTTACAACATGGCAGGTGATTTTCCCCACAGTGAATGATCCAAGAGAAAGTAAACTGGAAGCCACATACCTTTAATGATCTAGCCTCAGAAATCACCCGCTGTCACTTTCATAATATTTTATCAGTCCCACAGGTCATTCCTGTGCATTGTGGGAGGAGCCTACACAAGTGTTGAGAATTCAGGAAGGCAAGGATCATGGTTGACCCATGGGGTGTTAGCTACCATATACCACCATTCCCACCCCCCACCATTTAGTTGGAAAAAGCAAAAGGAGTTAAGGAAAGAAATATCACTGGATAAATTGAAAAGACTAAAAGAATATAGATCCTAAAATAAGTCACCCTCCTCTGGCTTCCTTGGCTGCTGATAGTAATCCCATGCAGGGAGACTCAGCAGTAAGGAGGCAGGGAATAGGTAATATTAAACCAACAAGCTGCTGGAGTGTCTAATGCTAACTCTACCTTTTCCCACTGATACCTGAGTTGAGAAACAAGGTGAAATAGACACAGAAATAGACACAGATCTGATACTAACAGAATGTCAACCTCTTTACTGGTGGAGGTGGATTGAATCTGTGGCCACAGTCTTGCCTTCCATGTCTGGACTCTGGGCTACCTTCCCAAAGGAGAATGTGGCTGTGTAAAGCAGATGAACTTCCTCAGCATTCCTGCCTCACCCATGCCAAGCCCCAGAATAAGGGCTGCAAAGAGACAGGCTTTCAGATGTACCACCAGCAGACAGGCCTGACCCCTCTTCCGCTTACAACATAAGACAGAGCAGAACTCACTCAGCCTGTAGGCAGGCAATTCAGAGAGGCCTGAACCCAGCTGCTCAGCTCTTCTCCCAGTCTCACCAAATAAATACTCCCCTGTCTTCTTGGAATAGAGGGCAGGACAGTTCTCCTCCTGGGAAATAGAACAGGACTTTCCTTCTGTCTGGCCAACATACAAACACTGGGAGGGGTCAAAGTGGCCCTCTTGCATAGGTCATTTAAACAAACCAGTCTGGGCCATCAGGAGTGGACAGATGCACATATCCAAACACCGTTAATGCCAAACAAGTCTCTACAAAGCAGAGAAGAGCTATATTTTGAGTTTTTACAGACCCTTCTAAACAAATTGATGCCATTTCCTATTCTGTCTGTCTTGAAGGCTTGTACAGACCCAAAGTGCACCATTCTTACCGCTGCTTTGAATGGCCTTAACTAAAGTCTCCCTCTCTTTTGTAGGCACCGGGTGGTGGTTTCCTATCCTCCTCAGAGTGAGGCAGAACTTGAACTTAAAGAAGGAGATATTGTGTTTGTTCATAAAAAGCGAGAGGATGGCTGGTTCAAGGGCACATTACAACGCAATGGGAAAACCGGCCTTTTCCCGGGAAGCTTTGTGGAAAACATCTGAGGAGACAAACACGGGGAAGACTTAAAATCACATCACACGACAAAAGAGCACAAAACAGTTTTATGGAAAGAGCACATCTGTGGACTTCCAGAGGGTCAGAAGCTGAGCAGAGGGTTGGTGTGGCTGCAGAGCCTCAGCACAGCCGCGCCAGCCAGCAGAGCGGAGCAGGTGTCTGGGTTTCTCCACTCGCTTGGGACTGTAAGGTGTGCCTTGTACTGAGCAACCTTTTTTTTTTTTTTAAGATGTATAACTAAAATGGACAATTGTTTACAAGGCTTAACTAATTTATTTGTTTTTTTTTTTTTAAACTTGAACCTTTCTTATAATAGATAAATTCTTTGGATTATGATTTTAAGAAATTATTAATTTATGAAATGAAAGCCAAGGAGAAGCTGGATTATCTCCTGTTGAGAGCGAGAGATTCATTTCAATGTAGAATGCATCTTCCCTCCCTCGCCCCTACCCCCCCCCCCCCCCCCCCCCGCCATTATATTTTGCTTCTTTAAGACAGAATTGCCAGTTCTCTAATTTGGGCTTTCCTCTTTGGGAAACCAGGCATACAATTGAGTCAATATCAGTAAGGGCCTGGGGTAGGGAGAAAAACTCAAGAGAAGAAAAGTTAGTGATTCTTTCTTTCTAGTTTGATCAGGAATCAACCTGAAGACCTAGTCCTCAATTTAATTTCATGGGTTTTTAATTTCCCTAGAATGAAACCAGTGAAGTGATAAGAAAAACAAAGCACAAGCATCCTAGAAATGTATTCAGAAATGATATTTAGTTTTATAACAGAAGCAGCTCAATTCATTGGTTGGAAAGTGGGGAACATTGACATTGTACTCACTGTCTGAGAATGGCTATGAAATGTAATTTCCATTTTACCCCATGATCTGCATGCCCAGGACACAGTAAAACGTTTGTGAGATGTGGTGGTAAGTGATGCGCTTGTGTTCAGGTCAAAGGCTGTAAGAAACACTGTGAAAAGTTTACATTCATCCATTGTGGCTCTTTCTCCACCGTCTTGCATGTGTTGCCAATTCCCACAGTGATATGGACTGTGCATGGTGTGTGTATTTCGTTGCAATTTTCTGCTGAGGTTAATTTGCACTCAGAATTGACCAATGCAGGAGATGTAAAATAAACAGCATTCTCTACCCCAAAGCTACTCCTGACCAAGGTATGCTGAGCACACTTGCTCCCTCTCTGGCTAAGGTGTCCATCAGCCATCGCAGGAGCCATGAGCAAAAATGCTCTGTGTTCTCCCAGCAAACAGATGAAAAGGATGAGTTCATCTAGGAGGCTGCTCCTGAAGCTGTTCCCTGGAAGCTCTGGAAGGCTTGGCGGGAGCTAGTGTGCCCACACCTTACAATTGTGGCAGGATCCAGCTGAGCCTGCCTTTTTATATTTATATCCATTCTTTGATGTCATTGGCCTCTTCCACCGACTTCATTACGGTGCCACGCAGTCGTGGGTCTGGGGAGTCCTGAGAACAAAGGGAGGGAAGGCAGCCTGGTAGTGAGGTTGTTACCACAGTTTTCTCATGGGAACTAAGTAAAGAAACAACAAATTTTTTTTTCCTACACTTTTAAGAATTAATGCTGGGAAGTAGAAACATGGACTGAAAAGTCTTCTTGCAATAGCAAGAAGTTTCATTGTCTTAAAAAGATATAGAATGTGGTTGAAAATGAAATCATTCCTAAGTTCATTTTTTTTATATAAAACACTGTACATTCTGTTCCTGTGTGTTGGAATTTTTTTTAAATACTTTACTGGGATATTCATGTAATATATAAAGGTTGGTGAAATGAACTTTAGTTAGGAAAAAAAGCTGATACCAGCTTTCATCTGTTGTAAGTTGACACCAATGTGTCATAATATTCTTTATTTTGGGAAATTAGTGTATTTTATAAAAATTTTAAAAAGTAAAAAGACTACTACAGGTTAAGATAATTTTTTTACCTGTCTTTTCTTCATATTTTAAGCTATGTGATTGAAGTACCTCTGTTAATAGTTTCCTGGTATAAAGTTGGTTAAAATTTCATCTGTTAATAGATCATTAGGTAATATAATGTATGGGTTTTCTATTGGTTTTTTGGAGACAGTAGATGGATTTTGTAACAAGGGCTTGTTACGCAGTGATATGGTAATGATAAAATTATAATTTATCATTCCTTTTCATGTTAACAATTTGAGGACTAGATAAAATGTTTCAAGATTAAAATTTGATGTTCAACCTTTATAAGTCCCCCGTGTCAATCCTTAAAATTTTGCCCCCTCCCCCAACCTGGACACTTTTAACTTGATTTCTATTTCATAAGAATTCTTTGCATACACCTCAAACAGCAGATGTCTGCAAGAATTGTTTTGGTAGTTATAACACACTTTACCCCTCCAACTATCAAACCTTATTTGTTTAGTTCCTCCAAGAAGCTTGAGGTCTTCTGCAAAGTCTGTGGGGTCTCACAAAATACTGCGTAGCACCTCTGCTCCCCTCCCTCTTCACCTTCAGGGTTACTAAGGAGTCTGGTAAGTGCTAGAAGCCATGTAAAGAGTAGCAGACTTACAACCAACCTTATGGCCCCTTAGGTCTCAACATGGCTTGGGGATCTAACCCTGAGACCTACCATGATCTTAATCTTCCATGAAATAAAAGGACCACATAATTCTTGTTTAAAAATATTTTTCCATTAATTTTTGCTGAATCTCAAATGACTTGTCAGAATTAAAAATCAGGAATTCCAGGTTGTATTGTAGCTTTACCAAAAACCACCTTTGTAATCACCTGTGTAAGTCAGTTGTTAGTTTCTTCATATTACTGACCTCTCTATCCCATTAGGTGAGGTGAGAGGCAAAGGAGAAATTATCACTGTTTTGAAACTTTAATTTTAATACATTTAATGTGTGGCATTAAATTCCTTACCTCTAGTTTCAAATATTTTATCTCACTTTATTAGAGTACATGATATATAGTAATGGGGTCTAATTGCATTCAGAAAGAACAAATGAAGGTGATGTTTCCAGCTGCTGTGCCTTTAATTGTCTACTCTTTGACAATTGGCCATCCATTTGATTGATCGACTGATTGACTATAATTGATTGAGACAGTGTCTTGTTTTGTTACCCAGGCCAGTCTCAAGCTCCTGGGCTCAAGTGATTTTCCTACCTCAGCCCCCTGTGTAGCTGGAACTAGAAGCACACACAACACACAGTTTAGGACATTTTTATACCTTCTGAAGTTCAGGTGAATATTTTAATCCAGAACTATGAACAACCCTATTATTCAAATTTGGAAAATACTTTTAATAGCTGTTTAACTAAGTTGTGCAACTCCAAGTGCGCGTCCATGTGAAATTTTTAAAAATGTGTTTCGAAGCAGTTAAACCAAGTCCTTATCAAGATGGAGTCCTGGGCTGGGGATATAGCTCAATTGGTAAAGTGCTTGCCTTGTAAGCACAGGGCCCTGGGTTCGATCCCCAGCACCACAAAAAACAAAAAACAAACAAACAAAAAAAAAAAGATGGAGTCCTATTGAAAGTACTCCTTTCCAAGGAAAAGCGTTTGCCAGCCTCCCAGAATAAACATTTACAAAAGAGATTAGCTAATATCCAGATTTGGCTAAGGGGAGTAACCCTCACTGACTCCTGAGATCCAGACTGTAATAGGGAGAGCTGGGGATTTGCTCTGCCCGCCCCTTAGTGATCCTCACCAGAGATAGTAAGGAGCTGTTAGACTGAATGGTAACCAGCCAAAGTAAATGGTGAGACTGTTCAAATACGCTGTCTCTTGTTTACAAATGAACATTTCTTTGACTTCTCATTACGGCCAACCCTTGAACGATGCAGGTTTGAACTGCACAGGTCCACTTACAAAGGGATTCTTTGTTTGGAGATTTGCAATAATTTGAAAAAACTTGCACTAAACCACGTAGCCTAGACATGTTGAAACAAGAAAAAATCAGGTATGTCATGAATGTGTAAAATAGTAGATAATAGTCTTATTTTGTCATTTACTACCATAAAATACATGCAAATCTGCTATAAAAAGTTAAATTTTATCAAAACTGAAGTAGACTGTGGCCCCATTTACAATTGAGAGATGTGTAAGCTATCATAACTTCATAACTGCATAAAATTAACTGTAGAACTATATTAATCTTGTAGCCACCTCCTATGGCCATTGTGGTGAACTCAAGCATTAAGACTGTCTGCTTGAAACTGTGTGCTACTTATCATCCCCACATGAGTAGTTCTTGTGTGTGGCAGGAAAAAGCTATCTCTGGTGGGTCTCACATATTTTTTGCTGTATGCAGTACATAAAACATACAAAGTCTAGGTTAATCAAGTATAGGTTGATGTTACCAGTTAGACTCTGGTCAATAGCAGGCTATTGGCATTTCAGTTTTGGGGGACTCATAAGTTATATTCAGATTTTTGGCTCCATGAGGAGGTTGGTGCCCCTAAGTTGTTCAAGGGTCAAGTGTAATAACTTTCCTTTTTGGCTCATTAGATTTCCATTTCAGGAACGCCATATGGATCTTACGCTTGCTAATTCTCATTGTTCTGCAATGCTTCAGACTCCAGTAAGTAGGTTGAAGGGACACACAACTGACATTGATCTTTTTACATTTTCAGTACTAGGAATTGAACCCAGGGACTCATGCATGCTAGGCAAGCACTCTACCACCGAAGTATATATGCCCAGCCTTTTGAAAATTTTATATTGAGACAGGGTCTCACTATTTACCCAGGCTGGCTTTGAATTTGTGATTCTCCTGCTGGGAGGCACTGTGTACCACACAGTCCATGAAAAAGACATCAGAGCGGTAGGGGCAGAAGATGAGAGCAAAGGGAATGTTTAGCCCACTGCCTTTATTGGGGTTTCCATGGGAAAGCTAGGCAAGACAGGGTGAGCAATCCGAATTAGTGAATAATTTCACCAGGCTTTAGACCATGGGGGGTGGGGCAGGGCTCCTGCTACCCAGGTGTGACTTCCTCAGTCACAATAGCCACATTTCAAGGGTTCAATAGCCACATGTCTATGGCAGAAGAAGGGCATAACTGACCAGTGTCTTACTGGTCAACATTCAGGTTATTTCCAATATTTTGATATTATAAACAAAACTGAGATGAATACGGTAGTATTATTTTGTACTTGATTAACAGATGTATCTAAAAGACAAGTACTTAAAGGGGTTAAGGTATTTATAGTTTTGAAATTAGGTGCTCCTTATTTTTAAATTGGATTTCATTGTAATTACTTAGATTTAAATACAAAGAGCCATAGTGGCAATAGCCACAGTATTAGTGCAGTTTTTGAGAATAAAATGCTGTTTTAGAAAGATGATTCAAAAAAGGGGAAACCAAAACCCAGCATTGCTAGACTGTATCCAGCTCTCACAGGGAGGCAATTTATACACTAAGGATTACAGAACTCGATGTGTTAGAAACACTGCCAGATATGTGAAAACACTTAACTTTGAGAAATAGAATTGTTTTTCTTCTTAATTTATTTTTCCTGAGGTGCTGGGGATGCAACCTGGGGCCTCACGCATGCTAGGAAAGTGCCCTACACTGAGCTACATCTCAGCCAAGAGATCATTTCTTTAATTTTGAATGACTTCTTCCTCCCCAAAACTTAGGCAAAGGGATTAGATCCAAAGAGAGTACTGGAGAAACCTAATGGAGGTTTTGGTTTGGCTATGTGGACCATGGACTTCCAAGCAAGCAGAGATGCATATTCCCCGAGTATCAGGGCGTATCTCTTGCATGTCTGTCTCGATTTAGGATCCCCAGAATGAACACATGATTCCCAAAGCCGTTAGCATGATGATCAGATGATCTGCCCGCTGTGAACTTAACGGTCATTTTCTCAGCAAACTGAGATTAGGGCTTATAGAGGGAAAAAAATGACACTCTAGCCCTCTAATTAAACATGAAGTGACATCTCTGGAACAAAGGCCATGCTTCTTAGTCCCCAGCCCCTGAAGCAAGGTCAGTTCAAGTGAAGGCCAGCACCTTATCTTTTCAATCATATCCAGTTCATTTCTTTTGCCAGTGAAAATTGAAAGCTTAATGGAATTACCTTCTCCCTTTTTTTAAGCACTCAAGGGTGCTACAAAACATATTTCCTGATAAATTATATCACAAAACACATTCAATAAACTCCCTAAAGGCAGTGAAGACTGATACCTTGCTGCCAGCTCACTCTTTAACATAAACTAATTCAACCATCTGTGGTCTGAATTTGTCTTTTTTTTTTTTTTTTTCCTCTTTCTTTCCTACCAACATTTAGTAAGACTTCCTATTAAGAACTGATTCAGGCTAGGGATGTAGCTCAGAGGCCCTAGGTTCCATCCCCAGCCCAAAAAAGAAAAAAAAAATCTTTTTGGTTCTGATTTAGAATTTGGGGTTAGAGATGGGGATTCTGTGAGTAAAAATCCCTTTTCTGTTTTAGATAACAGATCACCGTACCACCAAATCTTGTGGGGCTTTGTGCAAAACAACTGCTGGCTTCAGACTATTCTATCACATGAGACCACCTGGGTCACAGAAACCCTCTCTGTATAGTAACTGACACAGAAATTGAGAGCGCTTAAAAGTGGTTCCTGTATTATGTTGGTCCCCAGGGTGCTCAAATAGCCACATCCACAAGAAACAGCAATCAGCAAGGACACAGGTAAGGAGCGAGGACTCCTTTCTAACTGCCTGTCTGGAAGGGAAGAACTGACTCCTGTGGCGCTGAGGATGTTTGGCAGCTGGCTGCCTCTCCCTCTTGCTCAGGCCACATGGCAGTAGGGTCGTCTCCATTTATAGCCAGCACTGCTTGTTCTACTGGGGTAGCAATTGTGGGATTCCTATGATGTGGTGATGGTTGCAAAACTCTAAGTTGGACTTGAATTTCTACCCTTTAAACTGAAAAGTTTCTTTCCTGTGATTTATTTGCCCAAGACAGATTGCGGGATTGGCATATTACCAGTCAGCCCCCATTAAAGCCCAAGCTAGTGAAGTTTTCAAGAACCAGGGGGGTTGCAAAAGAAATGCCTCCCCGGAGCAGAGCTGTAATAATCTCTCCCACCATCTGAGTTCACCCAGTGACTTAGGACTGAGGAAAGCAGACTGAGAACTTTTAAAATCAGATTTTTTGCCTTTGATCTTGAACTATTCCTGATGCCAGAGAAGTCATTTAAAAAAAAAAAAAAAAAAAAAAACTGGATTATTTCTTTCATTTCTCTGTTATCTCACTGTCTCTCCTGATGCTTCTTCCTCTGCCTGTCTTGCCCTTCTCTGTCTTTCCTTGGTGGAGGCATTGGGTCGTGGTGCTAGATTTCTGGTGGAATATTCCATAAACAAGGGTCCTCATTTAGAAATAGTGTATTCCCGGCTACCCCCTTTAAATTCCCATGTGCAAAATCATTGTTTTTTTCAATTTCTTTGTTTTTGCCTTTTCTGTCTCTTTAGTTTTAGTTGTATCAAGTCATTATCATGTTATTGAAATATAATAAAAGACATCACAGCTGAATCTGGGGCAAAGAAGAATTAAGTGATTCCATGAACATGATTCTTAAAGATTTTAAAGATATTTGTATTTGTCTGAAGTTAATTCACATATACCCTGCTGTATTTAAAAACCAATTACATATTAGTTGAGTGGGCTCTTTCGAGTAACTGTGTTTAGCTAATACAGTGATAGATACTGTGAAAGATACAGAAGAAATACTTTATTATTCTGCACATATGTGGAGATGGCTTATAAGAACATATATAATAAATATGGGGAAAATAAAAATAAGTACAAAGTGGGAACAGGAAAAAGAAATAGGCTCTCAAAAAGAGGGGATCATTAAAAGAAGAAAGCCATTGTTCCTGCACTCAGGATTATGGTCTGCTGAGGCGACAATTCAAACTCAAAGTTATAAGAAATATTAGGAGCTGGGGAAGAAAAAAAGAAAGGAAATACTAGAGGCTGGAAAAGTCCAGTGTGCTTCACATGTTTCAATCCCCCGCACCAAAAAAGGGAAGGAAGGATGAAGGAACCGCAACCACATGGAAGACTAAGTAATGGAGAGTGGCTGGGGAGACCAGGGCCAAGGAGATGTTGAGGAGCTGGAGTTGTACCCTGGGGCAAGGAGGCAGGTAGAAGAGGAGGTGAAGAGGGAGCCATGGCCCAAGAGGCATTTTTGAAAAAATAGCCAGTAGAAATTGATGGTCGAATAAATATAGGAAATGGAGGCAATACAAAAAAATAACACTTCAGATTCATATCAAAATGACTGTGGGATGATGGAGCCTTTGAAAGGGGTGTGGAAATTGTATGGGAAGCATGTTTCCAGAGTGTTATTTCAGAAACTCTGAGTTTGAAATAATGGGGGTGTTTTAAACTGGACGTATTATGGGCAACTGAAAATATGAAACTTAAGTTCAAATGGGGTGACAGAAAAATATCAGTCCGTTGGGTGACTTTGAACTCTTTGCCTTAGAGGACGAGGAGTGTGTGTAGGTAGACTAGCGAAGGACCAATGGCTGCAACTGGGAAACACTGACAGGGTACCGTCTGCCTTCCTTCTGGAAAAAAGGGCAGTAAAGGGGGTCAGGATAAAGTCACATGTCACAAAGAGGGTGACAGTCACTGTTGCAGTAGAGAGAGGAACTGAGGAAGAATTTTTTATATTTTCCAATCTCTTCTCCCAGCACTGACAATCTAGCTGAATCTCTGAATGGGATGTTACATTTAACTTTCTGAGAGATTCTGCTCAGAATGCGTTGGAAACAAACCAAGAAGTTCTTGGCAGCCATCCTGACCCTTTTTTCTCTTCTGTTTTAAAAAAAAGGAATGTTATTCCTCTTCAGGAAAGAATGCAAAGATCTTATAGACCCAATCAGAATTGAAATGCAATTTCTATGTTCTTGTTATAATTGTGCAATGACGTGTAAATCCTGCTGGCAGATCATATGGGGACTGACATATTAAAAGGATGTCTTTAAAATCATATAAAAATCTCATTGAACACAGCACGCTGTTTGATGTATAAAGATGACAATGTTTTCCTTACATTGATTTTTCTTGTGCAAAATCTGAACAGATCATTTCTGAGAACAGTCACATATCACCCTGGCCTACTGTGCTGTTCACATAATTGTGTGCCGAGAACTTACATCCTGGTATGAGTAGCAATTGTGGCAAGTGCTTGCTGCTGCGAACACTTACAGGCATCCCCATTTGCTATTTGGATTCACATCTTGGCTAGTTCCTTCCCTTTATGCGATTTTTTCCATCTCTAATAATTTTCTCTGCTTCTTATATTACATCTCTCATTCTGGGCATATGGCCACAGGGAGGGAAGAAACACACATTGTTGTTGATTCTGCAGTGCTGGTGATGTCTATTAACTCTGCTGGTGATTTCTCAAGATCAAGAACATGGGGTGACTTTTTAAAAATGTTTCTTTCCTGACAGGATAAAATGGAAAAGTACCAGAATCGTTTGTGTTTCTTCCTTGCAGTCGCGAGGCGTCTTGTGAGTTGGATAATGCTTTGCTGATCCTCAGAGATAGCGAGTCCAGACCAGGCATTTGTGGGGGTGTCTCAGATTGAAAGCATGTTTCCTTGTGCACATGTTGGGGGTCTTCATGAACTGTCCTCCGAGGACTGGGAGTTCTAGGACAGCGTGTCATCTTGTGTGATTCCTGGTCACCCCAGATAGCCACTTTCTACCTTATTTCTTCTGTCTTTGGTCGATCAGCTATTGTATAATCCTGAAAGGGAAAGGGACAGCCAGATGTCCCAGGGCACCAACCTGTGGAGGGTGGGCTCTAATGTGCAATTGGCTGCCAGGCCAAGCACCCGGGTGCAGCTCCACTCCTCTCTGTGCAGGAGATCTGTGAGGAGAGCTACAGACTGCTGCCCACCTGGAAATTTTTGCTCTTTTTCTTTTATAATTATTCCTTAAGAAAATGATTGGGAGATTTGGGGTTGTGGCTCAATGGCAGAGCTCTTGCCTATTTTTGTGAGGTACTGGGACCAATCCTCGGCACCACATTAAAAATAAATAAATAAAATAAAGGTATTGGGCCCATCTACAACTACAATTTTTTTTTTTTTAAAAAAAGAATATTGTCTAGATTAGGTAAACGTTAAAAAAAAAAAAAAAAAAAAAGAATGTGATTCCCCCCCAGGCCCCATTTCTCCTGTTCCTCGCACTATCTTTGAAATGGGCCAGTTACCCTGGTCTCTCAGATTGGTCTCCTTTGCTCTAGTCAGTCTTTTCATATGTGTGGTGAATTTTCCTTTCTAGTGATTTTTTCTTACAGAAGGAAGCCTGTGTATCTGGTAAAGGGAAGTAAAATGCGTCCTTTTAGAATGGTGTGGATTCTACTTCAGACCTTTGGGAGAAAGGAAATGTTGAAATTGGTTTTAGCTTTTTCTTGATTTCTACAGATAAGGACCAGGGTATACAGAGAGTTGTTCATGCCCAAGGCAGCCATATGCTTTGGGTCTACAGTTTTCTTGGAGCAATAGCACGACCCATTCCATCCCCAGATAGCAAAGAGCTGCCTTCCTCCAATGGCAGGGAATTCAGATGTCAGTCTTCCTGAAATGCATCAAGCCCCACCTTGTCATCTGTCCCTGAGTTTCCCAGTAAGTGGTGTGGGTGGGTAGGTAGGACTAAATCGTCTTGGTGTCCTGAGTAGAGAGGACATGATGGATAGGTCCTGCTGTTGGCAAGTCAGGCTAAATGCAGCTAATGGTCAAGGTACTCAGGAGTGAGGCAGTGTCCGCTACAGACACAGCTTGTGCCCCCATGTCTTCCAGTCTAACTGGCCTTCAGTGTGTGAGTGTGTTTACAGGGGCAGCGTTTTGCTAACAAACTTGAGATCCACCTCTCTCAACCCCTCTTCTTGTTGGGATTGCAGGTATAATCCAACCCAGGAACCTTTAGATTAAAGACCTACATGTTACCTTTCTCTCAGGAAGATGTGAGCCAAACTGGCCCAGAGACTTTTTGCCAAACCCCTTCAATTCCTTGTTGCTCAGTAAGTGGGGTCATGAGCAGCCAAGGACCTGGGAGTGTGGTCACGTTTGCTTAGTGAAAGGGGATGATGTAGGGGAGGAATCTGTCCCTGAATTTCCTGTATCTGCCTCTGCTTTACTACCCAGGGTAATCAAGCCCTTTTGAAGCAGTTCTGGAAACAGTGACTCCCTTGCAACAGTCTGACTGTGGGGACCTCACTCTTACTAGGCCCAAACTCAGTGTTACTTCTGCCTTCTCAAAGAAGAATGTTCTTCAAGCCATAAAGTACAAATCAAAGTACGTTTGAGATTGATCATATTTTCCTAGTAGAGAAAATTGGATTCTAGGCTGTTGAGAGAATTTGAAGATATGATTGATAATCTTTGTGTGCAGAGATCATTAGGATAATCCCTGAGGAATTAAGAAACATAACAGAGCTAGAAGAAATGGAGAAGATGTATTTCTGATTTTCAAGAAGAGAAAGAAGGCAGATTCTGTAAATAATAGACTAGTGAACTTGATGTTGAGTCTTGGCATGTTTCCTAAAGGGAATACTAGAAGATGCTTTCTGAGCTCATAGTAAGGGAAGTAGTGATTGGGAAGAGCCAGTAGTGCTTGGCACAGTGGTACACATCTGTAATCCCAGCTACTCTGGAGGCCTAAGCAGGAAGAGCACAAGTTCAAGATCATTTGGGCAACTTAGCAAGACTCCGCCTTAAAAAAAAAAAAAAAAAAATACCCACAGGATCACTAACAACAAATTGTGTCTGACTGATTTCATCTTTTCTGACAGGATTATTCACTGACAAACTTGCAAATGAGGATGGTATGGTGTGTCTACATTTCAGAAATCTGACATGATCGCTACAGTACCAGGGGATAAGATGGAAAAGAAAGATGTCACTTGTTTTAAGATCAAAACAATAGGAATAAATTGTAGTTAGTTTGAAAAGAAGGGAATTTTTGCTAAGGATACAGGGCCGCCTACAGATTCTCCAGAGGGCTGGTCAGCAAGCTTGGCTATCACAAATCAGAACCACATCCAAAAATCACTGAACTGGTCTTCAGAGGACCTGACGGTCAGTCAGTATTGTCATGAGCGCCAGGGTTGCACAGCTGACATCATTACCCTGTCCCCCATGACTGACTCCACCCTCTGCTGGAATGGACTCCTTTTTAAAGTCCCAGCTGTGGCTTCTGATTCAGAGCCCAGCATGATGTCTCTGCTTGGTAAGCCTGGATGACACCCTATACCCTAGCTACCAAGGGCTCTGGGAGAGCCGGTAACTGAGATTTTTTTACCTTCCAGAGTGGGAAGAGGTCTTGCCTTCTACAAGACTCATAAGGTTGATAATTCTCCCAAATAAAAAGGGGTTTCAGATCCTGGGCTGCCATGATGACTAGCTCATGTCCTCCTCCCAGGGTTCGAGGGAAGGTATTGGGTATTCTTCTTTCTTTCTTTGTTTTATTGGTGACTCGGATGAAGACCAAAAATAAGCTTATTTTATTTGCAGGTGACACAGAACTTGCGTGGAATGATGCATTCAAGGGCAAAATCAGAATCCCAAAAGATCTCTAAAAATCTGAACCAATCAGGTCACATTGCAAGATAAAATCTATCAGTAGGGGCTGGGGATGTAACTTAGTGTAGAGGACTTCCTAGCATACATGAGACCCTGGGTTTGATCCCCAGCACTGCAAAAAAATATCCATCAATGGTAAATGGCAGGCTCTGTTTTGAGATTATAAAAATCCCACTACTCAAATATATAGTTGCTGCTAAGAAACAAGCCATAATTTAATGTGGTTACCAAGAAAGCTAATTAAATCCTAAGTGACTTAATAAATATGTAGTATTTAGAACAAATAGTGCCTTGCTCTGCACTGGAGAGACCACAGTGGAGCCCTGTGCTATGTTGTAAGCACCAGTCTACAAGGGACCTGACAAGGTGGAGGATATTCAGAGGGAGGCAGTAGGATGGCAATCTCAAACCCATGGTTCAGGAAGAGGAGCAGGGCCTGGAGGAGCTTGGCCTGTGAACACAAGTCTTGAAGGGGGAAATAGCATAGTGGCTTGGGGTGGGGTGGCATGCACTTTTAGCCCTAGCTACTTGGGAGGCTGACACACTGGATCACTTGAGCCCAGGAGTTCAAGCCCAGCCTGGGCAACACCCACCCCCTCTTCTCAAAACAAAAAAACAAACAAACAAAAAAGATAGTGGGACAGCTGAGTGATTGAGTATAAGCTTAGCATGTCCAAGGCCCTGGGTTCAATCCCCAGCACCAAAAAAAAAAAAAAAAAGTGAAAAGTGGGGAATGGTTTAATAATATTCCAAAGAGTTTTCCCATGGAAACTGGGCCAGTGGAAGCAAATTACAGAATCTTCAATTTAAGGAAGACTCATCTGAGTCATCCAAAAATGGGTGAGCTTGTGTGGAGACAGGGAGTTACCTGTTCCTGAACATGTTCAGAGAAGAGATTGGAGGGCCAGCATTTAGGGGTACTTTGAGGGGGCCTCAAGCTGTGTTCAGATGAAATGAACTTTCAACTTTAAGATTGCATTTTTTATGAAAATAAAAGGCATAACAAAGGCATAAAACTAGCTCTCATGTGTATGGGAACACTGAGTAAGGCTTCTGCCTCAGCCTTCCAAGCTGCTGGGATTACAGGCATGTGCCACTGAGCTTGGGAGGCTGAGACAGGAGGATCACAGGTTCCATGCCCGCCTCAGCAAGTTAGCAAGACCCTGGTCAACTTGGTGAGACCCTGTCTCAAAATATTTTTTAAAAAGAACTGGAAAAGTAGCTTAGTTTTTGAGGGCCCCTGGGTTCAATCCCTGGTACCAAAAAATAAATATGTGCATACATACATAAATAAATAAAGGATACAGATATTTCGTGGGTGCCCTGAGGTTGGCAGAGATTGCTTAGGAAGCTCCAAAGCCAGAGGCTGAGGGTGAGTTCTCATCAACAACCAGCAGCAAGACTCTTCCTGGGTCTGTTTGGTTTGGACTCTATGAGCCTGGGTCACAAAAACAGAAAAATAAATTGCTTAGGAATTCAATTCCTCTCTTCAGAAAGGATTGAGAGCAGAGCCTCAGCTGCCCTTCCAGTGAGCCCTGTGTATTCTGGCCTCCCACACAAACTATTCCCCAGGGGCAACCAAACCAGACAACCAGTAATCTCTCATTTATTCTTCACTGAATACTTGGGCTACACCCAATTCATCACAGAAGGTAAAGAACGTCCTCATTTTACCTACAGGGTTTGTAATGCTTTTATTTTGATTTTTCCTGAGTCATTATAGTCCTGTGAACCACCACCGCTTCTTTGTAGAAAGGAATGAATGAAATTATTCCAGAGAAAGTAACAGGGACGTTTAGCTCCTGGGCATTTAGAGAACCACCGTCTGAGCCTATCACCCACATACCTGGAGATAAATAATTCAGAGGCCTAACAAAGAGAGGCATAGTAGTCGTTCTGGTTGAACACCTGGTGGGCTGTGCCCAGCCTGACGGAGGTGGTGTCTGTGAGACGTTCCTAATCATTGTGGATGACAATTAAAGAACGTAGTTATAGCAAATGCTACGTTATAACTTTCTGCTTTCAAACTGTCAGTCAGATTAAGGAGGTGGAGAAATGAGGGGAAACGTTAGTATCATACTACTTTATCATATTGTCTTAGATGAAGACATCGTGATAGCAATTATGATTATCAATATGACATGAAGATTCATATCTTCATGACCCACATGAGACCATCGAATCTCTCAAATACTTCCCCAAATTAGATCTCTCTAAGTTCAAAGTACAAAGTACAGTTGTCCCTCACTATACATCAGGGATTGGTTCCAGGACCCCAGTGGATACCAAAATCTGCAGATTCTCAAGACCCTTGTATTAAATGGCACAGAATTTGCATATAACGTGTCCATTTTGCTAAATACTTTATGTCATCTTTAGATGGTTTTTAATACTAAATGCAATGTAAATGCTATGTAAATAGTTGTACTGTATTATTTAGGAATATGCTAAGAAAAAGTCTTACCAATACAATCATTTTTTAATATTTTCAATGAACAGTTGACTGAGTCCATAGACAGAATCCCCAGATGCCGAAGACTGAATGAAGTGCTTATTCCTGGATGTCTGGTCCGTGGTCCAGGTTCTGCTAATCAGCCCTCCTACAAATATAGGCAACTTCCCAGGGTACAAGGCCACCTTTGTGATTGGGATATTTTGCGGGGATAGAGGAAGGTCAGGGATTTCAAATCCATATAGTAGGTTTTCTGTTGATTTTTTGTTTGTTTGTTCTTGTTTTTGGTGGAACTGGGGATTGAACCCAGGGCTGCTTTACTACTGAGCTACATCCCCAGTCCTTTTTATTTTTTATTTTGAGTCAGGGTCTCTTAGCTCTCTCTCCTCTGTCTCTCTACTTATGCTCTCTAATCACCTCTGTCCCAAGTCAGGAAAACAAATTTCATTGCTTTCCCTTGTGAGGGGGAATGGACCTTGTACCATGACCTGTGTCCCTTGGAAGTTAACGCTTGTAAATGCGATGCAATGGTCTGGTCCCCTAAAGTTTCACTAGCATCTTAAAATAAAGCCCTTTTGGAATTCAAAATAAAACCACCTCCCTCTCTCCCATGACCAGCTCTTTCAAGTCAATTTCAGATGCTGTGAATTACACATCCCATGAGCACCTCCACTGAGGGCTTTATTCTAGCTGTTTCCACTGTCTCCTAAGCAATGAATGCTTCGGAGCCAATGGAAACAGAACCAATAATGTTGGGAAGGGAAAGGACCTGGGTTAAAAATATTATTATTTAAATATCATTTTAATTTTTGACAACTCCTATACCTCTACTTGAACAAATGAAGATCAACATATGTGAATACAAGTTAAGATGATGTCCATCTCATTTGTCCCAGTCCTGATGTGGCTTAAGTAAGAAAAAGCAGATGTATGCAGTTAGAGGTCAAAGTAACTCACCAAGGCTGCTAATATTTCTGTTTTCACACCATCTACAAGGGGAATCACATGTGGGTCACACTGTCCTGTGGAGCCTCATGCCATCTGTGTTCCTCTTCACCTATAAACCTTTTAAATGAGCCCTGTGGTCATTATTTGTTCTGTCGCTTGTCACAGAGACTACGTTTTGGAGGAAAACTAGCTGTCTGTTCTCTGTGTCTGCTTTGGGCTGATTTCATGTGGTCTCTGTTGTCATTTTATTAGATATCTTTGGTGGGAGGATGGCTCGGTGCAAGGCCAGCCCCAGTGACGTGGGGTAGCTGCTGTACCCCTTGGGCCGTCAGTGGAGGAGATGCTGCTGCTAGCTCAGGTGTCACTAGAGAGAGGTCCCCTCACTCCTAGTGACCATCTTCTCTTGCTCCCAAAGCCCTGGCACTCTGCAGCTTTCCGGTCTTGTAAGTGTTGGTGAACATCTTGTCACTGTTGATGAGCTGTCAGTGGTTGGTCCTGATGACAGGCAAAGGAAGTGACCTGGAGGAGGCTGGTCTGCGGGACGCATAGAAATGTGTGGACTTGATGCAGCTGAGGCAGGGCTGTGGGTGAAGCAGGGTGACGCAAAGGAAATGGTTTTTAATGAGGGAGAGGGCAGCATCGAACTCAGCAAACACTTAATGTGTGCCACTTTCAACAATTTACCTGGTACATTTTTACCTGCTGTGCAAGCAGAGGCAGATCCAGATTTGGGGGACCTGAAGTCTACACAGTCACGGGAGGAGACTTTTTAAGTAAAAGAATACAAAATCATATATGTAGAATTAGCTATGATATAATACATAAAGAAATCACAACAAAGTGCATGCGATAAAATCGAATATAAAATCATGAAATTCAATAAAATAGCATTCGATTAATTAACTGCCTGCTTTGTATTTATAACACTTTCACCTCCTAACATATTCTTTGGATGTATGTTTTCTGGTCACCTTTTAAAGAAAATGATTTAATAGTTTCAATTTTTTTTCTCTAAAGAGAATAGGTCCATTTAGTCTCTTCTCTGGCAGGGCTGATTGAAATTTGTTTACGTATACTTTTGGAAGTTTTGTTTGGTTATGTCATTTAAAGTTCTAGGGTTGATTTTAACTGTGGAATAACCTCTAACAACTTCCATTTATATGTAAACTGTAAAATTTGAATGAATATCCCCCAAGACAGGCCTCTGGCTCCATGTGTTTCAAACTGTGTTAGATTCGGACCCACATACTTGTGGTGGAGATGCTATGCTACACATTTATATTGTGAGGCAGATCCTGGGTTTGTACCTTCTTGCCATGATACAGAGGTGAGTCAGCACAGTGGGGGGTAGTGTTCCTGGAAGCCACTCCCATATCAGGATGACTAGCAATAACTTTATACCCAGATGGGACTGCAAATCATATGAATATGTCCCATCGAATCCAGCCAAATATGTCCCTAACTCGACTTCCACGTAGCTGGATCCTTAAAGTGCTCTGGACCATTTCTCTGCCACCTAACCTAAAACAAGCAGTGTTGGAGTGAACAAAGATGTTCTTAACCACCTGAAGTTAAGATATCTTTTGTAAATGTGTGGTGTGTGTGTGTGTGTGTGTGTGTGTATGCGTGTGTAAAGAGAGAGAGTTCCTATGTGTTGTATATGATATATTGTTATAATATCATTGTAATATATATCACACAGCTATATATATCATGGTTATAACACACATGTTTGTATGTATTTATCTTTGTCTATATCTATCTATATATATATATTGCTAGGGAACCTCCTAGGACCTTTGGAACAAAGGATTCCAAAACTTCAACTTTATTAGTTGCACAGTATGAATGCTCCTTGACCAAATGGAGGTGAGTCCTAATAAAGCTATCATAAGTTGGAAATATCATAAATCCCAAATGCACTTACTGTGCTCCATCTACCTACTAAACATCACAACCTGGCAACACAGGACACTGGAATGTTGGTTGCTCCCCTTATGATCTGACTGGCAGCTGCCACTCACTGCCACTGCCCAGCATTTCAAGAGGATTGTAGCACATTGTACTTGGGAAATGTCAATATTCAAAGTTAAAAGTGTGGTTTCCACTGAATGCATGTCGCTTTCACACCATCTTGTAGTTGGAAAACCAAAGTCTAGGGCAAGTCAGGAACCATCAGTCTAGCCATTGCTGACGAGGTGAGAGGACACAGACAAATGCAGAAATCAGATTCTTGCTGAAACAAAAGACCATAGTGCCACAGTGCTTGGTTTAGCCACTTACTTACTGTGTCACTTTGAAGGAGAGGTGAGGGTAGAGATAAAGCTTTGAGTGGCAACTCAGAGAGAGGCAGGGAACATCTTCTGCAGGCTATGAGCATTTGCCTTCCCAGAACCCACAACACACACATCACCCTCTCGGCACCACCTCCCCGTGCTGAGTGCCATCGGGATGTAAGCAATGTCTCTTCCACCTTAGCTTTTTGGACTCTGAAGTGTTGTGATCATCTTATCATTGTTTTTCTTCTGTTATGTTACTACTTTGGCTGGTCACACTTGGTGTTCAGTGATGCATCTGTGAATACAGGGTGCACTTTGATACATACAGTATGTGGAGGCATGCCCAGATTTGTGTGCTGAAGGTTGGTAGGGGAGCACATTGACTCAGAGTCCACAAAGGCAGCATTTAGCTGAGGAGTTACAGTTGTTACCCATTAGGGTGTATTTTACTCCGCCTGGAAAAGTTAATGTGTTTCACGGTGGCTACCAGGGATGAGTCTGGGCCCTGGGAGATCTTGGTTCAACAATGGTTGTCTTATGTAATGGAGTTGTTGGCTTTATGACCACCTTAGGAACTACTCAGGACCATGAGAAATACACAGATCTGTTTGTGGAGCTGCCCTTTCTCCCTTCAATTCAGAAGGGAAAAGATAAAGCCACACAGCCCTGGGACCTCTTGCTTAAGAAACATCTTGGTTTAGTTGTCAAGGCCGTTGTGATAGCTGAAAAGTCAGTATGAGGCAGTGAACTTGAGTGGCTACTAAACAATGCCTGTCCTATGCATGTCTAGGTGGTGGCATCAAGACTGTTTTTTTTTTTTTTTTTTTTTTTTTTTGCACCGTACTGGGGATTGAACCCAGGGCCTAGCAAGCACTCTACCGACTGAGCTATATCCCCAGCCCTCAGTACTGGTTTTTAAATACTCTTCCTGGGGCTGGGGAAATAGCTTAGTCGGTAGAGTGCTTGCCTTGTAAGCATAAGGCCCTGGGTTTGATCCCCAGCACCCAAAAACAACAACAACAAAATACTCTTCCTATTCAATACCATCTGAATTTTAGAGGCTATGCTTAAATAAAATAATTACCTTTTTCCCTCCTTCCTCCCTACTCTCTCTTTCCTCTGAATCACTGCCAAAGTAAGTACAGTCATATAATTTTAGAGCTGGGAGCCCAGGGAGAGAGGTTAGGAGCCCGATGAACCAAGCATGGGAGAAACTTGAAAACATTTAAACAACTCTCAGTTTTGAATCCCACACATTTACTTAACATTAGCTGGTGTTGGCAGAAGTTTGTATGGAAAAGACTGCAACCTTCTCTGCCCCACAGAAACAAGATAAAACTTGGGGAAAGGAGTGTTGGTTTAATTTAAAAGGTTCTGCTTTTTATTTGATATCAAGCGAAGCATGCAGTTTACAAGTCCTGTGGCACTTAAAGACTGAACCGGCAGTCTGTAATATGCTGGACAGGGTCTGTAAAAGCAGCTATAGAGATGGAGGCCCTGGAAATATGAGTCATCTGCAAATAGTAACCCTTGGGAATTTCACCTGTGGTTGCTTCTTTTCCTTATATTATTTTGTTCTATAATTTGTTTTGATCTGCCACCCTCTTTTTTGTTCCTCAAATGCTATTTACCAAAATATAAATTATTGGGACAAGAAGCAAACTGGAGGGCCAAACTCAAGTAGGCTATTCCCCAATCTGTCAGCTTTTGTTTTTAACTTTAGCATTGGTATATATGGCATTGGAAATCTTATTCAGTGCTAGGGAATGAATGAATGTACATGAGGCTATTATATGGTTTTGGACCAGAAATCCCAAGATTTCAGATGTTTTGTTTAGCAAATAGAACGTGTTGCTTGGATCCTCCTCTGTGCTCTGCAAGCTGGTTGCTGTGGTGGGTACATTCATTCTCCCCCAAAATGGGAAGGCTGGAAGTTTTCAGAAGAAATTTGTTTCCTTTTCCTAAATGTATAGCCAGGCCTGAGTCAAGCTCTGCTCCTATGCCCTGTACCCCAAAATAAGAAGCAACGACATTGCAGAGAAGATGATTTCTGTTCCGTCAGCGATATAAATTTGTGTTGTTTATTTTGTGCTGGCCACAGGCACCAATGAAGATGATCAGATTCTAGGCCATTTTGCCTGCCATGCTGGACACAAATTTGTCCACAGGGAAGAAGATTAGCAAGTGTTTGGATAAACCGTCCATGAAGGTAAATAGATGAAAAGAATAGCAAGTATGAGCTACCAGAAGAACGAAGATGTGATGGTAATTTCCCAGGCTTTCTCAACTGGAATGAGAACTCAATGACATTGACCTTCAAAGTCCAAGACTCCAGGAGGCATTGTGATTCCAGTGGTCCTAGGAAGCTAAAAATGAGAGATGCAGTCAGAATGGCTTTTAAAATTTCTAATTACTCATCTCCAAGAGTGAAATTCAGGACCCAAATGCTTTGATGGAAATGAAGCAGACTTTAGGAGGTCTGGTTTCGGGGGTGCTCCAAGAGCTGAATGTTAAATTTTTATTTGTTCCAGAAAGTCCTGGCAACTTGGTACAGCAAATTCGATCAGCGCCATACGTCCGACCTGTCTCAGTAATGGTGCCATGCGTGTGACTAGGCTGCAAAGCAGCTTGTGTTCGTGGGGGAAATGACAGGCACAGGAAGGAAAAGCTAGGAACACTGAAACTGTTCCCAATTGTGCAGTAGGAAAAAGGATGGCTACTGTCTTGCTGAGAGGCAAGTTGGCTGGAAGAGGGGATTTGGAAGAGGGCTGGCAGGAAGTATGTGGACTTGTGAGAGCTGACAGAAGAGGCATCTATCTGGAGGAGTCCTGGATCAGAAAAGAGACACAGAGCCCCAGGAGAAACAGATTTCATTTCTCCCAATGGGGGCTGTGCAGGAAGCCAAAAGGAGGCTTTCTCGGGAACTATGGGAAGGACTTCTGTTCCCAAGGGATGAGCCGTGGATTAGAAGCTGTTTTCAAAGCCTGCAAGGTCAGAGGCAAGATTGCTTCTCTTTATTGAATTCTGACTTGAAAGATGTCCACTCTTCCTGCTCTATCAAAATTGTTTCTCCTTGTAGAAATCTAAGGCCTGTGAGTGGAACCATAGGACACACATTTTTCAAGTTCAATTTCTGATGTTTTTAGTCTGAAGAGCTAATTTACTGGAATATTGCTATCACCACACTGGGCCTACCCCGTGGTTGGTATTGGCTGATCAGACAGTGGTGTTTCCAAGGTAGGCCTGTGTGAAAGGAGAAACTGAGGTCAGAAAGAGAAGGTGTTTGTCAGCTTTGGGAAGTGCAGAAGTCTTAGAGGGACTGTTGGGCACCTGCAGAAAGGTTGTCCAGAGGAATGGAGTTCAGTGCTAGAAACCTCTGGAGGGCTTGGGAGAAATGCCCCTGGGAGCCTCCCACCTCACCCCCTCAGGCCTCCCAGTCTCACACGCAGCCCTCAGAGGAGAATCATGGTCCCTGAGACTCACCGCATGCTTTGATGTGCTCACTCAGAAAAGCACCATGGTATTAAGTGACAGTGACCCTGTCCTTAGAGCTAAGCCTGAGCTCAGGGGCAAAGTGTGGGGTGGACATGGAGGGGACTCCTCTGTCACTATGCTTGAGTTACGAGTGATTCTGAACACGGGACTATGCTGACTCCTAACCACCAGTAGTGGGTATGTGACTTCCCAAGCTGGTGGCTAACCTCAAGAGGACTATTATAGACATTATGTGACCCACAGCCTGAGAAAAGAATTACCACCTCCCTCTCTATCCCATGACCTCTCACAGACCGGTCACCCACATGGTCTTTTGTTCTTGGAGAGGAGAGGAACTTGGGAAAGTAGGGTCGCTCCATTGCTTCCATAGGTCATCTTCCCAGACTAGCCTGAGCCTCAGAATCTCAGTCTTCTGCTGTTTTACATCTCCTTTTAAATTTTTTAAAAATATGAATTCCTGCATTTCAAGAGTATAGATAATAAGATAACAATCTACCACCCAGATATAAAAAATATTAACATCTTACCCCCCATTGTATCAGATACTTTAAAAGTTGTAGATAGAATTAAAGCCTTGCATATCTATTTTTAATAGAAGGAAAACATAAATAATTTAATTCTAGTAGGTTGCTGGCTATATAAAGTAGCTTCCTTTGAGTCTTCAGACAATGGAAACTCTGGGTTTGTGTATAGAACTAATGTCCCAGAGATCTGACTAACCAAAAAGTTTGCCAAGAAAGTGTTCATTTCAGTATTTGAACAAATCTTCTCATGTTTACATTGTGTGTCTCTATCCACCAGGTGATCAAATGTCCACAAGATTAATACCTAAGTCTAATCAAATGTGAAGAGCCCTGGCACACCAAAGGTTACAGGTATACAAGAGTACACCCTAATCTACTCAGAGTTTGCCCCATTCAATAAGAAAAGATTAGCAAATATCAGAAAGTTAAACAACTTTTAACAAGAGCTAAACATTCTTTAAATATATAGATATTTGTGGTGTTGGGGATTCAGGGTCTCTACCACTGGGAATATAGATTCCCAGCCCCATGTTCAGACATTTTTAAGATTCACAATAGCTAAACCCTTGGAAAACTAAGTATTACTTCACCTGTTACAGGGGCTAAACTATTTAAGGGTTTACACAGACATCTTTTCTGAAAATTAGTCCTGAATTTCCAATTCACTTCATTTCTACTGGAATGTTGTGTGAATATTTCAAGCTTGAAATGCCTGGAGCCAAACTCATTTTCTCTCCATCCAATTATTTCCTCTTTCCAATTTCCTCCCTGCCCCCCTTCCATTAAACACACCATTATTCTGCCAGCCACCCTGATTCAAAGCCTTGGGGCCAGCCTCAATTCCCTCTTCTCCTTTGTCTTCAAGAACCTGTTGTTCACTAAATCCTGTCGAGTCTTTCCTAAAATATTTCTCATACCTGTTTACTCCACTCCAGTCCCACTGACACCATTCAAGTTGGGATATTTTTTACCTCTATGGTTTGGCTATTGCATCAGATTCTGCCTTCCTGCTTTGCTTTTCAATCCATTTTCAGTATCCAATTAAACTTCTGAAAGAAGGGTTCTGTGTGCTTCTGTGCAAACTAAATGCAGTGATTCCCAAATAGCTTTCCAAAGACAGTTTTTTTTTTTTTTTTTTGTCTTTTAGTTGTTATTCATAATCATAAACTTAACTCTGCAATCCAGTTAGACTTGGGAGGGAAATAAGGAAAATATGGAACCCAAAGAACTGCAGCGAGAGCACAAAGATTATGGGATATTGTGAGCAGATGGGGTGAAGGGTTGCTCACCTGAGCTACAGAAGGAATGGTTTGGTGGTTAAGATAAACACAAGTCAAATGCATTAGAGTTGTCCACGGTGGGTAATGGTAATGGCCTGCTGGTCTTGCCATTCCTGGACCCAAATCACTCCATGGCTTCCACAATATTTATGCCCTCTTTCACCTTCCCAAATACCACATGCTTGCCATCCAACCACTCAGTCTTGGCAGTGCAGATGCAAAACTGGGAACCATTTATGTTTGACCCAGCATTTGCCATAGACAACAAGCCTATAGGCTTTGGATGAAGTTCTCATCATTGAACTTCTCCCCAAAGATGGACTTGCCACCAGTGCCATTATGGAGTGTGAAGTTACCACCCTGGCATATCGATCCTAGAATAATTCTGTAAAAGCAGGAACCTTATAACCAAATCCTTTCTCTCCAGTACTCAGAGCATGAAAATTATCTGTTGTCCTTGGAACTTTCTCTGCAAACAGCTCGAAGGAAATGTGGCCCAAGGGCTCCCCTTCAACATCTATGTCAAAGAACACGGTGGGGTTGACCGTAGCTGACAGAGAATGACCACAGGCTACTTGAAAGCCCCAAAGACAATTTTTATATCTACGACCCTCAATGTTTTCCACAATCCTTTATATAACTTCCTTTCTAGATGTATTTTACATTATTACCTCATTGAAGCCTCTACCCTAGATACATAACTCTAGTTGCCCTCTTGAATTCTCTGATTGCTGTCCAACTGTTTCTTAGGCTGAAATCTTCCCTACCCTCCTTCATTAAACTAGCCAGTCTCCACTGGGGACATAACAGGAACTAGATTGGGGTGGGCCTATCATATAACAGTGAACAATAGAGAAGTGACACCCGTCTACATAGACCTTACAACCTACTAGAGAAAACAAAAGAAAAAATAGGAAATTGTCATGCCAGGCTATGCAGGCAGTGCTCTGTCAGGAAAGGAAAGAGGGAACATGGTGGGAAAGAGCTCCGCAGCAGAGGAAGCTATCCTGCTTAACTTTCATCAATCCTTTAGTCCCTAGCTCAAACGCCTTCTCAGTTAGAAAAGTATAAGTGCACAGGCTTAAAGTCACACAGATCTAAATTATAACTCTGGTCCTGCTACATGCTAATTATGTAAATGATCACATAAAATTTAATTATACTAAAAGTCTCCTAATCTACAAAAATATTAATGACAAAAATAGCATTCACTCAATTTAATAAATATTTATTAAATGTAAAGGCCAGGTACTCTTCTGGATAATAAGTATACCCCTGTGAATATGACAGAAATCCCAGCACTTGCATTCCAATATGGAAAAGTGGGCAGTAATTGGAACAAATACATATTCCAGAATACATTGGTGGATGATAAATTCTATGGAAAAAATAGGGAAGATAAAAGGTGTATGTGTGGGGTTACCAATTTATTCATTCATTTATTTGTTCTTTAACTCATTTATTTATTCAAACTAACAGTATTGAAAACCTGCCACAGACCAGACACTGTTCTATGTTCCAAAGATATAGCAGGGAAAAACAGACAAAAATCCTGGCCTACATGAAGCTTACATTCTGCTGGGGGAGAGAGACAAGAAACAAGACAAAAATAGGAGAATATGGAGATGGTAGCATAAAACAGGAAGGGGGGGCAAATGAACAGATGTCACCAAATATTAGACAAGGGAGGCCAGCTAAGCCTAGTGAGCAAGCGTTGATTAATGACATGGAGGAAGTACAGAGGGAAGCCACGTGAACAAGTGGAGGAAGGGAAGTCCAGAAACAGCAAGTTTCGGGGTGCCCGGTGGCAAGACAAGACAGAGCCCTGTGAGTTGTCATAAGAACTTCAGCTTTTATTCAGAGTGACAGGGAAAGCCAATTTGGAGCAGAACTATGACCTTATCAAACTTGAATTTGAACAAAATCACTCTGGGTGCCGTGTCAACAATAGTCTGAAGAGAGACTATGGTAGAAACTAGGAGAACAGTTAGGAGATTACTGACATAATTCAGGCAGAGCATCATGGTGACTTGGAACAGAGTGGTAGCCATTAAGGCAAAGAGAAGCAATCTGGATATATTTTAAAAGTAGGACCAGTGGGACTTATAATGGGTCAGATTTGAGGTGCAATAGAAGTAATTGATTCCATTTTTTGTTTAAGCAGCTTTTAGAATGGAATGGCTATTTACTGAGATGTGGAAGGCTCTGGGAGGAATTGGTTGGCAGAAATGGCAGGAGTTCAGCTTTGAATGTGTTGACTTAGGGTGATCCAGCAAGGTTTCACTGCAAAAGAGACAGTTGGCTAAACACTTGAAGGAGTTGAGGAAGCCAAAAACTTGAGACTAAATGAGTGGATGTTTGAGAAAATACCTAGCACAGTACAGTGCCAGTCAACCTCAGTCTCAGTGAATCCCATTCTCTTTTCTGTTACCATCTCCCTGTGGTCCAGTGACTGGGGCTTACACATTGTATTATCCTTCCACTAGAGGGTTGGCCATACCTTGTCCATTGTAGTGGCTAAACTACATTTGCTTGAGTGCATGAGAGAAAGGAATAAGCTACAATCAGCCATTCCAATCAGCTTCCCTTTCTCCTTCCCTTCCAAGGAAGGGATCCTGGCCAAGATGCTCTTGCATCTGGAGGAGGGAATTTGGAGATCTGTACCCCACATCTTCTCTCTTACAGTTCACGGTGTGGCAGTTCTCCAAGTGTGGCGCCACCTGCAACAGAATCAGTGAGGACAGTGGTAAAATGTGAATTCCTGGACCCTTTCCCAGACCTTCTCGTTCTGAATTTCTAGGAGAGAAGCTGGACTCTTTCAGTCAAATGATCCCTTGGAAACTAAAGTTTAAGGACTACTGACAGTAAAGAAGATGACCCTTCTTGGACGCTTTTCCTCAGAGGAGGATAATTTCTACCCATGATGTGGTGAATTACAGTCGCTCTGCAATTTTATGATAATGTGTGCTCATCACCTAATCAAACCGCTCCAGCTGAGTTAGACCCCTGACTGGCTCAGATCCCCACTCTCGTTGTCAGGTGATTGCTTCAGCAAAAGGCCTTCTGCCAAATACCTCGAAGTTGAACTTTGCAGCTCAAGGAGAGAAGTGTGAGGGAACATAAATGCCAAGTCTCTTTCATTCTGAGAGTTTTCAAGTGATGGATATGATTCCACCACACATTCTCAAGAAATGGGGCAGCACAACTATCTCACTCTCAACAATTATGAAGCAAGGAACTCAATTTCTTTATGTTGCTCATTGAGTCTATGCCACAAATAGGACTAAAAGTCAATGTGGACTTTTGGCACCACGTTTAGTGCCAATGCTTATGACCCATCAAAATGCCAGCTTCATGAGGGTAATGTCAGTCATGTTCATTGTCCTCACCCCAGTACCTAGAAGAATGCCTGGTACACAGTAGTCATTTGATAAATGAATAAATCCCTTCCACTTCCTGAGGTGAAGAGCCAAGTGTACACACATTTCCATCTGTGGAGCATCGCTGTTTCCTGTAGTTTACTTCTACATTCCTCGCCCCACCAGTTCACTATCCCCTATATAAATCTGTGCAGTTTTCGCTTAACATATAACTTTCTGGTGACCCCATAAAAAATTGGCAGAAATTCTCGGAAAGGATGATTTTGTAATTGGTCTTGTGGGGGATCCATGGAGGGATAAATTTCACATTATTCATGTTTCCAGATGGGCTTTAGTCCCCTGGGCAGTCATTCCAGAACCTTTTCTCAGCATTAAGTTTACTCCAAGAAATATAAACAATGATTTAGGGCTTGATTGCTTCCACAAAAGGCTCCCCTGTTTTGGTGCAGAGTGGGGAGCAGAGGCAGCTGGGAAGCAGGATGAGGGGCTAGTGTCCATGGGGAGCACCCTGTGTGTGAGCAAGATGCTAGTCTACAGTATTTCCCTAGAGGAGGGGAGCTGGGGGCGGGGCTGGTGACTAGCTAGAGATGGAATTGTCCCTAGTCAGGCAGTTCAGGAAGCTGTGAGCAGCAATAAGTCTTGGATGCTGGCATGCCAAGGTTGGAGTAGATGTGGGTCCATTCCTACCTTTCCACAGAAACAGTCTTCAAACACCAAGGCCACTTCCAGCTGGTTGGAGTGCTGTACTACTAAGGTTTAATTGTGGTATTTTTTTGAGCTTTTACTAGGCTGATTTATTAGTACCTTCAACAAATATTTGTATGCCAGCCTCTGTGTTGGGATATAGCCATAAACAAAGATGCAAACTAAGTACCATTTTTACTAGTGAGTTCTCTGTTTCCTATGCTCAGATTCCAGCCCTTCATACATTTTCCCCATATCCAATGGTGTTTTCAAAGGGGTTCTTTCAGAGTAGGTAGATCAGAGTAAATCCTTCATGAGTTCTTAACTATGGGTCAGCAGAACCCTGATACCCTAAGGATATGGCGATATAATTTATGATTGAAAATCATCACGCCAAACACAAGTTAGGCATTCAGTTCATGTAAGGTTCAAACGGAATTTCAGTAGGAGCCTGTTCAGATGGAAATTTCGTTTGTGAAGAGCAACATTATGGCTTGTCTGGGCTGCCACAAAGCCTCCAAACTGGAATCTTTGCTTCCACTCTGGCTCTGCAGGGACTGTTTTCCATTCAGTAGCGATAGCATGATTCAGTTGAAAACCCTCCAATGACTTCCTGTTGCAATCAAAATAAAAATCCCATCTCCTTACCATGATCTATATGCTGCTAGGGGGTGTTCTGCCTGTAACTGTGGCTTCTCTTGGCCATGTGTTGACCTGAAATGCTTTCTCACTTTAACTTTGCTTGCCTAGCTCCTCCTTCCTTAGGGCTTAATTCTCCAGGAGGTCCTTCCTGACTACCCAGCGTAAGTAATTTCATACCTTTTCCTTACAACATCACTTTACCCCCTGGCACATTTCATATTCTTCAAAGCAGGAATATTATAGCAATTTATAGTCATAAATACGTATTGAATGAATATGTATCACAGTTACTAAACACCCAAGGGTTTTCTGGGGATGTCTATGGCTTAACAGATTTGATTTGCAAAGTTTTTTTTAAATTTTTTTTTTTTTTTTTTTTTTTAGTTGTAGATGGACACCATACCTTCATTTTATTTATTTTTATGTGGTGCTGAGGATTGAACCCAGTGCCTCGCACATGCTAGGCAAGTGCTCTACCACTGAGCCACAACCGCAGCCCCTGGGAAATAGTTTAATAGCACTTTTTTGTTTGTTTGTTTTGGATTGGGGATTGAACCCAGGGGCACTTAACCCCTGACCCACATCCCCAGCCCTTTTTGTTTATTTATTTCTGTTTAGCCAGAAAGTGTCTGGCTAAGTTATTCAGGGTCTCACTAAGTTGTTTAGGCTGGCCTTGAACTTGGGATCCTCCTGCCTCAGCCTCCCAAATCACTGGGATTACAGGTGTGCACTACCTCACCTATCTTTTTATGTTTTTGGCACCAGAGATTGAACCCAGGGATGTTAACCACTGAGCCACATCCTCAGCATCTTTTCTTTCTTTCTTTCTTTCTTTCTTTCTTTCTTTCTTTCTTTCTTTCTTTCTTTCTTTCTTTCTTTCTTTCTTTCTTTCTTTTCTTTCTTCTTTTTAGAAACATGATCTTTCAAAGTTGCTTAGGGCCTTGCTAAGTTGCTGAGGTTGACCTTGAACTTGCCATCCTCCTGCCTTAGCATCCTAAGTCACTGGGGATTATAGGTGTGCACCACTTCACCTTTAAAAAAAAAAAAAAAAAAAGTTTATTCTTAAATTTACAACAGACACTTCATTGTAGCTGTAGGGGACAAACGATGTTACAGCAGGGGTCCTGATGTTTAAACAGAAATGGAATCAATGGTCACCCTCATTTCAGGCCCTAAGAAACAGCTAACTTTTTGCCAGATTTCTTAATTCCACCTGTGGCCTGGGGTCCCTTCCCTGTCACCTTTGCTTTTAAAGTACTCCCTTAAAAACTGGAACAAGACAGGGATGCCCTCTTTCACCATTTCTATTCAACATCATCCTTGAAACACTTGCCAGAGCAATTAGACAGACCAAAGAAATTAAAGGGATACAAACAGGAAAAGAAGAACTAAAGCTGTCACTATTTGCTGATGACATGACCCTGTATTTAGAAGATCCAAAAAGCTCCTTAAGTTTCTTTTGCTCCTTTTTGTTTCTGTTTAAAAGCCTTTTGTTCCTCATCCATTTCCTTGGCCTGCTTCCTGGGCTGTTTCAGGGGTTTTTCTCGCCACCTTTGCAGCCAGACATAGTACCTGCTAGCGCTATCCCAGACCTTGCTCCTAAGTCCCACCTCACCTATCTTTGACAGTAATTAAAAAAAAAAAATTTTTTTTAGTTGTATATGGACACAACATCTTTATTTATTTTTTATGTGGTATGAGGATCAAACCTATAACTTCACATGTGCGAGGCATGTGCTCTATCACTGAGCTGCAGCCCCAGTCCAACAGCCATTTTTAAATCATATTTGAAAACATGGTGCCTGACATAGAACTCTAGTGCCTAGCATTAACATTTTAACATAGTATTTGTATTTTTTGTTAAATTAACTTGAACTAAATTAGCACCAAACCAGTGAAACACAGGAAGATCTCATGTGGCCAAAGAATCATCCCAGTGATTGTGGCAGACAGTGACCCAGGAAGCGTTCATAATGACTGCTGATTAGAATCGCCAATGTCATTCCACATTTCCTTTCTGGAAATACAAGATGATGGCAGAACCCAGGGAGCATGGAGCTACCCAATAAAAACAAGAGCTCATAACAGGGGCATAACAGGGGCAGGGCTGCCTGAAACGTGATTGAAGGGTAATGGCACCGCGGTCTTGGGCTTGATGTCATGTTGAGACTGGATGTTGGTAGGATGGGTCCCTTCTGTAACATGTTTAATAGCTGCACTTGGTGAATTGACAGCCTCTCTATTTAAAACTGACAAGGAGAAAATTAAAGTTTCCCTGGTTCCTTTTTTTCTTTGGTCACACATGAATAACCAATTGAGTCTTCGCAGTTAGTTAAAATTCATATTTCCCTTGTCAGGTTTTTAGCAACTGTGAAGATCAGGTTAATGTAAGTCTCCCTTCCCTTTGCCCTCTTGGCTAACTAGCTAGCTATATTTGCATTTCTTTTTATATCTTTCTTTTTCCCTCTGTCCCTTTGACAGAACAGTGTCAGAAATAATATATTATCTTCACAGATGTTCCATGTGGGAACGTGTTTGCTCTTATATAAATATAGAGACAGAAAGAGACTCTTTGCATGCATTCAACGCTTTTAATGACTTAAGGTCAAGGACTGTTTTTTGTTTTTTGTTTTTTGTTTTTTTTAGTTTTTTTCCTCCCTTGGAGAAATGATCATGGAGAAAAAAGATTTGTCAACCACTAGGAATTTGAAAGTTTTCTACTCCTGCAGGAATGGAAAGTTTCAAGCATTGTGAAATTGTTTTCCACCATATATTCACTTGCAGATCCTAAACCAGTTGCTTGACTGCCTCATGGAAAGAAAGACTCATTTCAACTTTGGCATCTTTTTCACACCTGGAAAACACCTGGCAGGGGTAACACCCTCTGCTCCTGTCTATTCTCAGATCTGAAGAATGATCGAATCTCAAAACTGTGGAAAACAGACAACATTTCCTCTATTCCTGTCTTCATGTCTTCTTGATCCACAACATACAGAAGATTGCAGCTAAGGAGCACTTGCTGGCAGCTGTCGCCACAGATCTCTCCAAATTGCAGAGAAATAACTGAGTGGGGAATTAAGAATTATCTCTAGGTTTCACAATGGATGCCCCAGGAGCAGGGCCGGTCACCACCTTGTACAAGAAATGAGAACTGGAGAGCAGGATATGAATTTTTCTCACCTCAAAGAAACCCAGGGGAGAGGCTCTCCTAAGGTTTATAAGAAATTTGTTACTGACAGAAGGGTCAGAGAATAGCTTGCTATGAATTTTAATTGACTGCCAAGTAATTGCTAATTCATCTCTGTGGCAAAAAAAAAAAAAAAAAAAAAAAAAAGAAAAAGAAAAAAAATTAAATGAATTTAGTAGGAAGATTTTTTTCTTTCCTTTTTCTACTTCTTCCTTTTCATCTTCCTTCATTCCTTCCCTTCCCTCTCCTCCTCTCTTCTTCTTTCTCTCTCTCTCTCTTTGGTACCAGGGATTAAACCCAGGGGTGCTCAACCACTGAGCCACATCCCCAGCCCTTTTTGTTTTTTATTTTGAGACAGGGTCTCACTAAGTTGCTTAGGGTCTCACTAAATTGCTGAGGCCGGCTTTGAACCTGCGATTCTCCTGCCTCAAACTCCTGAGCCACTGGAATTCAGGCATGCACTGTTATGCCCTGCTTGCTCCTTCTTTTTTCCTTCCTTCCTCCCTCCCCTCCTCTCCCCTACCCTTCCCTCCCTCCTTCCCTCCCTCTCTCTCTCTCTCTCTCCCTCTCTCTCTTTTTTTTTTTTTTTTTTTTTTTTTTTTTTTTTTTTTCTTTTTTTCTTTTTTTTTTCTTTCTTTCTTTCTTTTTTCTTCTTTCCCTCCCTCCCTCCCTCCCTCCCTCTCTCTCTCTCTTTCTTTCTCTTTCTTTCTTTCTTTCTTTCTTTTTTCTTCTTTCCCTCCCTCCCTCCCTCCCTCTCTCTCTCTCTCTCTCTCTCTTTCTTTCTTTCCTTTCTTTCTTTTGTCTCTCCTCCCTCCCTTCATTTCTTTCCTCCCTTCCTTCCTTCTTCCCATGAGTTGTCGCCATGGCAGCTACTGAAAGCCAAACGGGATGGTAACTAAGCATATGGAATTAGATTGTGTTCATTTTCAGAACTTTCCGCTTGAGGAGGGGTCTGAAAAATTGCAAGATTCATCTTGGACTATAACTCTTTCATGCTGACAAGGTATGCTGCTCCTGTCCCAAATAGGACAACCCAATTTTGCAGTCCTGTGAGACAAGGCAGTGTGGGCGGGAGATGCTGGAGGGACAGGGCACCAGAGACCTGATGGACCATGCAGGTCAAATGTAACCAACCCCTAGCAGGTACAGTGGGCATGCCTGTAATCATGCCTAGAAAGCAGCTACTTGGAGGTGGAGGGAGGAAGATTTCAAGTTTTAGGCCAGCCTGGAAGGCTGAGTGAGACCCCTACTCAAAATAAGATAAAAAGGGCTGGGTAGTGGGAGAGCCCTTGCCTACCATGTGCATGTTGCTGGGTTCGATTCCCAGCACCACAAAATAAATAGAAAAATAAAATTTAAAAAAGAAACTAACATCAAGCCATTACTTTGAGATACTATGGTCCCAGGTCCCAGACCTCCTTTCCCATTCCTTGAGGACTTCAGAGGACCCATCTTGGTCCCTACCCATTACTCTCATTTCTTCCTTCCTAAATCTTTTTTCCTGACTTTTCTCTGCTCAAACTCACATTTTCCTTCTTGCTTCTACTCAGTTCTACACATACATAAAACAAATTAAACAGTTATAGTTGAACCATCAAACATCCAAACGTCTGTAACGAAATTGAACATTTTTCCTGGGAATTTATGGTGCTTGACAGATAATGTCCATCTGTTCATTCAACACATACATTCCCCGTCACCTTTGCTCTTGTCTTCCTTTATTGCAGAGGCTAGAAAGAAAAATGCCGAACTTCCCAACTTGCACCGTGACCTGTGGCTAGGAGAATCCTGAGGAGTCCCGCGCCCGCTAGAAACCCAGGTGTGACTTTTCAGGTTTGACCACAGACAATTACAATCCACCTGGCAGAGAAAGCGGGAAGCGGGTTCCCCACAGCAGACCCCGTGCACCTCCACTGCACTGGACTCTCTGAAGGACCTTGCATCAAGGACCCAGGACCCCAGGTGGGTCATGCTGGTATGCACACCTGCATTCCTAGGCCAGGAAGTCTGAGGCAGCCTCCACTCTGACTCGGCACTTTCCACTCAAGCCTCCCTCACTCCCCTTTCTCTTGGGCCCTGGGACCATACAACTCATTAAACTACAGTAACACTTTTTTTTTTTTTTGGCGGGGGGAGTCCCCTCAAGAATGAGACAACCCCACACCTGTGCTGGTCCACCTGACTCTTGCCCTGGGTGGATGCATCATTCCAAGTGGAAAAATGAAATGGAAAGTGGGCATTTTATAGAATAAGTGATGGAAGGCTTCACTGTCCCGTTCATCTTGCGTCCTTGTTGCTTCAGTTGCTACTCTGACACCTGCAACTGAGCTCTTGACAGAACCATCTTGACACAGTTCCAGACAATTAAATCTAAGAGGAAGTCAGCTGCATGTTTTCTAGGAGACTAGAGAGTGAAGAACAAATGACATTCTGCCTTCCTCCTGCTAAGAATGTAGATGTAATGGCTGGAAGTGTGGCAGCCCTTATAGAAACATAGTATGATAAGCCAAGACCCTAAAGATGTGGAGAGGAAAGGTTGAAAGAGTCTAGGATTTTGATAACATTGTTGAGCCACTGCAATAGCCTTGGGATAGCTATTCTTGTGTCAGAAAAAATAAACTTCTTACAGTGATCTTAAAATATATCCACAAATTCTTTGATCCTCTTTCCATCAAAAAGTCCAATTCTCTTAGCCTTAATTATAAACCAACTTCGACTTGTTACTTCTTTTTTGAATTTTATTTTTTAAAATATTTTTTAATTGTTAATGGACCTCTATTTAATTTGCTTATTTATATATGGTGCTGGGAATCGAACCCAGTGCCTCACACACACTAGGCAAGTGCTCTACCACTAAGCTGCAACCCCAGCCCCAGCTTGTTACTTCTAACAAATAGAAATAGCCACATTCTTTTTTTTATTTAATTTTTAAGAAAATTTTACAGACTGCATTTTGATTCATTGTACACAAATGAGGTACAACTTTGTTTCTGTGGTTGTACACCATGTAGATTCACACCATTCACATAATCATACATGTACATAGGGTAATGATGTCTGTCTCATTCCACCATCTTTCATACCCATGCTCTCTCCCCGCTCTCATTTCCCTCTACATAATCTAAAGTTCCTCCATTCTTCTCTTACCCCTGACCCCCCACCCCCATTATGTATCATCATCCACCTCAGGGAAAACATTTGGGCTTTGGTATTTTAGGATTGGCTTATTTCGCTTAGCATGATATTCTCCAATTCCATCCATTTATCAGTAAATAACATAATATTATTCTTCTTTATGGCTGAATAATATTCCGTTGTGTGTATATACTACAGTTTCTTAATCCATTCATCTATTGAAGGGCATCCAGGTTGGTTTCACAATATAGCTATTGTGAATTGAACTGCTATAAACACTGATGTGGATGCATTACTGTAGTAGGCTGATTTTAACTTCTTTGGGTAAAAACCAAGGAGTGGGATAACTGGGTCAAAATGTGGGTCCATGCCAAGTTTTCTGAGGAATCTCCATACTGCTTTCCACAGCAGCTACACCAATTTGCAACTCCACCAGCAATGTACAAGTGAGCCTTTTCCCCCACATCCACACCAAAGAGCACGTAAAGAGGCCACAAGAAAGATGTCCAAGGAGCCTCTGCTATTCCAGTTCCTGGGTATTGGAAACTTCCTTGGCTCCAGACAAGTGGGTGAATGAACCTTTCCATCTGGGTGGTTGTGGGCCCCTCTCAGTTGAAGCAATGGAGCCCAGATGAACTCTCTATTGAGCCTGACCAAAAAGCAGATTTGTAAGCAAATGAATTTTTTTCTAAAGCCACAAAGTAGCGGTAGTTTGTTACAGAGTATAGATAGAATATCGATAGCCAGACAGCTCTGTTAATTTAAGCTATAGTCAGGTATGCTGTCTTTCGTAGCCAGAAATATTCCTGACTGATCAATCTTGCCCTGCTAACAAGAAGTCAATGTTTTCTTGTCAAGGTAATACAGGCTGCTTCTCTACTACAACTACCTTCATGGTAAACCTCAATTCCATAACCTAACAGATTCAAATACAACCTGGAGTTGTCACATTGCATTTTATAGAAAACATAACTATAGTAACTTTTACGTGATTTTGATTTCTATAATTAAAATCTTGGCTAGATCGAATGGTTTTTCTGTACTTTTCTATTACTAGAATTAATATCCACTCATGGAACTTGCTGTGTGCTAAAGACACAAGAGTGAACAAGACAACGAACTTGTTAATACGATAACTTCATAGAATGGTGCATTGGGAACAAATCAGCATGGGAGCTGTAGGGCCAGGGAGAATATGTAGTTGGCTTTAGCTGAAATGCCAGGAAGTCACCTCTGAGGAGGACACATTGGAGACCAGACCTAGAGGAGGAGAGGAGCCAGCTGTGGAGAGTTCCGGGTTAGACGTGTTCAGACCAAGAAAAAAGCTAGTGCCAAGGCCCTGAGGTCAGAGTAAGCCTGGCAGGTTCCAGAAAGAGGAGAAAAAAGGAAAGTGGACTAGGTGAGGGAAGTGGGTACAGGCAGGGCCCTGGTCACTTAGGTCCTCGTAGACCACAGCAAGGAATATGGATTGCATTATCAGAGGTGCAGTGCTCATCAGCGGACGTTTACAAACAGGGCAGTGATGTATAATTTGCATTTTACAAAGAACACTCTGTGGAGAAAGGAGAGCAGTGAGAGGCCACAGCAGCCCCGCGAAAGAGAGGACCGTGGCTTGCAGGTGAATGACAGTGAAGCTGATGGGGCACCTCGAGCTCTGGGCTGTATCGGGATGTTGAAAGCGAGCTGATGGAAAGGGTGGCTGGAGTGGGTGTGGGTTTCTGTTGATGGAAGAGAAACCAAAGGAGCGGCGGGGCACCGGCACCGGGAGTTTAAAGACGAGGCCAGGCCAGTCCCGCCTCCCCCAGGTGTCCAGTCAGCGCCCCTCCTGGGCTGTGCTGCAGCAGGCCGGAGGGCCCCTCCCATGACGTCATCTGTCTAGTTCTGGCTTCCTTTTGTTCCAAATCAAGCAGAGCACCAGGATCCGGATTACCGAGGATTTATTATGAATCATTCTTGTGGGACCAGGAGGAGGGTAATGAATGCTACTAATTAGCTTGCTAAGTATTCTCTGTAACTAGAGGATATTTGGTTGCAAGTGGAAAGCTGAGGTAATTATGTATGAATCTTATTACATGATCCACATGGGCATTTATGACTAGTTAGCTCAGATGGATGGATGTACAGGTACAGGTTAATGACATCACAGATTCAAGCCCTGTCGCTTCCTTCTATCCTGGGGATCTACGCTCCATCACGTGGAGCACGATTTAGTCTCCATGTTGGGAAACACAGATCGTACTCTTTGTCATGTAATATCAATACATCATTTATTTTCTGTTTACCTGGATTTCCAGCTCTGCCCCAAGGGTGGCAGCATTCCTGCCCTTGGAAACAATTTAAACGCATCCCCTTCTGTAAGGGCAGTTCTTAAAACTGCAAGGCCAGCTGCATCCTTCTGCCCACCTGGGGCCACTCCTCTTTCTATTCCCAAACTGACTTTTGTTCTCTTGGCAAAGAGTTTCCCTGAGGTATTGACAGAAGAATCTGCTGTCCAAAAACCAATTTCAAATACATTCCGGCAGATCTTCTCCAAAACGAAAAGCTGTCCCAGGTATCGGCAACTGAAACATCCTCAAAAATTGTTTGCTCTGTACTTTACTAAAGCTATCTCCATCAAGTTCAACTGAACAGAATTGCTTTCCTAGCGCTGGTCAAATACAGTGCCACCAAACTGCACCTTCTTTGATGAGAATGGTGGTATTTCTGGTTTTTCAATGGTTAGCAATAGGCTGGGTCGGGGATTAATCTCCTGGTTCCAGTGCAGTCTCCCTTGTTGTTTACAACTGGTAACTGTATAAGACTGGGGAAAAATTTTGTCCTCCAAATGGCCAACGACTTTAAATATGCATGAGAAAGGCAGGAATAAAGAAAAGCGAAAGGCTAACAACCCAAGTAGAAGGGCCAGAAGCTGGGGTGGGTCAGATCATTAGATGAGTTTCTGAAGGGCAAGGACCCCTCCACCCTGGAGCCAAGCACTTTCCTGGACAGAACAGGAAATCAATAATGTTTGTGGAGCAAACTGCCTGAATGCACAAAGAATTGAAAGGATTGATAAAATGAAAGGTAAAAAAATAAAAAAACAAAGAAACTATACAACCCATTGCTAATAGGGCACAAATCTGATTCTGTTGAATTTAAAGTCTCCAATCCTCTTGAATTTGTTCACCCAATTAGAATCTGTTATAGGCTCTGGATAGAAAATGTAAAATTCTAAAAGCTTGTCAGGCTTCCACAGTTAAGCCTTTTACACTACTTGGAAATTAGATATAAGTCACAACCCAAAGACCTTGGACCTCCCCACTGTATTATGAATTTCAGATATTATATGGGATCGCTTTCAATATTTGAATGGCTACTCTACTCCGGTCACCCTGTTTCATACAGAAAAAGACAGAGGAAGCGTTCCTGACCTGGTGTCTGCAGCCAGGTGCCAGCCCTGTCACGGGGCATGAGAAAGCACTGCCACCCCATTTTAATTACAGTGTTTGGAAGAAGAGACTGAACCCCCTCTGATTTGGAGAAAGCCCGGTTTCTTTATCTTATTAACAATAACATATCCCAGTGCTCCAGTAATTACAGACCTATTCCTGAAGCAATCAAATTGCTTATTTGAAAGAAAGACTGTTTCCCTTCCCTAATGAATGCAAAGGGTCCCCCAGAGCCCAAAGGTGATGTGTATGAAAGCCCCACTGTTACAGTGAAAAGCCATCATAAATAAATGACTCAGAGCTGCTCTGTTCTTAAAAATCACTGCATGATCAATTTGAGAGACATGCATAGAGATGGGACTCGTGAGATTTTGTTTTAATTATTCTGCCTGAAGGAAAATGATACTTTGTTCTTTGCTGGCACTATTGTACAGTGAAGCTTAAAGAGACTTGGAAAACATGATCCTATTCATCTTTCTGGAACCGCTGGCAGCTACAGTTGCCTTCATTTTTTAGAGATGGAAACGGGGGGTGCAGATAGATAAGTATTTTTTTTTTTTATTTTAGTAGGGTGTTTAAAGGATTATATATTATCAAATCCAACTAATTTTCATGCCTCTCTCCTATTGGACTGCTCAGATCATTGTTTGCATTTGAAAAATCCACCCAAAGGGAGAAATTAACAGAAGGCTATGGAGAAGGTGAACTTTTAATTTTAGAAGTTACCAACTTCATAGCATAATTTTTTATTTTATTTATTTATTTATTTATTTATTTATTTTTAGTATTAGGGGTTGAACCCAAGATTTGGGGCAAGTTAGGCAAGTGCTTGTCATTTTAAAATGAGGTATGTGTGTGTGTATACGTGAGTGCCTAGGCTTATTTGAGTATGTCTTGGTTTTGGGATCAGTAGGGTGGAAATAGGAGAGATGAGGATATTTCACTTCAGCCATTGCACACTGGACTATCTTCTCCTCACTGAAGTTTGCAGTAAATGAACTGGAAGGGACTCAAATACAATTCTGTCAGACCAGGGCACTGCTGGAATAAAATCTTTCAGAACTTAAATAAAAAGCCTCGTTCTGCATTGATACGGAACCCCCATGAGTCCTGCTGCTGCCCAGAATGGAAGTTTACAACTAATTTTTCCTTCAGGATGACACTGTAGATTATCAAAAAGGCCCACTGAGAGCAGACTGCAAAATTAACTTGTATACAACAGGCTTAAAAAACTGAAAATTAAATCCATTGGAAATTCATAAATGAGTCTGTAACTCTACCGTTCCCAACACGATAAGCTAAAAATTCCTCAGGAGCTCAGATATTTCTATTTCCCAAGATTCCTTACTGCAGTATGAAGTTATGGGTTCTTCCTACATGAGTTTCTTGATTCTGGGTGACATGAGACTGTGTTGCTTCTTTGCACAATTCTAGTCACATGATATTCATCAGGAGTCAGCAGAATCTCCTCTGCTCCCAAATTCAGAGGAGCCTTGTTTTTACATACTTCTAAAAGAACACAGAAATGATTTGGAAGTCTCTGAAACTTGGCTCTCTATATGGTTGGATGGTTTTAAGTGAATCAGCAAATCACTTTAACCAAATTCTAGCTAGTTCTGTTAAGCAATCGCTTAACTGTTGGTTGATGATTAAATCAATCAACTCTTCTTGTTCTGGACTTTCATTTGTTTTGGTTTTGATATTGTGTAGGCCCAGCTGAAGTGCAGCAAGTCAGATAATTCTGTCAATGCCTACAGAAAAGAAGTAAATAATACGTGTAAAAATGTGACAGTCCATACGGAGAACTAGAACTTTGTTAAAGAATTAAATGGAATTAAATGGGTTAAGTTCACCTGGAAAAAAAGAAAGGAGAGGGCTATCCTAGCAGGAAATGAAGTCTCCACAGAAATGGATTATGCAGCGGGTCCCTCCGGGCCTTAGAACAATTAGCTCTCAGAAAATTAGAGGACAGCCTTTGTGCTTCCAGGGACTCAAGTGTAACAGGTGTCTACTGTCCCTTAGGAAAACTCTCGCTCCTTCCAGCCTTTCATTTTTCATGGATGCTTGCCCCTGTGGGGTAAATTCAAACCCTTGAAAGTTAAAGATTTCGAGTCATTCAAAGCCTGAATAATTGGATTCTTGGAAGACATTCCTTTTTGCAAGATTCTGCCAGAGATTATACTTCCTGGGGTGTTTTCTGTCAAAGGAAAAAACAAAACAAAAAACCCAAAAAACAGAAAACCTTTTCCTATTGAGAAAAGGGCATATTTCCTAAGGTGGAAGAAGGAAAAGAGACAATTTTTTTTTTTTTCTGTCAATTTACTGATTAAATCCTTAGGACAACATGAACAGTGGGTGAAGGTGACGGGCAGAATCTTCCAGAGATCTGAGAAGAATGAACTTGAGCTTCCTTCCTTCCGGTGAGTGGGCAGAGAGCAGGGAGAGCACAGAGTCCGAGAGCAAAGGAGAGCAATTTTCTCATTTTACCTGCTGAGGAAGATTAGGCCTATTTATGCCAGGATGATGTTATGAAACTGACGAAGGACAATCTGACAGAGAGTTAATTAAGGAGCCCGAGTGTGCAGAGCTGGGGCAGATCTCGCTGCACTGTGTGGGAGGAGGAAGGTGTGGGAAAGGCGCGTCTGAGGGGGAGGTGAAGACTTTTCCCACAAGGAGTCAGCGGCACATTCTTTCTTTAGGGTAGAAGATTTTGCACGTTTTGGAATGGGGCTTGCAATATTGTGTATTTTTAGCAGCCGCTGTGAAAATTCCTCCTAAGAAGATCCCATCTTTGAGAAGATGGCCTCTCCCTGAGGCCCTGGGTAGAGGCTAAACCTCCCAGCTTTGGCCAAGGTCCAGCTTTCAGAGGCTAGGGTGAAGTGACTTTGTCTAACAGGGGATGGGACCAAAAAGAAAGGGAAGAAGGATCTAGAAGGTGACCCTGAGAGGGGCATGCAAAATGACCGAGTGCCCAGTACCACAGGAGGTGACTTGTTAAATCTTTAAGCATAGACTGAAACTGTCAAAAATCTAGAAATAGATTTTTTCCCCCCTAAGGAGTGAGACAGAAATGGAACATGTGGATGGAGGATCTGAAAGCAGAGGGGGTGTGTAACGCTGGAAAGGGGGTTGGGCACAGGAACCACAGTAGGCCCTACCCAATGTCTGAGTGACAGAATGAGATTGGGTTGGCCTTTGAGAGCCTGCGTTTAATATCTGGCCATAGAGATAACACACAGTGGGAGAAGAGAAAGTCACTGTGCAACACAGAAATCTATTTCCATTGGTGATTCTTAACTTAAGTGTCTGCATTGACACATGCTTTTGGGAAGGAAATACGCAGTATCTATCAAAAACATGAAACTGGTACACCTTCCCATCATGCGGTAATTTCACATCAAGGAATCTGTTCTGTAGAAACAGTCCCACAGGTGTACAAAGTAGAACTTTAGGGCTGGGGACGTCGCTCAGTGGTAGAGCGCTTGCCTAGCATGCGTGAGGCCCTGGGCTCAACCCCTACCGCCACAAAGAAACAAAATGAAGCTACGAGGAGGTTTTCAGAAGCATTATTTGTAACAGTGAAAACTTACAAAAACCTGATTGTCCCTAAACAACGGACTGATTAGATCGATAGTTATATATAAGTGTATGAAAACATTTCCAAAACACTGGGAATTGCTTTTTAAAATTAAGGTAAAATTCACCTAACATAAAATTAACTATTGCATTTTTTCTTCTTTCATAATTTTGGCAGTAATGGGGACTGAATAAATCAAGGGGCACTCTGCCTCTGAGCTACCTCCCCAGCCCTTTCTATTTTTTATTTGGAAAAAGGGTCTCCACATTTTTAATTCTGAAATAGGTTGCCCAGGTTGGCCTTGAACTTATGATCCTCCTGCCTCAACCTCTTGAGTTGCTGGGATTACAGGCATGCACCACGACACCAGGCCCCATTGTTTTAAAGTATATGGTTCAGCAGCATTTAATTCAATCACAGTGTTGTACAACCACCACCTCTGTCTAGTTCTAAGACATTTTCAGCCTTCCAAAAAGGAATCCATACCCCTTAAGCGCCCATTCCTCTTCCCTCTCAGAAATGGTTTTAAATGTCATAATAGTATGTACGGTGATATGGCGTTTATGCTTTAAAAGTCCTCCAATCTACATCGTGTGCACACACGCTTACAGAGCCAGTGAACAGTGATTCTGGCCAGGAGCTGGAAACAGCCTGCCTAGGTTCCAATTCCTGGCTCTAACACAGACCAGCTGTGTGTCACTGGGCAACTATTTGCCTCATCCGTGCCTCTGTTTCACAGGTATAAATTTGGCACAATTATAGTGCCTAGAGGTAGTCACGAAGAGTAAATTAACAAGGGTAAGCCTGAGAGGACAGTGTTGAATCTATCTGCTTTTGTGTTGTTTGAAAAAAAAAATTTTTTTTTAGTCAAAATCATGAACAAATAAGTGGAAATAGGTTTATATAATTGAAATAGGGAGCAGGTGTGCTGAGCAGAATAATCCTTTTCAGGATGCTGACGGGACTGTGCCACCATAAAAGCTGCCTCTTGCTCAAAGCGAAGGCTGCAGGGAGCATGCTTGTTCCCGGGTAAGCCCCAGAACAGTCAGTCCTTTAAATCTCCTCAACAGCACAGCAGAAACACGACAGGCTTTCCTTAGCAACAACATTCTGACTAAAATATTCATGTGAATTACCTGTTTTAGGACTTCCATCTAAATCAAGAGACCGCAGGCAACTTTAGAGAGCAAAAGGAAGGGGTCTCCGGGAAGCTGAAGTACCTGAAAGGAGAAGCGAGGGAGAGAGGGAGGGAGAGAGAAAGACAAAGAGGGACAGGAATAAGTTAGGAGGAAGGAAAAGAAGAAAAGAGGGTCAGAAGCACAAAGAAATGGAAGGAAACCCAGCAGACTGGCTCTAAGCAGTGCAAGCTGAAACAATGCAGAAAGCATTTCAATCAAAAACTCAAGGGAGCAGTAAGAGAAGCATTTGTGACTTCAACTTTGTTTCTTATTAAGTCCTAATCTGCGGCAAGGTCAAGGTTAGGACAAGGCAAAGCTGCTGAGCATCGAGGAAGGAGCTTGGCCACTGTGGTACTTCCAAGTGCCATCTTCTTTCCACGTTTGCCCTTGAGGTTGACTGATCCCCACCTCCCCACCCCCAGACGCCTGCAGAAACCACTGCCTGGCCCATCCCTTGAGAAGCCCTTAACTTCTCACTCACTCTGAACACAGCCTCCCCCAGACTCTGGGATGCCACAGATTCAGGGATACTTAAGAAGGCTTGGGGTAGTAAACAGAAAGCTCGGATCCTGTCGATTCTTTAGCAGGAAGAGGTGGAAAGGCAAGTCCAGAACTTCCAAAATGAAAAAAGCAGTACTGTATTGAACTTGTGTCATCTCAAAGGGAATATTTTAAAACCCCAATGCTCAGGAACCACCAGAAATGAAAGAGAGAGAGAGAGAGAGAGAGAGAGAGAGAGAGAGAGAGAGAGAGAGAGGAGTGTGCTAGCAGAGGTTTTCAAATAGCTTAAGAATGTTTCCTGTGAGTCTGCTGACTTAATGAAGTATCTTGAAAAGGGTAAGCAGGGCCTGGCATCTTCAAAATGGAGATTTTGCTTTTGATAATTTTCCAGAAAAATTAAATGTGCTGTGAAGGATAAATTACAGTTTGATGTGAGTTGTCTTGTTAAAATGTCATTTCTCTTTCCCAGCAACCTACTTCCCGTCTCATTAAGCCAGTTGACTGGATATAGCTAGACAATTATGATGGTGATTTACTACCTTAATGCTCAGTTGTTCCTGGGAGCTGAGGGGTGGGGGAAGGGACATCATGTTCCTATCTTCGGTGGCTCTTGGAGAGATGATCAAGTCCTCAGCTGTAGCGTTAAACACAGCAATAGGAAGCAGAGACACAGTAAAGCATTTTCACTGCTGTTAGGAGCTGAGATATAAAATGAGATTTATTTGCAACAATCTGATAGAGAAAATTGAGTCCTGGGAATTGATGTCCTAGAAAGGCTTTCAAGTCACCCAGGAGTTACTATAGGATGTGAGTCACACAGCAGGGTAAAAAAAAAAAAAAGAGTCAGAGGAGGGGAAAAAAATTGAGCTTTGACATTTTCTGCAGCCACTCTTAAAGATAAAGGAATTGACCAGTTTGTACAATATGAAATATGGTCATAATTACAGTCTTCCCTGCTTCAGTTTCTCCTCACAGTTGGATGCCGTGGGCCCTTAAATTGATGCCATAATTCAGCTCTTTGCTTTTTAGAAAAATGCAGCTCTTCTGCAAATGTGATCCCAAATAAACAAAAATCCCCAGATGACCCCCTCCTATTTCCAAAGGTTTAATCCTGGCAAAAAATTTCAAATGGTGGTAATGTAGCTTCCAGCATTTTACATTTCATTTCTTAAACTCTCTGAAAATGATTGTTGAAATTTGAATGCAATGATACTGTAATCCCAACTTAATATTTTAAAATAAGAATGGAAATGAAAGTTTATGTTAAATTTCACTGACTCAAGTATTCACAGGCCATATTTGCCACGATTTTGATGTGCATGTGACCTTGGGAGGTCATGTTCAAAGAGAAGACATGTGATTTTCCCATTTGTATAATCCATTTAGTGCTTCCAGAAGATTTCCCATGTCAACAAGTTTGCATACTGCCAAAGGTCACAGGTAGAACTAAAAACAGTACAAGAGTTCCTGAACATAGTAGGACTTTGCCAAAGTCAGGCTTATTGATTTCTTTTGAATAAGCAGTGAGTCTGAAACTTCAGGATACCAGGAGACGGAAATGAGTTTTCTGCTGGATCTTCATGTTCTTCCCAAGATAATGCTATAAGACATTCATATAAGACTTGTACCTGCTTTGGTGACAGTAATTTTTCCAAAAGTTTTAGCCATCTGGACTCCCCTTTGACTTGTTATTGGGATTTTTGTCCCTCATCTGCAGCTATTTCTGTGAAGAAGTAAGTGATGACCTTGAAAAAAAAAAAAAAAACCTTCTTTCTGACCATTTATTATCCCCTCTAGAAGGAAGTGAGGATTGTGTTAGAAATCAAGGATCACAATCATACTCGTACCTCACTTGAGGTAACCCTGGGGGAGCTCAATGGTCAGCTCAAATAATTTATTTATTTATTTATTATTTATTTATTATTTTACTCAAATTTAATTTATTTATTATTTTACTCAAATAATTTTGTAAGAATTTCACATGCAGGGGCTGGAGGTATAGCTCAGGGGGTAGAGTGCTTGCCTCGCATGCACAAGGCCCTGAGTTCAATCCCCAGAACTACACACACACACAAAAAGGAATTTCACATGCATATCCTGCTCTACTTGTAAATTGGCACAATCTGTTTTTCTGGGAAAAGTTCAGTGTTTCTGTAGCTTACTTAATAGTCTCAATTTGTTACTTTCATTTTTTTCCCCAAGATAGGTGACAAGAGACTTGACTAGTTGTGTGGTGGGTGACAGAGTTTTTATTCGGTATATAAAAAATAATCAGATGAAGAGTTTTCCCCAATTCGTTTTATGTATTTATTTATTTATTTTTGTACCAGGGAGTGAACCCAGCAGTGCTTAATCACCGAGCCACATCCCCAGCCCTTTTAATGTTTTAGTTTGATACAGGGTCCACTAAGAGTTGCTGAGGCTGACTTTGAACTTGCGATCCTCCTGCCTCAGCCTCCCAGGGATTACAGGCTTCGTATCTGTATTGTATTTATATGTAACTTATTTCTTGACCATTAAGTATGTTTGGATAAGACCCGTAAGTTTGATTTTGTGAAAATATTTTTGCCATTTCATGATCATTCATTTTTTAAAAACTTGTTCTATTTAGTTAAATAGGACAGCAATGCATTTTGATTCAGTGTACACAAATGGAGTACAACTTTTCATTTCTCTGGTTGTACCATTAGAGTCACACCATTCCTGTAATCGTATATGTACATAGGGTAATAATGTCCATCTCATGCTGCTATATTTCCCACTCCCCTGGCTCCTCCCCTCCCCTCATTCCCCAATTCCCAATAGAAAGTTCCTCCATTTTTCCCTTACCCCTCCCCCATTACATATTAGCATTCACTTATCAGAGAAAATATTTGGCCTTTGGTTTTGGGGGATTGGCTTATCTCTCTTAGCATGATATTCTCCAACTCCATCCATTTACCTGCAAATGTCATAATTTTATTCTTCTTTAAGGTTCAGTAATATTCCATTGTGTATATATACCACAGTTTCTTTATCCATTCATCTATTGAAGGACATCTAGGTTGGTTCCACAATCTAGCTGTTGTGAATTGAACTGCTATAAACATTGATATGGCTGCGTCACTGTAGTGTGCTGACTTTAAGTCCTTTGGGTATTGGCTAAGGAGTGGGATAACTGGGTCAAGTGGTGGTTCCATAACAAGTTTTCTAAGGAATCTCCACACTGCTTCCCAGAGTGGTTGTCCCAATTTGCAATCCTACCAGCAATGTATGAGTGTACTTTTTTCCCCACATCCTCACCAACACTTATTGTTGCTTGTATTCTTGATAATTGCCATTCTAATTGGAGTGAGATGAAATCTTAGGGGTAGTTTTGATTTGCATTTCTCTAATTACTAGAGATGTTGAACATTTTTTCATATATTAGTTGATCTGTGAAGTGTCTGCTCAGTGCCTTAGCCCATTTATTGATTGGGTTATTTGTATTGTTGGTGTTAAATCTTTGCTCTATCTAAAGTGTATGTAGTAAAGATTTTCTCCCACTCTGTAGGCTCTCTCTTCACATTATTGATTGTTTCCTTTGCTGAGAAAAAGCTTTTTAGTTTGAATCCATTCCATTTATTGATTCTTGCTTTGATTTCTTGTGCTTTGGGGGTCTTGTTAAGGAAGTCTGGTCTTAAGCTGACATGATGAATATTTGGGCATACTTTGTCTTCTATTTGGTCTCTAATTCCTAAGTCCTTGATCCATTTTGAGTTGAGTTTTGTGCACCAGGGTGAGAGGCGTTTAATTTCATTTTGCTACATAATGGATTTCCAATTTTCCCAGCACCATTTGTTGAAGAGGCCATCTGTTCTCCCTTTTTGTTTTTGGCACTGTTATCTAGTATGAAATAACTGTATTTTTTTTGGGTTTGTCTCTATGTCTTCTATTCTGTACCATTGGTCTACCTGTCTATTTTTGTGCCAATACCATGCTGTTTTTGTTACTGTTGCTCTGTAGTATAGTTGAAGGTCTGATTTGTGATACCTCCTGTTTCACTCTTCCTCCTAAGGATTGCTTTGGCTATTCTGTGTATCTTATTTTTCCAAACGAATTTCATAATTAGTTTCTCTATTTCTATGAAGTACGTCATTGGGATTTTAACTGGAATTGCATTGAATCTGTATAGCACTTTTGGTAGTATGGCCATTTTGACAATATTAATTCTGCCTATCCAAGAAGATGGGAGATCTTTCCATCTTCTAAGGTTCTCTTTAATTTCTTTCTTTAGTGTTCTGCAGTTTTCATTGTAGAGGTCTTTCACCTCTTTGTTAGATTGATGATCATTCATCTCTTTTTTAATTAAATTTTTTTTGGTAGTTGTAGGTGGAGAGAATGCCTTTATTTGTTTATTTTTATGCAGCACTAAGAATCAAACCCAGCACCTCACATAAGCTAGGCAAGCACTCTGCCACTGAGCCCCAGGCCCAGTCCCATGATGATCATTCATCTTTAAGTCCAAAGGATGTCCGTTCTTCCCTGCTTTCTTCCTCCCTCACGCCACCTTTGTTTTCTCCTCTTTCTAGAGTTATGTCATGTTTCAAAGCCAAAAGTCTATCCAGCGAAAAGACTACATGAGGAATTTTAAGAAAAATGAATATAGATTCCCCCTTAGAAAAATTACTCTGGATAATTGGTTAACTCTTTTTCTGATTATTAAAGAGTGACTTTTAAAATCCCTTTATTCTGAAATAATTATAGACTCACAGAGAGTTGCAAAACTAAGGTATAGAATTGTATGTACTCCTTACCCGCCTTCCTCCAGTGGTAACATCTCATAACTGTAGTCCAACATGAAAACCAATGAACTGGCTAGGACAGCACTGCTCCCTAGGCCATGGGATCTTACTCAGTTTTCACCAGTTTTTACATCTCTTCATTTGTGTGCTTACGGGTTTGTTTATAGTTCTATGCAAATTTTTTTTTTATACCAGGGATTAAACTCAGGGGCACTCAATCTCTGAGCCACATCCCCAGCCCTATTTTGAATTTATTTAGAGACAGGGTCTCACTGAGTTGCTTAGTGTCTTGCTGTTCTGAGGCTGATTTTGAACTCATGATCCTCCTGCCTCAGCCTCCCAAACCACTGGATTACAGGCATGTGTTGGGGGCTGTGTTATGTTGGCGGCACCGGGATGGTGCCTGATCACATCGGCAGCGAGGAGGTTAATAGACATAAGCACACTCAGGTGATTTTCTCGTCCATGCAAAAAATGTATGTGCATGTGTTCTCGAGCACTAATTGCCTGCTCGGAGCGTCTCGCCTAATCTTTGCGTAAGAGGCTGGCCCTGCTCTCCGCCTCCTGGAGGTGATATAAGCGTAGGCGGAGCGAGACAGAGACACAGCAGCCATTAGCAGGAAAACAGCAGAAGAAGACACACGCGGCAGCAGCGAGTAGGGGCAGCGGCGGAAAGCAGATTGCGGAACAGAGAACTGAGACGCATCACTAGGGCACCTTGGGTGGACGTACCCTTAGTTCACAGGATGCAGGACTTTAAGGTGTAGCAAGTCTCTCCTTCTAAGCTCTAAGACAAGCCTGTCTTTCTTTCAAAGTTTCTCTCTTAAGCAAAGTTTCTTTCTCTCTGATAAGCGGGGTCTCTCTCTCTCTCCTCTCAAAGCAAGTAACAAGCAAGAAACAAAGTCTCTCTCTCTCTCTCTCCTCTCAAAGCAAGTAAACCTCATTTCCTCTATCCTCTATAAACAAGCAAGAAAGCAGTGCACTAAAGAGAAAGATAGAAGTGCCTCAGTTTCCACTCCACCACCCATAAGACCCGTGCAAGTTGTTGCTGCAAGCGGTGACAAATATCCATGGATTTTGGAACTGCAAAGAGCCAGCGACAGGCATGCACCACCGTGCCTGGCTAGTATGTAAGCTTTTGAGATTGACTCTTTTCACTAGGCATGATGCCTTGAGATCCATCCAGGTTGTTATGTGCGTCAGCAGTTCACTCTTTTTTATGGATAAGTAGTACATCCCATTGTGTGGATATGCCAGAGCTCATTTAACCATACATGCTTTGAAAGATGTCTGGGTTGTGCTCAGGTTTTTGCTATTACAAAGGTGCTATGAATCCTCATGTGTTCAAAGGTTTATTTTGTGTGTGAATGTTTTCATTTCCGTCATAAATGCCCAAGAGCAAATGATTGCTAGGTTGTATGGAAAGTGTCTATTTAGTTTTATAAGAAACTGCCAAACAATTTTCCAGGGTGGCTGCACATTTTATATTTCTACCAGCAGTGTAGAAGGGATCTAGTTTTTCTGCATCCTTGCCAATACCAAATTTTTTGAGAGGTAAATGAATATCAAAACATTGTTAAGAAGCAACACAAAGACCACATACAGCTTAGCAAAGTGTGTGAAAAGAGACACTTGGCTGGTGTATGAGCCTCAGAGCATCATTTTAGGATGGCTGGCAACAATAATTATAATAAATTTCCCCAGGCCTTATCAGTCTGTGGCCATGAATCAGTTAGCAATGGCCGCAAGTGACAGAAAATTCAACTACGGTCGTTTAAGCATGTGGGGCCATTTTTCTCATAGAACACGATGTTCAGAAATCAGCAATTGCAGAAGTTTGAAGATGATGATTGCTGCAGTCTTGGGAATGACATCCACATACCTTTAGGAAGAGAGAAGGAGAAAGGCCATGTTTGTATAAAGAGGGAAAATGTTGTCCCATGTTTGTCATGTTGCCCAGATCACCATCTTGGATCTTGCTGTGGTTTGAAGATGGCTTGAGCGCTTCCCCCACAGGTCCGTGTGGTTGATGCTTGATCCCTGTGTGGCAGTGTTGAGGTGGCAGTAGAATCTTTACGAGGCAGGGCCCAGTGGAAAGGTCTAGTGGAAGGTGATTAGGTCACTGGGGGATGCCGCCTTCGGAAGGGATTTATGTAGTTCTTAGGGGACCCTGGTTAGTTCCCGGAAGAGCAAGTGGGTTAGTTCCTGGAGGAGCAAGTTGTTATAAAAAGAACAATCCTGGCCTGTGAATTGCTCTGGCTCTTGCCATGCGATCTCTCTCTCTCGTACTCAGTCCCACCATGAAGTCGTCCACCATGTCATGATGCAGACAGGAAGCCCTCACTGGAGCCAGGCAGATGCTGGTGCTGTGCTCTTGGATCGCCAAAACAGTGAGTTAAATAAACTTCTTTTCTTTATATATAAAGGTGTATTGTTATGCAACAGAAAACAGACTAATCCAGATTCCCTCCTAGTTGGAATGTTGTAGGGAGAAGGGTCCTGGAATGCTGCTTGGGTCAGCACAAGTCCTAACATAACTTCTCCAGAATTTTGTGCTGATATGGTACCTCTGCCATACAAATAGTCAGGCACCTTTTCTATTGCTGTTCTACCATACTCACATGTCTCCGATTCCTGTGTCCATATAGCTATTTAATTCTTTTATGGTTTGAATATAGTTCGAGTGTGTCCACCTGAGGTTATGCATTTGGAAGCGTGGTCCTCAGCTTAGCAATATGAGAGATGATAGAATCTTTGAGAGTTAGATGCTATTGGGAGGTCATGGACAGCACTGTACTTTAAAGGAATTATTATAGTTTTCATTAGACTCTAGTTGATTCTTGAAAGAGGTTTGCAAGGCTGGCCTGTCTCCATATTTTGGCTTCCTGTCTCACCATACACCCTCCCTTGTCATGCATACCTTCTGCCATCGTGATGACATTGTCATCTGCCATAAATCCTTACTGAGTTGAGCAGAAATCAGTACCATGCTCTTGACCATCCAAATTTCTTAGTTAAATAAACCTCTTTTCTTCATAAGTCACTTAGTCTCAGGTATTTTGTTATAGCAACACAAAATAGACCAATGCAGGCTCTTGCCCTCATGTTTATACCTAGCCAGAAAGAAGGTGGAAAGAAGAATAGGAGGAAATACTCCTTTGTTCTTATGGACATGACCAGGAAGTTGCCCACACAATTGTCCCTTAAATTCTATTCACCTAATCTTAGCAGGGTTACTCTGCCTGGCTGCATGGAGGCTGGGAAATATAGTCTTTATTCTAGAAAGCCACATGATTATCTAGAGCTTCTATTATAGGAACAGGATTATAGGTATTGGAAAGAAAACTAGCAGAAGCAAGTACAATGTCTTCTAGTTTGGGACTGGTAAGGATTATTACTATTGAGTGCAGACATTCTCAACCAGAGGCAAGTTTGTCCCCCCGGAGACATTTGGCAATGTCTGAAGGTATCATTAGTTGTAACAACTGGGAATGTGAAAATTTGAGTATCTGGTGGACAGATATGGTAAATATCCCACAATGCCCAATACAACAACCTAAGATAAAAAGGAAATTATTCAGCCCAAAATATTAATGGTGCTGGGGTTGAGAAATCCTGCCTTCAGAGCTATCTTAAAAAGCCTCAGCTCTCTGGGCTTTCCTTTTGTGCTTTTCTAGGAAAATTTCCAAGACTAGTGTTCTTTTAGGTGAGATTTGGGTGATAGCAATGCACTTCCAATGAATTAGAATTAAAACTGTATGACACTGTGGGCAGTTGCCATTGGTCATTTTAATAAAGAAATGAAACTTGTGGACCCTGTGTGTAATTCCATAGTCACTGTTACCAACCCAGCTTTTGTCCTGAAAAGCAAGAGTTCCTTTGGCTTTTCCCAAGCTTGTTAATAACATATAACATCTCACTAATCCAGAGGAAAGAAGTAAATCTATTCAATTAAAGACAAGTGTAATTTTGTACAATTAATCATAGTCTTCTTAAGGGGAAATAAAAATAATTTGTTTTTAGTAAGAAGAAACCCATAATTATTCAGTGAGAGAGGAAAAGCCATTCATTAATATATCATGTTTACTTTGAACATGGGGAAATACATTGCAATTTTTGCTGTTAGTCTTGGGCACGAAGAACTGTGTTAAATCTCGTCATTTCTGCTTTTGATAATCTGCTTTAATGATAGATTAAAAATGCAGTTTGGCATTTCAGGACATAAATCTCAAATAATCAACCTGAGAGAACAGCACCAAACCCTCCAGAGAGGTTTCTAACATGAGACGATGACACTTCTTAATAAACTCAGAATTAGTGATGTCACTTGTCACTGGTTCTGCCAGAAGAAGCAGGAAAATGACACGGTTGCTCCAATGACCACTCAGAAGTTATGTTCCATAAATCTGCAAAATCAACTTCTGGAAATTCTCCCCTGGGATAAAGATATACGACGTGTCAGCCATGCATCCCAGCAACCTTTTATTATTTAAGGTTGTTATGTAGACATCATACATTTTTCTTACAGAGACAACCATATTATTCCGTGTTTCCTGTTCCCATGGATCTGAGCTCTTTTCTTCCAGTTCTTCATAGGACTTCATAATCATCTTTTAAAGCTTCATTTCATAGTAAATTACACATTACTTTTACATTTAAATTTCATTTCCATCCACTTGTTTATTTTTCATATCTTTATTATTTGCCTTTCCAATTAGATAGTAAGTGGAGGAAAGTTTCATTTCTTATACTTTATTTTTTCATATAATATCTTGTAAGTTCCTTATGTAAACAATGCATCTTTAGTGATTTTTATGTTTTGGTTTTATCTTTTTTTTTTTTTTTTTTGGTGGTGGTGGTGCTGGGGATTGAACCTAGGACCTTACACATGCTAGGCAAGTACTCTCTCTCTGAGCTAATCCCCAGTCCTTTATTTGATAAAGACAGCATGAAATTATGTGGGAGACAGCACCAAATTATGTTGTTCTTACTCTTAAGGAATACAAAAAAAAATTGGAACACAAAAAAGAAGAAAGAATAAAAGATCCATATTTTATGTGATCACAGATATTTTAAGTAGGAAAATAAATGCACACAGCTACACTAATGTTTAGAACTTTAATTTGTTGTATTTACTGTTACCTGGTAAAGGTTATTTAGAGCAGATTACATGTGAAATGTTAAGCTTATGTGACAATGAAGGAAAACTTGCTTATTCCTGTTTCCTTTGTGCCATGGAGGGTTGTCCTTGGCACCCAGGACATGGACCTGGGTGCCTTGCTATGCTTCACCACGCACCAGCTGCAGGTCCATGAGAAGTTACCTTAGTTTCAGCAAGCCTCACTTGCCTTGTGCATCAAGCGGGGATTATGGAACCTTGTGAGTATAGAGTTAGATGAGTTGACATACAAAGTATCTAGCATATTGCTTGGTAGTATCAGAGTTCTTGGACTGTAGGCAGGAAACTAATTCTTGAGAAAAGGACTTTTATTTGCATGTTCATGGGTATCTTCCAGAAGCCAGGAGGAGGTGAGCAACTTGGTTTCAGAACTGGGGGCCTCCGAGTTTCAAAGCAGCAGGAAGTCCTGACTACTTTTTGGGTCAGCCATCTTGATGGTGATTGAACTCATTTTCAGCCACTCTTGGTTCTTTGGAAGATTGATATTCCCAGGAGAAAGCTGCTTATTACTCTTGACTAGATCTTACCAGACCCAAAGAGAAATGGAAAAAATGTCAGACCAAACACAGATATCTACTAGAATGGCACACAGTGCTCAGGAAATGTCAATCCTTTTTGGTCACCAATTTTTCACTCTGTTTTATATCTTGCTGTGTATGTGTGTGTGTGTGTGTGTGCGTGTGTGTGTGTGTGTGTGTGTATGTGTGTGTGTGTGAGAGAGAGAGAGAGAGAGAGAGAGAGAGAGAGAGACATTATGAGAGCTAATCAATTTGTAACAGTTGATTAAGAGGCTCTTAGATCCTTCTCTTCCCTCCCCGAGTGTATTTCACCTCATCCTACACTCTTCCCATCATTCAAGAGAGACTCTGTCGTCTGGCTCGTAGTCTTCCCTCTTTACTGTGAATGCGGTCAGTGACTTGACTGACTTCCAGATGCACATGGTCCTCATCCTGCTCAATCACAGCCTGGCACCCTTTTAACTCTTCACTGTCAATGACCTTACCTCCAAGCCTGTCTCAACCAACAGTTCCTACAGTTATCTAGAAAATCACCAATGCAGACGCCACTTCTTGGGACACTACCAACCTCCTAACCTTCTAGCTTGCTTTCCCAAACCAGTGTGTGTTTTCCCTCTTACCTGTTCCTGCTTCAGCGTCTTCCTTAACAGTTTGAATTTCATGGTACCATCATTGAAGATACTCGCTTGCCTACACGTGAATCCCCTTAGTTGTTCATTTTCCATGCTTGTCTTAAAAAATTAACAACTCTGGGTAAACTTGAGAGCCCTGAGGTTCACCCAGGTGCAGAGGGCTTCTGGGGGAAATGACACAGTCATCAGCTTCAGATGGCTCCTCCGTGTACTCCAGCAGATCCACTGCATTTATCTGATCATCTCATGTTCTCGTTCTCTGCATTAACTTGTTCTATTAAAAAGCATTTAAAAAAATCCATGTCCTGAAATACGTCGACCTTTCTCCATCCTCACTGTGGCCACCCCAATCCAAGTCACTGTCATCTCACTTCTGGGTCACTACGATAGCTTCCTATGCGGTTTCTATACATTCTCCCTTATTTCCTCCTAATCCATTTGCCCTCATGTATGCAAGGTCATCATTTATTTATTTATAGATAAATTTTCCCTCCCCTAAGTGTCCTCCACCTTGTCCCAGAACCCAGGAGCACTCTACCACTGAGTTACATCCCCATCCCTTTTTTGGGGGGCACAGGTACCAGGGATTGAACACAGGGGCACTTAAACATTGAGCCACATCCCCCAATCTTTTTTTCATTTTTTATTTTGAGACAGGGTTTTGCTAAGTTGCTTAGGGCCTTGCTGAGTTGTTGCTGAGGCTGGCTTTGAACTTGTGATCTTCCTGTCTCAGTTTCTTGAACCTCTGGGATTACAGGCATGTACTACTATGCCAGGCTCCTGCCCCTTTTCTTAAATGATTTTTTTTTTTTTTTTTTGTACTAGGAATTGAACCCAGGGCCCCGTGCATGCCAGTCAAGCACTGTGCCACTCAACTACATGTCCAGCCCTTTTTTTTTTTTTTTTTTTTTTTGCAGTGCTGGGGATTTGAACCCAGGGCCTTGTGCTTGCGAGGCAAGCACTCTACCAACTGAGCTATATCCCTAGCACCTATCCAGCCCTTTTTTGAGACAGGGTCCCACTAAGTTGCTGAGGCTGGCCTTGAATTTTTCATCCTCCTACTACAGTCTCCCAGGTAGCAGGGGTCACAGGTGGGTAGCACCATGCCCCACCCAAATTTACCTTTTAAAGAACTTCAGTGTCTTTCTATGTTCTTTAAAGTATACTTTCAAATCTGCAGTGTGTCTTTTGATCCTAGCGTGATCTGACCCATGTTTCTTCTTGTTTTCTTCATCTAATTTCACTATGTCCCTCTCATATTTAGGCTCACTGGCCTGATGCTCAATTTCTGGGACAGTGTCTATCTCATGTCACTACATAGCCAGATGCCTGTGCCCCTCTTCTCCACGTTGCTGGACCATCTGTCTTCCCCACTAGACTATAAGCAGTAGGAGGGGATTAGCTGTTGTTCTTGTCACTTCCTCAGGCCCTAACCAAGTGGGGAGACACAATGAATCAAAGTCTTCTGACCCGTATCTGCAGCAGGTGCCTCTAAGGAGCTCAACTAAAGTACTCCATTGCTGTCCCAAAAATGGAGAAAATGGAAATCTTTTCCTACTGCTCCTAACATATTATGTAAAGCAACAGATTTTCTCCAGTGTTAATATTTCTCTCATTTTTAATTTATTTTGGTACCTGGGATTGAACTCAGAGCACTCAACCCCTGAGCCACATCCCCAGCCCTATTTTGTATGTTATTTAGAGACAGGGTCTCACTGAGTTGCTTAGCACCTCACTTTTGCTGAGGCTGGCTTTGAACTCTCAATCCTTCTGCCTCAGCGTCCCGAGCCGCTAGGATTACAGGCATGTGCCTCTACACCTGGCTTCTCATCTTTATTTTAAAATTGGCTTGGGTCCTTATGAATACTAGTTGATCCCTCAATTTAACAAGGAAGCACCAATCAAACATTAATAGAAAAACTTGAAAATCATTGATTGCGTATAGTTTCAGAGTTAGCTTTCCCCTTTTTGATGGGGATCTGTGTATGCAATTTCTTTTTCTTTTTCTTTTATTTTTGAGATGTAGTCTTGCTGTGTTGTCCAGGCTGTTCTCAAACCCCTAGGCTCAAGTAATCCTCTCATCTCAGCCTTCCACATAACTGGGACTACAGGCATGTACCACCATATCTAGCATGTGATATATTTGTAAATTTTTGAATGTATAAAATATGTAGTGTATGCTTTTTCTCCGAAGGTTATTCTTAGATCATGTGATGAAATTAAATATTTTGACATCTTGTAGTACTTCAAAAAAAATTCTTAGGGTTGGGGATGTAGCTCAGTTGGTAGAGTGCTTGCCTTGCAAGCACAAGGCCATGGGTTCAATTCCCAGTACCACAAAAAAAAAAAAAAAAAAGAATTATTTTGTGTGCTATTTGTGCTATTACTATGAGCTGATATGTGTTAACATTTCTCCATTAAAGAAAAGATGAGGATGAGACCTCTGTATGGTGATTCAACGTCCAACAAGCACTGCTCTAAGTATCTATATCTATTTCTCATTGATTCACCACTTTATCCGTAGCTCCAAAACAGCCCCCAGAATTCCACGTTTAAGTCCAGGCTTGTGCTCAAAAGAGGAAGTGGTTGATACTAATAGGTATATACATTTCATCATGTTATTCTGAGAATTGGCATTTGGAAACATATTTGAGAGTAATCCTTCACAAATAAGGAAACCTGTCCAAGTTGAGCCCTCCGGTCTCATGTATATTTTTTATTCATTGATTTGAAAGGAATGGAAGTTAGAAACCAGAAATATGATTGACATATTTTGTCTGAGGTACCAAGAAATAATAGATACCAGAAGAGAAAAAAAAAAAATAGACTTGAGGGGAGAAAAAGCTTTCTGACCTAGGAAACTGAATAATGATATAAAGCAAGTGTCTCACTATGGCTGGAACACAATTCTCTGCCACCCATGCTCACTAAAAGAAGGTGCTACTGATTATTAGTAACAGTGAGGAGACAGCCTGTATGAAATGTTTTACCCAGGATCAACTCATCTCATACCTGTAAATAACCTCCAGTCAGTATTATTGTCCCTATTTTTCTGATAAAGAAATTTTAATAAAATTTTAATAATTTCAGAAAATTTACTAACTTGCCCAAGATCACACAGCTTGTGGTATAGCCAGAATTCAAATTCAGATAGTCTAAATCTAGAGTTAAAAAAGATGCTTTGTGGTCAATCTCATATGTACCTAAAGACTCTTACCTAAATAGTTTTGCTGTGTCTATATGTTGAATGAAAAGGATTCATGTTCTCCTTTGTCACTTTCTAGAAAGTTCATTTCAACTGATTTATTCTCTTTTTCAACAGAAGGGGAAAAGAATACTTTCCATAGTTTTGTTTAAGAAGTATTCACTTTATATTCATCTATTTTAAAATTGCTGTGGTCTAGGGGTTAGGCTAACAAATTAGCCAAATAAATTAAGATGAATTTCAATCCCTTTGTTCCTATTTATAGATTATATAGGATTTCATAAACATTTTATTCATCAACTCACTAATATAAGCAAATAATGAGCACAGACTCCCAGAGGGGACTGGTTCTTTCTCCTTAGAGGTTGGACACCTGTTTTGCTTTTTAAAAATTCATCTACTGTATCCTCTTCAGATAGTATCACCTCCTTTTCGTTTTCTTATTATATGCATCCTGGTTCTGGGATCCACTACTAAGTTAACTTAGAACAAAATATTTCCAGATGTCATGAGGTGTTTGCTCAGCTACTTTAAAAAGAGAGCAATGCAGTCATTCATAGAGAGAAAAAGGTGCACATTTTGCATTTAAGACAAGAACTTGTTTTGAACAAAGATATCGTGGGAGGAGAAGCTCTTCTGAGTTTATCTGACCTGCTGTGCAGTTATCTGCCCACCCCCAGTCTCCACTAATGAACTGCCTCCCACCTGTGTTCCTGGCAATGAATGGCCTTTGGCTATCTATGATGGTGATACCGCCATTTACCGGTGACGAGTTCTGCTCCCTCTAATGTTGAAGTTTGAACACTAGAAAAGCACACCAAGGCAAGCATATTAAGCAGGTTTTAATTAAAATTAGTAATAATACAGACTTCTCCCGGGAGGGAGAAGCGGGCCATGGCTGATGTTTAGAATCCCGAGAAGAGAGCACATCCTACATCTTTTACACTTAAGGTCTCTTTTGTTCTCCAGTTCTCTCCACCCTTATTTCTCTTTCCTGCCTATGTGACTAAGCCTGGTTTTGCAGGTGAGATGCATAAAGTGAGGAGCAAATGGGCAGGGGGAGGGCCAAGGAGATTCAGCCAGGCAAGGGCCCAGGGGGCATTAATTAGCAGCTCCTTGTCTGCAGTCCTTGATAAGGGCAGGTAAATTTGGTAATCAATGTGCTCCGGAGATCCTTGACATTCTGTTTTCCCAGGGGCAGTCTCCAACTTCCAGAGGCAGATGACTTTCATGGCCTCTATTTCCTCGATTTGACCTGATCCCCTATTTCTACACTAACTGCCTGTCCCCAATTCTGGCTTCAGTGGCACTTCAATCTTTGAGTACCCCACTCACACAGCAGCCCCCCAACCCAGCACTCTCTATGGAGAGCTAGTCCCCCAGGGATGATGACCCATCGAATTCTCTATCTTGAACAGAGGGAGTCAGAGTTTAGCCACTTGCACCCAGAAGCCCTATGGGTCTAGGGTGGCCATTTTCCACTATGTGAATGTTGATAAGTAAATAGAGAAAATGGGTCTGGGAGGAGAAAGAGAAATTTGGAACAGTGGAGTGCAGAGAAGAGGGATATTGTGGCCTCAGAGAGAATTAAGGAGGTAGACAGATGTGCTGCTTTGTTCCTCAAGGCTACCTAATTACCAGTTCCAGTTCCCACGGGGCCCTGCTTGCTTCTTCCAGCGTGATGTTGTGTATGAGAAATCCCTGCATATTTGAATTGCTTCAGTGGGTTTTTGTTCCTGCAACCAGAAAAATCTCAACTACAATTAAATGGCTTAAAGACTGTTTCTAGATTTGAATTTATGGGTATGTGGCACATTTTCAGAGCTTGTGGGACAACAGACAGTAGTTAGAAGGGCAGTCTCTATCCACAGACTACTTGAGCAGAAATTCCAGTTCTGCCACTTGCTGCTTGTGTGATCTTGGACACTCTAACATCTCTGTGCTTTGATTTCCTTGTTTTCAAACACAAGGGTAACCATATTTTTCTACATCCTAATTTGTTGTGAGGATTAAACACTTATAAACAGTGCACTTGGTACATAGTATTTAAGATACCCAAGGAGCATTAGCTATTATCTTATCAGGGCCTTGCTTTTACACCCACATACCCTCCCCCACACAATCAAGCACATAAACACATAAGTATAATTATATGCCTATAATCATACATACTTACAATAAAATATTATGTATATATGTATGCATATATATGCACACATATACACCTGATTATCTGGCCCAGGTTGGAAGCTCTGTTCCTGCCCTCTTTTGTTTCTTTGTTTTTTGGAATTGGTGATTGAACCCAGGGGCACTTTACCACAGAGCTACATCCCCAGCAATCCCTCTCTCTTTTTTAATTGGTTCTTTTTAGTTATACATGACAGTAGAGTCTATTTTGGTAAAATTATACCTGCATGGAATATATCTTATTCTAATTAGGGCCCCAGTCTTGTAGATGTACATGATGGTGAGATTCACTGTGGTGTATTCATATATGTCATAGGAAAGTTATGTTAGATTGTTTCCACTGTTTTTCCTGTTCCTATACTTCCTCTCTTCCCTTTATTCCCCTTTGTCTAATCCTCTGAACTTCTATTCTGCCCCTTCTACCTTAATTGTGGGTTGACTTCCATATATCAGAGAAATCATTCTCCCTTTGTTTTCTTGGGAATGGCTTATTTCCTTTAGCATGAGAGTCTCCAGATCCATCCATTTACTAGCAAATGTCATCCTTCTTTATGGCTGAGTAATATTCCATTGTGTATAGTTACCACACTTTCTGTATCCATCCATTGATGGGCATCTAGGTTCATAACTTAGATATTGTAAATTGTGTGATTATAAACATTAATGTGGCTGTGTCACTGTAGTATGCTGATTTTAAATCCTTTGGGTATATACCAAGGAGTTGGAACTGGGTCAAATGGTGGTTCCATTCCTAGATTTTTGAGAAATCTCCATACTGCTACCTAGGGTGGTTGCACTAATTTGCAGTCCCAGCAATGTATGAGTTCACCCTTTTCCCACATCCTCACCAACATTTATTACTTGCATTCTTGATCATTGCCATTCTGACTGGAGTGAGATGAAATCTCTGTAGTTTTAATTTGCTTTTTTCTAATTGCTAGAGATGTTGAACATTTTTTTTTCATATATTTGTTGATGGAACGCCACTCAAAGTAGGTGAAAGACCTAAGTATTAGACCAGAAGCCCTGCACCTACTTGAAGAAAATGTAGACTCAACACTCCAACATGTTGGCTTAGGAACTGACTTCCTTAATAAGACTCCTAAAGCTCAACAAGTGAAATTTAAAAAATCAATGAATGGGATGACACCAAATTAAAAAACTTCCTCACAGCAAAGGAAACAGTCAAGAGCTTGAAGAGAGAGCCTACGGAATGGGAGAAAATCTTTGCCACCTGCAGCACAGATAGGATGTTATTTTTCAGGATATACAAAAAATTCAAAAAACCTTTTTACTTTTTATTTTGAGACAGTGTCTGTAAGAAATCCCACAAAAAACACGCCGGACACGGGCAATCACATAAGGGAGTTTATTAAGCAAACAGAGTGTCTCCCTGCAGGGTAAGAGAGAAAATGGGAGGAAAAGAAAGGGCTGCGCAAGAGTGTGGAAAGTGAGGAGGAGAAAGAGAGTCAGGGGGAGAAAGCAAGAGAAAAGATGGCGGGGTAGCTACCCTTAAGCAGTTGAATCCCGCTGGGCTAACAGAGGACCAATAACAGAGAGGGATACTTGCAAGCTGAGTGATGAACCAATAGCTAGCTAGGATGTTCACAGACTGACAGGTAGTAGTTGGGAGGCGGGGAAAATGGCTGCAGCGGAAAGGGCGGGGAGAGCAGCTTTCAGACTGACAAGCTAGGTTGTGATGCAACGAAAAGGGCAGGGGGCAGTTTTGTATTACAGTGTCTCACCAAGTTGCTGAGGGTCTCACAAAGTTGCTGAAGCTGGCCTCAAACTTGTGGTCCCCCTTCCTGCAGCACTTTGTTTGCATTTGTGTTATAGCCTTTATCCTGCTGCATTATAACCTACCCGGTGTCTGTTTTTCTCATTACGAGTGTGCTCCACAATTCAAGTAACTGCCTTCTTTGCTCTTCTACCCCCAGAGGTTTTCATCTGCTACTGGGGATATTCCTGAGCTCACAATACACTTATATTGTTGGGCAGGTGGACACTAGGTGATACTTCACCATTAGATTGGCATCCCTTTAGCTTAACACTTGACTTCTGTTAAGTTCACATGTCCCTCAGTGACTTAGCACTTCGTGCTGCTATATTATTTACCTCTTAGAGGAAACACATTGCAGAACCCTCCCTGAAAGCAAGCTTTGGCAAGAGGATAGGAGAGAGACTTTGAGGATTCTGGGTGTCTACAAGAAACAGGCAAGTGAAGAGGGGGAGATTCTTGAGCTTCTTCCTTTTGATCTGGAATGGTTCTCCTGGTAACATTTCTCTTCCTGATTCAACTTACAGGATCATCAGTGGTTGAAAGACATGATCAAGCACTGTCTTTTTGCAGCCTCGTTGTAGTAGAGAAGAAACTGAGTAGTCACATTGCATTGGTTTGCTGGGGCTGCTAAAAGAGTGTCACAGACTGGGTGGCTTAAATAACAGACGCTGTTTTGTCACAGTTGGAGAGAGTGGAAGTCTGAGATCGAGGGTGTCATCAGGGTTGGTTTCTGGTGAGGACTTCCTTCTTGGCTTGCAGATGGCTGCCTTCACTGTCCTCATGTGTCCTTTTCTTTGTGTATACACAGAGGCAGAGGAGAGAGAAAGTAGGAGACTGAGGACAGGGGAGAGGAGGGAGAAGGACAGTGCACGTGGTATTTTCTCTTCTCATGATGACACCAGTCCTACTGGATTAGGACCCCACCCTCATGACATCTTTTAACCTTAATCACTTCTCTAAAGATCCTATTTCCAAATACAGTCCCATTGGAGGTTAGGACTTCAACCTGAATCTTGTGGGGGCAGGGACACAAATCACTCCAACACACATTAATCCCATTGGAGGCCTATTTTAATTAAAAGCTTTTGTGTGTGGCTCAAGTTTTCCTCCCTGCATGACTATGTAATCAAAATCCTAACTGAGGACTGGGTCTCTATATGAGGAACAAAAAGCAATTACCATGAGATCCCCTCAGTTACATCTGTGTGAGCTGTAAATGCAGAAGTCACTGAGCTGCAGGATCTTTTGAAATGTTAAACCATCCGGTATTGGTTCTGGCTTTCCCAGGTGGACTTGGAAGAATCAGAAAAGGCAGAGCCCAAGCGTAAGGAAGGCTGCCAGCAGGAGTCCATCATAGTTGAGTAGCGTCCCAGAGCCAAGTCAGGTTCTCAGACACAGACCTGTCAATCTGAGAAACTGCAGGACCAGGGTGGGAAAGGCTTCCTTAGGTCTGGGAAACACAGCAGGTGAGTTGAGAGACAAGTGACACTGTCTAGCCAGAAGGGCAGAGTAGGGGAGGAACCAAAAAAAAAAAAAAAAAAAAAAAAAAAAAAAAAAACCACACAAAACAAAACAAAAACCAGAGATGCAAATGGAATGGGAGGAAGCTGGGGTCAGAGGACTGGGGCCAGCTTCAGAATTAACTTCAGGAACAGTGAGTTCTCTTAAGGATGGCTTGTCAGACATGCTTCGTTGGGGTCTGATCTTAAGTGTCCAGAGCTGGCTTCATGGCTTCAAGCCATTAGAAAATGTTGGGTAGGTGACAAGAAGAGTTTCATCAAATGTCAGGCATTATACTCTTCCATGGCATCTCCTGGTGAAATGTCCAAACCCAATGCTTTTATCTAGGATTAATGTGAACCCTGCTTTGACCACCAATCTCTTCTATCTTTAAAACTGAATTTTTAAATTTTGATTTTATTCTTTGTGTATAAATTACATTATCTTCTACTTAACCTTATAACATACTAGTGGATAGTAACTGTAGTTATCATTCTTTGTAATATTTCTTCCTTATTATTCATTCTCTTTATGAACATTATATTCTTAAAGAACCCTTCTTTGAACCCAGTCTCTGGTTATAACCTCTTCCAGCACTCTGTACTTTCCTCAATAGGACTTCCCACATTTGTGATTAAATAGTAATTGCATGATTAATTGTTTAACCTGTCTTCCTTGCCAAATTATTTTCCCAATAAAAACAGGAGGTAGGTTCTAAATCCAACACTGGTTCTTACCTAGAGCAATAAATTCTTTTTAAATGAGATATTTCTGTAAGGAATCTGGCTTCCCTCACCACCTGTCAATCTGTGTTGGCCTGCCTCTCACGGTTAAGTTGCCGTAATCTTCCTGCCTCCCATGTTACCTTCTAATATGTCATTGGTCCATCAGTCAGTCTGTAAGAATTCTCCTCCGCGATTGATTCCTCTCAGCCCACGAAATTCCTATGTCTGAGAGAAACCTTGCGCCATGTTCTCTTTCTTTCTTCCCTTTCCCCCTTGCAGACGTGAATTGTCTGCATAAAATAAAAGTTCCTTGTGTGAGACCTGTATCTGTGGAGCATTTCTGGGAGCTAGCGACGAACCATAACTGCGCCTTAACGCCTAACAATTTCATTCACTCACTTACTGGTGCATTAATTTATTTAGCATTCATAATCCCTAAGAACAGTGTCACACATAGAAAAACAAAAAATTGTGTGATCATTTCTATCTTCAGAGAGTTCACGATTTAAGACAGAAAGTTCTTACCTATTTTGGGCAAAAGTTCCCCTTAACACCCTGATGAAAGAGAGGCAGCCCTTTTCCCCAGGAACTACTCATCTGAAATTAACACAAGATTTTGTAATTAACTTGAAAAGTTTGCAGATTCCTGAAAATCCATTCAGTGCCTTCCTAATATTTTCCAGACTCTGTGGTGAAGGTTGCCCCATATAATAATAGACCTGAGGACACATATAAGGTCAGGAGAGGGAAAAAGGGTAGTGTCAGCATGTCCTCCTACAAGTCAGGAAAGATGTCCACTGAAAAGATGTTCAAGCCATGTATTGGATGATAAACCTGATTTTTCCAGAAGTGGGGGCTTTGGAGGTTGAGAAGATTTGGAAAAACTTGGAAGTGAGACAGAGCATGTCACTGCAGGCCATGGAAGGACCTTGTACAGCTGAGAACGTGGGACTGGGAAGAAGCTGGGCAAGTTGGGGGGGGGGGTGGATTGCAGGAGAAGATACTGGAGAGGTAACTAGATGTGGGGGTGGCCATACTCAGTTTTAGCCTATGGTTGATGAGGAGTAATTCTTTTTTGTTTTTTTAAGAGACTAATAAAATCAGATTTGTATTTTAGAAGGAGCCCTCTGGTAGTGGTGTTGAGGGTTCTGGAGGATAGTGGAGCAGCTGTTTAGTCACAGACCCAGGGCTGGACAAATGTGGGCAGTGGTGTTTAAGGAGAGGGTACAGACTGGAGTGATATTTAGGAAGGAGAATCAGCAGATCTTTGTGGCTGATTGGATATAGGGTGTGTGAGAAAGGTAGGAATGAATTCCAAGGTTGTGTCATAGGCAACTGGGTGTGCCAGGATTGTGCTAGGTTTAAGTCTCCATGAGCATTCTCTTATGCATGAACTCCAATTAAAAAACAAACAAAACCCAAACCAAACCAAACAAACAAAACAACAACAATAACAACAACCACCTAGAAATGCTCAGGGACCATTTTTTCTTTTTCTTTTTGCTCAAAGTGAAATAAGCCTTTTGTAAATGATAAAAAAAAAGTATATTTCTTATAGTTTAGATTAGCCAGCAGATTGGATTGAAGAAGTCAACGAGAAAATCAACGTTGGTTTTTAATCACAGATGTTAACCCCATGCGGCCACATTGAGGCAACTTTCTAATCTTTCTTCTTGAAATAAGAGCTCAGGCTGTATTGAGATGCTAGACTAGCCACGTACAATCTGGGTAGGGAAGATTACTTGTCACTGCCTAAGGAATTCAGTGAGTCCAAATGCTTGGCAGTAAAGGTGACAATTCAATTACAGGTCTGCCAAGTTGGATGCACGTAGTGTAGTGCATTGTGTCAATAAAATCATAATTGGGAATTTCTTACAAATAATTTTTCCTATACATTTTGAATCTCAGGCATTATAAATCTTGACTTAGGATAAAAATATCCATGCAAGGTGCTTCTTAATTAGGTGTAGATTCAAACTTCATATAACAGAGTGGTAGGCTTTCAATTAAAATTTTTTTATAATTGTTTTTTGGATATGTAATTCAGATGCCATACAATTCACACAATGAAAGAGTACAATGCTTTCAATTAAGTTTTTATTTAGTTTATTTTTTTCTAATTTTTGGCAATTAGATATTTTTTAATCAGAAAAATAAAAAATTCCATTTTAAAATTTTAGAATGACCTGATATATAAGGCATTTTCTCTTCTGATTACTAGAGCCAAGAGAAAATATGTTGGGTTAAATTAAACAAAGTATAAAATATGGTCAAAATATTGCCACAAAAGTAACATGTTTAGTGAGAAGACTAAAGGTGGGACATCTCATCCTAATGGCTTTTGTTGATGTCCTGCTAGGTAAGAGAGACCCAGTTTAATTTACAAACCCTTACTTCGCTATCAGGGAATTAGAGAGAAACTTCCCCTGCCAATAACCCTCCCAGCTAAGGACTGAGATGTTGTGATGGGTTATTCTCACCCAGGATAGCAGTGATATTGCATAACAGGGAAAAAAATTATACCCTTGGGGTTTAAACTGACTGTTGAAGGAAAAATTCAACCTTTCCATTTACTGTATATACAGAGTGAGAAAAGTAAGAAGATTTTGAGAATTCTGAATGTCACCTCATATTGTGTGTTAATGATCTTTGTGACAGATGGCACAGATCTAAAAACCATATTGTCTTGTTAAAATGTCAATGTGTGGGAAAAAATGTAACCCCTTTCCTATGAAACAGACAGAACTGTCCCCAAAGACTGAACCTCTCTACTTTGCCATAAAATGCTGGATGGCAGGAATCTGATCTGCACGCAGGCTGACATGTATGTTGGTAGTCTGTCTAAAACAGTTTTCCTTTCCAAGATTGCATACAGGCATAGAGGGGAGAGGGGTTTGGACTATCTTCAATTTGTTCCACTCCATCCTGATATCATGGCTAGACTAATGGTTCTTCGGTGTAGCTTTTATTTTCTTACTTCTGGAGTCAAAGGTCTACATAGTCTCCCAGTCTAATGCTTGCACACACTATAAAATCTGCTGTAAACCAGCACTGTCTTGCCTTTCCTGTAATTAGGCTACTTCCTTATTGTTTCAGGCACACAAAGACTCATTCTTGTGTCTGAAAGTTTGCTTATATTGTTTAACTTTCTATTGTATTTGCTTTTAATAAAGATGCTATAAAAATAGCCTTGTGTCTTACAATCTTTTTTTTTTTTTTTCCCCACAAAGAACATTTTCTACTATAATGTGTATTGTGCCCTTTACAGGGATCCATGAAGAGGGACTTTAGCTCAGACCTCTCTGCTGTGTAATCAAGATGGTTATTTCTTATAGAAATTACTATACATAATTAACTATATTTCCTTTGTTACTTTGACTGCTAGGAAACTCAGAATCACATACATATCTCTTCTTTAGTACTGACTATATTCTATTTATTTGCAGTGCTGGGTATCACACCCAGAGCTTCACGTATGCTAGGCAAAGTGCTGTCATTGAACTACATCCTCAGCCCTAAATAGATTCATAGAGCATAATTTTATTTGTATTAAATTTTCTTCTGACCTCACTTTATTGTCCTTACTTTGGGAAGAAGGAGCAGTGCCTTTTATAATAATTTACTCAATATTCTTGCAAACCATTTCAAATCCTTTTTGGAATAAAAAAATAAATAAAGCTTTTGAAAAATGCTCAACTTGCTTAGTCTTTTTGCTCTTTTTTTCCAACCTCATCCAGCCCTCAAATCCAGCTTGTCCATGTACTCTTTTAACCTTCATGAATCTTTTTTTGAGTTCTTATGTTAATGTAAATTTGCACTTTCTTAATTACGGTTTGACTCCTCAGTTTTCATGTGTATTAGTTCTGTTGCAGCAGGTTGTATATTTTTTTGGTGTGTGGGGTCATGGCTTATACTTTTCTTAATCATCTAGTGCAATGACATTGTATCAAGAAATTTCCTTTTTACACTATAATGGTAACAAATGATCACTTTTTAAGCTTATTAAGTCTCAGAGCACTCCGCAGCACCTCTTATTTAAAGGTGTAGGACCTCCATCTCCTTTTTTGGGCGGTACTGGAGATTGAATCCGAGGGGCTCTACCACTGAGCTTCATCCCCACCCCGTTCTATTTTTTACTTTGAGAAGGGAAATCTCACTAACTTGCTCAGGCTGGTCCTCGAACCTGCGATCCTCCTACCTCAGCCTCTAGAGTAGCTGACTTACAGGCGTGTGCCACAAACCTCCAGGAACCCATTTTTTTTCTATAGCACCCTTGTTTCATGGACCTAAGAAGACCCTTCGTCGATTTAACGTTTCTTGAGCTCCAGCTCTATGTTCTTTGACAGGACATCCTTTGAGATGTTGCCAGGGGGGTAGGTCAACTTGGGGAGGGGGAACAGGTAGGTTTTGGTGTGAGTCCGACACCAGGGGCCACCTCTTCAACAGGTAGGACATCAAGACTTCGGCCAAATACAAAACCTAGGTGAAATGTAGACACCTTGAGCCCCGACACGTCCACGCCCGACAGTGTACTTTCTGGGGGCTAACTTCGGTGATCGACAACTCTTCTCCCGGGGAAAGTCCAGTACGTTAACACTGCACCGAGTAAACTGGGACGAGCGGTAACCTGGGCTCTAATCCCAATTCCAGCCTCCCAGGGTGGAAAGAGGTTTCCCGGAAAGGTGAGCGCGCCTCCCACGCAGCGGACGCCCAACCTCTTGCCCTCGGGCAAAAAGACTACAAGTCCCAGCAGGCAGCGCGAGCCGGTCGGCGCCAGTCCTCCGCCGCTCATGCTCTATCGCCCGCCTTCCAGTGGAGCGCTGCTCGGGGGAGTCTTGTGTACTGACGTCACCACGCTGGCGCCGGCGGTCCGTGCGTGCTGACGTCGGCGCGTTTAGATCTCACTTTTCTAGGCTTCTTAAATTGCCTGTCAGCTGGAGCAAGGGTTTGCTGGGGTTATAGGCTGTGGTTTGGCTTTGTTTATTATTATTATTATTATTATTTTTTAAAAAAGCCCGAGGTTCCCTGGAGAGGGGCGGCCGCTCCCAGCCAAGTTTTCGACTCAGGGGCCCAAGATGAACAAAGTGTGTGCTATTTTTGGAGGTTCCCGGGGTATTGGCAGGGCAGTGGCCCAGTTAATGGCCCCGAAAGGCTATCGACTGGCGATCATCTCCAGAAATCTGGAAATGGCCAGAGCCGCCGCAGGTGACCTCGGCGGTAGGTATCCAACTTGTGCAGCTGCATAACTGCAGCCCCAGGCCTGAAGTTTGTGGGTAACACGAGCGATTCTGAGGCTTGGCGATTCAGCCGCGGCAGGAGCGCCGGCTCCCGAGGAAGGAACTGTTCGTGCAGACCGCTTACCTGCTTCCGCCTCAATGCCACCTGCGCCGAGGGCTGGGCGCGGGGAGGATTTTATTAAGACTTCGCACTCTTGTGAGGCCCCGCTAATAAGCCTTCACCTCCCGTGCTGATAGTGAGGAGCTCTGTTTTGGCATCTGGTAGGAGAGAGCCACTCTCAGTTAACTTTATGTAGGGGACAGGGCAGGATCCCCTGTGCGGCTACAGGGCTGGGAGGAAAGCAGTTTAGTCTGGAAAGGTAGGCCTGCCACGTAGAACCAGCTCGCTTTAGTTTTGCGGAGGGCTGTTCCTGCCGTTATGCGAATGCACAAAGCAGTGTAGCAAAGAAAAACCTTTTGGGGTGCCAGCCGGTTTTGTGAGATGCCTGGTTTGCTTTGCATCTATTAAGCCCTTTAAGTCGATTGACTTTGATGAATTTTGTAATAATTGAAATTTATTTGGCTCCTCCCTTTGTATTACATTCATATTTCATTTTTTGACTTATTAATGGTCAATTATTGTTTTTCATATTCAAGGTCTCTTAGTGGTGATCAATAAAGGGCGATTGAAATACACCAAGACGGGTGCTGTTTAATTAGAAGAGAGAAGAATACTGATAACTTACTATCAGGAAGGCATTGGGAGGAATAGACGCCTGAGGGTGTTATTTCCTGCCTTTTGCTTTTAAAAGAAGTTGCTGACAAGTTTGGTACCACCAGTTCAGACACACTGTTTCTAGTTCGGGAAAATACAGGGCTCACTGAAGTTGCAACTAGTGAATACCCGTGAATACTTCTTTCAGCTCATAGTCGTTGCCATTATATGACCAAGGAGGGAAAAGGTGATGCTCCTGGCTGGGTTATCCCAAGCCATCAGTGCTTGCTGGACTAGATTAAAAACCATTAGGTGAGTTTTAGAGGATAACTGTGGACCCAACAAGTCTTCAGATGAAAACCAAGAGTGAGACACAGGTGATGCTTTTGGGCATTTCATTTCCTTGAATCATGTGTTCCATAAGTGATTGGTTTTTACTAGTAAAGTGTGATTTTCCCAGGTGCCTTACCGTTTCCAAAGGCATGAGGGAATAACGTTATTGTAAACATATTTGGCAAAATCAGGCAGAAAATAATTGTTTTAGTTTTAAAAAATTGTCCCATTTAAAGTATAGGTATATCTGCCTTGACAATATGGTGTGAGAGCATTGTGCATTCAGTAGAAACCAGTTCTTTAAATTTGAATTGACTGGGCCCAATGGTGCATGCCTGTAATCCCAGTCACTCAAGAGGCTGAGGCAGAAGGATCACAAATTCAAGGCCAGCCTCAGCAACATAGCCAGGCCCTTGGCTAATTAGCGATATCCTGTCTCAAAAAACCAAAACAAAACAATTATGAATTGGGATCTGCCCCAGACTAGTGATATGCAAGATGATACTCTCTTGATGCTGGGCAGTGCAATAAACTTCAGCTCCCAGTACACCATGCAGTCAGGAGGGTAGACACCCCTTACTCTGTAGTGTACGGTACTACTTAGCTTCCTGTTTGGTATGTCAGGTGTATGAAATGCATTTCTGACCTGTGGTATTTTCACCCGATGATGGGCTTATCTAGATGTAACCTCATCGTAAATCTCGGAACATATGTATTAAAATGGTAGATTATTGAATAGGGAATATTTTGTTTCCTTTTGAAGTGTAATTTTTTGGCATTTAAACATTTTTTTTGAAAAGTGGACATTTTTGAGATGTAACAGTTACTTTTAGTGAAAAATTCATGATTTTTAGTTTTAGGTTTTTCCTTTTTTATGGTTTCCTTTTTTGTCTTATCTTTCCTGATATTCAGGCTTTAGTATATACGTGCAATAGTACACTTTTAGGGCTTAAAAAAAAAAAAAAAAAAAGGCAGGGCTGGGGATATAGCTCAGTTGGTAGAATGTTTGCCTGGCAAACACAAGGCCCTAGGTTCAATCCCCAGTACTGCAGAAAAAAAAAGGAAACCTTGGAATTCATCCTTAGGACCAAAGAAACTAACTCAACCTAAAAGAATTAGATGTAAGTTTCAAACAAGGAATATAAACCCAGAAAACTGTAGAATTGAGCAGCATAGGTTTAGTGATAAAACTACAAACATGAATCTGAACAAAGCACTGCAAGTTTGAAAAAGGCTCCTGCAAGATTTTATAGATTCAAAACCAAGTTTTATTTTTTAAAATAAAACAGTCTTTCTAAGAGCCAGGATCTCTTAGTCAGGTGCACTGGCACATGCTTAATGCCAGTTACACCTGAGGATGAGGCTGGAGGATTGAGGTTCGAGGCCAGCCTTAACCATTTAGCAAGGGGACTGTCTCAAAAAGGGCTGGACATGGAACTCAGTGGTAAAGTGGCCCTGGGTTCAATCCCCAGTTTAAAAAAAAAAAAAAAAAAAAAAAAAAAAGGTCAAAGTCTTTCCCAGGTTGTCCTTGAACTCCTGTGCTCAAGCTGTCATCCCTCAGCTTCCAGAAAGACTGAGTACAGGTGTGTGCAGCTGTGCCCTGCAGAAAACAACAAAAAACAAGACCTTCCAAAGTTTTCTAATCAACTTTCGTTATATAACTTTCTTAGTCCCTGCCCACCCCCATCCCAGTTTCATTTGACAAGTGAGAGTAGGAGCCCATGGCTTACTTATCTTTTATCTCAAGGTTTAGTAGAAGCCTGCCGTGTAGTAGGGGCTTACCAAATGTGTATTGAATAAATTCAAAATTTAAATTATAATTTATAATTAATTCTAATGTAACTTTGTTTTGTAGGAAATCATTTAGCATTTAGCTGTGATGTTGCTAAAGAACATGATGTTCAAAATACATTTGAAGAGATGGAGAAACATTTAGGTCAAGTAAATTTCTTGGTAAATGCAGCTGGTGTTAACAGGTTGGTCATAGATCTAAGTAAATTTCTAAGGACTTTTTTTAAACCCATTTAGGTTTTTGATTAGTACCAATTAAAGTATTAAGTTGTTTTACTTGTAAGAAAATGTATTTTAAAACTTTATCAGTCCATAGATTCTTTTCTTTTATATTCAAATAGGTGTCTAGTTTGATCAGTTTTAATATTCTAATCCTTGCCAATATTGAGCTATTGAATGTTTCCACAACTCCAGGGGCTCTCTTTCTTGTCAATTAATATTTCCTCATTGCTAACCAGTATTCTGAATTCTGTCACCGTGTGTGTGCGTGTGTGTGTGTTTTGTGGGGAATTATAGGGTAGGTATTTAAAAAAAAAAGACGAATTTAGAATAATATAATATTGCTAAATGAAGCTGAGTATGGCAATTGCTCAGGCCATTCAAAACATTTTGGCTACATGGTTCCACTTTTAGCAATTAGGAATATTTGTCCCTTCCAAGTGGATCCTCTCTAAAGGCTTGTCAGTTATTTTAGTGACTCGCAAGCCAAGGTCAAAATAGTACTCTCCAGGTATTTTAGCTCAGATATGAAGAACTTCTTACACTCTGCTTTCAATCAAAATGTTACCTATGTCTTGATTTTTAAAAAAAATGTTTTTAATTTACATGCTTTTTTTTTTTTTGTAGGGATAGTCTTTTAGTAAGAACAAAAACTGAGGATATGATATCTCAACTTAATACTAACCTCTTGGGTTCTATGCTCACATGTAAAGCTGCCATGAGGACTATGATTCAACAGGGAGGGTCTATTGTTAATGTAGGTGAGTTTTCACCTTTGTGGGTTTATAATTATTGTGTATTACTGTAAGCGCATTTAATCCACTAATTTGTAACTTTCACTTGTGAAACTTTTCTTTGTATTATCTGTGGGAAAATATTTAATTAGCTAATCAGTGAGTAAAACAGGCATCACAAATTCACATCCTTTTGGGGATGGGGCAGATGTTGAATGATACCATCAAGTAGTAGAAAATGACAGTAAAGGCCATGTGATAAATAACAGAAGACAACTATGTTCAGTTTCCAAAGGCCATGTGGAAAGGTGGTGGCCACTGCCCAGATCTGGTTGATTGTTGGTGTCCATGAATGTGGTCTGAGTTTTGCTAAAAATTCTGATTTTTCAAGAGAAATTGGGCATCCCAATTTTTATGTGAAGCCTAATTTTAAAAATATGGACAAGTAATTAAAAAAACTGTGGACACTGGGTACTAAACAACAATTAAGTAGCAGTTGTATAAATTTGCAGACGTTAAAGTAACAGATTTTAGACCTTTGAACATTCCTGCATTGTCTAACATGAACTTTTCAGGGGACACATTATATCCAAAATGTAACAAAGTGAAAAATTCATATTTCCTGGTATTTTCACTGTATCTTTTCTATTTTTAGATATGTTTGGATACTCAAATACTATCATTACCTTAAAGTTCCCTGCAATATCCAGTACAGTAGCATGCTGTACCGGTTTGTAGCCTAGGAGCAATAGACTATACCATGTAGCTTGTGGTATGTGGTAGGCTCTACCATCTAGTTCTGTGTAAGTACACTCTGTGATGTTTGTGTGACTATAAAATTGCCTCACAGTGGGTTACTCTGTATGTGCCTGTCATTAAGTGATGCATGACTGTATAATGTAGGTAAATTTTTAATATTGGACTTGATTATAATAGAAAAAGTGGAATGTTTTCTTTTTCTAAAGTAAAATTACTTAAAAATTTTTATGAGCTTCTCATTTAATTTTTGTATTATAAATACAGGTCAGTGGTGCAGAAAATTACTTCCCCACTTCTGTTTTGCAAGCAATTATTTGCATATAGTTGGTATTTTGAATTATAAATTATTATTACATATTCATTAAATGAGGTCACCTAAGAATCTTTGGTAGGCATTGCAAGTTATATCACTGAAAGCAACAAAATTGCACTTTTATGAAAAGTTTATAATTGAAGCAGCACTGGTAAGTTCACATTGTGACAGTACTTCAAATTTAGTGAGGTTTATCTTCAAATGAACTATTCTATTAGGTAGAAGTGAGTATTTCCTTATGTCTGGTTGTAGAAACAAAATTAATCAGACTTTTTTCTGGCTTCAAACCTCTTCCTGCTGGAAGCCATTATATGCCACAGAATTTTCATTATATTTGACCTACTCAGATTAGAATGCTTTGCATTCTAGATCAGTTTGCAAGTCTCCTGCTGGGCACTTGTGGTTTTACACCAACTTCCTTCAGATCTTGTTTTCTGTGTTTGTCTGGAGCATACTTGGATTCTTAAGTTTATTACTCAAATGACTGTGGTTAGAATTACTAATGTGAGTAAAGGATAAGGTAAAATGGGTTTTACCTTTTTTATTTGTTTACTATAAATTGTCTGAATTTTCATATAATCCCTATTAATTGTTTTGAATTTGCTTACTTTCTTTTCTTCCAGGAAGTATTATTGGTTTAAAAGGCAATTCTGGCCAGTCTGTGTATAGTGCCAGTAAAGGAGGATTAGTTGGATTTTCACGTGCCCTTGCTAAAGAGGTAGCAAGAAAGAAAATCAGAGTGAATGTAGTTGCACCAGGTCAGTAGAAACTTTTTATTAAAATAACTTTATTATTTTTTGCTTTATAGAGAAGCCATTAATTTGCCCATTCCTGGGTGGTGATTGATTGCCATCTGGGTACAGTGGTTTTGAGATGATTGTGAAAAGAATCAAGTAGTAAACTGGTGAGAAGAAAAAAAATACCTCATATCTCATATTTTACTTAAAATATTTATTTAAAAATGTACTAATTATGGAACAACTTAAGGTAAAGAGGATTTTAGAGATACTTATTCTAGTCAGTTTTACAGTTTAGAAAATTGAGCCTAGGATTTGGAGTGATTTGCATAATAATTTATGGAAAACGTTAAAGCCCTCTAAGATTTCCCTTATAATCATTGAAAAATTGAAGTTATTTTCTTTTTGCTACTATGGTCTATCTAAATTACCTGAATATTCCAGTTTTCTAAATTTTACCTTTATATTATTTGCCTTTTGTTAAGTTTCTAGTTAATAAAATTGCGTGGATTAGTGAAGAGTGTAGTAAAAAGGTGTTGAAACTCAGATCCACATTATCACTCATTAACTGCTGTGCTAGATTTTTGTTAAGTATTTATTTGACTGATAAATTGAATGTTTTCATATACCTCTGCCAGTTAGCCTTGAAATCTTTGTCTTAGCTTACTATAAGTATTTAAGAATTCATTACTTATGTAAAAAAGTTTATTTTGGGTCACTTGTTTGTAAGAAAGAATGGGCTGCAGTAGATCTTTCCCTTTCCAGTCATTAATGGCCCCAGCGTTGACCCTAGAGTTGGCATTTTATTTGACATTTGATGTTAAGCAGTAGGTATCAGTGATTTTTCAAAATGACCTGTTAATCCTTTTAGTGTCCTTTATCCCAGCTCATTGTTTAGGCACAAAGACTTGCTTAATTTGGACATTCCAAATCCACGAATATTTGAGAACTGACTATAATTCAGATGTACCCATTTTTTGAAAAAAATCCAAAAGCTGCATTTTCATTATCACTTTTTTATTATTCACTTTTCATTACCTACACTGTTTACAATCCTGAACAGAAGTGGATAGATATAGTGAATTCTACTTAATGATATTTTGAAAGCTGTGTAGTGTAGGGATCATGCAAGTATGTCTAAGTCACAATAATTCATGTAGGAAACTTCCTGAAGTGGCTTCCTGTGTACAGGGGCTGTGCTAGTTCCTGAAGTTCCAAAAATAAATATTTCTGTCACAGTGTGCTAAGCATCTTGGGAAAGACAGACAAATAATCACAATGTGGCGATGAACTGAAAGTAAAGATATGTATATGCTGCAGTGGAAATGCTGAAGAAGGAAGGTTTAATTTTGTCTGGAGTGAATTATTTGTCAAAACTATGGGCTAGATAGTGGGAATCCAGTTTGTATACAAAGGGAACATTAAAGAGTGTTAGGGAAGTGTGGTATACCCTTTCTTAACTTACTTTCCACTGTAGTTTATACTATAGATAAAAATCTGTAGCTAAAAATGTGGCCATTTTAATAGGGTGTCCTTTATTATTTTACATTGTTTAAATAAATATGCTTCATTGGTCAAGGTAAAGTACAAATTGAAATAGAATAAATCAATTCTATGGATTATTAACTTTATTTATATAGTAATTTCAACCAGATTCCTTACCAGGTCTTTTAACAGAACTAACAGATATAAGAGTTAACTGACATAAAAAGAAACAAATTATTTCCCTAGGCACCTACAAATGGAGGTTTCAGATAACAGGGAAGTAGTCGAAAGCAGATCATAATAAGAAAAACAAGGAACAAGGAAAATAATAAATTACGGCATTATTCATTGCCCAGTATTATTGATTATTTTAAAGATCATTAATTTCTAAGCTTTGATATTACTTTAAATATAAAATAAACTCATCATGGATATACTCACTAATTGGAAAATATTAAATATGGGAAACAGAATACTTGATAAATTGAACCTGTAATAGATATATAACTTAAAAATGTTTGAAATAATTTGTACATATTGTACAAAATTCAGCAGTACAGAAAGGCATAGAGTGAAAAGTAAGTCAGTCCTCTCTAGACATCATTTCTTTCTTTAAGATTACCACTGTTACTAATTTCTTTTGTATTTCATATGTAAGCCAATAAAGTGTGTGTGTGTGTGTGTGTGTGTGTGTGTGTGTGTGTGTGTGTGAAAACAAATTATATTATACTAGTCACATGTTCTTTATTCATAGAACAATATATCTTGGAGATGAATCTGTATTATTTTATATAGAGGTACTATACTTTATTTTGGAATGTAAGTTGTTTTATTCAGATCCCTACCCTTCTACTTCACTTTTTAAGATAACAGCTTTATGGAAATGTAAGTCATATCCCATATACTTTACTCATTTTATGTGTACAACTCGGTGGTTTTAATGTGGTCACATAGTTGTTCAATCATTACCTAAATACATTTTAGAACATTTGCATAATCCCCTAAGAAATCCCTTGTCCCTTTGTCCCCATTTCCCTCCAATCTCCCCAGCTCCTTGCAACCCTAAAGTACTTTCTATCTCTATAGATTTGCCTATTCTGGACACTTCATATACATGGAATCATAAACTATTTGGAATTTTGTGATTGCTGCATCACTTTTAATGGCTGAACTAAAACATCATAATGTCTATTTTTAATTAGTTGCACCCTAATAATGTTTTTTATAGGGGATACGCCTGTTTTGTTTAACCTATTGCCTCTTGATGGACTTTTAGGTCCATCAAGATCTTTTTCTGTTACAACTAAAAATGCAGCAACAATACTTGTGCATAATTTATCTCGCATATTTGCAAGTGTCTGAGTGTAATCTGGGAAATGGAATTGCGAAGGCTTGGAGGATATATGCATTTTTAATTTGACAAATAGTGACATATTGAATTTATTTCTATACGATGCCTTAAGTGTTTTGGTACTGTTCAATTTTAAGTTGGAGAGCTTTTGTATTTACCACTTGGAGACAATCTTGTTGTCAAACACATGCATAACCATGACGTCTGTTCAGAGCAGGTATTACAGTGGGCAGTGGGTGCTTTTAGGTGCTATTTTGCATGGTGTTTATTTCTCACACTCTTACCCCATAAGCATAACAGTAAGACATGCAAATTTGTTCTGGTTAAAATTTTGGTCTAGTTTTTGACAAGACCCTATTTCTTCTTCTTTATTAAAGTGTCTAGGGTTGAGGTGTTCTCAGGTCCTAGAAACTTGCGACAGAAAATAGACATCTGAAATTGTAGATATGGGTAAATAGTGTCACATCCCATGCTTGATAATACAAGTTATGCATCCCAATCTGAAAATCTGAAATCTAAAGTGCTCCAAAATTTAAAAGTTTTTTGAGTGCTGACACGGTGGAAAAATTCCACACAATGTTACATGATCAGTTGCAGTCAAAGTACAGGCATACCAAAAACATTTTATAAAATTATTTTCAGGCTGTGTGTATAAGGTGTATTTGAAACATAAACAAATTTCATGTTTAAACTTGAGGCCCATCCCCAGGATGTCTCATATTTGTTCAGAGATTCCAAAATATGAATTCTGAAATTTGGTACACTTCTAGTCTGAAGCAGTTTTTTTTTTTTTTTTTCTTTCCCCTCAGTACTCTGGAGTAGAGGTGTTCAATCACTAAACTATATCCCCAGCCTTTTTATTTGGAGTTCAAGGTCTCACTAAATTGCTGAGGCTAGCCTCCAACCTGCAGTCCTCCTGCCTAAGCCTCTGAGTAGCTGGGATTTCAGGGTTGTACCACAGTGCCCAGCACTGGCTCCAAGTATTTCTGATAAGGGATACTTACACTATACTGGTGATAGATAAAATCCTGGTATCTTATTTAAATATAAAGTTTCTGTTGTGTATAAACATGTCAAAAACTGAAAAAAGTGATATAGTAATATGGAAATGAATTTATTTATGCTATGTAGCTAGTCCGAAATGGATAAATGAAATATGTTTCCCTGAGAATTTATCAAATATACTTCTCATTGGACAAGAGCCTTGCAGTTTTTATGAGTAACAGTAGTCCTCTTCCTGAAGTGTTCATATTGAAAAAAGGTTGGGGTAGGGAGTATGGAGCAGTACTGGAGCACTTACTTGCCTAGCATGTGCAAAGACTGGGTGTGATCCTCAGCACCCCCCACCCAAGTGTACTGGCTGTATCATTACATATATAGTATAAAATGGAAATGTTCTTAGTTGAGTGCATGTAATTTCAGTTATCCATTTATTGATTTTTAAGGAGTGATTGCTTTGTAGCCAGTTGGAAACTTCTGTTCAGTAAAGTAATGCAGCAACATCATTTGTTGGACAGTGGCACCTACTGGTAGTTTATAATTTTTATAGCTCAACTTGAAAGTCATTTTAAGTATATGCCTAGTAAAAGGAGGAGTAGAACAAAATTCCTAGAATTTTACAACTAAAAAGTAAAAGATTGGAGAGAGTCTTTTGGTGCATAGAACTGGAAAGTGATATAAGCACAAAGATAGACGTGTGGGATGTTTAAGGACTACTTATCTCTCCTCAGGCCTATGATTTGTGGTGTAGAACCCAGAAGCTTCTTATATATCATGCCTTGGGTTGTGAATTTATTTATGTGAGGATCACAGCCTATGAGTTTCAGTGTAAAACCACATATTTGATAGAGCCCAGAGTAATTTATCATTAGAGACTAGTTTCACATTTTTGCTTTTATTTCAGATGAACTGGGATAGACATAGGAGCTTTGAAAAGCTGCAGATAGATTAGGGCTTTTAGTGAAACTATTCTGTATGATACTATAATGGTGGCTGTCATGACCTTATGCATTTGTCAAAACCCATAGAACTGTATAATCTAAGAAGTGAACCCTAATGTAAAACTATGAATTTTACTTATCAGTATTGGTTCCATTAGTTGGTTTAATTAACACTAAGGAAAGATGTTAATAATAGGGGAAAAATGTTAATAATGTGATGAGGGGGTCTGTAGAAACTTCGTATACTTTTCTAAATATAAGTCTATTTTAAAAAAAGCTGCAGATAATGATGAAAGAAAGTCTTGACATGTTCTTGTCCTTCTTATCAAAAATAATCTAAGAGGAAAAGAGGAAAAACCAGTATGTAGTGATGAATTTATCCCTTCCTATCAATTTGGACTCTCTCACCCACTTCACTTTCAGACTTTTTTTTTTTTTTTGGGGGGTACTGGGGATTGAACCCCGGGGTGCTTAACTATCGAGCCACATCCCCAGCCCTTTTTATTTTTTATTTTGAGACAGAGTCTCACTAAGTTGCTTGTGTCCTTGCTAAATTACTAAGACTGGCTTTGAACTTGGGATCCTGCTTCTTCAGCCTCCTGAGCTGCTGGGATCAGAGGTGTGTGCCACTGTGCCTGGCTACTTTTAGATTTTTATTAGTGTTCATTGATGATTAGCAGCTATCCCATGAGACTTGTTATTCCAAGTATTTTTGCCTAGGTCTTTCCATCTAATGGTCCGGGGAGGGAACCGTGGTCCTTGCGTATGCTAGGTGAGCGCTCTCCAAGAGGAGCTATCTCTTCAGCTTCTATTTTTACCTAGGTCTGAGGAGAAGCTGTGGTAAGCTTCCTCTAATAAAATAACACTCTTATCCTTCCACACTTGAGGAAGTGCCAGGGAATCTTCCTGTGATCTGGGAGGCTGAACACCCATGATTTTCCTTCTGGACTTCTTGTAATCATGGTGAACTGAGAGAGCACCACTCTAATTTACAGATCTCACCTACCGTGGACACAGCCTCTAGGATTTCAGGCATGTGCCACTGCGCCTGACTTTTGTTTTTAACAGTGATGTAACTGAGTTCATTTATAATTTCTTTTAAATGCACAGTTTTTCATTCATTTCAAATATACTTCTATAGCATCATTGTTAATACCTGCCTATTTTTCTGTTGTGTGGATATAATTTATTTAGTCTGTTGTTAGCTTGTTTCTAGGTTTTCTCTAATGATCTGTCACTAATAGACTTCATGATAGAAATTCTGTGATTATTTCTCACAACACTTTAAAGAAAATATTTAGGTATTTATAAGTTAAAACCTAAAGTAAATTTCATAGGTCTGCGTAATAAACTAGTGGCCTAATTGATTCTAAAGACAATATTTAGTTCACATTTAATATGGTACTTTAAATGACAGTATATTTAGGTTGATTTATATTTGAATTGTAAATGATTTAGTTTAATGTGTCTATTTGAAAACTATTTTTAAGATTGCACATTAAACAATCACGTAGCATGTCTAACTTTTAGTACATCTATTTTTTTGTGACCCAAACTTCAAATATTTGTTTCTAACTACTATTGTTTTCATGTAGATTAATATTTACTTTCTTTTTAAAAACCTAAAAGATTAAGTAGTGTATAAAATACTGATTGTAGGTTAAGCATTTTATTAGTAATATGTATTTGTCTCAGATTAATCTTATAATATTTTCTTAATAAATCTGAAGTTTTCCCTGACACATATCAGTTATCATTTAAAATTGGTTGCTTAATATAAAATGTAATACTTTATACTGTAGAACTTTGTTTTAGAGCATGTCCAAGCTTCATTGCATTCATATACCAATCTCAATTTCAGTTTTTATTTTTTTGTGTATACTCACATCAGAATTGTATATGACTATCAGATTTTGTTCTTATACAGATATTGTAAACATTGGGCTTTCTAATCATCAGTTATCTTGGCCATAGCAAATGGAACTGACTAGTTCTTAATCAGAATGGCCAAATTGGTTCATGTGACCATTTTTGTGATGCCTGTTTTCCCTCGACACAACTCTTTATTCCCACACAACTATAATTTAATAATTTCATGGCCTTTTATTTATATCTCTCTAAGGATATCCACCAGACTTCCTTACACCATAATTTGTGCATAATTGTATGTATAAGTGATTATTTCCTCCATCAATTGTGGGTTTCCCAAGGAATGGAATTTTGCTTTATTTCATGTCTGTATCCACCCATGACATTACATGAGATTGTCTTTACGTTTTGCTAACAGTTGGGCCATATACTTGGGGATCATATATTTTAGTGTTGAGTAAATGTTCATTGAGTTAAAGTGAGTAAAATTGTGGACTGTTTTGTATAATTGATAACAAAACTGTAGCTCCTAAACAAGGTTTATTAATTTCAGATTTTTAGATGCAAATTCATTTTTTTCTAATTGAGCAAATATCTTAGTGTCTACTCTTTTCAACCGGATGATCATTTCTCTTTTAGGATTTGTTCATACAGATATGACAAAAGACTTGAAAGAAGAAGAGTTAAAGAAAAGCATTCCTCTTGGAAGGTTTGGAGAAACTGTTGAGGTGGCACATGCAATTGTGTTTCTTTTAGAATCACCATATATTACAGGACATGTTCTAGTAGTGGATGGAGGATTGCAACTTACGATGTAGTTTAGAGATTCTTCAGTTATAATGGTGATTAGAGTCAAGGGCATACTTGGTTATTGATAAAACAGTCCTACTACCTGGGTGACAATTGCTAATCAAACCTATTGATGCTACCAATGTTGATTTCTTTCTTTATATAAATGTCTGAAAAGAACAATGTGTGACCAATTGGTTTATCTAAAGGGTATGTATGATCTGTCTTTCTTACCTTATACACCATATCAATTTTAGTATGTAGACATTTTGTGAGGGACATAAACACATTTTCATTTGTGTTTTGCCTCAGAAATGGAAAAATTTATATTGTCTAATTGTGATGAATGATTTCATTGTATCAGGCTGAATTTTCTAGAAGTTAACTTTTGGGGCAGTTGCTAAAATAAGTATTTCATTGATTAGTTGTCAGTATTTTAGCAACCATGCTAAAGTTAAACATATATTGTTTTGCATGTGCTTAGGCAATCAATTTTTTATACAGGTTGGAAAAAAGAGTATCAGTTAGAGAAAGGCATGAAATTAGAGTTGATTTCTTAAAGCAGTATTATTTGTGATTGAACAGCTGGGCGAAATAACCTGCAAATTTAAATGTGGTGCAAGTGGCTCATTTGTAGACATTCTCAAAGGTAATGAAGATTAGTCCTTAAGGTTTTAATATCTGATACAGTAATGAGCTGTATGGATCTCATGAACTTAGGGAGTGTTTTTTTTTTTTTTTAACTTACAAAAACTCAGTATTGTGAGTTACTTAAAAACAGTTTAGGCTTTTGCATGGGTACCTGGAACAAATTTGTACCAAACCAGCAGCTTCAGTTGCTGCATGCGTCCAAAAATGCACTAAGTTGTCTCCCAAGTTGGAAGCATTCAGCAAACAATGGCAAGGCAGAGCTACCCAAAATGTGCACCTGATTTCCATGACAAATATGGTAATGTGGTATTAGCTAGTGGAACCACTTTCTGTATTGCTATATGGACATACATAGTAACACAAGTTGAAATAGAATGGAACCTGTCCCCTGTTGGCAGAGTCACCCCAAAGGAATGGAGAGGTCAGTAAACGTACCAGCTGATATAATACTGAATTTCAAAACCAACTTATTATTGATGCCAAGTAAAAGCATTGTGTGTCTATTAAATATGGCATATTGAAGAAATAAAGTACACTTGAAACATTAAAAAAAGTTCAGGAAACAACATTAAGAGTTTTTTTTTTATTGTGAATATAATGATTCTTATGCTAAAATTTTAGAAAGTAATCATAAAACATTTTAAATATATATGCAATAGCAATGAGTTAAATGTCTTTGTAAGAAACAAAGCAATAGTCTTAAAAGAGAATGTTTGCCTGGGCATAAAGATAAAAATATGAACTGAATGTAAAATATTGGGTAATATTTTTTTTTTTTTTGCATTGAACTCTTGTGGGGAATAATGCAGTATTTTAATGTCACTTGGTTCATGTTGTTTTTATTTATCATTTTTCAAAATGTTTTAAATATTGCATTCTAAAATAATTGTTTAAAGCTTTTTTTTGAAGCAGAACATTATTTTATCTAAGAGATTATATTGAAGATCCATGCAAAATATGAATAGGATATACTAATAAATTCAGAGTAATAGTATTATAAGTCAGTTATGGTCTAAATCAAGATTCTTGATTCCTTAAAATTATTCTTTTATTAAAAAATAACTTTATTTTATTTTATTTTTTTAATGTGGTGCTTAGGATTGAACCCAGTGCCTCACACATGCTAGGCAAGTGCTCTACCACTGAGCCACAACCTCAGCCCTTTAAAATTTATTTTTAATTTATCTTTTGAATAATTTTCTTTACTTATATTTACCTGCTCTGGATATGCGACAGTAAAGTATGAGCCAAGTCAGTATTATTGAACAAATTGTCTACTAATGCAAGATACAGAATATATCAGGCGTTAACAATTCCAGGCACCTATGGGATATGTAGCACTCAGGATAGTAACAGATATGATGCTTTTAAGCTAGGAGAGATTATGCCGCCAGAGTAGGAACTTCTGCTGTTTCACCTACTGGCCTTTGGCTACCTGCACTTCTTCATGATGGCTTTGCACTCAGGTTTCAGTTCCCCCCAGTGGACAACCATGTTCTGAAGTCACCAGTGGTTAAGAAGAAAGCAGTGTGTTTCACTGAAATGGTGATGCTGAAATACAGGTTAAGCTAGGCTTAACCTTTAATCATCTGTATTTACACATTAAAATAAGAAATACACCTTTTAAACAGCTCTCACCCTCCCCTAGCCTATATCAAACTGGTGGAATATGTACAGAAGTCTTGAAATAGGCAAAATAAACCTTCATTCTTCCATTTTAGGTGAATTCTCCACCTACTTTAGCTGACCTGGTACAATTTGTGATTTCATACTTGCATTGTGTTTCTGAAATAGGTTCCCAGTTGTTGCCTTTAGTCAGAGATTCAAGAACTTTAATGAATTTTTTAAAATATATTTTTATTGTAAACAAATGAGCTACATGTTGTTTCTGTTTGTACATGGAGTAACAGCATACCATTTGCATATTCATAAATTTACATAGAGTAATGATGTTTGATTCATTCCATTATTTTTTTCCTTCCCCCCACCCCTCCCACCTCTCTTTTCCCTCTATACAGTCCCTCCTTCCTCCATTCTTGTCCCACTCCCACCCCCCATTAAGAGTCATCATCCGCTTATCAGTGAGATCATTCCTCTTTTGGATTTTTGAGATTGGCTTATCTCACTTAACATGATATTCTCCAGTTTCATCCATTAGCCTGCAAATGCCATAATTTTATTATTCTTTATAGCTGAGTAATATTCCATTGTGTATATATATATATATATATATATACACCACAGTTTCTTTATCCATTCATCAATTGAAGGGCATCTAGGTTGGTTCCATAGTCTGGCTATTGTGAATTGACCGCTATGAACATTGATGTGGCTGTATCTCTGTAGTGTGCTGATTTTAAGTCCTTTGGGTATAGGCCAAGGAGTGGGATAGCTGGGTCAAATGGTAGGTCCATTCCAAGTTTTCTAAGGAATCTCCACACTGCTTTCCAGAGTGACTGCACTAATTTGTAACCCCACCAGCAATGTATGAGTGTACCTTTTTGGCCACATCCTCGCCAACACCTATTGTTGCTTGTGTTCTTGATAATCGCCATTCTAATTGGGGTGAGATGGAATCTTAGTGTAGTTTTGATTTGCATTTCTCTTATTACTAAAGATGTTGAACATTTTTTCATATACCTGTTGATTGCTTGTACATCTTCTTCTGTGAAGTGTCTGAAGAACTTTAATGAATTCTTAACCAGCAGAATGGTCTACAGTTGTTATGACTCATATATATGATGGAATATTACTCAGCTTTAAAGAAGAATGACATTATGGCATTTGCTGGTAAATGGATGGAGTTGGAGAATATCATGCTACTAAATGAAATAAACCAAAACCAAAAAACCAAAGGTCAAATGTTTTCTCTGATATGTGGATGCACTAGAGATGGGGGCGGGGCACTAGAGAAGAATTACTTTAGAGGAGGGGAATGAAGGGAGGGGGAAGGGCCTGGGGGTAGAAAGGTTAGTAGAGTGAAACAGACATTGTTACCTCGTGTGCATATATGACTGCATGACCAATGTGATCCTGCTATATGTACGATCAGAAAAATGGAAGATTATACTCCATTTATGTATGTTATCAAAATACATAAATGTACTGTCATGTACAACTAATTAGAACAAATGAATGAAAAAAATTTTTAAAAAGGTTAATGGTTAAAACCAATGTATTAAAATTTTGCATTGAAGTTTTAAAACTTGTGTTCCTTTCATACTTCCATTCATATTCAATTTAAGAGGGGTTGTAACTGTTTTTTAGAGATAGAATTATATGTTATAAATTATTTTGGGAGAGATTATTTGTGTGAAGAAGATAACTTAACTTACACTTCCATTACCCAGAAGACTGTTCTGGATATTTAAGAGTTATATCTTACATTACTGATATATTTTTCCAAACTTTTTGAATGGAAGTATGTGTAAATTAAATCCTACTGTTGTCCTAACTTGGCAAACATATTATACTTAAATAAAGTATTTAATAGTTAACTTTCTTTTCTATTAATTTTGTCTTTCAAGTTCATTGTAAGCTTCTGAGGGTAGAGGTCATACTGTGTTTTCATTCGTTTAAACAAATATTGTATTTATTTTGATATTCCCATCTTGCCTACTTATCTCTGGGGACATTGGATATTCTAAGTAAATACATAGATGTTTTTTAATGATTCAGGATCATTAGTCATTATATTGTGCTCTAGTTTGGGATGTCATTGAGATAAATCTCAGTATATATTCTGGACTATTCTTTCTTGATCACATTCCTGTGATTTCTCTCTCTTTTTGATTCTTCGTCGCTGACTTTGATGCTTACTTTCACTTTATAACTGAATTTGCAATGCTAAGCTAATCAACTTTTTCGCTTAGGTAATATGCCTTCAGTTTGACTAATTATCACCAGTTTAATTTGGAACTCTTGACCTGTAATCCAAATGGAGATGATATTAGTAACACTTGTGTTGCCAAATCCAAGTCTGTGTATTTACTGCTCAAAAAGGGTCCAACAAATCCAGGACAAGTTGCTAGGGTAAGGAACAAGATTTGGTAAGCCATCAAGATGGAATAGATGTTGAACTAGAATTCTGAAGTAACACAGGTTTTAAGCTTCTTTTATCTTTAGGGAGAAATTGATGAAACCTGGTAGCTGGTAATCTGTTCATTTGCACCAGCTTTGAAGGGGGAGGGGCAAGATTAGGGAAATTTTTGTAAATCAATCTTGTCCTGCTAGTTTAAATGATGAACAAGGGCTGTGTGCTCAGGGAAGTCTAGGCTTTTTCTAACAAAGAATAGCCACAGATAGCTACAGTTTCCCTTCTGTCCAAATTCCATTTCACAGTCTTATGTGATAAGGGGGTGCTGACTGCTCTGGCTACTTCCTGCTGAAAGTGGGTGGATGAGGAGTGATGGAATGGAACTGTTTAATCTCGAGTTGGAAATGTCAGACGATCTGAATGCACAAGCAAGCCATCCTATAAATGCAAAATAGGTCTCTGCATATGAGTACTAATTATATAATCCATTTACTCCTTTATCAGTCGCTACTTGTACCTTGGGATTTTGAGTTTTAGCCTCGTTAGAGCACTTTGTAATCTTGTTTCTGTGAACTCTTCCTAGCTACATTAATTGTAATGTTCCATAGAAGGGATCTGTGGTACAATTTTGTATGGTATGATATTCTATTCCTTCACAACAAAATTGGCCCTTCTCCATATTCCAAGTCTTCTGCAATGGGGTTTTAATATATGCTGTGTTAAACTTCAGCCAATATTCCCTTGTTCTTGGCATAATCAAAGTTTCTTTTTGGGGGAGAATAAAGCCTAACACTGAGATAGCCTCCATTTGGGATGGTCCATCTGTTTACTATGGGATTATCCCCATTCCTACTAGCTGTACACTCTGTAAGATCCTTTCTATAGGACCTCAAAAGATGTTTTAAGAAAGGGTTATTTCCACAAAATTATCAAGGGGGAAGGATAAATATTGCCACTTTTTTCTTAAATAAGTCCTTCTGGTACTCTGTCGTGGTGACAGTCTAGGAATCTGATCTTCTTGGTAAGTGTTGGATGCAGACTTCATCTGTATGTGGTGGATCCATGGTGTTTACTCAGGCCAGTTTGAAGTATTGGTTTTCAGAAATACTTCCAATGGTCCCATCCATATTGTCACTAGCTATTGGTCTGATCCTTATTCCTTTCAGATTTTTGGAAGAACTTGATTGTGAGATTGAACTGGTTAAAGCAGTGCATGAGTAGAGTGTGTAGACCTGTTGGAAGCAAACTCATGGACAAAAGTTAATACAGTCCCCAATGTTTTCACATACTGAATTACCGCATGATCCTTTACAAAGACATCATGGCTTCTATAGGGAGAGAAATTTGAAATGACCTACTACACAGTGTTTCAAAAGGACCCAATTTGAGTGCACTTCATGGAGCCTAATCTCTAACAGCAGCTGCCACTACCTTATCCCAAGTAAAGTTGGTTTTTTGACAGAGTTTTCCTTAAAGTATGATTCACCCACTGTTGGGACTAATGACACGTTAACTAACTCAGGCTGACTCCTTACTCCCTGGCGAGTGAGCAAGATCAAGGCTCAAAGGTGGTTTCAGAGGTTAATGACGATAAATCGGACCACTCTCAGGGATTGGTTAACAACAGTTCTGCGAACGTGATCAGCTCGTGCTTGCAAATAGTCCTATGGGACTCTCACCTGCATGAACACCCATGCCCTGCTGACCTTTAAGCTGATTGGTTCCCGCCTAGCCCCCACCCTACATAAAAGCTGTGTGATTTTCTCAATAAACGAGTTCCTGCTGTGACTGGTCTCCCTGATGCGTCTGATTGTCCTCCTCCTGGAGGGCTGGGAGCGGGTGCTCAGTCGGCCCTACCAATCCCGGTCTGACCTTGTTGGGAAGTGTCCCCTTCCCTTGTCGCTGGTCGAGAAGAGCAGGGGGCTTAAGACCCTGACATCTGGCGCCCAACATCAGGCCCCTTAAGGCTGATCTGCAGCCAAAGCAAAGAGGCAGCTTCAAAACCGAAAGTACCAGCACATCGGGCCAAGCGAGTTCCAAGGTAAGGGCATCCCTGAAAAGACGGGGCAAACACACACCACACATGGTGACCCTGCGCTCTCAGCTTAGACTCATGCTGAAGAGTAGGGGCCTTGAGTTGTCTGATACAGGTGGAAAAAGCCTGGGACACCTTTACTTCAGTGGCCCCTTGGCTTCCTGCCGCTAATCTTTTTGACTGGTCCGTATGGGCTTGTCATGTGGACAACTTGTTAGGAAGAGGGAAATCAACTTAGGGAAGGGTCCCCCATTGAGAGTCTGCCCTACATTATCCGCCCTTAAGGCCTGCTTCTCTCCAGGACCTCCCAAAGGGGGCTCCAAGGTTTCCCCCAATGAGCCACCGCCTAAAGAACCCTTGGCTCCTCCTGTTGCATCTCCTTTCAGAAACTTGCCACAGAGTAAACAACCTTGGGAGACCTTTAATGAGAAGCCCAATCCATCTCCGTCCACTCCTCCCAAGGTTGAAGAACCACGAGGGCAGCCAGCCTCTACTCATAGCAAGGGCCCACTTCTGCCCCGAGGAGGCTCATTGCCGCCATCTTGCATTCTGGGGCCACATCAGATACCAATGAAAGCCCTCGCCCTCCTCCTCCTGGGTGGTGGGAAATCTTCCCAGTGGCCATTTTATGACACTGGGCAAGAACTCACAGACTCTAACCTCCCCCCTCCTTGTATGGCCTTCCTGGTAAATGTTAAAATGTTAGTTTGGGAAGGAATAACTACCGATCACAAATTGGCCTGTGCAGGGATGAAAGATCGCTCCATGGGAAGGTGGACTGTGGCTACCAAAGATATTGGCACACAGCTTCCATGAGCGAGCAGGCAGATGGAAGGGGATTCCTTATCTTCAAGACCCTTCTTTCTTGTGCTTCTGTGCTCTTCCTGCAAACTTGAATGCCTCCTTCTTCTCTCCCTCTTAATCCCTCCTCCTCCTCCAACTTTGACTCAGCTGTTTCTGCTTCCATTCACTGGCCCAGCCCACCTAGTCTTCCTGCCACGAGGTCTCACATACGCTGGTACGGAGGGAGTAACCAGCCCAACCATTAGTGGCATGCCCCAGTAAGGAGTATGATATAGTAGCCCCATTCCCCAAGTAGTGGGAGATTATGTTTAACAATTTTCTGCATCCAAACCTGAATTGATTACTAACCAGGAATAAGGGTTAAAATGCCCTAGGCATTCAGTTTCTGCTAAAACCTGTCAGCTCCTTCCAGATCTCAGTCAAGGTTTACATTGAAATGTAAATAGAGGAAGCCTGAAGACTCAGTAGGAGACTGGTCTCAAACCCAAAGAAGAAAAAAAAAATAAATAAATAAAAAGAGTGTTACCTGATTAAGATCCTTCCATGATAAACAAAAGCTAAAGGAATTTACAAAAAGAAAGCCGGCATTACAGAACATTCTCAACAAAATATTCCATGAGGAAGAGATGAAAAACAATGATGCAAATCAGCAACGGGAGTAACTAGCCTAAAGCAATAGCCAAATAAAGGAGAAACCAAATCATGTCAAAAAACAAAAATGAGTCAAATGACTGGGAATACAAATCATATCTCAATAATAACCCTGAATGTTAATGGCCTGAACTCATCAAACAAAAGACATAGACTGGCAGATTGGATTAAAAAGAAAAATCCAACAATATGCTGCCTGCAAGAGACTCATCTCATAGAAAGAGACACCCACAGACTAAAGGCGAAAGGATGGGGAAAAACATACCATGCACATGGACACAGCAAAAAAGCTGGAGTATCCATCCTCATTTCAGATAATGTGGACTTCAAGCTAAAACTAGTCAGAAGGGATAAAGAAGGACATTACATACTGCTTAAGGGAAGCATAAATCAGCAAGATATAACAATCATAAATATCTATGCCCCAAACATTGGCTCATCCATGTACGTCAAACAAATCCTTCTCAATTCCAGAAATCAAAGAGACCACAACACAATAATACTAGGCGATTTTAACACACCTCTCTCACAACTGGATAGATCTTCCAAACACAAATTGAATAAAGAAATCTTAGATCTCAACACAATCAACAATTTAGACTTAACCGACTTATATAGAATATACCATCCAACCAAGGACGAATACACTTTCTTCTCAGCAGCACATGGATCCTTCTCTAAAATAGACCATATTTTATACCACAAAGCTACTGTTAGCAAATATGAGAAGATACACTACCTTGTATTCTATCAGATCATAATGGATTGAAATTAGAAATAAATGACAGAATAAAAAACAGAAACTTCTCCAATACCTGGAGATTAAATAATACACTATTATATGATGAAGGGATAACAGAAGACATCAGGAGGGAAATAAAAAAATTCTTAGAAGTAAACGAGAACAAACACACATCATATCAAAATCTCTGGGACACTATGAAAGCAGTACTTAGAGGAAGATTTATTTCATGGGGCGCATTCAACAAAAGAAGTAGAAATCAACAAATAAACAACACTCAAAGCCTAGAAAAAGAAGAGCAGACCAACACCAAAAGTAGTAGAAGACAGGAAATAGTTAAAATCAGAGCCGAAATCAATGAAATTGAAACAAAAGAAACAATTGGAAAAATTAACAAAATAAAGAGTTGGTTCTTTGAAAAAATAAACAAAATTGATAAACCCTTAGCCACACTAACAAAGAGAAAGAGGGAGAAAACTCAAATTACTAAAATACGGAATGAACAAGAAAATATCACGACAGACACAAGTGAAATACAAAACATAATTAGAAGCTATTTTGAAAATCTATATTCCAACAAAACAGAAAACCTCGAAGACATCAACAAGTTTCTAGAGACATATGGATTACCTAAACAGAACGAGGAGGACATACACAACTTAAATAGATCAATTTCAAGCAATGAAATAGAAGAAGTCATCAAAAGCCTACCAACAAAGAAAAGTCCGGGACCAGATGGGTTCTCAGCCGAGTTCTACAAAACCTTTAAAGAAGAGCTCATTCCAATACTCCTCGAAGTATTCCGTGCAATATAAGAGGAGGGAACCCTCCCAAAATCATTCTATGAAGCCAATATCACCCTGATACCTAAACCAGACAGAGACACATCGAGGAAAGAAAATTTCAGACCAATATCCTTAATGAACATCGACGCAAATTCTCAACAGAATTTTAGCAAATCGCATACAAAAACATATTAAAAAGATAGTGCACCATGATCAAGTGGGTTTTATCCCAGGGATACAAGGTTGGTTCAACATCTGGAAATCAATAAATGTCATTCACCATATCAACAGACTAGAAGTTAAGAATCACATGATTATTTCAATAGATGCAGAAAAAGCATTCGATAAAATACAGCATCCCTTCATGCTCAAAACACTAGAAAAAATAGGGATAGTGGGAACATTCCTTAACATTGTAAAGGCCATCTACACTAAGCCCATGGCCAATATAATGCTAAATGGTGAAAACCTGAAAGCATTCCCCAGAAAAACTGAAACAAGGCAGGGATGCCCTCTTTCACCACTTCTATTCAACATCGTCCTTGAAACTCTAGCCAGAGCAATTAGACAAACCAAAGAAATTAAAGGGATACGAATTGGAAAAGAGGAACTCAAACTATCCCTGTTTGCTGATGACATGATTATATATTTAGAGGAACCTGGAAATTCCACCAGAAAACTCTTAGAACTCATAAGTGAATTCAGTAAAGTAGCAGGTTACAAGATCAATGCTCATAAATCCAATGCATTTTTATACATAAGTGATGAATCTTCAGACAAAGAAGTTAGGAAAACTACCCCATTCACAATAGCCTTGAGAAAAATAAAATACTTGGGAATCAATCTCACAAAAGAGGTGAAAGACCTCTACAATGAGAACTACAGAACACTAAAGAAATGAAATGAAAAAGGGGACTCAGTGGTAGAGCACTTGCCCAGCATGTGTGAGGCCACTGGCTTGGTCTCCTGCACTGCAAAAACTAACCAACTGAACAAACAAAAAATGAAAAAAAAAAAAAAAAAAAAAAGAAAGAAAAAGGCAAGTCACAGGTGAGGCAAAATTATTTGTAAAGCATTTATGAGTTTGAAAAAAATCCCATATATTCAGAATTAGAACATATTTTCACAAGTAAATAATAAAACAACCAGGGGCTGGGGTTGTGACTCAGTGTAGAGCACTTGCCTAGCATGCGTGAGGCACTGGGTTCGATTCTCAGCACCGCATATAAATAAATGAATAAAATAAAGGTCTATCAACATCTGAAAAAAAATTTAAAAAGTAAAAAAAAAAAAAATCAAATAAATAATTGCCAAAATATTTGAATACTTTTACAGAAGAAGATATATAAATGGCCTTAGATACATGGAAAGGTGCTCAATAGCCTTGGTCATCAGAGAAATGTCAATTAAAATCACAATGAGATACTACTAGAAACCCAGCAGAATGATTGAAATAAAAAAGACTTACGATAACAATGGAAGATAGGGAGCAAACAGGACATTTTTATGCTGATGGTGGGAGTGTGAAGTGCTACAAACTCTTTGAAAGACCATTTGGCAGCATCTTAAAAAGTTGAACACGTAACTCAGCCTTTCTGTTCCTAGATATAAATAAAAATATATATCCACACAAAGATTTGAACATTATTGTTCGTGGTAGCTCTATTCATAATAACCAGAAGCAAGTAGTGCACATATTCATTATTGAGAGTGAATTAACGACAAATAATATTTCTACACAATAGAATATTACTTAGCAACACAAAAAAACCAACTACTTACACACATGGATGAACTGCAAAATAATTGTGCAGAATGAAAGAAGCCAGATCATACTGCATGATTCCAGTCAATTCTTAAAAATGCAAACTAATCTATAATGACAGAAAGCAGAACAGTAGTTGTCTGGACCTGGTGGTGGAGAGAGGGATGGACTATGAAAGGGCAAGAGAAAACTTTTGGAAGTGATGGAAATGTTTTGTATCTTGATGTGGTAGCAGGTTCACTGCTGTATATGTTTTCAAAATTTATGAGATTATATACTTTAAATGATGAATTATGCTTTTTTTCCTTTCTTTTTTTATTGTAAACAAATGGGATACATGTTGTTTCTCTGTTTGTACATGGCGTAAAGGCATACCATTTGTGCAATCATAAATTTACATAGGGTAATGTTGTTTGATTCATTCTGTTATTTTTTCCCTTTCCCCCACCCCTCCCACCCCTCTTTTCCCTCTATACAGTCCTTCCTTCCTCCATTCTTGTGAATTATGCTTTGATAGAGCTGGTAAAAGAAAAAGGGAGTATGGTGGTAGAGGAGGTGAATTTTGGGTGAGGATACAATCTGGAGCACAGCATTCGGAGAACACAATTTCCCATTATCTGCACTAGGGGGCAAAACGTCTATTGAATAGTCTTGCAGTGACTCGTTATGTATATCATCTAAGGACGTTACTTGACAAAGCAAAATGCTGTTTTGATCTTTTAGAAGCCTCTTAAATTGTCATGATGATAAATCAACATCACTTTTGTTTTAGTTTAAATAGAACAATTGAATATTAGATTCTTTCTCTGAACGTTTAGGTGGTGAAGACTGCAAATGAATGGTGCTGATGCGATTGGTGTTCAGATTGCATATTGAAGGGACAGTTTCTTCTTCCTGAGAGTGACAGAAATCTATGCATTGCCTTTAAATTATTTTAGCTGATTAACATATTTAAGTATCTATATTCGAAGTTAATAGCTAATATACTTGCCAGGAGTACAATAGGAATCTTGTTTATATGTATCTTTACTGGAAATTTGAGTGACCTTTTGTACTAACTTTTCATCTACGAAAAGATGACTATGTCACTAATTTTTAGCACACTCCTATTGATGATGTGAAACATCCCAGAATAGGGCTTCATATCTTTTGCAATGAGGCTAGTAGAAAGAAAAGGAATTGGAGCCAGAAAGTCCTGGTTTCAAGTTCAAACTCTGTAACTAATTGTGGTTTTGTCAAATTACATTCTCCTCTGAGTCTGTTTCCTCAGTGGGAAAAGAGAGTAACACTTCCTAGAGTTGAATGAAATAGTATTAAAGTACTAGCAGAAGTACTAGTAATTGAATGAAATAGTATTAAAGTATTAGCATAAGCCTGGCACATAGTAGGTCTTAGTGTTTTTTCCTTTCCTCCTCACAGGAATGCTGGTGCATGCCGTCTGGAATTCTCCCAGTGTTGAAACATTTGGTTTTATATTCCTGTTTTTCCTATTTTTTAAAATTCTTCTTTTTAGTTATACATAACATTAAGATTCATTTTGCCATAATTATGGAAGCATGGAATATAATTTGCTCTAATTCAGTCCCCAGTATTTTCCCTTTGCCTCCCCTTCTCCCTCCCCCTGTTCTTTTCCCTCAACTTTACTGATCTTTCTGCTACTTACTTATAGTTTAGTTTTTAAAACATTAGTGTCTTGTGGATATACATGATGATGAGATTCACAGTGGTATATTCATATATGTATGTACATAGGAAAGTTAAGTCAGATTCATTCTGCTGTTTATCTTTTATCCTGTCCATGGATCTTTATTCTGTTTTGATGCTACCCCTTTTCCCTTTCTCTCTCTCTCTCTCTCTCTCTTCTTCCCCCACACCCTTGATATGCTTCTGCATACCAGAGAAAACATTCAACCTTTGGCTTTCTGAATTTGGCTGATTTCATTTAGCATGATAGTTCCAGTTCCTTCCATTTACCAGCAAATGCATAATTTCATTCTTCTATATGGCTGAGTAATACTCCATTGTGTGTATATACCACCTTTTCTTTATCCATTCATCTGTTGGAGGATACCTAGGTTGGTTCCACAATTTGGCGATTGTGAATTGTGCATAATAATGTGGCTGTATCCCTAGAGTATGGAGATATATTTTTGGGGTCTTATTTCTCAAGTCTTGTTTTCAAATTTATCTATTCATCTTTATCTGAAACATATGGGTTCTAAGCAGTATGATTTCTGGTTTGTTCATAGAATGCTAGCCTGATCTTTATCACCAAGCACATCTCAGAGAGTGAATTCTTATTCTAAAAGCAGAACTCCTGTGTTGATTGAATTATTTACACCAGACACTTTTATCCTTTTACTGAATGGATCAGTTAGAAACAAATATTTGTGACCCCTGGGCTGTAAGGGAGCTAGCTGCCAAACAACTGTGTAACTTTCCTATGATTTCCCAGAATCTGACTCTTTTTAATCATACCTTTCCCTGTGGCTACGCTGTAGTGAGCTCTGTTTAGTCCCTTGTGGCCATTGCTGCTCCTTAGCTGGCAGCCTTTACCCTCTAGGCCTGGACTCCAGTCTGCTTGACCAATCTCTTGACATGCACACATAAGCTCAGTTTTAAGGCTGGTTGTCCCAACCCTTAATATTTGATCTTCAGTGGGGGTGAACTGGGGCAAAGGATAAGATGTATTCCTGCAGAACACTTTGGGGGGCTGCTTTCCGCAGTGGTCCCGTTTTGCTTGCCAGTTTTCCATGACTATGACATGTCCTTCGGCAACTTGAAAGCAATTGAAAAGAAAATTATAATAACATACAATATATTCTGCTGTCTATGAAAGAGTAACTATTATCCATAGATCAAACAATACCATTTTTGTAGTTTAGTGTCTGTTTAAATTCAGTTTTTTCTATTTGTTAGTTTACATTAAAATCATTTGGATGGTCATTTTCTATTCCTTGTGGAGAACCACTTTAATCTGATTTATTTGGTATTAATCTTATTTCTAATTAATGTATTCCCTGATTTTTGGAATTAGGCATTATCTATTGCCTTCCCACTAAGGAAATTGAAGATTTACCTCTCTGACTAGCGTACCTACTACTGCTACATGCAAACACATTTTCCAGCCCCTGTTAAATGAATCTTCTGTCTTCCTTTTGGGGGTTTATTTTTTTACCCTTATTTATTTTTGTGGTATTGAGAATTGAAACCAGGGGTGCTCTACCACTGAGTTACAGACTCAGCACATTATTATTATTACTATCACTACTACTACTACTACTACTACTACTACTACTACTACTACTACTACTATTTTTAATTTTGAGACAGGTCTTGCTAAGTTGCTGAGACTGTCTTTGAACTTGCAGTCCTTCTACCTCAGCCTCCTGAGTGGCTGGGGTTATGATCTTTCCATTTGGTACTCTCTTTTTTCTGTTTTTCTTCAGTGTTTTAGAATTTTTATTGTAGAGGTCTTTCACCTCCTTGGTTAGGTTAATTCCTAGGTATTTTATTTGAGGTTACTATAATTGGGGTTGTTTCCTGATTTCTTTCTCAGTGATTTTATTTTGAGTATGTAGAAAAGCTACTGATTTTTGTATGCTGATTTTGTGTCCTGTTAGTTTGCTGAATTTATCTATCAGTTCTGAGAGACTTTTGAGGAAGTTCTTCTAAGTATAGAATCATATCATCTGCAAACAGGTAATTTGACTTACTCCTTTACTATTTGTATTTCTAGTATTTCTTTTGTATTTCTTTTTTTTTCTCTTGCCTGATTGTTCTTGCTAAAATTTCAAATACTGTATTCATTAATAGTCTTCTTTCTGATTTTAGAGGAAATGCTTTTAGTTTTTCCCTGTTCACTATAATGTTGGCTATAAATTTGTCATATATGACTTTTATTAAGTTGTGTTATGATCCTTCTGTACCATGTTTCTTCAAAGCTTTTATCATAAAGAGATGTTAAATTTTATCGAAGGCTTTTTCTGCATCTACTGAGATTATGTGATTTTTATTCTTGATTCTGTTTATGTGGTATGTTTATTGATTTGTGTATGTTGAAACATCCTTGTGTCCCTGCAATACCAACTTGATCATGGCCTATGATCTTTTAAATATGTTATTGAATTTGATTTGTGGGTATTTTATTGAGGATTTTTGTATCTGTGTTTATCAAGTTTATTATGATGTATAAGTTTTTTTAAATCAGGTTTTTTAAAATCAGGGTAATACTTGTTTCATAAAATGACTTTTTTTTTCTTTTTTAATGCTATTTTAATTTTAATTGATGCATAAATAATTTCCCAAACAATTTGTGGGGTACAGGATGACATTTATATATATATATATATATATATATATATATATATATATATATATGCGCACACATATATAGTGAATAATTGTGTTTCTGTGTACATGAGCATCCATGTGCTTGCACACACAACTTGCTCATTCCTACTGTTTATACCAGTATCTATTTAGAGATGATGTAATTTCAAATTTTGTGGGCACCAGTCTAAGCAAATTAGGAAGTATTGCTGTTCCTGCTTTTACAAAACAAATCCAACATTTCTAAAACACAGTCCAACACTGTTTCATCTTTTGAATTGAAGACACAAATGACTAGCTTATGGAAATTCTAGACTAGGTATTTATAAATTCAAAGGTATCAAGTTGTTATGGTTCTTTTTAAAACAAATCTTTTCCAAAGAAGAATCATGACTAAGAAAGTATGAATGCAGATGCACAGGAAGGAAATTGGATCAAAATCCAACAAATTAGAACATAGTCCAGAAGAACTCTTGGGAGTGATGTTCCTAAATGATTTTGAAGGGTTCCTTTCCTCTCTATGAAATAGTTTGTGTAGTATCAGTGTTAATTCTTTTTACAAGTTTGATAAAATTCATCAGTGAATCCATCCAGTCCTGAACTTGTTGGGAGACTTCATTACCTAGTTGCCATTTGGTTTCTAATATTCTTTGGGTTCAATTTTAGTAGATTGTATGTCTCTGGAAATGGATCCATCTGGATTTTCCACTTCATTGGATTCGTTTGACTCATTGTCTTAAGCAGTAATGATTCAGCAGCCCTGGTGCCCACATTGTACCAAAGCTTTTTAGTATTCACTTGTCATACCTAGTAACTTTCCTGCAGGGATAGAAACCCTTATTGAAAACCAATCGTTGGTAGCTCTAGTGATGAAGAGGTGTGAGAGTCATCGTTCTTAATCTAAGAATGAGAAATTTTGTAAGGAAAATTGTTCTCTATGACAGCATTTTAAGTTTGTTGCATAAGATGTTCCTGTTTTTTTTTTTTTTTTTATAGGGACAAAATAAAAAGAAAGCTTTCATGAGGTGCTTTTTAAAAAACCTACCTTCTGGCCAGGAAAGTGTGAGACTTGCTGGGTTAAACAATATCTTTATCACAAGGCATAATAATGTTTAATGGATTGATGTGTATATTTAATTTCTAAGAGAGGTCATACAGTAGATGGTGACAGAATTCTTTTTCCCATGGGGCATCACAGGAACCTATATTCCCTGGAATACGTTTGAGGAAATATTGTTATAATAGAATTACCGATTTGGGTATTTGTATTGGTCTTTCTTCCTGCGGGTCTGTCACTGTCATCCTGTCCACTGTGGCTGGAAACCTGGGGTGCATTTCATCTTCTTTCCTTCTCTTACCTTCTGTGACGAGTAGCTACTGAGTTCTTTTGCTGCTTCCTGCATCTTCCATTGTCCTCTTTTCATGATCCTTTTCTGGCCTCGAAGTATCCCAGCTGTCTTCTCTTTCATCTTTCCACGTTTTCCCTCCCATTTACCCATTACGTAGCTGCCAGGGTCATCTTTATGAACCTTTCGGTGTCAACCCCCTATGCGAAAACTTTCAGTACCTCTGTTTTTCCTGTGACAAAATACAAACTTCTTAACCTGCCCATGTGGGACTCTACCCTATTTTAAAAAATTGTGACAAAAAACTCATAACATGAACTCTTCCTTTATAACAAAAATTTGTGTAGTGCATGGTTGTTAACTATATGCACATTGTTGTATTGCAGATCTCTGAACCATTTTCTTCTTTCTTTACCATTTATTGACTATTTCCTTTTCCCCGGCTCTTTGCGACTTCCATTCTACTTTCATCACTAAGAGTTTGACTAATTTAGGTCCCTTCTGTAAGTGGAATCATGCGGTATTTGTTTTTATTTGAATGGTTTTTATTCACTTAGCATAATGTACCTATTTCTAAATTATTTGCAACTGCTCCTCAGCATGAACCTTCAGCTAATTATACAGTTAAATATTTATAAACACTTAAAAATTTTATCATTATGAAGCATTTCAAAAATGAAGAAAATATGTTGAAAATAATATACTTACCTACATCTACAGATGTTAACATTTTTCTGTTTCATGTAATTTCTTTTAAAAAGTAAAAGTATTATGCATTTTTCTGAAGGCCCTCTTATTCTGCATCACTTCCAGGGGAACCACTTCCTGGAATTGGTATTATTTACATGTATTGTTTTTAAAAATTTATAAAATTGAATTACATAAACAAAGCCATACTACACGTCTTTTTGCAACTCTCTTTTATCATCAAATATTGCTTTTGATATTTATCCATTTTAGGTATAAATCCCTTCTTCACTTAACTCGTCGTATTCCACTGTATGGGTAGATTGTTCCTTTCTTCTAGTGAGCAGTTTAGGTTATTCTAATGTTTTTCTGATACATTGCAGTAGTAAGTATGCTTGCCATTTCTCCTTTTCTTTATCTTTGAGTTTCTCTAAGCATGGGTCTTAATTTTTTTGTGCCATTTACCTTCTTGACAATCTAGTGTATCTTATGGATCTCTTCTCGAAATAATGTTTACAAATGCATAAAATGCAAAGAAAAAATTATTTAAAGTAATTATCAAAGTATTAAAACCAGTTTTATCATATAATACACATCATTTACTGGTAGGTCTAATAACTGCCATAGATTTGAAGTAGTGCTGAATGTAAATGGTATTTCAAGATGCTTGCACCATTTGCAATATAATTGCTATGGGGACAGTCACAGGTACTTTTACACTACTGTGTTTCCTTGCTTACATTCATAATTGACTGAATCGTTGAAATTTAAATTTCAATTAGGGGTTAATTTTTTCCCTTCCAAATTCACAAATTTTGCTATTCATTGTTTTCCTGGTTGTATACATTATATCAGTTTCCAAATGATATAAAATAATAACTGACAGTTATTGAACTTTTAATATGTGCCATGTATCATGTTAATTAAGTTTTACATGCATTATCTCATCTGAGGCTTGGGGAGGGAAAGTCACTTTTCATGGGTCACACAGGTCACTCAGGATCAACAGAGCTAAGATTCAAATCCTGGTTGGCCAACTCCAAAACTCAAGTTCTTCATTATCATGCTATAGAATTCATATTTCCATAATGTAAAGCAATCATACTTTTCACTTTATTAGTCTCTAGCTATCAGGATAGCTAAGTGATTATTGCATTTTTTTTTTTTTTTTGCAAAATCAGAGATAAATTCAGCATTTAAATATATAGTGGATCTTGAAACCTACAAAATAGAAGTGATAGGGCATTGGGGACAATGCGAAATGCACAGTTCAGGTCTAATTCAAATGTATCCATGAAATTACATCATAGAGCTTGTATAAAAGACAGATACTTTCAATTTATGAAGGCTATGAAATACACACATGACAAGCTTTATCTTTTTTTTTTTCCTGTAGTGGGAAAACCTAAATGTATTCTTGTTCACCTGTTTTAACTATCTAGATATTAATGCAATATATATAGAGATATATATGAGCGTGTGTGCATGTGTGTTTAAGCTCATGTTCCATTAACGCTCTTTTTATTTTCTTCCTTTTTTCCTCACTTCTGTCATCTTGGTATATTTTATGAACCCTTGTAAGCCATGGCTTTGGTAAACACATGTATTTACATGACTGCATATAATAAATTTATGTGGTAGGCAGAATTCTAAGATGGTACTCAGTATCTCTGTCTCATTGTTCATATACCTACTTTTAGTCATCTAATCAAACACAAATGTAGGTGCTACTCTAAAGGGATTTTGCATATACAATTAAGGTCCAAGATCAGGTGACTTTAGGAAAGGGAGCCGTGAGAACCTGACGTAATCAGGTGCACATACAAAAGGGACTGGCTCCTTGACAGAAGAGAATCACAGTGTGGGAGGGATCTGACATGAGGGAGGTTCACATTGCCAGCTCTGAGGATGGACAGGGCTACATGGCAAGGAAAACCGGTGGCTTTCAAGAGCTGAGTGCAGTCTGCCTGACAGACTAAACGGCACCTGTCCTACAACTGCAAGTAACTGAATTCTGTCACCATCACTTGAGCTGGGAGGATTCGAGCTTCCGACTGGAATGCAGTCTAGCTGACACCAATTTTAGTCTTATTTTGAACAGAAAACCAGCTGCAACATGCCTAAACTTCTGATCTGCAGAACTATGATCATAAGAATGTTGCATGAAGCTTCTAAGGTTTTGTTAATTTATTACAGCAGCAGGAGAAACCTAAAACAACTAAATTTTTTGCTTCACAAAATTGCACTATTATTTGTTAAATATTTATTGATGTTAAATCCACATTATACCAGCACAACAATCCAAAGTAGTATGATAATACTTTTTTTTTTTATAAATACAACACAAAAGGTGGCAAAATAATGCTAGTTAATCCCCAACCCAGCAAATTAGCAAAAAAGTCACATTCAGAAAAATTTGGCAATATATGACATAAGTCGTAATTCTACAATACAGATATAGGTCCATGAGACTGTCTGTACGGTATCTTCGACTCCATGTTAGCAATGCATGTAAGTGTGGGCAAAGAAATTTGTACCATGCTGCACAGAACATCTGCCACCTGGTGCTCAAGCCTATTACTCATTTAAAACTTGGTTGGTGTTCTTACAAAGTAGAAAGCTGTACATGTGAAGCAGTAATATGAAATATATGGGGTGGTATACAGATACAAAATTATTTAAAAAAATACTATGTATGAATTGAATAACTGAGCTAAGAAAGTTCAACACTTTTATTATAAATAATGAAAGATATATGTGTTCTGCATAAGGAATACAGTGTTTTCTTTTCATAGCAAAGTACCATTGAAGCCTCATATTTTATACTACTAGACCAAATTATTTTTTCTCATTTAAAAATTGTTTTGGTTCCGACTTAAAACTATCAAGTCTGGTCAGAATCAACTCAGTCTAGCTGATGCAGAATCATATGCATTCAAAAAGCAGTCTTTGTGGATATGCCTTTCAAACTGCTCAAACCCCAGCACCTTCTTAAGGCAAGGTTTCATGGCAGCAGGGAAGTGAAATCATAATTTCCATTCACCATATCTAGTGCCAATGAAAAAAATGCATTATAGCACAAACTTGTTTTTGACTCTCCTTAACTCTCCATTTCCATCAAGTACACTAGTTCTACAGGCAATTTCTTATTTATGCCACTCTTGCAGTCTCAATCCATATTCCACTTGCTGTGCACATCTAAAATCTTCAACCACAACACAAACTTCAGATAACACTGAAATCTCCATAGCACATGTACTTCAAACTTCTAGCTTGACTTGTGAATGGCAGTGTTTTTTCACCTACACCTTAAGATTAATTTCGAAGAAAACCAAAGAAAAGCCTGGTCTTTGCCACCTCTCCTGCCCCTTCTACTTTTATCTAAATGAATACAGTACAATTGTGCTGGTAGCATATTCCTTCATTCTCCTCCCTACTCCTTCCAAACCCTCATTTCCTCCAAATATACTATATACCTTGGTCATTTGGGTGGTTTGGATGCCTTTTGTGGAATGGACTATAATATATTTCTGCTTTACTCACAATATTTTATATTATTTATATTTAAATTAGCCTTTTAATATGGTTTGTAAATAAGCTTCTTACCAAGGTAGCATGAAAAGAGAATACTACACAAAAGAAAAAAACGGTTACGAACAAAGACATTAACCTTGTTAGAAAACTCTTGATATTAATAAAAATTAAGGCAAGTAGTTCCTTATGATTTAATATAAAACAATTCGCAAAGACAAGGCATTTACTTGGATTTCTTTGTCATTTTCTTTTCCTTTTCATCCTTATATATTGCACTTGGGTCACTGTAGCTGTCTGAAAACACTGCACTTTAGACGTCGTTGCATTATGTTAAACATTTCATGCTATCACACTACGTAGCACCTGTGGTTTGTGTTTAAAGGCACTTGTAGATTCATGGTTATCCTCGAACAAATGATTTCCTTTAGCATTTTGGCATTTCAGACCACTTTAATCACGGCAATTCCAAGTTTTAAATTGGACAATAAATGTGAATTTTCTGTGCAATGTGTGTATTTCTATATGTATCACCTACTTAAACTCTAGTTTGGTATGTCAAGTAAGAAAAATATTATTTTGGTGTTTTTTTTTAATTTCTTATAGGCAAAGGTATATTTCTTCCTTTTACATAATGTGGTGGAGGAATATGTCGGTCAAGGCGATGTGGTTTCGGTGTTTCAGCTTTAACAAGAATGCTGGATCACAGGTCCTCACTTTCTACCAAGCCAGTATTCAGTGTCAGGTGAGATGGGTTGGCTTCAGGTTGGAACGCTGCTTTGATGTCTAGTCCCTGGTCCGAAAGTGCTGCGTAGCGACTGGCTGAGGGCCGTACTTTTCTGGGCTTGGTGGTCTGTGGCTGCTGATGCCACTGGGCTACAAGGAAAGAGCAAATTAAGATTTTTAACAAAGATCTATTGGAAAGCCCTTAAGTATTGCAAGTAAATACAGAATGTCTTTGGACATATCCAGGCACATATTCTTTGTGACAGACTGCACATTCACTGTAAAGACATGGAACACTGAGGGACGCTTGTGCATTTTACTCATATGTTGTAGATTTACAATCCAAAGAGGTAATTAAGGTCAAGTATAGTTTATTTTCATTTTAAAATAATACTGTAGTGCTGGGAATCCTTTCAAATAGTTAAAAAGTTTTCTAATTCTCACTCCTCCTTTAAACAATTTTTTTGGTAGGGGAATTGACAACCAGGGACACTTTACAACTGAGCTACATCCAGTCCTTTTAATCTTTAATCTTTTTAGTTTGCTGAAGCTGACCTCAAACTTGTGATCCTCCTGCCTCAACCTCTCAAGTCACTGAGTTACAGGCATGGATCATTGTGCCTGGCTCTTCCTCCTCTTAAAAACATACCTTTTTCATCAATAATTACAGTAGTTAAGAGTTGTGGAGGGATGCTTAACGTTAATAAATTGAAAAGCATTGGGCAGTAGAGACAGTTGAGGGCACTCATTTATTGATGAATCTCACAAAACTCTTTTTCAAGAGGTAAAATTTGAAATTTGTTCTTAAATCTTTTTCTGGTGGTTTTCCCTATGCCAATAGATCATATAATTCTATTGTTCTAATCTGTATATTCAGCAGGAACTGTTTTTTTTTTTTTCATTTAATTTTGGATGCATGTACACAAATATACATACACAAACAAAGCTATTGCCGAGTTGCTTAAGATTTATTAATGAGAAGAGCAGTAAGCCACGAAAGTATACATTCCAGCATCAATGGTACACACATTCAGAGTGCATTAGGACACCGTGATAGGATTATAATGTAGGAAGCAATCTTAAAAGAGTTATTTGCAGAACACAGTAATAGGAAAACATGACATTTATGCCTTTTTCTATTGTTAACTCCTAAGGATGCTTAAGTAGGGAAGCCACAACTGACTAGCCCATGTAAGAGAAATCAACATGCATATCTTGCTAATTATTCAAAGCTCCTTAATGATACTTGGGTATTTGTTCTCCTGGTGGGGTTTCATTATTAATGTCGAGAAACTATAAACAGAAAGAGAAAGAGCAATATAAATTTTTTGACAAGTAAAATGGCTAGAGTTGTTTAAAAAGATTAGATAAGAATAACATGAATTGCTGTTCAAATGTTTAAATTTTCATAATTCAATGAGTGAATGCAACCAGAGGAAATGAAGTGGCACTCACTGTAAACATCCAGTCTGGCAGTACAGGACACAATCCCTGCTTCATTCTTGGCTGATACAGTATACCACCCAGCATCTTCTTTTGTGGCTCCCTGAATGAGCAGGCAGATGTAGCCATGATTATCCTGGTGCATGCTGCAGAAAAGGATAAAGTCATTAGGGCTCTAAATTTTTAAAAAGGGACATTGGACATGAAGCATCATTCTTAATTAGGTCATTAGAAACAGAATTGTGCAAGTAGCAGATAATAGGGTCATACTTATTCTGGAGGGGCTGCTGGCCCCATTAAAGTTAATGGGAGAGAAGAGCAGACCTCAGGAGGATGAATAAATCTGTGCACTTAATTCCTAGTCGAGGATCTGCTTTTACAAAAACCACTGAATCGTCTGTCACCACTGAAGCAAATGAATTCATCCTTTCTTTTTGACATAAACACTTTTAAATAATCACTATTAGGTTAAGTCAGAGTATGCTTTGTCACATACCAATAGAGCATTTGTCTAAAGGTTTAAATCTATATTTGGGTAAAGAGTAACTTTTGTCTTTGATATAACCAATAGCATGGCTTTTGCACATACTGATTTAAATGGCACATAAAATGTATCTTTTTCTATATCACCAGAGCTGAGCTGCTGTGGGTTAGATTGTCATTGTGTAGTCTCACCTCACTCGATCAGTGCTATGGGTGAGTGATTCATTTTCTTTCTTCCAAAATATCTGAGGCGGTGGTACTCCTGAGACGCGGCATTCCAGCCGCACCGGGTACCCATCAGCAACTCCTGTATTTTGCAACTTCTCAAGAAACACAGGGGGTTTGTGTGCTTCTTTAGCTAAGAAAACATGAGACGAATTGTCTATCAATGGTATACAAAAGGAGCACAGCAGAGAATTCAGAAGCCTTTAGAAATATTGCTTAAATAGATCTTTTATGATACCATTTTTCACCTCAGGTGGTAAGATGCTAGTCCTCTCTCCAAACTATTCTTTTACCAAGCAAAGATTTGTAAGCTTCACTCTCCTCATTTATTTTCTCAATTAATTCATGTCTGATAGGCCCACACAGTCCATTGGCCATCTGCTCCACAGAATGCCTGTCCAACAGGCTGCGGGAGATGCCTGAGTCAGTGCTAGAATCTGTGATGGCTTCATAATTGTCACCACACACAGCCTTTACCAACCACTGCCACCTAGTGATGCTGAGCGGGACGAGCATTTCTAGGTGTCTGATCTGCTTAGATTCCCTCACAGTCATCTGCAATGTTTGCTTTGAAGATTTTGAAAATTTGTAATTCCTGGCTTAGGTGAGACATGCCGGAGGATATTGAGGGGGGAAATAAGAAGAGGCATCTTTATCTTGATCTGGTAGATTTAAATAGTTTCCTATGAACTAGGAATGTACATCCCATAAATTACAAATTTCAATTTATATTCTTTGAGGGGAGCTATAAAAAAGACAACTTTATTATTGCCTTAAAGGAAGGAAGCCTTAAAATAAAGACAAGTTTATCATGTAGTCTGAAAAGATCAGAACTGATTGTTTAATAACACTGAATATTACTACCCAATGAGAAATTGGTTTCTTGCATCAGTGATAGAAACAATATCAAAGAAAAAAGTTAGGTTTAATTATTCTCTTCTAAGCTACCGAGAATGACATTTGAAGATACAGTGTGTCTTTCTCCACCACCACCCACTTCCTTGGCCACAGTGACAGATATACCACAATAAGACAGGAGAGAGCTCAAAGATAATAAAAATCCAGCCTGAAATTTTCAAGCCCAAGACTCTCTAAGACCTTGACTTATGTAGAGGGTTTATTTTTATTGAATTTTACATGGTTATATGATCTAAGCTATTTTGGGGAAAGTGGGAACAGAAGCTCTCTTCATATTCTTTCTAGGTCTCAGTTTTGAAAAGCAGCAAGTTTTAATGTCAGTCATTCACCAGTAAGAATAATATATACCACTTTGGAGCACTACACAGGAACCTCATACACAGTAATTAAACGTTGTCAAAATGCTGAGACACATTATGGCCCCCATTTTGCATATGGAGAAATTGAGATGCTGATATATGATATCCTATATTTGCCAAAAGTCACAAAAGTAGTAAGAATAGACATGAACTGGGATTGGAATTGAGATCTGATGCCAGAGACCTTGATTTCAATTACCATGCACTGCCTTCTTCTGACAGAGTGTGAAGTGAGGCACACTGAGATACCTGTCTCTTGGACCCCCAAGTCTCAGTCCCGGAGGACAGATATGATCAAAATATACATTTACTAGAAAAAGGAGGAGTTTTAGTTTGAGGTTAGAAGAATGAATGAAACCATTACTAGTGTACAGGAACACAGAGTACAGTGCCCCACGTTCAGAAGCATGGCTGAAGTAGTACCAAAGCCCACATGTTTACCATTGTTTTTGTGTGGAAAAATATCTTGGTGCCATTATTAGAGTCATCAGCATTTTAGCCAAGACCTCTTGGACTGTATTCTCATTGCCACTCTAGTTCTTGAAAAATCTCAGTGCTCGCAGCAAGTTTTGTTTTGAGGCAGATTCTCAGCTTACTAAATAGGATCTCAGGAAAGTCACAGATTTGCTCTGATTATTTCATAGAGCTGTTGCGAAGAGTGATTGAAATAATGTATATGAAGTGCTCTGTAGACAGAGGTATGAGAAATAAAATTATGTTTTGTTATGCTTCTTTTTAAAAAGAGATCAGATAAATTGGGTGCAGGAGCAGTATGCACACCTGAAACCCAAGCTACATAGGAGGCTGAAGCAGGACCAAGGCTAGCATAGGTGATTTACTCAGTCTCTGTTAAAATTTTGTGTGTGTGTGTGTGTGTGTGTGTGTGTGTGTGTGTGTGGTGCTGGGGATTGAACCCAGGGCCTTATGTTTGCAAGGCAAGCACTCTGCCAACTGAGCTACATCCCCAGCCTGAGACCCAGTCTCAAAATACAAAATAAAAGGGGCTAGAAATGTAGCTCAGTGGTAGAGCAATGCCATTAAAAAAAAGAAAGATCAGATAATTAGAATCTTATGCCTAACTCCTAAGAATGGTATAAACCTTTCCATAAGCATATTTTCCTTTTAATCTTCTCAAAAGGTAAAGACTTCATGTAACAATACTGCTACAAAATTTACCTACAGCATAACCAATTACAAAAAAATTTTAAAAAATAAATCCAAATTTAATTTGACTGTGTGTGGCATTGGGTGTAGATGACAAAAGTTTTGAATTTTGAAATCACTGCATATTCTGTTAAAAATGAGTTCTGTGTGTTGAACTTGCTTCATATCATGTTCTTCAGTTCTTGGCGCCTGTGCTGCTGTTACTCTTTCCCTGTGTAATACTGGGGCCATCCCACACATTAAAAGCTGAATGACCTGCAAATGCTGCTAAAATCCTTTCCCTTCTTGGCCAGGTTAGTGGGAGAAAAGAATAATGACTACATTGGAGTAAGAAAAATTAGTGCTTCTTATACGCTAAGCCTAATAACGTCCTTACTGGTGATTTTGATGATATAATCTATTTTGTCAGCGGTTTATTTTCCTATTGGTTAAATAATGTAGACTTGACTTACAAGTGTAATCTGACATTCATTCTGGCAGAGAGAAAGGGTTCACAAAGGAGCCTACCAGCAACCACAAGCTCCAGGCTGAATGAGTTCTGTCCTGCTCGATTGGTGGCTATACACGTGTAGATGCCGGCATCTCGGGATGTGACTGGCTCTATGATCAGAGAGTGCACCCCATTCTCGCGAACAAGCATCTTGTGAGCACTGTCGGGGCGTATTGGTTTTCCATCTAGTTGCCAGCTTAGATCTGGCGTTGGTAGCCCACTGACCTAAACCAGAAAGGAAAGACATGTACATTTTTCTGATATTAAAACAGTGAAATCACTGATAGCTAAGAAACCAGCATACACTCCTCCTTTGGTAGCAAAAGAAATGGATTTTAGAATTAGCTTGTGTTACTCTTTTGCTTAAAACTTTTTCATGATTTTCTAAACTCACAAGGCTCACTTCTAAACATTTCTTACAGAACAACTTAGAGACAAGTGAAATAGGCATTTAAAAAAATTCTGTCATTATCTTACCTCACCCAGGACTATAAAAATTCCTGGGATGATGTCAGCACCAGGCTCTGAGCTCTTTGGAAAAAAGATGTCCAACCACAATAACAAACACTCAGCTGGCATTTATATACTATAAAGCTTCTCATCAAGGAGTGGCATTGCTATGGAGACATTAGTTAATGCATCCATCAGCACAGAGAGCTATTATTATTTAATAATCTTTGAAACTGAATAACAAGAGCAATATGAAATTACCCAGAAAGCCATCTCAACAAATTAGCATCACAATGGAAATGTCATAAAATCTTGAGACCATGACAGTTGTGTTGACCAGAGATCAAATAAAAGCACATTTAATTGCTAATAACGCATTGTGCTGTGAAGGGTAGGGACGGTTGCCATCTGCCAGCTTTTTACAGTGGTGTCCTTGATTTTGAATAGGAGAAAAGCACTGCTGAGGAGGGCCTTTTTACCTCCCCAATCTCCAGCTTTACTAGTGGGAAATTATATACAAAGCACATCGGCTGCATTGTACAACTCCTGTCAAGAACCAGCTTTGCCCAAATTGGTCAGATAACTCACCCACTCCACTCCTGCTCTGTGATGATATTTGTTCATTTATCCTACAAGATGCCTCCCACCAATGAAGCAAAGTCCAGAGAGTTGAAAGAAAAAAAAAAAAAAATCAAGTATACTTGAATTGTGGATTAAAAGCATGAATAGACTTTGGAAACAAACAGCATAGCCAGGCAGCTGGCTTCTGAGATGGTTAGGTGCTGCTGTCCCCCAGCTCTGCCTGTCTGGAGGTCACTAGGAGTCACAGAGGGAGAGGGAGGAGATGCTTTGGGTCTGGTTCCAGGTCTTTCCCAAACTTAGAAATAAAGTGCTGGTTCCCATTCACGAGGTCAGACCCTGGACCAGCGGGGCCACAGTGTGATTGGTAGGAGAGGTGCAAAGGCTGTGAACTCTCAAGCCCCTAGTCACAGTGGACCCATCCCAGTGGTAGAGATCATGTTCTGACAAAGGGAAGTTAGATTCTTTTAACCCCAGTCCCCCTTGTAAGTAAGTAAAGAAATGCAGTCTGGGGAGCTGAAGGTCTCCACGAGCGAGTGAGCAGATCTGTGCTCTCAGGACGCATGGAGATGAGGGAGAGAGAAGGGCACGCTTGTTCCTAGAGCAGTGGGAAGAGGTACTTCCCTAAGTTTCAGTGCCCACGAAGGGTAGTCACTGTCTAGGAATGAGTGTTAGGAGTTGGGGTGGGGGCTTTTGGGCAAAGAGCAAGCTGTCACTGTAGTGTTTGGCTTATCAAGTCTCTTTTCCCTGTCAAAGTTTACACACACTGAGAATTTTGTTTTTCTCTGAAGCAGGTAACACTCCATCTGATCATGTGGCAAGATTTAACATTTTCTTCATCCAGTACAGACCACTTTTCCCCCCAATATTCTTTTAAAGGCAGAGGTATTAAGGACATTTATGTTACTGAATCACATAAGTACATATACTGAAATTCAACTTTTGTACTCGTGAAATACTGTGACTTCTTTCTTAAATAAGATTGAAAATAGATATAACAGTATGGTCAATCTGTATATACCCATCATTTAGATTCACTCTCATCATTTTTTATAATATAAAATAAATTCCAGACTTTATGTGATTTTATTCCCATATACCTCATTGTTACATTTAAAGAAATACACATTTTATTACATAATTACCATTCCATTTTTATACAGGAAAATAGTAATTTCTTGGTTTCATCTAATGATCTATCTAAAATAAAATTTCTTCAGATGACTTGAAATGTAACTTTTTGGGTAAAAACTATATGAGTTCTTCAAAAATTTTTAAAAATTATAATTGACAAAAATTGTTATTTATATTTATTGTGTACAATATGATCTGAAATATGTATACATTGTAGCATGGCTAAATTAAGCTAGTTAACACATGAATTACCTCACATTCTTATCACTTTCTTGTGATGAGAACACTTAAAATTTGCTTTCTTGGCAACTTTCAACTTTCATTAACTATAATCTATAGTTAATGGTTATTTACTATAGATCCCATCGTACAACAGACCTCTTGAACTTTACTCCTGCTAACTGAAATTCTGTGTCCATTGATCAGAGTCTCCCCAATCCCCCTCCCCTCAGCAACCATCATTCTATTCTCTGCTTTTATGAGTTTGATGTTTTTAGATTCTACATAACAGGGAGGTCGTGTGGTATTTATCTTTCAGTGCTTGGACTATTTCACTTAATACAATGTCCTTAGAGTTCATCCATGTTGTTACAAATGACAAGATTTCCTTCCTTTTTTCCCCCTTGGTACTGGGGACTGAACCCAGGGATGCTTAACCTCTGAGTCACATCCCATATATATACATATATATAAAACTATTATATATAATATATATAAAACATTTCTATGTGCTATATATATAAAGCATATATATATAAAACACTTAGCTCCGTTCTATATTTCCCTATCTCAGCTATTGTGAATGATGCTGCTACGGACATGGGAGTACCAGTATCTCCTGATCTTGATTTTGTTTTCTTCGGATACATACCCACAGTGGGACTGCTGGATCATATGAATGAATGAACGAATGGATGAATTTTTAGAGACTACAAATGAAGTAAATACACATATGGATTTCAACCTGTGTATTTATACTACAGAATGAATTATGTTGGAAAATAGAATGTTTTTGATCATATATTTCTCTTTCTATATATTCCTAGAAGCCCAGATTTACCTTTTTTTGTTTGCTTCTTTTTGTGGTGCTGGATATTGAACCCAGAACATGGGCTAGGCGAGCGCTGTATTACCAAGTGATATCCCCAACCCCAGACTGACTTTTTGAAAAAGTAAATAATGCCAAAATCCTCTAAGCAGCTTATATTTGTGTCCTGCAATCCCAGAGAGAACCGGCAGAGGGAACCCAAATTTTAAGAACCTTATCCATGTTTACTTTAAAAAATGAGTAAATAGAGCAAAAAAACAAATGAAAGTATTTTTCATGAGAGCAGTGGTTCTTAAATACTTTTGGCTTCAAATTCCTTTGAGAAACTGATGAAAACTGTATCACACACAATTTTGTACATAATTTCAGAATTCAAACACCTAATAAAGCCTTTTCACCCAAGGACCATGGGTTAAGCAGCCCTGTGGTAAAACAGGTGAAAGAAGAATGTCACTCTTAACTTATCTAAGAATTTCTAGAAAATGGGAGAAATAAAAGTCAGAGTAGATAGATGGATATATTTGATGAAAAAAAATGAAGATCCCCTATTGTTTAGGGCATATGGCAGAGTCATCACATTTATTACTTCAACAAAATTAAAAATTTGAAGGGATAAGTGGAACAAACCTTCCTGGGATATGGTATGTAGGGTTCAGAGTAAAGAACATATTTAATATAAATTCAAAAGTAAGGAAAATCATGATAGAAAACAGCATTATAGATGCTGAGTGTCTTTCACTAGTTTTTCTTTTGATCTGGAATCATTTTATACTTCACATAATGTCCCCAAAAAGAACTGCAGAGAAATGGCAATGAGGAGGGAAGTGAGGTGGTGATTTTGCAGGCCTAACAGGCACTTACTTTACAATCCATTCTGCAGAGTTTTCCTTCTTGCACAGTTAGATCTCCAGGAGCCTGCAAGAAGTGAGGTCTGAAGAATCGCTCCTGAATTGGTTCATTTTCATCTCCACTGTCTCTCGATCTAGAGCGAGGCCTTGAACCAAGATGCATCATGGATAGACAGTAGTTATTTCCAGGCTTTTAGTCATTAGTGTTCTTATAATACAATGGGGTAATCATATAATTTCCTCGTTTGATACCTATCCCCAAGATTTACATGTTGAAAAGTCAGAAAAGCAAAATCTTATTTAATTTGGAAGCTTATGATAAATTTAATAATCTGCTAACTGCAGACTAATATAAATTACAAAACGAAATTGAAAACAAATGAGCATATTTTTTCCTAAGTATTTTTAAGGCTTTATGTTAGAAGTAGCAGCATCTTTTTCTGATTTATTATCAAATCTTTTTTTCTAACTGAGTCTTTTTCAATGGAAGTTATTATTAACTTTCCACCAATTTTTATTCTGTAGGAAATTAAAATTTCTCATTTTATAAAAATTTAAAAATTTCTTCTCAAAATTCCTTTTCATATTAACAAAGAAAATAAATCTTCTGTATTAATTATTCATGTACCTAAAGGTATTGGTTTTACTTTTTTAAAACAAGAATGTACAACTCTCTCACATTTTGTACATCTCTCTGTAGTGTGTTGCTGGAGGAATACAATTATATTGCAGGAAAGACTAAAGAAATGAGTAAGATGTTGAATACAAATTCAACAGTATTCAGTCAGTATTCACTGGAAGATAAGTTTAAAAGCAAAGCACTTCACTGGAAAAAGCAAGAAAGGAACAAACAAAGGATTAGTATATTATATCAGCTTTTTAATGTAGTTCACTCTTCTCCAAATACAGATCTGATAAAAATGCTTTGAAGGACCCAATGAAATAAGGAAAAGCTTAAATGTATTAAAGACCACAAGAAAAGCAGAAGAGAAAAATGCAAGACAATGAACCTAAAAGTAAATATGTTGTGTTTATGCTGCGTTGAGATATAGGTCTAAGATCCTGGAAACAGATATTGCAATAGTTTAGAATTAAATCTGCACATACTCAGGTACTTGTCATCCAAATGTTGATCCAAGGACTGGATCCAGTCACATGGGTGGTACAGACATGCCTGTTGCTTACTCAGTGTTCCTGCCTTTCCTCTAGGAGCCTATGTTTCTCTTCACCAAAGGTGTTGTGCATGGCCCGTATCTTACCATCAGGACTATTTCAGGATGTTCTGTCTGTAAAATATCTGGATGGGAACCTAGGTTGACAGGCTGACTGACTTACCATATTCTTTTAGGGCGAATACATGATAAGAAATAATATCCTTTCTCTGTCCCTGCCTGCCAGCATTCTGTCAGCGTCCTTTCATAGACGCAGGGCTACTAGGAATGGAAAGCAGACTCAATTGTTGGCAGATATTTGAGAATTAATAATATGACCAATCTTACATGATTTATGGTCTAATGGTCTCATGTTTTGAACTAAGAGATTTAAAAATGTACATTTGTGACCTAGCTGATTTGAGGAAATCCAGTGGCAACGGCTTATAGTGGTTAGCCTTCACAGCCATTGGTTAGAGAAGTTTGCTTCCGAACATTTGTGTTCCATTTACTAGTATTGTTGTGTTCATGTGCCATCTAAAGATGCCATGTCTTGATTTCTTCATATCTAAAACGTGCCCTAGTTAACAGATGAACAATGGTATATCTCAACAGGCTTAGCACATATTATATTAGCAAATGTTTGTTCCTTTCTCCTTTCTGATCTGCAAAGGGGCATGATCATCAAGGATCACACACTTAAATTTTGTATTCATGTTCTGTCTTCTGTTTCTGTTCACTTTTGTGGTCACATGGTGATCCTAGTAGTTCTGAATGTATAGTAATAAATAAACAGTAACTCCTATAGGAGGGAACAGCTGAAATACCTTCTGACATGAGGATGGGCTGAGGGAGAGCGGGGACTGCGACCTCTTTGGTTGACAGCCTGTACCATCAGCCGTCCAGTACAACTGACGCGGCCCTGTCCGAGACATCAGAAAAAGAGATTATTTGCTGTGCAAAACTGTTAACCATCAAGCCCTTATCATGCCTGGGTTCTATTCTCCTAAGACATCATTCCGCAACCACTCAGTGCGCCATTAGCAAAAAAACCCACCCCTCTCAGAAAAGCACCTCCCTGAGTTAAGCTCTTCAATAAAACTAAGGACTCAGTTGACAAGGTCTTTCTCTGAATGTTAAATATATTTTGCTGTTTTATCCATGATGATACTTGAAATGATACCTGTCAATGAATTAATTGTAATCTGCTAAGTTTTCCCTAATACATGACATTGAATTGAAAAATACAGTGGGACTTTATTTTCTGGTGATGATTCCATTTTCATGGGCAAATATCTACCGATTGTGGCCAAATTCTGAAATCAAAACTAGATTTTAATTTTCTGTTACACCTTTTTTTTTTTTTTTTTTTTTTTTTGCAGTACTGGGGATTGAACCCAGGGCCTTGTGCTTGTGAGACAAGCACTCTACTAACTGAGCTGTATCCCCAGCCCTGTTACATCTTTTTAGTAATATAGGTATTAAATGTAAGTAGTATCTTTCTCCCTAGTTTGTTTGGGGATGTCTACATAAGAAAATGAGCACTATATAAGATGTCTACGCAATACGCAGAGAGTAATAGGAGGACATAAAAACGACATGACACCATGTTCTGAGGAAATGAACCTATGTGAGACCTAAAAACCAGAAACAGTTAACTGTCTAAAATATGTGAATCATGTGATAAGGGCCTAGCTAATGAAAAGTTATAATATCTCTTCCATTTTCCCTATTGAGAATTTGATAATTGCTGTTCTGTGGATAGACAAACATAAAACTTAGGGGACCTGATAACATGGATAAGTCATCTAGTAACTTTGGCTTTTTGTTTTAATTGTTTTATTTTATTTTTTTAACTATTATTAGCACAATAGCAACATGCATGATTTTCTTTCCCACTTTTCTCTCTTCCAGAAGAATGGCCAAATATACTTCTAAATTCAGATGCTGGCCAAAAGGTAAAAGCAAGAGAGGAAAAATGGGAAGCACATATATCATTGATGAGTAGACTTCATGAATTCCAGCTCAGGATTAATGAGCAGCCCTTATCTTATGTGTATTTATGTTCCAAATAAAATTCTACCAGTGACTTCCAATTTTATTGCAAGTTACCATAAATGCAGGTAACAGGAGCAGAAGCATTCTGTGTGTTTTGAAGAGATAGCTGTTTTCCAACTGAGAGTGGGCTGAGGTGGGGGGAGGGTGGGCACAGTAGGGGGAACATGGTATGATATAATATTTTAAAAACTCACAGGATTTACGATGGTGGTGGGGATTGAACCCAGGGGTGCTCTATCACTGAGCTAAGTCACCTTTTTTTTTTTTTTTTTAAATATTTAAGGTTTGAGACAGGGCTTCACTAAACTGGCCAGTCTGGCCTTGAGCTTGTGATCCTCCTGCTGCAGCTTCCTGAGTAGCTGGAATTACAGGTGTGCACAGCTGTAATAGAAGGACTTAGAAAACAAAGTACTTTTAGCAGGGGAGGCTGAATATGTGGAAAGTAGACCAATCTTTAACTTCTGTGGTGCTTCCACTGTACCAAGCACAGTTGTATTCAATGGGCCTGCTTATATGATGAGGTCTGGGATGAAAGGTGCTCTTCTCAGCTGATCATTTGACTAAGCTTAGGGTAAATGCTGCCTTCTCTTCCCTTCTCCAGAAAAACAGGGCCTCCAGTTTGACACTACTCTGGAGAAATCATGTAGTTCTACTCTGTTCTCAGGGTTCTCGCTGCTACTGCTTGTAACCTGACACACAAACACATTGCCAGAGAAAATTTCCTCCCAAATTTAGGAAAAAGTTCTGTTACCATTTGTGGTCTTTGTATTTCTACACTTTCTACAACTTTGACTTCTGAATATAAGGGCAGAGGATATGGTTTTCAGGAGGCAGATTTTTAATTTGATTAGTGTATTGTTAGTGGTCAAATATATTACTAACCAATGCATGATCAGGAGCATTTAGAAAACATCCAGATTAAGAAGTTGTATAATTTTGACACTTTTATTTGAAAAAAAAAAAAATCTGGAATTTAGTGAAGCAGTTTTGAAGATGTCTTAACACCTTATTTAGGAGAATGCACATATAGGAGTAGTGTTAAATGATTTTAATCATACTAATATACCAATTAATCTTAGCAATCCTAATTAGTAGGCTCTGATGTACATTATTGCTATGGTATTTGCTTTTAACTTTTTATTTTTTTTCTACCTTATTAATCTGTGAAGTAATAATGGAAAAGGATGTTTAGGGAGAAGCCTGAAATGAACCAGGAAACCTTAGATGCTAAAACAAAACACCATCTCCAAACTATAATTTTTAGTATTTAATTCAACTGTGTTACTTTTCTATTCTGAACAAAGCCAAAGTTTAAAGCTATAGTACAAAGAAGAAGTTTGAATTGTTAAAGTGATTCTGTCTTAAACATCCGGCTTGTAAAGATTATTTGATGCACCATGCAAGGTCAGTTATTTATGTAATATGAAAATAACATTTATATTTAATAGTTTATGAATTTAACTTGTGGCACACAGTCTTTATAAAGGCTTGCCACTTGTATACATAATGCAACTTGAGGGAACATCAAACTGCAAAGCAGCCATTCCAAAATCCAAGTGCAGTACAAAGTAACTTAGCAACACAGCAAAACAAAGTAAAACATTTGTGTTTAGATTTAGTTGTGTCTTAAAGATAGGATTAGGGTCTAAAATAAACTGCTTTGTGAGCCTCATTTTGGCATAGGGTTTAATGTAACTGCACAATTGCTCATTATTTTGCTAAACTGTGTGATTGCTTTGGTCTCTAATGAATTGCTCTGAGCTGCACACATTGCATATGATAGAGTCACAGGGTATGTTGAGAGCTGTGTGTTCTATCCCAAGCAGAATTTGGATGCACTCAACAATATCTAACATGTTTCTCATTCCCAAAAGATTAACCCAGGTGGAAAAATATCATATTCTATAAAATAATCTGCTGAACTTTAGTGTTTTCCTCCTTCCTTGGTTCTCACCCTTCTCTTGGCTGCTTTTTGTAATTATTTTCCACTGCTCTGAAAATCTCTGCCTTCTGTGTTTCATTACTGAACTAATTTTTCCACTCCAGCCTTTTCCTCTTTCCCTCGGTCATTTCACATCATGTAGCCTACAGTGTGTTAGGAAAAAATAGATGTAGTTGACTGCCTTTCATACCCAAGTATTTTTAAAATTAGAAAAAAATCAAGGTAACTGAAAATTCAAGGACATGGGGGAAGCAGATAGTCAGCTTCAGTTTTCTGTCAACTACACTTCATGTCTTGAGAGATTCAGCTTTTACTTCTGAGTTTTTTTCCAGTGGCTACTTAAGACATTCTTTTTTAAAATCATGATTTAATTCACAAATGACAAAAATAACAAAATCCTTCAGTATATAATAACAGATGGTATAAGGATGAAATCGTGAGAAGTTAAATAGATCTACATGAGCATTCCTCTGGCCACAATGATAATTTATGCCAAGGGTTAATTAGAAAAATAGTCTACCATTTACCTTGGTTTAAATACCACTTTGTTGTTTTAATGAGTAGAAATGTTCATTCCAATATCGAGAAGATGACTCACAAAATATATGCATCTGGCATATCTGGGCATACCTGCCACTAAAGACCCCAGGATAAAATGGGAGTTGTACTCTTAAAATTAAATCAACCAGACAACATGGTTAGAGACTTGGTACAGCAACTACTGCCAAGTAGCATAAATACCAAAATTCTCTCACAGTGATTTCAATGTGATATACACAGAAACACACTCTGGTTGAGGTCTAAATGTCCACTTTTAGGATTTCCTTAGGTTCTTTTCATGAGTTTTCCCTCCTGTTGTCTTTGGTTATTTAGATTATAAAGGAGGCTGAGGGCCTCACCTCTTAATTAAAATGCTGAGTGTATTTAAAGACCTTTGGAATACTAGGCATTAGGAACAGGGGCTGCCCCCTCTGGTAGACCCAAAACACTCACATTACCTTTTGCTTAAATCATAGATGGGCTGGGAGGGATAGTCTGTCAGGAGGGCTGGGCTTTTGGCTACCTGATGTAAACTGGTCCACTTCTCACATCTTTGCCTTCTCTCCAAAGGGTGGAGGGCAAGACCAGAGAGGGTTAACTGTGGGGCTTAGCCTGGGATTTGGTAAAGCAGAATACTGGGGCCTTGTAGGAGGCCAGTGACCACTCTCCATGGGGTCTTCTCTTGGCCCTCAAGCGTGCTAGGAGCAGAGCAGCTTCCCAGTTCATGTGTGGCCAGTGTCAGCTGTGCCGTGGGTGGGGCCCTTCTCTAGCTCATGGTTTCCTCCACCCAGGCGCACAGCTGTGGCAGTTGTGGCACAGCCGCATCTGCTGCCTAACTCCCTTCCCAGGGGGGCAATAAAAGGGAAAAGCCAGGAGGTCAGAAGACCACACACCAGCAACATGTTGGGTGGAAATTCCATCCCAAACGGCCAGCTTACTCCCGAACAGAACTGTGGGAATAGAATACCTAGAAACAACTGATCTCTTACATCTTGGTTCACAGGCTTCTGCCAGGTCTTAGGATTGCTTTTCTAAGATGGGGAATTAGAGTTTGTGAATTCGAATAATGAAAGTAGCCTTTTACTGAAAGCATACTATGTTCCAGGTAAGCTGAGTGCTTTTTACATGTGCTATATAAATCCATATTGTTCTTCTAATATTTTAGAAGAGGAAATAGGCATAGAGAGGTGAAATCACTTGACAAAGGTCACATAGGTAATAAGCAACAGAGTGAGAACTGTAACTCTGATCTGCCTGAGGCCAGAACTCATACTCTCAAACCTCAGACTATGCTGTGTCATTTCTTTGATTACCTTCCCTTCCTCCTTTTCCCATGTTTACAAAGGGGATCTTTTTTTTGTGTGTGTGTGGGGGGGGGCGTCGGGTTCATTCACAGGGCTTTGGGCAAGATTACTTTCATTTTTTAAGATTTATTTTTATTTAAAATAATTTTCAAAAATTTTATTTGTTCTAATTAGTTGTACATGACAGTAGAATGCATTTATGAATTTTGATAGATCATATATAAATAGAGTATAACCTCTCATTTTTCTGATTATACACAGAGCAGGATCACATCATCACGTAGCCATACATATACATGAGGTAATAATGTCTGTTTCACTCTACTATCATTTTAACTGACGTGTAATTGAGCATATTTGTGAGTACAATGTGATGTTATGATATAGTTGCACAACATGGAACCATACAAGGGGGAGTCTCAGTAGCCCTCTAAGTGACTCTGTCACGTTTGTCAAGAGTGTAAGTGATCAGACACTCCTGGCCCTTGAGGTTGGCCTGATGTCTTAAACTCTGCATGCTGCTATTGGCCATGAGCACTGTACCTTTCCTAATTTAGAACTTTTCCATATGTACAAATACATTAGTACAATTTGAAGAAGAGTAGAAGCAGACCCACAATTGCATTTTTATGTTCTTTTGTTCTATAAAATGGCTCACTCCAATAATAATTTGAAACACGCAAGGAAAAATGCCTTGAAATTAAAAGCAGGAACCCAGTTCTGCCAAGTACTTAAGAAACACAGATAATTCTATCCCCAGAATAAATCCCAGCCTTTTTAGAGGAAAAGAGTAATAAAGGATCCAATGAAAAATTCTGGATTTTGTTGAGTTCTCTACCATTTTTTTTTAAAGAGGCAGAAAACTGAAGGATGAAGTTTGTTAATAGTCAAGGAAACACACTGAAAATGTAAGAAGACAAAAAAAGCAACCTCTACTTTTGCTTTCTCTTACAATTATGCAGAATGTGAACATACTCATTAAAATGCAACTTCTTAATAGAGACTATGATTTTGACTATTTTTCAGGGTGATGGTCATGTATTCATTGGCAAAATTAGAACCTCAAGAAGGTGCATTAATGTAGAAACTTGTCATTGACAGTGAAGAGTTTGCTGTCTTGTCAAACCTGATTAGTTGTATAATTTGAGTAGCATTCTAATCTTAATATTATTGTAGAAAAATCTTCACATGACAATGAAATATTGGAATAGGATACTTTGTACAAACATCTAAAAGCCTGTAAGTTTTGTTAAATTCGTACATTTTCTAACAATATTGTCTTTGAAAGAAATAACAAAATATGGAATGACATAAATCAGAGATTTAAAAAAGAACTTCTGGGCAATCATCATTAGTTATATACAAAATTGTTAATTTTAGCTTCCTTTAAAAAAAAAAAAAGCCTATGACTTACACAACTTTGGTGAATTTAGTAAAATTACCCTGTTACACATTGAGCTCTTAAGCAAAATCACTTACTCATTTTTGTGTCCCCTGTAGTTAGCATACTGCCTAAAGTATATAAGATGCTCAAGAAAAAACAATTGTGGGTTTGGAATTGGAAACATGATGATACCCAGCATCTTCTCATTAAATTCTAAGAAGGCAATTTTTTGACCCCAAATTTAAGGGCAAACACAAGACAAGGCAAAACCTATAAAGGCAAAATGCTATATATAGGCATTATCAAATTTTAATGTCTGATGAGGATGGAACTCTATTACTTTAATCCTGGGGCAAGAGGTTCATTGATGTTTTTGTGTATTTCTTAAATTTTTTTTTTGCATTTTTCTACCACAATTTATACACGCCACTCACTCTATATCCTTTCTTCCTCCTTTAATTTCTTCATAGAACTAATCCTACCAGAAATTATATTATTATTTGTTTACTAGATAATTCTCTACTGCAGGACTATCCTGTTCACCATTATGACCCCAGACTCTCCGAAAGAGGTGTATACATAGGAGGCCTTACTAATATTTATGGAAGGAACGCATATCTGCACCAGAATCATTCCTATAGAAGAATACCTGATGGAATAAATATATATGGAACAAAGAATTTTTCTGAAAATGGACTCGATTTGGAAAAACAGCTTCATAAGTCAAAGCAGTGCAACTTCATCTTTTAATTAAACAGTTCCTCCATCCAATCAGATGACTGTAAAGAAAAGAGCCCAAACCTACACCCTTTCTTACCTGAGGGTTGGCAGCCATAATTGTAAAATTCCCATCATCATCTAAGGTGGAGGCTGAGGTGTGAAGAGAGCAGGTCCCATCAAGATCTCTTTGAATGGTGTAGTGATCACTCTTTGGAGAGATCTGTTTCCCATCTTTAAACCAATAGATCTGTACAAGGAAATGAAGACTGAGAATGTACTCTTACTCTATGTAGAGGACTGATAGATAACAACAGTGTGGTCTGAAGGACTGAGCTGATTTTTCATTAAAATGTTAAACCGAACTTCTGAATAGGAAAAAAAGCAGGTAGCAAACATGTTCAGCTCTATTTTGGTTTTAAAAAATTATATGTCCTTCTTTTCCCTCTTGGTACTGGGAATTGAACTCAGAGCTTCATGCATGCTAGACAAGCACTCTACTACTGAGTTATACTCCCAGCTCTAGCCTCACCCCCTTTTAAACATATACCTGTTTTTTGTTTTAAAAAATATGACATTTACATTAATATATTTGCACAAAGGGATATATATATAGAATTTTGGTACTGATTATTTCAATAAAGAGACATTGTAGGCATTTTTCTTTTTGTTTCTTTTTTCAATTGTATTGATAAGTAGAATGTATTACTTGCAAGTCCAAAGTTAGAAAGGTTGTTCTGAAGGACAAACACAGACCCCACATGCTAATCATGCCACTGAGTTGTGCAGAATGAGTGAGAGAGTGACAGGAAGGCAGATTAGAGGAAAGGGAGGGGGAGGGGAGGGCAAGGGGAAGGCCTGGGGACTGAATTAGAGCAAATTGTATTCTAAGCTTTTATAATTATGTCAAAATGAGTCCTAATGTCATGTGTAACTAATATGAGCCCAGAAAAATGGGGGAAAAGAAAAGAGCAGCAGGGAGGGAGGCAGCAGTCCAGGGTTGGAGATGGTTGGAACTCTTATGCTTTCATTCTGGACGGAGAAGAATATGATCAAAGGTTGAGAGCTAGTCAACTCTCCAGATGACATTAAAGAGACACAGGATTATTGAAAAGTACAATCATTTTCAGTTATATATCTTGGGTTGATAGAAAATTAAGTGTGAAAAAATTGAAGATTTTTCAAGTAGCTCAATTGCCTCTATAGCCCCCTAAACCCCACCCTGCTTCTCTCACCTTTGAATAAAACTGGTCCACGGTTGTCAGATGATCTGTTATTTTTAATTTAGGTTATGAACTACACACTTGCAAGATCATAATGAACGACAGTATGGCAGCCCTAACATGACTGAGATGCTGAACTGAGTCTGTGCCAATCCACCCCAGACTTCATGTTATAATAATATTATCATATCATGATACATTGTTATAATAATCTAATAAAATAGATTCTTTAAACCACAGTAAATCCTTTTTGTTCTTTATAACCAAAAGCATTCCTAATTGATTCTTGACAGAGAAGCCTACTTTATTTAGACTCTTCAGTTTTTAAAATAAACATCTTCCTTACTGCAAATCAAACACAAACTGAGAAAATAAACTGGCATTCAAAGTCAACTCTCTGTATTTGAATCTGAAAAAATCTTTTTGAAATTTCTATTTATAACAGAGGAGAAGGCTAGAAAGATACAGTACTAAATAAATGCTTGAATTATCAGGATTTGTCACAGGTTTTCTAACCCCTATTTTTTAGTTAGTTCCAAATTTACAGAAATTATCTTACTTATTGATCTCCAGAACTAAGACTTGACTAATAACTTTCAACTCTGAAAATTAAATTATATAAAGTATCATCTTTTCTAATTATCATACAGTTTTAGTGGTTTGATTATTTTTTGTGAAATACAGAAGTGTAATGCATTCCTTTTACATTCTTGCCATGAGGCCAGTTCTTCAGAGTTCTTTAATCATTTTCACCTTCGTTATGCTTGTATTACAGCTTTCAAATAAAATTAATAAATGGTTCCCAACTTTTGCCAAGATTACTAATGAAGAGAGAGGAGAAGATAAGGGAGGGACACTTCTTTTGTAAAACTATAAGCCAAATCAAAGGATGCATTCTTTAAACACTACATATATTAAAAGTAAATTTGCAGCTTTTGAATGAAATCCATTAAGACATTATACATGAGCCTCCAAAGTATTTGCAAAAAAGATCCCACATTATTTTTAAACCTTACCCAAGTTAAGGTCATTTATCAAGTTCTAAAATGTTCTTTAAACTATAGTCCATTTGTTAATAGTCCTAATATAATTTATGGCAGAGATAGTTCTTTAATAATCCAGGGAGGAAAAGAAGAGGAATGAGAAGGAGGGAGAAAGGGGAAGGGTAACAGGGGAAGAAGGAAGCATAAAAGAAGAAAATCTGACAATAAAAAGCTCGAAACAAGTCTTTTTAAAGGTGTGAAACATTTAAGTTTGCACTGGTATAAAAACTGTTAATGTAAAAAACAAAGTTCACTGTTTCAAGTTAGCAAAATGTTCCATAAGAATGGGAATCAATGATTTTAGAACTTGATAAATGACCTTAACTTGGGTAAGGTTTAAAAATAATGTGGGATCTTTTTTGCAAATACTTTGGAGGCTCATGTATAATGTCTTAATGGATTTCATTCAAAAGCTGCAAATTTACTTTTAATATATGCATTGGATATCATGTTGTGAATACACAGCTATTACCCTAATGATGCCAAGAATGTGGCAAAGAAGTTTCCTGTGACAATAGAGTTTATTTTAAAAATTCCATTTTATGAGAGAGTAGATATGGGTTTGAAAATTTAAGGTCATTTTCTTTTATCTATTTTTCTTGGCTTTGTGGTTGGAATTCAGTTTTAGGGAAAGATTATGATGGTAAAATTAACCTGAATGTGAGAACAAAATATGCACAAAGCTGCAGAGAATTAACACCTACAAGTGTCACTTTCTCTTCTTCCATTTTACTAATTCTCATTTCAGCTCTTGTACTCCACTCTTAACGTTTTCGTATCAGTGAGTGTTTTTCTTATTTCTAGATACTTAATAAATGTGCATTTTTGGTACTGTCCTGTTATCTCATTGGAGTTTCTATTCCTTTTAAAATTATTTTAGTCATTTTAAATACAGTTTGTTTAGCCTCCTTAATATGGTTCAGTATGTACAATACTGAGGCTTCTAGTTTCATTTCTTGTGTTGTTGACTCTCACGGTTATTGATTTCCTCATATGGCTCATAAGTCTTTACTGTGAACCTATGTTTAGTAGCACTTCCTGCCTTCTATCCTGCAGAAGTCTGATGGCTTAGGCTGTGAAAGTGTCCTGTGGGGAAACAGTTTGCATGCTTCTGAAAGAAAATGAACAATTTTAATCATCCAGAACTAACTTTCATATCCATATTCTGCCTTTGATAGGGTTTCAATTTCTCATCTTTTCTCTTCTTTTTACTAAAGTTAGCAAAAAGTATAATCCTGTTTATTGCTCTGCCGGGCTAGTGAACAATTATTCTAGACCTTTCATTGGTAGAACAGCTCCTTAATCAGCATTTCCATGTGCTGTAGGGAGAGGCTTCCCATCCAGGTCAGCCTAATCCTGCATTATCAGAAGTTTTGATTATCCCTTCTAAACAGTACTCCTCACCCCACCTCCATTTGTAAACATAGGAGGCCTTGGTTTTGTAGATAAGAGATTTGAAGTTTCTTTTTTTTTTTTTTTAATTTATTTTTATTGTAAACAAATGGGATACATGTTGTTTCTCTGTTTGTACATTTTGGAGTAAAGGCATACCATTTGTGTAATCATCCATTTACATAGGGTAATGTTGTTTGATTCATTCTGTCATTTTCTCCCTTTCCCCCACCCCTCCCACCCCTCCCACCCCTCTTTTCCCTCTGTACGGTCCCTCCTTCCTCCATTTGAAGTTTCTATCACACTACTTCTCTGTACAGTGCACATCCCTGGGTTCATGTCTAAGTCTGGCTACTTACCAGCTCTGACCTTGGGAAAGTCAATCTCACAGAGCCCTCTTTAGTCATTTGCAATTTGAGAGTAATAATGAGGAGTAAATGATGTAGGTGTATTGAAAGCTCCTTGTTAATTATTCAGTCGTTCTCATTACCGGCCACTCCTATCCTACTCTGTCCTGTTTGGTCCTGTTCCAGTTTTTTTCTTCAATCCTCCAACTCCATTCCCTCTATCTGCCACTCTTTGGTTTCTAATGCTTCCTGAAGATGCTTCTCAGTTCTCAATTCAGAGTACTGAGAACATCTCATATTCTGAGTACCGAGAAAGCTAGTCTCTATCTCTTCTTCCTATCATGTCTGCTATATTTTGGAAACCACACTCTTCCTCAGATAATAGGGCTCTTGTAGTTTGGTTATGTACCTGGAATTCATTATTGGAAACTTGGTCCCCAGTGCAGTGAAGTTGAGAGGTGAGACCTTTGGCAGGGGTGACTGGATTGTGAAGACACTGTCCTCATTAATGGATGAATTTGTTCATGGATTTTAGAGGTTAATGGGTCATTTTAGGAGTATTTTTGTTATAAAAGCAATCTCTCTAGTACACTAACTCTATCTTGTCAGGAGATGCCCTTTTGCTTTCTGCAATGGGTTGAAAAAGCCTGAAGCCATCTTCTTAGACTTCCTAGTGTCCAGAACCATGAGCCAAAATGGTAAACTCTGTGGTAAAATTAGACTAGGTTTTACTAGGTTTTGACTAACTTGAGTAGATTCTTTCTTTTTTATGCATGACTCAGTATTTAGGCATTTTGTTATAGCAACAGGAACTAAGACAACTCTTAAGAAGTCATCTCTTTAGCTTACCTTAGGCTTTGGATTCCCAGCCACCCTGCAGGTGAAAGTTACAGGCATTCCCTCAAAGATCTTATAATGTTTCAGCTTCATCTCAAAGAACGGTGCCATGCCATTTTCCACAGGCACATCCCCGTACTGAACGTCGTCACCTGTCTCGTCCACGGGAGATCTCTCTAGCCTGTACTCTATTTCACTTATGAGTCTCTGTTCACAGCTGGAGACTTTGTATTCCTATGTCAAACAAAGAAAGTTCAAGTTAGCAACCCGAAGCCCTCACAGAACAACGTGTTCTTGAGTCTTACCCCCCCTCTCCACTAAGGCACTAAAACAACAGCTTAAAAACATAGACTGAACCCAATTCAGTTCCATAGAAAACCATACCCATCTGGAAGTGAATATTTGTGATATTTCAAATTGTGTTCAAGTCCTATCATTAAAAAAACAAATCAAAACAAATCTCCCCAAAACAAAAAAACCATAGAAACAACAAAAAGTAGAAAGGTGGGTTTGTTTTATTATATTTTTTCTCTTTTCTCTCTCAGAACAGGGGTAAAGAGGAGAAGGAAAGAAAAAAACTAAAGGCTGTGTATTCCTAATCTGTTCATAAAAATAACACACAAAGGAACTGTGATTTCCTTCTTAGGGTAAATGCTGCTGCAGGGAGCTGCACCTCTCCAGAAGGCTAGGAGTACATGTGGCAAGCAGCTGCAGTGTGACACGGAATTTTAGTACATGAATAATGGAAGAAATAGCACCATGATTTTTTTTTTTTTTTTTTTTTTTTAACCCATAACAACCCGATCTCCTAGGGGCCCCTCCTTAGCTCTGCAGCTATTAGGAACCCATCTCTTTAACAGAAAAACAGTCAAAATTTTGGTTAAAAATATAAAGCAAAACCAAGAACGCATCAATATCCTGTGATGTTTAAGGTGGATCCTATGGTTCTTGTAAAGTGAAATGAAGACAAGGCATTATTCCTTATTTCATATTAAATAGGGGATGCTTTTAACTAGGTTTTCTCTTAAAGAAGTTACACAATCTTTAGAAAATAGTTTGTTGGTTTGAGGGAAGAAATATGGTGTTGTGAATAAAACTGAGCAACACATCCCAAGCTGTTTTTTTAATTACTATGGGATTAATCAATTTAAGAATGAGTACCCCCCCCCCATTGTGTCCCCCGCCAAAAGGTGTATAATAAATGAAAACCTTTCCATGATTTAAAGTTTGGAGCTTCCACTGATATCAGAATTAAATTTGTTGGTAAATAAGTGACAAGAGAGGTCATGTTGTAGTTATTAAGTTATTCTGTTCATCCAATGTTAAAAGGAAATTGATTTGAATCACAGCACTTAAAATTAATATATGGGTAATGATAGACACACAGGTTAAAAATGAAGAAAAGAGGAAAACAGTCACAGTGAAAGATTGCAAAGAGAAGAAAGGTGAAAAGTTTAACCTTTTGACCATCCAGAGCACTCCCTACAGAAGCATGAGGAGACCCAACATCCTGTAATGGTAGAAAAAAAAAGTGAACGCTAATGATAGAGATAATAAGATGTAGCAAGATTTCTAGTTTTCTTTAAGTGAAACTTTCATGGTGGCAATATTTAACGTAAACTAATGACATTTCTCAATAGATAGGAGAATGAGTTTACTTGATGCTTTAAATTTGTTTTAAAAGCTTTTTCTGCCTTTAACTTGAAACTACATCTGGAAACTCTGTGTAGAGGCAATAGAGATTATAAAGCTGCTTACATCAGCTTCATGAATTTTCTTTCTTTCTTTCTTTCTTTTTTTTTTTTTTTTGAGATAGTAGGGGAATAAAACTGGCATTTTAGGTCTTTTTGGTTAATGCTTTAAATGTAAATGAAGATAAAGGCAGTCTTTTCTGTACCTTGGTACTTGGCTAGATGTTAAGAATATAATGGGAAATACTAGCTTATTTCAAACAATGTCAGTGAAAAGGTGTTTATCCACACCAAACTGTTTTACATTAAAGTACAAGACAGAAAAAGCGAGATACTCAAAAGGAAAATAAACAGATAAATAAGAAGATAAAAAGAACAAGAATTACTAATGGAAGCAGTTCTGATCACTTAACGCAGTGTCTGGCACACACCATTTGTTCAATACATACGCTGTGAGGTTGCTTGAAGACATTAATATCGCTCGCCTATGACTCGTCCTCTACTTTTGACAAAATGGATCCCAAGAACAGTGTCCATAAACAACATGGGGAGAAGGGACAAAATAATTGTCATCTATCCAAGAGGTCCAGAACAATACGGTACCTGATTAGCTGTCTCTTCTTCTGGCTCCTGAATATTAAAGACAGTTGCACTGTCGGCACCTAATAGTCGACGGGCCATTCTTTCCTCATAAGTTAATCTCTAAATAAAGCAAGTCACAAAAAAAATTCATGATTAGATAAAACCCCCCACAATTATACACTGACTTATGAAAGAGAGTAAAAAAGTAAACTGAGTTTTGACATTTTCTGAAGCTATTCTCTTCCCCCCTCCAGACAGCTGTATGTCAAAGGAGTCTGTTTCTTTCTTTTGCTTCAGTTCTGTCTTTCACCTGCCCTATAGTCCTCCTGGCCTAATCCACTGTTGGGAGATAAGACAACTAATGTTGGAAGCTACAAAGTGATACAGCATAGATTTAAAGAGAATGGTAAGCAGCAAAGCAGAGACCAAAGAAAAGATGTGTTATTCTCTGTGAAGAGAGAGCCTACAGAATGGGAAAAAATCTACACATGCACCTCAGATAGAGCACTAATCTCCAGGATATATAAAGAACTCAAAAAACTTAACACCAAAAAACCAAATAACCCAATCAATACATGGGCTAAGGAACTGAACAGACACTTCACAGAAGAAATACAATCAATCAACAAACATGAAAAAATGTTCATCATCTCTTGCAATTAGAGAAATGCAAATCAAAACTACTCTAAGATTTCATCTCACTCCAGTCAAAGTGGCAATTATCAAGAATACAAGCAATAATAAATGTCGGCTAGGATGTGGGGAAAGAGGTACACACATACATTGCTGGTGGGACTGCAGATTGGTGCAACCACTATGGAAAGCAGTATGCAGATTCCTTAGAAAGTTTGGAATGGAACCACCATTTGACCCAGTTATTCACTCCTTGGTTTATACCCAAAGGACTTAAAATCAGCATACTACAGTGACGCAGACATATCAATGTTTATAGCAACTCAATTCACAATAATTAAACTATGGAACCAAACTAGATGCCCTTCAATAGATGAATGGATAAAGAAAATGTGGTACATATACACAATGGAATATTACTCATCTTAAAAAAGAATGAAATTATGGCATTTGCAGATAAATGGATGGAACAAGAGAATATCATGCTAAGTGAAATAAGCCCATCCCCCAAAAATCAAAGGCTAAATGTCTTCTCTGATAAGCAGATGCTGATCCTTAGTTGGTGGTGGGTAGGGAAGAATGAAGGAAATTTGGTTTATGCAGAGGGGAGTGAGGGGAGGGTTGGGGCAGTAGGGACGGGAAGGACAGTAAAATGAGATAGACATTATTACCCTATATACATGTATAAAAAAATGGAAATTAAAAAAGATGTTTTATTCTTATCCTTCCTGAAAAACATAGAGAAAAGAAGATATTCAAACAGCAAAATATGATTTCAAGGTAATGCTATTTTCAGAGTCATTCACAGACTCTAGGACAGCCAAGTAAGCTCTAAGGTCATCTGACACAAAGAATAGAAAACCACTCAAAAGAACAAACCAAACAGTAAGAATATAGAACAGGTATCACTGACAGAAGTAATTCTGCACATGGTATATACTTAGTAAATATTAGCAAATGGAAGTTTCAACCAGCGGACAGTGATAGTCCTTCTGCTTTGGTGGGGAGCGAAGTCTCCCTGCTAAGAGCACTTTCTAGGCTGCTATGTAGTGTATGTGACTAGAGGCTAATACGATAATCCACAAAGAATGACTACATGTGGCTAAATTAGCATCAGGACTATTAAAGATATTTGCCAAAACTAACATGCATAATTCAGGACTACTCAGAAGCAAAGTGCTTGCCCATCAGGAAGAAAATGGTAGTGTTTTTGCACCTAGCAATCAGTACTTTGGAGCCTGCCAAAACCATTTGCTAGGCCATTTTTTATAAGAAATGCCAACATTTCTGTTCTGTCAGCAGGGTGATTCATTCTTTCTTTTTCTCTTTTCTTTCATGCTGGGAATGGAGTCCAGGGCTGCAGATGTACTAGGCAAGCACTGTACCCCTAAGCTACTTCCTCAGCCCTGGTTGGGGTGATTCTTGCACTTCAGTTGGTTCTGAAATGCCTGAGAATGATGGATGTGAGAGGAACTTTCAGAGCTTACCTGCCCCATCAGGGGCATTCCGCAAATAGGGGGTTTTATTACAAATAGGGAATAAGGCAGAATCTTAAAAAAAAAAAAAAAAAAAAAAAAAAAAAGCTATTTCAGATAAACTTATGCATGGAGATGCAAATTCTGTTGACAATTCTCTAATCGGGAAATTATGTTGGGAAAGTTTACAATTCCAGTAATTGCTGGTTCTAGTCCCAGCTGAAACTGGGAAGTGAAAGAAATCAAGTGCCAAACAGCCCTGAAGTTCAGAGTATTTCATTTAGTAAAGAAAGGGCAGGGAACAAGAAGAGGTAGAGGTACATGTCTGAGTGGTACAAGGAGTGATTCAGTCCAGTACACTATTATGTCAATTAATTCTGATTTTAAAAAAAATCAGTGAATTCAGTTTTCGAACAGTTTTAAGTACTTGGTCTCTTAAAGCCTTCCTGTGTTCTCATGGAGAACTGAATCAACATAGTTGGGGGCCTGGAGTGATCTCCACCCTGTTCCTCATAGGCAGAAGTATTAATTTGATACCTGTTCCATTACTAGAATGCACCTGCTACCATTAGAAGCCAAATTTACTTCCAAGTTTTGTTTCTAAATCACTATGCCATGTGGAAATACAAGCCCCTGTTTACGAAAGCCAAAAAAAAAAAAAAAAAATAAAAAAAATAAAAAAAATAAAAAAGTAACAGAATATGTATCATTAGGAAAAAGTTGTTTAGGAATCCCATTTTCTTAAAAGGGAAACCTTAATTTTCTTGTCCTTTTAGGCTCTGAAATGTGAATGTCTATGAAACTCATCATAAATGCCATGCACTGCTAAACAGGTAAATATCAATAATAATGCTTTTATATATAAGATATATATATATAAAATATGTGACAGGCAAATAAAAATATGAATGTGCATAATACGATTGAATAGGAGCTTACAGAAGTCTTACTTTGAACCAAGAAATCTAAGTCCATAAAGAATATTTAAATAATCAAAAAGAAGAAATGGGGGGCGGCACGCTGGAGAGATGCCTTTACCTGGCTTGAAAAAGTTCCCATGTGTATTTTAAAAATATCTTTCGAAGACTACTTGACAGAGCCAGGGAACATTTCCAGAGCATGTGCTTTACATACGCAATCACTTATTTCAGGGAGAAAATATTTTCTTTTTGTGAAGATCTTCTATACCCAGTGAAATGAATAACTAACAAAAAACTCACTAGAATTTTAATCTTCCTTAATCAGATTAAGATGCCCTGATTATTAAAGTCAGCATTCAACACAGTGCCTCTATTGGCTACCTCTCCCATGGACTGTTTTCACATTTTTATCTATCAATGCTTGATAATTAAAATTCTCAGAAAACACAATTCAGAGGACTTTTCACTCTGAAAAAGGTGTCCGGGAGGGAGATTTTACATAAAGAAGTCCTTTTCCTCTACCTAAGAGCCACACAAATTTTCTGGTAATATTCCATAATAAAGTAACAAGACTCTTCTGCTCTTCCTGGGGAATCTTAGTTGCTGGATTTGCTTTACCCATCCCCTTAAGATACCTTGATGTGATAATGCAAAAACCAAACAAACCAAACCTAATGAAGAAAGATTCAAGTCCAGTGGAGGAAAGATAACATGTTTTTCACCAGATGTATATATGCACTCTACAATTCTATAGCTTTAAAACACAACATTTCCCCTGAAGTTTAGCTGTCTTGCTCTGAAAAGTTAGAATGAAACTGTGGAATATGCATTCTCCATTCAGATTTCTGAGTCCATCAATACCCATCCAGTCATCATCTAATAGTATAGGACTGAACTTCACCAATGATTTCTCTAGTTAAGGTATTTTTTGGGTAGAAGCAATACATTCTACAGAACCAACTTCTCCTTTTGGTACTTTTATTCCAGTCCACTGCTTCTGGGTACAAACTGTTCCAAGGGCACATCTTCTCCCTCCCACCCCAGCACCTACCCAGCCAGGACAGAATCCCCATGTTTATTGTCATTACTCATTTGTTGTATTCCCAACACTAACATCTGCCCTTCCTTCTTCCTTCCTCTCTAACTCATTAAGAATGTTGAGATTCAGGGTTAATGAAATAATTCTGCAGAAAAATCTTAAGAAACTAAGCCTCAGGGAAGAGATATTTGATGTGGGTAGCTAATATTCCAAGTCTAGCCTAATCAGTCACAGTACCGGCTGGCCATTGTTCAGGATGTCTTCCTTGAAGCGAAGTTTTCGTTCCAGATCTTGAATGACAGCATCCTTTGTGCCTTGAATCTCCTCATCAGAGGCTATTCTAGCTGTTCTACTGGCCTTCTTGGGAAACCCCCTGCAGAACAAAAGCACAAGGTCATATTGTCAGTTGTCAGGCATCTAAATCGAAGTTAGAATTCAAGTTCAACAAAGATATAGAACAATGTATCAACAAGTCATTCCCACTTTTTTTTTTTTTTTTTTTTTTTTTTAATGCTGCATCTATTTCACTAATGTGGAAAGAACCTCGAATGTGAAAGTTGGCTTCAGCTGTTTGGGAAACACTAGTTGGAACCAGTTTTCAGAGAAGGTTCAAATACTTTGGGGAAGTGTGAGTGTGTCTTGGTGGTTAGGTCAATGCTGAGCATAGGGAAGGCCTGGATTTTAGTCCCAGGGAAGCAGCAATGTAAAGTGCAATATTGATGTGATTTATAATAAGACTTAGGTTTAAAATCTCACTCTATCTTGTTTATTTTAGGTTTGTGATCTTGGGCAAGTTTCTTAAAACCTCTTATAAAACATAAAACTATACACCACATGTGAATTTTGAGAAGATTTGAAAGAGGACCTTTTTCTTTCATACTGTGATTCAATTTTCTTGTCCTTTCATAATTAATTTGCCTAGCCCATTCTAAGCAAATACAGGTTGAGTATCCCTTATCCAAAATGCTTGGGGCCAAAGTGTTTTGGATTTTGGAATATTTGCATGTACATAATGAGTCATCTTGGGGATGGAATCCATGCCTAAGCCTGGAACTCATTTGTTTTTTTTCTATATACCTTATACACATACTGAAGGTAATTTTATATAATATTTTTACCATGCTTGATTTTTGACTGTGACCCATCACATGAAGTCAGGAGTGGAATTTTCCACTTCTGGTATGATGTTGATGCTCACAATACTTGGGATTTGGGAGCATTTCAGATGTTTGATTTTTAAATTAGGGATGTTCAACCTGTACTAAGTTTGTTACCTTCCTTTCTGTCTCCTTATATGTAGGAAACATCCTAACTAATAAAAACCTGCTTTTCTAGGTCCATCCTTCTCAGTAATTTGCCCTTAAAGTTCAAATGAGAGCACAACAAAGTTAGACATTAAAGAAACACATTAAAAATATACGATATTGTGTCATCTTGTGTTTGTAATGCCAAAGAAATGGTTAGTTCAACTTTCAATTGTATCCTTCTCATCGGAGATTGATCTTGCTATTTCTGGGGCAGGGCAAGGAACCTGAGTCATGTTAGTAAGAGCCATAGGAATACGATTTATAATCTCGATTTTTACAATCTTGCAGCCCTTTAACAAAACTATGCAGAGGTAGCTAGCTTTCCTGTACCTGGAGTCTCTCTCCCTTCCATCAGCCTTCAGTTTAGTGTCTTGGAAAGTCTCCCTAGGTCTCTCCAATTAGTCATGCAGGTACCATGTTTGTTTTCCTTATGGTGTCTCTCAACTACTATTATTATTGTTCTTAAATGTTCTCTCTCACCATGGCTTTTTTGTTTATCACAGTACTTGTTAACAGACATGCAGATGTTTCTGCATCTGCATGAGTGAACGGGAGTCCTGTCTATCTTCACTTCTGACCTCTCTTTCCCTCTCCAGTCAAGGAAGCTTGTGCCAGAACCATGTGAAATCAAATCTCACATAAAAAGTCAGACTTGGACAAGTAAAGACTACAAAATTGGAAGTAAAGTTCTGCACTGCTTTTGACTACAGACTTACATCTGAGACATAGAAGAGCTAGGTTTTGAAGTCACCCGAAAGATAAAATTGAAGACAGCTTGTTCTGTGTTCCATCAGGTATTACTGGGCTCACACAGCTTTCCATTATTACTCTAAGCCTGAACAACATAACTCAGTTGCACAACTATGTGATGATGAGCAGCCTTTGATGACAGACAGCATCACTGTTTCTGCAGGCGGCTACACTGGGTGCTGTGTTCTCAACCTTGCAGCCCTTTAACAGGCTCAGCACTGATGAGAATGGAAGGGGTAGGGAGGTGAATGTCAAGGGGAGAACAAGTCATCTAAACAGGAAAAGCCAAGAACTGATATTTTTAAAAGAGCCACTTGTCATGGACAAGTAAAAAGACAACTACGATTGTCCTGTTGCTTAGAAGACAACAGTATACTTGACTCCTCTAGGCGGACTTAGAATAACTGCTCTGGAGCATTTCATAGAGAAGCCAGCTTGGGCTGGGAGCCTGCCACCCAAGAATCTTATCATTTCAGAGATACAATTTAGATTACTCTTTGACCCAAATAAAAACCCTAACCATTCTATATTTCTTTTAACAAGTCTATTTCTTAAATAAACTGAGATTGCCAACAGTAGAAGGACATTTAACTTAATTCTTCTTTTCCCTTTATTTTAAAGACATTTTCCTTTTCTGACAGAATTTTAGGTACTAATTTTTCTTTGGTTCTGCAGTATTAACACTGAAATAAGAATCAAAAGATTTTTTTTAAGAGTCCAATAGTCATTCTACAAATATGTATTGAGTATCTAGCAAGGTGCAATGCTAGGCTAATACATCAACCCAAATCTTGTTAATTCTAGACAAAAATAGTTGGTTTGTACAGTGAGTTTATTGCCTGATGACATCAAAGAAGTCTACTACGAATGAGAAATGTTATGCATAAAAGTGGAAAAAAAAAGCTTTATCACTGTAGTCTCAGCATTATCTTATGTGAGACTGCAAAGACAACCAAATTCCAAAGGACAGGCCTTCATCACAAGAGGTTAGTTAATAATAGTTGGGAATGAGAAACATACCATGTGGTGCTCATTCTAGGTGCAGTGGAGTAAAAACTGCTGGCTAGAATGAGTGCTGAGGACTTTAGGAAGGAGATGAGTATCCAAGACCCCCCTTGAAAGGTGATGGCAGGAAGCAAGGGGGAGAGGATGGAATTCAGAGGTGGCATGAACAAAGACACAGAAGTGAGAATCTTTCTTTCTTTCTTTTTTAAATCTAATCACTTAGGACTCCAAGGTTTGGGCTAGTTACCTAATGACTGTGTGCCTCAGTTTCCTCTTCCATAAAATGTGGAGGTACGTGTGCCTCAGAGGCCCACCACATGAGACAATGTATGTTAAGTACTTAGAACAGTGTCTGGCATAGGAAGAGTCGATCTGGAGAGGCCGACATGTAATGTCCAGCATGGAAATGAATCACAGAGACAAGACTTGCCAAGGGAAACAGAATGAATGAGGGGAAGGAGTTTAAAAAGATGCCAAGAGTTTCCAAGAATGCACAAAGAACACTTACTGACTGCCTTTTCAATGCCCAACTCTGCTGTTCTAGGTGCTTGGGATACAATGTAGAACAAAACTAAGTCGCAACACTTAGAAAAATTATGTTGTATGGTGGAGGTGACAGAGAGAGTAAAAAAAAAAAAAAAAAAAAAAAGAAGAAGAAGAAGAAAAAGAATGGAAGGAAGGCCATGTCAGAAGGTAGTGAGTGCCACAAAGTGACAGGTGTAAGACAGATGGCTGTATTAGAAAGTACAGTCCATCAGCTGTCTAAGAAGGTGATGCTAGAGCTGAGGCTATGGGTGACAGGACATTGTTGGCTGGATGAAGACCTACAGAGACTGCCAGGCAGAGCTAAGTCTTCAGGGCCAGCCAGAATGAGCCTGGCAGTGTCAACAGATGGTATTATAAACCTTGGGAAAGAGGTCTAGAGTACAGTATTTCTCATACTTATTCTAATATGGAAACACTTCTTTTTTTTTTAGAGCATTTCATTAGGAACTGTTAAAAACAAGATAAGGTTTAGGGTTAGCATGTAAGTTTAGTGTTAGAAATAAAAAAGGAGTCTTTGGGAAGGGGAGATACCAGGAAAGAAAAGCAATTATATGTTTTTGAGGCGATGCTTTGGCAACTGAGTTTGTTTTCCTATGAATCTATTTCTGTGCTGGAGTTTAGTGTAAAATGGTTGTGGGTTTGTGCCCCAAATGGCACCTACTTTTGATAGATGAGGAGCAGCAACTCATTAGGGAAAAGAGAGAGAGAGAGAGAGAGAGAGAGAGAGAGAGAGAGAGAGAGAATGAATCTGGTGACAAAGGGATGCTTTCTGTTCATGATGGTTTGTACAATTTAAAAAGAAAAATGCTTATTCAAAGTAAATTGTTACCAAAACCAGAACTCTTCATAAAAATCCATAATCAGAGGCAAACCTTAATCAGTAAACAATTCCTAACAGGCGCCCACATTTATACTTCATGTATACACACTCAGTCCAACTGTGCAAGAGACATTTCTGATCTGTTTACTCTGGCTTTAACAGTAAGCCATTTGCCATTTTAAAATAATATTCATGTGGTTGGGGTAGAACATTTAAGATATATACACAAGCATCTGGAAGGTCAAATCTTCCAGATTCGACCACTACCAAACCTAGGAGGTTTCCCTTTTTTTTTTTCTTTTGGCTACTGAATAATCTTGAATTGTTCTAGGTCAGTTCTGTCAGAATATTTCAGAAACTTAAATCTCCAGAACATAACATCAATTTAAGAGATCAAGTGCCTGTCTAGTAACCAGAGAATATGTTTAAACTGGTTCAAGTTTTCTTATTCTCCTCTTTGCAAATTCAGTGAAATCTGAGGGTAACTAAATTCCACAAACATTACAGAGCGAACAAACTCATTAATATGTTGACAAACATTTAAGTCTCCCTTATATTCATGAAAGTAATATATTCATGAACATATAAAATAATCCAAGATACACAAACTAAATTTTCCTATACCAATTCTACTTTCAACTGAATTTTACTGTAATGCCAATATGGTTAAAGTATAAAAAAAAAAAATGGGTAACATGAGCTCTTATTTAAATATTCTAATATTAAATTCCCTTCACATTATCTTTTGCGAAGAATGAAATGACAAAGGTGTATCAGCTACACCTACCTGTTTGCTCTGTGAGACTCAAGGTCGAGCCATCCACTGCTTGACAAGTCTAACTCAGAGCTGCCCCTGGTGCAGAGATATTTCCACAGAATCATCAACTAGTCACCTCAGATGTGGCCTTGCCTGCTAATCTGTTGGGCAATACGTGCCCAGAAGGATGGATTTTTTTATGAAATCCTCTGATACTGGACCCTAACAAGTCCAATAGCAAGATCCTGGGCATGGCCCCAGCCCCTACGGGTCTCTGCTCTCTTATGGAGGATGGCAAGGTTCCTACCTAACTGTCTTCCTACAAGATGAGAAAAACAAGAAATTCTGAGATGTCTGCAAAGCCCAGTGCCCCTTGGTCTGTTTGGTTCATTTTTATTGGTTACTATTTAACCAATGTCTTGACTTGAAAACTATCTAGAATGCTCTGCATATCTAAAATGTAAAAGTATAGCTAAATATGGCACAAAATTTTCCTTAAGACTCAGAGGACTTTGTTTTGTTGCCACTGCAACAGTTTTCCATAATTAAGAAATGTTAGACAACAGATTTATTAGCAATAAACAGAGGCAAGGTCAAGTCATGCTATACCCTCTCTGCTCAGGCTTGTTCCAAAACCCTAGGAGATCCCTTCACCTTTTGAGCATAGAATGATAACAGTGTTCCCCACCTACCTATTTCCTATAAGTCAGGAAAGAAGGATACTGAAATATGTTTGTAAAGAGCTAAGTGGCTACAAAATATAAACTCTGAATAGTACATCTGTAAATAAGTTCTTTTTTTTTTTGTACCAGGATTGAACTCAGGGCACTCAACCACTGAGCCACATCCCCAGCCCTATTATGTATTTTATTTAGACTCAGGGTCTCACTGAGTTGCTTAGTGCCTTGCTTTGACTGAGGCTGGCTTTGAACTCCTGATCCTCCTGCCTCAGCCTCCTGAGCCTCTGGGATTACAGGCGTGTGCACCACCCTGCCCAGCTGTCAATAGGTTCTTACTGACACATGTTCTTAGTGACAATCATTTAAAGACAAAGCCCTCCTTACATGGAAGAGGCAATTAAGAGACACAATAGCACTGTGGCATTGTGGCACTCTCATGAGAACAGATTCCAATGCTGTCAAAGCGGGCAAAAGATTGTGCTATCTGATTCTCTGAGATGGCTCTGGTCTGATTCATGCTTCAGCCTTAGCACTACTGCTCAGAGACCATCAGAGACAGAAATGCTACACTATGCCCATACAGCACTGCCAAACCTGGATTCCCACCCCCTCTTAGGGCCCATTTACTGTGTGGAGAAACAGGATTATGGGAATGCAAGGTGTCACACTGACCTCAGCAATGCATCGATTTTATAAAAGTACCAACAGATTTCTTTCCCAGGCATATTCTCCTCATAGCCTCCATCAAAAGATTCAGTCAACATTTGTGTCTGTCAGCATCTCTGAGCAGGGTGACATTTCTCTGCCAGTAACCCCAGTCACCTTGGGGAAGAATGTAGCTGCCAGAAGAAAGAAGATACTCGAGGAACTGGATGTGCTGAAGTTCCCCAAACCGCAGTCAAACAACAACACGCTGTTGCTGTAAGCCTGAGGGAGGCCCAGTCTTTTGCCTTCTTGACTTTGTGGTTTATCACTGGTGTCCATGGCCTTTGTTCCCTGTCTTGACCTTTGCTACCCAGACACAAGAGAAACAGAACCTTCTCTCCACATTCTACTTAAAAATCTAGTGGGTACCAATCTTCTCCTGTCCAGATCGAAATAAGAACAATGCTAAGCACACACAGAATAAAACAGAAGGTATACAGTTGATAATAAAGAAAATTGAGATATCTGAAAATGATATTTAAGATTTCGGTTAAAGGCAGGCATAAAAAAAGAGCTAATGAATTTGTTTCATTGACTCTTTCATCAATTCATTTGCTAGCCCTTGACATATTTGACAATAGTTTGGCAGCTCCTACAAGTTCAAGGATGCCAGTTAGTCATAGAAACCCTAAAAGGGACACTGGATCTTTGGCAGATCATTTGAATTATTATGAAGGATAAATAGCAAAATTTTTGCTTTTAATTCAGAATGCAAATGATGGATCGCAGAGTATGCCAGAAAAATTTCAAAAGACACATGTATCAAACCAAAAGAATGAATTCTTCAAGATTGTGATTTAGCAACAGGAAAATTCCTTCAAGACAAGAGGGTAACCACATAATAATGGCTTATTGAGCTGGCACAGAGCTGAAGATCTGCAATCTGGTATTGCCACTTCTCTTTGGAGTCACGGTGCTTTATCTTCTCTTTCTTTTTTTTTTCCTTTGTTTTTTCTCCCACAGCCACAAATCAGTATGACTTCTCCATTAATTTTTAAGAAACTACAGGACTGTTTTGTGGTAACAATTATAAATATTTGGCTTCATAAAACCAGTAACTATGATAGATGGTGATAAGAGGCAAGTTCTCCTGTGACTTGAGGTAAGCCCTTAAAACTGGTATCTTCTTAAGAGGATCTCAAAGCAAAGATCAGAATAAACCACTGTTGCCTCTTAAGATGATTAAAAGTGTGACCACCTTTCCAGAATATATAAAGAACTCAAAAAACTCTACACCAAGAATACAAATAACCCAATCAACAAATGGGCTAAGGAAATGAACAGACACTTCACAGAAGAAGATGTACAAGCAATCAACAGATATATGAAAAAATGTTCAACATCTCTAGTAATAAGAGAAATGCAAATCAAAACTACTCTAAGATTCCATCTCACCCCAATTAGAATGGTGATTATCAAGAATACAAGCAACAATAGGTGTTGGTGAGGATGTGGGGAAAAAGGTACACTCATACATTGCTGGTGGGAATGCAAATTAGTGCAGCCACTCTGGAAAGCAGTGTGGAGATTCCTTAGAAAACTTGGAAAGGGACCACCATTTGACCCAGCTATCCCACTCCTCGGCCTATACCCAAAGGACTTAAAATCAGCATACTACAGAGATACAGCCACATCAATGTTCATAGCTGCTCAATTCACAATAGCCAGATTGTGGAACCAACCTAGACGTCCTTCAATTGATGAATAGATAAAGAAACTGTGGTATATATATATAATGGAATATTACTCAGCTATAAAGAATAATAAAATTATGGCATTTGCAGGTAAATGGATGAAAATGGAGAACATCATGCTAAGTGAGATAAGCCAATCTCAAAAATCCAAAGGATGAATGATCTCACTGATAAGTGGATGATGACACATAATGGGGGGTGAGAGGGGTGCAAGAATGGAGGAAGGAGGGACTGTATAGTGGGAAAAGAGGGGTGGGAGGGGTGGGGGGAAGGAAAACATAACAGAATGAATCAAACATCATTACCCTATGTAAATTTATGAATATGCAAATGGTATGCTGTTACTCCATGTACAAACAGAGAAACAACATGTATCCCATTTGTTTACAATAAAAAATAAATTTAAAAAAAAGTGTGACCACCAGATGCCTTTGAAAGACTGATCTTTGATCAAATTCTTTATGAGAAATTTTAGAACAGATTATATGGTACTTATCTTCCCAGGAAGCAAGATTTGGTACCATTTTAGTGAGAGAACTGTCAGGCATCAAGCTTCCACTCTGAATCTCTCTGGTAAGTTAGCTTCTTTGGAGCAAGATAATGTTTCATTTTCTAGCTGCCAAATGCAAGTTCAAACAGAAAAGTTGGGGAGAAAGTCAAAACTTTTCCTTAGGCAAATTCCCTGACTTGACTTTCACTAGAAGTCTGTCGTATTATTACTGTACAGATTCTGTTCCTTTATTTATTTATATATTCATTTGTGCTTTTTCCAATAAGAATGTGAGAAGTCAGATTTCCAACCGAGAATTCATGTAACCAACATTTAGAAAGTGCCCAAGAAAACAAGGCTGTGACGCTCCCTGACACACCTAGTCAAGGCCAGAGACAGCAATGCTTGTCTTTAATGTGGCATTAGTACATTCCAGCAATGGAAAACTTTACATATAAACGAAAATAGCATATGTTCTAAGGTCTACTCAATTTTATTCGATAGTAGGGCTTCTTTCATTTCTCTTTCAACAATATTGGGCTTCTGGCAGGCTCTGAGGTAGGAATTCAGCAGGTAGAGTTGAGATAGGGGATTGGCTTGACTGTTCCCAGCACCTACTCAGTTTTGAAATCTTTGGTAAAGTGAGTAACTGCTAGCTTTTAAAACTCATTTTACTCTTTTACAAAACACAAACACCTGTATGATATGCTACTTCTGAAGGCTTTACTACACTTCTGTAGATGTCCTCTTATTTAGCTTCAACTATTTTCCATTTTAAAGAGTTCAGAGCTGGAAGTGATGTCCAGACCTGTAAGTCCCAGCTACTCAGAAAGCTGAGGTAGGAGGATCACAAGAGCCTAGGAGTTTGGGGTCAGCCTGGGTGACACAGTGAGACCCGCCCCCCATCTCAAAAAACACACAAAAAGAGGTCATAGGGTTGCCATTGCGAGGCAAGGGAAAACAGATATTAGATACTTTGCAAAGAGAAGTACTGAGAGGACTCATGTAATTCACTTATAGATCACTGTTTTCAGGGTCAGAATTGGTACTATCATTTTTCACTAGACTGCATACACTTTCACTTATTTTCATTAAAATATAAACACATTCATACACACCCCAGTATATGAAAACTTATTTCTTAATTCTGCTGAGGGTTTTCCAAAACACTGAAGTGTATGCTTGGTAACCAAACCCCTTCACATCTATTGGAATACTGAGCTGGAATGCTTAGTTTGGTGGCCAGAGTATGAATTTTTGGAGTCAGACAGACATGGATTCAAATCTCAGTTTAGTGAATGACAATGTGACCCCAAGAAAATTATTTTAAGTACTGGAACCCTCAATTGTTTAAGTGGGACAACTGATGATTCTTAGGAATCATGAAATAGTATGTATGTGAGTTGCTTATCACTAAGGTCGACAAGTGGTTGCTAAGGGCACCGTGGTCATTATTAAGAGCACCGCAGCTGCTGATGGCAACCTAATTTGGAAGGAAAAGTGTCCATCTAGGTAATGGAAAGACAGCTGTGCAATAATAGCTTGGGAAAGCTGCCGTGATCATTTAAAAATCGGACGGCGGGAAACAGAGAATGCTACCAGGGGACTCCCGGGTCGTGGGGAGTGTGGGGGCTGAGGCGCAGCCTTGGGTAGGCAGGGAGGTGGAGGTCTGCGGCTGTCACTCACGCGGGGGTGACGCCCTTGGGCAGCCCCAGGGCGTTGACGGCCACCGGCGGTGGCTGCGAGGGCAGCAGGGCGCTGAGGAACGCGGCCGGCGTCTGGCTGTGTGCGAAGCGGGCCGCGGGCGAGGCGCAGTGGGAGGCCGGGGCCGAGCTCGGGAGCGGCGGCGGCGGCGGCGGCAGCGGGAACACGTCGGGCACCGGGAAGGCGGTGGTGGGGCTGAAGACCGGGGGCGGCGGCGGCGGCGGCGACGGGGAGGACGGGCCCCACGGGGCCTCGGCCTCGGCGCCGAAGGGCTGCGCGAAGGGCGGCACGGGCGCGCGGCCGAACTGCTTCAGCGTGGGGGACAGCGGCGACGGCAGGCTGGACGAGCTGGGGCTGGAGGCCGGCGTGCCGTGGCCCGACGCGGGCCCCAGGTTCTGCGCGGCGATGAACTGCTTGGGGCGCGCGTAGTTGAAGGAGCCGGAGGACTGCATGGTGGCGGCGGAGCGGGAGGTCAGCGCGCTCATGGGCTCCGGGGAGGCGGGCGGCGCGCAGGCCGCCAGCTCGGGGAAGGCGGGCGGCGGCGGGAAGGGCGGCGAGGGGGGCGCGCTGCGCAGGGCGCCCGCCTCCTGCTCCAGGCGAATTTGGTTCTGGAGTTGCTGGATTTTCAGAGGGTCCCTGGGGAGAAAGAGAGCGACAGCGTGAGAGAGGGGACTGCACAGAATACCCCTCCGAAGTAGGGGGATGACTCCTGGGCACCCCTGCTAGCTCCCGCCAGCTCCCGAGTACCCGTTGGATCAGGCGCAGGTTATTATCCCGAAGGGCGTCGCCCAAGCGCCCTCTGGACCACGTGCTAAGTCAGTCGTGGGGAATCGCGGTGTCCGATTGAAGTTTTATAGAAGATGATCTAAACCAGGGTACCCTGACTCTGATGAAACCTGCCGGGTTTCCAAGAGCTCTCGTTTAACAGCGCCAGGAATAGCAAGGGAAAGACTTTGATATGAGTTCTCAGTCCTCTCATATATAGCCAATATTTTTTAAAAGAATAATTCTACCAGAATCAGGGGAAAAACAAACACAACACTTGGTTGAAGTTATTTTTGTAGATTTGTAGATTAGTCATTTGTTTACTTCAGTGCTGTCAACTCTGCATGCAGTAAACACCACAATTCTGTGCTGTGGTTCCCTACAGAAGTTTTTACTATATGCAAAGTTTTAGTATACTCCGATCTGCTAATTACTTACACACACCTTAACACACACAGTATGTGACATAGCTCCAACACGTACAAATGGTGACATCTGTGTCTAACAGTAGGTGTACAATAAGCAACAGCAAGTTATTAAATTTTATAATAATATTGTAGATTGAATTTTTAAAACATTTTCCATTGAGAGTTCAAATTTCAATTTTTTGCAATGAAAGCAAACACCTAGCATATGGCCAAAATCTCACTTATGCAAAAGCTCTCCTGTTTACCTCAATTGTACATCTAAGATGCTTTCCTTTATTCATGTTAGGTAGACATAAGGACCAATGGCTGTCAAAAGGAACTTCAACAGAAGGTGGCACTCTAACAAACAGATAAAACAGCAACAATTTAAGAAAAGGCACCTAACTTTAAAACTTAACAACAAACACCCAGATTTCTTATCCTAGGCATTTTATTTTAAAAAATAACGCTTTCAGAAATCTGAAGCAATTCAAGGAATTGAAGCTGCTAATAAAAAGTCAAAAAAGATTTAGGTCTGTTATCAAGTATCATTAGATGTAGGAACATGGGGAAGTTCTAAACTCCTTCCTGTGTCTTTTATTCCCTTCTGTAATTAACCAGTAAAATGATCGCACTTAAATCCATGAAAAGAAGAAAAGAAATACTTTCTTGAGAACTGAAAGGAATAAAGAGAAAATGGTTCTGTATTCTTAATCTGTGCAGAGCATCAAAGATTCTTAACAACAAAGGATTTTGTGGGGTCCTAGTGAACATAATTGAGCATTTTAAAAGCAGCCATGCCATTGCTGGGATTTGCCACTACCCTGAAGTTCCAGATGTCTGTGTGGTTTTGGGTCGACTGTCCAGCACATGTGCTCCAGCTTCATGGGTTTAGAAATGACTTGGGAATAGAACTCATAAAAATCACCCCCCAGCCCTAAAATCCATTATCCAGCACTCTCATTCTGAATCCCCAAATGCTCCTTCCCCATCTTCCTACCTTTATTCTCTTTTTCATATTTCATATTTCCTAGCTATGGCAAAATGCATTCTATTCCTGGAATCCCCTCCCATACTCTTCATCTGATTGCTGCACCAGGATCAAAAGCCATCTGAGTGGCTTTCCACTAAGTCTCTGCTCCCCTACTCTCTGATAGCCTGGGTTCACAATGGCCAGAGCCAAGCTGGATCTTAAGGTATTTTAAGCTTGTCCTACTGTCAGCAAATAGCCATGTGGTGCGGCTCTGCTGAGGCAGCTGCAAATACCACATCAGGCTCTGTATCTGGCATGACGATCCCTCTGCCCCAGTATTAGGGAGTAACTCCTGAGATGCTCATCTTCAAAGAAGCCAGGGCAAGAGAGCCAAGACCTTCATTCATTCTATTGGTTCTGACTTTTTCCATGGGGGTCAGTCTACTCATTCAAGCAATAAAAAGAACGACCAAATTTGCTAACCCAAGTGGGCTTAGAGCTGCTACTTTTAGTAAAGTGATAGTTCAAGAAATTATTAATGCAGCATTTCAGGAGAAATGAATAAGCATTCTAAAGATTTGACTGCTGGTACACTTTGCAATGAAGAACTTTGCTAGGCCTTCTCTCCTGTTTTCCAGTGGTTCAGCACCTGGTGAAGAATATAAAATGCACAGACTTGGAAGTGGTAGGAAAAGGAGGAGCAAAAACCATTTGAATCTTCAGTGTCTGACTTGAGTTTTGTGCAAATGACAATTTAAAACATTTAAGATAAATGAGTTTGACACTTGAATTCTGAGACTTTGAGATGTATAATTTTAAATCATTTTCTCAGTCCTCATTAAGTAATTTTTATAAATGTTCATTTTTAAAGAGATAAAAAGGCAAAGAGAATAAAAGATACAAGAAAGTCAAGACTTACATATAACTTTTGGAAATTACTTAAAAGGAATTTGAAAAAAACAACAAAAAAAAGCAATTTGACATAAAATAAAATTCACCATTTTTCTAGTTTCCCCATTTTTTTCTGCTGCCCTTTCCCTGAAATTTGAAGCAGGGAAATGAAACTTAATTGAACTTTTTGGAAATGCTGTGTAAATGGTGAAAAGTTGCGCCAGAGTTCTGACTAGCCCTAGTGACAAGTACACTTTTGGTGTCATATCGTTCAAATCTGCAGTTTTGAACAACTAATCCACCGAGATCCTCCTAGTTTCTTTTATCCCCCTCTCCTCACCACATCCCCATTTCAAAGAGTCTTAAGAAACCTTCCACTCTTACCCATCCTTCAATTCTGAAAGTCTCACTGTGTAGGGAACTAAAACCATCCAGACTTTGTGTTGTACATGACACAGGCCATTTTACAAACAGGAAAGAGGTTTTAAGTAACTTGCCCAGGGTCACAAAGCAAGTTACCTGCAGAGCCAGGTTAGAACCTGTGTCTGTCTCCAGCTCCTTTCACTAGTTAGGCATGCCAACATAAAGAACCTTGAGCTTCAATGTGATTTTAAAAAATCTGAGGTCATATTTTCCCTCCTTAAGGACTTTATTTACTTTTATGCTTCCTGGTAGCTATAGCACCTAGGACCATCAGGATTTAAATATTTACATATTTAAGAATATCTAACTTCAAACTTTATTCTTTTTAGGGGGACATGGTAGAGATTGGAAGGTCTTGGCATCTCATAAAAGATGTAAATACTGACTCAATGGATTCCCCTTCTGCATTATAGAAAATCAAGAATCCTCATCCACCCCAATAGTTTGTATAAACCTTTTTAACAAGAATAGTTTTGCAGGTAGTTTGATGGGGCAAAGAAGATAAGGATAAAGACAGGTATACAGCCCAAATTATTTTCCAGTTCAGTCATCTTTCCTGCTGTTAGATTAAAGCAAGTGGGCAAAAGTAACCAGACTAAAAATATAAACCCAAGTGACAGTGACATAGGAAAAAAAGGCCAGATTCACAGGTAAACTTATTGGCTTAGAACCAAGCTTGACCCCAGCTACTGCCTGTGGGGTCATTGGGAAGACTGAATGAGCATAGTATCTGGTTCATATTATGAACTTAAAAAAAACGTTCCACAACAGAAAAGAATAACATCAAGTCTGGTTACTTTACAAAATGGACCTTTAGTAAAATGGAAGCAGCAGCCCCATTACTGCAGGATTCCTTTTTACTTGTTCCTATTCCAGGTGGCGGGCAAAGGAACAGCAGTAGCAAGGAGACGAGGGGAGAGAACAAGACCAGCCAATATGGTACCACTCCTCTCTCCTTTCTCCTAGTTAAAGCCACACAGCTCCTATTATGTGCCTAGCACTGAATGACTCCCGACAACTGGGAGGGAGTTATTATTATCCCCATTTGTAAAAAGTCCCCATAGATTAGTGAGGTCAAGTAACTTGTCTGAGGGCAGAACCTAGATATGAAGAGCTGTTTGACTCATAAGCCTTGTGCTACATTGTTGTCTCCAAAGTAAACAAAAAAAGTTTGCTAGAATGTTGGTTATTATTACTACATATCACTTTTTCTCTGGAGAACTGTTGCTCAGGCTCAAAATAAATGATGTGAAAGGAAACTTCTGGAAAACAACTTTTATGTAAATTGGAAATTCCCAGTGTATCTCTTGGGAGCAATGTCTGGATTGCAAGAAGTAATTTGTACCCTGCTCACACTAATAAAGATGGAGTATTCATAATTGTCTGGAGAAATTCTTGGAATCATGAAGCTGGAAAACACTGTGACTTCAGAATAAATGTACTGTTCATGCATTTTCTTACATTTTTCATCATGTAATACAGAAGCTATCGTATAATGAAGAATCACAATACGTACCTTCTGATCTGTGAGCTCCTCTGATCTTGCTCTTCGTATGCACTTTGAAGTGGGGACTAACTTTCAACATCCTCATGACACTCACTAAACATAGTGACTCATTACTCTCAAGGACAACAATGTAAACTTCTGCTGCAGTTTCTGTGCCCCACTGGGTTCATTAGGCATATTCAGTAGGAATACTACATTCCTAGGACCCTATACTGACTACAGAATTTTAAGCATTTCCAAATAAAGACAGGTAAGCTACTAGGTGGTCCCACCATATATTTCTCTCTGGTTGAGACTAGCTCAGTATCACATACATGAGAGAGCTCAATATGTTAATTCTGAAACTCATAAAATAAAATATGAAACTTCTACAGGGGCTTCAGTTCAGGAAGTACTGATTAAGTTCCACTTATAACTTTACTATATTAATGCCCTGGTTGTCTTGTTTTTATTCTATTACTTCTTCCTCACTTCTTCATATCACGAAATTAGGTCCACTGAATTAATGTTGATATATAACTATTTGCTTTGTTTAGCTCTAACTTATTACTGTGTCTTGGTATATAAATCAGAATTTATGAGAATTATCATTTGTACAATAAAAACAAGCCAATAAAGGCCAAATGACAATGTATTGGATTGGGTTTAGGGAAAGATTTTAGTGCAAAAATAACTGAATTCAAATATACTCCCCTAAGTTTGGCAGACAGAACAAGGAGAAAGATACGGATTTTGTATGAAGTACCATACAAAGAGTACCATAGACAAGAGAATGTTAAAATCAAATTAAAATGGATCACTTCTTTGGAAAGTGTATGTTTAACATGTTTTACAAAATGACATAGGTTCCCTTACAAAGCCCCATCCTTTGATCTTTAATTTATTCTGAGCCTTTTATAAATTGTGCTCTCTAGACAAAGCCTGAACCCAACACAATTAATTACATGGGAGGGTTCAAGAGAGAAGGGGCCTAAGCAAAATTAGCACATGACTTGAGACTCTTTTAGAAAGAGTTTTTCTTTGCATGTAGAATAAGAACCACATTTGGCTCCACTACAGAAAGACAGTAGCTCTTTAAAATGTCTTAACACATACAGTTGATCTCTATTTGAAGCCATTCCGTGTACCAAGAGAAAAAGAGAGAGGGGGAGCAATTGCTGACCCAATTCATAATCCTTCTGGGAATTTCTCTGCAAATCAAAGGATAGCTGCGGCTCTCCTGCAGCACAAGGAGTCAGGATTGAGAGCTGGGGAGATGGGGTTCTGTTGAGTCAGGACGATGTGGACTGTTCCTCAGCAGCAGGTTCCTGCAGCCAGTGGCTCTCCAGTGGGGTGGGATTCTCATCTGGGGGTAAATGGTCATTTTGGCCCTGTGTAGGCTGCAGATGTGGTCCAAAGCATTTGCTTCCACACCAGAAGACCAGAGTCTGGAGCCTGCCATGTAAACCATATGTGAGATGGGAGACACTTTGGTAGTGTCTGCAGTCAGGAGGAATGGGGGCGGGGCACTGGGGTTTGGGCCTCAGCCTCTTTTGGGGAGGAATGTGAGGTCAGGTTCCCCAAGCATTAACTCAGCCTCACAGTGAAATGCCTTAAATGATTTTCATTTCTACTGCTTCAAAGGCCAGTGAAAAACAGCAGGAAGATATTAGCTGCTGATTCTTATAAAAACTATGCTAATTTGGTGGACATTAAAAGGAACATGAACTGTTTCCAGTTGAAAAGGTTTGGTATTAATTCTTAAACACAATGTATATTTTTAAAGAGAAATCTGTTTTTCAACCTTTCTTATCCATGCTTATGGCAAAATCAATGCGATCATTTCTCACTGAAACACCAAAGCAAAGCTCCCTGAGGCAGACGTTGAGAAACTCTGTGGTCTAAATTGAATATATACAGAGCAGTAGTGGGTAACCAGTGTTTTAAGAATGCATTACTACTGCCGGGCGTGATGACACAGGCCTGTAATTCTGGCAACTTGGGAGGCTGAGGCAGGAGGATCGCAAGTTGGAAGCCAGCCTGAGCAACTTAGCTCAAATAAAAAACACAAGGGACTGGGGATGTGGCTCAGTGGCATAGTGCCCCTGGGTTCAATCTCCAGTGCCCCCCCCAAAATAAGCAAATAAATAAATAAAAATAAAAGAATGAATTACTACTAACGGTCAAGGGTCATATCTTTGAAAACCAGTAGCTATTATTTGTTCACCAAATGTCTGTACAAAATGGCAATTCTCTCACTTCTCAGCGCCCCCTGCACACATTTTCTTTTCCTTTACTCACAGACTACTCAATAAATATGTGTTGACTTTAATTAAAATCCCCAGGTTTCTCTAAAACACAGATGTATCTGTTCCATCAAGCTATGTGGCACTTGGCCACACACAGATGCATTTTTCTAAGGTTGTAATCTTAGAGATAATGTCACTATCAGGCAAGTCATTTACAAGTAGGAACACGGAGTCAACATGATAGAGAAATGTTCAAATAGTGCAATTTCAGCTCTGGTATGAGTTATTTATGACTTTGATAATTTATTTTTCCTTTCTGGGATCATTTCACACTTTAAAATGAAAATTTATAATGTAATACCTAGAAGGTCCTAATAAACTTTTAAATTTTGACTTGTCCTCATTAGCCCTTTAAGATTTAAACATTTTTATAAGAAATAAATTTTAAAGAAACCAGTAAACAATTAAATTAGTCCAAGTATAGTATTAATTTTTGTGTTAATATATCTGTATATATATGTATGTATATATGTGCACATATGCTATTATCACATCCATTTTGAAAAAATGTATATCACTTATTGGTAACCAGAAACAGAACTTAAAGTCACTAGAAGAGCTGACTAAACTAATTCCATGGTAAATCTTCTTATAAAATAAAGGATATTTTTAACCTATGAATAAGCACCACCTAATTGGCTAACAGTAGTTGCACTGAACCGAGGGGTACGTTACCACTGAGCTATATCCCCAATTCTTTGTACTTTATATTTTGAGATGCATCTCACTGAGTTGCCCTGAGGTTGGCCTTGAACTTGTGATCCTCCTGCCTCAGCCTCCAGAGGTGTTGGGATTCAGGAGTGTGCCCTGGTGCCCTCTGCAATTTTTTCTCCATAAGACAGACACACCTATAGATCAATCTGCTCAGAAGTAGGAAAAAAAAATAGCTTTTGACTTTTGTGTGTTTTGAAACCGTACCTATGCAGATAGGTGTGGAAGTGATTCCACCAAAATGCTCTCCCTTATAGAAATATAAGCTGCAGTATATCAGAGGCTCAGTGGCCACTGTCCTGTTAATAAACTTTCCTTTTCTTGCCACCATAACCCATTTTTATCCTTTTTGTGTAATTTTGTAAATCTTCCAAAAATTCATTTAAGTTATTTTATTCAATGTAAAGATAGTGTTATACTGTGCTTAAAGATCTGGGTTCCAGCGGTCTGGCACCTTTCTCTGATATCTTGGTAGCAAGGGACAATGTACCACCACACACCCCTGCACCACCACACACCCCTTCTCTTAAAGAGCTCCTCCTCACTGACGTCACCAACACCACTGTCCTGCTTTCCCACTTTGGATACTCTGATTTTTTTCCCCCTCTCGCTGATTCTTGTGTGACTTCCTAAATCCAGGTATCCCACCAAGATCTAAACTTCATTTTTGGTGAGGGGGTGGTAGCAGGGATTGAACTCAGGAGCACTCGACCACTGAGTCCCATCCCCAGCCCTATTTTGTATTTTATTTAGAGACAGGGTCTCACTGAGTTGCTTATTTGCCTCGCTCTTGCTGAGGCTGGTTTTGAACTCATTAATCCTCCTGCCTCAGCTTCCCCAGCCTCTGAGATTACAGGCATGTGCCACCACATCCAGCTCTAAACTTCTTTAAGCTCCTCTTTGTACCAGGAGTCAACTGTTTCACCTTCACTCCCTAATCTCTCTCCCAGACCTCAGTCCTGACTTGCAATCCTTACCTGCTTTAATATAACATATATGTGCCTCTTCAAACTGAACATGTCTCTTACTCCAATCTCATTTCCCCCCCTAATAATATCTAACATTCAAAATTCTTCCACTTTGGTCCCAAACAGTCCCAACAACCTAATCCCCAACAACTGTTCCATCTCACTTTTTTGGTTCTCCCAAATTCGCCTAATCGTTCCCTAAATTTACCCTGGGATTTCCTTCCTTGTGTCCTTTCCTCTTGCACTGTCCTCTTCTGGACCCACCCCTGCCGATTTCTCTCCTTCCACTGAGGTGGTCTTCCACCTCCTTCAACCTTTTGTACCCGTTTCAGTGCTGATCTCTTCTTGAAGGTCTTCCTAATAATAAACAGCACCTCCTCCTCCCTCCTCCAAGTTGCCCCAGCCCATAAGGCTGGTATGGCACTGTCAGGGTGTGACAGTGGCATTACTGTCTTACACCCACCAGCAGGTCGCACAGAGTCAGAATTGTGTTCTTTGTACCGTCTTTACTATGTGAAGAGACCGCCTGGCATCCTTTGATGTGGAATATGGGAAAGAGAAATGTATCTTGTAATAAAGGGGGAAAGTATGTACTTTGGTATATCTGTATATCTATATCTAACACATACATATATACCTCCATTAGGACTCTTCCAATGAGGGTACTTACATTTTTGGGTTTTTAGTGTCCGATTTATAAAACTCCCATCCCCAAATAAGCATGTGTGAACCTGGTAGTGCAGTTCTTCATCTGGCATCTGTGAGCCTCTCCATCACGTTCCAGGCAGTGACAGCCTGTACTGGTGCCCATTTTCCATTTTATTTGGTTGTCAGTCAAAAAGGGCATTGAGTTTTTTGTTTGCCTAGAGAAGTGCCTCAGGGGTATTTTCAGTACTTGGTGAGGAACTTAGTCCTCTCTAGGCCCTTTGTGCTTTGATAGGGCCTATTCTTTCCATCACTGCCCTGCTCTGCAGCCACGTTTTCAAAGCCTACACTGTACCCTGCCTTAACAAAGTTGGGTCCGTACAGGCAGAGGAAATGGTTCCTTCGTGTGTGCACTGTGTAGCAGCAGATCATAAAGACCCAACAGTGTTACTAACAAGGCTGCATTGAATGTGTGTGTTGGGGCTGGAATCGGAAGCACTGATGTCTGTCTGGAAGTCACACTGAGGTCTGATGTGCTTTTCGAGCGCTGTGGAAATGCTGCCAGGAGTTACTAATGGCTGATACTAAATTAAAGAATGTGTAGGCGGAGGTCATGCTTTTTCTGGAAGGGCAATGAGGCTATTGGTGGCTGACATGGCAGTAAGCATTCATAAAAGCAGTCGTATGACTCACTACTGATGGAGAATTGAACGAGTTGCTTCTTGAAATCAGTTTCCTGAAACTCCAAGTTGCAGAGACATCTGTTTTTATTATCTACCATTCCCCTCTTCATCTGGTGGCTGCAGTTCTCCCCGCCTTTACCAACCTGCTTCTGCCCTATTCCTTGTGGGTCAGCCAGTCATAATCTTCCAACCCTTGGTAACAGGGTGAGGGTGTGGCTCAGGACTAGCTGATCATTGTGTGGCTTCAGCAAATCATCCAAGCATAAACATACAACCAAGGCCAGTCCTGGCCAATTAGGGCCCTTCTCAGGGATCATTTTATACCAAAGATGGAAGGGAAATGTGTCTCTGTGTCTTTTGACAGCTAAATAAAAGGACAGAATCCCTAGGGCTGCCAGTCATGGAAGAGTCTATAAAAAGAGAGTCAATACATAAAAAGTCAAAGACAAAGGAAGAAAGAAATTTAAAATTGAGATACTATTTTAGCACCTAGATCCAGATAACCCTCAGAACAGTTTTATCTCTGAATTCCAGGTATATATTAGCTGCCTTCTCTTCCCTCTTTTCTCCTTTAAGCTAGTTGAAATGATCTCTAATACCTATTTCCTTGTTTTACAAATACAGAAATGGGAATACAGAGATTCACTTAACAAAGTTATCAGGTGGTTGGTGCCAAAGGCCTGAAAAGAACATCTTGCTGGTAAGAAAAATACTGAAAATATAATAGCACTGCCTGAAGTTAATGAATCAGTAAATGAAAGAAGAGTAGTTCATACAGTTTCAAAAGAATTAAGAACAAATGGTTTAAAAGAGTTCTCTGGAAAATAATAGCAGAATGAGATGGAGGCAGAAAGTCTTTTTCTTTTGCATTTCTTATTCTTCTATATTGTTTGAACTTTCAAAAACCAGGTGGACATAAAAAAATTAACACAGTGCTCTTAAAACATGTAAGGCTAGGGATTCAGCTCAGTGGCAGAGCACTTGCCTAGCATGTGGGAGCCCTGCATTTGATTCCCAGGACCACAAAAAATAAATAAATAAAATTCCAGAAGCTGATATCTTCAAGAAAGTCCCACCACAAAAGAAAATACAATGTTATTGTCTTAGCAACTAAATGTCCTGTAAACCTGAGAAGGGGACCATTTATCCATTGCCTGTGTCTGAAGCCACTAGGGGCTGCCTCTCCCAAAGGACTTAATCAGTTGTGACTATTACCATTGCTACTACTAACACTGACAGCATTGCTACTGGTACTACTAGTACTGATAATAGTTAACTGTTATTGGTAATATGTACCAAACGGCTTTATCTATAAACCAAAGTGCTTTATCTATAAATGCATCTAATCTTATAAAAACTCTAGGAGATAGGGTACTTTTACTACCTCCATTTTACAGATGAGGAAGCTCAGGCACACAGGTATACTATGTAAGCTGCCTAAGCTTTCACAGCTGGAATGAGGTGGAACTGGGATTCGGGTCTGGCTCATGACCACTATGTTACAGTGTCTCTAATTAAGGCACCACAACTTATCTAGCACTTACCAGGGGCACTGTGACGTCAGCCACAGAGGACCTTTCTAATTTGGGTTCCTCCCAAGACTGTGGCTCTCACTGTCACTCTTTTCCCTTCTGTTTCTGTGTTACTAGGATATAAACATTGCAAAGGGCTCAAAACAGCTATATATAGACACAGCCTGGATATGATCCGAAGACATTCCATATATGTCTCAGATGTTAGACTTTAAAAGCTTATTTATTTATTGGAGAAACTATAAGAATATATACAGCAACTTAAAGGCGTTATATTTATTTATTTAGGGTACCAGGAATTGAACCCAGGAGTGCTTTACTATGCAGCTACATCCTTAGCCTTTTTTATTATGAGACAGGGTGTTGCCAAGCTGCTGAGGCTGGCCTCAAACTTGAGATTCTCTTGCATTAGCCTCCTGAGTCTCTGGGATCACAGGCATGTGCCACCACACCCGGCAAGGAGTTGGCTTTGAAATTAAGAAATCAAGTTTGCTTCTAGAATTTCTTTTTTCAGTTTTGGCATCATCAACCAGCACTCATTATCCTGAGAAAGTACTGAATGCTTAGTCTCTCCTAACTAAATAGCATTTATTTACAGTCGTACACTATAAATCCAAAAACTATAGTAAAGGGACAGGAAAATGAGACTAACTGGTAAAGAGTCTCAGTTGATATTTTGCAAGTTAAATGTGGAACCATTTCTGAGAATCAAAAGACACATGACGTGATATCAATAAATACTCCCATAGACTTTCCTGGTGCAGACATTTTACATTTAGTTCTGTCTTCACCCCCCTCTTTAAACAAGATGTTCATTGTAGAATAAATAAAGAAAGAATAAGAACAATGCCCAAAAGCAACTGGAATTGTACACTTAAAAATGGCTGTGCTTTTGAAATTGCAGACAGTCCTTCATAGCAGCTCCTACCATTGAGCTACCTGGAGATTTCCATGGCACTAGGCCTTGACTAAATCACTATGGGTCTGAGTTCTTCATTATCTGAAGAAGTACAAAGTTGGTTCACGTTTTCTTCCTTGCTTGCTTGCTTGCTTCCTTCCTTTCTTCCTTTCTTCCTTCTTACTAGGGATTGAACCCAGTGGCGCTCTTAGCCACTAAGCCACATTCCCAGCCCTTTTTTATTTTTTGAAACAGGCTCTCACTAAGTTGCTTATAGCCCCACTAAATTGCTGAGGCTGGCTTTGAACTTGTGATCCTCCTGCCTCAGTTTCCTGAGCCACTGGGATTATAGGCATGTGCCACAGTGCCTGGCTAGTTTACTTTTAAATAATTTCCTTTAAGTACTTTTAAAAGCCCCTTAATGCTATAAAAACCACTATCAGTCTTTCAAGATTGTAACATATGAATATTACTGATATTATCCATTATGTCATTAACTCTCTCGAGAGATTGTATCACTAAATATACTGGAATTTTGGAATAGTATATTTTTCACATGCTGATGAACATCATTAATTTATAAAGATGCTTTTCAAATTCCGATTAACGTAAACCTATCACTGAAGAACTAAGTGACATTTCTGAATAAATAATACACTGCCAATAACATTTTCTACATATTTTGATCTCACAAGGGTAAATTAATGAAAGGAATGCACAGTTGGCTCTGGGTACTCAGAGTCATTTCTTTTCCCTTAAAGGTCAACTCTTGCTAGTTTAAATGTTAATAGCCAAGATATACAAGCCAAGGGTTCTGTGGTGAATGCAGGACTCCCCTGGTCACCAGGCTCCCATTCTGACCTCTCATCTGAAGAAGGAAGGAGTTCTTGAAAATATTCAAAAATGCATTTTGGCAAGCTCAAGAGATGTAGCTAAGCAGCATGAATTAAGAGACTCGTGACCCATGGAAAAGAACTATAACTTTCAAATGGCTTTCACCCTTCTTAGCTTTTGACCAGCTAACCTTGACATTCCTTAGAGGTCAAAGGATGAGATGCAATAATGACAGATCTGACTAGCCTTCCCCCGCAGGAGGCAGATCCAATTTTCAGCAGTAAATGAATTCTATCCAAATGTGTCTTGGGAAGAATAAAAATAAACGCATTTTTTTCCCCTAAGAAATGACTAAAACCACTAAAATAATTCTTAGATAAAACAACCCAATTATTTAATGTAATTACTCTTAAGAAAAAAATGAGAGTTTTATCATAGCTACATGAAGTTTCCAGCATGATTATATGTGACTATGTATAGTCAAGAGTCATTTGTCTGGCTTTCTATCAAATAGAGTTTTTCATAGTATGCTATTTATGACCATTTCCAATACAATAAAAATGGTACAAAATCTTGGAGTTTTTTGGAAGAAAAGTTCGTAGTATTCACAACTGTAGTACTGAGCTTATTTTGAATATACATAAATGAAGTTTGTTGCACATCACCTCTGAATTTCATGATAATACTGTAAGAGTGCTGCTACTTCATTGAAGGTAGTAGTATGTATACTTCCATGTTATTATTCTTTTTAAAATTTTAAAATAAATAATGGAAAAAGCCACTCTTGTGAGTTTAGTGTCAGTGTGATAATGTACACAGGAGTCAGGAATGTATAGGTAGAAGGAACCTGGGTCTTGTCCTGCAGTGTGAGTGGAAATTTCGGTGAAGTACTGCTTGGGGCAGGTGGAGTGAGGTGTTACTGCCAGAGCTTAGGTTGGGAGTTTGCTCTCTTCATTCTTAGTCTCTGGAGTGAAAACATCAAGGTAAGAACTTCTTTCACTAAAAAGCTTAATATTTTAAATCATTTCTAATAAGAATACGGATCAACAATCCAGAGAACAAAGGAACAATATGTACCCAATTAGTTGGGCTGCAACGAGGAAGACTTCTTTCCTGATGAGTGAGGATGCACTCTTGCTTAAAAGTAATGTATAGCAGATTGTCCAACAGTTTTACATCCCCGTGACACTGCCTCTTTAACTGTGTATGTGTGTGCATGTATATGTATGTATGTATATATATGACTAGATATGGTGGTATCAGTCATATGAAACATGATAAAATTACTTAACTGCTATAGTTCTAAAAAGTGAGAGTATATTTCATTGCACCTTTATTCCTAACTTGGCCTTTCCAGTGTTATCTTATACCTCAATTATGGCCACTAATAAATAAAAATATATCTGTAATCTTAGAAGCACAAGTAATTCATGGGGAACTGATATTAGTAAGCATTTTTGTGGTCAATGTCTTCTGATAAGACAGGATCAATGTTATAGAGAAAAGTATAGAAACATAAAAGTTATGAGTTTAATAGTTATTTTCTTCTTGTTGTGGATATTTGTTGATTCCTAAAATATACCAAGAGTCAATTAAATCTCTACAGAATTTATAAAAATGTCAAAATAAGCCAGAATACATTAAATTTATTCATGATACATGTTAAATAAACTTTTTTCTTTTGCCTTTTAGGTGCATCATTCATACTATCTTTGTGTGTGTGTGTGTGTGTGTGTGTGTGTGTGTGTGTGTGTGTGTGTGTGTGTGGTGCTGGGGATGGAACTAGGACCTCATCCTTGCTAGGCAAGAGACCTACCCCTGAGCTATGCCCTCAGTCCCATACTATCATCTTTTAAAAACTATTGCTGTAGTACACTCCAACCTCGACTGTTTCCCTGTGCAGGGACTTCCAGGAGGGAAGCACTCCTTGCCTGTGCCCTCCATTTCTGGCAGCATGGGTGGTGGACAGTTCTAGGCATGCTCAGATTAGCCTGTCCCTCATCTCACTTTGGATCTGCTGCTTGCAGGGAGAGAGCTTTATTCCTGTTTTGGGGAGAGTGGGGTCTGCCCCTGTGCAGTTACTCAGTGCTGCCATGGTTAGTGTGCTTAACTCCAGGGTGAACCTCATTTGGCCCAGCAATAGATTCCATTTCTCCTGAGCTCCCCCTAGTACAAATCTGAAGCTTGGATCTCTGAATCCTTGGTTTCTCTCTCAAATGGTCCAGTGCTTGATTAGGAAGATGGCAAAATTCTCCTCACATACACACCATTTTACTGGCCAGAAAGAACCTCAGACACATGGGCTCACTTGCTAATAAATTAGTGAATCTTCCAACCAGTACTTATTATTTGTTTAGCATTTATTTGGAAAGATTAGCCTCAGTTCTGGTAAAGGGCAGAAGTGAGGGTGACCTCAAATGTACTCAGTGCATCAAAATGAAAATGTTAAATGGACCTACTCCTTGGGAGGCAATTTGAAGACCATCTATTGATATCTCATCATGTGCCCTTGGCAGGGACTCAGTTCTTACCCAAGGGATTTAGGAAGAATTCCTCTACTTCATACATATATTCTCCCTAAGGAGCTTCAGTAAATGTAAATTCATCCATATCCTTTCATTTCCAGTGAAATTTAATCCTCCTCCCCTCCGGCAAATAGAAAACTTGTTTGTTTGTTTGTTTGTTTTTTTGCAGTGCTGGGGATCGAACCCAGGGCCTTGTGCTTGCAAGGCAAGCATTCTACCGACTGAGCTATCTCCCCAGCCCGAAAACTTGTTTTTATAACCACTTTTAATTTGGCTGATAAAAATACTTAGTTCACATTTACTCTGATAAATAGCTTATAACCTATGTTTCTTGTCTCATAATAAAATACTGCCATTAAGATTCACTTATGGCTGATGGTAAGGCACCATATCAGAGCGTGCAGTGAACACCACCATCTTCGTGGCCAACGCTTTAGACAATGACAATATGACCTTGTTCCTGAAAATCAGTATTGTAGTCATAATAAAACTTTTTCCTTTAAAAATTGAACTCATGATTTTAATTACTGCAGACATTTCTATACAATACTTTTTATCTTTGAAATTGAATTCTATTTCTCAAAAGCACTAATACATGCACATAATAAAAAATGCAAAAAAAAAAAAAAAAAACCTCACCAAACACTATTGGAATTTCAGGAGCTGAACCTCTACTCACAACTCACTGTCACCATTTCCTGAGTTCCTTGCATGCTCTTCCAGGCATAAAGAACTTATAGATATATTCTAGAGGGTAGCCCTGTTGCTCTTTATACCAAGATCCATTTTTTTGTTGTTGTTTTTTTGGTACTGGGGGATTGAACTCAGGGGTACTTGACCACTGAGCAATATCCCCAGTCCTATTTTGTATTTTATTTAGAGACAGGGTCTCACTGAGTTGCTTAGAACTTTGCTTTTGCTGAGGCTGGCTTTGAACTCGTAATCCTCCTGCTGTAGCCTCCCAAGTTGCTGGAATTGTAGGCGTGTACCACTGCGCCTGGCTATACCAAGATCCTTTTAAACACAGGCTTCCATGCCAAATATATTTATTCAATTATTCAGTGTAGTCCCAAACTCATGATAGCATTCACCGGTCATGGGTATGACTGAGACCAAATTCTTTGGAAGGAATTAGTTTTGAAGTTTTACCTAAGCAAATATGGACATGGAACAGATATAAATGATAGATATATATCTATATTATGTACATATTGTTTGTTTGTTTGTTAAAAAAGCAAGTCTTTCCTAAATTATCAGTCTCATTGTGTATTATTTAAACTATATCTCATATTTTCATTAAGTTGGTTATTGGATCCTGGGGGAGAGATGTCATCTAGGGCCTGGCACCAAAATATTATTAGAAATACACAGAAATAAGTGTCTTCGTTTTCTTCCATTTCTTTGGGTACTGTGTCTTTAAATAATGAAATTTTCTCTTAAAGAAAAAATGAGAATCTCTTTAGCCACTTAAATTAGAGGGACTCTTTGCCTCAGGCTGAAATAATTTTTCACACTATACAGCACAATTCACTTCCCAAATGATTCATTGAGTGAGCAGTAAGAGTACTCCCATCTGTCTCTAACTCATTGTCCTCTTTCATTTACTTCACAGCATTGACTATTAAAATTATTGTCTTTATGTATCTATTTTGTACTTTCTGCCTGAATACCCAGCCCTCTACCCCAACCCCTGCACCAGTCCAGGGAGATCAGTTCCTTAAGAAGGGGAATTTTTGTTGTGATTCAGGATCTAGAGTGGAGACTGTCATAGTAGGTCCTGAACAGATACTTCTCCACTGAATGAACTCCATTTCTAACACCAAGATTGGCTCTTATTTCCATCACCTGATTTGCAACTTAGCAGTAGTTTTTAGATCTGAAAAGATAGATGTGACCATTTAGAAGACATTGTTTCTGCTATGTTGGTTGGTGTTGGTTCCATACCTCTAGACCTGCAATGCTCAAACATGGCGGCCAATGGCCACATGCACACTCACACACTTGAACTGTGGTTGGTTCAAATTGAGATGTGCTGTAAGGGTAAAATACACACCAGATCTTAAAAATTTAGTTGAAAAAGAGAATATAAAATGATCTCATTACTAATTTGTATATTACTTACATGCCAAATTATAGTACTTTGAATACACTAGATTGAATAAAATATATTATTAAATAATTTCACTTGTTTCTTTTTCCTTTTAAATGCAGCTACTAAATCATATATGGCCTGATTTGTGGTTCACATTTCTGCTAGACAGTGGTCCTGGTTCTAAAAGTTCCCTCACTTCTGAGAGTTACTGTCTCTCCATGTCTATTAGGTGCCCTACATATCAGGAATCATACTGTGTAGCTTAGAATCTAAGGACTTGGCCTCTAGGGGACCAGTATTATGGGATATGATGATAGCTTTCCCCATGACAGTAATAAGAAATTATCCTTCAAAATTTTACTCATTTTCTCATTTATTTGCTGACTTCTCAGCAAGCAACATCAGAAATGATTCTAAGATTGTGTTTCTCAAACTGTCCCACTCTTGTACATTCACACATAATTGTCTTGCTCAGCAAGATGACTATGAGCGTGCTCCTTCACACAGGTGGAGGAGACTCCATTTCTATAGGGAAACTTGCTTAGGTCACCCTTCCAGGTTCTTGATTATACAGGAAAGTTAGTTCTTCCTGCTGCAGTAAACATGAGTGGCAATCAATGGTGGGAAGAAGCTGTGACCTATTGCTTTCCTTTTTTCCAAGTTCACTAGGAAAAGTTAATATAATCTTTTCAATAAGGGCATTAGCATGAAGTATCTATCTTTTGACCCAGAAACCACTATCTCAAGGAAAACTTGCCCAGTTAAAGAGAGATTACTCAAAGTGAAAGGTAAAATTTTCATAAAAGTATTACTTACGCTTGATAAAACTTTATAAAAACAAGGTGCTTGGCAAAACAACTTTTAGTACACCGAGTATAGAACTTTTAAAAAACTGCCTCCTGATATTTCTTGGTTTGGCTAAATATAGTTAGCAGCCCACATGCTTTGCAGCACATTTTCCCCTGGAATTCAGCTAATATAAATAAAACAAGCAAAGGGAGCCTGGCCCCCCTCCATGACCATTACATCATTCTTCCATATTAGGGAAATTTCCTCAAATCCAAAATTTTGCTCTAAACAAAGTTTAATTCTCAATGAATGACTGTAGACAGGGAGCCACTCTCCCCAAAGGGCTGCTGTCCATGGCTAGCACTATGTGCAACAGTGGTATTTTCAACAACAGCAACACCATGGAGAGCATCAAGAACGTGCCTTTCATTACCCAAAGTAGGTACATGTAAGAAAGCACATTTAGTGTTCTCTAAATTTTTGCATTCTATATATTTTTTGATATATGCATGTATTACTGTAAAGGGAGAGAGGAGAAAGCAGGAATACTTAAGATTCTTGATTTATCATTGTTTAATACTGGTTCTGACCGAGGATTTTTCTACCAGCTTCATCTTAAGAGGACAATGTGGAGATTATAAGAAATCATGACAGACCTCTCCTTGGCCTCCCCTGAAGTCTAATGTTAGATAGCTTGGGGTTACCTTTTTTCTTTGTTGTTGTTCTGAGCTGTTACCACATTAACATGTTAACTGAGCTAGGCTTCTTCAAAAAGTTAAGATTTATGAAGTTAATATGTATGTATGAAATAAAAATCAATCAAACATGACCTTTTCATGGGTACGAACAGTAATTCATCTGTTTGCTGATTTTACTTGGTATTTCACTTTTCTTTCATCTTGATGTAAGGACTATTTTCATGAGAAATAAGCAAGAAAAAGTTGCAAAAAATGTTCGAAATCTAAGGTCCACAGCAGTATAATGGCATTGACAAAGCTAATGCCACATTCTAAAACAACCCTAAGATGCAGTGGATGGTTAGTCTACCTGGCTAATGCAAACAACCAAAGCTTGTTAGGTTAGGTGCTACTTTTGGCCACAATTTTTCTTATATACATATAATGTGTTGTCCAAATGTTGACCCTTTCATCTGAGGCCAATGGTGCACTAGATAGGACTTGGAGACAACAGGCAGATCAACTGTAATAGGAAAAGTGGTACATGTAGTTATCTCATTAACACATAATGGCAGATTTGTGTAATGTTGATAAACTGACAAAATTAACCAAGTTTAGAGTGTACAAGAAATTAGACTGGCAAAGAAATAATCACAAATTTTGGAATTAGCAATTTCAAACAGTCACTCATCATAACTTAAAGCACGTGAGATGGACTTAAAACCTAACATATTACTTCCCTCCCCATTTTGCTGAACATAGTACATTCCTTTTCCACTTCATCCCAGATGCATTGTAAAGTTTAGTTTAAATCATTTCCACGATGTTTTCATTCCTCTTGAGAGCTCCTTTCTGCAGACATCAGGGAAAGGGGCGTAACATTAAATGGAGGAGAGGAAAGTAATGTTAATAAAAATATTAATAAATTAGTAAAAGTAAATAAATTAATGAAAAGGTTAGAGGTAATCATGAGCATGGATCAGGTACTATGGACCAAGCCATACTCAGCAAAGACAGATACCAGTAGCTGGGTGCTTCCCTCCTGCCCTGGAGACCTGTCCCCTGGTACACTGTCAGTGTGGAAACAGAAACATCTATGAAAAATGAGCTTTAGTGGAAAACATGCAGCTGGCACTCTCTTTTCCTCCCTGTCTTCTTTTTAAATAGCACTCTCATGTAAGTTCTTTACTATATATAGTAGAGAGCAGGGAGCTGTGACTTGACCCGCACAGAGGCAGTCAGATGGGGCCACTTCCTACCTCCTTATGTCCAAAGGCAGCTGTACCTGATGGGTGGCAGATGTGGCTAGGACCGGGAACCCTGGCTCTTGGAGACTCGAGTACTGCTGGGCTGCTGTCTCTTCTTAGCTCAGCAGCCTCCTCCTAGAAAATTGGCACAAGGCCTACTTGTGACCTAATTCACTGGGGTGGCAGGAGGCGCCTGTGGAACCTCAGGGAAAATGTGGGAAGCATTTTGTTAGCTTAGTCAATAAGCTAACAATATTTCCGCCCTGTACGTCCGCTCAAGATTTATACAAGAGCTATAATTCTAACATCAGTCTGAGGATCCCAGATTAGCTTACCATCCCCAATTTTCTTGCTTGGACAAGAAAACTGTTTATTGTCTGTTTTCCCTCCCAGGCTGCAGTCTTCCACATCTGTTTTCCTCACCAATATATGATCCAAACCTTCGTGCACCGTCCAAGAACTGATGAGTGAATCAATGAGCAAGAAGAGGCAGTAGGAACTAAATCTCTTGAATATTTATGCGATGTGGGGCGATCTTTACCTCAGTTTTCTCACCTCTGTAATAGGATAATAGAACCTACGTAAGGGGAAGTTAGGAAGATTAAAGAGAACAGCAGTTGGTGTGGAGGCTGCTCTGTCAGCCATTGTTAGAATGTTCTCTTCCTCCCTGCTCAATGCACCCTCACCTCCTGTTTCTCACAAGTCAGAACTGAGGAGTCAGCCCTTCTTAGGCACCCGCCCCACCTAAACCACGTCCCTCCCCTTGCATCTCCAGCCTGTGTTCTCTTCCACACAGCCTAGAATCCTTCAAACCCCCACCTCTAATCTTGTGACCCTCTGACTTCCTGCCCACAAGAGCTTCCGTTTGCTTCTGGGATAAATTCCAAATTCCTTAACCTGGCTGGTCAGGCCTTGTTGTCTGGCTGGAGCCTCTTCTCAGGCCCCCTGCCTTTCAATACGCCATTCCACTTGACTCAACACTACCTCTGCCTCCCACTCCTTCAGGTAGATGTCAGTGAAACACCACTTCCTGAGGAGAGGCCCCTTCCCAACTGTGGGGGGTCCTCGGCTCCCACAGTTTATTTAGCTTTAGCTAAATAAAAACTAGGAGGCAGCATAATAGCAGAAAGGGAAGTGGGCATAAGCTTGTCTAGAGCTGGGACCTGGTGGGAACTTATTCCAGGGTGGCCCTCTCTGGACTTTACTTTGGTCATCTGTTAAAAACAACCTGCATTTAGACATATATTAGACATATTAGGTATATATACCTTTATTTTTATTTATTTATTTATACGCAGTGCTGAGAATCGAACCCAGTGCCTCGCATGTGCTAGCATGTGTGGCTCTACCGCTGAGCCACAACCCCACCCCAATTTTCTATTGGAAAAAAAAATCTCTGTACACTCATGGGAAGAGCTGGCAATGCTGCTGACTGAAAGTTATCACAGGAGGTGTGCTCAGATGTCACCATGGCACCTCTCACCTTCTGGTCACTAGCTAGCTGGCTGTGACTTCTCTTCCTTTACAGAAAAAGGGGGGTCTCTTCTGTCTCCCTCAAAGGCCCAAAGTTTCGAAAACTGAATTTATGAATCCTAAATAGTAAGTGCTGTTTTTTGCAAAGTCGAATGGTGAATGAACAATTACCAAAAACAACTGAAGTAAAAGAAAAGGTAATTCTAGCTCAAAGTCCTACTATCCACTGATATTGGTCAATCAAACATCAATACTCTAAATATTTTCGATTTTCCTGATATCCACACCTAGAAAGCGTGAGAGGGAATTAGGAGAAACTATAGCCACTTCATCCATCTAAAAGCCCACAAAACAGAATAAAATTATTATGGCTCAAGGTAAAGTTATTGCCACTTGAAAAGTAAGCAAAAAGTTAAGCTAAAAAAGCAACCACTAACAATGGGAACAGTCCCCCACCCCTAACACTGTACATTCCGTCTTCCTGCCCATCCCTTCAACGAACTGTGCAAACATTGACTGAGCTTTTACTATGCTGGGCACTAAGCTTGCTGCTGGAAATCTAGTAGTGGCAGTGGCACTGTAGGTCTGATATAATGTATCCCCGGCATTTCCGCCTAGAGGTACAGGGAGGGGTGTGCTGTCTTTAGCCCTCCATTTCACCAGCCTTTGCAGGGAGCTTCTCCACCTTTCTCCCGGCCTCTCACTCGGGAGGTCAGTGGACTGTCAGCAATGCTAGACTCTGGTGAGGCTGGCCTAAGCTTCAGAGGGCCTTACTTATTAGACCCTTTCTTTCTCTGCCCTTGACAAGTTGTTTCCAGGAAGACTTTACATACTTTAAAGAGACCTGAGTGTGGTAGACTGGTCAACAGTAGGTTGCTTTCCTAGCCAGGGCTACTAGTTAAGAATTTTCATTAATGTTATATATTTGTAAATCAAATGGGTAAAAGTTGTAATTAATTTTTTTTTTTTTTTTACTTCTAACATTAATGGTTTTTGATAAAGTACTTATTAAAGGGCTAAGGTGTAAGTCTTTCCACAGGAATAAGTTTGGGATGAACAACAATAAAATCCATGGAGAATGGACCACTGGCCTATTAGCTTATCAGATAGTTTTATCCTTCCTCTTGGTTGTGTTTTATGTATTTATGTCACTTAATTAGTAAGGATATGGGGGGAAGGAGAGATATTCCAGAGACACAGAAAATAAAAGAAGATCATGGGTCCACAGTTTCTAATGTAGAAAAGAGAAGGTGGTGTATTTGGCAGCTTGGAGATACACAAGAAGGGAAGAGAGGATGCAGCTGAACAGAGGGAGGGAGATGGTAGCAAACAGTGTACATGCTGTGGGTCTGGGGGAGAGTTGGCTGCCCAGCGGGCCTACTCAGCCTCTCAGTGAGGCTTGGGCCAGGTCCATCCATTCAGCAAAGTGTTCTTGCCTGCCAGGGTATGCCAGGAACTGAGACAGGATCTGGGGCTATATGCTAACTAGGAATAAAAAGTACATATTTTATATTTTATAGAATATAAGTTAATTCTAAACTAGATCTAAGAGAGCATATTTATTCATTTTTTTAATGTATTAGAGTTGTACATAATGGTGGAATTTGTCACATATTCATATGTGCACACATATAACAGTATAATTTGGTCATTATCATTCCCCAGTATATCCCTTTTCCCTCTCCTACTCCTTCCTCTGGTCTCCTTCCTCTACAGTACTGGTCTCCCCTTAATTTTCATGAGATTTCCCCCCTCCTACTTTCTCTTTGTTTTTCCTCTCTAGCTTCCACATATGAGAGAAAACATACAACCCTTGACTTTCTGAGTTTGGTTTATTTCACTTAACATAATGTTCTTAAGCTCCATTCATTTTCCTGAAAATAACATAATTTTGTTTTTCTTTAAGGCTAAATAAAACTCCATCGTGTATATACACCACATTTTCTTTATCCATTCATCCACTCATGAATACCTGGACTGGTTCCATGGTTGGCTATTGTGAATTGTACTGCTATAAACATGTTATGCATGTATCACTATAGTATGATGACTTTAATTCTTTAGGCTAAATACTGAGGAATGGTATAGCTGGGTCATATGGTGGTCCTACTCCAAGTCTCTTGAGGAACTTCCATACTGATTTCCATAGTGGTTGCACTATTTTACAGTCCCACCCACAATGTAAATGTGTTCCTTTTCCTGCACATCCTCTCCAGCATTTAGTATTGTTTGTATTCTTGATGGTTGCTATTCTGACTGGTGTGAGATGAAATCTCATTGTAGTTTTGATCTGCATTTCCCTACATGCTAGTGGTACCAACCATTTTTCATATATTTTGCGACCATTTGTATTTTTTTGAGAAGTGTCTGTTTATTTTATTTGCCCATTTATTAATTGGGTTATTTGGCTTTTTTGGCATTAAGTTTTTTGAGTCCTTTGTAAATTCTGGACATTAATCCTCTGTCAGAAGAATAGCTAGCAAAGATTTTCTTCCATTCTGTGGGTTCTCGCTTCACATTCCTAATTATTTCCTTTGCTGTGAAGAAGCTTTTAAATTTGATACCGGCCCATTTATTAGCTGTTGACATTATTTCCTGAGCTTTAGGGGTCCTATTGAGGAAGTTGTTGCCTGTGCCTGTTCTTTGGAGGCTTCACCCTGTGTTTTCTTCTAGGAATTGCCCAGTTTCGGGTCCAAATCCTAGGTCTTTGATCCATTTTGAGCTGATAGGAGGGCACACTTAAAATGACAGAAATCATATCATTAGAAGTTATGTGTGTCATAAAGAGATCGACTTTCCCAACAGGCGACTAGATTTTTCCAGACTTTTCAAATAAGTTTGGAATGTGAAGAATTGTCATCTTTTAGAAAACTTTTATAAGGGATTTTATGTAGGTCCAGACATACCATATTAACAACAAACCATTTTATAGTCAGGGAAATATTTTCCTCTTATCTTTTAAAGTTTGGGTAGGGAGTGGGAGCTTCTGAGAGAACATTCGTTCCTTCCAGGAACCAGCTGAGAAGGAGAGTCTCTCTGTAGAGACCTGCAGGCTCCTCACGCTCACCCCCATGTTCAGGGCTGGCAGATTGTTGAAATTTCAGGAACCAGGCACACTGAGTTTCCTGACTTTGTGGTCAGACAAAACTTGGCCTGCTTGTAGTCAGATCTTTCATTTTTTTGGATCCTTCATTTTTTTGTAATCTTGAAGTCTGAGGAAGGATCAAGAGAGTTTATTGCTTTTTAAAATCAAACAAATATATTGAACAACTTGTTCGAAGTTTATTCATTGTGTTTTATGATGCTGAGTTTTTGCAAATTGTCTAGCAGGTGTAAAGAATGAAACAGAACAGAGAAGGGGGAATAGGGAAGAGGCTAGGGGTTCACTTTGCAGTCATGGTCAGCCACCTGTGGTCTGAATGTCCACAGTGCCAGATAAATTCCCCCAGCTGCGTTGCTGTCTTCTTTAAGAATGGGGATAATACCTACTAATGAGATTTCTTATAAAGTTGGAAGTGAAGTTATAAATGTAAAAGCATAATGCTGGACTTGACTGTCAAGAAATTTTAGTCTTCTTTGGCTTTCCCTCAATATTGATAAGGTATGAATATTAAATTTACTTAGTACTGAAATCCTCCAGATCTCAGAATATACAGAGAATTCAATTAGGAATTTGAAAAGCAGACAAGAAGTTCTCTGTGGGTCTCTGTTAATGCACACATTGTTACCACAGAAAAGTGCCAAAATATACATACTCTTCCTCCTTTCTCTTTTTTCTTTCACAACTCAGTCAGCCTGAACATTTATAGAGATCACCTTAAAAACACAACCTGATGCTTCTGCTGGAGTTTAGACAATGGAGAAAATCTGATCTGGCTGCTTTAAAAAGCAAACAACAAAACATCCTCAGCACTTGGCAGAGTCTAAAAGAAAGCTGGGCTTGCACCAGGTCTGGGGCCTATTACAGCTCTGTCTCTGTGGGGCGGCTTATCTCTTCCTCTGATGCTATCAGTTGCCAAGGCTTTCCTTAAAGACAAAAGTCAACTGTTGCGCCCAGTTGGAATGTGGATATGTTCAAGAATGTTGCAATAAAGGGACACTGGGGTAAGGATTGAATCAGTATATTCTGCCTTAAGGGAAAAAAATTCTCACACCCTGCAGGAAGGGTTGTGCAACAACCCCCTCCCATCCTTATCGACTGTAGCCCGGGCTCTTGTGTTGCATTGTAGGGAAAGTTCATTTGTGTCTGCAGTGAATTTAGAAGTTACCCATACTACAAAAGTGTAGGAAATGAATGTCTCGAAATTACCGCTTTCTTCCTGAAATAAGAGCTCCTAGTAGCTTTTGACACTGAAAGTTCCAGAATGAAGTATATTGGTATTGCTGAGTCTCCTCATTACTGTGCAAGAGAGTATGATTCAGATAAGTATTCATTATAAAATACTTTTGCATATCTAAGCCTTTTCTTTCAACCTTTTAAGGAATAGAATGAAAGTACATTCCAGATTTAAGGTTTGAATTCTACCAGCACATAGACTCGGGCTTCAAATTGACAAGGTTCTAACTCTGACAATTATCCCCTGACTTTTTGCTTTTGGTCTTTTCTCCTTTCATGTACTGAGTGTGCTTACAGTTTCTTCCAAATTATTCTATCTTTAGTGGGCAAGAAGCCTTTTTTTTATTGTTGTTGCTGGGGATTGAACTTGGGGGTCTTAACCACTGAGCCAAATCCCCAACCCTTTTTATTTTTTACTTTGAGTTAGGGTCTCACTAAGTTGATTAGGGCCTAACTAAGTTGCTGAGGCTGGCTTTGAACTTGGGATCCTCCTGCCTCTGCCTCCTGAGCTGCTGGGATTACAGGCATGCACCTGGTGCATCACTCCTGGTGAGAAGCCTTTTTTAAGGGGAGGGGAGAGATTTCAAGAAGCTCTGTGTCTAAATTGCATGGCACACCAGCTGGGTTGAAAGGTGTGAATGATGTCACTTGCTCAGTAGCCCTGGGTGTCTAGTTATTGACACAAAGATCAGTGTGTTCAATCTCTAAATTACACACATTTATAGCTTTCAGTATTAGTTGTAGAACCTATTAAACAAGTGGCCGGCTCACACCGGCCTGAGTGAGCAGGAGGGACTTTCACTTTTCCCTGGGGTGGGAGAGAACCTACTCAGTACCTCTGTCTCTACTGAGCGGTCACTTTCCAGTCCCTTGGTTACTCTGGCCTCAATTTTCTTATGACTTAAATAGTAGATTAGGCTAAATTCCAGCTCTAAATTCCTGAATAACTTTGGTATAAGGAAGTGAAAAATTATCCTGCATAACACTGACTGAGAAATAGATCAGGGTGCCAGAGTTAGTTCTACTACTAATTAGCTCTCAATATGCCCAGGACTTTGTTTGTTCCTGATTTTTTTTTTTTTTTTCAAGAGGAATAAATAGTTGATGTGGGAAATGCAAGTGTGAAAAAAGCAGAAAGTGTAGGATAATTTAGTACGAGTGAAAATTCTTTCCCATAAACACCAACCCTCACACAGTCCCACTCCCAAGCTAATTTTCCAGAAGCTTTACTATGCATGTGTGAATACATGTGACACATATGTTTACAGGCTTGGGTTTTGTTGTTCACAAAAATTATATCAAGCATACAGACATTTTCCTTCAATGATCTTTTTTACCTGTCAACAGCATATCATGGAAGTTCTTCCATATCAGCACATGAAGATCTAGTATTCCATAGTACAGAAATATCAGTCTGTATCCATGACATGTTCTCTTCAAGTGCTCAATAGTACAAACCATATAACAATGAAGAATCTTGTATAACCTGAAGACCTGTTTGGGGTCTTCTATGGGAAAAATTTCTAGAAATGAAACTGTGGGTTCAGAGGGTATATGAATTTTAAATTTTAAATTTCAGTGGGCAGAGCCAAATTGCTCTCAAAAAGATTGTATGACAGGGCTGGGTTGTGGCTCAGTGGTACAGCACTTGCCTAACACATGTGAGGCATTGGGTTTGATCCTCAGCACCACATAAAAAATAAATAAAATAAAGGTAGTGTGCCCATCTACAAATGGAAAAAAAAAAAAAAAGTTGGTATGTCCCTATCTTTACCTGAAAAAGGAGGAAAGAACAGGTGATCCTATTATTATCTTGTTTCCAAATAACTTTCAATTCAATTAAGAAAGTTTAAGCAGCTGCTTGCAGTAGTGCATACCTGTAATCCCATCTGCTCAGGAGGCGGAGACAGGAGGATCACGAGTTCAAGGCTAGCTTGGGCAACTTAGCAAGATCCTGTCTCAAAATAATATAAAAAGGGCTGGGGAGGTAGCTCGGTGGTAGAGCACCCCTGGACTCAATCCCCAGTACCTGGGTAGAGCAGGGTGAGGTGGGGATGAGGGTGGAGGAAAAAAGGGAGAAGAGGGAGGAAGGGAGAAAGGGAATTCAAACGAGGTGTGGTGGTGCATACCTGTAGTTCCAGCTATTCTGGAGGCTGGGACAGGAAAATAGTTTGAGACCAGGTGGTAGAGGCCAGCCTGGCCAAAGAGCAAGACCTCATCTCACTGCTTTTCAGAATGTTCATTACTTTGTTAATTCTTAGGCCTAAACTTGCAATTAGACAATCACTATCTTACTCTGGGTAGACTGACTGACTTGAGTTTGAATGACAGTTACCTTAGCTACTCTAGCAAATCTTTTGTTTGGTTGCATCTCATTACCATGACACGCAGGCTTTTTATCAGATCACCCGTTAAAGAGGGGCAAGCTGCACAATTCCATACAGATTGCTCCCCAGAGTTACCTGTTATGCATGATACCTGCTACTTTCCTTCCTTAATAATGTTTACGATTCATATACAGCAATTGCAGAATAATTTCAGATACTTCTTATAGGGGGAATTCTTTGTTGATCAGATGGTGCTGGCATTGACACTGATACTTTGGATGTCATTTAAGGTCTTAAGTTTATGATCATCTCAAGGTGCCCAGGGCTACTTAACTCACACACATTCAATGGATATCTTGGGCTCTCCATTAGCCAAGTTATAAAAGCAAACGTGAGAAAGAGAATGACATAGACTGGAATCTTCACCTTGACTCTGTGTAGTGGATTTGCAGAACACTTCCAATGTATTTTCTGTCCTAGACCTTCTAAGATTGAAAATAAGAAATCATGTGGTGGGTATAGATTTCAACAAATATGCAAGCTTATACTTACATATGCATGATAGGAGAGTGAATTTTGTTGGTGAGAAGGAAGGTGTGTTATGGAAATTATTGTTTAGAGAGGAGACAGTCAAGTTTGTTAAGATGCATTGTAAAACTGGAGACTTTTTATCAGTCAGTTGTGATACACCTGGTTCAAGGTGAGGTTCAAGCCCATGGCCTCCAGCATGTTCCACCACACAGCTATGCCCCCAGCTTCAAGTGTGTTTTAAAAGCTGAAGTTGAGCATTTGTAGCTGAATTCATATTAGAGAAAATAAGTTGGTAATGAAACAGTCAAAAGGCATTCACTGAGGAAAAGAAGAAAGAGTTGCAAAGAGGTATCCCATGATATCCGCCCTGTCTATATAAGAGGTTGAAGTCTTAGTCATTGATTTGAAATCTCTGATATATCTGAGAGATTGTCATTAATCATTTAAAAAAGGAGCTTGCCAAATAAACCAGTGATATAAAGATTAGAAAAGGATCACTTAAGACAAACTATTTTCAAGATCTTTGGAAGAAGATATTCATACTTAAAACCATGACTTTCCTTCCTGCCAGTAATTTCTTAGTCAATGCAAAGTTCTTTGCTTTTGTTTTTTGGTATTAGACACTGAACCCTGGGGTACTTAACTACTGAGCCACATCTGTAACTCTTTATATTTTAAGATAGGATCTTGTTAAGTTGCTGAGGCTGGCCTTGAACTTGTGATACCCTGCTTCAGCCTCCCAAGTTGCTGAGAATACAGGTGTGTGCCACCATGCCCAGTCATGATGAAGTTCTTCGAGTGAATCTTTTACAAAAAGCTTTACAGAGTCTTTTAAACTCCTAACAACCTGTCTCACAGGTAATCTAAATTAGATGATGCTAGGGAAAAAGAGAAGAAGGTGTTATTGTTAGTCCTAAACAATTATTTTAGGACCTAAAATTCCTTTTTAGAGCATCTAGAAAGATCTCTCAAATGACAGAAACAAAATATTTTTTTTTATCAACTTATGACTATTGCTTCCCAGCAAAAACCATTTTCATGGTTTCCTGGTGCTTTGGATGTAGCCAGTGAAGCCTTCCCCGCTTCTCCCATTCCAGCCCCTCTCCATCCACATGAGTGGCATGGCCACCATCCCACAGACACACCATGTGCCCTCCAGCTCTGGGACTTGGGACCACTAACTAAGCTGCTTTCTCCACCTGGCGTCAACCATCTCCCCAACTTCTCTGTGGCCAGGTCTCAGTTCTTGCTGCCTCCTCCGAGGACTCTGTTCCTATTTCAACCACAGAAGTAATCAATCCTTTCTCCTGCCGGGTTCTGCCCTCCCTTATGAGGGCCTGGTCAATGTCTTATTCATTCAGGTGAACGCTGAGCATAGCACACATCAAATAACTGTCTGCTGAGTCAATGAATGACACTGGATTTGTTTTCTAGCTTTTGAAAGCATGGGGTAGACTTTCGAATATGTCATACCCAATAACTTCTTAATATTTGGAACTCATCCTTATTTATTAGGAAGTTGGCAGGGAAGACAAGGCTGAGGGATGTTATAGTCCAATTTCCTGTTGCACAATTTTTTCACCTCATCTATCTAATAAATCTTGGACAAAATTAGAATTGTATGGGTTAAAGAATGCTACAGAAAGCATGGGGTCTTGCACACTGAGGGCCTATGGGTTTTTGAGACACTGACACTCAGAGAAAATCTGAGTGTGAGCTCTGAGCAGCCCAACTCAGAAACCAAGAAATTCTTTAACTTCTCAAGACTCATTTTTTCCCCTTAAATACAGATAAAAGATAAACAATGACATCACAGAATTGTATGAGAATGAAGAATGTAGTACATGTCAGAAATCAGTGACTTTGTAGGGTAAGGCAGGAGGAGCAGAAGTTCAAGACTAGCCAGGGCAACTTAGCAAGGTCCTGACTCAAAATTAGAGAAGACCAGGGATGTAGCTCAGTGGTACAGCACCCCTGAGTTCAATCCTCAGTATGAAAAAAAAAAAAAAAAAGTATACAACAAACCTTTAAAATTAATGGCACCATTAAATGTTTATTAAATGAATAACTACATTGATTCATTTGGATTTGGATAGAGGAAGGTGAATTTAAGTGCAGCCATTATTTCTGGGCATATTCAATCATGATTTTCAATTATCTAAAGGTTATCTAAGGAATGAGACCCCAAGTTGGGTACAGAAGCACATGGCTGTAATTTCAGAGACTCAGGAGCCTGAGGCAGGAGGATTGCAAATTCGAGGTCAGCCTCAGCAACTTAGCAAGGCCCTAAGCAACTCAGTGAGACCCTTTCAAAATAATAAATAAAAAGGCTGGGATGCGACTTGGAGGTAAAGCATCCCTGGGTTCAATCCTCAGTACCAAAAAGAAAAAAAAAAAAATGAGGTCACCAACAAAACAAAGCAAAACTCAAATCCTCTGTCAAAGCTCTGGTTTGCACAGCCAGGTTCGCTAGTTTCCTCCCAGGTAATAATTCACAGTAGACTGCACACAATAAAAGCTTCAGTTTTCATGAGCAAGGGAAGCACAATCTCATTCTCTTTCTCTAGTCTGTTAAAACACAAGCATTGCCCACTTCCATCCCACCCACAAGACTTTTGGGTGGATATGATGTGGAGCTGTAATTACTCCAGGCAACATGAGCAGTGCCCATGCTTTGGCAAGGTGTGGTGAGTTTGGCAGGGAAGTTCAATTTCCGTAACATTGTTTCCAGCCCAGGAAATGTCTCAGGTGGCTTGGTATGGGTAAGCCGCTGCCAGGTTTTCGGGCATGGGCTTGCTACCCTTGCATGACATCATTTGACTGAATTCTTTACTCGGCTTGCCCTACAGAAGCCTCTGTATTCAATTAGTCCCCATTTTTTCCTCAAATAACCTCATGTGATCCTCACCATGTCTCTATGTCTGCAAAAGGCCTAATATGGAAGGCCTCAAATTCATGGGATGAACCTCCTTGCCTATTAAAATAGCAAGAGCACTTACTAATGTGTACATCAAAACCACCTTCTAATGAGAGACTTTTTTATTGTAGCATCATTACCTGGAATAATGGGCAATCACTATGACGCTCACAGTTCATAAGTGCCATATTAAATGTGTTTATCCTGAGGTTTAAGACCTGAGAGTGATGCAAATCAAAGGTAAATTTTAAACGCTCTTTTTAAACTATAAAAACTCTTCTCTAATTTGAGCTAAACAGAGAAGATAAATTCCTGACCAGGTAGAGCTTGTTATTTTTGTGAGCTAAATTTTCCCGTTACACTAGCCACAGGTTGCACTGATTTATGAATCACCCCACAGCTCCCAAATGACAGTATTATCTCCTGAAATATCAATTTGCATAAAGAATGCCAAAAGGTTTGCAGGGAAGTCTTTTATTGATGTTCCATGGCCCTCAAATGGTAAATTTGACTGCATTTAGGATTCCTTTCTGGCAAATCACAGTAATCATACTTAAAAGCTAGTTTAGCTGGGCGACTCAACACACTCCCACACTCCCCTCACTTTTATACACTACCTGTTATCATCCCAATGGGTACTTGGGATTTTTGAGGCACATTTATTTCTAATATTGTTTTGCTGATTATGCACAGGGTTATAATTTGAATGGGAATGCGGCACTTAATAAAGTCAGGTTCATAATTTTTACTTCTTTAAGACTTGGAAATCGTGTCTCATAAAGTCATCAACTTCTTAAGTGTTTTTTTTTTTAATTAAAAAATTTTTTAGTTAAATGGTAATAATACATTTATTTATTTATTTATTTATTTATTTATTTATTTACATGTGGTACTAAGGATTGAACCCAGTGCTTCACACGTGCTGGGAAGGTGGCTCTACCACTGAGCTAGAACCCCAGCCCTTCTGGAGCTACAACCCCAGTCCTCCTTAAGTGTTTTAACCACATGATCCATGAGAGCATGAGAAGGAGGTCAAGAGGACACGGCAAACCTAGGTGGAAACACCTTCTAATTCCTCCTTCCATGGCAAGGATATGAAAACTGAGAAGGACCTCGTACTCCTCTCATCTGGTCTCTTTGTTTTAAGAGAAGTGAACGGAGACCCACAGGCAATAGACAGAGGGTCACCCTGACCCAGAACCTACCAGACTATCAAAAGAAGGACTTGGGATTTCAGCCAGCTCAAAAATAAAAAGAAAGCGGCAGAGAGCAGTGGGCTGCAAGCCACTGGCACATTTCTAGATCTTTCCACATCCTAACTTAAGATATACCAAGATTCACATCTCTGGGTGCCCAAGGAAAACACCAGGTGTATGTTAACCCTGCCAGAGGATGAGCAAGCATTCAGTTGGATCCCGTGCCTTCCATCATGCATCTGCCTTTAATCAGATTGCTGAGAGCTGGAATGCCATCAGTATTTGCCTAATTTGTAATTTTAGTTGAAAGCCTGTCACCAGTAAGAGTACAATTTTATTTAAGATTATAATGAATATTGTAGAAGGGATTTTTTTAAAAAAATCAGAAACCATACCTAAAGCACAGTGAGTGAAAAGGTGAACAGATTGCCTTAAAGTCAGAAAAAATGCAACACTAAAGAGAGAAAACACCCCAAGATTCACAGCAGAGTCAACAACTCAAGCAGACTGTTGCAAGATATTCAGTCTGTGTCATATTCTTTGCTAAGTCTTCAAATGATTGAATATTTACAATGTAGCTCTATCACTCTGCAAATGCTATATAATGACTTTGTTTATATAAACACAATAAACCAATATTTGCTGTACCATGCAGGATATGAAATCATTTACTATTAGTGCAATTTGGAAATATATCCTAATTATAGATTTAAGAGGAACACTGCAGTAAAATGAAACAACAGAGCCACAATAACCTTCAGCAAACATTTAAGAGTCCAAAGTGATTAACCTCTTTCATTTTCAGATTTGTATTTGGCTTTATAAGTAGACAAAATGAAAAAGACAGGGATAGGAAATAAATACATAGGAAGATGAGCTCCGAACAGGGTTGCAGAAGCTACATTGAACTTACCTGGGAGGGATAGGCACTCACTCAAGAGACACAAGGACAGATACAAAGTGGCCAGATAGGGCCTGGAACACAGTGACTGTCACTCAACGGCTGAGGTGTCTACTCAACACCACTGTGGCATTTTCTCCTCAGCTGCTAGGCCAGGGCTGGTGGCCAAGTTTCAGACAGTGTGCTTCCCTCCATAACCCAATAAGATTGGAGGCTGAGACAGGAGGATCTTGAGTTCAAAGCCAGCCTCAGCAAAAGCAAGTTGCTGAGCAACTCAGTGAGAACCTGTCTCTAAATAAAATACAAAAAAAAAATAGGGCTGGGAATGGCTTGGTGGTCGAGTGCTGGAGTTCAGTTCCCAGTATGCCCTATTCCCCACAAAAGATTCTCCCTTTGGAATTGCTTCCCCAAGAAAAGTGGTCTTCAGGATTTTAAACATTTTGCCTTTACCCTTCAAGTTTTTTCCTGAACTTGCAATCAGTGTTCTCGATTTGACTTTGCCAGATTTGCCATCTGTGCTTAAGCTTTTGGAAAATTCTGCAGTTGCCCTTTGTGCACATTTCCGAGTGATAGCATCACCCTGCATCGCAGAGGGCGCTTGGTGCACTGAAAAGAAAAACACAGTCAGACTCAGGAGGTCCTAGTCCTGCAATAACTGAACTTTGGGGAAGTCACTTCTATGCACTTCAAATTTTTAAAAATCTGTCTAGTGGAGGTAAAGACATTTGCTCTACTCAGCTCCCCACTTAGGAAGCACCAAATGTCCTGGTGTTTTTAGAGGAAAGAGAACCTGGCCCTCACTTGCATTGGATTTTGTACATCACAACCGCCGATACACTTGTATTGAGTATGAATTTAGACTTTTAAACATCTCTTAATATAAAATAATGCTAACCATTTTTTCAAGTGAGTCATCAAGAATATGTCATGCATCTGTATCCTGAGGCAGAGAAATTGACCCAAGTCAAGGTCTGGAAGCTTCCTACATTTGGTAGTTTCACTGAGCATCTACTGTGCACTGTTGCAGAGCTCTGGAAAGGAGAAGAACTGATACTAACAGTGTAATTTTCTAAGTTTGCTAACTGACAACGCCTGCCCGCTGTATATAAAGAAGGGTCAAGGAATGCATGGGTTTGGACAACCCCTGTCTTATCCCTGATTTTTCTGCCCTTCCAAGAGATTTGCAATTTGTATGAACTGCTCTCTCTTGCAAATAAAAGCTTCCCCTTGGAAGAGTGAGGTCCAACTTCTTATCTACTGTCCCTGAGTCACTTGCCTGGACAGATTTATAGCTGTTGGTGTGGACAGTATGTTCTCAAGCATTCTGTGTTACATAACACCATGGTATGATGTGAGAGAAGTATGGAGTCCATGTGGATTCATTCTGTCTCTTAATAGAAACCAAAGATAGGACTTTTGAAAAATCCACATGTCACCTTCTATACCCATACATTCATTTTTAGTTATGAAGACAAGTAGAAAATGAGACTTTACCAAAAAACCCACACATTTTTCCAACTCCAGTTTTGAATCAATTCCTTTGTGGTTTTACTGGGATGTGCTTTACTTCAATATTCTGTCACTGGGCAGATTTTGCAAGTGATTGCACAGCTTAGTCAAATGACCAAGCTTGACTCTACTCAACCTTCACATATAGAGCCCAGTTTTCTCTTAATGTCCTTTGTTTGGGTGGGGGGCAAAGTCATCTTCTGGCAAAGCTTTAAATATCTCCTATGGTGATAATTTCCAAACTGTTGTCCCTACTCACCTCAGCCTGAGGAATCTATCTGTCTGCTGGACACCTCCACTTGGGATGAATGAAACTAAACTTGCCTTTCCTTAGAGCTGCTCACTCTCCTGTCCTTACCCTCTACCAACTGCCTGGCAGAACTTGGGGAGTAACCTTTGATACAGGCCTCTCCCATCCCCTCAAACACACCAACACCAAGTACCATCACTTCTGCCTTTTAACTATCCCTCCAACCCGTATATTCCAACCAGCTCCTTTGCCTCTACGTTAGTTGAGATCACCCAATAGCTATTTCCTGAATTATTCTAAACACCCATTGGTTTTCCTGTTTCCTAGCTACTACTTACACTATGCCCCAACAATGTGCTAACCAACAAGGAATGGTTAAATACACTAGAAGCCATCTTTGCTGGCCTCCACAAAGTCACGGCCTGGTAGCAATGTGGTTTGATTGAGTAGCCACTGAAGAATATAAACAGTATGCGATGAAGAATTCTCTCATAGTATAAAACTCAATCTCTATAAAGACAGGGTTAGCCAATGAAATAATTAGCCATAGAATAAACTGGGAAACAAGTGCTGTTTTAGGGTCTATAAGTATCAGACATTTCAGAAAAGGGAGAGGACCATGTGACAATTAGGACAGAAAGATTTAAATGAAATTTCAGGACAAGCGTGCATGAGGTCTGCTACAGCAGTCACTCAACAGACACTAACCACACATTGATAAGTGCTGGGCTCTGCTCTATGTAAGTGACAGATAAAGAAAAGCATCACAAGATAGTCCTTCATCTCAAGAGTCAATTAGATTATAGAATTCTGAGCTCTGATGTATTGTGGAAGTTAAGAATGAGAATTTGACCTTGGGCAGACCTGTGCGTACATTTCTCCAGCTAAACGCACGCTCCCTCTCTCCCAGGGAATTGGTGCACATCTCTCTTCTCAAATTGCTCTCCAACACACTCACCCTCTCTGTGATGTGCACCTTCCCCATTCCACCGAGGAGTCAGAAGAAAGCAGAAGGGCAGGCACGCTCATGAGCTCCTATTGCTCCTTCCACCCTCTCTTGAGCTTTTATATCCTTTGCCAAAGCCAGTCTGTAGCTTGTGCACCAGATCCGTGTTTATGGTTTATTTCTTGCCCCTGGTGTATAAGCTCTACAAGGGCAAGGATTTTTGCATATTTGTCTGTTTAGCTCATTGCAATCCCACAGCCTAACACAGCGCCTGGGGCACAGGACTTGCTCAACAATATTTGTTGAATTAATGAGGTCCCAACCCTGCCATTTCTGATCTGTGTGACTCTGGGAAAATAACCTCCAAATCTCATGTTCATCATTTTAAAATGGGGGTGCTGATTGTAGTTACTGCATGGGACTGTGGTAAGGGCTAAATGACATAAAGGATTAGATATTTTAGCACATTTTCTGGTATGAAGTAATTGCTCAACAAATGGTACTTATTCTATGATTAACTAGAATATTATAATGTATACATCAGCATCCAAGTTCACCTTAAATAAGTCCAACCTCAGACGGTACTACTTTGAGAATTCAGCAGACTGGCAACAAAAAGAGAAATAAGATGCTTGTATATTTTCTTTCTTTCTACCTTTAAAGATTCCATTTACACCTAACTATAACTTTAAGAACACTGAATATACAACCAAGTAATGTTAGTGTTTAGGTCTACAATTTACAATAAAAATATTATTGCTAAATAATAACAGAAATCAACAGGTAGCACATATGGGTAAGCCATCCGAACTAGGTCCCCGAGATGACTAACAATTAGACCTCAGTTCTTCCTTATTTCCTGTGCCCTCTCCTGGCCTTTCCCCTCTGATGTTACATGGCCAGCTATTGCTGGGGTCTAACCTTTTCATAGCTCTGTAGTTCTAGGGTGGGGTCCCTGTTGGTATAAGGGGAGTAGGAAGGGAAATGTATCCCTGTGCACATTTATTTTCCCTCAGGGCTTAAATGGAAAAAGATAAGGTGGGGTCCCTTTGCCACTGTTGAGATTAAAAACCTTAAAAAGTTCAATTTGGTGCTGAGTGCATTTTCCCACCACAACCCTGTTATATATAGTGGCTTGGTTCTATGGTACTATTAATAAAGCAGAATACTTGGGCTATGATCTCTGGGTTGGCCTGGGAACTCCCCACTATAAGCCACACAGTTTTCATGAAAATTTGTGTTCCAAGTTCCCAGCGATGAGTTTTACAAGTCCACAATCAGAATACAGCACATCTGAACGTCAAAGGCTACCACCTGCTCAGGATGGCTGAGTTTCACAGGAGCATCACTGATGTGGACTGTAATGTCAAATTAAAGGCCTTGAGTATGGTGGTCCAGGGTACCCATTTCTGTTTGGATGGGACACTGGACCCCAGTTCTCTAGTACCAGGAAAAGCTGCAGCCTGCCTCAGAGAATTTTGTGAGAATTGAAGGGCCTGATTAGTAGCTGCTTTTTAACAGAGGTTAGCTCTCTTCCGTCTCACTGGTGAAACCCCAGTGTCTATTCTTTTTACTTGGCTTTGTGCATCTTTTGAGTCTATTTTTAACACTTCTCTCTATTTTTTTTTTTTTAATGCAAAGTTTTTGCCAGTAGAAACCAGAAAACGGTTACCGCTCATTTCTTCTGGCTGACACACCTTGTCTCCAAATGGCAGTTTCTCCCTTAGGAGAAATCTTTTCCATCCCATAAGCCCTCATGCCTTCCAACATCGGCCCATGCCAGGCTGTGAGAATCTCCGGCTTTGCTCACCATCGTGGCAATGCTTTGTCAGCTGGGCTAATGGGCACTCAGTGGGGACTCTGGACTGACTTTAGCAAACCATCCCACATTTCCAATTTGCTTCCTTGTAGTCATTATCCAAAACATACAAGCAAGAGCAGCTCACCTAACTGGAATAGCTAATGTTACCAATTATGGTTAACCCTAAAGCACCTCACCAAAGAGCTCAGACTTACTGTCAGAAAGAAATCTGTGCCTGGAGTAGTCCTTGCAGCTGAGCAGAGAACTACAAGCTTCTGGGCTCACAATGGTGCCCGTCCCTCCTTGACTCCTTAGGCCTCACTGCCACGTTCTCCCCACGACTTTACCTTCTCTATAACAACGGACTGTTGCTTCTATTCATTAAATCTCCTTGGATGAAACCCCTCTCATCTACCTTCTCTAATTCTTTATCCTCTGACACAGTCTGATACAGAGCTTGAACAGTGCAATCTCTAAGGGGTTTCTTGAGCCAAAAACCTGGGAGAGAGAACAGAGAAGTGAACACCTCAATTTTATCTTGGTAGGAAACTAGAGAGAATCCCTGTCTCCCCTATATCTTTCTTTAATATCTGGTAGAGTTCATTTCTTACAGTGTGTTGCAAAAGAATATTACTGGAATGGTCTAACTATTTGTCTGTCTATCTATCTATAGTACCTGAAGTACTTTGAAAGAGGAATTTAGTGCTCTATTAACATCATTTTTTTGAAATGGATATTTAGTGGCTATCTCTCTCATCTATTTGAAGGAGAGGATTACTTTGCAAAATATTAAATAATAGATAATTTACTGAAGTAAACTTGATTATTCAGTATTTATCTGGGATAAAATTATTCAGCATTTATCTGAATAATTCTGAAATAAATGCTGAAAAATACAATACATTCCAAAACAAAATTGTTCATGTGGAAATATACACAAAAGAGATGACACATATATTACAGTTCCCTCTGATTGTGAAAGAAATCTGGGAAGAGAGCAAAAATCAACAATTCTTTGGATGCCTGGTAATTGTTTGAACAAATTAATAATTTACTTTTTAAATGATGACCTTAACACCTTAAATAGTGTGGACTCCTTGGTAATTTCCAAGACATGTCTTCTGTTTCAGTGATAATTAGTTGCTTCAACAGTAGTAGAGCCAAAGACTTTAACTGTAATCTGGAGAAAATAGTGCACTGGAAAAAAGGAAGTAACCACCTATAAAAGTAGTATAAGAATACAACTCAAGAGCAAAGTTTTAAAAACAGTAGTTTTATGCTTAAGAAGGCAATATGGTAAAGTTTTGAAGATCAACCACAATGCAGTGTGATTAAGTGACATTCAATTTTATTATTATCTTAAAAAATTTTAAAAAATCAACTAGAGAGGCTGGGGTTGTGGCTCAGTGGTAGAACGCTTGCCTAGCATGTGTGAGACACTGGGTTCCATCCTTAGCACCACATAAAAAGTAAATAAATAAAATAAAGGTATTGTGTCCATCTATGAATTAAAAAAAAAAAAAAAAAAACAGAATCAACTAGAAACTATATCTAGAGCCATAAGGCTGTACTGAAGCAATACCCAAGTGACTGAATGTGAGACATTAATCTATTGTTTACTAAGTCGTGTCCTCACCTGGGACAGACAGGGAATGTAGTTATTACATCAGTGAACGCAGGTGAGCTATTGTATTATACCAGCTATCAGAATTTGATGATTCATGGATTTCAACCATCAAAGAAAATAGAGCTACATTATTTCCAGCCACCTACCCATGCTCTGCGCTCAGCACATCAAGGTTTCACATAGCCAGAGATGACGGCTATGTGGGCATGCTTTGTTACTCTTGCACATGCTCAGTTTCTTAGTGGATGTGGTGTGGGCACTGGGCAACCCACCCCAACTCCTGCTTTCAGAGACCAAAAAAAAAAAAAAAAAAAAAAAAATTAGTAGAATCAGTTTTTAAAAAATGAGATATAAGAATAGAAAAATCTGTTGACTATTTAGCTTTTGTCTACTTTTACAAGTTTATTGTTCAATGATGTAAGCCTTACAGTCACTCCAAGACACAAGCCTACATGTATTTCATACTATCTATCTCCTTTATCAATCACTGTAAACAACTTAATGGGAAAAAATAAAATTCCCTCAGAACTCTTATCACTAAACCAAGCCTACCAAGTCTCGAGGGAAAAAGTACCTTCTTTCGTGGGAGATGGAAAGAGAGAATAAGAAAGACGTGCTGCAGAAGCAACCCCAAATCCCTGGCAATGAGCAGGCCAACTTACCCTTAGGTAGTGGCAGTTATTGAGACACAAATCAAGAAAATGTCCTTACAGCCGGGCTGGGCAGTTTCTGAAGCTGGTGAGACCATCCCTTAGCCTGGCGGGTGGGGGGCGGGGCGGGGGCAGTGGTGAGGGTAGTTTTACAAATGCAGCTTCCTCAGGGATGTGTTCTCAGTGCCCATGACACTTTGGTCTGCCCTCTGTCTTCCTCATGCTAGTTCTCCGACTGCATACCAAAATGGAGATGAGACAATTCCAGCTCCTGGAGACTCCCGGGTCTGATTGTTACATCTGAAGACCAGTGAACGGCGTTTGGCTTGTCTAGGCCTGCGACTAGTGCAAGACCCAGCTCAGCAGAGAGGAAAGATGATTGCGTTCAAGGAGACCCGTCCAGGGAGACCCAGTGAAACTCCAGCCCTTCCTAGTGCGCCCCCATCAGTCCCCAGCGCAACAGCCAAAGTTCCAAGCTCAACCAGGGCTCCAGTGAGACCGAGCTCCTTTCTGGAGTGTGGACCACTCACTTTTCAGGACAAAGCCACCTTCAGTGTTAAAAAAGCTATGGGGCAGGAAGCCCCCAAACTCCAGGCTACCACTCCAGGCTTAGCGGAGCCTTGTGATCGTTTCAGAATGCAGAATGACGTGAACACATCATTCCAGAGAGGACCAGTCTGGCTGTTCCCAGAATCTGGCTATCCTTGGCTGGGCCACAGCTGGGGTGCAAGCTAACAAAGCAACAGCCGGGCGCTGTGACAGGGGCGCTGCCGGCCGCACACCCGCAAGCCAATAGGACGCACCTATTGCGTGCGCGGCACAGCATCCGGCCGGCGGAAGACCCCCAAGTTATAAGCAAACTTTCTGGGAATGGCGCCAATGTGGGGGGAACATCCCAGAGAGGGAGAGGAGGCTAGGCTCTGGGAGGGGCGAGATCCCAGTACCCCAGCTTGGCTCACATGGACCCCTCCTCCCTGACCAGCTGCCAGAGAATGAGGTCATCTCCCCCTCCCAATCCCCTCCCCCAAATCTCTGGCAGCCCCGCTTTCTCGGCCCTCTATGAGTGGGGCCACGGTTGAGCGAGGGATGGCTCAGGGTCAGAGAAGTTGGATGGGAGGGAGGGATCATTCGTGGCAGCAAAGCATCTTCTATGGTCCGACCCCGTTAATATGATGCAAAAATTCCCATCTGGAGCTCAGCTTTTAGAGGTCTGTGCTCAGATCAGACAAGGGTGAGGGAGGGGGCTCCGGGAAGAGTCATGGGCGGGGTGGAAACTGCTTTTACCAGCAGCTCCGTGTCCCCCCACCCCTTCTAAAGTTCTCCCACCCCACTCGCCGGCCACTTCACACCCTCCAATTCCTTTAATTCAAACATTTCTACCAGCCAGGGGCGACTCCCCGCACCTACCTCGGGTCTCAAAGCCGCGACCCCACTGTTCCCTAATCCTGGGAGGTGCGAGCGGGTGGACTGCAGGCTCCGGGCTGCGGCGCCCGGCAGGTACCGGCGCTATATAGCGCCACGCCGCTCAGTGACTCAGTGAGTCTCCGACCGCTCCTGCCTGCAGTCCTTCAAAATAAGAGTCCGCGCTGCTGGCCCGGCTGGGCCCCCGGAGCGGAGGAAAGGAGGCGTGGCTAGGTCTGGGAAGCAGCCCCCAGGTTAGGAGGGGTCCGCCCCTTCTCCTAACCTCGTCCTGCCCTTTGCATCTTTCTGCTCGCAAAGCCCCTTCCACCGGGCAGCCAAGTTATAAATCGGTCTTTCCTGGAATTTTCAAGGACAACTGATAACGGGAAAGAATTTAACTTTTAACTTTTCTAAGCCAATAGAGATATTGGTCTCAAGTTATGGAGGATTCTCCCTTTTCTCATTCTGTTTTTCCTTTACAGACAGAAAAGAGGTGTCCGATTAATACGACCCCAGGACATTCTAGGAGGAAGGAATGAAAGCTGGTGGGGGGATGCGAATGTCCCTAAGGGAACGCAACTGTGGTCGTGGGGGTGGGTGGGGGAGAGGCCAACCCCTGCACCGGATTTGCAGGTGTGGTGCAAAATGATCCTGCAGCATTTAAATCCAGAAGCACAAATCATCCCATAGCATGTTCCTTTTCTAAGAAAGGAAAAGGATAATTTCTTAATTTCCATTAGTTCGTTTACTCTCTTCTGTGTATGTATGAGTAACTAGACACAAGAGCCCTTAGGGTAAAAAAGTGTATGGCTCTCTCATTTAGAAACATCAACTCAGTCCCTACCTTGCCAGTCTGAGCTCCTTTTCTGCCATGAACTGCTGGAGGTCTGAGTCCCTTGCTTTAAACCTCTACACAGGGACTTCTGTAGAAGTGTGTTAAAGGAGGAAATGGACTCAATTCCAGAATTAATTTCTTATGTAAAAATTGTGACAGATTGTGGGCTTAGACCTAAATCCAGATCACCAACTTCTTTCATCAACTCAGCTAGGGACGCCAGGCTCTGTGTGTAACCCCTCTAGTAGCTGGGTTAGTACCCTGTATCAGTACTTCTGCCCTGGAGTGTGTTCCTTGTCCACTGGGACCAAGTCTTTTACACACAATAAGCTGTCAACCGAATGAATGAATGAAAATACTGAACCTTTATGGAACCTACTGTTGTGCCAGGCCAGTTTTGTAAAGTGGTCACCAAGGAAATGTCAATAAATGCCAATTATTTGAATTGTTAGTGCATCACTAGCTTAACGGTCTAGTAATTTTATCCCTATCTTCATTACTGCTATTGATATTGGGGTTTCTAGAGTCAGTTCTAAGTCAGATTCTTTTTCTTCTTTCTCTCTCTTTTCTCCCACAGACAGAAATATCCAAATTAATTTTAAGATGAAAAATGATGATTAGATATTTGAGCAATAAGCCAAATGTGAATGTCTCCTTGTAATTCTATTCCCAGAGATAAATATTTTACTGCCCAGAGTATACTTTTCTAGACTTTATATGTATATCTAAACACATATTTAAAACATAGATTACATAGATTCTGTAATCTATTTTTTTAAAGCCTAACAATACACTGCAGCCATCTTTTTAGGCATAATAGAAGGCATTATCATCTTCAATTTCTGAGAGGGTTATAGGCCAACATCTCCATTGACCTGGGGGAAAATGTTTCAAAAAGTGAAAAACAAAACAAAAAAAACCCCAGAGCATTCCATTATTTAACTTTGCCTTTCTTTGAATTTGTACTTTGCTCATTCCCATGTCAAATGGTCATTAGGGCCAGCAGTAATGACGTCCCTTGGTCACAGGGTTTTCTCACAGGCTGCAGTGTGACACCAAGAGAGTTCCAAAACAAGAGCAGGGACTTACAGTCTGAACCACTGACAAGGAACTCAGAAGCTTTCTTATTCCACAGTCACGGGATTCATCTAATTAATTTTTAAATTATGGACTTCCATTTTGTGATTTTATGATATAAGCACAGAAAGAATAAACAAATAAGCATCAATTACTACCACCTCCAGGGTATAGTGGCCACAGGAGGGGTGTAGGGTGGAATAGACTAGGAGCATTGATTACATGAGAAAACTTACCGTCTTCCTTTACTCTCAAGAGCCTGTGACAGGGTGATCCATGATCTCTGTCTGCCTATTTCTTCCTACAGGTGTAAGCAAAGAAGCAGCCATGTACACCAGCTTTCACTTTTCAAATCGGATCCAAGAGGATTTAAGGAACTTGTGCAGAGCACTGAATGTTTTCAACTTCCAAGTTTTTATGCATGCAGTGTGGGAGGTGTGGATACATCTGAGCCATCACCTTGGACAAGTCCCAGAATGGCTAAAATAGTATCAGAAGCACCAATAAGAATGTCTGCCAAGCTCTAAAAAGAATACTCCATCCTCTTCTGCACAGTGCAGAGTCTGATCCACAACCTTCCGTCTCGATTTTTTTTTTTCTTTCATTCTCCCTTAAGCTAAAACTTGGAGTTCTACGGTTTGAAGGTAAGATGAAAAGGGCAGACAACAAATACACAATAAACTTTTATTTCCCCAGAGCTGCCGTCATGGGATTCCCTCTGGCCTCTCTGGAGGTTTTTGGCAGAGGGTCAGCTTTAGGACTTCATTTCAAACTGCACTTTCAGCCCACTTTGGCTCATGGATCTGTGGTTTCAAATATGTAAATTTAATTTGGGATAAAGCATTTTGCTCAATTTTCCAATTGTTTGGGGAGGAACATAGAATGGCTAAAGGTAATACTTGAAATCGTTCCCTCATTTTCTTCATATTCTCACAAACAACAGTCAAACACCAGTGGTTAAAAACTAAAGGAACAACCAAAGAAAACTAAAACACAAATGGTAGTTGCTGAACAAAGAAGATCTCAGTAATGAAGCCAAATTGAAGATAAATCTGTACACACACACACACACACACACACACACACACCACACACACATAACACTGCTGGCAGGTATTGTACTCCATCTACTTAAAAAATTCTCAGTATAGGTAATAATATTTTATAAAGCTGATACTGTTAGCAAATCAAGGTCAATGTCTTCTGACCAATGTCCATAAGAAAAAGTATTACCAAAAGTCTACGTTGCTTGTGTTTTCTAACTTAGATATAAAACCCAAATCAATCAATCTATCTCATATGAAGACATATTGACATTCTTTTGCTGCTACATGTACATCAAAAGAATGTTAATGTCTTTAATAATTTTACTAAAACGAATATTTTAATGAAAAATTACTAAAACTTGAGATTTTCTCAAAAGATTTTTGGCATTTTCTATAAGAAGGCCTCTCTATGTATGCCCACAGCATGATCAACGGTGTGTACAACAGATGTTCTGAAATCAATTCAGCTTCAAGATCTATTTCCATTCACTACTGCTCATGCCTCCACATTAGTTTTGAAAACATGTTGATTTAGCTCTTGCCGTATTTTTGAAGGGTACAAAAGTCTTGGCTACTATTGCTTCTTTTGTAGATACTACTTTTTCAAGGGCTTCCAACCACAATTAGCAAATAATCACAAGACTAAGGAAATAGAATAATTAAAGATTTTAACTGATATTGTTTCCAACTAATGTTATTTTTAGGAAAATGTTTCCGAGAGTAGAATGTTGAAGATCAGTTTTTATCTCATTCATTTAAAAAAAAAATTTAAAAAAATCTTGGACCACCTTGAATTTGGACTCTGTAATTGTGTAACATTTATGTGAATCACATTTATTTTCATATTAACAGCTACTAATTATTTAACAAGAATAAGAAACTTTTAAAAGTCAAAATGTGGGTCTTCTAAAGAGACTAAGCCCCGTGCATGATTTGATCATGAATCCAGACAATTTCGGGAAGGAGGCAAAGGGCAAACCTCCAAGGACAATTCATACTTTCAACATAAAAACAAATTAATATATTCCATTGGCCAAGAAAACTTTCTGGCTCTTTGGTTTGTACATAACTTTTTATTAAGACTAAGGAGAAGGGATAAGAGGAAGAAATGGGGTTCTTTGTAGAGATGTGACTGGAACCTAGTGGACATAAAATACCACATCAGATGGAACCTGACAAGCAGGTCTGCAGCTGAGAATCTGGTAAACAAAAGAACAGACTGAGTTTGTCTGAGCAAAGTAAACTTTGAACTTCCCAAATGACCACAGGGAACTCACAGAATCACAGCCAGGAGAGGCCTGAAGAGACCACATGGTGGAGAGGGCTCCTGGAAAGGGTGTGGGCTTTGGAGCTAAAGAGAGTGAGGTCAATCACAGGCTGTTTCCATGACCTTGAGTTCATGAGATTTGTTTCTTCATTTGTCAGTTGGAGACAAGGCATTTACCTGGACTGCTGCTGGAAGACACACTGAACTGCTGCCAGTGAAGCACCCGACACAGTGTTTGGTGCATACCAGGTTTGTGGGGTGGGGAGAGTTGGTTTTCTTCTGTTTTTAATCTCAGAGTTTTTTTTAAAGGGAATATTTAATTAAGAACACAGTAAAATAGAATAATCTGAATTTCACTTGAGCTGCCACTATGCCAACTACTTCATAGACACTCTTCCACTTTATCTGATGACATAAACCATGTGGAGGTATCACTGTTAATATTATTCTCCCTACATGGAAGATAGTGAGCATAGAGAGGTTAGGTGATTTACCCAAGGACACAGAGCAGGCAAGTGGAGGAACTGTGATGTCCATCATTAACTCCAGAGCCCAAATTCTGGGAAATATAAATTTGGTGTGAAAAGTACAAATGTACAGAAGATTCATGACCCACCCCAGGTACTGGAATCTGTGTTAGTAAATCAATGATTTACTATTGCAAAGTTTGATTGTGAACAATAATGTCTGCTTGACCTGGAATGGGCAAGCAGACTTGTCCACCTTCATCTACAGAAGGATCTGACTCACGGTTGAGAGCCCTTTTCCAAATCAAATGAGTTAGGCTGGCTCTGATGGGATCATCCACAGATTCTATGTGGATTACTGAAAAGCACAGTTAAAAGTAGGAATTTGTCTTTGTATGTGCCTTTCCTGAGTAAATGGCAAAATATTATAATCAGATCCTACATAAGAAAAACTTTAAGCTATGTCTTATAAATGTTGTGATTAGTAAGAGACAAATACAGCATTATCAGGGTAGGATTACACATTTTACATAAATTGCCATGGCAATTCATGAAGTTATGGGTAGGATGATACATAACTTCCTCAGCTGATTCTCTTGATACAATTATTTCTGGTGACACCATGACAAGGAATCATAGGTTATACTGCACATAGGTTCCTTAGGGTACTTAGAAATACCCAGATTAGCCTCCATTCCACTGTGGCTCACAGAAATATAAGGAAATAAAACTACTTCGGTAATGGAACCATTCTGGGAGGCACAGTACCTTTTTTTTTTTTTTTTTTTTTTTCTTTCTACATATTGCTTTACTTTATAGAGAATTTTTTTTTTTAGTTTTCAACAAAATTTTTTCAAAAAAAATTTTTTTTACTTTAACAACAAAAATGTTATAATACCAATAAAAACACATACAAGACTCTGAGAAGAAGCAAATCTGGCAAATATTACAATAGTTTAAGAAGGTGGTATGTAGATTTTCACTGTACTTTCAACTTTTCTGATTTTTTAAAAATTTTAAATAGTTTATTTTTTTAATTTAGCTTTTAAGTTTTTACGGACTGCATTTTGATTCATTGTACACAAATGGGGTACATTATTTCGTTTATATGGTTGTAAACAATGTAGAGTAAGAAGTAAGTTCAGAGGAAACTGTGGACTTCAACAGGTTATTTACAGGGAGCTGTGTTTACAGGTAGGTCTACTTTCCTTAACTTGGATAAACTCAGCGTCTCTGAAATCTGTTATGCTTGCTATCATTTGAATGTGTCTCCCTAAAAGCATGTTTTGGAAACTTAATCCTCACTGCCGTAGTATCAAGAGTTAGGTTAAGGAAAGGTGATTAGGTCATGAAGGAGGAGTGAATGGATAACAGCTGTTATTCCAGGGATGGGTTAGTTATCATGGGAGCGGGCTCCTGATAAAAGGATAAGTTCACACCTCTCTCCTCCCTCCCTCTCTGTCTCTGTCTCTCTCCCTCTCTCCCTCATGCACTGATGTGTACATGCTATGCTCTCTTGCCCTTCTGCCTTCCACCATGGAATGACCCACTGACAAGGACCTACCAGGTGCTGGCTCCTTGACCTTGGCCTTGCCAGTCTCTAGAACCTTGATTTCTTTATAAAACACCCCATCTGTGGTATCCTGTCATAGCAAAGCAAAATCTTCTCCCTACCAATTCCCTCACACACTAAACTTGAGTATGCATTCTTTTGAATCATAAACTAATGTTCAAGGTCAAGTTAATGGAATTGTTATTTGAAGTACTTTATTTTTATCATTAGAGAAACACATAGTGATTTGCTTGAGTACTGCCATTAAAGGTTTTGTAGCAGAGTTATCCAACTACTAAGAAAATTGTGAGATTATTTTGCAATATATCTTTAACAAAATAAAATGTACAAACATAGACTCCAACATAGAAAGGGAATGTGAAATGAGAAAGAATTGGGGAAATTTTCTTTAAAAATAGAAATTTAATGAATGCATTTTTTTTACTTATTTATTTTAATTTATTTGGTACTGGAGATCAAACCCAAGGGTGCTTAATCACTAAGTCACATCTCCAGCCCTTTTTATTTTTTATTTTGAGATAGGGTTTCACTAAGTTAGGTCCTCACTAAATTGGACAGGCTGGTCTTGAGTTTTCAATCCTCCTGCTTTAGCCTTCTGAGTCACTGGGATTATAGGTATGCAACCAAGTCTGGCTGGATGCATTTCTAAATTGGGAAAAAAATCCTTGATGTTGATCCTCCTTCCACAGAAGAAATAATTGTTAACACTAGTAATTAAAGGAATTAATTTATTTGCTAGGTAGTTTATATGATTGGCAATTAAAACCATCAACTTAATAATATTGTTACTATCTGTTATGGGCCCATTAAGTGAGTTACTAGGTTTTTTTTTTTTTTTTTTTTTAATTTATTTTCTAGGTTTTTATTGATCCAATGGAGTACCAGATTTCAAGAAAAGAAAAATTGAAGAATTTTACCTAAGACTTTCATAAATATAAAGGATATTCACATTATTCCAAAGAATTAAGATCATTATTCTTATATCAGTATATCATAGTTGTCTATTTGTTTTTAGGAATTTTTAGAAAGGGTCACATTATTTTCAGGAAATTGGTCAATTTATGGGATTACAACATGAGATTCTTCAAATTAAATTTTTGGTTCAGTATACTACGTTTAGTGAAACTAGAGGTCTATATTTCCAAGTGGCTATTTATTTTATAATATATAATGAAATTTAATAAAATAGAGTTCATGAATAGAGTTCAAAGAGAGAAGACTGTCCTGAGGGAAATTGGAGTTTAGAACCCCATTTGAAAATGTGTGATTCTGAGCTGTGCATGGTGGTACACACCTATGATCCCAGCTACCCCTGAGGTCAGCAAGACGCTGTCTCAAAATAAAAAGGGCTTGGGATGGAGATGGAAGTGTGCCTGGGTTCAAGTCCCAAAACCACCACCACCAAAAAAGAGTAATTCTGAACAGATGACAAAGTAGATTTGGAAAATAAAGTTTCCAATGCAAGAAAAGAAATGGCATCAAACATAAAGACAGACTAAATTCCATCCTGCCTGTTTAGAAACTGAACTCTGTAAATCGCCTCGATTTTTTCCAAAGACCTCATTAGAGATCAATTTATTGACAATGGGCATATGCATCATTTTGTCCAGGGTGGTGGTTAGTTCATTAGCTTATAGGTAGTGACAATATTATTCCAGCTTCCTTTATGGGCTCTACAAGTAGAAACTTGACATAACTGGTGTCATTGTTCCCCTGTTTGTTTTTTCCTCGATATGACACATAAATTTTTTATCCCAGCAATGAATAAACTAGTCTGAAAAAAAAAATCCATTCGAGTTGACTCCATTTTAGAGAATGCAGGCGGTCTCTTAGCATCATAGAGGAATTAATTTTGGATTCAGTTGCCTGCCTCGTGGCCATCAAGCCATGACCAAAAGGCTCGATGTGAACCTCTTTGCTGGAGCATTCTAGTTGGGCCCCCGCTGGCTTTTCCAGGCCAACTTGTTTTCCTTGAGAAAGGGATTGCTGACCTTGAGCCCATTGCTCAGGGGGAGGCATTGGGAAAAAAATAAAAGAAGTTAGAGGGGCTTAACAATGTTCTTTGTCATAATAGGGGTAAAAATAGATGAGGACAGTTGTGGTTTTATAAAGTGCCTTTGTCCATCATCTTAGGCAAAACCAATTTATTCATTAGACATGGTAGGTACATGGCAAGGGCCCACGACACTTTGGGCAGCCCACAAAACAATTTTACTCATATTTAAACTCAGAAGGAAAAAATGAATATAAATGAAGAAAGCATCGATGACGATATCATAATGAACATAGCCTGGATGATACTAATCTTTATATTACTATGGGTGTAACACACAATTCTATTATTTTTTTTTTTTAATGGAGAAAGACAGCCACAAAGACAAAAGTGTCTGAGGCCCGTAAAAGCCATAATGAAGCCCTGATCTTAGGTCCTGACATTAGTCTGAACCTTTGACACTTTCCTTTCATTAGATATAAAGACAAGCTCTACCATCTATTCTTTATTCATGGTTGTATTCTATGTGAACTTAAATCAGTAGGTGTCACACATTTTTAAAAGAAGAAAACATGTTCTTGTATTCTCAAGCTCTTTCTAATCTAAGCAGGGAGACAAAATCAGCTGTTAACAACAGGTGCTTTGCAGTTGTTCATTCATTTGACATTTCTTTTATGAGTTAATTACTCATAACTCCCTTGTGAACAATCTGCACATCTGGGAAAATAAAACTGCCCACTGAAAGTGAATTAGTAGAGCGTAGGTGAAACACAATAGTGAATTCATGTGGCTACCCTTAGAAGGCTTAACAAAAATCCTTGCTGCATGGAGAAGTCGGACTTTGTGCCTGACTAAAGGCTGCAACCTGGGAATGTGTGATTCCAGTTCAGCTTCAGCTCCTGGTGCTTCTCTGGGTCACCCACTCTCTCATTTACATAGACTCCTCGCCCAGAGCTTTCTGTTGATTCAGTAGCATTGGACCTCACCTGTAAAATGCTCTCTTTTCTATTTCGACTTGCTTATGGTAAAAAGAAAGCATTCTGTTATCAAACCAAACCAAACCAGACCAGACCAAAACACTACTTGGTAAAATAATTCCTCAGCTTGATTCATTAGGATCACCTACCTATTTAGACTTTAAATGTAACAAAAGAATTCATCAAGTCCTGAGGTCTCTCAGAAATGAGGTCTTGAAGCAAAAGTCTAGTGTTTCCTTATCTGCTTGGTGGAGGGGTTAGATGGTGTGTCTCTAAATTTCTCTACAGCTGGATGGCTCGAGATCAGGCCCAAGGCCCACCCACCCTGATGGGGTGTAGGGCTTCTGCACCAACCCTTCAGATGGGTGCTGGCATATTACACAGAGCAGTGGGTTTCCACAACAACCTACTGGGCAATGACAGAATACTATACTTTCTCTTTAACTTATCTTCATCTCATCCTTTGATTTTTTTCTTTGTGTGTATTTTTATAATAAGCAAATAATAGATAAACCATGTGTATATTAACATATATACACATATCCATATATATGTGTGTGTGTTATATAACATACATATGTACAAACATACACGTTATTATTCATATATACGTATATTAATAATACATATTGTGTATATGTGTGTACACGTACACATTCATACATACACACAAAATACTCGGCTAAAGGGAATGAATGACCAAAAAAAAAAAAAAAAAAAAACTAAATCTGATTGCTATAAAGTAAGATGAAAGGGGTAGAGAACACATGTGTAATTAACTAAGTCCATCAGACAATATTCGGTAGAGGATTTAGGACTTCCATTCTAGCTTCACCTTTAGCACAATTTGGTTTATAAACATATAGCTTCAAACATGCAACTTGACAAGAAGAAATCTGGTCTGTTTTCTACTAGTTTGGGGAGAGGAATGGATATAGAATTGATTAAGAAAATTCCTTCAATTCTTCCTTTATGTGAAGAGTCAACTAAACACCCCAGAGCAGTTGGAGACATGAGACAGTGAGAGCAGAGGCCTCTTGACCTTTGAACTCCAGCATCATCCTGTGAGCTAAGAGTCCCTTACATAGGGGTGGCTGTATGTCTGCTGTTTGGAGCTAGGAAGTTGTAGCAAGCAGAGCATTTGACTTGCCAAATCCTTGTTCCTATAGTTTTTGCAGGACTCAAATGCACACATCCCACCCCCACAAATACAGAGGCATTCATCACTTACCAACTCTTACTGGGATCCTCATTTAATAAGAATAGTACCAGAAGTTTCCTTCCCTGGAGATCTATATGTATAGAATATCAATATAATATACATACATATATACATTCACATTTATATATATAATGTCCCACAAATTTTATATATGCAGGTACTTTCTGAAGTTGTCCATGCTCATGTATTCAAATTGACAAATGAGCACTTGGAAGAATGGTTTCTTTAAGTCCTTCATGTTATTTTTCAGTTAAAGAAGGAATTCTTCCTCAGACTGAGTCATTTTCAAGAGACTTCCATCTACTTGGGATACTTTCAATGTATCTGCAAAAGCTTTCGTGGTCCATGTACTGAAGCAATGCAGTTTCATGCCACATAGCTCATGCTCTGAATCTGAATTCCTGTTATTACTTGAAAGGTACGTGTGTGACTTGGGACAAGTTGTTAATCTCTGTGTCTCGGTCCGTCTCTGGTAAAATGGGCACAGTTGCAGGGCACAGCTCAATGATACCTGCTAGGCTGGAAGGAGATGTTTGGAAGCTCTTGCTACGGTGCAGCATGCCATCACTGCCATGCATCTAGCAATTTCTTTGCCATTGCTGAGAAACACGTTCGCTGCTACCAAGGAGTCGATATTCTAAATAACTGGATGAAGCAAACCATTAACGTATCATCTTGTCTAAATCAAGAATATGGCCTGTCTAAAACTCCTTCAAATTCTTAGTTCATCAACACAAAGCTGATGGAGGTGCTGTTTAAGTTCACCACAGGAGGCGAGCAAGAAGGGAGGGGTGATAAGTAGAACCCAGAGAGGAAAAACATCCATCAGGGACTTAAATATTATATTCAGCAAAGGAGCTGGCTCTGCCATTAACTCACGGTGAGATCTTGCACAATCTGCTTCAAGTCCTGGGTTTCAGTTTTCAAATCTGCACTTCAGGGGGGCTGGATTAGAGTATATCTAACATTCTATAATTACTAAATAGTTATTATAACTCATTATAGAATATTCTTCAAAGGTATATTTATTTCTTTGCTTCTCCTCTGCTTTTGACACCAGGGTATGCAAATCATTTGCGCCTTGTTTCAAGACTTGATTAATTTCCCCTTGTAAGCAGAATAATTCCAATGAGCTGGTTTATGCAAAATGCTTTCAAATCACATGGAAGTCTTTAGAGCTACTGCCACTAGCAGAGGGATCATCGAAACTGATGCATTTTAAGAGTCAATGAACTGTTCTTTCTGAGAACAGAGACTAGAATTCAGAGACTTCTGAGATCTCAGGTCTAGGTTTGTTACCTAGGGCCTTTCAGCACTTGGAGAAGGAGTGAGGTCCTGTGTGAGTACTCTGTATCTTTTTAAATTGTGGCCCAGCTGGTGAGGACATTTAATCCCGAACCCAGTGTGCCAGTCTCTGGCTACTTCCCAGTGTTCACAGGTATTTTGGAGGGATCACAGAGAAATGGTTCTGAACCTCTGCAATTACATTTTGTTGTTGTCGTCATTCCTCTTTTTCTCTCCAAAGAACTACAGCTCGGTCTCATTATTTTCAAATAGGTGACATATCAAGTCAGTATGTCAAGCAATTCTACAAGTCGTAGTCTGTTACAATATCATTAACTGCACAAACAGAAATTAGTGACTTATATTTGCTGTGTAGATAAACCCTGAAGCCTTCTTCTTTCTTACTCTGGAAACTGCCTCTTGTCAGTTGGCTTTTCATTGTCTTTTTAAAAATATATTTATTATGAAAACATTCAAATAATAAAGACAACAAAAATGTAGTCCTAGGCATAACAAACAGCATTACAATTTTCTCCATGTTTTCCCAATATTTCTTCAAAATATTGTTATACCAATAGTGTATAATTTACAGGCAACATTTTTATCGTAAATGTTTTGTCTCCATAGTCTTAATCATTACTAGATAATATTCCACTAGTTGAGACAGAAGAATTAGCATTCTATATTTTTTTAAGTTACACTGAATAGTTTCAGGCTTATCTTTTTTTTTTTTTTTTTTTTTTTTTTTTTTTTTTTTTTTTTTTCTTCTCTTGAATTACTTCCTCAGGGTAAATACTGAAAAGTATGGTTTTGGAAGGGCCAAATACTATTTTCATAGTTCTTGACAACTATTGCTAATTAAAAAAATTTTTTTTAATTGTTATTTTTTGTTATACATGACACCAGAATGTATTTTGACATGTCATACACACATGGTGTACAACTTCCCATTTTTGTGGTTGTACATGATATGGAATTACACTGGTTATGTATTCACAAAAGAACATATGAAGGACATGTCCTATTCATTCCCCTATCTTTCCTATCCCCATACTATTGCTAATTTTTAAGACTAGGATCAGTTTATGAGGCATTGCTAGGATGCAGTGTAGTCATTAAAAGCTGCTAATTTGTGGGTATTACATTGTGTCTCAGTTTAATTTTTAATCCTGTGTTAGTGATGATAAACATTTCCTTATAAGCTTAACAGCTGATAAAGGTGGCATGTTAAATGCAGTTTCTATTTAAATTGAAGGGGTGTTTTTTGGAACCAGAGTGCACTGCATTGGAAACCAGCTACATGTCGTGGTCCGTCTCTGAGGACTATAGTGTCCCCTTTCTGTCCTGTACTTAGTTCTCTACTCACCCTCTGCTATTTACCGTTAGGCAATGTTCTAGTAGTTTCTGGCTCAAATGTGGGTGGTCCAGTTGTGTATGTGGCATGGGAACAGAAGGGTAGATTTGTTCACTTGCCTATCTTAGAGGTACAATTAGAATCATTGAGGATTTAAAAAAAAAAAATTCTGACCCAGGATGAATGCCCCTTATTTATTATGAGCTATGGACATACATAGGTTTCTTGGTTAACAAAGAAAAATAATGTCTCAATGCTGATTTTGTGGTACAAAAACAACAACAACAAAAAAATCTCATTTTCAAATTATGTTTAGGAGTATTCTGAAATTCTTCTTCCAAACCTCTGTCTCCCTCCACTCACACTACCCAAAAGTTCCAAAATAAAAAATTAATGTTAATCCATATTATTAGAAACAAATATTATTTACCACTTTGGAGAGTTTGAGATAATATTGAGAATATTAAAACAGGCACCAACAGCTTCTTGGTCTCATTTTCGTTCTTTGACACTCTCTCTCTTCAGTAACAATCAACATATTTAAAATTTACACTATAGCTAATGCATATTCTACTAATTTGTTAAGAGGTAAAGTGTTTCTTTCAGGTTATGAATACAATTCAATATTATGTCTGTAATTGGGTTTCAAGATATTTTTGTTGGTCTTAGAAACTTCCATAGTATTCAGCTTAAAAGTTTCATGAATCAGACATAAAAAAAGGGATATGCTGTTGCTTTTAATGTACAACTTGTGTTTTTCTCTGTTGAACAAGAGAATGCTTAGTATTATAGCTGTTACTGAGTTCCTAAACACCTTTGCAAGAACATATTTACAAAAAACCAACGGAAAGGGTTAGATATGATTTGTAATTCTCATGCCTGTTTAAAAACCAGATACTACTTTCCCTGCAGATTTTTTGTAGAGAGTAAAACAACGATCCTTTGCTTTTCTTCTTTGCTTATTTTTTCTCTCCCAGATTGCCTCAAATCTCTGACACACTTCTATTCTGAAATCCTTCAGTACTGACTTCCTTATTTGGTTGCTGGAACTGCTCTTTGTCTTGTTCAAACATTCTGCTAAGCTTGCAGCCTCCCCCCACCCGCTTGCCTACTGCTCCCCTTTACTTACACACACACACACACACACACACAACACACACACCACCACACACACACAGGAGGCTGGCTTCAACAGGTCACTCTGACTCAGCCTTCTCTGTAGTTCACTAGCTGATCACCCATCAGTTATGCCCATTTAAGGAGTACCTTTTGAAAGTCATAAGGGACTCGAGAGTTTTCAGCTGTTTGGAAAGATTACTATGTTGTACACTCAAAATCACCACAAAACACATATTTCACACAACTGACCTCCGCAGGCAGCAGGGTATGTAGTTAAAAAAAAAAAAAAAAGCAACGCTCCCCAACTGTTCCCCCTCAAACAAAAAACAAACAAAAAAACCCACCCCAAACAAAACTCCAGGCTGCTTAATTAGTGGTTACTTTATTCCTTAGAGTTCTGGCACTTAGATTTGGCTAACAGATAGTGCAATTTTGTTTGGTTTCAACTCTTTCCAATCTGTGGTCCATGCCAAACACTCCAATCTAATATTCTAAGAAAATACATAACATAGGCCTAAATGGAGATGCCAATAACACCAAGCAGAGCTCCGTGTTCCTACGCGAAGCACACACTTTCAATCAACGTTGTTCCGTTTTCTTTCTGGAGTTGAAAACAGCCAGGCATCTGCAGTGCTGAGGGCTAGTTTCTGGTTTTTCTGCTCAGATGTGTATGGAGAAAACACAGCTCTCTGCATTCCCTATTTAAGAAAGAAGCTGCGTGGCCCCGTCCAATAAAACAGAGCAGTGTTTTCTTACATATAAACAACTGAGAAATTCCTTGGGCAAGCACATAGCCTTTTGGTTCTTGGAACAAAGTGAATGGTGGTATTTATTATGTCAAATAAACACATCATCCACACTCCAAAGAGAGACCTGAAACAATCAGCTGAACAAAGCGGTTTTCAAGGTTTTAATCGTATTGCAATTAGCTCTTGTCAATTCTATTAAAAAATTAAGAATAAGCTATTTTCTCAGAAGAAAATACCCTTACGTGATGAGATAGCCACAGTTTGTTCCCAACCCTTATTCTGAGAAAGAATCAGAGCCCATTTCCAGAGGCAAGTAATATAAACATTCAGGATATCCTATCACTTAATGTCATTTCTCATTTAGCCACCAAAAATGGTCTGTACCCTCCTTTGTCCATTGTGCTAATTACTAAAGCTCTTTAATTTGCCAGGCCTTGGGCTACACACTGCAACCAACAGTGTACAGCTACTAGTTTGATCATTACAAGAAGCTCATCAAATTCTATAGAAAGCACATTCTTTCCGGGCCTTGTTACCATTCAGTCAATTTGCTTATTTGTATTCACCATGGTGACCGATGTGGAAATAGCATTCAGCTTATGAAATTCCCAAAGTGTATTCCCCTCTTATTTGGGACTGTTTTAGACTGGCTTGGATAAATTCTTCTTGGGAGAAGACTCAAATCCTTCTTGGATACAGGCAGGGTATAAATTACAAAGATGCTTCCAGTTATTTCTATTGGTTACAACTTCCATGAGTCTGGATGGGCCTGATAGCACAGATTGTAGGTTCCAACTTGTATAAGTTTTAGAACACACGGAGGTCATGACCTTTTGCACATTGTAGTATTTCATTCTATCAAAGGAACAAGCAATTTTGCTAAAAGAAAATATGAAGGCTGAGGGCTGATTTTTGGAGCACTGAAATAGTCCTAAGCATATGCCTATGAAAAATGAAATCTGTCAAAACTCTCCTGAGTTTTTAAAATTAATGTTTACATTTGCTCATACATCTTATTTGGAGAAGGCAAGCGGCAGCCGTTGCTAAGAGATTAAAAAATTCATTTTAATGGGAGAAAAAAATTAACTAAGAAAATTATACTGCAAGTTGGGAAAGACCATCACTGTTCACTTTGCGGCTAGAGTCCTGGGAAGCATCACTGGAGAATCACTGGTATCAAGAAACCAGTTCAAGGCTGGGTGTAGAGACATGTGTTCTCCTGGCCTTTTTGCTGCCAAGTAGCAGTGTCATTTGGTGGATGTCATTTCATTCTATGAATCTTCCTGTCTACACCTATAAAATGCAGATCTCATTTTAAATCAGAATTTCCAATTGTTAGGGTTCAGCAGTCCAAACAATTGTAACAGAAATTGTGTATTTGCTCAAGACAGAACATATTAACTATCACTTAGTGAACGGTCACCCTCATTACCCTTACTTTGCTGGTATAGAAATTTGGTACAGAAGCTGAGGAATTTGAAATTTGAGTTCCTAGTGAAAAAAAAATTAGTAACTGGTAGATGATTTCAACACGATTTCAAATAATGTCACCAAATCTAAACTCCTAAAATCGAAGGAGAGAGAGATTATTTTTTGGTTTCTGGTATTCCACTGATGATCCCAAATTCTGCCAGAAGTTTAGGCTTATTTAGACCCAACCTTCCTCTTATAACCGGTTTTTGGGATCAGTCTCAATCTTTTGGAGACTGGTTGGAACTTCTCAAAAATGCTGGTGAAAGCTAATATTGACAAACTCTAAATATATATATTTGTTGTTGCTTCATTCCATATTCTGTCTTCTAATCCCAAACTTCAACTTGGTTTTTTTCTAGGCCCATCCTGAGCTTCCCCCAACCCAGTCTCCACCTGGCTTGAGGATACTCTGAGGGATACTATGAGGTTCCACAGCGACGTAGCTCTCAGTACTCACATTTGGTCATTTCAATAGCTTCTAAAAAGCTCAAAGAGTGGTTTGTGCAGGGAAGAGTCTAAATATTCTATACCTCTAGTTTACCATTCAGGATATATCTGATGATACTATTAAATTTTTGTTCTAAGTGGATTATAGTTGTTTTGCTCTGAAGTAGAAGATGCTTCCAACAAGTCCTTTTATATAACTTGTGTGTTTAGGAAAGTGTTGGCGTTGAAAACAACACCAATCTAAGAGTGAAAAGGGAAATTAAACTCTGTGATTCTAGCAAAATCAATGACCATTTTCCTCATATCATTCCTTCCTCAACTTCTACAGCCTTGAATCCTTAGTTGGAATTATCACTGTTTTGAGGGAAAAAAAAAATGGGTCACCTGCATCTTCAAACATGAAGTAGGAAATAGAGTCCAACTTATTTGTTTTTCAAAAGGATTACCTTTTCCGGAGGAAAAGAATCCAGACTTAAGGAGTTCCTGGGATGATAGACCTTTTTGCCTCTGGGCAGTAGGAGTGGGGTGTGGGGTGTGAGGGTGGCCCTCACTGCTAGGCCCATGTTCCTTCAGAGCGCCTGGCAGGCCTGTGAGTCTATGTGGGGACTGGGAATCAGTACAAACTGAGGAAGAGAGGAGGAAGAGGGGGAGGGGGAGGAGGCAGAGGAGAAAGAAGAGAAGTCAATGTTAATCAGTTCAATCTGGGGGCTGAGAATCAGCACAACTTCTAGGTCTTACTCTAATTTCTGTGCCTATTAGAAAATCTCTAATTTTCTAATTATATACTCCAGGTTTTGATGGGCGAAAGAAGGAAAATGGTTGCCATATGCTTCACCATATTTGTTTCAAAATTCAAAAGGAAACACACATACACACTTCATTTAAAACTTCAAGTAAATGAGTATAATTGAAAGCTGATTCCTCAAATTTGACTCTGAATCTAAATACTCATCAAGGAGGCCTAATTGAGGAATACAACATGCTCGTATGTCTTCACATAATAGTCTTCATTAGTATTAGGAGGAGCTGTGGCATATCCCCCTGAGATGGAAAATCTTTGCAAACTAGCAAGCAGGAGAGAGAGTGTAACTGAAATCATTACCAGCAACGTGTTGGAAATGTGTTCTCCTGACATCTGGCCATGACTCAGACTGCCATCCTGGGACGATTCCTTGCTGAAAACTCCTGCCAAAACTCTGTTGCCCACAGACGCTGTACTCCTGTTTATCCACACAGAACAGCTCAACTTGACAAATTCTGTGATTGACTATAAGACAGGTTTGTATACACAGTGCCCTGACAAGCCAATTTAAGTTAATTACCATTTTGAAATGGCAAGCACAAAGCAGGGATCCTTAGCAAGTCCTGAATACCCCTCGTGAGTAGTCTATACTGACATCTCCTCTCTGGAGGTGAGTCTTGAACAATCTGGAATAATCCTTGCTTGGCTACTAGCTGGCTTCTGGCCACAGTTTGAGGTTAGGTTTTCACGGAACCAAAGTCTAGTCTTTGTCTCACCAATCTAATGGAACCATTTTGAATACATATCTCAATCAGTCATCATAACCCCACTCACACCCATGTGCTTCCATTTTTAATGGAAATACACACTTTTCTTTTTTTACTGTTTGGTTTTCCTGTTTCATACCTTTGGCTTTTTCTTCATTGTCTAATAAACCTCCCAAAAGCATCCCTATAGCAACCACAATTCTTATCTCTTTCAGCAGATGTTCAGTAAGCAAGTTAGAGTAGGATTGCTATCTTTATCCTATATTTCTATTTGATTTTCATACTTTCATTCCATAACCCCTCATATCCAAAGTCAAACACGTCCTTTCCCTCTTGAAGCCACCACAGCATTTAAATTTTTCTTTCTTGTTAATTCAGCAAACATTTAAAAATACGTATTAGTTGAAAAATACTTTCCTATCTATTGAAGACAAAAGAGGGTCAAGATATTAATGTTTCCTTCCAAGAATGTACACGCATGTGCATGCATGTGGGGAGGGGGGCACACCACACACACACACACACACACACACCCCACACACACACACAACACAATTCCACTCCAAAATGGCTAGTACTCCTGCAGAAGAAAATAAAGAACACATACTAAACCCATAGGTACTATGGAGGACTGGAAAAAAACAAAGAAGATTTGAGAAGGCATCTTGGAGGATATTTTTGAGATGTTCACATTACTTTTCATATTAGGTTGAACCACAAATCCAGGCAATGCTCTCTTGTGGTTGCTCACAATGTGTGGTGTGGTGTGTGGTGTTTTCTTGTACCAAGGTGATTTCTTAAAAGATTCACTGTAATATGCTGATCCTCTCCTATCCTCCTTAAGCCACCAAATCTCCTCCCATCTTTACCGGACTATTTTATCTAGGAGATATTTGTCATCTGACCTCTGATCACTCAATTCTTTTGTCCTCAACCTCCCACTTGTGGGGGAAGTGTTTCTATTCCCTTGAAATACCAACCAAGCCCTAACTTGTATTCATGGTTCCATTTCTTCTTTTCTTATCCAAGGTCACATCCAGCTATCAGACTTTTGTTTTTCTTGAATTTTTTCAATTTCTCAACTCTTTTCTCATCAACAGTCATCTTACAAGTTTCTCTTATTCTAAGAGCATCTTCTAATGACATTTCATAATTGTTTGAAGCTGGCCATTTTTTTTCTCTTTCATCACTGACTACTTTAAAAGCATAGTCTATGTCTTCACTGTTTTCACAAATTCCTTTTGACTCTCTTCTTTAATCTCTTACGATCTTGCTTTTTTCCCCTTGAAGGAACCAAAACTGACCTGAAAAAGGTCTTCAGTGGTCACTGAAGCACCAAATGCAAACAGCTTCTTCAAGCACTCCTTTCCCTTTGCTTAATCTTTAACCATCTGAAGAATGAAGCCGGCCTTCCTCTGAGGCTGACCTCATGTTGCTGGCCACCACACTGTTCTCCCAGTCCACTTTCTACTTCCAGTACACTCCTTCTGAGTTTTGTCCTCAAACGACTACATTTTTGTTTTTTTTTTTTTTTTCTTATGTAAGATTTCTGCCAGTGCCTTGCCTTCAGTCTCCCTCTCTTCTCATGCTGAAGACTCTTCCTGGAATATTTCTCTTGGCCTATGGCTTTAATCTTTCTCTCTAGATGGCTGATTAAATATGTCTTTAGTTGTAACCTGTTTTTCTTTTTTTTTTTAAACATTTTTTAGTTCGCATGGACCTTATTTAGTTATATTATTATTATTTTAAATTTATTTCCATGTGGTGCTGAGAGGTCGACCCAGTGGCCTTTACACGTGCTAGGCAAGTGCTCTAACCACTTGGAAGCCACCCAACCCCAGCCCTTAACCTGTTTTCTAAGTCCCAGAAAAATCTTTCCAATCACATATTGGACAGGCCTATCTGGATGCCCACCAGCACCTTGAAGACAGATGACCATGGCACTTACTGTCCCTTGATTCTATTCCTGAGTGCTGTGTCCACTTCCCCTTGGACTTGTCATTTGTACTATGATAATTACTTTTCTCTATTTTTCCCACTCTAATGATCCTGTACATAGCTAATTTCCTCTATAATGCAAATCTATTTTAGAACTTCTGTTTCAAACATAATAGGACTGTCTAGATTTTTTGATCCTTTAGTGAAAAACAATAAAAATGTGCACAATAAATTACAAAAATAATTTCTTAGAAACACTGAAATGCTGTCAAGAAGTACAGTATTTAAGGAGTAAACTTTAAATAAAGATGGGAAACAACAGCGGGATAAGCTAGCTGCTGTACCCTGAGGAATATTCAGAAGCCAGAAAATGAGCTTTTAGGCTTTCATATCATCAAGAAAACAAGAGACAGAAGACAAAACTTGAGGCAGGCCTTAGATGAGAAATCTAATCAAAGTCCCCATAAAGTTGAGCCCTTTCACCCCAAGTGCCCTTGATGTGAAACTGCTCCATATTTCTGTGGCCAAGGGATCATGAAGGAAGTTACTCTGGTATTTAGAAGAGTAGGGGAGAGAAAGAGTCCTGAGAAATTAAAATTACAAGTGAAGCTCCTGCAGAGTCACAATCCAAACTCCCATCCTTAGGATGATTAAAAAACAAAACAAACAACAACAACAAAAACCCTCAGCCCTACATTTAACTTAAAACAGTCCCACAGCTGTGATTTTCTTTAAACTTCGGCAAAACAAATTCTGGGAGAAGGCCACTTCAATTTAGGACTGAAGGAATTCTCATATTTCCCCAAGGCACACCAGTGGTTTTATAGTAACATAAATAGATAAAATTACTAAGGGACATGGAAATAAGGCACCATGAGCAAGAACCAGCAGAAGTAGTAATGAAACCAAAATTTCTAATATTGGACTTGGTAAGACAAAAATAATACTGTGTTCAATGCAATAAGACAACTTTTTGGTTCATTTCCTGGTTATTGCACAAAACTGCAAATGCTTAAAAATCCTTACCTCATGTGCTTTGTGTTAAACTTATCTGAATATGCTTCCTCTTAGTACATCTACCTGTACAATTTTCAATACCTCGTTCAAAATCTACCTCTTTCATGAATTTTTCTCATATCTCTCAGAAGAAATAACATATTTTCCCCTTACAGTCTCATGAATTTATTGTGGTATATAGTAGTTGTATTATATTACAGATATATACATATATATATATATATATTTTTTTTTTTTTTCCTTTCCCCTGGTCTGTGATCTCTCAAAACTCTAGTGCTTCTCTTCAAGGGCTTGTTGAATCAGGTTCAATTGCATATCATTCACCTTGTTAAATACTCACAGCACAAAACAACATTCTGGTACCTTTTTCATCAGCTCCCAAGTCTCTATAAAACCTCCAACCTTGTCAGTCTCCTTACCGCAACTTCCAAATTTCATGTTCATTTTAAGCTCCTAGCTTTTACTTATGCTGTTTTCCTCTCCTATGAGCTCTTTCTTTTTCTTCTGTTTTTGGAAAATTTGCCTTACTTGTTTCTGGATCCATCAGGCACTGTGCATGTATTTAAGTTTTGTGCTGAGGCTTGATGGTATACACTATCTGATTACCTGTGCTGGGCACTCAGCATGCACTTGTTGAAAGAAGTGAAACTATATACACGTACACGCACACGCATATTGTTAATTGAAATAGGTTGTAAGCTCCAGGAAAATAAGAACAAATATCTTATTTTTTTAAAAGATATTTTTCAAATCTAACTGCTGCTTGATAAAAAATTATCCATGTTAAATGTCCAATTCTTGCAGTTGGAAGAAGACATTGAAATTTTTTTACTCAATTAGAAGCAAAAATAATATGAAAACAGTACTTGATTTTGTATGTTAAAAGTGATAGGAGCTTGAATCTCAAATGGCTACACACAATTAACATTTACTGAATACCTTACCATGTTGTGCTAGACACTCGGCCAGATGCAAGGGACACAGATATAATAAACAAGATAAAATTCCTGCCTGAAAGGACCTCACATTCTAGTAAAGCAGACATAGACCACAACCTATCATTCTAAGGTGCTAAATGCTGTACGAAATACTGTACCATACCAGGAGGTAAACAGATAAGGCCAAAGCAATTACCCTCTCACAAGGAGACTGGGGGAAGCTTCCAGTTCAGGTAGAAGTTCTCCAAAGGCTGGAGGAGGAAGCAGGAGTTTAAGATGGCAGGGTGGGGGCAAAGGTGTTGCAATTTGGGAAGCCTCTACGTACAGAAGCATGAAGTTGGGGCAAGAACCCTGCATGCTTAGAACAGGTGGAAATCAGTTTGAACATAATCCCAAAGGAAATTCAGGCAAGTTGAAGCATTGGATTGGACTGGGAAAAGGAAAGTGCTTCAGGCCTAAATCGGAGGGAAATTCCTTAAATACTTTAATTCTTCCTATTCTCATCTTGGTGTTTCCTTCCAACCAATACCAGTGCTCAGGTCTCTCCCTCCATTAAAGCACAGCTTTCTTCCAGTCTCCTGGTCTTTTTACAGAGAGGTCATTCACAACCCTGTTAGAGATTGGTTTAGAGGCTAGGAAATGTTTGCAGGCCTAGTCAACAGTAACCTGTAAATACACAGCAGGATGAATTTAACTTCCCACCTCAGAATTTTGGCCAGTGTTCTCATTTTGGAAACTTTAAGATAAAACGAGCAATTTCTGGTCTTCTTTCTTCACAGAAAATACAGATCTTGCCATGTTTATTCTGAATACCTAACTCTTGGAATGAAAAGAACAATTCCTTTAGGACATTGAAAAAGATTTGATGCTGTGAGCCATAAACATAATATTTACCTAATTGCAAACCAATAGAAATACTACTTTATGGACTTACTTAATAATAGGTCAGGTGTGAGTATATACCTCAGAAAACAGATATTCGTGACTGTTTAACTGCAGCAGTCTAGGACTGCTGTCCCCGACAGGCTTAAGTGGAGATATCTGGTTATGTGTCTGCATCTACATTTGTCATTACTATAAATCAGACACATCACACATTACCAGAGCTGCGGAAATCCTACACTGAGAAGGGACTTTAACACAACTGTGGAATTTCTTTTAACAATACCGCGTACTAAAAGAAATCTGAAGATTGTTCTGAATAACATCTACCTGCAGTTCCTCACCTGGCCTCTGGATTATCACTGGATAGGTAATTAAGCAACTGGTGTTTGGCTCATACCAACTTTGGGGCAAATAAATAGGGACCTTTCCTAGAGGCTTTGATAGCCAGCAGTGAGGTGCTACACGTTAGTTTCTGAGTTAACAGATTTCTAGTTTGCTTTAGACAGAAGCAACGTACGTCCTTCTTTTATCAGAAAAATACCATTTGAGGCAATACTCTCAAGTTCAATACGAATGTCATTATCATACACGGTTCCCACACAGGTGACTAATAATTGAGAAAGTTGAGCCTGTTTACCACTGTAAAAGCTACATACTGTAAATGGAAAAAGAGAAAAGATGACAACATATCATCAGCAGAGACATGCCCGAACAGCATTCCCAGGAATCCTTCAGCCACAGGAAAAACAGCTCGGAACAAGCAACCCTCAGTCCCGCACAGGGTGTAAATTAGCTTCCGCTGACAACCCTCTCTGAACACCTTTCTACACCACAGTCCCCCGTCATGCCAAAGTCAACAGTGTGCACACTACCCACACAGGGCCCTAAAGTTGTCCTTTAAACCCTCTGGGTCACAGACCACGAGACAGTCAACAAGAAACATGTTTTGAATTCCTGAGAAAATTTTCAACTGGCGTAAAGAAGTTGGTGGCCCTGGGTGAGCCCTACAGCAGTTTCACAGTTTGGGTGGATTCTTTTCATAGATCCCTGATGTTAAGTAGGATTTGTTAGTTTGTACTCCTCCAACAATGAACTCTTGCTCTGTGGGAATCCAGAATTCAGGTCACGTGTTATGTACTAAACAGATAAATGAAGCAGGAGTGCTTCTCATTATTAGAGAATTCCTAATAGGTAACTCTGCAGTTTGGTGGGCTATGGAACGAAAACTTCCTCCAGGTGAGCGTGCAAAGGGAATGGAGTTGCTGTATCCGCGGCTACTGGCTGCTCACCCGAGGACACCTTCCCTTCTTGCTCAGGAGCGCATTGTTGAACTTGGGATCAGAACTACAATTAAAGGAAATGGCAATGCCAGGCACTGCCTGGTTATTACCCACACTGCTCTTGCCCTCTGCCTTAAGGAGGCATTTGCCATTTGTCCAAATGGACCAAGTCCCTATGGCCAGCATTGTTTATGTGGGTCTGGGTTGGGGTGGGGGAAGCAGATCCAGCTCTGCTTTTCCTACTCACAAGGACACCTATTCCAACCCCTTTTATTATTTTCCTGGGGTGCAGATTCTTAATGAGATTCTGTTTTATCGGGGACATTTGCGGGCAGGTCTCTCTTCTGTCTTTTAAAAGTCTTTAAAAGTTTTTTTTTTTTTAAACCTTTAGAGGGGAACAAAGAGTTTGTTATAAACCAAAAATTCAGGTAGTAGCCACCACCCAAGTCTAAAACAGAAGTGTCCTGCGTACGCTCTGCCCTGATGCCCTCTGGTAACTTCTATCATGGCTTGTCAAGTTCTCATCTGCTTGCTTTTCTTTATAGTGTCACCTTCAACATGCACTGTGTCCTCCCTGTTTTTACTTTACGTAAATGGAATCGTACGGTATGTATTCTTTCATCTTGCTTCTTTGGTTCTATATTGTGTTTGTAAGATCCACTCATGTTGGATTACCACGATTTCTTTATTCATTCTGTTGGTGGTGGACTTCTAGAATGTTTCCAGCTTGGGCTGTTATGATCAGGGCTGCTTTGCATATCCTGGTTACGTGTCTCTGGGTAGATATGTGTAAGTATTTCTTTGAGGAATATAGTTAGAGTAGAATTGCTGGGTCACAGGGTTTGTATAACATCTGGGTTTATCCAATTGGGCCAAACTCTTTTCCAGTGGGGTTGGTACCAATTTATACTCCCACCAGCTGTATATGAAATATCCTGTTACTTCACATCCTTGCCAGAACTTGGTATTGTCAGACTTTATTATTTTGCCAATCAGGTGGGTGTAGAATGTATCTCTGTTGTTCTAATTCATATTTCCTTTATTACTAATGAAGTTGAACATCTTTTCATGTTCATTGGCAATCTGAATTCCCTCTTTGGCAAAGTGGCTATTCTAGTCTTTCGCTTATTTATTTCTTAATTGACTTCCTTTTAATTAATGATCAGGTGGAGTTCTCTACTTTTCCCCAGTCATAATCTATACTCTGGTCCAGTGTTGGCTATGTGAATTGCAAATATTTTCCACTCTGTGACTTATGTTTTCACTCCCTTTATAGTACCTTTTGATGATCAGTCTTTACTTGAATGAGTTGAATCACTGAACTTTTCCTTGATGATCTTTTAATATTTTGCTTAATTTACCTGGAATTCACTTTGTGTATGCAATAAGGAGAAAATTCCTTTTTAAACAGAAACATAAAAGTTAGCAAGTATTACTTATAAAAAGAGGAATGCTTATTTGGACTAGGCAGAGGGGAGTGAAGAGAGGGGAAGGGATATGGGGTTAGGAAGGACAGTAGAATGAATTGGACATTATTACCCTATGTCCATATACCACTACATGCCTAGTGTGAATCTTCATCATGTACATCTAGAGGAATGAGAAGTTATACTCCATATATATATATACATATATGATGTGTCAAAATACATTCTAATGTCATGTGTAACTAATTAGAACAAATAAAAAAAGAAAAATATGTAAACAAAAAAGAGGAATGTTTAAAGCAAATGTTTTATATTTTTCTCCTTGGTTGAAGATATGAAGCCTGATAAGAGACAAATAGATCCTCATGTACCTCGTTTAGGGACAATGAAGTATCCATCTGTTAATTCTCTTAAAAGCAAGAGTATGTGTGTGTCTAGGCTCCATGTAGGAAATATCCCAAGGGTAACTTATATAAGGGCAGGAATATACACGCTTGTACGCACTACACAAATGCTTATAAATTCAAGGACTCTTTTGCAAAGATACCCAGGAAACAGTTATGGTAGCTACTTGTGGTAAATGTATTGTTTGAATTTTCTGCTTGCAGGCAAATTATATAATGTTTAAGATAAATTATCATAGTAGTTTAGTGGGAAAACAGTCAGATACATCAAAATTTATCTACTTTATCTCTTTCAGGAATTCATCTATCAAATAGAAATGTTCATTTTCAATTATTTACATGTGCTTTTTCACACGCATGTATACACACAGAAAATATTGGTTCCTTAAGGAGTGCAGGAATTATTGCAATCTGTAACTATACTGAATTGCAAAGTATTCAATCTTTCTCTAAGCTGCAGGACTGGAATTCTGAACTACTCCCCAATTCATTATCTGAATAAAAGACTAGCATAAGTGATAAGGACATCTGCCTATAAACTCAAGGTCAGTAGGAATAGAAAGACTTAAAGAATTTGTGTTAAAAATTCTTTGGGCTCAAGAGACTTCGGTTATCTTTCCAATGGACTAATCACTGTGGATGAAGCAAAGAACAAGGGTTTCTTGTTCTCTTTCTTCTACATTTTCTGTTGAATGCTTTAGCTATACAAGGAACTTCGATTTCTCTTGCCCTTTTACAAATGAAGTCAGTTTATTTCAAGTTTGATCAACCAGAAATAGGAATGAATTACTTCAAGTATTATAGTTATAGCAAATACATCAGAATATAGGAAATTTTTAAAAGTCTAAAACATGTCAGCCAATATTTACTATGTATGTACTAGTAGGACAAAATCAGTATACACAGTATAGTTTTACTCTAAAAAAAAAAAAAGAAGTACACAGGTTAAAGTTAACAGTATGAGCTGGGCTGTGGGTGTAGCTCAGAGATAGAGTACACGATTGGTTTGTGTGAGGTCCAAGGTTTGACACCTTGCACCAGGAAAAAAAAAAATAACAGTGCCTATCTGTACAGAAGTAAGTTATAGGAAATTTACAGTTTTCTCATTGAGCTTTTCAATACCTTCCAACGTTGCTGCATCTATATCTATTTATAGGCAAATTGATATTATAGTAGAAACAATAAGAAAATTTAACATATGTCTTAGTTAGCAATCTTTGTCAGAGGATTAATCAAATACTAGCTTTACCTTTTATACTGGAACACTCAGTAAAAGACCTGTGGTGGAGGAGGACACATTAGAAGTATTCTATGGGAGATCTCTTGGTGATGGAGAACATTCTGGAATGTACATACATTTCCTTAAACTGCAAATCCTGACCCTTGACTTTATCAGGGTGGTGGCAAAGTAGGTGACCCACAGCCTCTTCTTAAAATAAGGCAGCCTGTTAGTATGTGACTCTGAACTTGATACCTTCTCAAGAGGTCTCCGCTTCTGCTTTGATGACACGACTCAAGAAAAATTGCCAAAATGGGATCAGAAAGGAAGTTTCCTGTCTAATTCAATATGTTGCAAAATTTCCTGAGAGATTTACTCAACTGTGATTAATATGTTGGGGAAATATGCTCTGTAATTAGCAACCGAGCAGCTGCAGGGGAGGGTACGGAGGTGGGGGACAGGGGGTGTAATATCTGATGACAATGATACCACCAAAACCCAGCTGCAGCTACATTGGAATTTGACTGGATGGTCAACTGTTCACTTTGGTCTCTGATTTCTTTTCTTAAGTAATGGTTTTTTTTTTTTTTTTTTTTTTTTTTTCTTGCAAACTAACAATGAGTACTTTGGCCTCACCGTTCAAAATGGTCACTTCTTTCAAGCCATCTTCTGAGGAAAGCAGAGAATATAGACTTGAAACATGAGTCTAGTTCTTGCAAGTCTATTTTTCATAGGTACCCTTTCTCTTTCTCTTCCTCAAGTGTGAAAATGCCTAAAATTCCCTTGGTTATGAAGTTATCCCCAAATTGCGTATTTTGGGGTGATCTGATGAACTCCTGTGTTTGGAGTTGAAACAATTTTCCCAGGAAGAATGATGATGATCAGACAGATGAGCAGTTCTGTTTACACTGTTAGATTGTCCCGATGGTCTAAATATACTGTTTTTGGATGAGTCACAAAAATATTGCTACACAGTATTGGTAAAGTTTAGAAGAAGTCAAAAATAGGACCGGGTGGTATAGATAAAGGGATTTCAAAACAAGCATATGGTCATTCAAAAGTCATTTGAGCATTTTTTTTTTCTTTGCTCATCTGTATCTTCTTCAAGGGCAAGCATTTTACACAGAGATAAACATGTTTAATGATTCAAAGATCTGTAGAGGTCAAAGTCACAAGCGAATCAACACTACTACCGGACTTTCATGTTTTTGAGGGAAAAAATGAAGACAACTCAGACTTATTTTGATGTGGTTCCTGGGAAATAAAACAAGTCAAATTTCTTCTCCTTGAAGTAATATTTGCTGCTTTTGCAGAAAAGACCAGGTATTCATGATTAGGGCCAGGTTAACTGCATTTATGGGAGAGCTCACGTGGAACAAAAGGTACTTTCCTCCTGTAGCTCAGCTCCACGTGACTCAGATTTTAAGACAAGAAAAGTAAAATGTGTTTCTGTAACAAATTTATTATTCCTATGAAAATCAGAGTGAATATTCCCTCAATTTAAATCAAACCACTCTTTTGCGAGAATATCTATGATCTCATTCTCTGCACGTGAATACTTTGAAACTTAAAGAACCTAATTGCATTGAATTACTTAAAGTTTGCAGGGGGTAGATCACTGGAAAACCTAGCCACCATGTTTTTTATTTTATAGAGGGGAGCCTCCCATTCATTCCTCGAATAGTTATTAAGCAGAGGACTATGGCTCAGGCCCTGAGAACTGGGATCTGGTAAAGAGCTGGATGGACTCCCTTCCAGCCCGGGGAAGCTTAGCAACTGTAAATAGTGTGCATGATGCAGAAGGCTAAAACAGCCGAATCAGTCTGCTGTCACAGAACCAGTGAGGCAGCCAAACCAAATGCCAGACATTTATCAGCACTGCCGTTGTTCCTTTGCTGAGTTCTGTGAGGATTCCAGCAACAATGAAAACATGCTCTCTGCTCCTCATGGTTTTGGGGGATACAGCACTCATTCTCAAGAAACAATTAGGGAAAAACAAAACAGTTCATTATTAACTACGGATTAACTACATTCACCACAGAGGCCTGTGGGGAATAGAATGTTCTCTATTCCTTACAGCTCATCAGCAGTAAAACACACTGCCTCTCACATGCTAATTATTGTGATGGACAACCCACAGAGTATCAGATGCTACACCCTTGCAAATTTTTTATAGCAGCCAATAATAAATACATTTTAAATCACAAGAATTTTATAAAACAATATCTATTAGGATAATCACATTCTTGGTTTTTCTATTCATTTTTCTACTCTGATTTCATTTAAAGAGTGGTCACCGGGGAAACTTTAGATTGATTTTACAGCAGGGAGTTATGAAAAACATTGCTATAGACTAGCCTTTTTAAACCGTTGTAGAGCTGGACATAGAAGAGGCGTCCTGAGACCAAGCTATAGACTAAATATTTGTGTCTACCTAAAATCCATGTTGAAACCCTGAGCCCCAGTGTGATGGTTTAGGGAGGTGGGGACTTTTGAGAGGTGATTAGGTCACGAGGGTGGAGCCCCTGTGAGAGCTTACTGTTGCCTGTCCATCGTTCCTCCCACCAGGAGAGGACGCAGTGGGAAAGCGGTCTTTTATGAACCAGGAAGCAGCCCTTTACAGACACTGGATCTGCTGATTCTTTAACCTAGGATTCCTAGACCTCTAGAACTGTGAACAGATTTCTCATCCTCTGGAACTGTGAGCAATAAATTTCCACTCTTTATAAGCCACCCAGTCTATGGCAGTTTGTTCTGACAGCCAAAACAGAATAAAAACTAAGAAATCATACTTTGCAACTACTTCTAAAATGATGGCAGCGGATACTTACTGAGCATTCACTCTTTACCAAGCACTGGGTGATAAGTGTCTTCATATTGATTTTAGGATGTTGAATGCTCATTCTTTCAGCTTCATTTTAGCTGATTCCCTATAAGGTTCTGAATAATAAAATAGATGCCAAATACCATGCCCTGCAGGAAAGTGCAAACCACCATGAGAGAGTCTAAAAGATGGACATGCAGATGTGTCCAGATTGAAAATCCAGTTCTGCTAGCCTGGTCATTGATTATCCCTCCAGCTACTATAAGGAGTGGGGGCTGAGGCAGATAGGGGTGTCTGCATGTGTCTGTGTCTTGTGCGCTCCAGACTTCCACTGGAAGGGAGGGCAAGTTTGCTTGGTCCTCACACAGTTAAGTGAGATTGGCCTCAAGAAGACCACTAAGAGGGACTGAGTAAGTCCCTTGCAATTTCAGGCTGCAATGACAAAGGGTGGCATGCCCACACTCCCTGACAGCATGCGTGAGTTCCCCATTAGGCCAACCGGGTCTTGAGGGAGCCTGTCAGGGTCATTATGAAAGGCCATCAAGAGGGCCGTCTGTCTGGCAGGGTGAAGGCACATAACCAAGGTAGCAGCTGGGCCAGGTTGACCTCTAGAGGCCCAGAGGCTGAGGACTAGATAAGAGGGGCCACTGCATCCAGAAAGTCACAGAAGCCAGAAGGTGGAAGGAAGGGAGGGAGGGACAGCAGAGAGAGGCCAGCCCTGCCTTCTCCCACCTCACAGACCTCCCAGTCAGGACATGGCTTTCTCTGTGTTAGCATAAGGGGGGTGGGGAGGAAAGATTTTATCCAGGACTAGACCCATATTTGATTATTGCACTAGATAGGATTTTTTTTTTTCTTTTGTACTGAACATTGAACCCAGAGAAGCTTTTACCATGGAGCTAATCGCCCGGGCCTTTTATTTTTGTTTGGAAACGGAGTCTCACAGAGTTGCCTAGGGCCTCACTAAGTTGCTGAGGCTGGCCTTCAACTTGCAATCCTCCTGCCTCAGTTTCCCGAGTTACTGGGATTACAGGAGTGGGCCACAATACCCAGTCTGGACAGAACTTTAATTACTAAAATGATTGGTTTCTGATGGGATAATATGTATCTACAAGCCACTATGAAGCCAATGAGATTGTTTGGGATTTCAATACCCAGTACAAGGAAAGAACAGAACCACAGAGCAAGAGTTCCTGAGTGGGGGAAAGATCAATTATATTCTTTTTAAAAATTTTTGGTACCAGGGATTGAACTCAGGGGCACTTGACCACTGAGCCACATCCTCAGTCCTATTTTGTATTTTATTTAGAGACAGGGTCTCACTAAGTTGCTTAGTGCCTTGCTCTTACTGAGGGACTTTGAACTCATGATCCTCCTGCTTCAGTCTCCCGAGCCGCTGAGATTACAGGCATCCACCACCACACCTGGCTCAATGATGTTCTCATTGCATATATTCACACTGTATTCTACACATTCAGTGTTGGCTGAGCACATTGCATGTTTTATCCTTCTAATAAGTCCACATGTATGCACTTTGTTATCCACTTTTTACAGAAGGGTCACTGATGCTTAGAGAAAGATTATGTCAGCTCCAGCCAAGGTTTCACACTAGTGAGAGGCACTCCCTGCCCTTCCTCTGAGGCACTTTGATTTGCTGTGGGATGGGAGAGAGAGGAAGCAAAGGGAAATTAGTTAACCAGTAATTAACTGGCTTCCATTCTACATATTTTTATTTGTGATATATGTGTGTGTGTATACACACACACACACACAGAGGTTTACTTACTTGCAAATTATGTTCATGTATTATGTACATTTAAGTATATGTTCCCGATGTAAATTTCAGAATTACTAAGATTGAATATTCTTATCTCTGGGTATGCAGACATACTGTGATATTGCAGTAGAATTCCTTGATTGTGTAGACTATTTTCCACTTTGTCCCCAGAGTGAAGGAGGCATTAGGGCTCACTCCTCTCTTCTGTTTGGGCTACTTTATGGGAAAGTGTGACAACCAGGAGGCTTGAGTTAAAGCAGGAAGGAAAGTTTCTTGGAGTGAGAGGACTGGGTGTGGGGACTTAAGGATAAAATTTGGGATAGGTGAGGGGAAGTAGAACCATGAGAAACACTCAGAAATGGGGGCAGGGGGCTATTGACTAAAGATAATTTCTTTTATTCAGCAATATTCTTAGGCTAGTTCTCAACTCATTTGATATCATGTAAAATCACTCATGATTGACTTTTTTTTTTAGCAACCGTGTTTTTACTTTAAAATTTTTTTTAATTCAGGGTAACTCTTGGGAGGTGGCCTCTGCCCTGTGACGCAACATGAGGCGTACCCAGAGGCTAAGCGTACACAGCCCTCTGCAGGTGTGTCCAGTCAGTGACATTTGCCTTACTAGCCACCAATTAGTTGAGATGCTAATCTTGCTGGAATGCAGTGGCCTTCCAAGCTCTGAAATCCTATTTAGAGTTGATCTATGTGCATTGTGCATTCTTCAGGGGAAAGTGTCCACAGTTTCCATCACGTTTCTGAAGAGTCCTTGATCCTAAAAGATAAGAATGACCATCCTAGGTATTCCCATGAATTGTTCCTCTTCTACAACAGAACTTATCTTGGGAGGGGGAAGGTGCTTTCTTTAAGAAGAGGATTTATGCTAAAAAAAAAAAAAAAAAAAGCAGTACTTGTTTGAAGACAAAAGAAAAAAGAAAGCAGTAGGGAAATACATTGCCTCTTTCCTCCTTTCCCACAATCCCATTCTCCAGAAGGCATTTCCGTTAACAGTTCTTGGTCCAGGAGCTTAAAATAGTCTTCAGAATTATTTCGATCAGAGAATTAACACCTGGCTTAAAACTTATAAAGGGGGCTGGAGAGATAGCTCAGTTGGTAGAGTGCTCGCCTTGCAAGCACAAGGCCCTGGGTTTGATTCCCAGCACGCAAAAACAAAACAAAACAAAAAATCTTATAAAGGTCCCAAAGAAGATTTAGAGTGATGGTGGGAAAGTAAAAAGGGGTTATTTTGAAGACAGGACACTCTGGAGGACACCTGTTTAGGAACTAAATCTCTTGAATATTTATGCGATGTGGGGCGATCTTTACCTCAGTTTTCTCACCTCTGTAATAGGATAATAGAACCTACGTAAGGGGAAGTTAGGAAGATTAAAGAGAACAGCAGTTGGTGTGGAGGCTGCTCTGTCAGCCATTGTTAGAATGTTCTCTTCCTCCCTGCTCAATGCACCCTCACCTCCTGTTTCTCACAAGTCAGAACTGAGGAGTCAGCCCTTCTTAGGCACCCGCCCACCTAAACCACGTCCCTCCCCTTGCATCTCCAGCCTGTGTTCTCTCCACACGCCTAGAATCCTTCAAACCCCCACCTCTAATCTTGTGACCCTCTGACTTCCTGCCCACAAGAGCTTCCGTTTGCTTCTGGGATAAATTCCAAATTCCTTAACCTGGCTGGTCAGTTGTCTGGCTGGAGCCTCTTCTCAGGCCCCCTGCCTTTCAATACGCCATTCCACTTGACTCAACACTACCTCTGCCTCCCACTCCTTCAGGTAGATGTCAGTGAAACACCACTTCCTGAGGAGAGGCCCCTTCCCAACTGTGGGGGGTCCTCGGCTCCCACAGTTTATTTAGCTTTAGCTAAATAAAAACTAGGAGGCAGCATAATAGCAGAAAGGGAAGTGGGCATAAGCTGTCTAGAGCTGGGACCTGGTGGGAACTTATTCCAGGGTGGCCCTCTCTGGACTTTACTTTGGTCATCTGTTAAAAACAACCTGCATTTAGACATATTAGACATATTAGGTATATACCTTTATTTTTATTTATTTATTTTACGCAGTGCTGAGAATCGAACCCAGTGCCTCGCATGTGCTAGCATGTGTGGCTCTACCGCTGAGCCACAACCCCACCCCAATTTTCTATTGGAAAAAAAAATCTCTGTACACTCATGGGAAGAGCTGGCAATGCTGCTGACTGAAAGTTATCACAGGAGGTGTGCTCAGATGTCACCATGGCACCTCTCACCTTCTGGTCACTAGCTAGCTGGCTGTGACTTCTCTTCCTTTACAGAAAAAGGGGGGTCTCTTCTGTCTCCCTCAAAGGCCCAAAGTTTCGAAAACTGAATTTATGAATCCTAAATAGTAAGTGCTGTTTTTTGCAAAGTCGAATGGTGAATGAACAATTACCAAAAACAACTGAAGTAAAAGAAAAGGTAATTCTAGCTCAAAGTCCTACTATCCACTGATATTGGTCAATCAAACATCAATACTCTAAATATTTTCGATTTTCCTGATATCCACACCTAGAAAGCGTGAGAGGGAATTAGGAGAAACTATAGCCACTTCATCCATCTAAAAGCCCACAAAACAGAATAAAATTATTATGGCTCAAGGTAAAGTTATTGCCACTTGAAAAGTAAGCAAAAAGTTAAGCTAAAAAAGCAACCACTAACAATGGGAACAGTCCCCCACCCCTAACACTGTACATTCCGTCTTCCTGCCCATCCCTTCAACGAACTGTGCAAACATTGACTGAGCTTTTACTATGCTGGGCACTAAGCTTGCTGCTGGAAATCTAGTAGTGGCAGTGGCACTGTAGGTCTGATATAATGTATCCCCGGCATTTCCGCCTAGAGGTACAGGGAGGGGTGTGCTGTCTTTAGCCCTCCATTTCACCAGCCTTTGCAGGGAGCTTCTCCACCTTTCTTCCCGGCCTCTCACTCGGGAGGGGTCAGTGGACTGTCAGCAATGCTAGACTCGGTGAGGCTGGCCTAAGCTTCAGAGGGCCTACTTATAGACCCTTTCTTTCTCTGCCCTTGACAAGTTGTTTCCAGGAAGACTTTACATACTTTAAAGAGACCTGAGTGTGGAACCTGGTCAACAGTAGGTTGCTTTCCTAGCCAGGGCTACTAGTTAAGAATTTTCATTAATGTTATATATTTGTAAATCAAATGGGTAAAAGTTGTAATAATTTTTTTTTTTTTTTTACTTCTAACATTAATGGTTTTTGGATAAAGTACTTATTAAAGGGCTAAGGTGTAAGTCTTTCCACAGGAATAAGTTTGGGATGACAACAATACAATCCATGAGAATGGACCACTGGCCTATTAGCTTATCAGATAGTTTTATATCCTTCCTCTTGGTTGTGTTTTATGTATTTATGTCACTTAATTAGTAAGGATATGGGGGGAAGGAGAGATAATTCCAGAGACACAGAAAATAAAAGAAGATCATGGGTCCACAGGTTTCTAATGTAGAAAAGAGAAGGTGGTGTATTTGGCAGCTTGGAGATACACAAGAATGGAAGAGAGGATGCAGGCTGAACAGAGGGAGGGAGATGGTAGCAAACAGTGTACATGCTGTGGGTCTGGGGGAGAGTTGGCTGCCCAGCGGGGCCTACTCAGCCTCTCAGTGAGGCTTGGGCATGGTCCATACCATTCAGCAAAGTGTTTCTTGCCTGCCAGGGGTATGCCAGGAACTGAGACAGGATCTGGGGGCTATATGCTAACTAGGAATAAAAAGTACATATTTTATATTTTATAGAATATAAGTTAATTCTAAACTAGATCTAGAGAGCATATTTATTCATTTTTTAATGGTAGTAGAGTTGTACATAATGGTTGAATTTGTCACATATTCATATGTGCACACATATAACAAGTATAATTTGGTCATTATCATTCCCCAGTATATCCCTTTTCCCTCTCCTACTCCTTCCTCTGGTCTCCTTCCCTCTACAGTACTGGTCTCCCCTTAATTTTCATGAGATTTCCCCCCTCCTACTTTCTCTTTGTTTTTCCTCTCTAGCTTCCCATATGAGAGAAAACATACAACCCTTGACTTTCTGAGTTTGGTTTATTTCACTTAACATAATGTTCTTAAGCTCCATTCATTTTCCTGAAAATAACATAATTTTGTTTTTCTTTAAGGCTAAATAAAACTCCATCGTGTATATACACCACATTTTCTTTATCCATTCATCCACTCATGAATACCTGGACTGGTTCCATGGTTGGCTATTGTGAATTGTACTGCTATAAACATGTTATGGCATGTATCACTATAGTATGATGAACTTTAATTCTTTAGGCTAAATACTGAGGAATGGTATAGCTGGGTCATATGGTGGTCCTACTCCAAGTCTCTTGAGGAACTTCCATACTGATTTCCATAGTGGTTGCACTATTTTACAGTCCCACCCACAATGTAAATGTGTTCCTTTTCCTGCACATCCTCTCCAGCATTTAGTATTGTTTGTATTCTTGATGGTTGCTATTCTGACTGGTGTGAGATGAAATCTCATTGTAGTTTTGATCTGCATTTCCCTACATGCTAGTGGTACCAACCATTTTTCATATATTTTGCGACCATTTGTATTTTTTTGAGAAGTGTCTGTTTATTTTATTTGCCCATTTATTAATTGGGTTATTTGGCTTTTTTGGCATTAAGTTTTTTGAGTCCTTTGTAAATTCTGGACATTAATCCTCTGTCAGAAGAATAGCTAGCAAAGATTTTCTTCCATTCTGTGGGTTCTCGCTTCACATTCCTAATTATTTCCTTTGCTGTGAAGAAGCTTTTAAATTTGATACCGGCCCATTTATTAGCTGTTGACATTATTTCCTGAGCTTTAGGGGTCCTATTGAGGAAGTTGTTGCCTGTGCCTGTTCTTTGGAGGCTTCACCCTGTGTTTTCTTCTAGGGAATTGCCCAGTTTCGGGTCCAAATCCTAGGTCTTTGATCCATTTTGAGCTGATAGGAGGGCACACTTAAAATGACAGAAATCATATCATTAGAAGTTATGTGTGTCATAAAGAGATCGACTTTCCCAACAGGCGACTAGATTTTTCCAGACTTTTCAAATAAGTTTGGAATGTGAAGAATTGTCATCTTTTAGAAAACTTTTATAAGGGATTTTATGTAGGTCCAGACATACCATATTAACAACAAACCATTTTATAGTCAGGGAAATATTTTCCTCTTATCTTTTAAAGTTTGGGTAGGGAGTGGGAGCTTCTGAGAGAACATTCGTTCCTTCCAGGAACCAGCTGAGAAGGAGAGTCTCTCTGTAGAGACCTGCAGGCTCCTCACGCTCACCCCCATGTTCAGGGCTGGCAGATTGTTGAAATTTCAGGAACCAGGCACACTGAGTTTCCTGACTTTGTGGTCAGACAAAACTTGGCCTGCTTGTAGTCAGATCTTTCATTTTTTTGGATCCTTCATTTTTTTGTAATCTTGAAGTCTGAGGAAGGATCAAGAGAGTTTATTGCTTTTTAAAATCAAACAAATATATTGAACAACTTGTTCGAAGTTTATTCATTGTGTTTTATGATGCTGAGTTTTTGCAAATTGTCTAGCAGGTGTAAAGAATGAAACAGAACAGAGAAGGGGGAATAGGGAAGAGGCTAGGGGTTCACTTTGCAGTCATGGTCAGCCACCTGTGGTCTGAATGTCCACAGTGCCAGATAAATTCCCCCAGCTGCGTTGCTGTCTTCTTTAAGAATGGGGATAATACCTACTAATGAGATTTCTTATAAAGTTGGAAGTGAAGTTATAAATGTAAAAGCATAATGCTGGACTTGACTGTCAAGAAATTTTAGTCTTCTTTGGCTTTCCCTCAATATTGATAAGGTATGAATATTAATTTACTTAGTACTGAAATCCTCCAGATCTCAGAATATACAGAGAATTCAATTAGGAATTTGAAAAGCAGACAAGAAGTTCTCTGTGGGTCTCTGTTAATGCACACATTGTTACCACAGAAAAGTGCCAAAATATACATACTCTTCCTCCTTTCTCTTTTTTCTTTCACAACTCAGTCAGCCTGAACATTTATAGAGATCACCTTAAAAACACAACCTGATGCTTCTGCTGGAGTTTAGACAATGGAGAAAATCTGATCTGGCTGCTTTAAAAAGCAAACAACAAAACATCCTCAGCACTTGGCAGAGTCTAAAAGAAAGCTGGGCTTGCACCAGGTCTGGGGGCCTATTACAGCTCTGTCTCTGTGGGGCGGCTTATCTCTTCCTCTGATGCTATCAGTTGCCAAGGCTTTCCTTAAAGACAAAAGTCAACTGTTGCGCCCAGTTGGAATGTGGATATGTTCAAGAATGTTGCAATAAAGGGACACTGGGGTAAGGATTGAATCAGTATATTCTGCCTTAAGGGAAAAAAATTCTCACACCCTGCAGGAAGGGTTGTGCAACAACCCCCTCCCATCCTTATCGACTGTAGCCCGGGCTCTTGTGTTGCATTGTAGGGAAAGTTCATTTGTGTCTGCAGTGAATTTAGAAGTTACCCATACTACAAAAGTGTAGGAAATGAATGTCTCGAAATTACCGCTTTCTTCCTGAAATAAGAGCTCCTAGTAGCTTTTGACACTGAAAGTTCCAGAATGAAGTATATTGGTATTGCTGAGTCTCCTCATTACTGTGCAAGAGAGTATGATTCAGATAAGTATTCATTATAAAATACTTTTGCATATCTAAGCCTTTTCTTTCAACCTTTTAAGGAATAGAATGAAAGTACATTCCAGATTTAAGGTTTGAATTCTACCAGCACATAGACTCGGGCTTCAAATTGACAAGGTTCTAACTCTGACAATTATCCCCTGACTTTTTGCTTTTGGTCTTTTCTCCTTTCATGTACTGAGTGTGCTTACAGTTTCTTCCAAATTATTCTATCTTTAGTGGGCAAGAAGCCTTTTTTTTATTGTTGTTGCTGGGGATTGAACTTGGGGGTCTTAACCACTGAGCCAAATCCCCAACCCTTTTTATTTTTTACTTTGAGTTAGGGTCTCACTAAGTTGATTAGGGCCTAACTAAGTTGCTGAGGCTGGCTTTGAACTTGGGATCCTCCTGCCTCTGCCTCCCTGAGCTGCTGGGATTACAGGCATGCACCTGGTGCATCACTCCTGGTGAGAAGCCTTTTTTAAGGGGAGGGGAGAGATTTCAAGAAGCTCTGTGTCTAAATTGCATGGCACACCAGCTGGGTTGAAAGGTGTGAATGATGTCACTTGCTCAGTAGCCCTGGGTGTCTAGTTATTGACACAAAGATCAGTGTGTTCAATCTCTAAATTACACACATTTATAGCTTTCAGTATTAGTTGTAGAACCTATTAAACAAGTGGCCGGCTCACACCGGCCTGAGTGAGCAGGAGGGACTTTCACTTTTCCCTGGGGTGGGAGAGAACCTACTCAGTACCTCTGTCTCTACTGAGCGGTCACTTTCCAGTCCCTTGGTTACTCTGGCCTCAATTTTCTTATGACTTAAATAGTAGATTAGGCTAAATTCCAGCTCTAAATTCCTGAATAACTTTGGTATAAGGAAGTGAAAAATTATCCTGCATAACACTGACTGAGAAATAGATCAGGGTGCCAGAGTTAGTTCTACTACTAATTAGCTCTCAATATGCCCAGGACTTTGTTTGTTCCTGATTTTTTTTTTTTTTCAAGAGGAATAAATAGTTGATGTGGGAAATGCAAGTGTGAAAAAAGCAGAAAGTGTAGGATAATTTAGTACGAGTGAAAATTCTTTCCCATAAACACCAACCCTCACACAGTCCCACTCCCAAGCTAATTTTCCAGAAGCTTTACTATGCATGTGTGAATACATGTGACACATATGTTTACAGGCTTGGGTTTTGTTGTTCACAAAAATTATATCAAGCATACAGACATTTTCCTTCAATGATCTTTTTTACCTGTCAACAGCATATCATGGAAGTTCTTCCATATCAGCACATGAAGATCTAGTATTCCATAGTACAGAAATATCAGTCTGTATCCATGACATGTTCTCTTCAAGTGCTCAATAGTACAAACCATATAACAATGAAGAATCTTGTATAACCTGAAGACCTGTTTGGGGTCTTCTATGGGAAAAATTTCTAGAAATGAAACTGTGGGTTCAGAGGGTATATGAATTTTAAATTTTAAATTTCAGTGGGCAGAGCCAAATTGCTCTCAAAAAGATTGTATGACAGGGCTGGGTTGTGGCTCAGTGGTACAGCACTTGCCTAACACATGTGAGGCATTGGGTTTGATCCTCAGCACCACATAAAAAATAAATAAAATAAAGGTAGTGTGCCCATCTACAAATGGAAAAAAAAAAAAAAAAGTTGGTATGTCCCTATCTTTACCTGAAAAAGGAGGAAAGAACAGGTGATCCTATTATTATCTTGTTTCCAAATAACTTTCAATTCAATTAAGAAAGTTTAAGCAGCTGCTTGCAGTAGTGCATACCTGTAATCCCATCTGCTCAGGAGGCGGAGACAGGAGGATCACGAGTTCAAGGCTAGCTTGGGCAACTTAGCAAGATCCTGTCTCAAAATAATATAAAAAGGGCTGGGGAGGTAGCTCGGTGGTAGAGCACCCCTGGACTCAATCCCCAGTACCTGGGTAGAGCAGGGTGAGGTGGGGATGAGGGTGGAGGAAAAAAGGGAGAAGAGGGAGGAAGGGAGAAAGGGAATTCAAACGAGGTGTGGTGGTGCATACCTGTAGTTCCAGCTATTCTGGAGGCTGGGACAGGAAAATAGTTTGAGACCAGGTGGTAGAGGCCAGCCTGGCCAAAGAGCAAGACCTCATCTCACTGCTTTTCAGAATGTTCATTACTTTGTTAATTCTTAGGCCTAAACTTGCAATTAGACAATCACTATCTTACTCTGGGTAGACTGACTGACTTGAGTTTGAATGACAGTTACCTTAGCTACTCTAGCAAATCTTTTGTTTGGTTGCATCTCATTACCATGACACGCAGGCTTTTTATCAGATCACCCGTTAAAGAGGGGCAAGCTGCACAATTCCATACAGATTGCTCCCCAGAGTTACCTGTTATGCATGATACCTGCTACTTTCCTTCCTTAATAATGTTTACGATTCATATACAGCAATTGCAGAATAATTTCAGATACTTCTTATAGGGGGAATTCTTTGTTGATCAGATGGTGCTGGCATTGACACTGATACTTTGGATGTCATTTAAGGTCTTAAGTTTATGATCATCTCAAGGTGCCCAGGGCTACTTAACTCACACACATTCAATGGATATCTTGGGCTCTCCATTAGCCAAGTTATAAAAGCAAACGTGAGAAAGAGAATGACATAGACTGGAATCTTCACCTTGACTCTGTGTAGTGGATTTGCAGAACACTTCCAATGTATTTTCTGTCCTAGACCTTCTAAGATTGAAAATAAGAAATCATGTGGTGGGTATAGATTTCAACAAATATGCAAGCTTATACTTACATATGCATGATAGGAGAGTGAATTTTTGTTGGTGAGAAGGAAGGTGTGTTATGGAAATTATTGTTTAGAGAGGAGACAGTCAAGTTTGTTAAGATGCATTGTAAAACTGGAGACTTTTTATCAGTCAGTTGTGATACACCTGGTTCAAGGTGAGGTTCAAGCCCATGGCCTCCAGCATGTTCCACCACACAGCTATGCCCCCAGCTTCAAGTGTGTTTTAAAAGCTGAAGTTGAGCATTTGTAGCTGAATTCATATTAGAGAAAATAAGTTGGTAATGAAACAGTCAAAAGGCATTCACTGAGGAAAAGAAGAAAGAGTTGCAAAGAGGTATCCCATGATATCCGCCCTGTCTATATAAGAGGTTGAAGTCTTAGTCATTGATTTGAAATCTCTGATATATCTGAGAGATTGTCATTAATCATTTAAAAAAGGAGCTTGCCAAATAAACCAGTGATATAAAGATTAGAAAAGGATCACTTAAGACAAACTATTTTCAAGATCTTTGGAAGAAGATATTCATACTTAAAACCATGACTTTCCTTCCTGCCAGTAATTTCTTAGTCAATGCAAAGTTCTTTGCTTTTGTTTTTTGGTATTAGACACTGAACCCTGGGGTACTTAACTACTGAGCCACATCTGTAACTCTTTATATTTTAAGATAGGATCTTGTTAAGTTGCTGAGGCTGGCCTTGAACTTGTGATACCCTGCTTCAGCCTCCCAAGTTGCTGAGAATACAGGTGTGTGCCACCATGCCCAGTCATGATGAAGTTCTTCGAGTGAATCTTTTACAAAAAGCTTTACAGAGTCTTTTAAACTCCTAACAACCTGTCTCACAGGTAATCTAAATTAGATGATGCTAGGGAAAAAGAGAAGAAGGTGTTATTGTTAGTCCTAAACAATTATTTTAGGACCTAAAATTCCTTTTTAGAGCATCTAGAAAGATCTCTCAAATGACAGAAACAAAATATTTTTTTTTATCAACTTATGACTATTGCTTCCCAGCAAAAACCATTTTCATGGTTTCCTGGTGCTTTGGATGTAGCCAGTGAAGCCTTCCCCGCTTCTCCCATTCCAGCCCCTCTCCATCCACATGAGTGGCATGGCCACCATCCCACAGACACACCATGTGCCCTCCAGCTCTGGGACTTGGGACCACTAACTAAGCTGCTTTCTCCACCTGGCGTCAACCATCTCCCCAACTTCTCTGTGGCCAGGTCTCAGTTCTTGCTGCCTCCTCCGAGGACTCTGTTCCTATTTCAACCACAGAAGTAATCAATCCTTTCTCCTGCCGGGTTCTGCCCTCCCTTATGAGGGCCTGGTCAATGTCTTATTCATTCAGGTGAACGCTGAGCATAGCACACATCAAATAACTGTCTGCTGAGTCAATGAATGACACTGGATTTGTTTTCTAGCTTTTGAAAGCATGGGGTAGACTTTCGAATATGTCATACCCAATAACTTCTTAATATTTGGAACTCATCCTTATTTATTAGGAAGTTGGCAGGGAAGACAAGGCTGAGGGATGTTATAGTCCAATTTCCTGTTGCACAATTTTTTCACCTCATCTATCTAATAAATCTTGGACAAAATTAGAATTGTATGGGTTAAAGAATGCTACAGAAAGCATGGGGTCTTGCACACTGAGGGCCTATGGGTTTTTGAGACACTGACACTCAGAGAAAATCTGAGTGTGAGCTCTGAGCAGCCCAACTCAGAAACCAAGAAATTCTTTAACTTCTCAAGACTCATTTTTTCCCCTTAAATACAGATAAAAGATAAACAATGACATCACAGAATTGTATGAGAATGAAGAATGTAGTACATGTCAGAAATCAGTGACTTTGTAGGGTAAGGCAGGAGGAGCAGAAGTTCAAGACTAGCCAGGGCAACTTAGCAAGGTCCTGACTCAAAATTAGAGAAGACCAGGGATGTAGCTCAGTGGTACAGCACCCCTGAGTTCAATCCTCAGTATGAAAAAAAAAAAAAAAAGTATACAACAAACCTTTAAAATTAATGGCACCATTAAATGTTTATTAAATGAATAACTACATTGATTCATTTGGATTTGGATAGAGGAAGGTGAATTTAAGTGCAGCCATTATTTCTGGGCATATTCAATCATGATTTTCAATTATCTAAAGGTTATCTAAGGAATGAGACCCCAAGTTGGGTACAGAAGCACATGGCTGTAATTTCAGAGACTCAGGAGCCTGAGGCAGGAGGATTGCAAATTCGAGGTCAGCCTCAGCAACTTAGCAAGGCCCTAAGCAACTCAGTGAGACCCTTTCAAAATAATAAATAAAAAGGCTGGGATGCGACTTGGAGGTAAAGCATCCCTGGGTTCAATCCTCAGTACCAAAAAGAAAAAAAAAAAAATGAGGTCACCAACAAAACAAAGCAAAACTCAAATCCTCTGTCAAAGCTCTGGTTTGCACAGCCAGGTTCGCTAGTTTCCTCCCAGGTAATAATTCACAGTAGACTGCACACAATAAAAGCTTCAGTTTTCATGAGCAAGGGAAGCACAATCTCATTCTCTTTCTCTAGTCTGTTAAAACACAAGCATTGCCCACTTCCATCCCACCCACAAGACTTTTGGGTGGATATGATGTGGAGCTGTAATTACTCCAGGCAACATGAGCAGTGCCCATGCTTTGGCAAGGTGTGGTGAGTTTGGCAGGGAAGTTCAATTTCCGTAACATTGTTTCCAGCCCAGGAAATGTCTCAGGTGGCTTGGTATGGGTAAGCCGCTGCCAGGTTTTCGGGCATGGGCTTGCTACCCTTGCATGACATCATTTGACTGAATTCTTTACTCGGCTTGCCCTACAGAAGCCTCTGTATTCAATTAGTCCCCATTTTTTCCTCAAATAACCTCATGTGATCCTCACCATGTCTCTATGTCTGCAAAAGGCCTAATATGGAAGGCCTCAAATTCATGGGATGAACCTCCTTGCCTATTAAAATAGCAAGAGCACTTACTAATGTGTACATCAAAACCACCTTCTAATGAGAGACTTTTTTATTGTAGCATCATTACCTGGAATAATGGGCAATCACTATGACGCTCACAGTTCATAAGTGCCATATTAAATGTGTTTATCCTGAGGTTTAAGACCTGAGAGTGATGCAAATCAAAGGTAAATTTTAAACGCTCTTTTTAAACTATAAAAACTCTTCTCTAATTTGAGCTAAACAGAGAAGATAAATTCCTGACCAGGTAGAGCTTGTTATTTTTGTGAGCTAAATTTTCCCGTTACACTAGCCACAGGTTGCACTGATTTATGAATCACCCCACAGCTCCCAAATGACAGTATTATCTCCTGAAATATCAATTTGCATAAAGAATGCCAAAAGGTTTGCAGGGAAGTCTTTTATTGATGTTCCATGGCCCTCAAATGGTAAATTTGACTGCATTTAGGATTCCTTTCTGGCAAATCACAGTAATCATACTTAAAAGCTAGTTTAGCTGGGCGACTCAACACACTCCCACACTCCCCTCACTTTTATACACTACCTGTTATCATCCCAATGGGTACTTGGGATTTTTGAGGCACATTTATTTCTAATATTGTTTTGCTGATTATGCACAGGGTTATAATTTGAATGGGAATGCGGCACTTAATAAAGTCAGGTTCATAATTTTTACTTCTTTAAGACTTGGAAATCGTGTCTCATAAAGTCATCAACTTCTTAAGTGTTTTTTTTTTTAATTAAAAAATTTTTTAGTTAAATGGTAATAATACATTTATTTATTTATTTATTTATTTATTTATTTATTTACATGTGGTACTAAGGATTGAACCCAGTGCTTCACACGTGCTGGGAAGGTGGCTCTACCACTGAGCTAGAACCCCAGCCCTTCTGGAGCTACAACCCCAGTCCTCCTTAAGTGTTTTAACCACATGATCCATGAGAGCATGAGAAGGAGGTCAAGAGGACACGGCAAACCTAGGTGGAAACACCTTCTAATTCCTCCTTCCATGGCAAGGATATGAAAACTGAGAAGGACCTCGTACTCCTCTCATCTGGTCTCTTTGTTTTAAGAGAAGTGAACGGAGACCCACAGGCAATAGACAGAGGGTCACCCTGACCCAGAACCTACCAGACTATCAAAAGAAGGACTTGGGATTTCAGCCAGCTCAAAAATAAAAAGAAAGCGGCAGAGAGCAGTGGGCTGCAAGCCACTGGCACATTTCTAGATCTTTCCACATCCTAACTTAAGATATACCAAGATTCACATCTCTGGGTGCCCAAGGAAAACACCAGGTGTATGTTAACCCTGCCAGAGGATGAGCAAGCATTCAGTTGGATCCCGTGCCTTCCATCATGCATCTGCCTTTAATCAGATTGCTGAGAGCTGGAATGCCATCAGTATTTGCCTAATTTGTAATTTTAGTTGAAAGCCTGTCACCAGTAAGAGTACAATTTTATTTAAGATTATAATGAATATTGTAGAAGGGATTTTTTTAAAAAAATCAGAAACCATACCTAAAGCACAGTGAGTGAAAAGGTGAACAGATTGCCTTAAAGTCAGAAAAAATGCAACACTAAAGAGAGAAAACACCCCAAGATTCACAGCAGAGTCAACAACTCAAGCAGACTGTTGCAAGATATTCAGTCTGTGTCATATTCTTTGCTAAGTCTTCAAATGATTGAATATTTACAATGTAGCTCTATCACTCTGCAAATGCTATATAATGACTTTGTTTATATAAACACAATAAACCAATATTTGCTGTACCATGCAGGATATGAAATCATTTACTATTAGTGCAATTTGGAAATATATCCTAATTATAGATTTAAGAGGAACACTGCAGTAAAATGAAACAACAGAGCCACAATAACCTTCAGCAAACATTTAAGAGTCCAAAGTGATTAACCTCTTTCATTTCAGATTTGTATTTGGCTTTATAAGTAGACAAAATGAAAAAGACAGGGATAGGAAATAAATACATAGGAAGATGAGCTCCGAACAGGGTTGCAGAAGCTACATTGAACTTACCTGGGAGGGATAGGCACTCACTCAAGAGACACAAGGACAGATACAAAGTGGCCAGATAGGGCCTGGAACACAGTGACTGTCACTCAACGGCTGAGGTGTCTACTCAACACCACTGTGGCATTTTCTCCTCAGCTGCTAGGCCAGGGCTGGTGGCCAAGTTTCAGACAGTGTGCTTCCCTCCATAACCCAATAAGATTGGAGGCTGAGACAGGAGGATCTTGAGTTCAAAGCCAGCCTCAGCAAAAGCAAGTTGCTGAGCAACTCAGTGAGAACCTGTCTCTAAATAAAATACAAAAAAAAAAATAGGGCTGGGAATGGCTTGGTGGTCGAGTGCTGGAGTTCAGTTCCCAGTATGCCCTATTCCCCACAAAAGATTCTCCCTTTGGAATTGCTTCCCCAAGAAAAGTGGTCTTCAGGATTTTAAACATTTTGCCTTTACCCTTCAAGTTTTTCCTGAACTTGCAATCAGTGTTCTCGATTTGACTTTGCCAGATTTGCCATCTGTGCTTAAGCTTTTGGAAAATTCTGCAGTTGCCCTTTGTGCACATTTCCGAGTGATAGCATCACCCTGCATCGCAGAGGGCGCTTGGTGCACTGAAAAGAAAAACACAGTCAGACTCAGGAGGTCCTAGTCCTGCAATAACTGAACTTTGGGGAAGTCACTTCTATGCACTTCAAATTTTTAAAAATCTGTCTAGTGGAGGTAAAGACATTTGCTCTACTCAGCTCCCCACTTAGGAAGCACCAAATGTCCTGGTGTTTTTAGAGGAAAGAGAACCTGGCCCTCACTTGCATTGGATTTTGTACATCACAACCGCCGATACACTTGTATTGAGTATGAATTTAGACTTTTAAACATCTCTTAATATAAAATAATGCTAACCATTTTTTCAAGTGAGTCATCAAGAATATGTCATGCATCTGTATCCTGAGGCAGAGAAATTGACCCAAGTCAAGGTCTGGAAGCTTCCTACATTTGGTAGTTTCACTGAGCATCTACTGTGCACTGTTGCAGAGCTCTGGAAAGGAGAAGAACTGATACTAACAGTGTAATTTTCTAAGTTTGCTAACTGACAACGCCTGCCCGCTGTATATAAAGAAGGGTCAAGGAATGCATGGGTTTGGACAACCCCTGTCTTATCCCTGATTTTTCTGCCCTTCCAAGAGATTTGCAATTTGTATGAACTGCTCTCTCTTGCAAATAAAAGCTTCCCCTTGGAAGAGTGAGGTCCAACTTCTTATCTACTGTCCCTGAGTCACTTGCCTGGACAGATTTATAGCTGTTGGTGTGGACAGTATGTTCTCAAGCATTCTGTGTTACATAACACCATGGTATGATGTGAGAGAAGTATGGAGTCCATGTGGATTCATTCTGTCTCTTAATAGAAACCAAAGATAGGACTTTTGAAAAATCCACATGTCACCTTCTATACCCATACATTCATTTTTAGTTATGAAGACAAGTAGAAAATGAGACTTTACCAAAAAAACCCACACATTTTTCCAACTCCAGTTTTGAATCAATTCCTTTGTGGTTTTACTGGGATGTGCTTTACTTCAATATTCTGTCACTGGGCAGATTTTGCAAGTGATTGCACAGCTTAGTCAAATGACCAAGCTTGACTCTACTCAACCTTCACATATAGAGCCCAGTTTTCTCTTAATGTCCTTTGTTTGGGTGGGGGGCAAAGTCATCTTCTGGCAAAGCTTTAAATATCTCCTATGGTGATAATTTCCAAACTGTTGTCCCTACTCACCTCAGCCTGAGGAATCTATCTGTCTGCTGGACACCTCCACTTGGGATGAATGAAACTAAACTTGCCTTTCCTTAGAGCTGCTCACTCTCCTGTCCTTACCCTCTACCAACTGCCTGGCAGAACTTGGGGAGTAACCTTTGATACAGGCCTCTCCCATCCCCTCAAACACACCAACACCAAGTACCATCACTTCTGCCTTTTAACTATCCCTCCAACCCGTATATTCCAACCAGCTCCTTTGCCTCTACGTTAGTTGAGATCACCCAATAGCTATTTCCTGAATTATTCTAAACACCCATTGGTTTTCCTGTTTCCTAGCTACTACTTACACTATGCCCCAACAATGTGCTAACCAACAAGGAATGGTTAAATACACTAGAAGCCATCTTTGCTGGCCTCCACAAAGTCACGGCCTGGTAGCAATGTGGTTTGATTGAGTAGCCACTGAAGAATATAAACAGTATGCGATGAAGAATTCTCTCATAGTATAAAACTCAATCTCTATAAAGACAGGGTTAGCCAATGAAATAATTAGCCATAGAATAAACTGGGAAACAAGTGCTGTTTTAGGGTCTATAAGTATCAGACATTTCAGAAAAGGGAGAGGACCATGTGACAATTAGGACAGAAAGATTTAAATGAAATTTCAGGACAAGCGTGCATGAGGTCTGCTACAGCAGTCACTCAACAGACACTAACCACACATTGATAAGTGCTGGGCTCTGCTCTATGTAAGTGACAGATAAAGAAAAGCATCACAAGATAGTCCTTCATCTCAAGAGTCAATTAGATTATAGAATTCTGAGCTCTGATGTATTGTGGAAGTTAAGAATGAGAATTTGACCTTGGGCAGACCTGTGCGTACATTTCTCCAGCTAACGCACGCTCCCTCTCTCCCAGGGAATTGGTGCACATCTCTCTTCTCAAATTGCTCTCCAACACACTCACCCTCTCTGTGATGTGCACCTTCCCCATTCCACCGAGGAGTCAGAAGAAAGCAGAAGGGCAGGCACGCTCATGAGCTCCTATTGCTCCTTCCACCCTCTCTTGAGCTTTTATATCCTTTGCCAAAGCCAGTCTGTAGCTTGTGCACCAGATCCGTGTTTATGGTTTATTTCTTGCCCCTGGTGTATAAGCTCTACAAGGGCAAGGATTTTTGCATATTTGTCTGTTTAGCTCATTGCAATCCCACAGCCTAACACAGCGCCTGGGGCACAGGACTTGCTCAACAATATTTGTTGAATTAATGAGGTCCCAACCCTGCCATTTCTGATCTGTGTGACTCTGGGAAAATAACCTCCAAATCTCATGTTCATCATTTTAAAATGGGGGTGCTGATTGTAGTTACTGCATGGGACTGTGGTAAGGGCTAAATGACATAAAGGATTAGATATTTTAGCACATTTTCTGGTATGAAGTAATTGCTCAACAAATGGTACTTATTCTATGATTAACTAGAATATTATAATGTATACATCAGCATCCAAGTTCACCTTAAATAAGTCCAACCTCAGACGGTACTACTTTGAGAATTCAGCAGACTGGCAACAAAAAGAGAAATAAGATGCTTGTATATTTTCTTTCTTTCTACCTTTAAAGATTCCATTTACACCTAACTATAACTTTAAGAACACTGAATATACAACCAAGTAATGTTAGTGTTTAGGTCTACAATTTACAATAAAAATATTATTGCTAAATAATAACAGAAATCAACAGGTAGCACATATGGGTAAGCCATCCGAACTAGGTCCCCGAGATGACTAACAATTAGACCTCAGTTCTTCCTTATTTCCTGTGCCCTCTCCTGGCCTTTCCCCTCTGATGTTACATGGCCAGCTATTGCTGGGGTCTAACCTTTTCATAGCTCTGTAGTTCTAGGGTGGGGTCCCTGTTGGTATAAGGGGAGTAGGAAGGGAAATGTATCCCTGTGCACATTTATTTTCCCTCAGGGCTTAAATGGAAAAAGATAAGGTGGGGTCCCTTTGCCACTGTTGAGATTAAAAACCTTAAAAAGTTCAATTTGGTGCTGAGTGCATTTTCCCACCACAACCCTGTTATATATAGTGGCTTGGTTCTATGGTACTATTAATAAAGCAGAATACTTGGGCTATGATCTCTGGGCTGGCCTGGGAACTCCCCACTATAAGCCACACAGTTTTCATGAAAATTTGTGTTCCAAGTTCCCAGCGATGAGTTTTACAAGTCCACAATCAGAATACAGCACATCTGAACGTCAAAGGCTACCACCTGCTCAGGATGGCTGAGTTTCACAGGAGCATCACTGATGTGGACTGTAATGTCAAATTAAAGGCCTTGAGTATGGTGGTCCAGGGTACCCATTTCTGTTTGGATGGGACACTGGACCCCAGTTCTCTAGTACCAGGAAAAGCTGCAGCCTGCCTCAGAGAATTTTGTGAGAATTGAAGGGCCTGATTAGTAGCTGCTTTTTAACAGAGGTTAGCTCTCTTCCGTCTCACTGGTGAAACCCCAGTGTCTATTCTTTTTACTTGGCTTTGTGCATCTTTTGAGTCTATTTTTAACACTTCTCTCTATTTTTTTTTTTTTAATGCAAAGTTTTTGCCAGTAGAAACCAGAAAACGGTTACCGCTCATTTCTTCTGGCTGACACACCTTGTCTCCAAATGGCAGTTTCTCCCTTAGGAGAAATCTTTTCCATCCCATAAGCCCTCATGCCTTCCAACATCGGCCCATGCCAGGCTGTGAGAATCTCCGGCTTTGCTCACCATCGTGGCAATGCTTTGTCAGCTGGGCTAATGGGCACTCAGTGGGGACTCTGGACTGACTTTAGCAAACCATCCCACATTTCCAATTTGCTTCCTTGTAGTCATTATCCAAAACATACAAGCAAGAGCAGCTCACCTAACTGGAATAGCTAATGTTACCAATTATGGTTAACCCTAAAGCACCTCACCAAAGAGCTCAGACTTACTGTCAGAAAGAAATCTGTGCCTGGAGTAGTCCTTGCAGCTGAGCAGAGAACTACAAGCTTCTGGGCTCACAATGGTGCCCGTCCCTCCTTGACTCCTTAGGCCTCACTGCCACGTTCTCCCCACGACTTTACCTTCTCTATAACAACGGACTGTTGCTTCTATTCATTAAATCTCCTTGGATGAAACCCCTCTCATCTACCTTCTCTAATTCTTTATCCTCTGACACAGTCTGATACAGAGCTTGAACAGTGCAATCTCTAAGGGGTTTCTTGAGCCAAAACCTGGAGAGAGAACAGAGAAGTGAACACCTCAATTTTATCTTGGTAGGAAACTAGAGAGAATCCCTGTCTCCCCTATATCTTTCTTTAATATCTGGTAGAGTTTCATTTCTTACAGTGTGTTGCAAAAGAATATTACTGGAATGGTCTAACTATTTGTCTGTCCTATCTATCTATAGTACCTGAAGTACTTTGAAAGAGGAATTTAGTGCTCTATTAACATCATTTTTTTGAAATGGATATTTAGTGGCTATCTCTCTCATCTATTTGAAGGAGAGGATTACTTTGCAAAATATTAAATAATAGATAATTTACTGAAGTAAACTTGATTATTCAGTATTTATCTGGGATAAAATTATTCAGCATTTATCTGAATAATTCTGAAATAAATGCTGAAAAATACAATACATTCCAAAACAAAATTGTTCATGTGGAAATATACACAAAAGAGATGACACATATATTACAGTTCCCTCTGATTGTGAAAGAAATCTGGGAAGAGAGCAAAAATCAACAATTCTTTGGATGCCTGGTAATTGTTTGAACAAATTAATAATTTACTTTTAAATGATGACCTTAACACCTTAAATAGTGTGGACTCCTTGGTAATTTCCAAGACATGTCTTCTGTTTCAGTGATAATTAGTTGCTTCAACAGTAGTAGAGCCAAAGACTTTAACTGTAATCTGGAGAAAATAGTGCACTGGAAAAAGGAAGTAACCACCTATAAAAGTAGTATAAGAATACAACTCAAGAGCAAAGTTTTAAAAACAGTAGTTTTATGCTTAAGAAGGCAATATGGTAAAGTTTTGAAGATCAACCACAATGCAGTGTGATTAAGTGACATTCAATTTTTATTATTATCTTAAAAAATTTTAAAAAATCAACTAGAGAGGCTGGGGTTGTGGCTCAGTGGTAGAACGCTTGCCTAGCATGTGTGAGACACTGGGTTCCATCCTTAGCACCACATAAAAAGTAAATAAATAAAATAAAGGTATTGTGTCCATCTATGAATTAAAAAAAAAAAAAAAAAACAGAATCAACTAGAAACTATATCTAGAGCCATAAGGCTGTACTGAAGCAATACCCAAGTGACTGAATGTGAGACATTAATCTATTGTTTACTAAGTCGTGTCCTCACCTGGGACAGACAGGGAATGTAGTTATTACATCAGTGAACGCAGGTGAGCTATTGTATTATACCAGCTATCAGAATTTGATGATTCATGGATTTCAACCATCAAAGAAAATAGAGCTACATTATTTCCAGCCACCTACCCATGCTCTGCGCTCAGCACATCAAGGTTTCACATAGCCAGAGATGACGGCTATGTGGGCATGCTTTGTTACTCTTGCACATGCTCAGTTTCTTAGTGGATGTGGTGTGGGCACTGGGCAACCCACCCCAACTCCTGCTTTCAGAGACCAAAAAAAAAAAAAAAAAAAAAAAAAATTAGTAGAATCAGTTTTTAAAAATGAGATATAAGAATAGAAAAATCTGTTGACTATTTAGCTTTTGTCTACTTTTACAAGTTTATTGTTCAATGATGTAAGCCTTACAGTCACTCCAAGACACAAGCCTACATGTATTTCATACTATCTATCTCCTTTATCAATCACTGTAAACAACTTAATGGGAAAAAATAAAATTCCCTCAGAACTCTTATCACTAAACCAAGCCTACCAAGTCTCGAGGGAAAAAGTACCTTCTTTCGTGGGAGATGGAAAGAGAGAATAAGAAAGACGTGCTGCAGAAGCAACCCCAAATCCCTGGCAATGAGCAGGCCAACTTACCCTTAGGTAGTGGCAGTTATTGAGACACAAATCAAGAAAATGTCCTTACAGCCGGGCTGGGCAGTTTCTGAAGCTGGTGAGACCATCCCTTAGCCTGGCGGGTGGGGGGCGGGGGCGGGGGCAGTGGTGAGGGTAGTTTTACAAATGCAGCTTCCTCAGGGATGTGTTCTCAGTGCCCATGGACACTTTGGTCTGCCCTCTGTCTTCCTCATGCTAGTTCTCCGACTGCATACCAAAATGGAGATGAGACAATTCCAGCTCCTGGAGACTCCCGGGTCTGATTGTTACATCTGAAGACCAGTGAACGGCGTTTGGCTTGTCTAGGCCTGCGACTAGTGCAAGACCCAGCTCAGCAGAGAGGAAAGATGATTGCGTTCAAGGAGACCCGTCCAGGGAGACCCAGTGAAACTCCAGCCCTTCCTAGTGCGCCCCCATCAGTCCCCAGCGCAACAGCCAAAGTTCCAAGCTCAACCAGGGCTCCAGTGAGACCGAGCTCCTTTTCTGGAGTGTGGACCACTCACTTTTCAGGACAAAGCCACCTTCAGTGTTAAAAAGCTATGGGGCAGGAAGCCCCAAACTCCAGGCTACCACTCCAGGCTTAGCGGAGCCTTGTGATCGTTTCAGAATGCAGAATGACGTGAACACATCATTCCAGAGAGGACCAGTCTGGCTGTTCCCAGAATCTGGCTATCCTTGGCTGGGCCACAGCTGGGGTGCAAGCTAACAAAGCAACAGCCGGGCGCTGTGACAGGGGCGCTGCCGGCCGCACACCCGCAAGCCAATAGGACGCACCTATTGCGTGCGCGGCACAGCATCCGGCCGCGGAAGACCCCCAAGTTATAAGCAAACTTTCTGGGAATGGCGCCAATGTGGGGGGAACATCCCAGAGAGGGAGAGGAGGCTAGGCTCTGGGAGGGGCGAGATCCCAGTACCCCAGCTTGGCTCACATGGACCCCTCCTCCCTGACCAGCTGCCAGAGAATGAGGTCATCTCCCCCTCCCAATCCCCTCCCCCAAATCTCTGGCAGCCCCGCTTTCTCGGCCCTCTATGAGTGGGGCCACGGTTGAGCGAGGGATGGCTCAGGGTCAGAGAAGTTGGATGGGAGGGAGGGATCATTCGTGGCAGCAAAGCATCTTCTATGGTCCGACCCCGTTAATATGATGCAAAAATTCCCATCTGGAGCTCAGCTTTTAGAGGTCTGTGCTCAGATCAGACAAGGGTGAGGGAGGGGGCTCCGGGAAGAGTCATGGGCGGGGTGGAAACTGCTTTTACCAGCAGCTCCGTGTCCCCCCACCCCTTCTAAAGTTCTCCCACCCCACTCGCCGGCCACTTCACACCCTCCAATTCCTTTAATTCAAACATTTCTACCAGCCAGGGGCGACTCCCCGCACCTACCTCGGGTCTCAAAGCCGCGACCCCACTGTTCCCTAATCCTGGAGGTGCGAGCGGGTGGACTGCAGGCTCCGGGCTGCGGCGCCCGGCAGGTACCGGCGCTATATAGCGCCACGCCGCTCAGTGACTCAGTGAGTCTCCGACCGCTCCTGCCTGCAGTCCTTCAAAATAAGAGTCCGCGCTGCTGGCCCGGCTGGGCCCCCGGAGCGGAGGAAAGGAGGCGTGGCTAGGTCTGGGAAGCAGCCCCCAGGTTAGGAGGGGTCCGCCCCTTCTCCTAACCTCGTCCTGCCCTTTGCATCTTTCTGCTCGCAAAGCCCCTTCCACCGGGCAGCCAAGTTATAAATCGGTCTTTCCTGGAATTTTCAAGGACAACTGATAACGGAAAGAATTAACTTTTAACTTTTCTAAGCCAATAGAGATATTGGTCTCAAGTTATGGAGGATTCTCCCTTTTCTCATTCTGTTTTTCCTTTACAGACAGAAAAGAGGTGTCCGATTAATACGACCCCAGGACATTCTAGGAGGAAGGAATGAAAGCTGGTGGGGGGATGCGAATGTCCCTAAGGGAACGCAACTGTGGTCGTGGGGGTGGGTGGGGGAGAGGCCAACCCCTGCACCGGATTTGCAGGTGTGGTGCAAAATGATCCTGCAGCATTTAAATCCAGAAGCACAAATCATCCCATAGCATGTTCCTTTTCTAAGAAAGGAAAAGGATAATTTCTTAATTTCCATTAGTTCGTTACTCTCTTCTGTGTATGTATGAGTAACTAGACACAAGAGCCCTTAGGGTAAAAAAGTGTATGGCTCTCTCATTTAGAAACATCAACTCAGTCCCTACCTTGCCAGTCTGAGCTCCTTTCTGCCATGAACTGCTGGAGGTCTGAGTCCCTTGCTTTAAACCTCTACACAGGGACTTCTGTAGAAGTGTGTTAAAGGAGGAAATGGACTCAATTCCAGAATTAATTTCTATGTAAAAATTGTGGACAGATTGTGGGCTTAGACCTAAATCCAGATCACCAACTTCTTTCATCAACTCAGCTAGGGACGCCAGGCTCTGTGTGTAACCCCTCTAGTAGCTGGGTTAGTACCCTGTATCAGTACTTCTGCCCTGGAGTGTGTTCCTTGTCCACTGGGACCAAGTCTTTTACACACAATAAGCTGTCAACCGAATGAATGAATGAAATACTGAACCTTTATGGAACCTACTGTTGTGCCAGGCCCAGTTTTGTAAAGTGGTCACCAAGGAAATGTCAATAAATGCCAATTATTGAATTGTTAGTGCATCACTAGCTTAACGGTCTAGTAATTTTATCCCTATCTTCATTACTGCTATTGATATTGGGGTTTCTAGAGTCAGTTCTAAGTCAGATTCTTTTTCTTCTTTCTCTCTCTTTTCTCCCACAGACAGAATATCCAAATTAATTTTAAGATGAAAAATGATGATTAGATATTTGAGCAATAAGCCAAATGTGAATGTCTCCTTGTAATTCTATTCCCAGAGATAAATATTTTACTGCCCAGAGTATACTTTTCTAGACTTTATATGTATATCTAAACACATATTTAAAACATAGATTACATAGATTCTGTAATCTATTTTTTTAAAGCCTAACAATACACTGCAGCCATCTTTTTAGGCATAATAGAAGGCATTATCATCTTCAATTTCTGAGAGGGTTATAGGCCAACATCTCCATTGACCTGGGGGAAAATGTTTCAAAAAGTGAAAAACAAAACAAAAAAACCCCAGAGCATTCCATTATTTAACTTTGCCTTTCTTTGAATTTGTACTTTGCTCATTCCCATGTCAAATGGTCATTAGGGCCAGCAGTAATGACGTCCCTTGGTCACAGGGTTTTCTCACAGGCTGCAGTGTGACACCAAGAGAGTTCCAAAACAAGAGCAGGGGACTTACAGTCTGAACCACTGACAAGGAACTCAGAAGCTTTCTTATTCACAGTCACGGGATTCATCTAATTAATTTTTAAATATGGACTTCCATTTTGTGATTTTATGATATAAGCACAGAAAGAATAAACAAATAAGCATCAATTACTACCACCTCCAGGGTATAGTGGCCACAGGAGGGGTGTAGGGTTGGAATAGACTAGGAGCATTGATTACATGAGAAAACTTACCGTCTTCCTTTACTCTCAAGAGCCTGTGACAGGGTGATCCATGATCTCTGTCTGCCTATTTCTTCCTACAGGTGTAAGCAAAGAAGCAGCCATGTACACCAGCTTTCACTTTTCAAATCGGATCCAAGAGGATTTAAGGAACTTGTGCAGAGCACTGAATGTTTTCAACTTCCAAGTTTTTATGCATGCAGTGTGGGAGGTGTGGATACATCTGAGCCATCACCTTGGACAAGTCCCAGAATGGCTAAAATAGTATCAGAAGCACCAATAAGAATGTCTGCCAAGCTCTAAAAAGAATACTCCATCCTCTTCTGCACAGTGCAGAGTCTGATCCACAACCTTCCGTCTCGATTTTTTTTTTTTTCTTTCATTCTCCCTTAAGCTAAAACTTGGAGTTCTACGGTTTGAAGGTAAGATGAAAAGGGCAGACAACAAATACACAATAAACTTTTATTCCCCAGAGCTGCCGTCATGGGATTCCCTCTGGCCTCTCTGGAGGTTTTTGGCAGAGGGTCAGCTTTAGGACTTCATTTCAAACTGCACTTTCAGCCCACTTTGGCTCATGGATCTGTGGTTTCAAATATGTAAATTTAATTTGGGATAAAGCATTTTGCTCAATTTTCCAATTGTTTGGGGAGGAACATAGAATGGCTAAAGGTAATACTTGAAATCGTTCCCTCATTTTCTTCATATTCTCACAAACAACAGTCAAACACCAGTGGTTAAAAACTAAAGGAACAACCAAAGAAAACTAAAACACAAATGGTAGTTGCTGAACAAAGAAGATCTCAGTAATGAAGCCAAATTGAAGATAAATCTGTACACACACACACACACACACACACACACACACACACACACATAACACTGCTGGCAGGTATTGTACTCCATCTACTTAAAAAATTCTCAGTATAGGTAATAATATTTTATAAAGCTGATACTGTTAGCAAATCAAGGTCAATGTCTTCTGACCAATGTCCATAAGAAAAAGTATTACCAAAAGTCTACGTTGCTTGTGTTTTCTAACTTAGATATAAAACCCAAATCAATCAATCTATCTCATATGAAGACATATTAACATTCTTTTGATGTACATGTAGCAGCAAAAGAATGTTTAATGTCTTTAATAATTTTACTAAAACGAATATTTTAATGAAAATTACTAAAACTTGAGATTTTCTCAAAAGATTTTTGGCATTTTCTATAAAAGGCCTCTCTATGTATGCCCACAGCATGATCAACGGTGTGTACAACAGATGTTCTGAAATCAATTCAGCTTCAAGATCTATTTCCATTCACTACTGCTCATGCCTCCACATTAGTTTGAAAACATGTTGATTTAGCTCTTGCCGTATTTTTGAAGGGTACAAAAGTCTTGGCTACTATTGCTTCTTTTGTAGATACTACTTTTTCAAGGGCTTCCAACCACAATTAGCAAATAATCACAAGACTAAGGAAATAGAATAATTAAAGATTTTAACTGATATTGTTTCCAACTAATGTATTTTTAGGAAAATGTTTCCGAGAGTAGAATGTTGAAGATCAGTTTTTATCTCATTCATTTAAAAAAAAAATTTAAAAAAATCTTGGACCACCTTGAATTTGGGACTCTGTAATTGTGTAACATTTATGTGAATCACATTTATTTTCATATTAACAGCTACTAATTATTTAACAAGAATAAGAAAACTTTTAAAAGTCAAAATGTGGGTCTTCTAAAGAGACTAAGCCCCGTGCATGATTTGATCATGAATCCAGACAATTTTCGGGAAGGAGGCAAGGGCAACCTCCAAGGACAATTCATACTTTCAACATAAAAACAAATTAATATATTCCATTGGCCAAGAAAACTTTCTGGCTCTTTGGTTTGTACATAACTTTTTATTAAGACTAAGGAGAAGGGATAAGAGGAAGAAATTGGGGTTCTTTGTAGAGATGTGACTGGAACCTAGTGGACATAAAATACCACATCAGATGGAACCTGACAAGCAGGTCTGCAGCTGAGAATCTGGTAAACAAAAGAACAGACTGAGTTGTCTGAGCAAAGTAAACTTTGAACTTCCCAAATGACCACAGGGAACTCACAGAATCACAGCCAGGAGAGGCCTGAAGAGACCACATGGTGGAGAGGGCTCCTGAAAGGGTGTGGGCTTTGGAGCTAAAGAGAGTGAGGTCAATCACAGGCTGTTTCCATGACCTTGAGTTCATGAGATTTTGTTTTCTTCATTTGTCAGTTGGAGACAAGGCATTTACCTGGACTGCTGCTGGAAGACACACTGAACTGCTGCCAGTGAAGCACCCGACACAGTGTTTGGTGCATACCAGGTTTGTGGGGTGGGGAGAGTTGGTTTTCTTCTGTTTTTAATCTCAGAGTTTTTTTTTAAAGGGAATATTTAATTAAGAACACAGTAAAAATAGAATAATCTGAATTTCACTTGAGCTGCCACTATGCCAACTACTTCATAGACACTCTTCCACTTTATCTGATGACATAAACCATGTGGAGGTATCACTGTTAATATTATTCTCCCTACATGGAAGATAGTGAGCATAGAGAGGTTAGGTGATTTACCCAAGGACACAGAGCAGGCAAGTGGAGGAACTGTGATGTCCATCATTAACTCCAGAGCCCAAATTCTGGGAAATATAATTTGGTGTGAAAAGTACAAATGTACAGAAGATTCATGACCCACCCCAGGTACTGGAATCTGTGTTAGTAAATCAATGATTTACTAATGCAAAGTTTGATTGTGAACAATAATGTCTGCTTGACCTGGAATGGGCAAGCAGACTTGTCCACCTTCATCTACAGAAGGATCTGACTCACGGTTGAGAGCCCTTTTCCAAATCAAATGAGTTAGGCTGGCTCTGATGGGATCATCCACAGATTCTATGTGGATTACTGAAAAGCACAGTTAAAAGTAGGAATTTGTCTTTGTATGTGCCTTTCCTGAGTAAATGGCAAAATATTATAATCAGATCCTACATAAGAAAAACTTTAAGCTATGTCTTATAATGTTGTGATTAGTAAGAGACAAATACAGCATTATCAGGGTAGGATTACACATTTTACATAAATTGCCATGGCAATTCATGAAGTTATGGGTAGGATGATACATAACTTCCTCAGCTGATTCTCTTGATACAATTATTTCTGGTGACACCATGACAAGGAATCATAGGTTATACTGCACATAGGTTCCTTAGGGTACTTAGAAATACCCAGATTAGCCTCCATTCCACTGTGGCTCACAGAAATATAAGGAAATAAAACTACTTCGGTAATGGAACCATTCTGGGAGGCACAGTACCTTTTTTTTTTTTTTTTTTTTTTCTTTCTACATATTGCTTTACTTTATAGAGAATTTTTTTTTTTAGTTTTCAACAAAATTTTTTCAAAAAAAATTTTTTTTACTTTAACAACAAAAATGTTATAATACCAATAAAAACACATACAAGACTCTGAGAAGAAGCAAATCTGGCAAATATTACAATAGTTTAAGAAGGTGGTATGTAGATTTTCACTGTACTTTCAACTTTTCTGATTTTTTAAAATTTTAAATAGTTATTTTTTTAATTTAGCTTTTAAGTTTTTACGGACTGCATTTTGATTCATTGTACACAAATGGGGTACATTATTTCGTTTATATGGTTGTAAACAATGTAGAGTAAGAAGTAAGTTCAGAGGAAACTGTGGACTTCAACAGGTTATTTACAGGGAGCTGTGTTTACAGGTAGGTCTACTTTCCTTAACTTGGATAAACTCAGCGTCTCTGAAATCTGTTATGCTTGCTATCATTTGAATGTGTCTCCCTAAAAGCATGTTTTGGAAACTTAATCCTCACTGCCGTAGTATCAAGAGTTAGGTTAAGGAAAGGTGATTAGGTCATGAAGGAGGAGTGAATGGATAACAGCTGTTATTCCAGGGATGGGTTAGTTATCATGGGAGCGGGCTCCTGATAAAAGGATAAGTTCACACCTCTCTCCTCCCTCCCTCTCTGTCTCTGTCTCTCTCCCTCTCTCCCTCATGCACTGATGTGTACATGCTATGCTCTCTTGCCCTTCTGCCTTCCACCATGGAATGACCCACTGACAAGGACCTACCAGGTGCTGGCTCCTTGACCTTGGCCTTGCCAGTCTCTAGAACCTTGATTTCTTTATAAAACACCCCATCTGTGGTATCCTGTCATAGCAAAGCAAAATCTTCTCCCTACCAATTCCCTCACACACTAAACTTGAGTATGCATTCTTTTGAATCATAAACTAATGTTCAAGGTCAAGTTAATGGAATTGTTATTTGAAGTACTTTATTTTTATCATTAGAGAAACACATAGTGATTTGCTTGAGTACTGCCATTAAAGGTTTTGTAGCAGAGTTATCCAACTACTAAGAAAATTGTGAGATTATTTGCAATATATCTTTAACAAAATAAAATGTACAAACATAGACTCCAACATAGAAAGGGAATGTGAAATGAGAAAGAATTGGGGAAATTTTCTTTAAAAATAGAAATTTAATGAATGCATTTTTTTTACTTATTTATTTTAATTATTTGGTACTGGAGATCAACCCAAGGGTGCTTAATCACTAAGTCACATCTCAGCCCTTTTTATTTTTTATTTTGAGATAGGGTTCACTAAGTTAGGTCCTCACTAATTGGACAGGCTGGTCTTGAGTTTTCAATCCTCCTGCTTTAGCCTTCTGAGTCACTGGGATTATAGGTATGCAACCAAGTCTGGCTGGATGCATTTCTAAATTGGGAAAAAAATCCTTGATGTTGATCCTCCTCCACAGAAGAAATAATTGTTAACACTAGTAATTAAAGGAATTAATTTATTTGCTAGGTAGTTTATATGATTGGCAATTAAAACCATCAACTTAATAATATTGTTACTATCTGTTATGGGCCCATTAAGTGAGTTACTAGGTTTTTTTTTTTTTTTTTTTTAATTTATTTTCTAGGTTTTTATTGATCCAATGGAGTACCAGATTTCAAGAAAAGAAAAATTGAAGAATTTTACCTAAGACTTTCATAAATATAAAGGATATTCACATTATTCCAAAGAATTAAGATCATTATTCTTATATCAGTATATCATAGTTGTCTATTTGTTTTTAGGAATTTTTAGAAAGGGTCACATTATTTTCAGGAAATTGGTCAATTTATGGGATTACAACATGAGATTCTTCAAATTAAATTTTTGGTTCAGTATACTACGTTTAGTGAAACTAGAGGTCTATATTTCCAAGTGGCTATTTATTTTATAATATATAATGAAATTTAATAAAATAGAGTTCATGAATAGAGTTCAAAGAGAGAAGACTGTCCTGAGGGAAATTGGAGTTTAGAACCCCATTTGAAAATGTGTGATTCTGAGCTGTGCATGGTGGTACACACCTATGATCCCAGCTACCCTGAGGTCAGCAAGACGCTGTCTCAAATAAAAGGGCTTGGGATGGAGATGGAAGTGTGCCTGGGTTCAAGTCCCAAAACCACCACCACCAAAAAGAGTAATTCTGAACAGATGACAAAGTAGATTTGGAAAATAAAGTTTCCAATGCAAGAAAAGAATGGCATCAAACATAAAGACAGACTAAATTCCATCCTGCCTGTTTAGAAACTGAACTCTGTAAATCGCCTCGATTTTTTCCAAAGACCTCATTAGAGATCAATTTATTGAAATGGGCATATGCATCATTTTGTCCAGGGTGGTGGTTAGTTCATTAGCTTATAGGTATTGACAATATTATTCCAGCTTCCTTATGGGCTCTACAAGTAGAAACTTGACATAACTGGTGTCATTGTTCCCCTGTGTTTTTTCCTCGATATGACACATAAATTTTTTATCCCAGCAATGAATAAACTAGTCTGAAAAAAAAAAATCCATTCGAGTTGACTCCATTTTAGAGAATGCAGGCGGTCTCTTAGCATCATAGAGAATTAATTTGGATTCAGTTGCCTGCCTCGTGGCCATCAAGCCATGACCAAAAGGCTCGATGTGAACCTCTTTGCTGGAGCATTCTAGTTGGGCCCCCGCTGGCTTTTCCAGGCCAACTTGTTTTCCTTGAGAAAGGGATTGCTGACCTTGAGCCCATTGCTCAGGGGGAGGCATTGGGAAAAAAATAAAAGAAGTTAGAGGGGCCTTAACAATGTTCTTGTCATAATAGGGGTAAAAATAGATGAGGACAGTTGTGGTTTTATAAAGTGCCTTTGTCCATCATCTTAGGCAAACCAATTTATTCATTAGACATGGTAGGTACATGGCAAGGGCCCACGACACTTTGGGCAGCCACAAAACAATTTTACTCATATTTAAACTCAGAAGGAAAAAATGAATATAAATGAAGAAAGCATCGATGACGATATCATAATGAACATAGCCTGGATGATACTAATCTTTATATTACTATGGGTGTAACACACAATTCTATTATTTTTTTTTTTTAATGGAGAAAGACAGCCACAAAGACAAAGTGTCTGAGGCCCGTAAAAGCCATAATGAAGCCCTGATCTTAGGTCCTGACATTAGTCTGAACCTTTGACACTTTCCTTTCATTAGATATAAAGACAAGCTCTACCATCTATTCTTTATTCATGGTTGTATTCTATGTGAACTTAAATCAGTAGGTGTCACACATTTTTTAAAAGAAGAAAACATGTTCTTGTATTCTCAAGCTCTTTCTAATCTAAGCAGGGAGACAAAATCAGCTGTTAACAACAGGTGCTTTGCAGTTGTTCATTCATTTGACATTTCTTTATGAGTTAATTACTCAAACTCCCTTGTGAACAATCTGCACATCTGGGAAAATAAAACTGCCCACTGAAAGTGAATTAGTAGAGCGTAGGTGAAACACAATAGTGAATTCATGTGGCTACCCTTAGAAGGCTTAACAAAAATCCTTGCTGCATGGAGAAGTCGGACTTTGTGCCTGACTAAAGGCTGCAAACCTGGGAATGTGTGATTCCAGTTCAGCTTCAGCTCCTGGTGCTTCTCTGGGTCACCCACTCTTCATTTACATAGACTCCTCGCCCAGAGCTTTCTGTTGATTCAGTAGCATTGGACCTCACCTGTAAAATGCTCTCTTTTCTATTTCGACTTGCTTATGGTAAAAAGAAAGCATTCTGTTATCAAACCAAACCAAACCAGACCAGACCAAAACACTACTTGGTTAAATAATTCCTCAGCTTGATTCATTAGGATCACCTACCTATTTAGACTTTAAATGTAACAAAAGAATTCATCAAGTCCTGAGGTCTCTCAGAAATGAGGTCTTGAAGCCAAAGTCTAGTGTTTCCTTATCTGCTTGGTGGAGGGGTTAGATGGTGTGTCTCTAAATTTCTCTACAGCTGGATGGCTCGAGATCAGGCCCAAGGCCCACCCACCCTGATGGGGTGTAGGGCTTCTGCACCAACCCTTCAGATGGGTGCTGGCATATTACACAGAGCAGTGGGTTTCCACAACAACCTACTGGGCAATGACAGAATACTATACTTTCTCTTTAACTTATCTTCATCTCATCCTTTGATTTTTTTCTTTGTGTGTATTTTTATAATAAGCAAATAATAGATAAACCATGTGTATATTAACATATATACACATATCCATATATATGTGTGTGTGTTATATAACATACATATGTACAAACATACACGTTATTATTCATATATACGTATATTAATAATACATATTGTGTATATGTGTGTACACGTACACATTCATACATACACACAAAATACTCGGCTAAAGGGAATGAATGACAAAAAAAAAAAAAAAAAAAAAACTAAATCTGATTGCTATAAAGTAAGATGAAAGGGGTAGAGAACACATGTGTAATTAACTAAGTCCATCAGACAATATTCGGTAGAGGATTTAGGACTTCCATTCTAGCTTCACCTTTAGCACAATTGGTTTATAAACATATAGCTTCAAACATGCAACTTGACAAGAAGAAATCTGGTCTGTTTTCTACTAGTTTGGGGAGAGGAATGGATATAGAATTGATTAAGAAAATTCCTTCAATTCTTCCTTTATGTGAAGAGTCAACTAAACACCCCCAGAGCAGTTGGAGACATGAGACAGTGAGAGCAGAGGCCTCTTGACCTTTGAACTCCAGCATCATCCTGTGAGCTAAGAGTCCCTTACATAGGGGTGGCTGTATGTCTGCTGTTTGGAGCTAGGAAGTTGTAGCAAGCAGAGCATTTGACTTGCCAAATCCTTGTTCCTATAGTTTTTGCAGGACTCAAATGCACACATCCCACCCCCACAAATACAGAGGCATTCATCACTTACCAACTCTTACTGGGATCCTCATTTAATAAGAATAGTACCAGAAGTTTCCTTCCCTGGAGATCTATATGTATAGAATATCAATATAATATACATACATATATACATTCACATTTATATATATAATGTCCCACAAATTTTATATATGCAGGTACTTTCTGAAGTTGTCCATGCTCATGTATTCAAATTGACAAATGAGCACTTGGAAGAATGGTTTCTTTAAGTCCTTCATGTTATTTTTTCAGTTAAAGAAGGAATTCTTCCTCAGACTGAGTCATTTTCAAGAGACTTCCATCTACTTGGGATACTTTCAATGTATCTGCAAAAGCTTTCGTGGTCCATGTACTGAAGCAATGCAGTTTCATGCCACATAGCTCATGCTCTGAATCTGAATTCCTGTTATTACTTGAAAGGTACGTGTGTGACTTGGGACAAGTTGTTTAATCTCTGTGTCTCGGTCCGTCTCTGGTAAAATGGGCACAGTTGCAGGGCACAGCTCAATGATACCTGCTAGGCTGGAAGGAGATGTTTGGAAGCTCTTGCTACGGTGCAGCATGCCATCACTGCCATGCATCTAGCAATTTCTTTGCCATTGCTGAGAAACACGTTCGCTGCTACCAAGGAGTCGATATTCTAAATAACTGGATGAAGCAAACCATTAACGTATCATCTTGTCTAAATCAAGAATATGGCCTGTCTAAAACTCCTTCAAATTCTTAGTTCATCAACACAAAGCTGATGGAGGTGCTGTTTAAGTTCACCACAGGAGGCGAGCAAGAAGGGAGGGGTGATAAGTAGAACCCAGAGAGGAAAACATCCATCAGGGACTTAAATATTATATTCAGCAAAGGAGCTGGCTCTGCCATTAACTCACGGTGAGATCTTGCACAATCTGCTTCAAGTCCTGGGTTTCAGTTTTCAAATCTGCACTTCAGGGGGGCTGGATTAGAGTATATCTAACATTCTATAATTACTAAATAGTTATTATAACTCATTATAGAATATTCTTCAAAGGTATATTTATTTCTTTGCTTCTCCTCTGCTTTTGACACCAGGGTATGCAAATCATTTGCGCCTTGTTTCAAGACTTGATTAATTTCCCCTTGTAAGCAGAATAATTCCAATGAGCTGGTTTATGCAAAATGCTTTCAAATCACATGGAAGTCTTTAGAGCTACTGCCACTAGCAGAGGGATCATCGAAACTGATGCATTTTAAGAGTCAATGAACTGTTCTTTCTGAGAACAGAGACTAGAATTCAGAGACTTCTGAGATCTCAGGTCTAGGTTTGTTACCTAGGGCCTTTCAGCACTTGGAGAAGGAGTGAGGTCCTGTGTGAGTACTCTGTATCTTTTTAAATTGTGGCCCAGCTGGTTGAGGACATTTAATCCCGAACCCAGTGTGCCAGTCTCTGGCTACTTCCCAGTGTTCACAGGTATTTTGGAGGGATCACAGAGAAATGGTTCTGAACCTCTGCAATTACATTTTGTTGTTGTCGTCATTCCTCTTTTTCTCTCCAAAGAACTACAGCTCGGTCTCATTATTTTCAAATAGGTGACATATCAAGTCAGTATGTCAAGCAATTCTACAAGTCGTAGTCTGTTACAATATCATTAACTGCACAAACAGAAATTAGTGACTTATATTTGCTGTGTAGATAAACCCTGAAGCCTTCTTCTTCTACTCTGGAAACTGCCTCTTGTCAGTTGGCTTTTCATTGTCTTTTAAAAATATATTTATTATGAAAACATTCAAATAATAAAGACAACAAAAAATGTAGTCCTAGGCATAACAAAACAGCATTACAATTTTCTCCATGTTTTCCCAATATTTCTTCAAAATATTGTTATACCAATAGTGTATAATTTACAAGGCAACATTTTTATCGTAAATGTTTTTGTCTCCATAGTCTTAATCATTACTAGATAATATTCCACTAGTTGAGACAGAAGAATTAGCATTCTATATTTTTTTAAGTTACACTGAATAGTTTCAGGCTTATCTTTTTTTTTTTTTTTTTTTTTCTTCTCTTGAATTACTTCCTCAGGGTAAATACTGAAAAGTATGGTTTTGGAAGGGCCAAATACTATTTTCATAGTTCTTGACAACTATTGCTAATTAAAAAAATTTTTTTTAATTGTTATTTTTTGTTATACATGACACCAGAATGTATTTTGACATGTCATACACACATGGTGTACAACTTCCCATTTTTGTGGTTGTACATGATATGGAATTACACTGGTTATGTATTCACAAAAGAACATATGAAGGACTGTCCTATTCATTCCCCTATCTTTCCTATCCCCATACTATTGCTAATTTTTAAGACTAGGATCAGTTTATGAGGCATTGCTAGGATGCAGTGTAGTCATTAAAAGCTGCTAATTTGTGGGTATTACATTGTGTCTCAGTTTAATTTTTTAATCCTGTGTTAGTGATGATAAACATTTCCTTATAAGCTTAACAGCTGATAAAGGTGGCATGTTAAATGCAGTTTCTATTTAAATTGAAGGGGTGTTTTTTGGAACCAGAGTGCACTGCATTGGAAACCAGCTACATGTCGTGGTCCGTCTCTGAGGACTATAGTGTCCCCTTTCTGTCCTGTACTTAGTTCTCTACTCACCCTCTGCTATTTACCGTTAGGCAATGTTCTAGTAGTTTCTGCTCAAATGTGGGTGGTCCAGTTGTGTATGTGGCATGGGAACAGAAGGGTAGATTTGTTCACTTGCCTATCTTAGAGGTACAATTAGAATCATTGAGGATTTAAAAAAAAAAAATTCTGACCCAGGATGAATGCCCCTTATTTATTATGAGCTATGGACATACATAGGTTTCTGGTTAACAAAGAAAAATAATGTCTCAATGCTGATTTTGTGGTACAAAAACACAACAACAAAAAAATCTCATTTTCAAATTATGTTTAGGAGTATTCTGAAATTCTTCTTCCAAACCTCTGTCTCCCTCCACTCACACTACCCAAAAGTTCCAAAATAAAAATTAATGTTAATCCATATTATTAGAAACAAATATTATTTACCACTTTGGAGAGTTTGAGATAATATTGAGAATATTAAAACAGGCACCAACAGCTTCTTGGTCTCATTTTCGTTCTTTGACACTCTCTCTCTTCAGTAACAATCAACATATTTAAAATTTACACTATAGCTAATGCATATTCTACTAATTTGTTAAGAGGTAAAGTGTTTCTTTCAGGTTATGAATACAATTCAATATTATGTCTGTAATTGGGTTTCAAGATATTTTTGTTGGTCTTAGAAACTTCCATAGTATTCAGCTTAAAAGTTTCATGAATCAGACATAAAAAAAGGGATATGCTGTTGCTTTTAATGTACAACTTGTGTTTCTCTGTTGAACAAGAGAATGCTTAGTATTATAGCTGTTACTGAGTCCTAAACACCTTTGCAAGAACATATTTACAAAAAACCAACGGAAAGGGTTAGATATGATTTGTAATTCTCATGCCTGTTTAAAAACCAGATACTACTTTCCCTGCAGATTTTTTGTAGAGAGTAAAACAACGATCCTTTGCTTTTCTTCTTTGCTTATTTTTTCTCTCCCAGATTGCCTCAAATCTCTGACACACTTCTATTCTGAAATCCTTCAGTACTGACTTCCTTATTGGTTGCTGGAACTGCTCTTTGTCTTGTTCAAACATTCTGCTAAGCTTGCAGCCTCCCCCCACCCGCTTGCCTACTGCTCCCCTTTACTTACACACACACACACACACACACACACACACACACACACACACACACACAGGAGGCTGGCTTCAACAGGTCACTCTGACTCAGCCTTCTCTGTAGTTCACTAGCTGATCACCCATCAGTTATGCCCATTTAAGGAGTACCTTTTGAAAGTCATAAGGGACTCGAGAGTTTCAGCTGTTTGGAAAGATTACTATGTTGTACACCTCAAAATCACCACAAAACACATATTTCACACAACTGACCTCCGCAGGCAGCAGGGTATGTAGTTAAAAAAAAAAAAAAAAGCAACGCTCCCCAACTGTTCCCCCTCAAACAAAAAACAAACAAAAAAACCCACCCCAAACAAAACTCCAGGCTGCTTAATTAGTGGTTACTTTATTCCTTAGAGTTCTGGCACTTAGATTTGGCTAACAGATAGTGCAATTTTGTTTGGTTTTCAACTCTTTCCAATCTGTGGTCCATGCCAAACACTCCAATCTAATATTCTAAGAAAATACATAACATAGGCCTAAATGGAGATGCCAATAACACCAAGCAGAGCTCCGTGTTCCTACGCGAAGCACACACTTTCAATCAACGTTGTTCCGTTTTCTTTCTGGAGTTGAAAACAGCCAGGCATCTGCAGTGCTGAGGGCTAGTTTCTGGTTTTTCTGCTCAGATGTGTATGGAGAAAACACAGCTCTCTGCATTCCCTATTTAAGAAAGAAGCTGCGTGGCCCCCGTCCAATAAAACAGAGCAGTGTTTTCTTACATATAAACACTGAGAAATTCCTTGGGCAAGCACATAGCCTTTTGGTTCTTGGAACAAGTGAATGGTGGTATTTATTATGTCAAATAAACACATCATCCACACTCCAAAGAGAGACCTGAAACAATCAGCTGAACAAAGCGGTTTTCAAGGTTTAATCGTATTGCAATTAGCTCTTGTCAATTCTATTAAAAAATTAAGAATAAGCTATTTTCTCAGAAGAAAATACCCTTACGTGATGAGATAGCCACAGTTTGTTCCCAACCCTTATTCTGAGAAGAATCAGAGCCCATTTCCAGAGGCAAGTAATATAAACATTCAGGATATCCTATCACTTAATGTCATTTCTCATTTAGCCACCAAAATGGTCTGTACCTCCTTTGTCCATTGTGCTAATTACTAAAGCTCTTTAATTTGCCAGGCCTTGGGCTACACACTGCAACCAACAGTGTACAGCTTACTAGTTTGATCATTACAAGAAGCTCATCAAATTCTATAGAAAGCACATTCTTTCCGGGCCTTGTTACCATTCAGTCAATTTGCTTATTTGTATTCACCATGGTGACCGATGTGGAAATAGCATTCAGCTTATGAAATTCCCAAAGTGTATTCCCCTCTTATTTGGGACTGTTTTAGACTGGCTTGGATAAATTCTTCTTGGGAGAAGACTCAAATCCTTCTTGGATACAGGCAGGGTATAAATTACAAAGATGCTTCCAGTTATTTCTATTGGTTACAACTTCCATGAGTCTGGATGGGCCTGATAGCACAGATTGTAGGTTCCAACTTGTATAAGTTTTAGAACACACGGAGGTCATGACCTTTTGCACATTGTAGTATTTCATTCTATCAAAGGAACAAGCAATTTGCTAAAAGAAAATATGAAGGCTGAGGGCTGATTTTGGAGCACTGAAATAGTCCTAAGCATATGCCTATGAAAAATGAAATCTGTCAAAACTCTCCTGAGTTTTTAAAATTAATGTTTACATTTGCTCATACATCTTATTTGGAGAAGGCAAGCGGCAGCCGTTGCTAAGAGATTAAAAATTCATTTTAATGGGAGAAAAAAATTAACTAAGAAAATTATACTGCAAGTTGGGAAAGACCATCACTGTTCACTTTGCGGCTAGAGTCCTGGGAAGCATCACTGGAGAATCACTGGTATCAAGAAACCAGTTCAAGGCTGGGTGTAGAGACATGTGTTCTCCTGGCCTTTTTGCTGCCAAGTAGCAGTGTCATTTGGTGGATGTCATTTCATTCTATGAATCTTCCTGTCTACACCTATAAAATGCAGATCTCATTTTAAATCAGAATTTCCAATTGTTAGGGTTCAGCAGTCCAAACAATTGTAACAGAAATTGTGTATTTGCTCAAGACAGAACATATTAACTATCACTTAGTGAACGGTCACCCTCATTACCCTTACTTTGCTGGTATAGAAATTTGGTACAGAAGCTGAGGAATTTGAAATTTGAGTTCCTAGTGAAAAAAAAATTAGTAACTGGTAGATGATTTCAACACGATTTCAAATAATGTCACCAAATCTAAACTCCTAAAAATCGAAGGAGAGAGAGATTATTTTTTGGTTTCTGGTATTCCACTGATGATCCCAAATTCTGCCAGAAGTTTAGGCTTATTTAGACCCAACCTTCCTCTTATAACCGGTTTTTGGGATCAGTCTCAATCTTTTGGAGACTGGTTGGAACTTCTCAAAAATGCTGGTGAAAGCTAATATTGACAAACTCTAAATATATATATTTGTTGTTGCTTCATTCCATATTCTGTCTTCTAATCCCAAACTTCAACTTGGTTTTTTTTCTAGGCCCATCCCTGAGCTTCCCCCAACCCAGTCTCCACCTGGGCTTGAGGATACTCTGAGGGATACTATGAGGTTCCACAGCGACGTAGCTCTCAGTACTCACATTTGGTCATTTCAATAGCTTCTAAAAAGCTCAAAGAGTGGTTTGTGCAGGGAAGAGTCTAAATATTCTATACCTCTAGTTTACCATTCAGGATATATCTGATGATACTATTAAATTTTTGTTCTAAGTGGATTATAGTTGTTTTGCTCTGAAGTAGAAGATGCTTCCAACAAGTCCTTTTATATAACTTGTGTGTTTAGGAAAGTGTTGGCGTTGAAAACAACACCAATCTAAGAGTGAAAAGGAAAATTAAACTCTGTGATTCTAGCAAAATCAATGACCATTTTCCTCATATCATTCCTTCCTCAACTTCTACAGCCTTGAATCCTTAGTTGGAATTATCACTGTTTTGAGGGAAAAAAAAAATGGGTCACCTGCATCTTCAAACATGAAGTAGGAAATAGAGTCCAACTTATTTGTTTTTCAAAAGGATTACCTTTTCCGGAGGAAAAGAATCCAGACTTAAGGAGTTCCTGGGATGATAGACCTTTTTGCCTCTGGGCAGTAGGAGTGGGGTGTGGGGTGTGAGGGTGGCCCTCACTGCTAGGCCCATGTTCCTTCAGAGCGCCTGGCAGGCCTGTGAGTCTATGTGGGGACTGGGAATCAGTACAACTGAGGAAGAGAGGAGGAAGAGGGGGAGGGGGAGGAGGCAGAGGAGAAAGAAGAGAAGTCAATGTTAATCAGTTCAATCTGGGGGCTGAGAATCAGCACAACTTCTAGGTCTTACTCTAATTTCTGTGCCTATTAGAAAATCTCTAATTTTCTAATTTATACTCCAGGTTTTGATGGCGAAAGAAGGAAAATGGTTGCCATATGCTTCACCATATTTGTTTCAAATTCAAAAGGAAACACACATACACACTTCATTTTAAAACTTCAAGTAAATGAGTATAATTGAAAGCTGATTCCTCAAATTTGACTCTGAATCTAAATACTCATCAAGGAGGCCTAATTGAGAATACAACATGCTCGTAATGTCTTCACATTAAATAGTCTTCATTAGTATTAGGAGGAGCTGTGGCAATATCCCCTGAGATGGAAAATCTTTGCAAACTAGCAAGCAGGAGAGAGAGTGTAACTGAAATCATTACCAGCAACGTGTTGGAAATGTGTTCTCCTGACATCTGGCCATGACTCAGACTGCCATCCTGGACGATTCCTTGCTGAAACTCCTGCCAAACTCTGTTCCACAGACGCTGTTCTCCTGTTTTATCCACACAGAACAGCTCAACTTGACAAATTCTGTGATTGACTATAAGACAGTTTTGTATACACAGTGCCCTGACAAGCCAATTTAAGTTAATTACCATTTTGAAATGGCAAGCACAAAGCAGGGATCCTTAGCAAGTCCTGGATACCCCTCGTGAGTAGTCTATACTGACATCTCTCTCTGGAGGTGAGTCTTGAACAATCTGGAATAATCCTTGCTTGGCTACTAGCTGGCTTCTGGCCACAGTTTGAGGTTAGTTTTCACGGAACCAAAGTCTAGTCTTTGTCTCACCAATCTAATGGAACCATTTTTGAATACATATCTCATCAGTCATCATAACCCCACTCACCCCATGTGCTTCCATTTTTTAATGGAAATACACTCTTTTCTTTTTTTACTGTTTGGTTTCCTGTTTCATACCTTTGGCTTTTTCTTCATTGTCTAATAAACCTCCCAAAGCATCCCTATAGCAACCACAATTCTTATCTCTTTCAGCAGATGTTCAGTAAGCAAGTTAGAGTAGGATTGCTATCTTTATCCTATATTTCTATTTGATTTTCATACTTTCATTCCATACCCCTCATATCCAAAGTCAAACACGTCCTTTCCCTCTTGAAGCCACCACAGCATTTAAATTTTTCTTTTCTTGTTAATTCAGCAAACATTTAAAAATACGTATTAGTTGAAAAATACTTTCCTATCTATTGAAGACAAAAGAGGGTCAAGATATTAATGTTTCCTTCCAAGAATGTACACGCATGTGCATGCATGTGGGGATGGGGGCACACACACACACACACACACACACACACACACACACACACACACACACACAATTCCACTCCAAAATGGCTAAGTACTCCTGCAGAAGAAAATAAAAGACACATACTAAACCCATAGGTACTATGGAGGACTGGAAAAAAACCAAGAAGATTTGAGAAGGCATCTTGGAGGATATTTTTGAGATGTCACATTACTTTTCATATTAGTTGAACCACAAATCCAGGCAATGCTCTCTTGTGGTTGCTCACAATGTGTGTGTGTGTGTGTGGTGTTTTCTTGTACCAAGTTGATTTCTTAAAAGATTCACTGTAATAATGCTGATCCTCTCCTATCCTCCTTAAGCCACCAAATCTCCTCCCATCTTTACCGACTATTTTATCTAGGAGATATTTGTCATCTGACCTCTGATCACTCAATTCTTTTGTCCTCAACCTCCCACTTGTGGGGGAAGTGTTTCTATTCCCTTGAAATACCAACCAAGCCCTAACTTGTATTCATGGTTCCATTTCTTCTTTTCTTATCCAAGGTCACATCCAGCTATCAGACTTTTGTTTTCTTGAATTTTTTCAATTCTCAACTCTTTTCTCATCAACAGTCATCTTACAAGTTTCTCTTATTCTAAGAGCATCTTCTAATGACATTTCATAATTGTTAAGCTGCCATTTTTTTCTCTTTCATCACTGACTACTTTAAAAGCATAGTCTATGTCTTCACTGTTTTCACAAATTCCTTTTGACTCTCTTCTTTAATCTCTTACGATCTTGCTTTTTCCCCTTGCAAGGAACCAAAACTGACCTGAAAAGGTCTTCAGTGGTCACTGAAGCACCAAATGCAACAGCTTCTTTCAAGCACTCCCTTTGCTTAATCTTTAACCATCTGAAGAATGAAGCCTGCCTTCCTCTGAGGCTGACCTCTGTTGCTGGCCACCACACTGTTCTCCCAGTCCACTTTCTACTTCCCAGTACACTCCTTCTGAGTTTTGCTCAACGACTACATTTTTTTTTTTTTTTTTTTCTTATGTAAGATTTCTCCAGTGCCTGCCTTCAGTCCTCCTCTCTTCTCATGCTGAAGACTCTTCCTGGAATATTTCTCTTGGCCTATGGCTTTAATCTTTCTCCCTAGATGGATGATTAAAATATGTCTTTAGTTGTAACCTGTTTTCTTTTTTTTTTTAAACATTTTTTAGTTCGCATGGACCTTTATTATTATTATTATTATTATTTTAAATTTATTTCCATGTGGTGCTGAGAGTCGAACCCAGTGCCTTACACGTGCTAGGCAAGTGCTCTACCACTGAGCCACAACCCCAGCCCTTAACCTGTTTTCTAAGTCCCAGAAAAATCTTTCCAATCACATATTGGACATGCCTATCTGGATGCCCACCAGCACCTTGAAGACAAGATGACCATGGCACTTACTGTCCCTTGATTCTATTCTGAGTGCTGTGTCCACTTCCCCTTGACTTGTCATTTGTACTATGATAATTACTTTTCTCTATTTTTCCCACTCTAATGATCCTGTACATAGCTAATTTCCTCTATAATGCAAATCTTATTTTAGAACTTCTGTTTCAAACATAATAGGACTGTCTAGATTTTTTGATCCTTTAGTGAAAACAATAAAAATGGCACAATAAATTACAAAAAATAATTTTCTTAGAACACTGAAATGCTGTCAAGAAGTAAGTATTTAAGGAGTAAATTTAAATAAAGATGGGAACACAGAGGGATAAGCTAGCTGCTTTACCCTGAGGAATATTCCAGAAGCCAGAAAATGAGCTTTAGCTTTCATATCATCAAGAAAACAAGAGACAGAAGACAAAACTTGAGGCAGGCCTTAGATGAGAAATCTAATCAAAGTCCCCCATAAAGTTGAGCCCTTTCACCCCAAGTGCCCTTGATGTGAAACTGCTCCATATTTCTGTGGCCAAGGGATCATGAAGGAAGTTACTCTGGTATTTAGAAGAGTAGGGGAGAGAAAGAGTCCTGAGAAATTAAAATTACAAGTGAAGCTCCTGCAGAGTCACAATCCAAACTCCCATCCTTAGGATGATTAAAAAACAAAAACAAACAACAACAACAAAAACCCTCAGCCCTTACATTTAACTTAAAACAGTCCCACAGCTGTGATTTCTTTAAACTTCTGGCAAAACAAATTCTGGGAGAAGGCCACTTCAATTTAGGACTGAAGGAATTCTCATATTTCCCAAGGCACACCAGTGGTTTATAGTAACATAAATAGATAAAATTACTAAGGGACATGGAAATAAGGCACCATGAGCAAGAACCAGCAGAAGTAGTAAATGAAACCAAAATTTCTAATATTGGACTTGGTAAGACAAAAATAATACTGTGTTCAATGCAATAAGACAACTTTTTGGTTCATTTCCTGGTTATTTGCACAAAACTGCAAATGCTTAAAAATCCTTACCTCATGTGCTTTGTGTTAAACTTATCTGAATATGCTTCCTCTTATACATCTACCTGTACAATTTTCAATACCTCGTTCAAAATCTACCTCTTTCATGAATTTTTCTCATATCTCTCAGAAGAAATAACATATTTTCCCCTTACAGTCTCATGAATTTATTGTGGTATATAGTAGTTGTATTATATTACAGATATATACATATATATATATATATATTTTTTTTTTTTTCCTTTCCCCTGGTCTGTGATCTCTCAAAACTCTAGTGCTTCTCTTCAAGGGCTTGTTGAATCAGGTTCAATTGCATATCATTCACCTTGTTAAATACTCACAGCACAAAACAACATTCTGGTACCTTTTCATCAGCTCCCAAGTCTCTATAAAACCTCCAACCTTGTCAGTCTCCTTACCGCAACTTCCAAATTTCATGTTCATTTTAAGCTCCTAGCTTTTACTTATGCTGTTTTCCTCTCCTATGAGCTCTTTCTTTTTCTTCTGTTTTTGGAAAATTTGCCTTACTTGTTTCTGGATCCATCAGGCACTGTGCATGTATTTAAGTTTTGTGCTGAGGCTTGATGGTATACACTATCTGATTACCTGTGCTGGGCACTCAGCATGCACTTGTTGAAAGAAGTGAAACTATATACACGTACACGCACACGCATATTGTTAATTGAAATAGGTTGTAAGCTCCAGGAAAATAAGAACAAATATCTTATTTTTTTAAAAGATATTTTTCAAATCTAACTGCTGCTTGATAAAAAATTATCCATGTTAAATGTCCAATTCTTGCAGTTGGAAGAAGACATTGAAAATTTTTTTACTCAATTAGAAGCAAAAATAATATGAAAACAGTACTTGATTTTGTATGTTAAAAGTGATAGGAGCTTGAATCTCAAATGGCTACACACAATTAACATTTACTGAATACCTTACCATGTTGTGCTAGACACTCGGCCAGATGCAAGGGACACAGATATAATAAACAAGATAAAATTCCTGCCTGAAAGGACCTCACATTCTAGTAAAGCAGACATAGACCACAACCTATCATTCTAAGGTGCTAAATGCTGTACGAAATACTGTACCATACCAGGAGGTAAACAGATAAGGCCAAAGCAATTACCTCTCACAAGGAGACTGGGGGAAGCTTCCAGTTCAGGTAGAAGTTCTCCAAAGGCTGGAGGAGGAAGCAGGAGTTTAAGATGGCAGGGTGGGGGCAAAGGTGTTGCAATTTGGGAAGCCTCTACGTACAGAAGCATGAAGTTGGGCAAGAACCCTGCATGCTTAGAACAGTGGAAATCAGTTTGAACATAATCCCAAAGGAAATTCAGGCAAGTTGAAGCATTGGATTGGACTGGGAAAAGGAAAGTGCTTCAGGCCTAAATCGGAGGGAAATTCCTTAAATACTTTAATTCTTCCTATTCTCATCTTGGTGTTTCCTTCCAACCAATACCAGTGCTCAGGTCTCTCCCTCCATTAAAGCACAGCTTTCTTCCAGTCTCCTGGTCTTTTTACAGAGAGGTCATTCACACCCTGTTAGAGATTGGTTTAGAGGCTAGGAAATGTTTGCAGGCCTAGTCAACAGTAACCTGTAAATACACAGCAGGATGAATTTAACTTCCCACCTCAGAATTTTGGCCAGTGTTCTCATTTTGGAAACTTTTAAGATAAAACGAGCAATTTCTGGTCTTCTTTCTTCACAGAAAATACAGATCTTGCCATGTTTATTCTGAATACCTAACTCTTGGAATGAAAAGAACAATTCCTTTTAGGACATTGAAAAAGATTTGATGCTGTGAGCCATAAACATAATATTTACCTAATTGCAACCAATAGAAATACTACTTTATGGACTTACTTAATAATAGGTCAGGTGTGAGTATATACCTCAGAAAACAGATATTCGTGACTGTTTAACTGCAGCAGTCTAGGACTGCTGTCCCCGACAGGCTTAAGTGGAGATATCTGGTTATGTGTCTGCATCTACATTTGTCATTACTATAAATCAGACACATCACACATTACCAGAGCTGCGGAATCCTACACTGAGAAGGGACTTTAACACAACTGTGGAATTTCTTTTAACAATACCGCGTACTAAAAGAAATCTGAAGATTGTTCTGAATAACATCTACCTGCAGTTCCTCACCTGGCCTCTGGATTATCACTGGATAGGTAATTAAGCAACTGGTGTTTGGCTCATACCAACTTTGGGGCAAATAAATAGGGACCTTTCCTAGAGGCTTTGATAGCCAGCAGTGAGGTGCTACACGTTAGTTTCTGAGTTAACAGATTTCTAGTTTGCTTTAGACAGAAGCAACGTACGTCCTTCTTTTATCAGAAAAATACCATTTGAGGCAATACTCTCAAGTTCAATACGAATGTCATTATCATACACGGTTCCCACACAGGTGACTAATAATTGAGAAAGTTGAGCCTGTTTACCACTGTAAAAGCTACATACTGTAAATGGAAAAAGAGAAAAGATGACAACATATCATCAGCAGAGACATGCCCGAACAGCATTCCCAGGAATCCTTCAGCCACAGGAAAAACAGCTCGGAACAAGCAACCCTCAGTCCCGCACAGGGTGTAAATTAGCTTCCGCTGACAACCCTCTCTGAACACCTTTCTACACCACAGTCCCCCCGTCATGCCAAAGTCAACAGTGTGCACACTACCCACACAGGGCCCTAAAGTTGTCCTTTAAACCCTCTGGGTCACAGACCACGAGACAGTCAACAAGAAACATGTTTTGAATTCCTGAGAAAATTTTCAACTGGCGTAAAGAAGTTGGTGGCCCTGGGTGAGCCCTACAGCAGTTTCACAGTTTGGGTGGATTCTTTTCATAGATCCCTGATGTTAAGTAGGATTTGTTAGTTTGTACTCCTCCAACAATGAACTCTTGCTCTGTGGGAATCCAGAATTCAGGTCACGTGTTATGTACTAAACAGATAAATGAAGCAGGAGTGCTTCTCATTATTAGAGAATTCCTAATAGGTAACTCTGCAGTTTGGTGGGCTATGGAACGAAAACTTCCTCCAGGTGAGCGTGCAAAGGGAATGGAGTTGCTGTATCCGCGGCTACTGGCTGCTCACCCGAGGACACCTTCCCTTCTTGCTCAGGAGCGCATTGTTGAACTTGGGATCAGAACTACAATTAAAGGAAATGGCAATGCCAGGCACTGCCTGGTTATTACCCACACTGCTCTTGCCCTCTGCCTTAAGGAGGCATTTGCCATTTGTCCAAATGGACCAAGTCCCTATGGCCAGCATTGTTTATGTGGGTCTGGGTTGGGGTGGGGAAGCAGATCCAGCTCTGCTTTTCCTACTCACAAAGGACACCTATTCCAACCCCTTTTATTATTTTCCTGGGGTGCAGATTCTTAATGAGATTCTGTTTTATCGGGGACATTTGCGGGCAGGTCTCTCTTCTGTCTTTTAAAAGTCTTTAAAAGTTTTTTTTTTTTTTAAACCTTTAGAGGGGAACAAAGAGTTTGTTATAAACCAAAAATTCAGGTAGTAGCCACCACCCAAGTCTAAAAACAGAAGTGTCCTGCGTACGCTCTGCCCTGATGCCCTCTGGTAACTTCTATCATGGCTTGTCAAGTTCTCATCTGCTTGCTTTTCTTTATAGTGTCACCTTCAACATGCACTGTGTCCTCCCTGTTTTTACTTTACGTAAATGGAATCGTACGGTATGTATTCTTTCATCTTGCTTCTTTGGTTCTATATTGTGTTTGTAAGATCCACTCATGTTGGATTACCACGATTTCTTTATTCATTCTGTTGGTGGTGGACTTCTAGAATGTTTCCAGCTTGGGCTGTTATGATCAGGGCTGCTTTGCATATCCTGGTTACGTGTCTCTGGGTAGATATGTGTAAGTATTTCTTTGAGGAATATAGTTAGAGTAGAATTGCTGGGTCACAGGGTTTGTATAACATCTGGGTTTATCCAATTGGGCCAAACTCTTTTCCAGTGGGGTTGGTACCAATTTATACTCCCACCAGCTGTATATGAAATATCCTGTTACTTCACATCCTTGCCAGAACTTGGTATTGTCAGACTTTATTATTTTGCCAATCAGGTGGGTGTAGAATGTATCTCTGTTGTTCTAATTCATATTTCCTTTATTACTAATGAAGTTGAACATCTTTTCATGTTCATTGGCAATCTGAATTCCCTCTTTGGCAAAGTGGCTATTCTAGTCTTTCGCTTATTTATTTCTTAATTGACTTCCTTTTAATTAATGATCAGGTGGAGTTCTCTACTTTTCCCAGTCATAATCTATACTCTGGTCCAGTGTTGGCTATGTGAATTGCAAATATTTTCCACTCTGTGACTTATGTTTTCACTCCCTTTATAGTACCTTTTGATGATCAGTCTTTACTTGAATGAGTTGAATCACTGAACTTTTCCTTGATGATCTTTTAATATTTTGCTTAATTTACCTGGAATTCACTTTGTGTATGCAATAAGGAGAAAATTCCTTTTTAAACAGAAACATAAAAGTTAGCAAGTATTACTTATAAAAAGAGGAATGCTTATTTGGACTAGGCAGAGGGGAGTGAAGAGAGGGGAAGGGATATGGGGTTAGGAAGGACAGTAGAATGAATTGGACATTATTACCCTATGTCCATATACCACTACATGCCTAGTGTGAATCTTCATCATGTACATCTAGAGGAATGAGAAGTTATACTCCATATATATATATACATATATGATGTGTCAAAATACATTCTAATGTCATGTGTAACTAATTAGAACAAATAAAAAAAGAAAAATATGTAAACAAAAAAGAGGAATGTTTAAAGCAAATGTTTTATATTTTTCTCCTTGGTTGAAGATATGAAGCCTGATAAGAGACAAATAGATCCTCATGTACCTCGTTTAGGGACAATGAAGTATCCATCTGTTAATTCTCTTAAAAGCAAGAGTATGTGTGTGTCTAGGCTCCATGTAGGAAATATCCCAAGGGTAACTTATATAAGGGCAGGAATATACACGCTTGTACGCACTACACAAATGCTTATAAATTCAAGGACTCTTTTTGCAAAGATACCCAGGAAACAGTTATGGTAGCTACTTGTGGTAAATGTATTGTTTGAATTTTCTGCTTGCAGGCAAATTATATAATGTTTAAGATAAATTATCATAGTAGTTTAGTGGGAAAACAGTCAGATACATCAAAATTTATCTACTTTATCTCTTTCAGGAATTCATCTATCAAATAGAAATGTTCATTTTCAATTATTTTACATGTGCTTTTTCACACGCATGTATACACACAGAAAATATTGGTTCCTTAAGGAGTGCAGGAATTATTGCAATCTGTAACTATACTGAATTGCAAAGTATTCAATCTTTCTCTAAGCTGCAGGACTGGAATTCTGAACTACTCCCCAATTCATTATCTGAATAAAAGACTAGCATAAGTGATAAGGACATCTGCCTATAAACTCAAGGTCAGTAGGAATAGAAAGACTTAAGAATTTGTGTTAAAAATTCTTTGGGCTCAAGAGACTTCGGTTATCTTTCCAATGGACTAATCACTGTGGATGAAGCAAAGAACAAGGGTTTTCTTGTTCTCTTTCTTCTACATTTTCTGTTGAATGCTTTAGCTATACAAGGAACTTCGATTTCTCTTGCCCTTTTACAAATGAAGTCAGTTTATTTCAAGTTTGATCAACCAGAAATAGGAATGAATTACTTCAAGTATTATAGTTATAGCAAATACATCAGAATATAGGAAATTTTTAAAAGTCTAAAACATGTCAGCCAATATTTACTATGTATGTACTAGTAGGACAAAATCAGTATACACAGTATAGTTTTACTCTAAAAAAAAAAAAAAGAAGTACACAGGTTAAAGTTAACAGTATGAGCTGGGCTGTGGGTGTAGCTCAGAGATAGAGTACACGATTGGTTTGTGTGAGGTCCAAGGTTTGACACCTTGCACCAGGAAAAAAAAAAATAACAGTGCCTATCTGTACAGAAGTAAGTTATAGGAAATTTACAGTTTTCTCATTGAGCTTTTCAATACCTTCCAACGTTGCTGCATCTATATCTATTTATAGGCAAATTGATATTATAGTAGAAACAATAAGAAAATTTAACATATGTCTTAGTTAGCAATCTTTGTCAGAGGATTAATCAAATACTAGCTTTACCTTTTATACTGGAACACTCAGTAAAAGACCTGTGGTGGAGGAGGACACATTAGAAGTATTCTATGGGAGATCTCTTGGTGATGGAGAACATTCTGGAATGTACATACATTTCCTTAAACTGCAAATCCTGACCCTTGACTTTATCAGGGTGGTGGCAAAGTAGGTGACCCACAGCCTCTTCTTAAAAATAAGGCAGCCTGTTAGTATGTGACTCTGAACTTGATACCTTCTCAAGAGTCTCCGCTTCTGCTTTGATGACACGACTCAAGAAAAATTGCCAAAATGGGATCAGAAAGGAAGTTTCCTGTCTAATTCAATATGTTGCAAAATTTCCTGAGAGATTTACTCAACCTGTGATTAATATGTTGGGGAAATATGCTCTGTAATTAGCAACCGAGCAGCTGCAGGGGAGGGTACGGAGGTGGGGGACAGGGGGTGTAATATCTGATGACAATGATACCACCAAAACCCAGCTGCAGCTACATTGGAATTTGACTGGATGGTCAACTGTTCACTTGGTCTCTGATTTCTTTTCTTAAGTAATGTTTTTTTTTTTTTTTTTTTTTTTTCTTGCAAACTAACAATGAGTACTTTGGCCTCACCGTTCAAAATGGTCACTTCTTTCAAGCCATCTTCTGAGGAAAGCAGAGAATATAGACTTGAAACATGAGTCTAGTTCTTGCAAGTCTATTTTTCATAAGGTACCCTTTCTCTTTCTCTTCCTCAATGTGAAAATGCCTAAAATTCCCTTGGTTATGAAGTTATCCCCAAATTGCGTATTTTGGGGTGATCTGATGAACTCCTGTGTTTGGAGTTGAACAATTTCCCAGGAAGAATGATGATGATCAGACAGATGAGCAGTTCTGTTTACACTGTTAGATTGTCCCGATGGTCTAAATATACTGTTTTTGGATGAGTCACAAAAATATTGCTACACAGTATTTGGTAAAGTTTAGAAGAAGTCAAAAATAGGACCGGGTGGTATAGATAAAGGGATTTCAAAACAAGCATATGGTCATTCAAAAGTCATTTGAGCATTTTTTTTTTCTTTGCTCATCTGTATCTTCTTCAAGGCAAGCATTTTACACAGAGATAAACATGTTTAATGATTCAAAGATCTGTAGAGGTCAAAGTCACAAGCGAATCAACACTACTACCGGACTTCATGTTTTTGAGGGAAAAATGAAGACAACTCAGACTTATTTTGATGTGGTTCCTGGGAAATAAAACAAGTCAAATTTCTTCCTTGAAGTAATATTTGCTGCTTTTGCAGAAAAGACCAGGTATTCATGATTAGGGCCAGGTTAACTGCATTTATGGGAGAGCTCACGTGGAACAAAAGGTACTTTCCTCCTTGTAGCTCAGCTCCACGTGACCTCAGATTTTAAGACAAGAAAAGTAAAATGTGTTTTCTGTAACAAATTTATTATTCCTATGAAAATCAGAGTGAATATTCCCTCAATTTAATCAAACCACTCTTTTGCGAGAATATCTATGATCTCATTCTCTGCACGTGAATACTTTGAAACTTAAAGAACCTAATTGCATTGAAATTACTTAAAGTTTGCAGGGGGTAGATCACTGGAAAACCTAGCCACCATGTTTTTTATTTTATAGAGGGAGCCTCCCATTCATTCCTCGAATAGTTATTAAGCAGAGACTATGGCTCAGGCCCTGAGAACTGGGATCTGTAAAGAGCTGGATGGACTCCCTTCCAGCCCGGGGAAGCTTAGCAACTGTAAATAGTGTGCATGATGCAGAAGGCTAAAACAGCCGAATCAGTCTGCTGTCACAGAACCAGTGAGGCAGCCAAACCAAATGCCAGACATTTATCAGCACTGCCGTTGTTCCTTTGCTGAGTTCTGTGAGGATTCCAGCAACAATGAAAACATGCTCTCTGCTCCTCATGGTTTTGGGGATACAGCACTCATTCTCAAGAAACAATTAGGGAAAAACAAAACAGTTCATTATTAACTACGGATTAACTACATTCACCACAGAGGCCTGTGGGGAATAGAATGTTCTCTATTCCTTACAGCTCATCAGCAGTAAAACACACTGCCTCTCACATGCTAATTATTGTGATGGACAACCACAGAGTATCAGATGCTACACCCTTGCAAATTTTTTATAGCAGCCAATAATAAATACATTTTAAATCACAAGAATTTTATAAAACAATATCTATTAGGATAATCACATTCTTGGTTTTTCTATTCATTTTTCTACTCTGATTTCATTTAAAGAGTGGTCACCGGGGAAACTTTAGATTGATTTTACAGCAGGGAGTTATGAAAAACATTGCTATAGACTAGCCTTTTTAAACCGTTGTAGAGCTGGACATAGAAGAGGCGTCCTGAGACCAAGCTATAGACTAAATATTTGTGTCTACCTAAAATCCATGTTGAAACCCTGAGCCCCAGTGTGATGGTTTAGGGAGGTGGGGACTTTTGAGAGGTGATTAGGTCACGAGGGTGGAGCCCCTGTGAGAGCTTACTGTTGCCTGGTCCATCGTTCCTCCCACCAGGAGAGGACGCAGTGGGAAAGCGGTCTTTTATGAACCAGGAAGCAGCCCTTTACAGACACTGGATCTGCTGATTCTTTAACCTAGGATTCCTAGACCTCTAGAACTGTGAACAGATTTCTCATCCTCTGGAACTGTGAGCAATAAATTTCCACTCTTTATAAGCCACCCAGTCTATGGCAGTTTGTTCTGACAGCCAAAACAGAATAAAAACTAAGAAATCATACTTTGCAACTACTTCTAAAATGATGGCAGCGGATACTTACTGAGCATTCACTCTTTACCAAGCACTGGGTGATAAGTGTCTTCATATTGATTTTAGGATGTTGAATGCTCATTCTTTCAGCTTCATTTTAGCTGATTCCCTATAAGGTTCTGAATAATAAAATAGATGCCAAATACCATGCCCTGCAGGAAAGTGCAAACCACCATGAGAGAGTCTAAAAGATGGACATGCAGGATGTGTCCAGATTGAAAATCCAGTTCTGCTAGCCTGGTCATTGATTATCCCTCCAGCTACTATAAGAGTGGGGCTGAGGCAGATAGGGGGTGTCTGCATGTGTCTGTGTCTTGTGCAGCTCCAGACTTCCACTGGAAGGGAGGGCAAGTTTGCTTGGTCCTCACACAGTTAAGTGAGATTGGCCTCAAGAAGACCACTAAGAGGGACTGAGTAAGTCCCTTGCAATTTCAGGCTGCAATGACAAAGGGTGGCATGCCCACACTCCCTGACAGCATGCGTGAGTTCCCCATTAGGCCAACCGGGTCTTGAGGGAGCCTGTCAGGGTCATTATGAAAGGCCATCAAGAGGGCCGTCTGTCTGGCAGGGTGAAGGCACATAACCAAGGTAGCAGCTGGGCCAGGTTGACCTCTAGAGGCCCAGAGGCTGAGGACTAGATAAGAGGGGCCACTGCATCCAGAAAGTCACAGAAGCCAGAAGGTGGAAGGAAGGGAGGGAGGGACAGCAGAGAGAGGCCAGCCCTGCCTTCTCCCACCTCACAGACCTCCCAGTCAGGACATGGCTTTCTCTGTGTTAGCATAAGGGTGGGGTGGGGAGGAAAGATTTTATCCAGGACTAGACCCATATTTGATTATTGCACTAGATAGGATTTTTTTTTTTCTTTTGTACTGAACATTGAACCCAGAGAAGCTTTTACCATGGAGCTAATCGCCCGGGCCTTTTATTTTTGTTTGGAAACGGAGTCTCACAGAGTTGCCTAGGGCCTCACTAAGTTGCTGAGGCTGGCCTTCAACTTGCAATCCTCCTGCCTCAGTTTCCCGAGTTACTGGGATTACAGGAGTGGGCCACAATACCCAGTCTGGACAGAACTTTAATTACTAAAATGATTGGTTTCTGATGGGATAATATGTATCTACAAGCCACTATGAAGCCAATGAGATTGTTTGGGATTTCAATACCCAGTACAAGGAAAGAACAGAACCACAGAGCAAGAGTTCCTGCAGAGTGGGGGAAAGATCAATTATATTCTTTTTAAAAATTTTTGGTACCAGGGATTGAACTCAGGGGCACTTGACCACTGAGCCACATCCTCAGTCCTATTTTGTATTTTATTTAGAGACAGGGTCTCACTAAGTTGCTTAGTGCCTTGCTCTTACTGAGGCTGCCTTTGAACTCATGATCCTCCTGCTTCAGTCTCCCGAGCCGCTGAGATTACAGGCATCCACCACCACACCTGGCTCAATGATGTTCTCATTGCATATATTCACACTGTATTCTACACATTCAGTGTTGGCTGAGCACATTGCATGTTTTATCCTTCTAATAAGTCCACATGTATGCACTTTGTTATCCACTTTTTACAGAAGGGTCACTGATGCTTAGAGAAAGATTATGTCAGCTCCAGCCAAGGTTTCACACTAGTGAGAGGCACTCCCTGCCCTTCCTCTGAGGCACTTTGATTTGCTGTGGGATGGGAGAGAGAGGAAGCAAAGGGAAATTAGTTAACCAGTAATTAACTGGCTTCCATTCTACATATTTTTATTTGTGATATATGTGTGTGTGTATACACACACACACACACAGAGGTTTACTTACTTGCAAATTATGTTCATGTATTATGTACATTTAAGTATATGTTCCCGATGTAAATTTCAGAATTACTAAGATTGAATATTCTTTATCTCCTGGGTATGCAGACATACTGTGATATTGTGCAGTAGAATTCCTTGATTGTGTAGACTATTTTCCACTTTGTCCCCAGAGTGAAGGAGGCATTAGGGCTCACTCCTCTCTTCTGTTTGGGCTACTTTTATGGGAAAGTGTGACAACCAGGAGGCTTGAGTTAAAGCAGGAAGGAAAGTTTCTTGGAGTGAGAGGACTGGGTGTGGGGACTTAAGGATAAAATTTGGGATAGGTGAGGGGAAGTAGAACCATGAGAAACACTCAGAAATGGGGGCAGGGGGCTATTGACTAAAGATAATTTCTTTTATTCAGCAATATTCTTAGGCTAGTTCTCAACTCATTTGATATCATGTAAAATCACTCATGATTGACTTATTTTTTTTAGCAACCGTGTTTTTACTTTAAAATTTTTTTTAATTCAGGGTAACTCTTGGGAGGTGGCCTCTGCCCTGTGACGCAACATGAGGCGTACCCAGAGGCTAAGCGTACACAGCCCTCTGCAGGTGTGTCCAGTCAGTGACATTTGCCTTACTAGCCACCAATTAGTTGAGATGCTAATCTTGCTGGAATGCAGTGGCCTTCCAAGCTCTGAAATCCTATTTAGAGTTGATCTATGTGCATTGTGCATTCTTCAGGGGAAAGTGTCCACAGTTTCCATCACGTTTCTGAAGAGTCCTTGATCCTAAAAGATAAGAATGACCATCCTAGGTATTCCCATGAATTGTTCCTCTTCTACAACAGAACTTATCTTGGGAGGGGGAAGGTGCTTTCTTTAAGAAGAGGATTTATGCTAAAAAAAAAAAAAAAAAGCAGTACTTGTTTGAAGACAAAAGAAAAAAGAAAGCAGTAGGGAAATACATTGCCTCTTTCCTCCTTTCCCACAATCCCATTCTCCAGAAGGCATTTCCGTTAACAGTTCTTGGTCCAGGAGCTTAAAATAGTCTTCAGAATTATTTCGATCAGAGAATTAACACCTGGCTTAAAACTTATAAAGGGGGCTGGAGAGATAGCTCAGTTGGTAGAGTGCTCGCCTTGCAAGCACAAGGCCCTGGGTTTGATTCCCAGCACCGCAAAAAACAAAACAAAACAAAAAATCTTATAAAGGTCCCAAAGAAGATTTAGAGTGATGGTGGGAAAGTAAAAAGGGGTTATTTTGAAGACAGGACACTCTGGAGGACACCTGTTTAGGAATTCCTTTGGGCTTTGGATGGGCAGAAGTCACTGCAGAGGAGAGAAAGATACCAGTAGATTTAGGTCAGTGCTGCAAATACACATCCTGTGGGGTCCTAGTGATAGTGGGTGTGGAGCGCTTTGGGAACCATTACCGCGGTTCTGGATGCCAACTGTTGATGGCAAATGACAGGCCTGATAGCCACTGTAACCTTGGAACATGGAATATGAAATACACAAGATCTATATAAAGATTACACTAAACTCTACTGAAAGAGAAGAACTAATGAAGAAATAGTCATTCTCATGGATGATAAGAGTCAGTGATTTAAGATGGTCAGTTTCCACAAAATCAAATTTTAGTTATTTTAAATCATACCTCTAAGTCATAGTGGTCTACTTTTCTAAAATTAACATAAGTATGCAAAAGTTTATCTAAAGATAAAAGTAGAAAAGAATACTCAGTGTGTGTGTGTATATGTGATACATCTCTACCACCAGATGTAACTGATTCTTAAAGTACAATAATTAAAACAGCACGATATTGACTCAAGTGTAGACCAAGAGGTCAGTGGCATAGAACAGAAAATCAGAAACAGCCACAAGCATGAATAATTTAGAGCATGATAAAGGTACCATTTCAACTCAGTAAGAAAGCACATATTAGTCAATAAACTATAGGAAAAAATAAGTTTCTATCTGTGCCTTGACTATATGACAATATAAACTCCAGATGGTTAAAATTTCTAAATTAGAAAAAAAAAAAATGAAACCTCAAAATTTAAGTTTTGAGCATGTTCCTGGTCCTCAAGCTGCTCTGCACAAAACTAGAGAGTCAGGCCAGGGTCCTTTGGCAAAATTCTGTTTTTATTTTTAGCCAAGCAATGTAATTGGCCTAAAATAAAGATACAAGTTACATTTATGTATTTCAATTTAAATTTACATATTTCATGCTTCCTCAAGGGCAGATAGTATTTTCTTCACTATTTAGTTAAATTATTAAAAGGAACACAGTACAAATCCCCTACCAGATCAGACTGGACTCTTTCTCTTTCCCAACTTGGGAAGAAATGGTCTTCTGCAGTCAGTTCTCCTCGCTAGTTAGTTGAGCTACTGAACTTGGATACTTTAAACCTGAAATGGTAACAACAATGTCTGCATTCAAGTTATCAGCAATACTCTTACACGTGTCTTTCTATCCTGCTATAGAACTCTGGAAAATTTATACACTTGCAAAAATTATAGAAGTAATAAAAATGTTCTAAAACAAATCAGCAAACTGATTGACAGTTTTCTTACTACATTTCCTCCTGCCCCTCCTGCCCCAACTCTTCCCATTGCACAACAGAGGGCGTTAATTTGAGTTGTCCTAAAGGTGATGTAATGTCCCAGTTATGTGCCCAGTTAATGCTGAGATTTAAAATGCTAATCAACACAAGAAGATTTATGAGTCTCATAAAATTTTTAGCAAAAGAAGCAAGAAATGAATGAAGATATATATGTTATGATTACTCTTATATCAGGTCCCAAACCAGGAAAATGAAACCCTATTGTTTAGATAGGTATTCCTAGGTCATATCATATACAGGAAATGAAGGGAGTATCATGGAAGTCAGGATAGTAGTTTACCTACTAGTGAGGGAGAGTAGTAAAAAGAAAAAGGTAAACCAGGGCAGTAGCACACTCCTGTAATCCCAGGATTACAGGAAGACTGAGGTAGGAGGACCACAAATTTGAGGCCAGCCTCAGCAACACAGTAAGACCCTGTCTTGAAATAAAACATAAAAGGGAATGGGGCTGGGGATGTAGCTCGATAGTAGAGGCCCCCTGGGTGGAGGTAGCAAAGTTCTATTTTTTTTTCACCCAGGTGATAATATATGTATTAATCATTACTTATTATTTTTAAAAATTTGACCTTTTTTCATATCAAATGGAAAGTACAGACATTTCCCATATATTTCTTGCCTCCCCCTAGGCATGTCCTCCCCTATAATCAGCATCCCCAAGAAGAGTGGTGTATTTGTTTTAATGGCTGAACTTACATTGACAATTATTTCCCCAAATCCATAGTTTTCATTAGGATTCATTGCTGGGTTGGAAATTCTATAGGTTCAGGAAAATTTATAATAATTTTATCCATCATTATGTGTCACAGAGATCCTATGTGCTCAGCTGCTTCTTCTTCCTTGCCTCCCCTAGCCCCTGATAACCACTGATCCTTTGGCTGTCTGCATAGTGTGACCTTTCCCAGAGTATCATGTAGCTGGACTCGTAGTACATAGCCTTTTCTGATTGGCTTCTTTCACTTAGTAATATGCATTTCAGTTTCCTCCATGTCTTTCATGGCTTGATAGTTCATATCTTCTTAGTGTTGCATAATATTTCACAGTCTGGATAGACTGCATTCACCTACTATAAGGCATCTTGGTTGTTCTCAAGTTTGATCATTATGAATCAAGTACTGTAGATGTCTGAGTACAGGTTTTGTGTGGACATAAGTTTCCAGTTCTTTTGGGTACATCCCAAGGAGTGCAGTTGCTGGGTTCTAAGGTAAGAGTATGTTTAGTTTTGTAAGAAACTGCCTTATTCCAAAGTGTAGCTTTTGGCATTCCCATGAGCAATGAATGAGGGTTCCTGTTGCTCCACATTCTCATTTGGTGGTATCAGTGTTTTAATTTTTTTTAAAAATTTTGGCTATTCTAATTGGTGTGGAGGGCTTTATCATTGGTGTTTCAATTTGTAGTTAAATCAATGACCTAATAACCAATGAAATCTATTGGTTATAACCAATGATATATAATGAATGAGTATATTTTCAGATACTTGTTTGCCATTTACATATCTTCTTTGGTGAGGTAATTGTAATTTTATTTTCTGAAATTCTGATACCTTGATGTCTGAGGCCTTGTTGATTCTAGAGAGACTTCCCCTCCCCAGGTTAGACAATTCCTAGAGATGGTAAACTAGTCTTTGAAGGTGATTTTCATATGCAAACTAACCAATCTGGAGACCATGTTCCCACCACCTCTGCTATGGGGCCAGCAGGCACTTGACAATTACAGACAGCCCTGTGCTGAAGAGCCTGCTGAAACATTCCAGTTGGCCAACCTTAAATCTGCACCCAGCCCTCTATCCATTTCAAACCCTAAATCTGCACACAGCCCTCTATCCATTTTCATCCCTAAATCTGCACACAGCCCTCTATCCATTTCCAACCCTAAATCTGCACACAGCCCTCTATCCATTTCCATGGGAATCACAGAAAAGGCTCTTGCCCAGGTTGACCTTCATTCCTTCTGTCTCCTGATGGACCTTGGTGCCCCCCGCCAGTCGCCCTGTGTGATGTGGTATGACCCCTCCTCTTGGGATCCATGTATAACAGACTATTCCCCTCAATGGTGGTCATCTCCTGAGCTCTTGGCCTCACCATACCTGAATAATAAAACCTACATTTTAAGATAGAATACAGGTCTTCCCACTATGATTACTTGTTAAACTATACTTTGGTTTATTACACTTTATGTGGAAACATTTTTTTTTCACATTAAAAATAGTAAATATATTTTCTACTTAAAAAGTAATGCAGGTCTTAGACCCAAAGAAAATAGAATAAAAACTATTACATATTCTGCTTTTCTAGACATTTTCCTAAGAAAGATCCAGTTCAGTGTAATTGCAAGGGACTTTGGAAAATTCCTAGGTTGTGATTTAGTCTTTAAGTTTCCACTCAAACAAAAAGTGGGAATTAGGTCATTTTGACTTCTGTCTGTGGGAGTGAGCAATGCTTGTTAAAAATCATGAAGGTTTTTGGCATGGTACGCTACATAGCACAACCCAGGAAGAGCGGTCTACCTAACAAAGAAGCCAGATGAGAGTTTAACAATTTAACATTACTGAACATGTTCTAAGTAATGTCAAACAGAATTTTTGTTGCTGTTGCAATCCTCAAGTCTCATTTACAACCATTTAAAATTAATATTTAACCAAATGTATATAAATACACAGAAGTGTGTAAGTGGATTGACTTGGTCCTTTGGTGCCTGCTCTCTGGAGCAGGTGCTAACAAATACTGAAATTCTCAAAGCTTATTTATCAGAGATTTTAGGGCTGAGGGAAAAGGGGAACAAAATAAACTACCAATAAATATCTGAATTCTTAGTAAACAAAGAGAAAAAAATGTGGAGAAATACTTCCTTAAACACAAATGGTCTCACCATTTAAGACCAGCACTGCCTGAAAGAGCTTTCTGTGATGAAGTGATGTTCTGTATCTGTACTGTCCAATGTGGTAGCCACTGACTACATATGGATATTGGGTACATGAAATATGGCCAAAGTAACTGAGGAACTTAATTATATATTTAATTAAATTTAAACTTAAAACATTCACATCTGGTTAGTGGCTACTATATTAGAGAACACATGTTTAGACAATTTTACCAATTTGATATCATTTACCCTTCCTGAAAAAAATATTAAATTTTAAAATAACTTCAATAGCACGTCTAGAGAAACTCTACTTACTACAAATCATGATTGTAAGTAGTTTCTCTTGACTTCTTGTACTTACCAGGAACACACATAAAATAATCAAAACCAGAACACTCGAACAATGAAAAATATTTTAACAATTCAGTCTTGGCATTCCTACCAAACATAGCTTATAGTAGGTTCTTAATATAATTTTGGAAAAACAGTGGATAAATAAGTTCATGAATGAACTGACAGGAATGTTGTTTAGCTTTCTGACTGGGGAAAAGAAAATGTTACAGGCAAAGTGTAAACATTTTTTAAAAAAATATAGAACCTCTATCTCTCACCTTTTTAAAATGAGTTTAGTGAATATACATAATGGAGAATTGGATGGATGGATGAACAGGAAGAAAGCTAGCTAAACTAGTAATGGATATGATGTATGGACTTTAGTCCCTTGGTACTCACGGGGATTGGTTCAAGGACTCCCCATAAACACCCAAACTATCTGACGCACAAGTCCCTTATGTAAATGTTATAATATTTGCATATATCCTATATATATTGTCTAAAGCATCTCCCGTTTACTTACAAATATCTAATAAAATATAAATGCTATGTAAATAGCTGTTCTACTATATTGTTTAGGGAACAATGACAAGAAAATGAAAACCTATACATTTGCAAGGCAGAATCAATTTTTTTTTCTCAAATATTGTCAATCTATGATTGGTCGAATCTGTAGATGTGGAACTTCAGAACAGAGAATAGAGAGGGCAGGTTGTAGAAGATTCTTGGATATGAATCTCCTGCTGGGCTGTTTCCATCTTGTCTTGGGACCTCACTAAGCTTTTCTTGTTTTCCTAACCCCTAGAATGTTTCTCCTGCTCCCGAAGGTAGTACATTTTATGTAATAATTTCTAAATTGTACAAGTTAAATTTTTTAAACCCTTCAAAAGGAAAGTGAAAACCACCTGTAGTATCACTACCCATAGAAAACAGGGGCTAATTTTGTTAGCTAAGTCTTTTTTCTTTTTTGTTGACTGTATATATGTGGGCACAAATAACATTCTGAAATATTCCAAAATTAAAATTGGTTTGTACTTCATAGTATACTTACTGCTTTTTAAATACCAGTATTGGTGAACACATTTCTCTGCCAGTAAGTATGTTTCTACCTTACTATCTGAATCATTTCTATTGGCTACACCCTATTCCATTGCCTCAAATATTAATGTGGATTACAATCCCATCTCTCACCCTCTATTCATTTTCCTATGTGGTTTTCTGATGCTACTTCAACAACTTTCTCTTTTCAAATTGGTTTTCAAACACTACATAAATCTCTAACGTGAATTAGAATCGACTCTATGCTTTATTGTAGAACCAGTAGGGTGAATGCCAGGCCTTACTCTTTTGCCACCAGCTTCCTTTGAGATGACTGGACTTTAGATTTGAGACTGAGATCATCAACCAGTAAGAGGGCAAGAGGCAAGACTTAGAACAACAGCTGTCAATCTCCCAAGCCTGCAGTAGAATGTGGCATGTAAGGGAACTCTCAGAAGACTTCTGCAGAAATTTCCAAGGAGCTGCTGCTTTTCCAAAACATGGAGAACCTCTGGGTCAAAGAGTAAGTGTTCAAATTCCTCGCCATGTTCACAGTACGTTATTCTGGCATGATTCTGAATGTCCTTGAGTTCATCAGCATGAAAAATGAATGTCCCTTGGATTCATTCAGGGATCCAAATTTGTATTTGCAGAAAAGATAAGTGTCAGAGGATGCACGGTTTGTTCTAGCCAAGGCATCAACTTGGAACCATTCACAAAAGCAGAGGCAAGGACTGTGGTTCAGGATCACAGTCTGAACAAACAGCAAAGTTCTTTATAGTGCACTCACACACACAGCTAGCATCTGAAGCATACAGTACCCTCCTTGTTAAAATGGAATCCCACTGGCTAGTCAATTGATTCGCCAGACTGCTAACTAATTCCATGCTAACAGCCTAAATTAAAAGTTAATGAAACACAGCCAGGGCCCCATTATGTTACACTTGTAACGACCTTTTTTTGGTAGAGAAAGAGAGAGAGAGAGAGAGAGAGGGGAGGGGGGTGGGAGGAAGGGAGGGAATGAAGAATGAAGGAGCTAGGGCTTCATTAAAAGGAAAATGCCCAGGACACCATCCTGGGCTGGAATGTACCTGCATTCCTTGCAGCTGCCTCCCTGCCAAGTCTTGGGGAAGCCGCAGCTTCTCAGAAGCAGGAAAGAAATTCCCACAGGTATCCTGTGACCAGATTGACCAGGACACATAGGCAGCATTGTTTGTGGCTCTGCAGGGTCTGCTCAAGATGGGAAAAATCTGCTCCCGTGGACTACTGTGCACTTAACAACTTCACACTCCGTCCTGCTAGGAAACTCACACTTGACTCAGACTTCCCGGGAAGCAGGAGGTATAGAGTCTTGGCATTCTTCCCCTCCTAGATTTGGATCAATAGCAGCAGTTTCTCTTTTAATGAAAGTTTGAAGAAATTCAAATTCCACGTCCTACTCTGTGTCTCCCCTGATTCCCTTGTCTCAACATTCTGGTGGTCACCCTGAGCTGATGGTCCCCAAGCCTCCCTCTCAAGGCCCCTCTGCCTTTGGGCTGTGTGCACATGGAGATCTGTACCAGTACCTCCTGCACATGTGAGCAAATTCCATCCTCAGTTTCTCCTGTGAAAGGCTCTCCAGCTTGGTTTCCTGACACCTTCAGTGGCACTGTATTCTGAAACTTGTGAGTAACCTTTACATTTCTCACAAATCAGCCATTTAGGATCAGGGACAATCACACATGCCCACTGGAGGAGTATGACCCCAGTCCTGAAGGTAGTGGACACATCAGATTCTTGACTATGTAGCTATGCAACCCAAGAATTTTGGCGAAAGTATTCCGTCCTCAATCTTACTCCATATTTCATTTTCAAACCTCTATCTCTATCTCCAGCATGTATTTATTTATTTGACAAATATTCATATATTTACTATGTGTCAGGAACTGCTTTAGGTGTTTTTCAAATTTTAACTTTTAAAATCCTCAAGCCAGTCCTACCATTACCCCTGAGTTCTGGAAGAAGAGGCAGAAACAGCATGATCACCTTGCCCTGGTCAGCCTTGTTACCTTGCTTTCCTCTAAATATTATTTTTTTCCTGAATATCTTTACTCTGGCCTATCTCCTCTGCTGCCCCCAAACCCCCTCTCTGTGTCTTCTTTAAAATAAGTGCTGACCTACAAGGGTTCATCTAAGACCTCCCCGCAGCTGCCATGAAGAGCAAACTATTCCAGTTCATGTGAGTCTTTTCCTTCTAGGAAAGTCTCCTCCACTACTCACAAATCAAAGGTATTATGCTTGTGCTACTGCTTTGCATGCTTATTTTGTTGTCTCATTGTAGGAGATCCTGGAGGTCAGAGGCCTCTAGGATTTTTTTTTTTTTTTTTTTTTTTTGGTCTTCCTCTAATATTGGGTAAAAACATAGCTTGGACTTAGTCATTATTAACTGAACCAAAATGATAAATATTGTCATCATCCAAGAAAAAGGAGGAAGAAAAACTATTGAAAGTTATCTTTTGCTTTTTGTAGCTACCATTAATATATATTTTTCTCAATTCAATGCAAACAGTATATTACATGTATTTATGGGTAAAAATACTGTTTTCTTATTTTTATATTTTTATTTTTAGACCAGGGGGTGGCAAATTATGACCACGGCCAAAATCTGGCCCACTGCCTGTTCTTATAAATAAAGTTTTATTGACACAAAGCTATATCATTCATTTATGTTTTGTTTATTGCTGATTTTTTCACTCCAAGGGCAGACCAGAGTACTTATGACAGAGTCTGTATGTCCTACAAAACCTACAATATTTACAACTTGATTTTTTTTTTTTTTTTAATTTCAGGGCTTCAGTTAAATCACTGATTTATTAATATAACAAGTTTATTACATAAAATAATTTTTGATGGACTACAAATTTAAACCATATAGAATAGGATAGAATTTGGAAAAGATTGAAAAAAAATTAGAAATAACTCAGAAAAAAATGGATACATAATTGCATTAGGAATCCTGAGGCAAATGATTGGAATTGACCATTAAATACAATCCAAGTGTCTGTAAATGCAACAGTAGTTTCAACAGCAGGGGCAGGACAGTGAACAGGTAGGCATGGTCCCTAGCACCATAGAACTTACTTTTGGAAGCAATGCGATAGAACAGAAAAAAATGCATTTATTATGTGTCTGCTTTATGTTGATGAAAGGGACACATTTTCCTCCAACAAAGAAAAATGAATGATGTACAACTTGACTCTTTACACAAAAATTTTGCTGAACTCTGCTTTAGACAAAAAGCAAACACCTGAATAGGAAACCCTTCTGCTCCTCAGTATTTTTTAGTCTGAACTTACTTTTCCCTACTAATTTTCCTGCTACTATCTGAATATTTTAAAATTAAACATCTGCTTATGGTTTGAGATCAGATAAGAGTAAGCAATTTACTTTGTTCTATATTACAGCCCAGTTGTGAGCATGCTCTAAAAGAGTTGCCCAATGTAGTGCACCTTGAGAAATTTCTTTACTTTCTGTCAATTTCCTGTCGAATCTCACTGCAGGCAAGATCTCAGTGCTTCTCATACGATCACATTGAGTCATACTAAGTCTGTCACTGGCAGCAGCCCCACCAAATTTGCTTGTGGTTACCTAAATTTTCCATGCCAATGGAGGCAAGAAGTGACATGGTAATAAAATCAGACAATCCCTAAGCAAACTAGGTAGAATCCTGGTTTGGGAAGGCAGGTAAAGACAGCATTCAGCTTTGAAGAGTACCAACACGGTGATTTGTTTTTCTCTTCTTCTTCAAATCAAGGCAATGACAGGAAGAGAGGGCCTCTTCACTACTCATAAACAATAACGAACATCAGTCAGTGGACACATTGCTTTCCTTTCACATAATTTCAGTATGATGGGATGACTGGAACTCCGTCTCGGTCTTGTCTCGTGTGAACTCAGTTCTGTGCTGCCTGTCTTGCCCCTCGTTTCTGAATCCCTCTCCTGGTATCTCACCTCGCCTCACAACCAGTCCTCCTACAAGGCTCTGACCTTAAGAATCCTCAGGGATTCTGACTCACAGCCCAGGATTTGGGACGCAACAGTCTGCTGACAGATTTCTGCATTGTTGACAGCCTGTGCAACTCCCTCAAAATTCCAAACAGCATTGGCTCCCGGGTTTCCTGTCATCATGTCACCACGATGTCCTGTGATGGGCTTCCTGGCCTCGCCTCTGGCCCTGCACCACCCCGGAGGTCTCCTGTCTTCCACACCAACCTTGATAAGCACCTGCTGCTGTATCCACACAGTGTAGCGTGGTTCTCCAGCTACCTGTCCTGTCCCATGGCACTTAATTGGACTTTGCCCAGTTTTGACTTGAAATGGAATGCAATGAAGGGAGAAGAAGATGGTCTCACTTCTCACCAAGTCTTCTCACAAAGCATACTGCTTAACAATCCCCAACCTGTTACAGACATAGCCAAAGACAGTGCTTTCCCTAATTTTTATTCCATTTTGATGTTACTAAAGGCCCTGGGGAAAAGCTGTCTTAACACACAAAAAGCTACCTTCTGTAGCTTTGTCATCACAAAAGCTTTAAAGAAAAACCAATAAGTACCTGTGGCCCCTTTTTCTAGTGTGTAATATTCCACTGGCATTTTAAAAATGTTCAGTTTGAATGACTTCAAGGCAGACTCTTGTCTATAGCTCCTTAAAATATTATACTCACTCACACATGTATATGCACAGTAAATGCTCAACTTCTGCTCTCAGAAGTTAAGCGTAAATATATATATTCATTTCCACAGGTGACCAATGGGTCCATGGTCAACACTTTATATTATAATGGCTGGCTACAGAAAGGAAAAAGGATGAGGTAGGATAAGAGAGAGTACTAGATAATTTTGTATGAAGCAAGAAACACCGTGTAGGAATAAAACAGGATAACTATATTATGAGTGAAATAAATCTTAATAAGCAAGAGCAGAATATTTATCTAGTACAGACCTTTCCACAAAGATGAGACTAAGCACATTGAATGCAAATCTTCAGAGGGTGATATCTGTTTGATATTGCATCTTCTAACCAATGGCAACTTGGTGTGCCAAGGGAGATAGGGTCAGCAGGAAAAATATCTGCTTTCTGCTCACTCAAACTATAGCAGAAAGTGGCAAACAGGACACTTTGACAGCACTTCTAAAACTTAGTAGGAATTTACAGGTTATTAGTGAAGAAAGGGAGGCACAGCAAAAGTGATATTTAAATGAAGAACAGGAGAATAAATTTGAAGGGAAAGCAACAGAGATACTAAATGAAGAAAGAAAGACACCCAGGAGCTAAATAATTATATTTAGAATACATGGGGAATTATTTGGAGTCAACTAATTGGTTAAGAACACTGTAACAACTTCCACATAATTACAGACTCCACTAATTGGGTAGGAAACAAAGCAAAATATAGAGTTTTACTGTGTAGTACATTAAAAAGCCAGAGAAGTCACAAAATCTACTATGTATTTATGGTTAGCCCAGAATCCACAAGTTAGAGCAAGTGTGTGTGTGTGTGTGTGTGTGTGTGTGTGTGTGTGTGTGAGAGAGAGAGAGAGAGAGAGAGAGATAGACAGAGAGAGAGACAGAGAAAGAGAAAGAAGGAAAGAGAGAGAATATATTTTTAAATTAAGTTAATATATATATTCATTCAATACATATGAATATATATTCAAATTGAGTTTATACTTCTCAACTTTAAAATTAGACAATATTCCATTATCATAATAAAAAGATAAAAATGTTTTCTCTTCATCATTTTTTACACCTGAAAGCTTTAAATTAGCAGTTCCTGAAGAACAAAGGCATGATTTCAGATGTACAATACAGTATAGAACATCAAAAAAAAGCAACAACCAAAACGACTAAAGGGTTCTTCATTTTTTCTGCATTTGTGTAGAGAATGTGTTTTTAAATTCTAAAGGTAATTTTTAATTTTAAATTCTAAATGTGCTTTTAAATTCTAAAGGTAATTTTGGGTAAATATTATACCATGATATAAGACTCCTTAAGAATCAACTAATATGGAATCAAGAAATAGCAGGTACCTTAGAAAAAGAAGGTACATTCTGATGTCTGGTGTCAACTGCTTCAGATGGATGAAAACTTCATGTGGTCTCTATCTTTTAATGCTGAATTATATCACAGTCTCAGAAGCATCAGAAATACGAATTACTGAAAATTCAGCGTCAATGTATTCTAGGCAAGTGTTAAGAACAGAACCTCTGGACAAGGCACTTGGGTTAAAATACTGGCTCCTCCCTTAACTAGTAGTGTGACCTTGGACAAGCTGCTCAATCTCTGTGGCTTCAGTTTTCTCATCTGTAATATGACGATAATGGCATCTTCCTTAGAGTGGGGAAGCCATGAATGAGCTCTTATTTGGAGGTCTTTAGAATAGTCCTAGGCACATGATCAGTACTATGTAAAGGTTTGTTATGTAAATATTTATTGTGCTAGGCATCAGGAATCCAATCACAAAGACAGTCTTACCCTCAAGGGGTCAACAGCGTAATCATAGTTGTGAGCCACGCGTGTCACATAGGCACAGACAGACGCTTAGACTTCTACTTTGACTTTTGTATTCTAAGTTCCCTAAGTGGGCCAAATACATTGAGTACAGGGATTCTACTAGGCAGTTCATCAATCTTTCTGAAATAAGAAGCAGATTAACCATTTGAATTGCTTAGAGATTAGGATATTCTTTGGGGAATGACTGGGTGATATACTTCTGCTAAAAACTGTCCAGTGTCCCAGGAAGCTAGAAACCCAAAGATCCTTCTAATCATTCTTTGAAAAAAAATTAGAGATTGGAGCATTTGAACACTTAACCCAGAAAAAGACATTCAGGAAAAATAAGAGGAAGGAAAAGCTCTTTGGACTTTGATTCTCCTCACTTCCTTTTCCCTGCTCATCCTCACTGGGCCTTCCCACAAAGTTCCCAAAGTTCATCCGTGAAGGGGAAGGTGGGTGTGAATGAATAATCTCAGGTTGGGGAAAGTCTGGAACCCATTCTGAACTCTCCAGGGCTGCTCAGAAAAGAGTCTGAGATTATTAGAAGCCATTTGCAGAGGCATTATCTCCTCCCAAGTCAGTTGTCTCTCTGAATTAGAGTGAAACTCGTGATTGAAGGAGTAGGTGAGGTCCCAAGAAGTGAGAGCTCATTAGCAGTGTTGAGTGAGCAGGGTGGTGAGAGGCAGTGGGAACTGCCATTGTCTCTACTGACCTAAGGCCTGAGCACATGCGAGGAAGTGTTTTCACCAAGGAAGTAAATTACTACCAAACTACCATGGTGGAGAGTATTTTCTGAATGTATCTAGAGCTGAAATTAGAAGCCTGTTGTAAAATTAATAATCTCTATGGTCTAGCCTTGCTTTTCTTATTTGTAAACTGGATGAGGTGGCCTTGGGTCTCCACAGCCCCTTGTTAACCACTGATATTCTCTGAGACTATGGGCCAAACCCATAGGAACCCACTGGGTTTGTTTCCTGCTTGTCTCTAACTTCTCTTGTCATGTAGGTGTCTTGTAATTACTCCTTAAACCTGTTCTCCCCTCATCACATGAATCTTGGGGAAGTGACTCTATTTCAGTCCAAGGCTGGCCAATGGAACAATAGGTGGGACAGAGCAGTATTGACCATGTACCCCCAAACTGCACTGTGACAGTGTGCACTCTCTCCTCTGTGTTCACCTTCCCCAGATCACACTGAGACTTCCTAAGTCTTAGTCTTATCTGCGCTCCCTTCGGGAAATAGAAAAGTCTCTTGGCCTAACTCCCATCAATCAGGCCCTCCCTCTGAAACTGTACAAATACTGTGTGTGTGTGCATGTGTACATAGAGTTTGCTCTTTGACTCTCGAGGATTTGGAATCAAATCACACAAAATTAAAATGGAGAAATTAAAATTAAAATTAAATTCAATTTAAATTCAAATTAAAATTTAAAATGGAGAAAATTAATCTGTGGCTTGCTTAGCTGGAGTTTAGATCACAGACATTAACAAACCAGACTGGAAGCCCAGATTATCAAGTGTACTAGAAATATTTAAAACATAAGTTAGACTGAATTTCAGGAAATCACATCCAATAATATATATGAAGGATACTCTACCATGTCAAGAATGTAGAAGTTGTTTAACATTTGAAAATAAAGTAATATAATTCATCATATTTTAGAAGACTGTATTATTAGCTCAATAGAAGTAAAAAGAAAAAGCATTTAGAAAAATAAAAAATATTGATAACAAAAATTCTCAGTAAACTAGAAGGGAGCTTCCTTAACTGATAAAGGGCATCTGTGAAAGTGGACGTCTAACTTAATAGTGAAAGACTAAGTGTCTTCCCCTTAATGTCAGGAAAAGGGCACCTATATCTGCTGTCACCCCATCTATCTAACTTTTTACTGAAAACTCTGGATATTGCAATATGAAAAGAAAAAAAAAAACAGGAGAAGTCTAGTTTCAAAAGGGGAAGTAAATCTATATTGATTGGCATATAACACCTTTGTTTATGTAGAAAATCCAATTGAATTTACAAAAAAAAAGCTACTAGAATTAATGTTAATTTAGCAAGGTTGTAGGTTATATGATCAATACACTTTATACCAATTATATTTTATATTTTTATATACTAGGAATGAATGATCAGATATTAAAATCTAAAAACATTTATAAGAACATACATTTTTAGCTTTTAAAGAAACAACCAAACTCTTTTTCAAAATGATTACATCATTTCATTTTCCTACCATCACTGTATAAGAGTTCCAGATCTTCTACATCCTAGCTAGCATTTGGGAAAAGGCTTTTTCTAATTTTAGCTATTTTAATAGGTATGCAGTAAAATTTCATTGTGGTTTTCATATGCATTTTCCTAATGACTAGTCATTTGAGCCTCTTTTCATGTGTTTATTTGCCATTTGTATATGTTTTTAGTGAACTGTTGTTCATATCTGTTGTTCATTTTTTAATTGGATTAGTTATTTTCTTTAGTTTACTATATTACTTTCTATTCTAGATAGAAGTCCTTTATCAGATATTTACTTTGCAAACATTTTCTCCTTGCATATAGATTGTCTTTTAATTTTCTCATCAGTGACATAGCAGCTTTTAATTTTGTAGTCAAAATTTTTGACTTCTATGAATCAAACTTTTGACATCATACCTAAGAAATTTTGCCTAATCCAAACTCACAAAGATTTTCTTCCACGTTTCATATACCCTACCCATTCTACTCCTACACTTTCACCTCAGAGCATAAGTACATCCAAAGACTTATACACAAGCAGCTTTATTTGTAATAGTGAGAAATTGGGAAAACTTTAAATTATCAACAATTGAATGGATAAAATGGAATACTATTCAACAGTTAAAAGGAATGAACTATTACACAGACAATGTGACATGTAAGGATTTTAAAGAAACGCTTAATGAAAGAAGTCAGATGAGAAACAGTATTATATGATTCCATTTACATAAATCTCTAGGAGATGTAAACAAAAATATAGTGATAGAAAGCACATCAGTGGTTATATGATGGGAGTGGATGCTATAGGAGGGGATTAAAAAGAGGTAGGAAGACATTTCTGAGATAATGGATGTATGTGCTATCTTGACTGGTGATGTTTCCAAAACTGAATACATATATTGAAACTTATCAAATTGCAAATGTGAAGTATGTGCTGTGGACTATATGTCAGTTATACCTTGAAAAGTGTTGGAAAACTATCTGCAATTTTCAAAAATCCACAAGGATGCTATGATCTGGATGTGAGGTGTTCCCCAAAAGCTCACATGTGAGACAATGCAGGAAGGTTCAGAGGAGAAATGATGGGTTCTAAGAGTATTAACCTAGGGGACTCGGAGCAACCACTGGGGCTCCGGCAGCTGCCCAGGGGAAGAGTGGCGAGGAGAGCTATGTGGACTCAGGACACCGGGGCCTGCCCTGAGGACGAGGAGGAGGAGCGTGGCCACTTGGATTCGGAGTGACTGCACCAGAGCTACAGGCGGTTGCCAGAGGAGAAGCTGCGCGGCGAGATGTTTGGACTCAGAACGACGCTTCTGAACCCCGGGGCCTGCCCTGAGGACGAGGAGGAGGAAGAGGAGCGCGGCCGCTTGGATTCGGGTGACTACACCAGAGCTACAGGCGGTTGCCAGAGAAGGGGCTGCGTGGTGAGCTGTTTGGACTCAGACCACTTCTGAACCCCAGGGCCTGCCCGGAGGAGTAGGAGGAGGAGGAGGAGGAGCGCGGCGGGTCCTTTGGACTCACAGTGACTGCATTAGCGCTCCAGGCGGCTGCTCAGAGGAGAAGGCGAGTGGTGAGTTGTTTGGACTTAAAGGGACAGCTCCTGAACACAGGGGGGCTGCCTGGAGGAGAAGCGTGGTGGGACGCTTGGTTTTGAGTGGCCGCACCAGAGCTCCGGGCGGTTGCCCAGAGGACCTGTGCTGCGGGTCACGTGGACTCAGAGCCACTCAGAGCGACCGCTCCTGAACACCCGGGGGGTTATCTGGAGAAGGAGGAGGAACGGGGAGGGTCACTTCGACTCGGAGTGATTGATTGCCCAGGGCTACGGGTGGTTGGTGGGAGGAGGAGGCAGAAGTGAGTTTCTTGGACTCCTAGTGACCGCACCGGAATACTGGGTGGCTGTCTGGAGGAAGAGACGTGTGGCGGGTCTCTGGGATTCAGAGCGATTGTACAGGGCCTCAGGTGGCTGCTCAGAGGAGGGGCCGCATAGCCAGGTGATTAGGTGCAGAGCAGGGTCCCAGGATCTAGGAGGCTTCTTGGTGGAAGAGCCGCACAGAGACAGGCTTAGGGCGGAGCGAAGGTTCCAGGCCTGTGGGCAGATTCTCTGAGGAAGGGCAGCTTAAGGAGAGTCATCTGCAAAGGGTGAGGCTCCCAGGCCCAGGAGGTAGGGCCGGGCCCCTGGGAACTTTGCAGAGGAAGGCAGCCCAGCCCAGGCGGTAGCTGTAAATTGAGGGGAACCTCTGGGAGGGAACTGACCAGCGAGACCTCCCCACCGGGTGAGTCTTCCCTGCTGGGTGAGGTTTCCCCACAAGGACGGTAAAACCAGAGACTCAGGCCCAAACAGGCCTTGCCTCAGCCCACAGCCTAGGTCCCCTTTGGATGACCATTGGTCAACAAGTGGAGGCACCTCTGCCCACTAGCAGGGATTATATCCCACCTGAAGGCCACCACTCCTAGAGAGGCAGCTTCCTTGTGGAGCACTGCATTATCAACTTCCTCCAAGACTTCAGCCTACTGAAGGCTAAGGGTGGATATATATATAGAAATCTTCAGGGACATTGTAAGTCAATAGAGGAAATCTGCAATATCTCAGCGGTCCTCTGATACCTGAACAATATGAGAAAACAAGGAAAGAAAATGCTGCAAACAAATCTAGATGTTACATCAATAAAACCCAGTGACAGCATGGCAGAAGAAATGACAGAAAAGGAGTTCAGAATGTACATAATTAAAATGATCAGAGAAGCAAACGATGAGATGAAAGAGCAAATGCACGCACTGAATGATGAGATGAAAGAGCAAATGCAAGCTTTGATTGATCGCATCAATCGACAGTTAAAAGAGCAAATACAGGAAGCAAAAGATCATTTCAATAAAGAGTTAGAGATATTGAAAAAAAACCAAACAGAAATCCTTGACATGAAGGAAACAATAAACCAAATTAAGAACTCCATAGAAAGCATATCCAATAGGATAGAACACCTGGAAGACAGAACCTCAGACATTGAAGACAAAATATTTAACCTTGAAAACAAAGTTGAACAAACAGAGAAGATGGTAAGAAATCATGAACAGAATCTACAAGAACTATGGGATATCATGAAAAGGCCAAATTTAAGAATTATTGGGATTGAGGAAGGCCTAGAGAAACAAGCCAAAGGAATGAACAACCTATTCAATGAAATAATATCAGAGAATTTCCCAAATCTGAAGAATGAAATGGAAAATCAAGTTCAAGAGGCTTATAGGACTCCAAATACACAAAATTACAACAGACCCACACCAAGGCACATTATAATGAAAATACCGAACATACAAAATAAAGACAGAATTTTAAAGGCTGTGAGAGAAAAGAACCAAATTACATTCAGGGGGAAACCAATACGGATATCAGCAGATTTTTCAATCCAGACCCTAAAAGCTAGAAGGGCCTGGAACAACATTTTTCAAGCCCTGAAAGAAAAAGGATGTCAACCAAGAATCTTATACCCAGCAAAACTTACCTTCAAATTTGATGATGAAATAAAATCCTTCCATGATAAACAAAAGCTAAAAGAATTTACAAAGAGAAAGCCAGCATTAGAGAACATTCTCAGCAAAATATTCCATGAGGAAGAGATGAAAAACAAAGAAGCAAATCAGCAAAGGGAGGAATTATCCTAAAGGAATTGTCAAATAAAGGAGGAAACAAGTTGTGTCAAACAAATAAATAAATAAAATTTAAAAAATGAACCAAATGACCGGGAAACCAAATCATATCTCTATAATAACCCTGAATGTTAATGGCCTGAATTCATCAATCAACAGACACAGACTGGCGGAATGGATTAAAAAGAAAGACCCAACAATATGTTGCCTGCAAGAAGAGACTCACCTCATAGAAAAAGATACTCATAGATTAAAGGTGAAAGGATGGAGAAGAACATACCATGCACACGAAAACAGCAAAAAAGGTGGAGTATCCATCCTCATTTCAGATAATGTGGACTTCAAGCCAAAGTTAGTCAGAAGGGATAAAGAAGGTCATTTCATACTGCTTAAGGGAAGCATAAATCAGCAAGATATAACAATCATAAACATCTATGCCCCAAACAGTGGCTCATCCATGTATGTCAAACAAATCCTTCTCAATTTCAGAAACCAAATAGACCATAACACAATAATACTAGGTGATTTTAACACGCCTCTCTCACCACTGGACAGATCTTCCAGACAAAAATTGAACAAAGAAACCATAGATCTCAATAACACAATCAATAATTTAGACTTAACGGACATTTATAGAATATACCATCCAACCAAGAGCGAATACACTTTCTTCTCAGCAGCACATGGATCCTTCTCTAAAATACACCATATATTATGCCACAAAGCTAATGTTAGCAAATACAAGAAGATAGAAACACTAGCATGTATTCTATCAGATCATAATGGATTGAAGTTAGAAATAAATGAAAGAGTAAAACACAGAAACTATTCCAACATCTGGAGATTAAACAATATGCTATTATATGATGAATGGATAACAGAAGATATTAGGAAGGAAATTAAAAAATTCTTAGAGGTAAATGAGAACAAAGAAACATCATATCAAAATCTCTGGGACACTATGAAAGCAGTACTTAGAGGGAAATTTATTTCATGGAGCGCATTTAATAAAAGAAGTAAAACTCAACAAATAACGACCTAACACTACAGCTCAAAGCCCTAGAAAAAGAAGAACAGAACAGCACCAAAAGTAGTAGAAGATAGGAAATAGTTAAACTCAGAGCTGAAATTAATGAAATTGAAACAAAAGAAACAATACAAAAAATTGACAAAATAAATAGTTGGTTCTTCGAAAAAATAAACAAAATTGATAAACCTTTAGCCACACTAACAAAGAGAAGACGAGAGAAAACCCAAATCACTAAAATTTGGAATGAACAAGGAAATATCACAACAGACAGGATTGAAATACAAAACATAATTAGAATCTATTTTGAAAATCTATACTCCAACAAAATAGAAAATTTTGAAGGCATCAACAGGTTTCTAGAGACATATGAATTGCCTAAACTGAACGAGGAGGACATAAACAATTTAAATAGACCAATTTCAAGTACTGAAATAGAAGAAGTCATCAAAAGCCTACCAACAAAGAAAAGTCCGGGACCAGATGGGTTCTCAGCCGAGTTCTACAAAACCTTTAAAGAAGAGCTCATTCCAATACTTCTCAAAGTATTCCATAAAATAGAAGAGGAGGGAACCCTCCCAAACTCATTCTATGAAGCCAATATCACCCTGATACCTAAACCGGACAGAGACTCATCAAGGAAAGAAAATTTCAGACCAATATCCTTAATGAACATCGATGCAAAAATTCTCAACAAAATTTTAGCAAATCGCATACAAAAACATATTAAAAAGATAGTGCACCATGATCAAGTTGGTTTCATCCCAGGGATGCAAGGTTGGTTCAACATCAGGAAATCAATAAACGTAATTCACCATATTAATAGACTTAAAGTCAAGAATCACATGATTATTTCAAAGATGCAGAAAAAGCATTTGATAAAATACAGCACCCCTTCATGCTCAAAACACTAGAAAAAATAGGGATAGTGGGAACATTCCTCAACATTGTAAAGGCCATTTATGCTAAGCCCATGGCTAATATCATTCTAAATGGTGAAAAAACTGAAAGCATTCCCCCTAAAAACTGGAACAAGGCAGGGATGCCCTCTTTCACCACTTCTATTCAACATCGTTCTTGAGACTCTGGCCAGAGCAAGTAGACAAACCAAAGAGATTAAAGGGATACGAATTGGGAAAGAAGAACTCAAACTATCCCTGTTCGCTGATGACATGATTATATATTTAGAGGAACCTGGAAATTCCACCAGAAAACTCTAGAACTCATAAGTGAATTCAGTAAAGTAGCAGGTTACAAGATCAATGCCCATAAATCCAACGCATTTTATACATAAGTGATGAATCTTCAGAAAGAGAAATTAGGAAAACTACCCCATTCACAATAGCCTCGAAAAAATAAAATACTTGGGAATCAATCTCACAAAAGAGGTGAAAGACCTCTACAATGAGAACTATACAACACGAAAGAAAGAAATTAAAGAACACCTTAGAAGATGGAAAGATCTCCCATGTTCTTGGATAGGAAGAATTAATATTGTCAAAATGGCCATACTACCTAAAGTGCTATACAAATTCAATGCAATTCCAATTAAAATCCCAATGATGTACCTTACAGACATAGAGCAAGCAATTATGAAATTCATCTGGAAGAATAAGAAAACCAGAATAGCTAAAGCAATCCTTAGCAGGAAGAGTGAAACAGGGGGTATTGCAATACCAGATCTTCCAACTCTACTACAAAGCAATAGTAACAAAAACGGCATGTATTGGTACCAAAATAGAAAAGGTAGATCAATGGTATAGAATAGAGGACACGGATACAAACCCAAATAAATACAATTTTCTCATACTAGACAAAGGAGCCAAAAATATGCAATGGAGAAAAGATAGCCTCTTCAACGAATGGTGCTGGGAGAATTGGAAATCCATATGCAACAGAATGAAACTAAACCCATATCTCTCACCATGCACGAAACTAAACTCAAAATGGATTAAGGACCTCGGAATCAGACCAGAGACCCTGCATCTTATAGAAGAAAAAGTAGGTCCAAATCTTCACCTTGTTGGTCTAGGATCAGACTTCCTTAACAGGACTCCCACAGCACAAGAAATAAAAGCTAGAATCTACCACTGGGATAGATTCAAACTAAAAAGCTTTCTCTCAGCAAAGGAAACTATCAGCAATGCGAAGAAAGAGCCTACAGAATGGGAGAATATCTTTGCCAATCATACTTCAGATAGAGCACTAATTTCCAGAATCTATAAAGAACTCAAAAAACTTTACTCCAAGAATTCAAATAATCCAGTCGACAAATGGGCTAAGGAAATGAATAGACACTTCACAGAAGAAGATCTACAAGCAATCAACAAACATATGGAAAAATGTTCAACATCTCTAGTAATAAGAGAAATGCAAATCAAAACCACCCTAAGATTCCATCTCACCCCAATTAGAATGGCGATTATCAAGAATACGAGCAACAACAGGTGTTGGCGAGGATGTGGGGAGAAAGGTACACTCATACATTGCTGGTGGGGTTGCAAATTAGTGCAGCCACTCTGGAAAGCAGTGTGGAGATTCCTTAGAAAACTTGGAATGGACCCGCCATTTGACCCAGCTATCCCACTCCTTGGCCTATACCCAAAGGACTTAAAATCTGCATACTACAGAGACACAGCCACATCAATGTTCATAGCTGCTCAATTCACAATAGCCAGACTGTGGAACCAACCTAGATGCCCTTCAATTGATGAGTGGATAAAGAAACTGTGGTATATATATACAATGGAATACTACTCAGCCATAAAGAATGATAAAATTATGGCATTTGCAGGCAAATGGATGAAATTGGAGAATATCATGCTAAGTGAGATAAGCCAATCTCAAAAAGCCAAAGGACGAATGATATCGCTAATAAGTGGAGGATGACACATAATGGGGGGGAGGGAAGGGTTAGTGTTAGGGTTAGAGTTAGGGTTAGGGAGGGGGGCAAGTATGGAGGAAGGAAGTACTGTATAGAGGGTAAAGAGGGGTGGGAGGGGTGGGGGGAAGGGAAAAAATAACAGAATGAATCAAACAACATTACTCCATGTAAATTTATGATTACACAAATGGTATGCCTTTACGCCTTGTACAAACAGGGAAACAACATGTATCCCATTTGTTTATAATAAAAAAAAAAAAAAGAGTATTAACCTAATCAGTGAATTAATCCCTGATGGGAAAATTGAAGTGGTAGGGTGTGGCTGGAGGAGGTGGGAATTGGGGTGTGGATTGGGGGTATATATTTTGTATCTGGAGAGTAGAGACTCTCTCTTTCTCTGCTTCCTGATGATGTGAGTTGCTTCCCTCTGCCACACTCTCCCACCATGCTGTTCTGCCTCACCTTGAGCTCCAAGGAATGCAGCCGGCCTTCTATGAACTAAGACCTCTGAAACTGAGCCTTCAAATAAACTTTTCCTCCTTTAAAATTGTTCTGGTCAGATCTTTAAGTCACAGCATCGAAAAAGCTGACTAAAACAGTTAGAAAAATGCTAACAATGCTAATTTAGAGGGTGTCAAGGCCTATAAATCAGATGGGTCACAGGTTTTCTGGGGCCATGTGGCAAAATTTTGTTTCTGAAGCTGGTGGTGATACAGGGTACTTCCTTTGTATTCATTCATTATATATGAATTTGGATATATACAAACCATACAATGAATTCTTTGTTTCATGTGGTTTTCTGCATTTGTGTTTCCTTTCAGAATAAAGAGTTAAAAATTTTTTTTTAAACAAAAATTTAAGAAAACAATGTTTAAGAGGAGGGGACACATAAATTGTGTGACTCAGCTCATGATAGGGCCCATTTCCAACTCTTATTCCAGAGCTATACAATGCTGAGGAAAAGGAAATTGAAACGATATGTGGTTAAATTCAAAGTGAAGTTGAAGAGACTTGTAAAATGGCTGGAGCATTTAATGAACACTTCCTAAATGTTAGAGGGGAAGCTAACTAAATGCTATCTCAAATTGGGTGTGTACCTGTGACCTTTCAGACTCAATGAGAGAACAGGCAGGGAGGTGGGTGGGGAGGCCGGGTGGGGTTGGGCAGATGCCATTGAAGCTGAGGGATGAACGTTAATAAGAAAGGCAAGGGACAAAAGGATCAGCAGGTCTCAGCATATCCCGGATGAAATCTGTCACCAGGCAGGACTTGAGAATGTTTTCATGCGTAACTCTGGAATCTGGGGTCAGAGTTTATTCTGTCACTTAGTCATTTGTCTTGTTGTTTGCCTCATTTTGCTCATCTCTGTCCTGGTGACAGTGATGTGAAAAGCTGGGAGAATTAAACGAGATAGTGTCCTGTATGGCACTTAGCAATAATGCCTGACATGCAACCAATGTGCTGAATTTTTAAATGTAGGAACTTGAAATCTTAGCAGTTAAACAGAGAAACATGGTTTTTAAAAGACCTTATTGTATTCCAGACTATTTCCAAGGTTTGCCATGATAAAAAACCTGCTAGAAGCTCCTGCCGGGAAATTTATGAGAGTATATCTTCCTTTGGGGTTTCTTGAGATCCGAGGTTGTAGATGGACAAGGGCAGGCTTGGGTGTTCAGGTCACCTGTGGATTTAGGGTCATTCACTTTCTGGTAATGATCTCTGGTACACGGAGTCCAAACAATGCTGATTCATTGTTCCAGTCATGTTGAACTTTTCTTATACCAAAACTCTTGGGAGAATGTCATAGGCAGAAAGACAAGTTGGCAGGCAGCCATCAGAGGACAGAGTGCCTCTTCAGACACAGTGACCACTAAGGGATGAAGCAAGCATGTTCTAAGTCCTGCGGTGACAGACCATGCACACAGAGAGCAGCCAGTTCCAAATAAAGACTCTCTCTCCTTCCTCTCTCTTCTTTCTTCTTTCTTCCCTCACTCCTTGCTCCCGCTCGCCCTTTTCTTTTGACATGACACTTGGTCTTTCTACTAATTCTTTTATTCACTCGTTCAGTATAATTATGGAGCACCTACCAGTATTAAGCCCAGGAAATACAGAGGTGGGGATGTATGCTTCCTGCTCCCAAGAACCCTGGCAGTGGCTTACACAGGGCTGCACGCACACACAGAGAGTGTGTGATTTGAACTATGTGTGTGGATCGTTCACAGGAAACAAACCCCATTAGTAAGCTTTTGACTTAAAAGCTTCCATAGACAAGATTGGAGCCCAGTTCCCAAGTTCTGTGTTGACCACGGATTGGTTGTAAAATGAGAGACTTGAAAACGTATGTAAGAGGTGTTCCGTGAAGATGGAAGTAAGAGCAGAGATCATAAGAAAAACTGTAAGACTGAGGAAATGGCAAATGTCATTCATGGAGAATCACTCTGGTGCTAGCCTGGCAGTGAAGCGTGGTGTCAGGAGGCTAGACTGTGAGCCCAACGACCTGGGTTCAAATCCCAGTTCTGTCATTTATAACCTTCTCTCTATAACCGTAATTAAGTCACTGTCCTGCTGTGCTCATTGCCTTACCTGTAAAACGGGAATAAAATAATCCTATCCTAGAGCTGTTGTGAGGGTTGAATGCTAGGCACAAACTGTTACTAATGTGTCCCGTGGAAGAGAGTGTGTCAACTAACTGCAAACTGAGAGGATGTGCCTGTGATGGTAGTTTTGCTATCCGAAAAATGGATAATTTTTAATGAAAAATAAGTTTCAGTTGACAAAATATATCACCGAACCCATATCCCTTATCACTTCAGGGGTCCTCTCTTGAAGAACAGGTGGCAATGTCATGCTGCATTCCTCAGCTTCTAGGAGATGTGGAGTGGGTCCCTATATTGGCTGACAAATGAAATTTTAAAACATCCAAGGGTCACCCTTCTCCATGGGTAAAGGTGACTGAAGGAATAACCAAGGGAAGGTGGAAAAGAGAAGGTGGGTGGCCCTGAGGGAACCAGACAGTAAAGAACACTGGGCATATCTGCGGGGGTGATGGCTGAGAGCAAGTATAGAAGAGTTTGTGTATTCTCTCTCTCTCTCTCTCTCTCTCTCTCTCTCCTCTCTCTCTCCTCTCTCTCTCTCTCTCTCTCTCTCTCTCCTCCTCTCTGTCTCTCTCTCAGTACTGGGGATTGAACCCAGGGATACTTAATCACTAAGCCACATCCCTGGCCCTTTCACTTTTGAGACCAGATCTTGTTAAGTTGCTTAGGACCTTGATAAGTTACTGAGGTTGGTTTTGAATTCATGATCCTCCTGTCTCAGCCTCCTAAGTCTCTGGAATTACAGGTGTGCGCCACTGTGCCGCACTTAGACAGTTCTCATACAGACTCCCAAGAGTTAGAAATGATCTCTCCTGGAACAGCTGGACTGTACTATACATACCCACTGCTGCAAGGAGGATCAATGCAGGGTTGACCATCTATGGAGAATGAGGTGAGGTGATGGTTTTTGGGTGAATTTGGGGTACGTGCCTTCTACTTCTCCTGGGAGGAGATGTTACTGAGCAACAACTGGATATACTGGATCACATGCAGCAAGGCTTATTGAGCTGAGCTGTCTCTTCCCCACTCCCAATGCTATGAGCTTTTGAAGTCAGGCAAGGAAGGTATATATGTGTTCATGTTATAATTCTGCCTTTAAAATATAATCTTTAATGTGTCATGCTTTAAGTATTTGCTTGAATACCTCTTTTGTTTTGAATACACATTTTGTTTTTATTGTATTTTACATACTTACATCTAGGGATTCATGCAAATGCATGCCAAAGGGATATGATAATTATATATTTCAAATACAATAAAATCCGTACTTTTTCGAGGTAAAAACATTGAGAGCTTTAGAGGAGAATCAATTTGCATTATGGACTTCAGAGATTACATTTTGATTCTTCGTTGGTTCCTGCACCTCTGGCTGTATTTGAAATCTAGAGAATGAATGGGCTTCCATAGAACTGTGGGAGATGTTCATGGAAAGTTGTGAAAAAATCATTTGGTTCAGGGCTTTTTAAAAAATTATTTTATTTTGACAGACTGCATTTTGATTCATGTACACAATGGGGTACAATCTTTTCGTTTCTATGGTCGTGCATGACGTAGATTCTGATGTCTGTCTCAATCCAACCATTTTTCATACAGGGTTGACTTTTGAAGAGCAGAAAAATCTGCTTTTGTGGAAGAAGGCAGAAAGTACCGAAGACCAGAGTGCTCCATGAAAACCAGCAACACTTCCTTCTCCCAGCAAAGTTAAAGGCCAGACTTGGCACTTCACTGTTACTGGATTAGCCCTGTGGTTCAACACTGCACTTCTGTCGCAGGCCCTCTCTGCAGGGACCTGTCAAGTGAGCAGGCAGAGATGGAGAGCTGCTGGTATGTGCAGCTCAGCGAGTACTGATTGGAGCCTTCTAGAGCCCAGCACAGCACATAAAGCATAAGGCAGTGCTTCTGCCTGAAGGGATGCAGACTTCTCTGTTCTCACTGGCAAACAAACATTTGAAACTGTACCAAATTCTTTTAACAAAGCTTGTGGGTAATTCAAGCCTGAAGATTACCAAGAAAGGGCACAGCTTTAAGCAACTGGTTCAAAATTTGATGTTAGTGAGGGAAAGGAACCATTATAATATATTTACCTTTCCTGCCTCTTCCTCCTTCTCTCTCCCAACTCATCCTTAACCTTCCAGACCTCCTCCTGACCTCTCCCTCTGTCTCCTACAGAGATAGAGCTGTTTCACTTCAAATATAGCAAGAGGAGAGTTTTGGATGTCCTGCCTGAGCTTCGTAGGGATGTTGTTGAAGCTCTGCACATAGAAGGAAATTTGTGCAGGGCCTCATTTGGGAGAGATGAAATATTTTAATAGCAGTGTTTATGTTCTCGGTCTGTAGATAACTAAAAACCAGCAAGATTTTACATCAGGCTTTGAAATGAAAAATATCACCCACTCAATGGAAATACAGATTTCATCCCTTTTGCCCTTCGGCCCTCTCAATGTTATTCCTCCAGATTTTCCTGTTCTCCTTGAGATTTCTGAGTCACCACAGAGGGAGACCCAATGCGATGTCTGGCCAAGTTTTGCAGGTTTAGCATTCTCAAGAAAAGCAGACTTAAAGGTTTCCTTTCAGCATTCCCTAAGCTCCTCAGACAGTCTGAGTAGAAACTGGTCCTGGGACCCATGATCGAGTGGAGACCAAAATTGTAGCAGGCAGGGGGAAGTTCAAAAGGGTCAGGCCAGCCCACGGTGCATCTGGGGCGGCAGCTCTGAGATCAGCCGGCTCAGCTATCAAAGACCAGGCTGTTCCCAGACTGAACCTTATGAATTCTGTCCTTTGAGAGATCCAAGCCTGGACCTCCCTATCCTTCTCCTCTCCTTAAAGATGGGAGCTTATGCAGACAAAGCAAATTTTTCAATGTCACAGTGAGGACAGTTTTAACGGATGTCTCTGGATTCATGCTTGTGGGTAGCCGCGTGCACAGCCACCTCTCCTGAGAGTAAGTGGGCTTGAAAACCTGATTTATAGAAGCAAAGAGAATAGCTCATTTTTAATAGTTGACTGGGTTAAAATAGATGTTCTTCACTGGAAAATTCACCAATACACTTAAACAAAAACACATACCATTCAAATTAGCTACCTCAGCCTGATGTATCTTTATATTAACTTAGTTGATGCTCTTCAGAAATAAATTGAATCTATGTTACAATGCCAATGAAGACAATTTTAATAAATAGACATATGAATAGGCATATGAAATATGAGCCATAAATGTTTATAAGAAACCATTTTGAAATTCATTGCCCCAAGACTGCTAAACAAAATATGTCTCTGTTCCTTCCTTGTCCTCTTAATCGTGACCTCTATTCCAGTACCTGCTCTGCCATGACTTGGAACAAAGTGTTCCAGGTACAGGGTAATCCATGTGAGCATCAAAGGAGGAGCCACCAGACGCAGAGGAGCCAACTCTGCTCTTCCTCTTTTGAGATACTACTCTTTGGACAAACTAGTTTGTCCATAGATAATGTAGCTCCTGGGGTAGGATCTGATCTCATCAGGTATATCCAATGAATTAGAATCTCATGTGTTATAAAAGAGCAGTATAATGATCAACAGAGATATAGGCAAGAGATATAGGGAGTTCTGATGGAATGGGGTTGAGAAACATGTCAGAAAAACCTCATGGAGGAGGGAACACTTGAACTTTGTCTTTAAGGATGAATAGAAGTTTTCCAAAACAATGCATGGAGGAGGTTATATGGGGTACGGGAGTATGAGCCATGGTGGATATGGATACCTCTGCATAATGATGGGAGACAGGCTGGAAAGACAGATTGGAATACGGTAAAGACCAGCCTTGGACCTGCTAAAGGTACGTGGAGTGATATAGACCTCAGCATGTAAGGGAAACCATAAATGCTAATATTTTTGTAAGAAAAAAATTATGTGTATTAGCATAAGAAAAGTTAATGTTATTTCTGAGTACTACAATTTTAGAAGCTACTTTCAGTTTTTTAAACATATGTTACAAAATATGTGTTACTTGTATATTAAAAAGGGGGGACATCATCAAATGAGCATTTAGAATAGGGGAGAATTGATTGAAGAGGAGTTTCATGTGGAGGGGACCTGATGGCAAACATGGTCTGTGACAAAGAACGGCTGTGGTGGCAGAAAGAACTCTCAAAGGCAGCCTTCACCATGAAAAGGTCTGGTCTAAGCACAGGGTCTAGATCAAGGGCAGAGCTGGGGTGGTTATTTTAGTCTGACTACATCCTGTGCTCACTCGACCAGCTCTGGAGTGCTATGTCCAGTTCTAAGGACCACCATTTAAAAGCTGAAGTTGAGTTTGTCTCAAAGAGGGCCGTCAAAATGAAATGTATGAAGGCCAAGTCTAAAAGGAAGACTCATGATTTCCTGAGATGTTTGTCCTAAAGCAGGAATAACATGGGTCACTGTAGCCATCTTCAAATATCTGCAGAGCTGCCACATCAAGAAGGGATAAGACTTATCCTCTCTAGTTCTCAAAGTCAGAGCTCACACTAATGGTTGGCTGTAGCAGGAGACTGGTTTTGACTGGACACAGGAAAAAAATTTTTTGAAGCTCAATGTTATGGCTAGAAGTGACTGACTGAGATCATATCGAACTGCTCATAGTTGATATAAGCAACTTACTTTGAGTCACAGTGACTTATCCCCAAGATCCTTCATCTGGTCAGTAGGAGAAAAAGAACTGAACCAATTTTTGTGTCTCAAAGTCCAACCACTCTTTCTACCACATCACATGCCTGGCAGCCCCTGGAGATGCCCAACAATGGCTTGGGCTTCTCAGGAAGTGGTCTTTAGGACTCTGGATGTGCCTGTCCAACCACAGCTGGTTGACTGCCTATCGAGGATACTCCTAGGTAATGTCTGAGATGGGCAGGATGCAACTTTTCCAGTTGTAGTAGACTATTTTAAAGTCTCTTCTTCTTCAACTTAAATTTTGGGAAATTATCTGAAAATTAGGGTTGTAGAACTCTAATATTTATTAAATAGAAGCCTAGGAACTCAGGGAAGAAGGTGCAGGAAACTTCTTAGTATAGTTTCCCAGTGTCTTAAGAACCCATCATGGTTAGTATTGGTATTATTACATCATTCCCATGTCTCACATTTGGCAGGAGTCAGGGGTATGTTGGGTGGGGAAAATCTATCTTTTTGCTTTAGTCCCCACTATAGAAACTTCGATATCCCTACAGAAAGGGACTGAGTCCATATGGGTGTGCCCTGAGCCATGGCAGAATGCCACCTGGAAATCGCCACAGAATAGATTATAACAACACTCGAAGCATTTTCATTCATTTTGGCCTGTGCCAAGAAAAGACTCCCTCCCTTTTCCTCCTCACCACCCCCCATCCACCACACTTAAAAAAAAAGTCTACACACCCATTAGTAATCCAGCCATTTACTTGGCTCACAATCATAGGAAAAGGTCTGAATTGCTTACCTCACTAGCTCATATCCAGATCCTGAATCTACACTTAAAAGAAGTAGAGTACAGGATTTCCCTCATTACTAGTGAACTGTAGACGATAAATTCATTAATTAAAAGCTATTTCTGGCTCCTGTATGTCTGTTCTTTGGGAAAGAGATTAATATTGGGGGTGTGCAGTAAGTTAGCCTAGAAAACCAACACCCAGTTCTGCAATGTGAGGGGGCTCTGAACTTAATTGTCCACGAGCATGTGGCTAAATTCTAAGACAAAATTGTCCAGTGGGTGATATTGTGGGATGATGTTATCTCCGCTTTGAGGTCATTCTGTGCTCCCAAGAACCCGTTCTTACTTGCATGACCTCAAGCCCTGTTTGGATGGAATTTCTAGTATATTTTATCACTGCCTTTCCTTTCTCTGCTTCAGTGTAGCTGCTTCTAATCTCATGTCCTCAGGGCCATCTGTGTCTCAAGACAGCTACTGTTATTGACAACTTTCTCCTGTTCTTCATCCTACCTCCCCTCTCTACCATTTACCGATCATTATCTATTTTCTATTTACTGATGATTATCTATTTTCAAATATTGTGCTGTATGTTTTACATGCTTTCTCTCCTTTGTTTATCATTCTTTTTTATCCTTATTTTTCAGATGATTGAAAGAACTTGCCTAGATTAAAACTGAATGCTATAGCAATTTGATTGAACAGGTCACCCCCCCTCCCCAATTCCTATGCCTGTTAACCATCACACCAGAACCCAGGAACTGGAGGGGAATTTACCTACTATAAAGAAAAGTTTTCTTTCCAATTTATATGGGAAATTGTATATTGGGCAGTATGTAAACCCCTGTTTCAAATAAGGAAAACTTACCAGATGCAAAAGTGAGGCTAGATCTGAAGGTAACTCTGAGCCTGCTCTGACCAGGAGGAGGGCAATGGGAAGACATGATAGAAGGATATTTATTGACCCTTCAGGCCAGGAGAGATGTGTGACCTCAAGGAGCAGGTTAGAGAGAAGGGGACACTTGCTCAGAGATGGTAGGGTTTCATTCAGGCTGTACCAAGGTCTGAGAATATTGGAAGAAGTCTTTTTTGTCTGATACATGGAGGTCAGACAGAAAAGTTTGGGACAAACATACTGAGAGGGATTTTTTTTTTGGCATAAATACATACTTACATACATACATACATGAAGGACAAATTATTCTTAAGGGCCAAGTATAGAGGGAGTTTTCTAGCCTAGAGATAATATATTTATAAGATACAGTTTAAATATTACATATAATATAGAAACAGATTTCCCATAGGTAATGGTACATAAAGGAAAATGATAGAATTGGTCTTGTATTAAATCATGTTCTATAATTTGACTTAAGATCAAATAACAGGAGTCATTCACTTCTCTGTTGAGTCATTTGTATGTTCAATTTGCTTATTCATCTATAGATATTCATTGAACATTCACTGAAGTGCTATAAGATACATAGTGATATAACTCTTTCAAAGGGAATATTTGTATTTTCCTTCTTTCTCTCCAATAGAAGTGCTATCACCAACATCCTTGTGGATATCAAAGATGTCACCAATGTGAATTTGGGAAAGAGCTCGGAGGCTCTATGACCAGCCTTCAGAAAAGGGAAGAGGCAAAGGTCAGAGAGAGACCTGGTCACTCCTGGCCCGAAGGACTCTGAGTTCATTTCTTTTTGGTTCTGGATTCCTATACCTGGCCATGGCCAGGGTCCAATGGTTCCATTCACTCGTGTTCGTCATCATGTATATCCCCTAAAGCAGTCCTGAGCATCTTGACTCAAAGCACAGCATGGCTCTTCCAGCTCTTGCTGGGGTGGTACCAGCACAGCCCTTTGGGGGAGAACGTGGGCTTCAGCTCACGTCCTGGAATCTTTTCTGTACATGTGTGATTGCCTAGAAAGAGAGCCTCTCATCACTTCATATGTATACACTGTGTGGCATGGTGTCAGATCTTACTCCACCTGGGGCTATGTCATGGCTCTTGTTATGGTTTGGATGTGAGGCGTTCCCCAAAAACTCACATGTGAGACAATACAAGAAGGTTCAGAGGAAATGAGTGCCTTGAGAGAGTCTTAACCCAATTAGTGAATTAATCCCCTAAGGGGGATTAACTGGAGTGGGTAACTGGAAGTGGTAGGGTGTGATTGGAGGAGGTGGGACATTGGGGTGTGGCTTTGGGGGTATATATTGTGTATCTGGAGAGTGGAGACTCTTCCTCTGCTTCCTGATCATCATGTGAGCTGCTTCCCTCCACCACACTCTTCTGCCATGATGTTCAGCCTCACCTTGAGCCCTGAGGAATGGAGCCTGCTGTCTGTGGATTGAGACCTCTGAAACTATGAGCACCAAAATAAACTTTTCCTCCTCTAAAATTGTTCTGGTCAGATCTTAAAGTCCCAGCAGCAAAAAAAGCTGACTAAAACAGCTCTTAACTTCAGTTTCTACATAGATGAAAAGATGATAATATCATTTACTATTCAGGGCCTTTCTAAGAACTAAATGAAAAGATAATGTAGGCTACCAACTAGAGTACCTGGCATGATATAATAGGTTGTGCCTGAAGATTGGGTTTAAATTTCATGGAAAGACGTTGAAATTACTTCACATATTAAATACAGTGAATGGTTTCAAGATATGAGATTAAAAATATGTCAAATCGTGTAATGAATGACATTTTTATGTGTTTTTTTAAGTTCAATAGTGTATAAATGCTCAATCAATATTTATGATTATCATACTATGACAGAATTTTAAATAATTAGAATCTCTGAGCATATCCAATTGACTCTAAAGTTATTTCACAATGTTTTATGCTTATGAAATACATTTTTAATGAATCTCTAAAATTAGATTTGTCCTTCCTTTTCTTCCCTGTAGAAATGAAAATCACTGGGAAGTAATACTTTTAAGATTAGAGAGTAAAATAAGAGCATTACAAAGTAATACAATCCTTATTATATGGTTCATTAGGAAAGAATGACTAGACTTATAACCTTTTGCAGGTTCAGGATGATGGGAGAAACATAAAGAATACCACATTCCTTTGCCAACACTAAAGTAGAAAGAATATTTCCTTAGACCATCTTCTAGCCACTTACTAAAAAAGGTGCTAGATATAATATTGCAATTCATGCAAATCCTGTGAATATGATTTTAGCTGGAGGAAAGTATCTCAATGTTTTATGCGCGAATAAAGTAGAGATTCAGGAGTATCCCCACAGGACAGTGCAGGATCATGGGGGACTCATGATGCGTTGTCCAGTTGGAGAAATGCCCTTGCTTAGGCGCCAGTGACAAAGACTCTGGAAATCACTGTGGGAAAATTGTATTCCGCGGAAATATGTGTTCTAAAACTTTTCCATATGAAAAAGTAAGAAATGTAGTACTAACCAGCAGGGCTCTATTGTATAAGCAGCATAAGAGGGAGAAGAAAGAATAAGTGAGACATTTTTGGTTCAGGTCCAGGCTTAACTTGGTAAATCCCTGGACTTCCAATTTAGTTCTCCTGTTAAAAGAATGACTGAGAAATAAACATGTATCAGAAACTAATTTCTAAACATGATACAGCACATTTCTCCTCTTGAAAATTCCTCTATCTCTGTAGCTTTCCACTCATTATGGATTAGCGCCACTCTTCTTAGGAAGGGCACAGTTTCTGTGGACAACAAGCAAGTCTTGCTCAGCTTTGAATTTAAAAATGTATTTTAAAGGTTAAAAGAAAAACAAGTAGTTCTGGATTCCAATTTCAAGAAACAGACACTCGAGTGAGAAAAAAAGAAAGGGCTTTTCTTGGTCTTGCATAGTTGGGAATTGACTATTCAGAACCAGTCTTTGGACACTGAGGTCAAAAAAATTTCTAGCGCGCTCATGAGTAGGCAGATGTTAGACATAAGATAGGGGATGGTACAAATCTTCCCTGGTCTGGGAGTACATTTTGATGGAGAAATCTGGGGGGAATGAGACTATAGTTAATTTGCTGCTAATGTGTCTTCTTAGGCACTTAGGTCCCCTCCCCACTACATCTCATGAAGGAGAAGAAAGGGGAGCATGAAAGAGCTCATAGAAATCCCAGATAGGTCAAGGGAGGTCCCAAATCAGAAGAGCCCTATGTTGTAATTTGGCACTTGGAAGTAGGTCTCTAAGCCTCTGGCCTAGGGAGGGAGCCTGTACAGCAGCACAGGGGATGGGTGTTTTGGGTGTTTCCAGTCCTTCTGCCTGCTTCCCAAATGCCCGTAGCCGGAGTACTGCAGGAGGGAGAATCAGAAGTTTCCAACCACTCCAGCAGCACAGAGTGGAGAAGGCCAAAGATCCCGACAATCCCAGTGTCAAGATGACAAGGCAAAGTATGAACAGAAGCTGGAGGACGAGCAGATTTGCCACAGGGGCAGAGGAAACACCCGAGAGCGAGCACAGGGGAGAAGTCAGCTCAGGGGACGCCAAGGGGGACTGGAGGCCTCTTGGTCTGCAAACACCTCTGGTAGCTTTTCTCTTCTCCCAGGTTTCCCCATCCTCCAAGGATGGATGGAGGGGGCCTTTGAAGTCGAGTATATAAATGCTGTAGAGACTGAGTTACTCTCGAAAAGTCTAGGTTTGAAACGAGTGAGCACAAGAGTGACCAGTGACCTTGAATATGTGAGTTGAAGTCTGTCGCCTCTTATCGCATAGAGCAAGTTGAGCTCATGTTATAAAGAAAGGTGATTTTCTGGACGTGAATGGTAATGTTTTAAAAACCCACTACACACGAACAATAGGTGGATTACTGAATTTGAGAACTACAGAAAGGGTTAAGATTGGTAGTCAGTATAATGAAGCACACATTGTTTTTATACCTTTCATCTAAGAAATTCATGTGCAAAGGCCTAGCCCACTGATCTGTAGTCTAGCATGTATTTTTTGGTGAGAGAAACTAGGGATTTAAACTATGTACAAGTGAAGGATGTGGGAGGAAAAAAATAACATTTTAAAACATTTTAAATTTACTGTTCGTGGTTACAAGTTTCCTTAGGAGACATAATATTTTTTTTTCTCTTGTCTAAAAAAATAATTTGGACTATCTTCAAAAAAGCTGGGTTTAATGTTTCTCAGACTGTTTCCAAGCAGACTAAAATACCAACAAAGTCATATCCACAGGGAGAAGTCTATGGTTCACCAAGTTTGCATGATTCATGCCGGGGAGCTTTGTATGGCCGAGATGCATGATGTGCCTTCAAATTCAATGTATGGAACACACATACCAAAGAGTTGGATTCCTTACAAAGGCTGCCTGACCCAAGAGCCACTGTGACAAAGGGAAGGGGCTAAAGAAGACAAGAGCAAGAGGACAGCAGTATTTCACATTTTTTTTTTTTTTTTTTTTTTGCAGTACTGGGGATTTGAATCCAGAGCCTTGTGCTTGCAAGGCAAGCACTCAACCAACTGAGCTATATCCCCAGCCCTCACATTTGTTTTTGATCTGCACAGGAAAAGCATTCTGGTAGCAACTTCAGAGATTCAGGTTGGATCAATAGCTGAGCCCACCAGGTTAGTTGCTTCTTCACAGCCACCCTCTCCAGAGCAACCAATTTTGAGCCCTGAAAATATGAGTTGTAAACATTTTCTATGAAGAAAAAGGCAGGATGAGCCATCCATGCTCAAAGTATTCAGTAACTAATTTCCATGTATGTCAAAGAACATTTTAAATGGCGCCTGTACATAAATAAGTGAATTTCTGTGAAAAGCCTTTGTAAACCTGAAAGTGGTATAATGACAGCATTTACTGTCCTTATTGTATTTTCACTTTCAGACATCACTGCTAATCAGCAACTACAAACAGGTCAAGGGTAATCTATCACATTGCCTAACTGTTTTGGCCTGTCTGGCCGTGGGACAATGTGGGGACTTGAAGGTCTAATTACAGATGGATACAAGGCTCTGTTGGAGACTGACTGTTTTCTAGCAGAAAATGATCATGTTACTTGTTTGAAACACAAAAAATGGCTGTAAGGAACTAATGGATATAAGTTATTTTGGAATATTCAAGTCACTTCTTAAAATTGTCATTATGATCCCAAATCATTATGTGTCTCAATTTTCTATGTTGGTTAGATTTCCATCACCATAACAGAATTACCTAAGGAAATCAATTTAGAAGAGGCGAGGTTTATTTTGTTATATGGTTTATGAGATTTTAGTGCATGGTTGGCTGTTACGGGCCTGTGGCAGAGAACCATGGCAGTGGGAGTGTGTGCTGAAGGAGGCTGCTTACCTCATGGCAGTCAGGAAGCAAAAAGAGTGAGGAAGGAGTTAGGGACAAGATATACCCTCCCAGGGCACACCCCAGTGACATACCTCCTCTAACTAGGCCCTACCCTCCAAAGTTTCCACCACTTCCCAAAATGCCATCAGATGTGAGTCCATCAGGGGTTAATCCATTGATGTGGCAGAGCCCCCATGAGCCAATCACTTCCCAAGAGCCACACCTCTGAACACTGCTGCCTTGAAGACCAAGCCTTCAACCTGTAAGCCTTAAGGGGGACATTCCAGATCCAAACCCTAATAGGCACTTGTTGCAAATGAGGCTAATATGATCCCCAGTTTGATGATGACCCCATCATTTCTGGGTCATTAGCGGTTCAGTAAATGTTTCTTTGGCAGTTTAACTGTTCACCCCCAAATTTAGTATTTTGGAGTTCGGAAGTCATCTAAAACCTCTCACACTGAAGATAAAAAAAATCTGAGGAAATCAACATTTCAGGTAGGTATCACATTAGTCATCTGCTTGTTTTTTTACAGGAAATTCTTTGAAAGATTTGTCTGTATTCACTGTGACTACTTTTGAATCTTCTTTCCTCTACACACTTCTCTCAGGCTTTTGGTCTCCACCCCACCCTCCAAGGCAGCCTCTCTTGATAGTGTCTTCCATCTTGCCAAACTGGAAAAATTATTCTGAATCCTCATTTGAAGTCACTTTGCAGACTCAACAGAACTGATCACTCCTTCTTGAAACATGTTCCTCTTGTAACATCCTACTCTTTTGGGGGTTTTCTCTATCTTACTGTGTGTTCCTTCTCAGCCTCTTCTAAACCTTCAAATGTTGGAGAGCTTCAAGGCCCAGTTCTAAGAACTTCTCTCCATTTACATTTACTTCTTTAACTGATAATAAATACTCTCAAGGCCTTACATACTTTTTGGCGGTAACTCTCAAGTTCATAGTTTGACATCTTTGGATCTGTATTTCCAATTGCCTACTTGACATTTCCATATGGAAATCCATAAAACACCTCAAACATAACCTGATCACAATAGAATTATTGATATCCTTCCTTTCTCCCAAGCTGTTCCTTTCTTACTATTTACTGTGTCCATAAAGGACACCATCTTTCATCCAACTCTTGGATGATTTCAGGAAATCATTCTTGATCCTTTTGTTTTCCTCATATTCTAAGTGTTATCCATCAGAAAATCCTATCATAAATATACAAATTCCATCACTCTATAGCCTCCACCACTCTCACAAGTCACTCAAATTCCTTGCCCAAATGAAAATAATCTATCATATGGTCTCATTCTCTTTCCTACTACCTCCAGGACAGTCTCCATACAGCTGCCAGAGAAATATCTTAAACATTAAATTAGATCATGTAACTTCATTGCTTGGAATTTTACTGTGGCTTCCTATCATAGTTGGAATAAACACCATCTCCTTACCCTGGCCTGCAAGTTTCCTGTTTATCTCCCCAATCTCATCTTCTGTCTCTACCTCTCTCCTGTCATGCTCTGAACCCCTTCTCTGATCTCTGTTCTTCTAAACTCCTACGTGCCAGACTTCTTTTCACCTCATGACTTTAAAACTTGATCTCTCACTCGTAGGAATGTTCTTCCTTAGATCTTGGCCTGGGGTGCTCATTTTATATCATTCAAGTTTGCAGAATTCCATTTCCTTGGTCCTTCCCCCATCTCCAACCCTTTTAAAATTGAAGCATTACAGTTGTACATAATGGTGGAATTCATTGTCATATATTTATGCATGTGCACAATATAACAGTAATAATGTGGTCACATCACTTCCCAGCTCCTGGTCCGTTTATCTAAACTAGATCCCTCTTTTCACTGTCATTGTCTCTCAATCACCTTTACCTTGCCTTTTTCTTCTTAGAATTTATCAACAGTCAAGATTATATTGTTTAGTATTTGTCTTCACAAGGACAGAGCCTTTGTCTGTCTTATTCGTGGTTCTGCCCTCCGCATCCACATAGGGCTTTGCACATTTCAGCAACAAGTGTGCACAACGGGTGCTCATTGAACATCTGAATGATGCACGCTGAATGACTTGGGGACCAACACGGAACAGAAAGATGGAAGGACCTCAGTGAGCTTGGAATGACACATTTAGTTCTGAGGTACTCTGGGATATCTTGGTTGAATCCTGAATTTTGATTTTATCTAAAATCATACAATTGTTTTTCTTCAGACTGTTCCCACATAAAAATCATCACCATGTAATGAGCTTAAGAAGCACCAGATGGAAAATAAGAGTCAGCATCATTTAACAGTATTTGGAACGCCACGATAATGATCTTATCTGAGATTTGTTCTGGAAAACGTTAATAGTAATTTTATTGTATAGCACTGAGGAATTTGCATTCAGATCTGTTCGCTTAAATGCATTCATTACTTTAGGCAGGAAATAAGTCATATGATAAAAGAAAAAAGTATACTCAAAAGTATATTCATATATAATAATCTTAACCATCCAAGGATGACTAAAACTTTAAAAACACAGGATGGAATAGTACTGATACTTTGAGGGGGAAAAAAAAAAGCAGTGGATAAACCTTCTCCAATTGAGATTAGCAGTGATTTCTTATAGGTTTTGTTACACATTTCATTTTTTTCTTGAAAACAGAGGAGAAAACATTGGTTCATCCTTAAATTTATTCAAAGACAATTACTATAGGCTCTTGGCATTAGGGAAATAAAGATCTTGTTAAATAAAAAAGATCTGGACTTTTTATTCTCAAATTCCTGATTTTTAAAAAGTTTTGAAGTATAAATATTATGTGTACTACTGAATGCCTATTGTATACTATGTGCACAAATATTGAACCAAAACTTCAGGGCTTAACCCAACAAACATTAACAATCTCATACAGCTTCTCCTTGCAGGAATTTGGCGAAGGTCTAGCTGACTGGTTTTGGGTCAGTGTCTCCTGTGAGATCCCAGTCAAGATGTTAATCAGGGCTGTATCACCTAAAGACTCAGCTGTGGGTGGGGGACCTACTTCCAAGGTGGCCCAGTGGTGTGTTGGCAAACTGCTCCTGGTTGTCAGTGTGAGGGCCAAACACCTACCCACGTGAGCTTCTCCACGGGGCTAGTGACCACTCACACCATGAGCCTGACAGGGAGGGAACCATCCAGGAGGCTGAGCAGGAAGCCAAGATGCACTTTTTAAACCTGTGCTGGGAAGCAATGCACTCTCACCTCCACTGTAGTCTATTGACCACATGGACCAGCTCTGAGTCAGTGTGGGAAGAGACACAGAAAAGCATGAATGCCAGGACCAGGTTTCATGGGGGGCCATTTCGAATGATGGCTATAAAGTTTAGGTGAGCTCATTCTTCTCAGATCCCTCCCAACTCCCAAGGAGTAAGGCAGGGTAGGAAGGGGCAGGGGGAGAAAGAGAGAGACAAAGACAGAGAGAGAGTGAGAGAGAGAGGTGAGGGAGGAAGGCAGGATGAAAATTAGTGGCAGAAATGTTGAATTATTTGAATTCAGGGTTAAAATGAACTTTCAAATACCAAGAGAACCAACTATAAGCATATATACCTCCATACTTTCCCTTCTATTTAAAATGGCATAGTAAATTGGGGAGTAGGTTACTGTATTAAGATAAATTTGAAGAATCTAATCCAGCATTAGCTATTTTTTAGTTGCTGCATTTCCTTCAAGGATAAATACAAGAGTGTTCTTATCTCAACTGAAATTTATCAAAATTCTCTCTCTTACTTCTCAATGTCCCATAATAAATGAACTATTGATATAATTTAGGAATTTTTTTCCTATCTTCATGAAAAGCTTTGATCACAAGTCTAGGCTGCTCCTCTTTCTTCTTCTCTGTTTCCTTCTCTTTTCAACTTATTCTTCTCTAAATTATTTTATAATTATTTATACTATAAGTCTTTTAAAAGTTATGAAACAGAACACAATAATTATCAGTGTACATTGGGAATTTAGGCAAATATCATTGTCATTAAAAACTAGTTCTGAGTTATGAAAGTCACCAATTTTTATGTGACAACGAACCAAACTAAACTATCACAACAAAAACAAAACAACAATATCCAAAGCATATAGATGCCAATGAGAGCATATTCATGTCTAGTTATCAGAGATCATTTAGAAGTATGCAAACAGGTCGATCCCGTGAAAGTAGAAAATAAAAATATATGAAAAAAGAAACACAGTCCTACTTAATCTCACAACACAGAGCTATATAAACTGATTTTTCAAAAGGAACAAATCCCAAATTTGTTTTAGTAGCCCTGACCCCTCAATATACACAACTTGGTCAAGAAAATAATTCCTATTTTTGGAAAAAAATCACAGCAACATTTGCATTTCTATTAAGAAATTTATGGGCACTGATTAGATTAATGCAAGGAATGGAAAGAACTCCATCCAGCATGGTACTCAAGGATACTGATTTAAGCTTGGACCTGACGCTTGTGAATTCCTATGTTTGGCAGGAGGGACCGAGTGCTCAGCAGAGCACTGATCCCTCACAGCAGTCCAGCCTGATGCCCTGGAATAGCTCCTCATGCTCTGTGTAATCTTGAGTTGTGTTTAGGAAAAGTTGCTTAATTCACCTCGTTAGTTCTGTGAAAAGAAACAGCCTGCCCATACTACTGGTTACAGCAGGGTCCTCCTGTCCTGCTCCACCCAATCTTTCTCCAGTATTTTCAGCATGAAAACCACAACCAAAGATGGAGATCATTTATAAATAACTGTAGGAATGGTACAGTGTTGATTTAGTCTATGTTTGCTTGCAGGTGAACACAATATATGTGCATGCTCATCTTCCAGAGTTGAGTTTAAATTGTACAGTCCTTGCCCTGGTGTGGACTATGTTGATAAACTTCAGAGCTTCCGACTTGATCTTAACAATGGCTTGCTATATGTTAGCTAATGACTACCAAGGAAAGAGGTTTAGAAACATGACGTACCTTGCCCAAGGTCACACCGCCATTATTAATAGGAGATGTGAGGAATGGAACTCAAGGGTACCTAATTCCAAAGCTGCTACCTATTGGTGTTGCTCTTCTGACGTGGAAATTTATATTGAATAGGTTCTAATAAGTTACACACCTAAAATTGATTAATTGTTTTAAAATTCAATAAACCTTAATTTAGCTCCAAAGACCATAAATGTGATCTCATTAATATAACATCTGTTTGTAGAGCTTTTTTAATGCCAGTTACTGAGTGAGGTTTAAATGTCTATAGAAAAGATGGCCCCAGGCCCTGTCAGCCAGGAACGTCCCAGCTAGGTGGAGAGAGAAATCATCTACCAAGTAGGCAAACCAGAGAAGTACATGACACTGCAGACATCAAAAGGGAAGGAAGCACCAGCTATAAGCAGCAGGAAAGCAATTATGGAGAAAAGTGAGTGAGACCAGGAGGCATGGGGTGGGTCGAGGAGGCCAGGGCAAGAAATGCCCTGTCAAGTAGGACAAACTTTTTTTTTTTTTTTCTTTTTTCCTTTTTCTAATTTCATTGAATTTTCTTGTAGTTGGAAATAAATCAATCTTTGCTTTTGACTTGCTAAGATTGCAGGTCAGTTACAGATTATCCTTTTCCAATGTGCTTCATTGAAAAGAAAAGGCACTTTACATAAATAGCGGTTATTTTGTAAAACAACAGTAATTATTTGTGCACAGGGTGAACCTGCCCTAAGTTACAGGTCACACCCTCATATAATGCCCTTCCTGGACTCTGTTCTGCCCAGTAGAGTATGGAAGAGGTGACAGTCATGCTCTTGATTAGGTTACACTCTGTGACAAGGGACAAGGGGAGGTTACCTCAAGGTTATGTCACCTTATACTTGACTCCCCCTGGGCAGACTAGAGAGACTCCTTGCTGGCCTGGAAAGGCCATACTGTGAACTGCCCCTGGAGGGGGGTCGCATGGCGGGAAGCTGAGTGCCTCTAGGACCTGACTTGGAATCTGCTGAAATACAGGGGGAATATCTATGGCCAAAAATAGTTATTCTCATTCTCATAGTGATATACCTTTCAAAATGGTGGAATTTCTTTGATGATATTTATAGTATCTCAACCACAAGATGTTAGTATTATATCTTTAAAAAAAGATCCTAACAAAAGCTAAAATGTAGCTTGGGGAAGGCTTGGCTTCCATTTTACTACGGTTTTCTTTGAGAAATGAGGGGAACAGACAAGATGACGGGCAAGGCCCTTGTAACTCTGTATCCTGTGGGTTGTGGAATGAAGTCTTGTGTCTCTTTCCTCTGTAAAGAACCTAAATTTCTCTGCATTCCCTACATGTGGTGACCTTTAGAGCTTGAATTGCTTAAATTGGATGGCTGCAGTTTCAAAATGTGAAGTCTCACTGTCATGTTGTGTGCCTGAATTTTGACTCTGAAAATATAGTTATTACATACATAGTTTCACACTGTTAGGAATAACATCTGCAATTAGGTTTCATATGTTGTCTGCCCTTTTTGTCCTCTCTTGATTTCTAAAAGCAATAAAAAACAGAGACATTTTATGGGCCAGAATGAGGTGGGGATCAAACCTGACTTTATTTTGGATCCATGATTTCCTGATGGTAATACAGTTATAATAAAGTAAAAGCAAAAACTCATGAACCCATCTGAGGGATCAGAGTCAACATTCCCGAGTGCATGTAACAGATAAATTTAAAACACATATAGCATGTAATTTTTTGAAATTTAAAGGGGGAAAAGTTTCATTCAACCTCTTTTTCCTCGCACATAGTCCCTTACGCATGACTAAGTTAAAACCGGTTTTCTTTGGATTGGTTAGATGATATACAAATGGCACATTCTTTACGTGAAAACAATTGCTTGGGGGTTTTGTAAGGAAGATGGATTCAATTTGAAAAGTTTACTGCAACTTGGAATGTGAAAGAAATGAAAATAATAAGAACCCTTTCAATGCATTCTTAATATGTTAGAAAAAGTGTTTTTTGCAAAGGAAATATCATTAAAATAGAAATGCAACCATATGAAAACAAAATCTAAAATAAAATTTATACTATTTATCATATTACCTTGATATACAAAGTCTTTTTTTCAAGTTCATTTGTTCATTCTTTGTTCTCCTCTCTCTCTCTTTTCCTTTCCATCCTCTCCCTTTCCCCTCCCCTCTCCTCCCCTTCTTTCCCTTCCTTTCTTTCCTTTCCTTTCATCATTATTTGCCCAGCATTTCATAGCCTCTAGTGAGGTCACCAGTGTTTGTACTGTAACTAAATAGCATAGGGAACCCAATGTAGTATTAATGATATATAAAGGTGATTTGAAGGAGTGTAGTAAGGGGAAATCTGAAACCAGGAGACTTGGTTTGGGGACCCTGGCTTTGATAGTAAGACTGATAATGATGACTATGATGATAATGACGAAGATCAATATTTTATATCAAGTTTCAGGTACTTAGTGAGTGCCAGACATTAGCTAAGTGTCTTATGTGAATTTTCTCCAACTAACCATTTCAATGGCCCTATGTGTTCTATTACTATTATTCTCATTTTATAGATGACAAAGCTGAAACTGAGGGAGGGGTCAGTGGTTACTCAAGGTCAGAGCTGAATCAAAGAGGGAGAGTCAGGATTCAAGCCGATGTTTGACCCCAAAGTGCACACTGTCCTCTTCACCAATGCTGACCACATCTGCCAAGTCACTTAAGTTCAGTGGTCTCCTCTGGCCTCCTAGAATAATGAAGAGGTTGGACCACGTCATCTCTGAGATTTCCTTTGATGTAAAAATTGTATGAATTCTTTAATCTGCTGTTGAAAGACCATGAGACTGGAGTTCTGTTTTCCTTCAGGCTAGCCTTGGTCTTTCTGTTCTGTTCTGTGTCCTGGAAATGCCATGTGTGAGACTTGAAGGTTGTGGAAGCTGAGTAGGCACCCTGTGGATTGCACTCGGTGGCAGAGCATGAAGAACTGGTCTGATCAGGGATGCTTTGGTCCTCCTGGTCCCAATTCCTAAACAAGTTGACTGGGTAGAGTAAACAAGCAGCAGAGGGCAAAAGGGGGTCTCAGGAAACATTCCCCTCTAGTCCTTTCTTCCTGGATATGCAGGATTGTCACACTTCAGAATGAGACACCCCGAGGGTTAGTCTTCCCTGGGTTATTTGGAGAGGGACATGGTGATGATAAGGGAAACAACTATGACTGAAGTGATTGCCCCAGGGTGCGGAAATCTGAGTTGATTTCAGGAGGGAGAGGCATCTGTTTTCCTCTCCTCCCCCTCCCCCACTTTGCCAGGGAGAGCAAAGACAGAGAACCCTGGAGGAATTTTCAGATTATGTTTTCCCCTGGGATTCCCCTCTAGCTAGAGCAAAGACCTCTCAAACATGGAGGCAAATTCCCATCTGCTATAGTTCGGGAAATTTCCAAATTCCCCTCATTTATGCTGTGCTGCACTTGTTTTGGAAAATCTGGGAGATGTCCACAGATAGATATATGGAGGTCTCCTGAAGGGTGTTTTTGAAAGATTGCAAAACTGAGTCACAGTGAAAGTCAAAAGGCAAACGAGCTTTTATTTTTAGGCTCAGTGCCAGACCTGACCAAACAAAAACAAGCAGAAAATAAACAAGAACAGCAAGTTAAAAGAGCCAGTCAGCAACCTCATTCAAACTCTATTATCACAGCAGAGACTGGGGTGAATACCTACAACCAAAGTCCTAAGTTTAGACTTGAAGCTACTTGTTTGTCTGCTTTTCATCACTGTCAACCAAAATACATGATCAGAACAACTTAAAGGAGGCCAAGTTTATTGGGGAATTTATGACTTCTGAGATCTGTCCAATGCTCTGGGCCCAAGGTGAGGTAGCACCCCATGGGCAAGGACCCAATGGAAGAAATCTGCTTACCTCATGATGAGGTCAGGAGGCAGAGAGAGGGAGGAGGGAAGATGTACCTTTCCAGATCATTCCCCTAGTGACCTAGCTCCTACAACCATGCCCCATCTGCCTGCTGATACCATCCAGTAGCCCATTCAAACTAGCATGGACTGATTAGGTAAACAGCTCTCACAATCCAATTATTTCAGCTCCAACATTTCTGTATGAACAATAGGTACTTTTGGGGACACCCAATATGCAAACCATAACACTCCTTACAGACTTAAAATCATTGTCCTGCCCCCTTGCTAGCAATTAAATACAATTATAGACTCTCTCTTCATACATTGAGTGGGATTTTCAGAAAGGAATGCTTCTCCACCCCAGGATAGCCTAATGATAAGATAGGGAATATCATTAAGTCTTTCACCCAAATCTCCAATGTCTCTACTTTAAAAAAAAAAAAAAAGCACAAATATATTACACCTCCGTCTTAAACATTGTGGCTAGTTAGCAGGGATTAAAAAAAAAGTCTGATACCTTCATAGATAAAATGTTCCTTCAGAATATGATGGCCTAGTGGTATAACCAAGCATTCAAGTGGATAAATGCCACTCAGGGTGACCATGAATACAATCCATTTACTAAACAAATAAATATATGCTGAGTATTTATTATGTACTGGACACTGGGGTAGGGTCAAGGTGAATAATAAGACAGACCCAAGCCCTGGTGTCAGAGAACCTACAAACCTCACAGAGAGACAACTGTTAGAGAGAAATTACATGAGGGTTATTGTGGAGGGAATCCCTGGTGCCAGGGGAAGATGCAGAGGGGGATCCAGCTTACCCTGCCTCCTGGAAGGCAAAGCATGGAGTTTAAAATGAAAGACGGACAGGAGTTAGGGAAAATAGAGAACAGAGGAGAGAATAACGGGTGGAAATATCAACAGCTCAGGGACAGAAGCTGAATCACTGAAAAGAGAAAGAAGTGAAATTGTCAAGGTATTATTTAGAGTTTGAGAGAAATTCAACTACCTTGATAGTATTACTAAAACTGTCTTTTCACTTAGTGCTAAACAGAGATGATGTAACTATCAATCAGAACTGAATGATCAGCACATGTAGGGTTCACATCATGAATTCATATGACTACAACTAAATGCAGCCACATCAGGCACAGTTGACCTGAGCAACCTCCTAGATCTTTTGAAATACTGAAGACTGTCCAGAAATTCCTTTATTGATTTTCTTAAGCCATGGTTGGCAAATACTGTTCTGTTAAGCTGGTATCTGGGCATCAGAGTGACTTTAAAAAATAAAACTTGGGTTGGGTATGCCCAAGGAGTAGAAGCTAATGAATTGTTCATGAGATATTAAGAGAAACTCCTAGGAGTATCATAAATACTTTAAATAAACCTGGCTTTAAAACAATTCTCTCTTTGAAGTGCCCAATTTTAAAAATATTTCTTTCTTTTCCAGGAAGAATTTGACCTCACCATCAAGTCGGGGAGGTCAGGGATTTAAGATCACCTTCTTTGAGGTTAAGGAAAAAGCAGGTGCTGGGAGAGGGGAGACAACCTGGGCTGAGTAAAGAAGACAGCTTTATTTAAGAGACACGGTTACGGACCTCAAGCTGGATGGAGAGGAATGAACCACATTTGATAGGCCAGCAGAAAAGTCACCATCTTCATGTTGAAACCCTGGAACACCTCTGAACAGAAAGATCAGTCCACACTGCTTCCTCAGAAACCACTTAGAATAACTCAGTGTGCTGTGGGGCAGTAGGGGCACAGGCAGCAGGTCTGCCAGCTTTGGTCCACGTTGGAGAGCCAATAGGCTCTTTCTAGTGAAGCACACCATGTTTTCAAGTTAGCCATTTCCCTTTGTTCCACTGAGCTTTTGTGAGCTTTGGCAAATGGAAAAATAAAGTCAGCTGTCATTTCAGTCTAGTGGCCTCCACTCTTACACCCTCTATCATGCTTCTGTTTACTCTCTAAGATTTGTCCACTAGGAACTTTCTAGGGCCACTGAACCCCACTGAAAGAGGCACTCATGTTTCAGGATTTGTAGGATAAACCGCTCTTCCCCTTTCTCTAACCACTCTTATAATCAATCAATCAATCAATCTCTCTCTCACCACACACACACACACACACACACACACACACACACACACGCACCAAATACAAAGAAGGAATTTTTTGCAAAACTTGGATTTCTTCACGAGCTCAGAAGTCAGCAATCTCATGTTTCAGGGATGAAGACAAGTAACTTTTCTAAACTGTCACTATTCTCAGCACAACTTCTTCCATTTTTGGTGTCTTGGAAATATGACAGAAGCACCAATGGGATCAGAGTTGTCCCACCACCCGAAGCTGGATTCGGCTGTATGGAAATGCACTGTACACAGGAACAGATCTTGAGGCCAGTGGGAACAACTTAAAACTAGGAATGAAGTTAATCAAGCCCCTGTTACACTTAACATTCTTGTCTATTAAATGCAGGTCACTTCCTTCAAGATACTATTTTAAGCAAATAAGATTTCTGCAATTCTGCAAGACTGAAGTTAATTAAACAGCATAGCAAAATGGAAAACAGATGTCACAGCATATTTTTAAAAGATTTTAATGACATTCGGCCTGTTTTCTTAAACTGACTTGCATTTGCTATTGTATCCTGCACGTAGGTTCAGGAATTGATGGAATGGGAGAATTTGTATCATTTTCATGTAACTGGCAGCAGAGAAGCTATTCAAAGAGAAGTATAGTTAAGGGAGTCTTTCAGATTTTTTTTTTTTTTTCTTCTATACAACCTGACTGGTTTTTTTTTGGCCTAAACTCTTGAACTCTTTTAAATTAGCATTTTCCATCTTTCAAAAAGAATTTTCCCTACCACCAATTCTGACTCTAGTTGTTTTTATTATGGTCCTTTTCAGTAGTCTCATGCTCAATTATCCTGAAAGTTCCTGTTAGGTTTGATTAAGAAATTGAATATCTGGGGCTGGGGTTGTGGCTCAGTGGTAGAGCGCTTGCCTAGCATGTGTGAAGAAATGGGTTCAATTCTCAGCATCTCATATAAATAAATGAATAAAATAAAGGTCCATGAACAACTAAAAATATATACATATATAAATTAAAAAAAAAAAACCCTAATATCTGTTAATTCCAGCTCAGAAAAAAAGATCACAGCATGATGAAACTTTTGGAGATAATAGTTATTCTACTATAGGCACCCATGGTTAGATTTTTAATGTATTTTTTCAAACATCTGGGGACCGCAATTCAAAAATACAAAGGTTTCTTTAAAAAGAATCAAAAATTCAGATTAGACTAAAGAGATTAAGTAAGTTTACTTTCTTAAAAAGTATATTCACATAAGGATAATGTTAACTCTTTTTAGGAACTCTAAAAGTGACCAAATAGGAATTAATAGAGGATTTTATTATTTTTTTCTTCTTTTATTATTATATTGTTATTACTTTTGGTGGTACTGGGGATTGAACCTAGGAGTGCTCTATCACTAAGCTATATCTCTGGCCCTTTTGACTATTGTTTTATCTTGAATTGCAGAGGCTGGCCTCAAATTTACAATCCCTCTGCCTTGGTCTCCTGAGTTTCCTGGGATTACAGGCATGTATCACCATGCTAGGCTTGTAATTTGTCCTTTAAAAACATCTATTAAGATGTTTTCCAGTGTTTGAACATCCAAAATTGATTGACATGTTTCAAATAGCAATTATGAAAATTTACAAGAATAAGTTTCATATGGTCAGCTCTATCTATGCTGAAAGTGGCATGCACTGTGTTTTCAAGTTCTTACTGGCATGGGTAATTAAGAGGAAGCAATGAATTCTCATGCTGCCTCTTGTTTATATAAGCATCCCCACCCAACTGTTCATCAAAAGTTGTTTTAAACGGAAACAATTATATCTTTTAAATCAAGGAAGAGATGATATAAATAAATGCTAAAAGTCTGCAACCAAAGGATGGGAGAATCTGAATTAGATCAGTGATACAGTAGATCTGAAACAAAAATTCACACAGTAGGCAGGGGTGTTGATTTTGGGAAACAGCTTGTTTCTACTGGTGCCTTTAAGATGTATGTGGTGGGGAAGTCCATAGCTAATGTATTACATCAAAACGGCTCCTTTTCCCTGCCTTGATTTTATGCTTGAAAGTCTTCTACATTTTTTTTTTTCACATAAAGTTTTATAATAGTGAATGAATATTCAATATTCATTCATTTAGTGTCAGTGACTAAGACTGAACCCAGAGCAGGGTGCAATAACACACACCTGTAATCCCAGCGGCTCGGGAGGCTGAGGCAGGAGGATCATGAGTTCAAAGCCAGACTCAGCAAAAGTGAAGGACTAAGCAACTCAGTGAGACCCTGTCTCAAAATGAAATATAAAATAGGGCTGGGAATGTGGCTCAGGGGTCAAGTGTCCCTGAGTTCAATCCCTGGTACAAAAAATAAATAAATAAATAAAGATTGAACCCAGAGCCTCACTTGTGGTAATCAACAATTCTATCACTGAGCGACAGCCCAGACCAAATATTATACTTACTAATGGTGCCATTTGCAACTGCAATATGCTAGTGAAGCAGCAACTCCTTCCTAGGATTGTTTTCTTTTTATCTGGTAATAACTGCAACCTGCTAGTTTCTGCTTCTGTAATTATGCTTACTTAGCAGCTATGACAGGAACCAGAGCTGCCCGAAGAAAAAGGGAGAAATCAAGTTTCCTTGCATGCAAAAGTCTTGAAAGCCGGAAGTCTGTAGTGCATAAAAGATACTGAGCACAAAGGGCTGTGGTCAGCTTTGGAGAGGACTCTGCTGAGCCCACACAGGTGCTGAAATAAACCTTGCTCCTCTACATCCCCAAGAGCTGCTTGTCTCTTTTCAGAGTCATAATTTTCTGTTATTTTCCATATTTTGGTAACACTAGGTATTATAAAAAACATAAAGGTAGGGCTGCAAAACAAATATACATATACATAGGATATATGCATGAACTACTATGTATATGTATGAAATACAGTAGTGAAAATCAGTTGATTGGCTGTTGGTTATTAGGGTAGGTGTGAATATGTAAATATAAGGACTGACAGAGGGAGGCAGAAAGATCATTTTGGGTGTTGTGAGAACACTTAGAAGTGGGATGTCCAGGCCTACTACAGGGTGGAGGCAGTAGGAAAAGTAGAGAGAAAACTTAATTTACAAACAAAATAAGAACTACCAAACCCTGCAGAGGGTGGATAACACCTGCCACATTCAGATAGCACACACGTGCACTCTGTCGTCCTCCACAGGCGCACCCTCAGGAATCATGCATCCTTGGGCTCTCTTGCCCCCAACCCATGACCCAGTCACTGTTCTAAGTGTGTGCCTATGAGAATGAGATCTTCGCCACAGAAAAAGGCTCTTCCATTCTTCTCTCATCCCCCGCTCCCCCACCCCGCTTATATATCATCATCCACTTATCAGGGAAAACATTCAGCCTTTGGTTTTTTGGGATTGGCTTATTTCACTTAGCATGATAGTCTCCAATTCCATCCTTTATCTGCAAATGCCATAATATTATTCTTCTTTATGGCTGAATAATATTCCATTGTATATTATATACACCACAGTTTCTCTATCCATTCATCTGTTGAAGGGCATCTAGGTTGGTTCCACAATCTAGCTATTGTGAATTGAGCTGCTGTAAACATTGATGTGGCTGCATTACTATAGTATGCTGATTTTAAGTCCTTTGGGTATAAACAGAGGAGTGGGATAACTAGAAGAATGGAGGAACCTTAGATTACGTAGAGGGAAATGAGTGGGAGGAGGGGGCAGGGGTATGAAAGGTGGAGTGAGACAGACATCATTACCCTATGTACATGTACGATTACACGAATGGTATGAATCTACATTGTGCAGAACCATAGAAACGAAAATTTGTACCCCATTTGTGTACAGTGAATCAAAATGTAGTCTGAAAAAATAAAAAATTAAAAAAAAAGAAAAAGACTCTTGAAGCATAATCGATTCCAAACCCAGACTAATGACAAGCTTTAAGTTCTTTTTTCCAAATCAGTTTCTGGCCACAAATCAATGCAAAATGCAAAGAGAAATGGCCTTGAGAGTTGAGGGGTGGGAAAAAGGTAGTGTGGTTTTAAAATGAAAAGAGTGGTCGGATTCCTTCCATGCTTGGACTTCACCGACCATACTCCTCTAAGCAGAGTTCAGAGGTGAGGAAATGCACTGGGAACAGATGAGCCAGGCAGCTGCTGCATCTGGTCAGTGAGCTATGCTCATTTCACTCTGCCTGACACCCCTGCATCTCTTCCCAGAAAGTTGCCCTCTCCTTGGTCTTCGCAGCGGGACTAGTTTAAAAACCAATGAGCTCTGCTCTTTGGAGGGTCAGAACTCTGGGCTGAATTATTCTTTCTTCTACTTGGTCTTCAACTGTTTATGACTAACAGAGAGTCATCCTGCAGCACAGGGACAAAGAATTCTACCAAACAGACTGTTTGTAAAGCTAAACCTATACCAAGGGATCCACAAAGCTCTCACGCTGTGGAGATCACACCAAGGAATGCAGAAAAGAAGGTCAGGGAAGAAAACAAAGTGGTGTGCTTTGCTTTACTGCAAAGCACCTTGTTAAGAATATTGTCTCAGGACAGAAAAAAAAAAAAAAATTGGCATTTGCCATGTGTGTCATCCATTAAGTAAAGTGAACATGCTGTACATAGAGAAAATCTTTTCCAAACTCCTCATTACTGACATGGCCAATAATTTCCTCCTAATGTGCTTTAATCTTGGAAGTGTGTTTTCCTTAGTTTCTCACTCTACAGATGTCTTCTCCATCTGGTACTCAAAAATATTGTTACTTGCATATAATTTTACTTAAAAAAAAAAAAAAAAAAAAAAGCTGGCCCCAAATGTGTTACAGCAAAACTCTTTGAGGGGTCTTAGTGATTTGAGCATTTAGTTAATCAGTCTCCATTCCGTGCTTTTGAGGACTATTTATTTTGTAGACCAGATCAAGTGTGGCTATTTATAATGGAAAGGAACAAAAAACAATGTTCTGTTCTGCATGCATAGAATTTTATATAGCAAACATGGCCATTGGTTTATGTTTCCACTGTGCTCCAAAAGGTACCCACAGCTGTCTTTTGAGAGCCTGAGGTCTCAGAACACACACGCAAGACCTCATCCCTCCGTTGCATACAATCTGATGAAGCTCCTTATTTCCTGTCCTTGAATGCTTGACACTTTGTGGTAGTAGCTGCCCCTCCTCAGCTGCCACATCTCCCCACGGCCTGCTTTTTTCTCCCTGTCTCTTCATCACCGTTGTCAGCACATTTTTGACACTGAGGTCATGTAGTTGGAAACACAAACTTGAGGGCCGATCTCTGTGAATGTTTTCAAACATGTTGCAGCAGATGCTGTTCCACTGTTTGTCAGCTCGCTCACCGCCATCCTGCTCCACCCAAGGTCAATCCTGATGTTTTTCAGATAAAATAAGACAAAGATCCTTTGCATATAGGGCCTCCTGCAAGTCCAGGAGTGAGTAATGACCCATCTCTGCCAGTCCTGGTGATTCCATTCACCTTGCCAGAAATTCACTTTCCCAACCTTTCTTGGAACCAATACTTATCCTGAGACATTGCTGTGATCAATGACCTTAAGAGAATGTCTTCCACAAAGGATTTTTTCAGAATCGAATAAACAGAACTTCATGAAACTTATTACCTAATGCCTCTTTTCCTTGCTCGGGAGATAGCTGTGAGGGCTTGGTGTTTGAGCAGTTGCAGCCATTTTATAACCAAGAAGGAAAGGCATAAAGACCCCAATTGCTCCCTGACATCTCTGAGCTACTTACTGAACCAAGCCCAGGTTGCCATTATCTATGAACTGTGCGTATGTGTGATGTTTGCCTAAGTTGGTTTACATTGCAAAAATAAAATGTACTGATTAATTATGAATGCTAACATTCTGTGCTCATAAAATCAGGCCATTTTTGAGAAAGGACAAAAATCAAAGCAAAATGAAGCAACAACTAGTCAAACTAAAGACAGAGTTTCCGTTGCAGAGTTCATTCCACTGATGGCACATCTGGGGAGTTTTCTGGTCTTCCTCTGCTGTTTCCTTTTGGTGAAGTTCGGGTCAACCTGCGGAATGTTAGTAAAATGCCCGGCTATCAGTAGGAGTAGTTCTACTGAGTAGTTCAGAGTGGTCATAAAAGGAAATTGTGAATGTGGGAGGTGGAAGAAGAGGGAAGGAGAAAGTCAGAGTCAAAAAATGAAGCAATTAATCCCTTTTCCAGAAAAGACACTTCCAGCAACCACTGGGGACCGAGACCCAAAGTAGAAACTTTCTGATCTCACCTCTCATCCTCCCTGACAGCTTCCGTGGGAGTTTTCACCAACATGACTGTTGACTGTGGATATAATGAGGCAGTCAATCAGAAGCACCCAGAATCCCCAGTGCTGGATGCAAGGAAGGGAGAGAACTTCGAAAATCAGAGAAAAGGAGTTTTCAAGTCTGAATGGCCTTCTGCCACCTCCTCCTATCTCTTATTGGCACTCTGCCCCAGGTACCGCATATTAGACATGGGATGGTTAGAGGGAAGAGAGAGGACCTCGGTGTAACAGCTTCCTATATTCTGATTGCCTTATAATAAGTGGTTAATATGAGTGAGGTCTTCTCACAGGAAATCAGGTGACCTACTCTAAATACAGCCAACCCAACGTGGCTGCAGGTTTATCCTAGGATCCAACTAATCACTGATGGGAATATGTGAGAAAAAACCTACCGAACATATACAGATTTTTCTTATCATTTTTCCCTAAACATGCAGCATAACAGCCATTCACATATTGTTAGAGGTATCATAAGCATCCAAAGACAATTTAAGGTATACAGGAGGATGTGTGTTGGTTATATGCAAATACTATGCTGTGCTACATAAGGAACTTGGGCATCTGGAGTCTGAGAACACTCCCCCACGGACACCACAGGACAACAATACCCTCCTTCCTTCTCACCAGCAGCCTGGATAGAAATACTGTCTGAAGGTACACCAAGTTGAGCTCACGGAGTGAGGGCCAGGCCCCCAAAGAAGAGGCAGGGGAGCCAGGCAGTAAGGGGAGGGGAGAGAAGGCCTAGAAGCTTTGGAGTACATGGTTTGTCTGTTGCTGAGAAAAGCATGTAATGCTTTTTTTTTTTTTTTTTTTTTCTTTTTTTATATCTTAACAATTTTTCTTTATTGTTGAGCTGCACGTAATGCTTTTGATGTCTGTTTTGAACTCAGTGGCTATGGTAATTGTGTAAAAGACAGATACTCTTTAGGGGCAACAAATATTATATTGCAAGAACTCTTTCATAGCAAGTAGGTTCCATTTCTTCTTGTTCAGTAAAACTGACTCCGAGCTTCCAAGAAAACTTGCATAAATTATGTAGAAAGACATTTCAGGCCATTTCTAGCCTCATTACACTGTTATAATTAATCTTTCTCTCCCTTCTTTTCACCTGCTCTTTTTAATGTTGATGTTTAAAAGCAGAGTGTTTTGTTTTATAACACTCTTGGTTTTCTGGAAAGTCATTCTGTATAAGATATTGCAGTCCTTCAAGCTGATTTTTAAGAACATTTACAGTAGCTTATTCATAGTAAATGCTAATGAAGATTGAAGACAAAGATGAAAATAAATGAGAAAAATGGCTCTCTTGAGCTTATAGGAGTTCAAATCAGAAATATTTTTGAATTAGGAAAAACAATGACAATCTCAGGCAATGTGCAATCTCAGGCTGCACTATCCCTCTACCACACCCCATGCCAAACCTTTTTAAACAAAAAACAATGCAGGAGACACACAGATTATGGCCCTGACACTCTGTGTGATGTTTGACTGAAGTTGTCAAGCTGCTGATTAGCTTTGTGTAAGCAGGATGTACAGTGGGTTCTCTACAGCTATTGAACAGAGATAACTTCTCGAAGCTACAAAAAAATCAAACCCCAGGTCTCATACCATCATTTAGTAATTAACCTTAAAATAGTAAAATGTTTTAAAGAAATGAATGAGTTGCAATATTTAACACTGACCTTACCAATTAAAACCTGAATTCAAATCCTAGGTACACTTTTGAAAAATGTTTCCAGAGCTCATGATTTTATAAAAGTAGCCTCAAGTTTCTTGTTGATGTGTTTTATGTGCCCAATATCAAATTTTTCTTTGTAAGAGCGAGGAATACCACTGTAAGTTTTTTAACCTATTTCACACTGTGGAGATACACAATAATGCTTTAGTTAGCACTTTTGTGTATGTAAAACAGTTTAAATGGAAGAATAATGAGTTGTAAAAAATACATTCAAAGACTGTATAAAAATGAACCTTGGGCTGGGGCTGTAGCTCAGTGGCAGAGCGCTTGCCTACCATGTGTGAGGCACTGGGTTCAATCCTTAGCATCACAATAAAAATGCACAAACAAAATAAAGACATGCCGTCCACCTACAACTACAAAAAAATCTTTAAAAAACCTCTATTATATACATTTTAATGTTCTGATGAATCATATTGTAAATAATTCAACACTTTATTTGCCTTGGGATAGTCTCAGCTTAAGAAAATGAATTACTTTAGAGTGGAAAAGGAAGAATTGCACTTTGATGCCATTTTTACTTTTGGAACCATTCTTAAATGACTATACACATGTTCCCTGGCTTTAAAGAACTTTCTGCTCATTTTTACCTTTTTAACATTTCCAATAAGCCCCGCAATTTCTGACCTTCCTGTGATATTCTTTGGCCTAGAAGCAAACAAGAGTGGAGGAGTGATTGGTTTCTCCAAAAAGGCTCCTGGACACTTATATTGTTGATTCAGGTCATTGTAGGCTTGCCCCAAACAATACAGATTAATTTCTTTTGTTTATAATGATTCAAGCCTTCTTTTGATTATATATAGGTTTATTTTTTTATAATTACTTACTACTTATCACTGACCCTTTTTAAAAATTATTACTTACTGCTGAAACAAGTCCATTAGTTACCTGGTTATAGGTGGGAGAAAAGGGAAAGTGGGACCTTCAAGATAACTGAGAAGAAAAATGTCAGAAGTTCTTTGGAAACCCTTTGTATACCTCTGTCACGTATGTTGTGTAGAATATATATGATATAAAGCTGTAGGAAAAGGATTTAATGCTAGGCACTTCGATAGAACATCTAAATATGTTTTATTTTGCTCCATTCTTTGTCACAGGAAGAGAAGTGATGAGTTTGGAAGCATCTCCCTAATGACAATGTGGTTGGTTGGTAAAACAAAACACTTGGAAAGTTCTAGCATTTCAAAGCAGAAAGCATGACAATAAGTACTAAATTTTAGCCTTCAGCTATCAGTGTATAACATGTCTCACAAAATGCTCTTTCTAGTGGTCATTAACTGTTTTCTGCATGACTTCATATCTAAACTTGCACAAGAGAACAAGTTGTCTATCAGCCTCTTATAACCCACCATCCATAGCCTGATACTAACAAGTCCCACATTTCTGATTATTAGTTCAATAGAGTTTGAATGTATGGCTTCCAGGAACCTTTAGGGCGATCTGAATAAAAACAAAAAACTTCAACCAATCGGTATGTGATTTACTATTATGTTTTTTCCTCACCACCTTTTTTAAGGAAATGGTAGAAAAATGAGCATACAATAGGAAGAACTCACTGGTGGTTTTTTGCAAGTTTTTAAAGTTGCTTATTTCAGAAGCTTTCGATATGTGTGGTCAAGTAACAAAGGTTCATTGTTAACATTCCCATAATAGTAGCAAAACAAAATAATGGCCCTGTGGCATGAACCGTACTAGCACGTTATTCCATGTGACTATGAAACAGGTACTGCCACGATCCTCTTTTACTGACAAAGAAACTGCGTTATACATGTGGCAGTGATTAGTTTATCCCCCAGATTGGGAGCAGTGAAGATTCTGTCTCTCTTCTATGTTGCTTTCTTTGGCTTGAAAGAATCTTATTGAAAAATAAGCTCTGAAGTCATAAACTGATGACTAGTTAAACATGGTGAATAGAATAGACATGCTTATTTTCATTCCTTCCTTAGTAACTGAAAACAAAATCATTATAATTAAAGGTGAAAGACTGAGCTGCCACTGATTTAGCAGGAGAAAGAAGTGGAAGCCCAGGTGAGGGCAGGGGTGAAGCAGACAAGAAAGCTAATGTGAGCAACAGGAACTTTGACCACTGGATTCCTCTGAAGGTGGAGGAGAGGCACCGGGCTCAAGGTACCACTGGTTGAGGGTTTGTGGGACGACAGCTCCATTCCCTGTCACCTGTAGCTCATCAACCATTCCTCCTCTTCCACCTGAGGAGACAGGCTTACTTTATGGAGATGGATAGCCAGGATGTGTGCAGATCTGGGAATACGTGGCACAGCAGGATGAAGGGGGATGAGAAGAGGTTGAAGAGTCGGAAAGAATTAAATGACTGACTATGTGCTAAAAGATGAAAGGCAGTCCCTTTCCCCTAATTAGCCTTTAAATGCCATCTGCCCAGCTCCCCATTGGCATTTGGGGTCCTTGCGCATCCTAGGGAAAGCCTACTAGTTCACAAATCCCAAACAGGCATATGGTTTCCAGCCCACTTTGGTGCCAAAGGTCATGAGGTGCTTATGGAAAGCCTTGAACATGAAATTTAGTCCAAATAAACAACTAGGGGGAAAAGGAACTTTAAGAAATAAACACAATGCAGAAAAAATGGTGGGGCAGGGGAATAAAACTACGTGAAATGACCACCATGCTAGTAGCCTTCCTTCTCAAAAGAAGAAAAAAGAAAAAATAATGATTAAAATTCACAATGAGATAAGAGAACACTACTATATTTCATCCACAAAACAGAATAGGATCAGGGTGCCGTAAAAATCTAGAAAATGAGAAAAAAGTCTTAGAATTAGAAGGTGAACAGAAATAGCATATGCAGCAGAAGGTTTAGAAGACAAAGGTGAAGAGAGCTACAGAAAGCATAACACATAAAGGAAAGAAAAGAAAATCAGACTATCCATTTAGAAGCTTTAATATTACAATAATACAAGTTTCAAAAAGAACAGGGGAAAAGGTAGAGAAAATTGAAAAACAATAATAGAAAATTCACATAATGTATACACATGAGAGTTTCCAGGCTGAAAGGGCAGACTAAATATGTTCTAACAGTGTCTGAAAAATATTACAGGTCATTATGAAATTTCATAGCACTGGGGTTGAAGAGAAGATTCTACATATTTCCAGAATGAAAAAAAAAAAAAATAGGTCATAAAACAAAGGATCAGAAACTAGACTGGCACTAAACTTGCTATATAATAACACTAGAAACTAGAACTGAAGTAATTCCTTCAAAATTCTTAGGAAGACCTATAATTCCAAATTCAGACAAACTGTCAATTCCCTGTGAGGATAAACAAATACATTTTTCAGATGAGTAGGGTATCATGGTTTGGAAATAAAGTGTCCACTAAAGGCTCATGTGTTGTAGGCTTGGTCCCCAATGCAGCAATGTTCAGTGGTGGGGCTTTTGGAAAGTGATCGTATCAGGAGGGCTCTGACCTCATCAGTGGATTAATTCATTGATGGATTCCTAAGTAGATGGCATTATTGTCAGGGGGCCCAGTTGGAGGAAATCGGTAACTGAGAGAGTACCCTGGAAGGGTGTAGCTTGTCCCCAGATTCTTTCTCTGCTTCCTGGCAGCTTTCTTCCACCACATCCTTTCACCATGATGTTTCTGTCTTGGAGCCCACAAACCAAGTACTGAAACTGAAACTATGAGCCAAAATAATTTTTTTCTCCTTTAAGTTGATTTTTTCAGATATCTTGTGTCATAGTGATGGAAAGCTAAGGCATAGGGTATGGAAACTCAATGTGTTCTGTATCTTTGTTACTGTACACATGCTTCTGGAAAATGGGAGAATAAATTAAAAAGTGAACTATATGGCATTTAGGAATCAGAGGAACCAGGATAGGATAAAGGTGAAATGTACTCCCAGGATGATGTCAAAGAGAAGTCCTATGGGAACAACTGCACATTAAGCCTAGAGAACAGTTGGTCAATAGGGAGTAGATGATGGGGAAATCCCAGAAGGGAGTTCTCCTGCATTTAAGGGCCAGTACTTTTGAAGCAGGACAATGTCATGGGAAAAAAATGTTCAAGAAGATGTGCAATGGCTGTACTGTGGTCCCAAAGAGAACTGACAGGGATAAAGAGAGTTGAGTGTTTTAAAAAAAAGAAAAAAGCTAAGAACAATACTGAAAAAACAAGACTGACTTACTGAATAAATAAGAATCACTTTCAAAACATTTCAGTAATTAATACTGAATCACTTATATTTGTATGAAGTCTTTTTGTGGTTTAAGTAATTCTCTATCATGCCACATCGATATGAAATATGCCTAGGTTATATATAAGTAGTAGCAATGAGTTTATGAATGTCAAAAAAATGTCCAAAAATGTCTGCTTAATTTGATCTAAGTGAATCATGGCGATAGCTGCCTCTGTCAGAAAACCACTACTTGCCTTTGTCAGGAGAGTGTCCAGTGCAAAGTGGAGACTTCGTGGTTTTTCAAGTTTCATGATAATACTCTGCTTCGACTTTAAACAATGTACTGAAGTCCATGCTACAGTCAACGTCAACATAGAAATAAACACATTTTATTCTCCTAGAACGAGAACTACTGGCATTAGTAAATTCCATGTGAAAATAGATCATGGAGGAGATTTGATACTGGAAGAAAAACAGACCTCATTGATTGAGGATTTGTATCTGACCAATTGCTCATAACCATGTGGAATGTAGTTAGCAAGAGGTATATGGTTATTTTACTGTACCATATCATCCTCATTTTGAAGGGACTGATAGGGACTTGGGAGGAGATGAATTCAAAATTTTAATTTACCCTAGATGGTAAATTACCCCCAAAGTTGGGGTGATTTTTTATCACTGTTCGGAGGTCAAGCTGTTTATTCTAGGGGAATAAAATGTGTTTATTTCTATGTTCACGTTGACTGTAGCATAGACTTCAGTTCATTTGCTGTTAAGAAAATGGCATATAACTCAGGCTAACCTCCCTCCCAGCCTTATGACACAGGCTAGCCTTGCAGGATCATCTCCCAAGAACACTCCAGCCTAGCAGATGTCTTTGATTCCTCCTACTTGGCATGGACCTTTCATACCTCCTTAGTCCACCCAAAACCAGCTCCATATGTTTGGGGACTGAGCTGGATCCAGGTTGAGGTCCGCATATTTGCCTGCCTGCATTTCATCGATTCTAAGACCCTCCAGTATGAGAAGAGAACTTATCAGATAGAATGTCCCATCCAAGGTAAAAGTGTAGCAGGTGCTCACGGAGCCGCGCCCAGAAACACCCTAGAGTCAAATTCAGCTGATGTTATCAGTGATTCTAAGAACAAGAACTTAGACCTTTGAAATATGCATTTCTTCGTCTCAATTCACTTATAATTTTGGAATACAATTCCAATTTACCTACACCATTTACCACTAGAACATAAAATAGAACTTCATTTTAGAAAGGCAGCTTTTGGTAATGTAAAGTCAGAAAATGCAAGTTTCTCTCTACCTGATGTGGTGATGAAAACGGGGGTAATAGTGTTCAGTATAAATCATCTTTCTGACTAACAGTACCTTCAGGATCCATTAATTGCTGTTAGAAATGTATCTGCCAATTTCTGGTAAAAATAAAAAATTCTTTACTGTATTTCTCTCCAGCTGTTTAGTATCAGAAGGTCTTCATCGTGGCAATAACCAAATATATAATTGTTTTTCAAAGATATGATAATTAGGCCAAGAATAAAGTAAAATTTTGCCATTCTTCTTGAATGCTTCACCATGAATAATCTTCTCCTACGTGTGTAAATTGCTTCATGATAGACTGAAATATAAATGTGACTATTTCACATTTGATTTGGAGGATTCCTTTTGAAGACAGCAATAGTTACGAAGGAAAGAAAGGCACCAGACGTGAAAACACAGTCATCTGGAGCAAGAATTTATCCCCAAGGCTAAAACTGTTTGGAAGTCCAAGCTCCAAATTCTATTCTAGAAATTATACACAACAAAAAACATTTTTACTTTTTACTGCCTTGTATTTAAGCCACCTTTTATGGCTTTTTTTTTTCTTTTTCTTTTCTTCCTTTTTTTTTGCTACACACATTATTGAGCATAATGATATATCCCTGAAACCAGATGGCATATGAACTATTTCAACAAAGAGAGAAACAAGGACAAGAAAATATTTGTGGTCTTTCCAGAAATCTTTCACAACCTTCACATTTAATGGCAATTACTAGGAAAGCAGCAAGTTTGAAATTGTAGCTGAGGCATATAATTACCCACATTCGACGTATTTATAAACTCCTTGGAGCAACAAAAATACCAGATAGCTGCACCTACTTTGTTTGACATATATAGTGAAGGAAAAATATTTAGATAGTAAGTCAATCATTCAGTTGTTTTAGTAGCTTCATATCAGGAGGCTCACAGCCGGAATCCATCAAATGCTACCTACTATGGATGCACATTGTTACACTGAAATAACAAAACAGACCTAAAGAACATTGGGAGATGGATCACGGAGCATAGCAAAGACCTTTTTCAGGATTTCAGAGTTGAGATGGGGTGGAGTAGTGAGCTTTAGCAAGACACTCTGAGCATGTAGATAAAGAAATTAAATGGACGTATTCATTTACAAAAGCACTTTCTCTGATCATCATCAAAAACCTTTATGGTACTCAGGCATCCTCACAATGGCCTTGATAAGAGAGTCTACTAGGGAACTGTCACACCCAGAGGTTGGAAGGCTTGAACCTGAACTCTAACAGCAAAGTCTGAGGTCCTGATTGCAATTAATTTATAGTTTCCTTTTGAGCAACAAAGCCAATATGTGTGCTAAAATTTAAATATGATTTATTCAGCCAATGTGTTTCATGAAAATCAGTACATTTTATCAAATGGGTTTAATATATGTATTATTCTTAAAATAGAAGGAAAAATGTCTGCCACATACAGAAAAAAAATTTTTAAGTGACATTAATTCCAGTGTTATACAAAAGGTTTGCGTCATCATAAGTTGAGTCAAGTAAGGAAACAGTTGTTCTAAGGTTTGTTGAGAAAATGAACTGTCTGCTTTTACACATGTAACAGAAACCAACTAAAATAAACCTCCCCATTACTAATGTTCTCACCACTAGGTGATGTATTCATTTGAATGAAAAACTTACACACTCACAGAAAAAATAAATCAATGGCAAAAAATTGGCAGTCTAATGTATTGCAGTCTGTAGTAGACGGAAATAAATTCTCAGGTAGTAAAAGTTGTAGACGTGGAGTGAAATTCAATAAATATGAATTAGGGAGTCATTAGTTGAGAATAATCATTTAAAAATATCTAAATCCAGGAACGAGTTTTCTTCAATAAAAAACCCAGCTCCAATGTGGATAGTGGTGCTGAAATGTAAATGAAATAAACTAGGGGCTAAGAAAGAAGTAGGAATTTTGCGGGACATGGCTCTATAGCCTTCTAACTACAAATATTATCTGTTATTCCTCATGAAATAACAGCAACAGATCCCCAGGAGGATGCTCTTGCCCTCAGCCTTGGCTTCTCAGTTGCAAACCCCTTCTCTGTAGCTTGCTTCTCCCTGTTCTTCATGTCTGCCCTCAATTCTTTTTCTAGATCCCTTCCATTGCCCGTGGAACTCCTGGACTGTTTCTAACGTATCTCTGCTTCCTCAAACTTTATCGTTGTTGTTGTTGGAGATGCTCCGTCTTAATGGAAATCTGGCCTTCCGCGGTGATTGCTGCTAACCTGGTCATGACCTTCCCTCGGCAGGAAGGTTCTGCCTCTCCACGTTCCCCAAAGCTACTCTCAGAACAGCTCTGCCAGCATCACTTAGCATCTGCTTCTCTTCTGAAGTCTATGTGCTCCACCTATAATCGCTCTCTTCCCTCCTGTCAGCAACCTTGGTCATTTCCTCACTTTTCTCAATGACTTGACTATTTGGTTTTCTGCCATCACCTTTGGCCACCATCCATGTTAATGTTCCTTCTAACCTCCCGATTTCTTGGTTCCTTGACTGCTTCCTCCACGCCTGTGACCTTAATTTCCACTTGAACTATCCACTCAAACAGAGATACTGTAAATTCTGTTATCACTTGGAAGGTGTTTTCCTCAAGCCTTTGAACCTTCAGAATCTTCTTTTGATCATCACTACTATCCTCTTTCCTTTTATTTTTTTGGTTACCAGGGATTGAATTTGGGCACTTGGCCACTGCACTGAGCCACGTCCCCATCCCTTTTTTGTATTTTATTTAGAGACAGGGTCTCACTGAGTTGCTTAGCTCCTTGTTGTTGCTGAGGCTGACTTTGAACTTGCAATCATGCTACATGCTTTCTGTTATTTCTCATGGTTTTCCTCAGCCATTTTTACTCTTTATAATTCTACAATTGCCACAGCCATCTTTTAACAGATGCCTTGGTTTCATCCTCCCTGGCAATATTGTTATTTAAATTGGAATCTGGATTTTTTCCTTCACATCATCTCCCCTTGACCACTGTTTCTGAGGGAAAAGTTTTCATCTTACTTCCTGGGTGAGGCTTTAGATGGATGAAACATTAAATATGGGTCTTTAAGTACACTCATATATTGCTGGTGGGACAGCAAATTGGTGCAATCACTCTGGAAAACAGTATGGAGATTCTTCAGAAAACTTGAAATGGAGCCACCATTTGACCCAGTTATCCCACTCCTCAGTTTATACCTGAAGGACTTAGAATCAGCATATTGCAGTGATGCAGCCACATCAGTGTTTATAGCAGCTCAATTCACAATAGCTCAACTATGGGGAAGAAAGCCTAGGTGCCCTTCAACAGATGAATGAATAAAGAAAATGTGGTACATATATACAAGGGAATATTACTCAGCCTTAAAGAAGAAGGAAATTATGGCATTTGCAGGTAAATGGATGGAGCTGGAGAATATGCTAAGTGAAATAAGCCAATCCCAAAAAACCAAAGGCCAAATGTTTTCTCTGATAAGTGGATGCTGATCCATAATGAGGGGAGGGGAGAATGAAGGAACTTTGGATTGTGCAGAGGGGAGGGATGAGAGGGGGTGTGGGGATGGGGAGGATAGTGGAATGAGATGGACATTAGTACCCTATATACATGTATGATGACATTACTGGTGTGACTCTGCACCATGTTCAGCCAGAGGAATGAGAAATTGTGCTCCATTTGAATATAATGGGTCAAAATGCATTCTACTGTCATGTATAACTAATTAGAACAAAATAATAAAAAAATAAAAAATGAAAAAAATTGAACTTTAAAATATTTGGTGTATGTTTTGGTTTTAAAATTTAAAAAAATAGGTCTGAACAAGGGAAATAGCTCAGTGGCAGAACGCCTGCTTAGCATGTAAAAGATGTATAAGGCCCTGGGTTTGATCCCTAGCACTACAAAAAAAAAAAAAAAAAAAAAAAAAGAAATGAGAGTTTTGTTTGGGGAGGGGACATTGTTTGAAGAAGTGTTTGCAGAGGAACAAAGTCATGGTGGAATATAGGACCCTTTCTGGGGAGGGCTTTCTAGAATGGGCTCCAAAAGCACACGTGGACTCCTTAAGTTGTTGGTTTTTAGAAAAGAGGGAAAGAGGGACTCCAAAAGAGAAGGTGAGAGCATTCAGTGCCATAGTGTTCTGCTTCCGAGTGTGTTCAACACTGAACTTAGCAGGAAGCATCTGTGATGGAGTAAAGTGAGCTGAAGTTTAATGGAGGGAAGGAGGATGGAAGAGAGGAGAGAGTATTTATTCCCAAATATAATATTTAAAAATTATATAAGAAATAAACATTGTAGTTAGAAAATTGAAAATACTTAACAGGAAAATATGATGTGTTCCAAATCCCACCTCTCAAAGAACCATTGGTAACATGTTGGGGTATTTTCATCTAATATCTAGTAAACATGTTAGTTGGTTCAAGTGTATTATTTATTTTTTCATAAAATTGATATTGAACTGAAGTTTTGTTTTGTAGCTAGTGTTTTTCACTTAACACTATATTATTAATATCCTGACATCAGTTTCATAACATTACCTGTGAGCATATTGTTCATATGTGGCTTCATCTTATCTCTAAGTTTAGCTATACCCACCTTTAAAAATAAAATGTCCCTATCCGGGAAGGGCTATTTTCTCCAACTTACTTTGTTATTATCAAAGGAGCTTCTGTATACATTTAGGCAAGATGAGATGAAAATGTTGGGCTGGGGAGATAGCTCAGTCGGTACAGTGCTTGCCTTGCAAGCACAGGCCCTGAGTTCAATCCCCAGCACCAAAAAAAAAAAAAAAAAAAAAAAAAAGAAAGAAAGAAAATGTTGATAACATATTGCATTATCATGTGTTCTTTCATGTAAAGCACCAATTATTTGAGACACCCATATTGTAATTCTTCTGGGTGGGTGAGTGCCATTTCACTCATTGATAGGGAATGTGCAAGTATTTCCCAGGCTGTATTATGCACCAAATAAGACTCCTAGACATGAAAATAAGGCTTGAGCCTTATCGTGGAAATGTAATTAAACCTTATATACTAGCATAGCAAAGCAGTATCATCCTAATACCTAAGGATGTGACGCTCTGTCAGAGTCAATATTTACATGAAAAAATCATGAGGAAGATACATAAAATGTTACTTCTTAGTTAAGTTTCATACTTCAGGAAGTTCCTTGATTGGATTTTCCATTCCAGGGAGGGTTTTTTGCCAAAGTCATCCAACACCAGCACAGTTCCTATAAAGTCCCCGTCACGCTGTATTTATGAAGCGTCCATATCTGCGTAGCAGAGTACTGAGAATGAGGACCATGGTCAGGCCCACATTCCTTAGTTATCATCCTCCAATGTGCTGGGTGAGTGTGTGTGTGTGATTTTGTAATAACAAATTGAAAAGATGGGCTTCGGCTTTATTTTTCCCCTAATATGAATTTGAAGTCCCTTTGGGTTCCATGATTTGCCCTTTTCTATGACGAAATTGTTTTGTAATTTGACCAAGACTGCAGATACTAAAAATCACCTAACCAGAAATGGAAGCTGACGCATATTAAATCCTCAAAATCAGAAGCAGAGTGGTTTAATCTTCTAAACACTATGTTGGGAAGAAAATGTATTTGGGTTATACTGAATTGCCCATTCTTCTACTAAATCTATGTTATGCTAAAAGATGTGTAGGATTTTATGTGGGTGTCTGTGTATGTTCTTGCCAAAATGATCAAAGGTGCTGCTCTTATTTATTTCATCTTTGTATCTGCCCCACCTGGCATTACCCCAAACTTTGCAGAAGTTCAATAATACTGAGGGAATGGAAATTGTGCTGGAGTTTACATACATTTATGTACATTTAGGGAACTGCTCGCCATTGCTTGATGGTTACATTTCTTTTGTTATGTATCCCCCACCCCCTGCATCATTTTGCTTGCCTTTTTTGCCTTTCAGTCTTGTTCTTGAATCTACCAGGAACCATTTGTATTCTAAGGTCAAATAGTGACAGTGAGATCTTGAACCCTAACTAGGGGAGGCTAAAGGATGGAAAAACATTCAGGTTTCTAAATTATGCTGCCCGAGCTGCGCAGGAGCGGGAGCTGCCGTCCAACACAAACAGGACAGGAAGGGAGTAGCACAGGAGCACTCAGCCCTTCATCCCAAGTCTGGCATTGACAGGGGGCTGTTAACATGTCAAGTACACACACCTTGAAATAGCAGTGTGATTGTGCTGGGGCCAACTGACACTGCAAGCATGTTCTAGGCAGTGACAATGTCCTGCTGGTCCTTCCGAAAGTCTCCTTTGCTCTGTCATGTGAAAGCAAGATGCTAATCCAATGAGAACACAGGAGAAGTGAGGCAAAGGGGAAGGGCTCCCAAATTAAGGGAGTTGGATGGATTTTCTAATGTAATTCTCTCCCCTGGGACTCTCACTGCATTCTTCATATTTGTTCATTTTACAAGATAAATGACATCAGTTGGAAAAGTATTGTAAAGAGGGAAAACGCTGGAATTGGTGGGGTCTGAAAATAGAAGCTCTGGGCATATCTAGGGAAAACGTCAACCAGGACAAATGGGCTGCTCTTCCTCTTGTTGGTCTGCTCTTGCCTCACCATCCGAAACACATTTTTGAACATCTACTATGTATCAGGCCCTGCTGGAGGACCTGGTGAAGGAGCAGTGAAGAAAGACAGCACTCAAGAAGTTACATTATAACACTGAAGCGAACTTTCTGCACTCACCCAAAAGCTAGTAAGTGACGATCAGAAATAATTAGGTGCCATGCAGTGATTAAAGGAGACAATTTACTGAAGAGGAGCGACTGGTGGCTGATTTAGACTGGGTGGTCAGGGAAGAAGGTGACATAAAGCTGAGACTTGAAAGACAAGAAGGAACCAGCCCTTAGAAGCAGAACATTCCAGGGAGTGAAACGTTCCAGGCAAAGGAACAACTTGTACTTAAATGTGTGTCTGGGGTATGGGGAACCCCAAGGAACTTCCAAATACAGAAAACCTGGCTCAGTTAAGTCACTGATAGAGGGAAACAGGCTATTTCCTTCTCATCTATCTCCCAAACACATCATCTCTCATTCCTGCACATGCAGCAAAGGGACATTTCTCTGATTTTACCCAATGCTCATTATGATCATGTAGCTTCCCATTGTCTTCCTAGAACTGGACTGAAGTGACACCAAAATCCCTGATGCCTTAGTTTGAATGGGTTTATAAGACATGCACCTCTAGTGACAAGATTGATCTGCAGAAACAATTGGGTGTCCAAGGGTGGAAGTGCGTGTAGGAAGAGAGAAGCAAAGGCAGTAAAATGCAATGATTTTGGAAAGACTGATTCAAGTTGAAATCATTTTGCCTTTTTGAGATAGGAAACAAGTGCACTAATTTTTCTTTAGAGATGGGGGGGTGGCGGTGGGAAGAGCAAGTAGTAATAGGAGCAACAAGAAGCTACTGGTTTTGCATGAAAGGAAAAAAATTAAACCATTTCATTGTCATCCTCCCAGTCAAAAGGGCATGGACTTTTATGACCACATACATCTTTCTGGCAACAGGAGTGTCAAACAGTGTCATTTAATCTGTCGACCTCTCTTGCTTCTGGGTGCAAGAACTTTACTTCAGACTTCAGTAATCTCACTTTTGGTTTCTGATTTTGCTTCCTCCACAGGTTTAGATTCTAACCAACTCCCACAAGACAACAAGAATACAGAAAAAAAGAAAGACATGGAATTTGAGACTGGCACTTTGTCATGTGTGTATTATCTGGTCTTACTTAGGAGGTGAGCTCAAGGGAAAACATGACACTTTCCTGTTTGTTTTGCAAATCACCTGCTAAATCTGACATTCACTGATTTCCCAGCAGGACTTATTCCTAGGAATTCCAAGCCTATCCATGCCTTTGAAGGACTCTTTTTTTTTTTTGTGGGAATAAAGAGAAGCAGGCACTTTCACACTGATCCCTAGATTTACTTTGAAATTTTAGGCATCTTTCATAGAGAAAGGCCAGTCACCCACTTATTCAGTGCATTCAGAATAAGGGGAAAAACAGAACTGTGAATAAGCTTGGTTTGTGCTTATTCCTCTTCTTGTCCTCTGATAAGATGTGGGACTTACACACCATGCTGCTTCTTTTGTACTGCGATGGAAGATTATGAGCATCATTGAGTCACAGAACTCGCTCTACTGATTTTTTTCTTCTGTGGTGCTTGGTGCTGTTCATGGTCTCACAGTGAGTGGTAAGACATTCTAGAAATCCAGGATGCAAGGCCTCAGGTACTTACCAAATGGCCTATGTTTAATTATGCCCCACTTATACTTGCGCAGAGTCTAATTGTATGTACTGATCTTTTTCTTCAGGAATCTGACTAATAAAATGCCACTTTCAGATGAATTCATTGTGAGAGTCAATATTTTCATTCCATTATTTCTCCCCTCCTAATTGAGTTTGGTTACCAATGATGACAAAGCATGGAAGGCCAGAAAGCCCTTCAAATAGAAACTTCTTTTATGGGTGAGGGAATAAAATCATAGGCTGATGAATAAAGATTAGAGCAACCTATAGGTTCTCACTGCTGACCATAAAAGACAAATGAAACCCCATTATTTTTTCCCAGTGTATGAAAAGGAATTGACATGTGTAAGTATTTCACTTGGCAGTTACCTGTAGTCATTTACTACTCCAAATTATTTGCAGATGCCATTCCAAAGCATTTCCCTGTCAATGCACACAATATTTAAAACAATCATTGACCCTTTAAAAAAAAGAAAAAGACCTTGATAAAAGAGAAAGGAATGGAAGACTTCAGATCCAACCAAGAAGGTGGGCTGTAAGAGGGGAAGCTGAGAGGATGAGCTCTTTCTTTAATGACTTCTGTATTGCTTGAATTGTTATATCAGCATGCATTTATTGGTTAATCAAAATAAAGTCCAATAAAATACTATAGCTCATAAGAAACTTAAAAATTAATATGTAATATATTCCATTCAGCTAAATGGCAGGTAATTTATACAACATGAAAATTATTAAGTGATGCTCTAAGCAAATATTTAAATACATCAAGACTTGGAGACAAAACAACAGTGGTGAAATCTGGTATATGCAAATGCTATTTCTAAGTTACCAGGTGCTGTTAAGGCCTTGCTCTGCCTTTCTCTAAATATCTTCTTGAAAGAGCTATGACCCTTTCTTTGGATATCAAATACTAAAGTCCCTTTGTCCTGTATTTTATTTTATATTGAAAATCTGACTCACAAACAAATCATGTTGTCACTCTTCAAACTTCTGCTCAAGCTACTCATCCTCTTAATAACCATGGAATTGTTCTGTCTTTTGTAGACGAGCCCCCCACCCCCACCATCTCACACACATCTCTGTTTCAGAGCTAAAAGTTGAAGAGCTGTTGAAATGCCTGAGATAAGAAGGGCTGTAAATGCCTGTTAACAGGCTCCTCATGTTTACTCTCCTGTGATTTATATGCAATTTATGATGGCCATTGTAGTAGATACACTTCACTTAATCGAGAGCATAGTCCAGGTCATTAAAGACATTCACTCTTTCCTAGGAAAGCAGGCCCCTTGTTTCATTAAAAGCACTGCAAATACATATTCAAAATGCAAAGATGAAAGAAGTTAGCAGTGGCAATTGATTTTATGGCTGGTGCTGTAAGGGTGTAAATCTCTTTTATGGCCACCATGTTTTAGCTCATTTTACCTGTTCAGCCTCTCAGTGCAGGTGGAAATAGTTCTTAAATGTCAACATTTCACACAACTGTATACAAACCTAGGCAGTAGCCCTACTGCTTTAAAAGAGCCATTACAGAATATGAAATTAAGCCCTGAGTAGTAACAGGTAGATTTTTGTGACTGCAATAGAAGATTGTCCAGAAATTTGCTTTTATAAAGTTGCCCATTTGTTAATTCAAGGTGTTCTTTGGGATGGTTTGCTATTTTATTAGTCTAACGATGTTCAGGAAATCCCTTGGTAAACAATACAGTGATGTACAAATGGAAGGCATTACTCCAGTTTGAATGTCTTATGAGTTCTAACATTTCTAACAAATGAGTTGATCAGAGAGAAAATTATAGACTGTTCAGTACTAGGGAAACAAAGAATAACTCCTATCATACAGAAATCCTTCCTACCCCAAATCAAAACCACCAAACATCATGGGGAAATACAGAGAGCTTTCCTAGATTCTGGCAAATTCATTCTCATGGAAATATGACCTGGTAGGGAGTATATATACATTCTGTATGACTCTTATATTTCCACTGACCCCTGTCAGGGCAGTAATTCAAGGTCTGTTATGCTATGAGAGAACCTTTTGAGTTAATATATTTCTGCCCCTCTCTGACATTGTAATGGCTCCATTTATAACAACTCTGTGCTGTGTGGTGCCAATGGAAACAGCTCATGCAAGCTTTATTATCCTAAGAAAATAATGGAAATCAAACATGAAGGTGGAAATATGCAGTCCGTGGAATTCCTGGGCCTAGAAGGCTGTGTTGTGGAGGGCATGCTTCTTCCTGACAAGCCTAACTCACTCTGGTTTCGTTGGCCATGACAGGATCTGGTGTGCTGCATGTCCGTCCTCCATTTTTATTCTCCTCCTCTTGTCTGTGTCAGACCTCCTTACTGATTCCTACACTTAAAATGTTTGGAAATATTTCAGTGCAAGGCTTAATAGAAGACTCAAAGCAGATCCCCCTTCTCTGTCCCCTCTGGGGAGAGGCCACATCCTTGGCTAGACACTGGAATGCCATGTCACTCACAGATATTTTCACAGCCGTAACCAGTTATGGCTTTCAGCAAAGCGCAGGTTTAACCAAGCTTCTCATTTACCTTGCTTTTAGGTATTTTTTGTATTTTTGTAGGACCCCACTTAGAAGCACAGTCACGTCCAGTCATGGACAACTTGCCTATAGAAGGGGCGACTTTGCCACATAGTCCAGGCAAAAGGTTTTTTTTTTCCTAACCAGAGAAGAAATTTAGCAGGACCATGGAAAATATTATAAAACCATGCAGAAATACTCACAGTTTGGGTTTGGCAAGCAGAGGTGGTGGCTCCTTTGTGGGCGAAAGCAGGCCAGCTGGTGTCGGAAGAGATTTATTACCGTTAGCTTTGCCGTTAATCAGTCCATTTACTCCATGGCTGGGATGGACTCCGTTCGTTTCCCTCTCAGCAGAACCGAATTGCATATGAAGGGCTGCCATGTTAAGTCCTAAGGCAGGGCTGTTCACCTGCGGGATCTCAGATGGTTTCTTGGAAGCCAACTCAAAGGAACTCGTCTCCAGGATGGGAGGGGGAGGTGGAAAGTGCTGGAAGTGACTATTGTTGGATTCTCCCACTGAGTTGTAGCTACAGTTTTCAGTGTTGGCTAAGGAAGGGGAAAAGGAGGGAAAAATAGTGAGAGGCTGCTAGTTCAGCAGGTTCTTTTCAGTGTCATCAGTCTTCCGAGAACCCCTGGTGTCCTGTTGTTAGAGAAGAGGACGGTGCTGATCTCATTGGATGCAGAACCACTGCCAGCTGGAGGGCCGGGCTCTTCCATGTTTGTTTTGAGTGACCACGACTTGTCTCATTTCCCAACTGAGCTCACATTTAGGAAACCACCTACTGATTCATTAACAAATTTCAAATAAGAGCTAAAGACAGCATTTGGTGGAAAAAAAAAAAAAAATAACAACACAGACAATGTCAATCATTAATGCCTGGTCTTCTCGCTTTTCAACTTGTGGATCCAACTGACCAGCCTAATTGTTTACTGACAGTAGCTCAGGCTATCAAGGTTTTATGTGGATATTAATTCTATTTTAAAACTAAAGAAAGTAAAGTTTTGAGTGTAGGTGAAATTTTTTTTCAATGTGGGATGATGGCACCAGCTGTAACTCAGTAAGAGTTTCTTTAGCTGTTACCCCAAGCATCTTGAGATCATGTCTTCTTGGGGTCCTTCATCTTGCCAAAAAACCCAGAAGAGAGCTTCTGGCATATATTCAAAATACTTTTGAGGTAAATTAGAAATTATTTGTTTACTATGCAGTGCCTATTGCTGATTTACCCAGGCAGAAATGGAAAGCACCAATTGTTGCCACATTTTTGCTGTTGTTGGAACATTACACTATTGCTATGGCCATTTGGTAGATGGTCTTTAAGTCAGCTGGACACTGGGATTCTCACTGTTATGTAACTTCACTTATGACATGGGGGGTTTTTCCTTTTAACACTTAAAGTTCTCATACTAACCACTTCCCCATTAAGGCGAACCTTCCATTTCTCTTCTGAGATGAAAAACCACTTATTGTTGCCATGCTCATATCCCCAAACCTCTGCTGCCACCTAGCACCAAGATCTTGCTCTTTAAGGAATCAAAGGGAGAGTGTCACTTTTTCTCTTCAAGCCCGTATCTTTTACAACCAGCCACCCACTTGTCGATGGCCTTCTCTGTGCATTATCTTGTGCCAAGCTTAGTCAAAGAGACAGCTTAAAAAAATCTCTGTAAGATGACTCACAGAGATGAGGTAATTACAAGAAAGTTCACTAATAACAGTAGAAAATAGTCAACTATCCCAAGTGGTAAGTTTTTGAGTTTAGAAAGTCCATATAGTTTAAAATATTGTTTTCCATACTAGAATATATAGTTTTATTTTTTCATACCAAAGTTATATACCACCATTGATAGATACTTTGAAGGAAATTTGATTTCTAAGATCTTTCTGAATTATATTAACTCTGTCTTGGATCATCTTTAGGAGTTTCAAGAGTGGATTGGATAATGATGTATTTGTAAAAGTACCTCCAGATCTCATGTATCGGCACTGCGGAGAACAGTGACCGCCCCTCTGATTTCTGAGGTGACTGTGATTCTAGGCCAGCATGATGTTAGGAAACCTAACCCATTGTTTCCAAGGCCAAGATTGCATGACTTCAAAAAATAGACCCCTGAGTGCTCAGATGCTACATTGTCATTATCTGTCATCTCTCCTCCCACCCCCTCTAGTGCTCCTCCCCTAAAGTCTTTTGTTCTGTAATGAAACAACTGATTGTTCAGGCACCAGCCAGCATTTCCCAAGGCTGAGCCATCTTCCTGGGACAGTTGCTTTCTGCCTCAGGGAACCACACCAGGGCTGGGGAACAGGACCCGGGCATTTCTGATTCCCTGTATACCTGAGGTGACAACTAGCTGGGCAGTGCTGGTCACCGATCCATAATCATTTCTTGCGGAGCAGGTGAAAATTCCTGCATCTTCAGGGAAAGTCTCAGCGATAACCAGGGTACAAATCTCCTCTGGAAATGAAGAGAACAGCGTGATCCGTCAGCGTGAAGTCACTTTGGAGATGTCATCGTCTTTCCCAACCCCCTTCGCTCACATCCTAAGAGCAAACTTTTGGGCTTGCAGAGTAACGCTCACTTTCTTCACTCAACTACCAGTAGTGCAAATGAGCAAATCCGTCTTAAAGCATATTGTATATTTCAAATGCTGGCAGAAAAACATATTAATCGTGGGTAAAAGTGTTACCTTGTGATAAAAAATTTGTCAAAGAGATCTTTAAATATTTTAAATTTTTACATGTAAAAACTATAAAAGTAAACAATTAAACAATACAAAGTATAAAGTGTAAAATGAAAAGTGAAAGTCTTCTTTTATAATTCAATTCCTTCTATATCCAACAGGCCCTTTAATAATCTCACTTCCCGAAGTAGATTTCATGTTATTTATTATCACAATAAAGAGTAATGAAATAGGTATTAATTTAAAAATTCATTGTATTTGATTATAGACAAAAAAAAAAAAAGAGTGTATTTCCCACTCCATTCTTGAGTTTTATCCTACCACTAAACCTTTTCCATTCCCATTCCTGATGATGGTGAGGATAATCTGGTTAATGAATCATGCTTGAGATTTTGCTAAGTGCTAAAAATGCAGGATTTTTTCAAGTCAGAATGTGATGTTCCTATGGAAAGATCTAGGGATCACAGTGATTATAAACTACAGAGATTTTAGTGATATGGTGCAGGGTAAAACTAACTTGTTTCTCAGATATATTAATACAGGTTTAAATTTGTAAGAATTATGGAGAGACGTACCTTATTCTTTTAGCATATTATTCGATTTGATGTTTAAATGGGGTGTGAAAAACTAGGTACAATGTAGATACAAAAATGAGTAAATAAAAGGTCTTAATAAGGACAAATTAAAAGGATGGAATTATCTAGTTAGAGGTAAAGAACAATGACAGAAGGATAAAGACAGCAAGATTCTACTTACAAAGTATTTGAAGTAGTCAAACTTAGCAATAGGAAGTTGAGTAGGGCAGACAGGGCTGGGGAGGTGAGTGAGGGGGGCTGTTCAGTGGACACAGAGTTGCAGACACACAAAAGGAAAAAGTTCTAGAGCTCTCTTGCACAACAGGTGTGTATAGTTAACAACACTGTACTGCACACTTAAAATTTTAAGAAGGTAGATTTCATACTATATATTTATCACAATAAAAAGTAATGCAATGTATATTAAGTATTCATCCATTTAAATGCTAATTTATCCAGGCAAGGTGACATAGGCCTATAATCCCAGCAGCTCAGGAGGTCGAGGCAGGAGGATTGCAAGTCTGAGGTCAGCCTCAGTAACTTAGTGAGACTTTCAACAACTTAGCAAGACCCTGTTTCAAATAAAAAAAAAAAAAAACTTAAAAGGGCTGGGATGTAGCTCAGTGTAAATCACTCCTGAATTCAATCCCCAGTACACACACACAAAGAAAAAGAAAAGGGTAATTTAGGTAAAACACTGTGATAGGTATCATCAATGCAAAGAAACTAATACAAGGAAGATATTGCTCAAATAGTCTCTTTCTTGAGGGACAAGAATAAATAAACTATAATTGCATCAAAAGGGAAGAAGGTTGATTAAATGAATGGAAGAACTTGTTAATGAAAGATTATAAATAGAAAAATGTAGGAGATAAAGTCTGCAAACTTCTATGAAAACTTCTAGATGTTTTCAGAATTCATCATACTTGCTGAGCATTTTTGAGAAGGCTGTCTTCATATTTGGTAGCAGCAGGTATAACATAATAACTCTAGTTTTTGTAATTTTATGGGTGAGGCATGTCCTTCTGCAACAACTGGAATTAGAAAATCTTCAGATTTGTTTCAACTCCAAAAGTCTACACCCTTAATATCCATGGGCCACGAGGATATTTTTAGCTCTCCTTCTCTCTTTCCTACAAAACTGTACTGTCTTAAAAGGCAGTTAAGTCAGTTGCAAGAGGAAATGTTCATTAGAAAGTGCTAGTTTGCAAACATTTCCTGAAATATAAGATGGAAATAGGAAATGTAGAATTAAGATTTTAAGGCAATTAATAAATTGTTGAGGAAAGTAAAAAATCCTGGTGTTTGTTTATTTACAAATTCTGGAGGCATTACAGTTCTAGTTGACTATGCAGTATCTTTTAAAATTGACCAAATATTAGATACACTATAAATACCCTATAATCATCTCTTCTGCCCCCTCTCCCATTCTTTTCAATAGCTTTGTGACTCTTCCTACTGAATCTATAAAGACAAAACCAAACATAGTTTCCTGAATCATCTTCCTTTTCCTCTTTATTGAGATATTTCTCTACTTTAAAAAATTGCATATTTTATATATATATATATTTTCATATTTTGTATTTTTGAATACACAAGACAAATATATGGTACAAATTTTGTGCAAATAAATGGTGCAAACGTTAAGAGGAACAAACAGGTATAGGATTCTCTACTTTTTAAATATGTTAAAAATTTCATGAGGCTTCAGTTTTAGCTTAGAGTAGAAACTTAAACACACAATTCTGCTGATATCTATACACTATAACTTAGAGAGACAACAGAACTCATAATAAAGGGACAGATTATTTTAGGTTATTCCTATTTTTTTTTATTTGTGCTTCTATGTATAGGAAGCACAAAAAGATCCAACGATCTCAAAAGATATCAATGGTATTTATTTCAATTAACATATAGTTTAAGTTCTTAATGTTGTTACTTTGTTTCAAATAAAACAAAATTATTTTCTTTCTCACTAAAATCAGGGTATCACTGAAGATTATGTGTACTATAAATAGTGAAAAATACTGACTAAATAAGAATTCAGCCCTCTTTTTTTCACAATTACTTGAAACATGCTTTGGGATAATAAAATGTGCTCCTACTGGGTGGTACTGCAGCAGGTAGTTTTTTATATAACAACTGTGAGCACACCTGACTCATAAAGACGCCAGTTGGCTTTGACAATTCCTTTCATGTCTTATCACTAAGAAGCAGAAGGTATATTTTTAAATTCTACAATCAAAATAGACCTTTAAAAGATGGTTGGTATACTCAGTGTGGGTTCTACAGACAACACTCTTCAGAATTTTCTGGCTTTCCCAGTGTTTACGTAAGTGGGAAAACAAAGTCAATTCAGTTTAATATAAGCAGGATATTTATTTCCAGTTTTTGTAGTATTGGTAACAGCAAAAGGAAAATGTATTCAAGTTTTGAACATAGGTTACATAGGGTTCTGTAGAAATTCAATACTGTATGTCCATAAGTAAAGCTCAGATGAACACCACAGCCCTTAGAACAGGCGCTCTGGTATAACATCAGGGAAGATGCCAAACTCAGCCATGCTCACCTCACCTCTGCTGTCCTTAGCATCTCCACCAGTGCAAAAGATCCCCCAACTCGAATTTACACTTAATTTTAATATTTATAACTCAGTGAGAAAAAAGAAGAAATACTCAAGGATAGAAAAATTAACTGGCCACTATGGAGTAGGAAGGATACTGTGTTCCTCTACTTTCATTTCTATCCTACATTTGGCCCTTGATGTAAGTCTAGGATGTAGCGCTAGCTATTATTTAAATTTGTATAAATTTAAAGCTATACCTCAGTAATATTGAGTAATTATTTAGAAGGGGGACTCCATCAGGTTAGGTATAGATTATTGTTAACGTTTTGAATCTCAACCCTTTCATAGTGGTGTTTCTAAGACCTGTTTGAGAATAAGAATCACCTGCTGCATCTGTTAAATATACTGATTTCTGAATCTTCTCTTCTCCCCTAGATATTCTGATTCAGCAGATCTGGGTTAAGGCTAAGGATAAAAACAAACAAACAAACAAACATGATTTCCAGATAATTTTTATCTTGAGGAAAGTATAGAAGATTTTGCCCTAAAAATGAATTTTAGACATTTTTCATTAGAACCCACAGGAGTACAATTTATGTTCAACCCATGTATTGATATAAGGGGTGTGTGAGTGTGCGTGTATTCCATAAAGACTTCCCAAAATATTAGTGGGACTCTACTACTTTTTATTCTATTTATGTTTTAATATGGTGTTTACTATTCACTGCAATGGGTCATGATCAACTGTTAAAAAACAGTGCCCTAAAAACTGGAAATCCATATGCAGCAAAATGAAATTAAACCCCTATCTCCCACTTTGCACAAAACTCAACTCAAAATGGATCAAGAACCTAGGAATTAGACCAGAGACCCTGCACCAAATAGAAGAAAAAGTAGGCCCAAATCTTCGTCATGTTGATTTAGGACAAGACTACATTAATAAGAGTCCCAAAGCACAAGAAATAAAAGAAAGAATCAATAAATGGGATGGATTCGAACTAAAAAGCTTTTTTCTCAGCAAAAGAAACAATCAATAATGTGAAGAGAGAGCCTATAGAGTAGGAGAAAGTCTTGACCACACGCACTTTGGATAGAGCATGAATCTCCAGAATTTATAAAGAATTCAAAAAACTTAATACCAAAAATACAAATAATCCAATCAATAAATGGGCTAGGGAACTGAGCAGATACTTCACAGAAGATCTACAATTGATCAACAAATACATGAAAAAATGTTCAACATCTCTAGTAATTAGAGAAATGCAAATCAAAACTACCCTAAGATTTCATCTCACTCCAATTAGAATGGCGATTATCAAGAATACATGTTGGTGAGGATGTGTGGGAAAAGGCACACTCATACATTGCTGGTAGGATTACAAATTGTTGCAACCACTCTGGAAAGCAGTGTGGAGATTCCTTAGAAAACTTGGAATGGAACCACCATTTGACGCAGCTATCCCACTCCTTGGCCTATACGCAGAGGACTTAAAATCAGCATACTAAAGTGACACAGTCACATCAATGTTTATAGCAGCTCAATTTACAATAGCTAGATTGTGGAACCAACCTGGATGCCCTTCAGTAGATGAATGGATAAAGAAACTGTGGTATATATATACAATGGAATATTACTTAGCCATAAAGAAGAATAAAATTATGGCATTTGCAAGTAAATGGATGGAGTTGGAGACTATCATGCTAAGTGAAATAAGCCAATCCCAAAAAACAAAGACCAAATGTTTCCTCTGATAAGTGGATACTGATACATAATGGGGGGGGGCAGGTAAGCGAAGAATGGAGGAACTTTGGATTGTGTAGAGGGAAATGAGGGGAGGGGAGGGAGCGGAGGGAAGGAAAGATGGTGGAATGAGACAGACATCACTACACTAAGTACATGTATGATTACACAAATGGTGTGACTCTACATCTTGTAAAACCAGAGAAATAAAAAGTTGTACTCCATTTGTGTACAATGAACCGAAATGCATTCCGCTGTCATGTATAACTAAATAGAACAAACAATGAAAACATAATTTTTTTTTTAAATGCCCTATAATACCTGGTGCAGTTCTTGATTCAAAATTTGTCCATTAATCCTGTTTGACCTATTAAGAAAAGGGTTTCCAGACACAGATTTGAGAGATCCTGATACATTTGAAGGACAAAATTATTATTTGATTTAAAGGTTCACTGCATAGAAGGAAAACTGGAATAACAGAGAGAGCATGAGGTAATCCTGTGTTATTTGACAATACTCTACACAGTTCTTGGCATTCCAATTGCAGAGGAAGATAGAAAGTGTGGAAATAATTCAAGTTGGAGCTTCACATAAGATTAATCATTTGGGAAGTGAGATGTAACTGGAAAGGTACAAGGGACTGGGAATTTTTAAATTGAATACATATGGTTACAAGTCTGTTAAACATGGTCTTAACCAGAGCAGGGTAAATGAGACTTTGGATAGAAGTGCTCTGTGGGAATTGAGACTGACTAGCCCAAATCTCTCAATTCTTCAGGTTTGGTTCAAAGTGATTCTCTCAAGGTCATGGCTAACAGTGCCACAGCCCAAATGCTAAAGGTAGGCTGCCTGTCTCCTACAAGTATGTTGTTTTCCCCTAAAGCACAAAACTTCTCTAGTTGTTCTGCATTTTTTCCTAGTTAAGGACACAAGGAATCTGACGCAGAGTAAGGTAATGAAAGATTTAAGCCAGGGCGCCTGGGAGTTTCCTGATGTTGAAAATTCTAATTACCCTCCTCATTATCCAAATAATTCACTGATGGGCTCTATGTCCTCTCACACACCAGACACACTGGATGAGCACATAAGCTGAGACAAAGCACATGGTATTGTGGACCTGCTGGTGGTAGAAGAAATGAGCAGTCTGTTCTCCTGGGACTTTAGAAAGCACCCTCACACAGGGGCTGCCCCCTGAGCAATGGGCTGCAAGCAGGGGCACGTCACTGTGTTAGCTTTGAGTCACTGTGACCGAAACACCTGACAAGAACAACTTAGAGGAGGGAAAGTTTATTTTGGCTCGTCATTTCAGAGGTTTAGTTCATGGTCAGCTGAGTCCATTGCTCTGGGTCCAAGATGAGGCAGAACAGCATGGCGGAAGGGCATGGCAGAAAAACGCTGCTCACTTCATGGTGGCCAGGAAGCAGAGAGGGGTGCGGGGAGGGACCACAGGAAGAACAACCCTTCCAGGGCAGACCCCAGTGTCCATGCTTTCACCTGCCTACAGTTAACACCCAGTTACTCCATTCGAACTAGGACAAACGGATTAGACTACAGTTCTCACAATCCAATCATTTCACCTCCAAATATTCCTGTATTAACACAAGAGCTTTTGGGGGGCACTTTGTATCCAAATCATAACAGTCACCTTCACCTTCTTCCCTGTTGGCAGTACTGCTGGGAGCAGTAAACCTTCCCAGGTTTCAGTGACTTCTGGGTATTTCCTGAGTTGGGGAGCCACGGCAAAGGTCCCTGTACTATCTTCCCAGGGCTTGGGGTGTCTGGAGAGCTCGTCTCTCAACCCTGGGTTTTCTACACCTGGAAAGGCAGGGTTTCTGGAGACTCTTAGAAATGCCACTGCCTATTCAATGCCCAAGAGTGCTCCCACTGTAAATACAGACATAATTCATTGCCTTGACACCTCCATTTAAAATCAGCATGAAATTTTCTCAGGTCGCAATGACACAAAGCAGTCTTGGGATGCTGATTTTGATGAATTTCTAAAGACTTTCTTTTGATGCTTTCTATGATTCTGTGGTTATACTGTCTTAGGAAAATCTGAGCTTGTCTGCATAGTTGCCACTTCTGAATCAGAAGGTTCTTTTAAGAATGAAATTTTATTATTTCCCCATCCTTCCAGGACCTTGAGGATAAATTCGGAATCCTTCATGTGGGGTATAAAGTCTTGCTTCTTGCCAGGCTGGCTCTGTGTCTCTCAGCTCTGTGCTTTCTGAGCTTTTGGCAGAAAGCTGTTAGCACCCTGGGAAGCTACATTCCTTTAGGTCCCTAAGCCCCCATGCAGGAGTAGTTAGCAATTTCCTACTCAGCCTTATATTTCCCCATTAAACATCACTTCCTAAATCAGGTGAGGTGGTGCAGGGCTGTAATCCCAGTGACTCAGGAGGCTGTGTAGGAGGATTGCAAGTTTGAGACCACCCTTAACAAGTTGGTGAGACACTGTCTCAAAACTGGGGATGTAGCTCAGTGTTTAAGCACCCCTGGGTTCTATTCCTAGTATCAAAGAAACCAGCCAAAAAAATAAATAAAAAATAGACAAAAACAAAAATACCACTTTCTCAGAGAATCCTGTTTTGATTAGACTTGGTCAGATTTCAGTATGGCAAACTTTCCTCGAAAACATCTATCAAAACTATGGTTAAATAATTTATTGTGCTATTATTTGTTAGTTTCTGGTCCCTGGACTAGAATATAACCTCTGAGAGCAGAAGCCGTTTGTTTTGCTCACAGCTGTAAATTCTTAGCATTTAGTCCACAGCAGGCTCTCCATAATTATTTTTGAATAAATGCATGACTAAAATTTAGATGGTAGGAAAAATACTTTTACAAAAAGCTGTTTTCTAAAGAAATTTTCAGTGAGAATGATATTCCTGATGTCCCTACAAGCTTCCTTTGTGTGTTTCAAATTTGATTAGACAAAACTCATTTCCTATGATTTTTCAGGACTATTTCTATGTGTAAGATAAGGTATATAGTTGATGGCCAACTGAACATTTAGAAAAGTTACAGACTTAAAGAAACAAACAAACAAACAAGCTGGGAATGTAGCTCAGAGGTAGAGTACTTCCCCAGTGAGTGTGAGACTCTGGGTTTGATCCCCAGTACTGAAAAATAAAATAATAAAATAATATCCCAAAATTATTTTTTCTTGTCTTTTCAAAAAAGAAAAGAAAAGAAAAAAATAAGCTTTAGAATATTATTTTAGTGATTCATGAATTTGCTATGTCATTTTTACTAGTTAAAATTTTATGTCCCAAAGTTTGTTCAATGTTCTTAAGAGAAGACTCTTAAAAAGTGTCATCCAACTGTGACAATATGCTCGTGTTTTGTTGAAAGAAGCATCACAGCTTGTATGGTTCTGACATTACAAAAATGAAGAAAGTCATGAGGAAATGAGATGAACCAGGTTGCAATATTGCATTTTCATCTGGTAGCATCTTACTTGAACAAAGACCTTTAAGACATCTGTAAAATAAATTTGGGTTAGGAGTAGAAATCAGGAAATGAATGCTATGTCAAATAAAGGGAGTTAGAGACTCACTTATCTGTACTAAAAATATTGTCTCCCCCCAAAATGAAAAAAATTAAAGTTATTAATAACTTTAATTATGATTCATTTTAATCCAATTTTCCTAAGTTTAAATTCCTGAGGTTTTGACTTGATGGCATATAATAAATTACTAAGTCAGAAACTATTTTTATTGGTAATATATTCTGCTTTTTTAAAGTTACCTAAAAATTACTTAATTATAGTAGTATCTCCCATAAGGCAATCCTGAATTTCATTCAAGTTCTCGAATGTACTTAACACTTGATTAAATACAAACAAAAACCAACTTTTTTTTTTTTTTTTTTTTTTTTTTTTTTTGGAAACTCATAAAATGACGAGGCAGCAAGCAGCAAGGATAAGATTATTAGTTCCTTGAGTTTTGAGGGGACATTTTCATACACATCTTCCTTGACAGTCTTTTCTTCTTTTTGTCCAAAATAACTAAAAAGAAATCCAGCTTCTACTTTTCAAACCACATGGTTTGGCAAACACAACTGATAAAAGAACTCTGGGTTAAATTCAACAAGATGAAATTCACCATGAGTAAATGAAATGCCTGTATTAATATTTACTGAAGATCTTTAAAAACTGTGGATTGTATCATGCAGGTAGAAGGATATTTAAAATGTATGGTTTAAGGAATAATAATGAAATAAACTCAGTTTTATCAAGTCTAAGAAATCAAATATTAATAACGCTTTAGAAATGCCTTGCATGTCCTCAATTTAACTTTCCTTCTTTTGAGATAAAAATTTCTTTAATTTTCTTTAATATGTTTACCACCCCGGTATATACATCCTTAAAAATCCTTTAATTTTAAAAACTTGAGTAACAAGCACATATCTTAAGTAAAGAAAAGGCAACCTTATCATTGTTAGAAAAAAGTTATAAACTAGCTTTAAGTTCCCTGAAAGTGACAAAACCCCACAGGTCACTAGTGAGTCCTGGGAGATACTAGGCTCATGTCAGGGGGCCAGTCTGGTGGGCTTAGCATGAATGGAAGTTGGACAGGTGGTAGGAATCGTTAGTGGAGTGGATATCACCCTGCTTTTTTGTTTCTAATCTCAAAATGGTCAACTAAATTCCAGATCTCAGGCCTGGGTCAAAGCAGATCACTTCTGTGGGGTGAAATGGGTGTTTTCAATGGATCCAGGGGGCAGTGCATGGGGGGTGGGGAGCAAGTCAGTCAAGTAGGAACAATTCAGTCTGGTTATCACCCAGCTATTCTGTCATCAGAGTAGAAGATGGGCTGGCCCTGTGACCACGAACCTCTTGGAGATGAGAGCTTCCTGTGTTTCTCTCTGGGGTCCCACCACACCAATCAGGCTTGCCCTTCATTCCTGATGCATGGATTGTGACCCTCCTGGGGATTCCTTTTGATCTCCTGATTCCTAGTCCCCACATCAACATCTTGTTCTTTCTGGGTTAATTCTTGCCATCATAGAGCACGTCCTCCGTAAAGGGTGGTGAAGGAAACTTCTTGAGACCTTGTAAGTCTGAGCTACTTTTACTAGGTCTTCCCACAGAACTGAAGGTTTGGCTGTGGGAAGAATTCTAAGCTGAAGGTGAAATTTTACTTTTGAGTTTTGCGGGTCTTGCCTCACTGTGTCTGTGTGTCTAGTGTGGCTGCAAAGAAGGCTTAATTAACCCTTTCTGATCTTACCAGTTTGAATATAACCTGATGTTTCCTCCTGGCACTTGCAGAATGATCTCCTTGTCCTGGATATCATAAGCTTCATGATGCTGTGCCTTAGTTCTGAGTTTATTCTACACATTGTACACTTGGTGGGTTTTTATTTTCTTCCAATCTGGACACTGGTAGGTTTCAGTTTGGGGAATTTTCAGAAAATTATTTCCTTGACAATTCCCTTCCTCCCCCTTCTTTCTTTTCTTCTCCTGGAACCCCAGGAATACATGTAATAATGTACTTGGGATGATTCTCTGGCTCCTCTTTCTGACCTGTTTTCTCTTGGATCGCTTCTTTATTGTTTTGCTCTATTTAGGGGGCATGCCCTCAACTTTCATTTCTGAGACAAACTTTTACATTCCAAAAAATTCTGTTTTGCAAACCTTTTCACTTTTATATCTTGGATTGCTGATTTTCTTATCCATCTGAGGGAAGATTTGTTTTGTTTTGTTTTGTTTTGTTTTACATTCTCTTCTCTTTGCAACCCTGTTTCCTCCATGTTGCTTTCAGAGGAGTTGCTTGTTTCCTTTCCTATCATCCATGTTAGAGATTTTTTCTTGGTTATGAGTTGATTAGAAGCTCTGATTATAAGAGAGGAACTTGTCAACTCTGGCTTTCCTGTACCACAATCTAGGTGGCATCTTTGTAGGACAAACTTCCAAATCATTATCTATGCATTGTTTTTTTTCCTCTTGAGATGTTCAGCATGTCCAGAGAAGAGTGCTTCGGTCTCTGCCAAGCAAGGCAGAGTTCACGGGCCAGCGTTCCAGAGGTGAGTGCAGGAAGAGGGCTGGAAATGGGTGCCTGGGAGGCCTGAGTCATCCTCCCTCCTCTCAGGGACTAAACCAAACTTTCATGGATCATGGGTCCCTGAATATCTCAGTAATTTTTTTATAATGACTTTAAGCCATAAGATATACCTAATTGTTCCACTTATTAGGTAGTTATTTCCAAAGAATTTAATAAGTATTTATGTCTGAATGAGTTAGGTACTGTTTGAAAAAAATATACGTGCATCTATAGAAGAAAAATTATCTTGTTCTTAAAGAACCACAATTTTAAAAATAATTAAAATAATAACCACAAAGTAACAAAACAGATGAGCACATTTGTTGGGAGTGTAAAACCAATTTCTGCATGAGCCTGGACACAGTTTCACAGTTGACAAAGATTTTCATGTGTTACTTGCTGTTTGTCACATATCAATCAAAAACTCAGTTTCATAAAGACAGATGTCATAGAAAAGAATGTACAGGGATCCGAAGGTGAAATTCTGAACTAAATCCAGATAGTCATTGTGTTCTATCTCTCAGATGTCAGGTTTGATGTGTTTGCATCAAACATAGGAAAGCATCCCTATCAGTATGAAGAGGCATAGCAGGTTCCTTGTCACACAGTTTGGGAATCACAGGTTTTATATGGCCTACTTTTGTTCTATATGTTCTTGTTCAACCTACCATCCTCCATCCTCACCTAGAACTTGCATCGAGTTTACACTGCGCACCATATGCTGAGATCTCAAAAAATATCCCACCACAGTCCTACAACTCAGCGCCTTAGGACATTTAATTAAGCATAATCTGAGTCACAGAATCAAAACACAAACTCTATTATATAAGATAGAGGATGGATAGAGATTCCTACTGAAAGTAGGAGGCACCATCCTTTTATAATTCTCCAACCAGTAAGACACTTTTTTGTGGTTTTAATTTTGCGTGCCATTAGACAATGCTACAAAAGTAACTCAATACGGTTTGTGGCTCTTTCCAGACAGCTGAGTAAGAGCCTGAGTATTAACATCTGTCAAATGATTCTCCGCCCCACCCCCAGACCAGTCTTTGAAGGATTCAATCAGTATAAAGTCAGAATGTCAAAGAAGAAGGCCAGGGCAGGTAATATGACAACGGATGTTGGTATTAAGTAAGCTGACTAGCTATTAATTCACAAAACAGTCTGAAAGGATTTGTGATGCAAGCTGACTTCTGTCTAGACAGAGAGGGGAGTGTAAAACACATTAGACGAATACAACACAGCAGTGACAAGAAAAACCTGTTTCAGTTGCACAAATGCATGGGGAGGGAATCTGCTATTTCCTTCTTTATCTAGATGCTAATCCCTAATGGGGCAATATCTAGGTTCTAGGGAACTTCAATTTTAGTTTTAGAGCTTTAAAATCATCTTACCCATGAATAAGGAAGGAGAATGAAGAGGAAAAAAAGAGATAAAAAGAATGAGGGAGCGAGATGGAGAAAGAGAAGAAGAAAGAAGTGGGGGAGAGAGAAGAGAGAGCAGGAAAGAGGGGCTATGTCAGAGGAGGAAGAGAGGGTAATAAAATCTGATGTTTAAATATTTTCCTGAATTTCAAAGGCTATTTATGTTTTAGCATTTGGAAAACATCACTGACCCAGTCCTATAAAATTTATCTCTGGCCTCAGATGTATTGTAGTCATGTCTGTTTTTCTCCTTTGCACTTAACAGTGGCTAAAAAGCAGTTATCAGGCCAGTTCCTACATCCCTACATCTACTCTATATGGTAGAATACGGGAAAGACAAAATAGTCAATCAGGTCACTTAAGGAAAGTAAACAGTCTGATTATATACGTGTGTGTGTGTGTGTGTGTGTGTATTCCCCTTGACATAGAAACTTCAAGGTCAGTGTAAGGAAAACATTTGGCAGTTAGTAATAGAATCATACTTAGCTTTGTTAGACATGCCAAAACCTTGTTTAACCACAAATACGCTTTAAATTTTCCTTGTGCTAAAAGTTTTTACTTCTATCAACTCACATAAGCTGTCATATTCTTGTGTTTAAATTTTTTTTTTGGTATTGTTTAAAAAATGTGACCATGAATTCTATTTAACACCACATGCTGACTGTAGACTTCCTGAAGCAGGGCATTTTAATGCTTTGCTGTGAAAGAGAAAGGAGCAATTATAACATTGTTGTGGTGAAGGTAATTGTGGAGAAATTATCAGAGGTCAGGGAAAATCTGTTGTGTTAGGTTTGTTTTGTTCTTTAATATCTCCTAACTATTGTTTTTTTCCCCCTTGTATTGACAAATTTGCTTGAAATATTTCCTCTGCCAAGAAATACTTGTTTTTAGCAAATACTATTTTAGTGGTTGGGATAGAGAAGTTTTCTTAAATGCTTTCAGATATAACTAAAGAAAAAATAAAAATGAGGAAATACAACCTACAATACAACATACAAGTGTCATGCATTGTGAAGATATGGGGTTTAAAAAGAAGGCCCTCCATATCTTTACCTTTCTCCATGATTTTGCCATGTTAAATCAAAAGGCATTTCAGTAAGTTCTAGAGGTCTGGTGATTTCAGGAAGCTGCTTAGGATTAATTTTATTAAATAATTTATGATCAATATTTAGAAACAAAAGAGAAAACCATAACTGAAGTAGAAGGGATGTTTGTAAGATTAGGGGTGAGGGAAAGGGGGCAGGGGTAGGAGACATTTCCAAATCCCTCCTTATCTAAGCTTATTCCTCCTTAGTATATTCTCAGGGTTTTCAATGTTCAAACATGCACATAAAGTCAACTAAACTATGCAGTTCATAAACAATGCTTTGAATTTTCAGATGCTGGTTAGTTGCTGATTTTTCAACCTAGATTATGGGAGGCATCCAATAAATCATCACCACCTAATAGATGGTGATAGAGGACAAGAACATGATGGAGACAGAGTTGCATCAATATGTTCAGAATACAAAATGCAGCCTTAATCCATCCTGTGAGCAACACTTTTAGAATTTGGGGCCCAAGGTTTCAGTCTTATTTGTGCATAAAGCATTAAAAGAACTGTCTGTTATATATAATAAACTATTTCATATAAATAGAAGCAAGACTTGGTTCCTACTTTCCTGTCTACCTATCTATCATCTATCTATTGCAATATAAAACAGTAAAGGCAAATGATGTGCCCCAACTCTCTATAGGATTTCCATGTTAGCTCATGCAGTAAGTTTGGTCTCAGAGGTTCCATGCACAAGGGAACTAGCATTATTCAATTTTATACAAAGACATATCACAGAAAAAATAGAAAGTGGTATATTTCCACAGTCTGGAAAATGTCTACAGCATTTGATGTGGCAACTGACACACGGAGTGGGGCGACATGCTCCAGTTGTAACTCAGAAGGCTGCAGATCAATTCCAGTTGTTCTCAAAGGATGTGGAGATGCATCCTTTCCACTTGGTCCCTAACAGTATCATGCTCTGCTTTCAAAGACCTGATATTTAGATGTGAGAGATCAGGGGCTGACTACAGCAATCTGACCTGCCGTAGTTCACAGAAAAACCTCAGGTTTCCAAAGAAGGGTCAGGGCAAGGTCACGGTGCCCAAGGCACGTGTGGCGAGCCCTGCTTGACACCAGAGCAGAAATGCCCAGAGCACAAACAGGGAAACGGCTTGCTTTTCTACCCTTTGTTAAAAATAAAGCAAGTGAAACTGTGCTTTGCCGATGGGAAAAAATACAAAAGAATACAGTCTGGAGGAGGACACGCTAGGAAATACCTGGACAAACATCTTTTTAGTCCCTGAGGGGTCATAAAAATACAAGAGGCAGGGAGGCTGGGGAGCAGCTGGCCCCGAGGCTTCTGGGTCACATAGCACTCTGATGAGGTCCAATGAGGGAATTGAGAGAGAGCCCAGGGCAAGATGACTTTCTTCGTGCTTGCAGAACAGTAAAAGTTTATGTATGGCTCAGGGTACTGGCGATCAGCTGCTCCTATCTCTGGGCGTCTCCCGTTCAAGACTCACTTTTAAGCCTAGAGTCTAGCTGTTCCTGGGTTTGGGGCAGTAGAAGTATGTGGCAGATTGCTCTTTTCTACTGGAATTTTAGGAGGTCTTTTTATCATTAGCTTGGTTTGCTTTCTGAGTATAAAAGCCCTAAATCACTGAGCTTGACCTTCTTGTCTGAATGGCACGAAATGTTTTACTAATAAAGAAGTTGATGTAAAAGGCAGCGTACAGAGTCCCGATAAAGAAGATATTGTCTTTAAGGGGGTTTCACATTTCCAGGGAACTGCAAAAACATTGTTCTGCTTATGACTTTAAAACAGAAACAAAGAACTATTGAAACCCACAAGATATATTAACCCTCCAGAAAAGCAAATGCTTACCAGGTTCAGCTGTAGATCTAGGTTCTGTTTTCCATATGAGAAAAAAAAAAAAAAAAATCAGAACAGAATATTAGAATAGGCTTCCATTAATAAAATAAACCTATCTCTCCTTTCCTGTTATCTTATCTAGGGCATATCGGCAGAAATGTTACAGACAACCTCCATAACACAAAAAGGTGATTTAAAGGGCTAGCAGGCCAATGTTTATTTCTATAAAAATAGAAAACCCTTATTCCAGTAACACCTTACATCAGGAAGTTCTAAAAAAGTATAGTAGATAGGCTATAGACATATGAACCTACTAAATTATTTGCCTGATTTTGAATTCAAATAAATGTGTGCTTTTTTCCTAAAGAAAGAATACATATCTTTCATCGGTTTCAATAGGGCTACAGTTTTAATTTACTGGACCATTCATATTGTGGATGATCCGGTCTCATTCCTCTTTAAAAGCAGAAATCAACAGGATGATTCAGTCCTTGGTTTTCCCCAAACCAGAGAGAATAAAATGGTCAGACTTGGGAGAACAGGCCCTCTCCTTACTTTTCTGTAGAATTCTGAAATCTGGAGAGTCTTGGATTTCACTTCCCTGCCGGAACCACTGGACCTGGAGAGGGGGCGCTCCTCGGACCCTGCACTCCAGGACCACTACCTGGCCCTCTGAGGCTGCGGTGTTTTGCAGTTCCTGAAATTAAAGGAAAATAGTCTCCCTCAGACTTTGGTGTGTTCTTAAGCAATTTCACAACAAAGAATAAAAACTACAAACCTTAGATAAAATGCAGAACTTGAATCATCATATAATTACCACTGACCCAGGGAAGGATAAACTCCTTTAAGTCCATTGATAATTAGCTTTTGTAATATCTATGACATAAAATTGATATAGTTTACCCCATAAACCTCATAGAATTTTTTGACCTGTTTACAAACTTGCATTGACCCTTTTGTATTTATGGAATTGGATGGTAATTTTATATTTGTGATAGTTTTTTTTTTCTATTTTATTTTTTGCAGTGCTGGGAATCAAACCCAGGGCCTCATGCATGCTGGGCAAGCACTCTACCACTGAGCTGCATCCCCAGCCCTATGTTTATGGTAATTTGATGTTATTTTTCTTTACCTACATTTAAGAGTAAACTGGTAGAACATAAACTTCCTCGAACAATTATACTCCAAATAACTATAGATCCTTAAGGAAACCAGGCAAGAAAAAAGACACATTCGTTTTCATATGCACTGATCTTTCATGTACTCCTCACCCTCTGCACAACTAATTTCCTAAGTCAGGTTTATTAAGCCAAGAGTTGCGGTATTTTCTCATTTTGAGATTCTGAGTAAACTCATAAAACATGCTGCTCTTCTTCCTTATTGACCTTCATTTCCTCCTCCATGCCACAGCCCTTATTGCTTCTCATCCAATCTATTTTTATAATCCAACAGATTAGAAATTAATTTGACTTTATAGAAACAAAGAAGCAAATTTCTGTACTTGTTCTTAAATATCAAGATGGAACTGGTTCCCTTACATGTGTTCTTTCTCCACCTTCCTCCTCCACGATGAACAACAATGGGACCTATTTAAACTCTTGACTAGAGTACTGGATCGCTTACGGAGCATGTAGAACTCCTAATTAAAACAAGGTTAAATAACTTATCTCTACATAAACAAAAGCAAACTGATTCACATTAGGAAGTATGTAGGTTTTTTGGTGGTGGTATTTTGGGTTTTGTTTTAAAAAACTATTTGAGGAGCCAGGTGTGGTGGTGCACACCTGTAATCCTAGCGACCCAGGAGGCTGAGGCAGATGGATTGTAAGTTTGAGGCCAGTCTCAGCAACTTAGCAAGATCCTAAGTAATTTAGCGAGATGCCATCTTTAAAAAAAGGGGGCCTACGGCTCAGTGGTAAAGCACCCCTGTATTCAATCCTCAGTACTAAATAAATGAATAAATAAAAGTTGAGGGAACCAGAGATCATTGCAAACCATATAGCAAATGGGAAAACAAATACTATGGCAACGGAGCACTTGAGTGTGCAAAATCACTATGAGAGTCCTAAAAGTCCATGATATTGACTGATGAATTACAAAGTGTAACAGGAAGTCTGATTTGATGTTTGATAAGAATTTTGGTAGTAAACAAGAATGTCTTTTTTTTTTTTAGTGAAAATTTTAAGATTATCAACTATTGATTGCATTCCTTCTCCATTCTTATTTTTAAATGTAGAAAATCTCCGGTTTTAGATTGATTTTTTTGACTTTGTAACTGGGTCTACTGAAGAATTAATTTAGTGGCTCACAGCATGATGTCACTCATGGGGTCCAGTTCCTATGGGTTGTCCTATTAAATGTTTCCAGTCATTTCCAAGAACCATTCATAGAGATTACAAATGGCATCCAAATACTTTTCATGCTTGAGCTTTCAGGCATGACTATTTAAACTTCAGGCACCAAAGGAGACTGATTTATTCCTAAGATTATATGTTTTTATAGTGCTGGAAACTCAGAGATGTAAGAAATGGGTAGATGCCAAGGAACTAAAGCAGTCAAAACTCTATAGTTATTCCAGGATAACAAATTGGCTCCGCCTAGTGTAAACTTCTTCTTCTTCTTCTTCTTTTTTTAATCTTGGCAAAAGCCATAGCTGAACACAGTAAACCATTAGGAGAACCTTTGGGACCATAATGAGAAACCCTCAAAAGACTGAGATTCAACCTTAAGTGGTTGCACTGGTGATCTAGACCATCCATCAGTTCAGGATCTGGGAACCCCAAGGGGTCCATATAAGGGTATCTGTTGTCATACATTAGGTTCACCTGACATTGTGATTCCTGGGAGGGGTCTAGGGGAAGAAAAGCCCCATATGAGTAGCCATCTACCTCCTGGCTGCATGTGCATGCCTGCTGTTCACAGGCCCAAAGTCCATACCAGCTCTGCTGCCCAAGCCAAGCCCCCAACTCCCACTGGGTGGCCAGGCAAGAGCACCACCTCTGCCTCTGCTAAGCTGTGAAACCTGGAGACCTTTTCCAGAGTAGAGTGAGGAAGTAGATAGAGGCGCCCCTCAGACTGAAAATGTCCACCTACCATCTCCTGGTACCACGACGTCAAGAGAATGGTCAAAGAAGGTGCTAAGGGTGGCAAAGTCAAGGTTCGTTTGAGTCATGAGGGGATCAGCAGGATTATTTTCTAAACTTGCCCCTCCAAAACCAGAGTCTAGGCCCCAAAACGACCTTGCAAAGCAGAGAGAAGTTTCCCAAAGGAAAAAAGGGAAAAGGAGGCAAGTGTGGGTGAAGCATCCCTGCAGAAAACAGATAAGCCATGGTCCAGGCCCAGAACACAGAGGCTGGGGTGACAGAGAAGTGTGTGCTTTCAGTGACTCCACAGTTGAAGATTTTTTTTTTTTTTTTTTTTTTTTTTTTTTAAACCAAGAGGTGTGTTGGGCCCTGGTGTCCTGAAACCAGCAGTGTCTTGGTTTACAATGCAGGTGGCAACATACTTGCTGGGGATGACCCTGAAATTACATACTACCTACTACATACTGAATATGAAGTCCACTCCTCTTCTGTAAATGCTTCCTGTTCTAAGCATCAAAGCAAAACTGCATTGGCTGTTACTGTTCTGCTAGGGTTTTGCATGACTTTTGTTTTTGATACCCTGTCTCAGGGGTGTTTCAAAGCTATTTCCAACTGTTATCATGGGTTACCTGTGGATCCCACTGGAATCATTAATAGAAGCTGGCTTCTGTCTGGCTTAGGAGAAAAAAACAAATCATCCCTACATGAAGACAATAAAGGTGTTTTTTGCTATTACCCCACAGAAATCTTATAGATTTACTTTCACATTTGTCCTTAGGTCACTTGGAAATGATTTCCATGAAAAGTGTGAGGTTGGAGTCCAATGTAACATTTTTTCTTTCACTTGTGAAGAAATCATTCTTTCTTCAGTGATCAGCAAGTTTCTGTAAGTGTTGAAGTACCTTTTTGGGTTTCCACTCTGACTATTCATCAATTTGTTCAGCCCTGTGTCAGGACCATACTACAGGTTGAGTATCCTTGATCCAAAATACTTGGAACCACAAGGGTTTCAGATTTTAGATTTTTACAGATTAGGGAAAGTTTGCATATATACCATGATATCATGGGGATGGGATCAAGCCAAACTTCAATTTTATTTATATTTCATAAACATCTTATGCACATAACCTGAAGGTAAATTCAATACGATAATTTTAGTGCCTCTGTATTGTGACTGTGACCTGTCACATGAGGAATTTTCCACTAGTGGCCTTATATTGGTGCTCAAAAAGTTGTGGATTTTACAGCATTTAGGATAGGATATCATAGTGATCCTATCTGTAGACAGTTATGACATTTCTTCAGATAAATTCCACCCCTTCCCTAACACCACACTATTTTTCTTCCCCAGGAGTAGCCTGATGTTATGGTTTGGATGTGAGGTGTCCCCCAAAAGCTCACATGTGAGAGTGCAAGAAGGTTCAGAGGAGAAATGGTTGGGTTGTAAGAGTCTTAACCCAATCAGTGAATTAAACCCCGACAGGGATTCACTGAGGGGTAATGGAAGTGGTAGGGTGTGGCTGGAGGAGGTGGGAACTGGGGCATGGCTTTGGGTATATATTTTGTATTTGGTGAGTGGAGTCTCCCTCTGCTTCCTGATCACCATATAAGCTGCTTCCCTCTGCCACACTCTTCGAATATGAGCCCAGAAAATGGACCTGACCTTCTATGGATTAAGACCTGTGAAACCATGAGCCTCAAACTTTTCCTCCTTTACGCTTGTTCTGGTTGGGTCCTTAAGTCACAAAATCAAAAAAGCTGACTAAAACGCCTGACTATTCCTAGGCATTTTTTGCTTCCATACAACTTTTAGAATGAAGGTGCCAAATTCTGTATCAAAGAAATAAACAGAAACAACCTGTTGAAATTTTAGCAAGATTTACATTAAATATAGATTAACCAGGGAATAATAACTTCTTTATAGTCTTTCAGTTCCCAAGAAAGGTCTATCTCTTCATTTATTTGGTCTTTTAAAACGTCTTTCAATGAAGTTTTGTAACTTTTCTTAAGAAGAAGAAGAAGAAGAAAAATAAAAATCCAGGTGTGGTGTGCACACCTGTAATTCCAACAGCTGATAGGCTGAGCTAGGAGGATCAAAGTTCAAGGCCAGCCTCAGTAACTTAGCAGAGTCCTGAGCAACTTAGCCAGACCCTGTCTCAAAATAAAAAATTAAAAGGACTGGGGATGTGGCTTAGTGGCTAAGCACCCCTGGGTTCACTCCCTGGTACAAAAAAAGAAGAAAAATAGAAAAGTGAGGTGATAGAACCATTTCTGACTTGAGTTGTCATCCAGTGAAATGGACATCATTCAACCTGTCAAATCAAATCACTGACTTAGGGCAAATTATTTTTAAAATTTCTCTATAAAACTTTCTAGATACCTTATGCAATTTCCTTGGGAAACCAGGGAAATCTTGAATACCATATTGCATCTTATTTTTCTACCTCTCTTGGCTTTCCCTCTAGATCTTAGGCCCTATCAAGTCCCTGCTCACACGCACACCTCTTAGGCCTCTCTCAAGATGAGAGTCACACTGCAGTTGTGTCACAAAAATTTAGCCCCAAAGGTAACCCTGATAATCAGCCTACTAATCTGTTCATTTTAATTTTTAAAGGCTGCTACCCGAAGCCACATGTGAATGAAATTTAAGGAGCAAAGCAAACACAGAGAATGAGACTTCCAGATGTCAGACCTTTGTAAAAACAGGAGGAAAGTAGGGTGTGGTGGTTCCATCAGGTCGGCAGAGATACGAAGTCGGACTGTGAACCTGAAAAAGCAGAGACACCTGGATCAGATTCTAAATATATAAATTGTTGAAAAGATGGGCTAAAGAAGCCTTTCATTATTGAGGCGGCTCCACTTGAATAAAACCAGTGAACCAGGGTATCGCTGTGCACCATCCTCTGGCCCAACCACAGAGCAGATATTGTTCTGCTTCCTCATTTCACATCTGTTACTCTTCTCTGTTCCAAAGGATATTCGAGGTAAAATTTCCTGGCTCCTAGGGGATCCACAAGCTTTTAAATGCTATTACCAAATGGATTTTGGTGTGTGGGACTTCCACAGGGGTCTTTTTAGAAGTTCTCGCAGATATTATTTTTTTAAATAGTGTGAATTCATTAAATCAAAATAGCATATGCTCTTGGCAGTGCAAAGTAAATGATCAGACATCTACCTATTTTATTTTTAACTTGTGCTCTTTTGATAAAGGGATTACAGGACATGAAGGAAAAAAAAGAAAAAAAATTTTTTTTCATTATGTGCAAGTAAACAAAAGTGCTTAAATACCGAGGGGCAGTCAATTCTGGGGAAATGCAAGGATTTCAGAACAGTAAGTGGAAAATATTTCTTTGTGTATAATCACTTGTCTTCAAATAATCCGGACTTTTTTTTTTTCACTTATATAAGTGGATATTAGATTCTTAACCCAAGATTGATCGGACATTAATTATGCACCTATGTGATTGAATTAATTATGTGCCTAATATGCTATAGGACACAGTTGAAAAGATACTAAGACAAGTGATGGCTTTTATTCATTATCCCTGAAAGACTTTACCGGGTTGTAGTTTGGGAGATTTGGGTCTCACTTAACACCATCCCAAGAATACACAAACACTTTATAGTGGCATTCAGGGTCACGTGAAGAGTGCCTCACTGAACTTCATGACAACCCTGTGAGACAGGCAGAATTATTATCTCCATTTTGCAGATGAAGAAACAGGGCACAGAGCGGTTACATTATTTGCTCAAGTTCCCTTAGTCAGCGGTAAAGCCGGGATCTGAACTCAGGCAGCTTGGCTCCAGAGCATTAACTTTTCTGTAACATTGCCTGTGATAATAAAGGGATGGAATTTTCCAGAGTACTACATTCTCCCAACTATAAGAATGGGATACAGTACCTTTTTCCATTCAGTGTTACTGTAGAATTAAGACCATTTAAAAATGTACTTTTCAGATAATCATAGTACTTACATCTAGAGATGAATGTATCTTTCTGTTTTTAGGCTTCTGTGTTATCCCTTAATAAATTCTGCCATACTTAAGAAGTGTTTCATGTGTGTATTTCCTGTTTCTCAGACTAGTTTATATACTGTCTGGGAATGGGGCTGGCAATACACATATTTTTTTCTGATATGAAATGCATAGTGCAGTACTCAGCATTCAGATAAATGCTTGTAGATATTTAAACATCAAACACAGATGCAAAAAAAAATCTACTGATTTAATCAGAGATTTTTCTATAAGTTTTGCACTCTGGTTTAGGGATTTAAAGGAAATATTTACTGCATATGCCTCTCTGAATAGCTTAGACGGGTTGATTCTTTTCAAGGTGATGAACCCAAATGACTTTTCCCTACTGTTTCCATTTTCCACATATTAGAGCATGTGTCACTATGTCAAACAGCTGTGAGTGTTGAACAGATAATAAATTCTGATGAAAGGCATGGAGGTGCTCATAAAGATGTATTCTTTGGTTAGGAATGAATTTATACTTCAGGAGTTTGGGAAAAACCCTCTGTAAGTGAGGTAGGAGTTGAAGGACATCAAGATGGTGGAGGCAGGCTATGAGAAAAAATGCCAGCCAGAGTACAAGACAGGGAGGTTAAGTCATCATGTGTCTCTGTTTATGGTAAGTCCTACTACCATGGCAAGTCACACCACAAGATCCATGTTGTAATTAGGTGGAAAGGGTAAAGTGTTTCCATCATGTCCATGGGGAAGGGATGAGGCACAGCTCAGCATATAAGACAAGAGTGGCCCGGCCCAGACCTCCAGACCTTGAGCCACTCTTTTCAGACTGATTAGCTCTACTTTGTAAAATGTGCTTTCACTAAATCTATGCTCTGCCTGTTACTTCTGCAGGTCTGGCTCAGTTCTTTGTTCAGGAAGCCAAGAACCTGCACTCCAACATGTTGCATTTAAGGATAGTTTTCTAGAAATGATTTAGAGATATTTAAACATTTTTTTTTTTTTTTTTAATGTATTCTCTGTGGTGCTGGGGCTTGAACCCAAGGCTTTGTGCTTGTGTGGCAAGCACTCTACCAACTAAGCTATATCCCTAGTCCCTTTTACATGATTTTGGTTTGCAATGTAAACTCACTACAATTACTTGCTAGTTTGTACTATTGTTGTTTCTTGAATGATGTAAGTCTTACAAAGAGATAAAAGCAGGATGAGAAAGTATGGTGAAGTCAAGGAATTTTATTTTATTTCTCTTGTTATCTGTTTAGCTTCCAGGAATGGGAATGCTTTCTGTGGGTATGTGGACTTTTCTTGTCTTCTAGATGAGCTAATGAATTTGGTTAAAGGGAAGAGAGGAGGTATGTGGAGGAATAATCCCGTAATTATAGCTAAAACAGATATTATCTTATCAAAAGTTTCCAATGCATTTATTTTACTTGTTTATTTTTAATGTGGTAAATTCTGTCCATCTACAACTACAAAGCATTTTTTGAAAAAAAGAGTTTCCAATACAAATGCAGGTGTTGGCTAATTGGTGGTGTGGATTTGATTAAAGATAATTTTTAGTGGAATGAAAGGAAGAACAGTACCTACTATTTTCTTTTCTTCCAGTTCTTTTTCACTTAGAAAACATTTTTAGGGTGCATGCTAGTTAGAATCAAAGCTATATTCTTAAAACCAAGCAGTTTGCTAATATATTCAACTCCTTGTGGGATCTGGCCTGAGGCATAATTACCTGTTGAACAGGGACAGACAAGGGCTGAATCACAGCTGTGGTCACTCCTGTCTTGGGAGATGATGATCCTATTGTCAAGGACACAGAAGTTGTTTTCTTTTGAGCTCTGGAAAATAGGGAGGCAAGTGTCCAGTTAGAATTTTTGAGTTGCAATTTTTCTTTGAAATATTTCTACAGAAGAGCTAGGTTTCTTACTGTACACTTCAACTGTCACTATTTTAGAAATTAGAACTCAACTTACAGCTAGAAAAGCGGTGGTCAGCATGAACACAGAATGTACCTTCTCCATATTGAGTGAAATCATTTATAATCTTGGTTAAAAAGATTCAAAAGTATTTATACCACAGTTTCTTTATCCATTCATCTGTTGAAGGGCATCTAGGTTGGTTCCATAATCTAGCTATTATGAATTGAGCTGCTATAAACATTGATGTGGCTGTATTACTGTAAGTATGCTAATTTTAAGTCCTTTGGGTATAAACCGAGGAGTGGGATAACTGGGTCAAAAGGTGGGTCCATTCCAAGTTTTCTGAGGATTCTCCACACTGCTTTTCAGAGTGGCTGTACCAATTTGAAACTCCACCAGCCATGTAAAAGTGTGCCTTTTCCCCCACATCCATGTCAACATCTATTATTGTTTGTGTTCTTGATAATAGCCATTCTAATAGAATATTATTCAGTCATATAAAGAATAATATGGCATTTGCAAATAAATGAATGGAATTGGAGAATGTCATGCTAAGTGAAATAAACCAATCCCAAAAAACCAAAGGCCGAATGTTTTCCCTGATAAGTGGATGATGATATATAATGGGGGTTGGGGGGTTGGGGAGTTAGAGAAGAATGGAGGAATTTAGATTATGTAGAAGGAAATGAGAGGAGGGGTATGAAAAATGGTGGAATGAGACAGACATCATTACCCTAGGTACATGTATGATTACACAAATGGTATGAATCTGCATTGTGCACAATCATAGAAACGAAATGATGTACCCATTTGTGTACAATGAATCAAAATGCAGTCTGTAAAAAATAAATAAATAAATAAATAATTTTAAAAACCAGTATTAACCTTGAGACTCCCTAATAGAAAATAAAGTACTTGGAAGCAGTCTAATCTTTAAAAATAGATAGATATTTAAAATCTTTAGGGTTAGGGTCCTATATTTAATTCAAAGTCTTGGCTATTTTCAGTTTAGCAGCTGTTCTTTATTCTGGTTTCTAATTTTGTTGAAAGTTTTTGTCTTTTCTTGGTGCATAAGTGTTAGTGAGGTGTAAGGGAAAGATTAAGAAGAGTCAGTGTGTAGGCCCACTATTGTGAAGGAGCTGACCCTCAAGCAAGTCACATCACTTCACTGAACTTGAGCTCTTTGTTTGAAATGAGTAGTGCTAAGTACATGCTTTTATAAGGTCCCTTTAGAATCTGTGATTATTTGATGCTGACTGGATAGATTTGTTTAAGTTTATATATCATTTCATTATTGTTTGAATTGTACCTACTTATGGGATACAATGTGATAATTTGATGTACATATACAATGTACAATAATAGCATTTTGAATGGAGGTAACTATTATGTGTTTACTAGCAAATAAAGACATTTGTTAGCACATCTCAGAAATTAATGGAATTTTCTACCAAATTCTAGTAAATTTTACTTCATTTTTGCAGAATAATTAAGATATTAATATTTTCTGAATAATCCATAGGCCTTGGTGCGAATAACAATCAGATGGTTGTCTTTGAAACTACCCTTGTATATGGTTAGTTTTGGCACACTGATAATGAAATGCAGATTTCAGAGTACAAATTTGTAAATTAAAAACTGTTCCAATTTGAAATACATAGGATTTCCAATGAACGCCAGGGGACCTTTCCCAGTTAAGCACAGCACACCTGCCTATATGTCCCCAAATTTGTTTGCCATTCTTTTTTATAGAGATGAGTGATGAAATCATAGGTACTTACTGTGGCATAGCTCCAGCTTTTGACTTGAAAGCTAAACTTTCACTGTCAGAATCTGAAGAACTGGCTCCTGGAAAAGCATTAAAGAAATAAGGATAAAGTTAAGATTCAGTGGTATCAGGAACTTCAGAGTAATAGTCCTCATTTTTAAACAGTAAAACACCAAGTCTTATTTTTGGCCTAAATACACAATAAAATAGAGAATAATTCAGGTTCATATCATTTTTATTGGACTCTTCAGAAAATTATTTTTAAAAAGAACTGCTATAAATAGCTCTTTTTGAAAGCAGTATGTTTTTAAAGCCAGCTTTATTATTAGTTTCATTTCTTATCACTTTGCCATCAAAACCACAAGTCTACATGGCTTAAAAACAAAGAAATACATGTGTGTGAGTGTCCATGTGGAAAAATACTTATAGCTTTAAACTTTAACCCTAGGAAATCACATGGTATGGTTTATTAATGTCTTTATTACTTATTAATCAGAAGATACTTTCTGACTCTTGGGTAAATTCAAGTATATAGCTGTAGTTTCAATCTTTTTTTAAATTATTTTTTATTTATACAGACTGCATTTTGATTCATTGTACACAAATGGGGTACATCATTTTGTTTCTATGGTTGTGCATGATGTAGATTCATACCATTCGTGTAATCATACATGTACATAGGGTAATGATGTCTGTCTCATTCCACCATTTTTCATACCCCCTCCCTCTCATTTCCTTCTACATAATCTAAATTCCTCCATTCTTCTCTCACTCCCCCCCCCACTCCCATTATATATCATCATCCACTTACCAGGGAAAACATTCGGCTTTTGGTCTTTTGAGATTGACTTATTTCACTTAGCATGCTATTAGCTTTATTCTTGAAGGACAGGGCCTCTGATTTTGGAACCTGCCTTCCCAAACTCATCTGTATCATTACTCTTCCTGAATGAAGAATCATCAGAGTTTTAAACTAAAGGTAACAGCACTCAGATTTTAATATTTACAGATTGTATGTCAAGATTTCAAGTGGCAGACTTAAAGTAATTGCAATGGTTAAAATATATTCTTGATATTTTATAAAATATATTTCATTTGGGTTATTAAAATTATCTTATAAAATAACATAGACTTACAGAAAATAACCAAATAATACCAAATTGTGCAACATAATAGTTCAGATCTTAGGGTACCTCCCTAAATACCATCGGGCACATGGTGGGTGTGTATTTTTCAGATAAATTAAATATTGCAACACATATATGTATGAACGTATTTATACAAATGTTTCATACTGTATGTACTCCTTCCAGTTAGATCCTTTGCCTATCAGTACGTGTACAATACATACATTCACTTAATTCTTTTGAATGGCTGTTTGGAATTTTCTCCTATGACTATACTGGAATATGTTCTTGCTTTTGTTGATGTTAAAAACAGACATGCTTTGGTAACTCTGCTGGAATGTTTGCTTTGTCCCGTCCTACTTATTTCTGTAACTACCATCCATTGTGGACTTTTTTCACCTGGCTCCTGGACTACTGCAATAGACTCTTATCTTGTTTTCCCATTTCTCTCCCTCCCAAATCCATTCATGCTCCTAGAGCAAACCTTCCCTGTTAAAGACCTAGATGATACATAAGTCTCAGAAAATTCATTCTCCCCAAATCTGACATTCAATGGCCTTGGTGATTTCCAACCTGATTTTCTTCCTGCATTTCCAAGTCACATAATCCTAATCCAGAGAGCTGAACATCCTCACTGGGGTACACTCCACAGGTGAGGGGACACAGCAGTGAAGCAGGTACACACACAAATCCTGCCCTTGTGGAGTGTGTGCTCCTGGAGAGTTAAATACATGACATGGTGGTGAGTGAAATGGGAAAAAGATGGAGTGGGGGTGCTGGAGTGTGAGCAGACGGGGGTGCGATGGGTTGCAATTGTAAGTCGGGAGGTGGGAAGGGCTCCCTGAGACCCCGGGCTTGTGAGGGCGTCCTCCTTGTGCGAGCTCTACTTTGTACCCGCAGTTGCAGGACTACTCTGGTAGGTTACACCTACCCAGTCTTTTCTTGAGATTCTGCCTTGAAATTTAGATCAGCCCAGCCATTCTTCTGTGCTCTGTCTTTGAATTCCCAGCATTTTATTTATACCACGCATGCCACTTATTACACCTGCCAGAGAATGACTAGTTCTCTGAGAACTGAGGCCGGGCTTGGAGGGGAACTAGCGATTTTGTGAGTACTTACTACTTGCCTGGCAGTCTGCCAGCTTCTCTCTTTATATCATTTAATTATTTTCATAATGAACCTCACTTAGAAGTAAGTTATATCCAATTTATAGATAGGGATCCTGAGAACCACACGGTTGGCAGTTTGTATGAGATCACAGGACTAGAAAGTGGTAACAGGACTGTACTTGAGTGTTTTGAACTCATGGTCTGTGACCTTCCAGTCCCCTGGGGCTTTCATGTGCTGTGCCTGTCCCGGCTCCTGGTGGTGCTTAGCTTCATGTGCAGGGCTCGACGTGTGCTTCTGCTGGAACAAACTCATGGAACAAGGAAATCAGCAAGCTTGTCAAGGGACAGGGAGCAAACCCTGCCAAAAGAGAGGGGCAGTGTGTGGCCAGGCAGCAGTGGGAGGCCAGCATGGGCAGAGCTGGTGCTCTAGGGCTGATGTGTTTGGGATTCACCGTTTGGGCACTGAGAAGTCGATGGGGAAATTAACGGTGCAGGATTAACTGGGGCTGTAATAGAAAAAGAGGGACAAACAAACAACAGACCACCCAAACAAGCTGTAGACCAGCAGGAAGTTTTAAGTGTGGGGAGCCGAGCAGGGGACTCCCCAGGAGTCTCCAGGAAAGCTGCAGCTATCAGAAAGGCTTGGGAAACCGGAGAGACTAGTTTTCTTGGAATCATAAAAGTGTTTAGGATAAGGAGAGGGGTGGCTCAAGTCTGTAGGAATGATCTCAGACACTCTTAGGCAAAGAAGCAGCTACTTTTCATCTGACTCTACATATTTGACTCATTTAAAAAAAAAGAAACAAAAAATCCTCTGATGCCAGGAACAGTGACTTGTGCCTGAAACCCCAGTGATTCTGAAGACGGAGGCAGGAAGATGACAAGTTTGAGGCCAGCCTCAGCAACTAAGCAAGACCCTGTCTCGAAATAAAAAATAAGGGCTGGGGAGCTGGGGGCGTGGCTTTTTGGTAAGGGGTGCCTGGGTTCAATCCCTGGTACTCCCACGACCCCCCCAAAAAAGTTTTCTGATGACCTCTATTTAAAAAGTCATTCTTGGGCCAGGGATGTTGCTTAGTCATCAGTGGAAGAGAACTTGCCCTAGCCTGGTTCAAACCCCAGTGCCACCACCAAAAGAAAAGGTATTCTTGCTACCTCTTTCTAGGTGATTTTCAGAGTGAAAGGTAGAGTCAAAAGGTTTGTGTGGCTGCAGTGAGAATACACCTGTTAGGTTTTGCGCACCTGTCCAGTCCTTGTGAAAGCTCAATGTCACCTTATATCTCAGGTGTCAGAGCAGCTCTTGCAGAAGACAGATCAAATCCCTCTCTCTGTGCCAGTAAGTTCCCTTCCCTCCCCTCCCCTCAGGCGATTCTCCCCTCCCTCTTCCATCCTGTCCCTCCCTCCAGTCATCTGCTCTGCACCTGCTGGTCAGGAGAAAGGAATGTTTAATGACAGGGTTAGCTGTTTGTGAGAGGACAGGTTAAATTAAAAAAAAAAAAAAAAAAAAAAGAATCAAGGTGTAAAGGAGTATGTGAAGTGAAATCTACACACACAGAGGACAAAGGTCAGCATCTTAACAGTGACTGTCAGTCGTTGAGGGTGCACGTGTTGTAGAACGTGCACTCACCACGGTCATGGTCCCTGGGTTCAATCCCCAGCACCAAAACAAAACAAAACAAAACAAAATACAGTCGTAATTGCCTACATCATGTGTCAGGTATCACTCTAGGGGATTAAGTTGTTCAATTCTGACAAGAATCTCACTTTCTCGGTATACAGATGAAGAGAACAGAACACAGAGTCATCGAATAACTGTTCAAGGTCACAAAGCAAGAAACTACTTCTAAATAATGTGCAGGCCCGATGTGTGCTTAGACTCCTTCAGATGCCCTTCACAGGTCTTCAAAATCTAGCAAAAGGGAGCTACGCCCGTCTCACCTGTTGTCAGATACTGAGGCACTACAGTGGTCCTGGCCTCCGGGGCTTTACCTTACTGAGATGGCAGGAACAATTACCCACATCACCTCACAACACACTTCCGAACGTAAAGGGGTGCAGCATTTTATCTGACTATTCATAACACTCAGAACCTAAAAATAAATGTCCACTGGCATCAGAATTCAGCCTTCCTGTCTGGCCCCCACATTTTTAATGCTTCCTTGTCTTCCACACTACCAGATCCAAATCCTCCTTAACCGCTGGTCTGGTTTAATTCGGCTTCCTTCAACCCATCTTTCAGGACCATCATGCCCCCCTCTTTGGCATTCTTAAAACTATAATGATCTATATGATCCATTTTACAATCACAGGAGGAGGTAGTAGTGGAAAGTTGAGATGTGTGTTTATTTTACATGTTTGTGTTTACCTTTCCTACTCTTGAGCCAATCTACTGTCATCTGGTCCTTAAGGACTCTCCCCTCTCCTCCGGGTACACAGGTGGGCCAAATTCTGTTTCCTCTCCTCTTTCCATCTTGTTCTCCCTCCCTCCTAAGTAACCAATTTTTCTCTCTTTGCATTATTTTCATTAGCATAGAGACATACTCTAATAATTCCTGCCTCAAAACAAACAGCAAAAAGCCATCTTTTATGATTCCATATATCTTTCTAGATACTGGCCCTAGGTCTCTGCTGGTGGTGAAGCAAGTCTTCCCACTGAGCATCTAACATCTGCTACTTCCACATTTTGCAAACTTGACTCAGGTCACTGTATTTGATCTTTGGTCTTTTCCTGACTTCCCAAGCCCCTCTTGCTAAAATCAACAACACCACTCCCAGTGGCCTAATCCGGTGGTTTCCTCCCTGCCCTCATCGGACTGACCTCTCAGCAGGAGTGGACGTGGCCTGCAGCTCCCTCCTTCCTGACACAATTTGCCTTGCTGCCCCTCACACTGCTCTGCCTCCTCTCTCTCCTGCCCCAGGGGCTCTTCCTTCTTACTCTCCATTGCTGGCAGCTCTTCCTGGACTCTCCATGTGTAGCAGTATCAGAGGCTCAGACTCAGGTCCTCTCTCTTCCCCATCTCCTCTTTCTCCCTAGCCGATCTGTCTGGTAGTGCATCCAGTCCATGTTACCATCTATGTGCAGAGTCCCCAGAATTTTCTTGCTCTGTGCACTGGACTACATTCATGTGTCCGACCAAACGACCTGTCACATCCACTTGGCCATCCAGACACGGATTTCAAATTTATGTTCACAGCACTGCACTCAATCCCTCCCCCGCTGCCCCCAGTCCTCTGCACTGACAACACTGTCCACACGAATGGTAGAGCTGAAATCCACAGTGTATTCATACCTGATTCCTTTCATCCCTTCACCCCACATCTAACCCACTACAGGCTTTTGGTGTCTACCTCTGAGCTCATGTTCCTATTTATACTCCATCCTCCTGGAACACGGTTGTATCACTTCTGTCCTGATGCAGAAGGCTCCTAATTGGTCTCCCTGATTATAAGTCAAAGTAACAGCTTGAAAATACAAATCAGAAGGGGTGGGGAGGCAGCTCAGTGGTAGACCACGTGACTAGCATGCTTGAGGCCTTGGGTTCCATTCCCAGCATTGCCTAAATAAATAAATAAATAGATTTGCAATTTGATTTACAATCCAAGTCAAACTGCTCACAGTGACCATAAGGCCCCTCGTCCCATATGACCTGGCTGATGATGCTCCATTGGCCCTAGATTTCCTCAGCTGCTTTGGCACTCCGCTCTTCCCCACCCGGGGTCTTGGTATTCGTCCCCTACCTGAAGCCCCCTTTCCCCACCCAGTCTTCCCTACTGGCTTCTTTTTGGGTTCTAGACTTTGATCAACTGTCCTTTCTTCAGAGTGGCCTTCCTGATCACCTTGTCCAGTCAGCCACCTCACTTCCTTCACAAACTTGCTGGTGATTGGAATTATTGGTGAATTTCCTGCCTCCCTCTCCCTCTTTTGGAGTGTCAACGCCGGTCTTGTTCACTGCTCTGCTCCTCCTGCCTGAAACTGCCTGCCTTACAGTAGCCCCTTGACTATGGCCACAAAGTGCCCAGTTATGTGCCCTGAAAAAATGTTGTTCTAAGATCCTATGTTGTGAAACCCCAGGAAAGTGAGGGTCAGAGTGGCCCCATGATAATGAGTAACTTTGCATTTTATTTTGTAGCAGCAAACAGGGAAGACCTAAGTCAGACTGCTTGGGTTTGAATCCTGGCCTCCCAGGTGTGTGTGTGTGTGTGTATGTGTGTGTGCTTGCTTGCACGTATGTGCGTGGACTACCTGTCATTTTGATAGTTACGTAGCCCCACTAATCTTCAGTTTTCTCAACTGTAGATTTGGGTGATTTTTTGCAAGGATCAAATGAGATAATCCACGTAAAAACCAAGAGGAGATCTTCCTATTGAACACTATATGAATGCTAGCAACTCTTCTTAAGCTATCATTTCTTTTGTTTTATTCTAAACTTTGGTGCATAGGATGGTAGAATTTACATCATTTTCAGCTAGTGGGGCATTAAACTTTCAGAGATTTTGTTGAGGTTTAAAATTGTACAGAAAACATCCTTCCCTCTGATAGGCTCCTAGTAACCGCATGATGATATAATAACGGCAAAGTGCCTTAGGAAGCAGCTTCGTTGTGACAGGCCTGACACTAATGTAGAGCTGGAATTCGTAAATGTAAATACTTCTTACTTTAAATGATAATATGAACCAAGGAATGTTTTTGAGGTTCTCTCTCATTTCATGTAATTGTTCTTAGGGATAAAAATATAATAAAAATTACTCACTTTAGAAAAAAGTTATTACCCATATTTCGCAAGATAACAAGCCAGTTTTCTAAATCACTTTGTTAGTTCTACAAAGATGAATCTTAACAGCTTTTTGTTCTTGTTATGTCAGCTCCTTTGATTTTTCTAAAGTTACACACAAGTTATCTAAAATCACATATGCCTAATGGCTGGTTGGTTGCATAAGGATGTTTAGTAGTAGCCCCAGGAAAACCGCCCTGGTAGAAATTCATCTCTGTTGAAGTCCTGAACATGAAATCTACAGAATCGTGGAATGAGACAGACATCATTACCCTATGTACATGTCTGATTACACGAAATGTATGAATCTACATCGTGCACAACCACAGAAATGAAATGATTTACTCTATTTGTGTACGATGAATCAAAATGCAGTCTGTAAAAATAAAAAATAATTTAAAAAACCTACATAGCATATAGAATTAGAGTGAAGTAGCTCATCTAGTTGAGTTCACAGGCAGAAGAAGATGGCCAGGTCTGAAGCTTCTACATAGAAGAACTTAATTAAATAAAATTAAAGATCAGGGCTTGGGGTCCAGCAGAATTAGATATTGCAACTAGTTTCAGGGGTAGAGAAATGTCTTTTGTTATATAAAAGTAGGTATATCTTATATATATCATAATTAACTTTTTAGGTGCACTGGGATTTTTATAACACTTTATATTTCTCTTATACCACTTATAACATTACTTTATCACTTCACATTCTGGTTTTATTTCAGTTTTTAAAAAAATATGAACATCCCTGCTGTGAGACTGGGAATACTCTGATATCCAGAGACTGTATTAAATATTTGTACTAGACTATGTGGTACTTAGTAGGTCATTAATGAGTGTTGTTTGAATTAAGTTGATGAACTCTTACTTATTAAGTTATAGGATATTACTGAAAATCTAATGTGATTTCATTTAATGTCTATAGTAGAAGTATGAGCCAAAATTCATCATATTTCTAGCAGCAAATAAAACATTCCATTTTAAGATGATCTTTGTGAACTTGGATTTGGAGACAAATCTGAACACAGCAAACAGATTTTTTTTTATTGCAAGTTTAAATTCCCTGCATTCTATAATACTTCAAGAAGTTTGCAACACTACTGCCCAGGAATAAAATTTATTGCGAACTCATTAGCAAAATGTTAAAAATCTTGTCATTTATTTTTTCATTCATGTCAGTAGGACATAGTGGTTAAGAATATCTTTCCTACCCTTAAGACTATCTTTGTGAAGTGGTTTTTATAGAGATTAAGGATACGGACCCTGGAGGAAGACAGTCTGAGTTCCAGTTCTTGTGTGACTTTGAACAGTCCTTTATCCTCTTTCAGTCTTTGTTTTCTTTTTTGTAAAAAGAGAATAATTATGCCTCAAAGAATTACAACAAAATTTAAACGATTTACATGTACATGTTCGTGTGTGTATTTTATAGGCATTGCATGAGTATTATTTATCATTGGATATAAAATGTTTACTTCTGTTAAGAGAACAAAGTCCCTTGAAGAGTTTGAAGATGTTGTTTCCAAATATAATGTGATGGGTCCTTTTATTAAAAGTAAAGGTATATACTTTTAGTCAGCAGTAATTGCTTATCTTTGAAACTAATTTTTTTGGTCAGTTCTTGATGGAGCTATAAATGATAGTTGACATTTTGTTTTCTTCCACTTTAAAGAATGAAGAAATTTGGTATATTAAACAGTTTTTAAAATATTTACAAAAATGAAGATTAAGGTAGTAGAGATCTCAAGGTTTTTAATATTCTTTCTATATATTAACTACTATTTTAAAAAGCAAATGATCAACCAGGTGTTCACCACATTATGGATTTAGACACAGTATGAACACTGGGCACAATATACATCTGACCATTTTAAATCATTGGTACTGATCAAAATGCAATAAACTATAATACATTGATATCTAGTATTCTGATTTCCTGGAGATTAGGTCTTATAAAAAATAAATAAATAGAACAAAAGAAATATTCCATTCTCTGCTACCAATTTTTAATACATTTTAATACATTTCTGAAATTATTCTCACCACGTAATTACAAGTTCATTGTACACTTTGCAGGAATAATAGAGTCTTAACAGAAGAGGCACAATTCTAGAATTTAGTGAAATCAGGAACATTTAAAAATATTCAATCACTTACAGTTCCCATAAAGTGGTTTCCTAAATCATTTACAGCTTAACAGCTGTGAATATGGTATTTCAATTATATTCCCATCCTTCATTTACTTGAGAGAAAGGAAAAAAAAAAATAAGTTGGATACTTCATGTTCTAAGTAAATTCAAGTTAATGTAGCTGAAAGGTTTTAAATGAGAAAGACTGAATGTTGACATTAGACCCAGAGGATGTATGCCTAAGTGTCAGAACGGTTTATTTATAGAGATTTTCAGGAGAAATGAGGGTTGAAGCACAATACAACTCTGTTTGCACGGGGAAAGCACACACGAGATGTTCCACCAGCATGCTGATGCTCTGAGGCCATTCTTACGCCTATCCTGTGTACCCTCCTTACCTTCAATGAATACCTCCGCAGAAGTGGTGTCTGAGCCGCTGGGGTTGGTAGCCAGACAGGTATAGCGGCCAGTGTCGTCCTCAAAGGCCTCTGCTATGATCAGGGTGTGGAGGTCCTGGCCCTCACAGTGGATCTGAATGTCAGGCGAGTTGTGCAGCTCTTTCCCCTCACAGAACCATCTGCAGGCCAAATGGAGGTCAAAGGACAGAGAGTTAAGAGAGGAAATGGTGATGTTTAAAACAATAAAGCAAAAACCCAAGGCTGAATGCTCTGCAGTAAGATGCTTGTTTGATAAAAGATCTGTGTCAATGTTACTCATGGAAACTCTACATTTGAGACCGTGAAATTAATGACTAGACAATTCCCATAGGTTTTCTTTGTAAATCATCTTGCACATTTTATGAACCTTGAAATAAGGGGCGTTGTCAAACTCGGAAAGACCATTTTGATTACAAAATTAAAAGGAATGAAAGAACTCAAAATGTCTTATAAAATGTTCTATAATAAATGTCGTATTTTTTTCTATTATTCTTATCTAAAGGAAATACAAAAGTAATATGTGTTATGCTCAAAATATCTAATATGTTAAGGAAAACTTATCATGTTAAAAAAATCATAGGCGGCAGTATTTTTTGTTGACCCTAAGACTTCTGATCAGCTGAGCAGTGACAGATTTAATGCCTTCCACATTTTTGATATTTACAAAACTTTCTAGCAGACCGCCTTGGCCTCCGAGATGCAGAGAGAAACAGCAGTTATGCTGTGATTCATTCTTGCTAGTCTGCACTTTTCCTTTCCCAAACAGCCATGCAGGACCTTGGGGTAGAAGGCTGCAGGCTGACAGACTGTTTTAACACAGGTTTTTTCTCAAACATTTTCTTCTGTTTCCCCAACACCTCAGACTCTCAACGCCATTTGATTGCTTTTACACTGAAAAAAAAAAAGTGTCCCCCAAGTTCTGAAAATGTGATTTATTTTTGAAGAGATATGTAGGAATGCGCCACTTAACAACTAACAGAATTCAAGTCTCTCTAAATTGTCCATTTAGCTTCTTAATTATCACCAAGAGAATTTTCTCTGAGTCTAATCACCTATAAAATTCTTTGGACCTGGAATTCTTTTGTGAAAATATGACACCAAAGACTAATTGTTTTTTCTTCATTTAGAGTAGCATAATAGAGGTATTTCTCTGTATTTAATTTGCAAATAGAATTAAGAAAGCAAATGAGTTTGTGAATTCTCAGAACATTAACCCCAGAAACCACACCAAAAACTAAATATGGAGTACTTACAAAAGAACAGACACAACTTTGGGAATTATAGAATATAAAATAGGTAGTCAACTGAGTGCTCTGTACAATGTGACCCATGCTATTTTGGGGGCAACAGAGAATGGTGGTAATTCTCGATTCTGGGGCGCACTGTAGTTTTGTTTTCATGAAGTCTTGGAGAGCTTTCCAGTCTAGGGCCATCTTCCCAGTCCTTCCCCTGCCCTTATTTCCCTGTTTTCTTTCCAAAACCATCCTCCAATTCCTCACCCATGACTGCTAACTGCAGCTTAAGTCTTAATTGATCTCTCCATCTCAAGCTATAAATTCTTTCTATGTTCTGTCATTAGATTAATACTCTTGAAACTTCACCATACATGCTATTTTCTGAAATTCAGATCTGTCATTGAGGCCTTTCATGTAACTTGGATTTAACTTTATTTTCTATCATTTTTCTGTACTAATCCTGTTTCTGTCAAATGTTTCCAGGAGTTCAATGCTCCCTAAATAGCCCTTGAGGGTTACTTGGCTACTCTTTTTTGCCCACACTTTCTCTCCTTGGAATTCTTTCCTTACCTTCTTCCTTATTATGGTTGAGATATGAGATGTCCCCTAAAAGTTCAGTATGAGATAATATAAGAAGGTTTAGAGGTACAATGGTCAAGTTTGAGAGCCTTAACCTAATCAGTGCATTAATCCCCTGATAAGGATTAACTGGGTAGTAACGGTAGGCAGGTAGGGTGTAGATAGAGGAGGTGGGTTCCTGGGTGTGACTTTGGAGTTTATATTTTGTCCTTATTGAGCAGAGTTGTCTCTCTCTCTGTGCTTCCTGGTGCCATGTTCCCAACTGCTTTACGTCCACCATGATGTTCTGCCTCACCTCAGGCCCTGAGGAATGGAGTCAAGCTGTCTATGGACTGAGTCCTCTGAAACCATGAGCGCCAAAATAACCTTTTCCTCTTTAAAATTGTTCTTGTCGGGACTTTTGGTCACAGGGAAAAATCAAGCATGAAAAAATGCAATAGAGTTTTAAGGCAAAGATTAATTTCTTTGGATGGGTATACTTCATAGGGAACCCTTTGCCAACTACATGAGTAAAGTCTCTTGTCCTCTAACTCAGCAAACTTGTTGTCTACAAGACTGTTTTTACATGGCTGGGAGCAAAGAATGGCTTTTATATTTTCAGATGGGAGGGAAAAAATCCAAAAACAATAATCTCATGACACCCAAAATTATATAAAATTGAAATTTCAGAGTCCATAAATAAGTTTTTTTAAATACTCATTCACATGTTGCCTTTGACTGTTTTTGCATGACAGTGACAGAATAGAGAAGGGTTGCAACATTCTGTCTGGTGACCCCAAAATACTTACTAATTTGGACCTTTCTTAAAAAAATCTGCCAACACCTGCTTTGTGCTCCTTAAAGAGCAGGGTCAGTGGCATCAGCGCCACCTGAGAGCTTGTTAGACGGGCAGCATCTTGACTCTCATCCCAAAGCTACCAATGAGTTCAGATCCCCCAGGGGATTCAGGGCATGTAAGTTTAAGTGCTGGTCTGGAGTGTCCTGATCCACACTAGCTAGCATGGTAGTGTCCTGGCTCTCATACACATTATTTACCTCTTTAATACAGCAACCATATTCTATGTGCTTTGTGTCTCTGGTCCCCTGCACATAGGTGCATGCAAAATTGCGTTCTTTTTGTTTGTTTCAACCAACTCTACTTTAAAAATGTTAAGAATCGCTCATTTGACAGTTGATCATTTACCACTTTGTGACACCTTCTGTATTGTTTCCTTATATTATTATTCAATGCCAAATGTTTTTATAATTTTTTCTCCATCTAGAAAATCAGTCACTTCTTGATAAAAAAAAAAAAATGCATTTAAAAATTGATGCAGAGTATGCTGCACATAGTTGGTGCTTCAAAAATATGATCTGTCATGCATTACTTTATAGTATGCTTTCTATGAAAAAAAGTGAAGGGATTCATGGCCTAATTGTTTTGGAAAATGATGCATATTACTTTTTGATGTTTTATGTTTTCCAGTCACATTTCTTATTAAAGGCTCTGAAATGTCCTGCAGAAAACAAATTTGTTTCATGTGGTCCAATCCAGCATTTACCAACCTTATTTGACCATGTGATTCTTTCTCGTTTAGCACCTACTAACATCCTATGTTATAGGATGCTTTCCTAAAAGATTAAGGCCATAGAACTTGTATCTTAAAAAAAAAAAAATTATAAAGCAAGTAATAATAAACACAAGGCTGAAAAAATAATTAACAGTAAACACAACAAAATACTTGAAATACACCTTAACACTGGCAGACAGATTAAGATAATAATGTCTTTTTTGAAACAAGGGGTTTAACACCTTGTCTTTATAGACCATAGTACTTAAATTTCCACTTTATAAGGAAATTAGTTCTTTGTGTGTTTTTTGATCCTACTAGAATGTAAGTTCTCCAATAATAACTTATTTACTAGGTTCCAGCACTGTGTTTGTCACATGGGAGTATGAATCATGCCTTATTTTGCGGGGGACAGGTATCAGGGATTGAACTCAGGGGCACCCAACCACTGAGTCACATCCCCAGGCCTATTTTGTATTTTATTTAGAGACAGGGTCTCACTAAGTTGCTTAGCGCCTTGCTTTTGCTGAGGTTGGCTTTGAACTTGTGATCCTCCTGCCTCAGCCTCCCAAGCCACTTGGGATTACAAGCATGTGCCACCGTACCCGGCTTGCCTTTTTATTTTCAATCATGACTTTATTTTCAATATTTGCTTCTTTGACATCTGGGCTTTGCAGACCTTGGAGGGACTGCCCCTTCCAGGCTAGCCAGTTTGTAGGGCTACTAAAAGCATGCCTTTCATAGGTAAACGAACCACTCTAAAACTAGCACCCCCTCTACCTTCTCTGGTGGGCTCTTCTTACTCAGGGCAACTGCCTACCTGCCTAATTATCCCAGAAGCAGGTATGGACATTTAGTGGCAGTTCCTAGGCCCCAGGCCCACTGAAACGATCCAAACTAACCAGTCTTAAATCCGCTTATCCTGCCCCACCTCTCCCTACCTGTGGAAGCCACAAGAAAGGTACATTTCCCTCTCCCTCCTTTTGCTTTCTGACAGATCCTTATGTTTCCCCAGTGGTTCCCTGTGATGTGGGGCATGTCCCTTGCTCTTGGGAACTACAAGTACAAACTTTCTTTCAATGACAGTTACGGGCTGATCTGTTGGCCTCACTGTATCTGAGTAATAATAAAACCAACGTTTCAAAACATGGAACACTGCCATTGGGCTAATCAAAGCAGCAGCAGCTTACAAATGAAGGAAGGGCTGAATGGATAGTTTAAATAACATCTGTCATGGTTTCTGCTTTAAGATGTATATAGAGACAGGTTTATCAACCCTCACCAACTCAAACTAAAGTGCACTTAAAAAGCATAAAATTAAACTTAAAATAATCTAGTTAGTGCATATATCAGAAGAGGAAATCAGTCTTGTCCATTCTTTATGGAGTAGATCAAAGATAAATCACCTTATCTAAGCTAAGAGAATCTTGGAGTTTCACAGCTGTGACAGCACACTCTGGGTGAGATGTGTGTGATAGTCATGTTTGTTAAGTTGCTTAAATGTCCTCATCTAACATCTTCCTGGCAGAGGACTCAAAACATTTAGTATTCTTTAGAGAAGAGGTAAAAGCCAGGTCTGTTGATTAAATTCTGATCTCCTGAAAATGTTCCCACATTAAATTCTTAGTGCTAGCATAGCTTAGGACAAACATCACTGGTGTGCGGAGCTAATCTGCAAAGTATATGGAAGAGGACAAAGAACAGGTTTGGGAAATGCAGAGCACCGGTGATGGCACTCTGTTTCCCCTCTTTCCCCTGTGGCAGACATCACTAATCGATCAGGATATTCTTTGCCAGTGGGGTGGAATGTCTCCATAGAATGGTTTTGGCAGGCTTTATACAAAGAAACTGAAGTTGAAGTTTGAAATGAAACAGATTTGCTATCCTTAGCTTGGTCTGTTTCTAGAAGGCTCAGCCTCTCTTTTCTCCAGATCCTGAAAGTTCTTTCTGTTTACAGTGAGGGAAGCATGCAAGAGGGTTTAGTTGAGAGGGGAGCAGACATGAAAACATGCCTGCAGAGGGTCTACTTAGGTAAAATTCTGCTTGAGGTCACCCTGGGACCTTCTTTCATCCCATTTCTAATATCCGGAAGCCATTTATCTAGTAAATAGCACTCTCGACAACATATTGGAAAATTATTACTTTAGATTTCCATTCTGAATCTCTAATGAATTTCAACTTCAATCTCGAATTTTCAGCTTCAAAACTTGGATTTTCTACCATTAAATTGTTAAAATACTAATTAGTTGGGATGAAGAGAGGATATAATATTTGGTAACAATAATACTTAAGGATTTATACACATTCAAATTAAGGGAGAGTTAATATTTATTATATGTTAAGTGCTCTGCATACATGAGTTTATTTTCTCAACTTTGTGAAGTCATTGTCATATTTTTAGGTATAGGAAACTCTCATTATCGAGAGTAATGAGAAGGAAGAACATGGGCAATTACACCCAGATAATCGCCAAAATTCTATTTTTCTCAATGCTTTTAGCTCCATCTTTCATCTAGTTTTCTACTGTGGGTATAAACGTGTTTGAACAAAGTTTACTGATTCCTGTCTTCTAATCTCTGGTGTGGCTGCTAAGCAGCAATGTAATTGCCACACAATAGGGAACTGAAAAAATTAGTGGGTAAGGCAAATCCCCTTCGAAAGAATTAAGAAACGCTAATGTAGGAGGAAACCAGTTGGGACTGGTTGTCAGATCTAGAGGCCTTAAACAAGTCAGGAGAATAACTTTATGCTAATTAGGAATAAAATGTAAAGGTTAGGGGATACAGTTATAGTCATTTGTTCATTGATCAATTATTTATTCACTCAACAAGCAGTTGACTATACTTCAGCTCTAATCCAGGAAGCATAGGGAATAAAAGATCAGCTAATCCAGGTTTCTCAGTTCACAGGCTGGCGTTAGGTGCAGATGAGGAGAAAACCCAAACACAGGCCCAGGGAAGTGCTGAGTATGCTTGGTTCTTCTATCTCAAAGAAGCATCTACTGCTTCAAAAATCTTTCAAAATTGGTTATGGCTTCATACTCATGGATTTAACTTTGCTTCAGATAGAAGACTTCTGTTGAAATTAATTTATTGGCGAGAGGATAATGTTGATGGTCTTCAGAAGTTTAGAATTTTCCCTTTTATTCATAAAGGATCACAGAACATAGGAAAAAAGGATTGTAGCATTTAAAGCCCTGTAGGGAGGCATATTTATATATGCTCTGTGCTGAGATCTTGAGTCAGGGAGATTATATATATATGTGTGTGTGTGTGTATATTTTTGTTGCATGATTTTTTTTCCCCCCTCAGGATTTTCCAAACATTCCAGTCTAAAAACGAGATGGTGTAAAAAATCCAGGGATCATATTATGGCACCAGCAGGATGTGGCTGGAGTGAAATTCAAGAAGGTGTTTTACATAGAAGAGTTTAGTATTTAATTGTTCACTTTCTACATTTCAAGGTGAGGTTAAATGGAACCCCTGACTTTGTGTGAATCCCATTGTTGGAGGAAAGTGGCTACATCTGTCTGCAGTCCTGAGTCTGCTTGGTTAGGGATCAAAGGGGGACAGGAGAATAACAAATGTCAGAAGGACTGCAGCTGCTTCTGAGCAGATGGCTGTCCCTGAAAACCACCCATCATTTCCACTCCTGGACAGAGTAAGAAAATTTAGTTTTACTTCCCTGCATGTGGCCTTCCTGTTGTCCTGACAACTGGTAGAGGGGCTCCAAACTGTGTATTGGAACTGACATATCCATCTGGGATGCTCAGAATGCTCTGATTCTCCAAGATAGTCCATGAATGTTGACTTTCATGAGAATAAACTCAACTGATAAGTGAGAGGTACCAACAAATCTACTGACAAAGTACAATACACACTTTTCAGTATACTATACTCGTAGTTTATGTTTAAAAAATCACATATGGCATCACCTGGGTTATGAGCTCACTAGCAATACGATTCTAATACTACCATTTAGCAAGAAATACAGATTTTGTGAGTGTGGTTTCTTTTGGTCATTTTTATTTTATTGAACCACAACTGTGTAGAGTGGAAGTTTTCTGTGCACCGTATTTTAAACATGTGGCTTTTGAAAATAAACAAATCTGACTTATAAAATGTATATAGCCTCGTTGATCAATCTTGGCTCAAGCTAACTCTGCTAAGCAAAATGGTCAAAACTTAGAAGCCAATGGATAGAAATAATAAGGTCCTTATTAAATAAAAACCTTTAAAAAGAGTTGAGTTTTTATTTTTCTCCTCTAAGTCAGTTTCTTTGTGTTCATGGAGAAACACAAATTTATGTTGAAAGACGTCTCTTTATTTCTTTCCTGGCAACTTCACTGATTCGTTCTTGGAAAAATTATCTTCAAAAGGGGTGTCAATGATGGTCACAAGACAGCAGACAGAGCCCCTAGGTGCCCCCTCTCCCAAAGTACAAACAGCCAGATGGTGTCATGGACATCCATGCTTGAAGAAAACCAAAGTAACTAAAGCAACCGGTTCCTTTAATGCTATTATAATGGAAATAAAGGGTAGGAAACCCCCAGAAAGATCACTGGGTCAGCAGTGGCTATTTTTTCCAGGTGTTCCTTTTCCCTAGAAGAGCAGTGGAATCAGCAAAACCAAATGGGAAAGTTAGGCCCAACGTGAGTTTTGTTTATGCCTACATTCAAAGTTAGGCCAGCTGTAAGTATTGCATTTCTTACTCAATTAAACACCAATTAATTTTTATGGGGTATTTTTGTCTTGTCACCAAAGATTTCTTAATTTTTTACATGTGTTCACATTAACCACAAGACACACCATGTTTATTCTGTCATGTGGATTTATAGGCAGACCAAAGTGAAATTAGTCCTTGTCTGAATTTACTATGGCTATAATTTCAGGACTGCTTAGCTTGAAGGCCAATAGCTAAATTTGTGTGGACAACAGATGTACTTTAACCTTATGGTCCAAAAGAGACCAATAAACAGATTGGTTTTTTTGAAATTCAAAGTCCAGGAAATGATAAAATAGATTCTGAACCCAAACCAGGCTCATGTCTAGCAATTCTCTTCTCAATAATCACTTTATCACCTAAGAAAGAAAGATAAAATAGAGGGTTGGACCAGCCCAGATAAAATTAAACTTTAAAAATGATTTTATCTTGTGTTTTGACCATGAGTGGTAGTTCTGGGCCTGGATATTAACAAGCATGTCAATATTTAATAGCTATCCTTAAAAAACAACTATAAGAAATACACAAGTGGAATTCACACTAAATATTTCTGCTGCCAGAAGCTCTTAAGTTGTTAGATTGCTTCTAATATTTTCCATACCAGTGATGCAGGAGAAAAGATGTAGGCCTGGGAGTCAGTTGCCCAGGGTTCTTGTTTTGTCCGGTCCACATACCAGCTAAGGTGACTGTGGACAAGTTATTCTCTCATTTGGGGTTTGAGTTTCCGTATTTGTGAAATGTGAGGAATGAGCTAGACTAGCACTTGCGCAAATGTGTCCCAAGGAACTAGTTCTGTGGCAACCTGACAGATAACACTGAAAAGGTTTCTGCGGCCAAACAGGTTTAAAGAACCACTGGGTTCAACAAAGCTACACATCTGCCTTTACTACAGAACCTTTTTAGAGCTTTGCACCAGCGTATGATGAATTTCTATGAGGGAATTAAGGCAGGCATCATTCTCAGTCTTACTTGACCATGGAACATAAGTTTTGAGAATTATGTTGAAGGATCAGTGTTATGTGGAACACATTTTGGAAAACACTGGGTTGAATTATCAGTAAGATTCCATCTAATTCTATGATAGTGACATTTAATAGCTGGCATATATTTTATAACAACTCTTACAGTGTTCGTGACAGATATTAGTAACAGGGTAAATCTTCTTTCCCACTGGCCCCAAACTTGGTTTCAGGTGTCTTCTCAAATGGTGCTGTGGGCAACCTCTACCACATGATTACAGTTGGCACCAGAATAGGAACATATCTGCCAAACCTGCTTTAGCAGTCTTTGTTTAAATATCATTTCTTAGATAGGATTGAATGGGAAATGCTGATTTCCTTCCATTTATATTTACTGTTAAATCTAAGAATTTTCTTTCTTTCTTATTTACTTTTGAAAAGTTGCCATTTTGCTCTGGTATGTGAAAATACCATGGCACCCCCACCCACCACCCCAGCACTCATTGGAAATACTTAAGGTAAACATGCAATATATTTTTAAAGCTACAACATTTCTGAAAGTGAAATAGGTAACCACTCATAATTACAGGAAAAAAATGATTACAGTGGTAGGCAAATCAAGATGGGCAGTTGTTCTACTTTTAGCTTACTGCAAGAGCAATGGAAATATCATTATGGCTTTAGAGACTATTTTGACTCTTTAGAAATGTGATGCATTCCTATGAGTAGACAACAGTAAATTTTACAGTACTTGAGGGGGAAGAAGGTTCCCAGCCTCTCTATTGCTCTAGCACAAATTCTCTAGTTACACCTGTAGGTGGAAAAAAAAAAAAAATAGATTCATCCACACCAATTTTCTACACAAGCACAGAAATAAGTCAGCATGACCTGACAGGTCACACTTCAAAGTTACCTGTACTGTGAAAATTTTTACGGAATGGTTCCAAGCCCTCAAAACCCAGGGGAAAGAATGGATTACAGAGACAGCTTGAGAATGAGAAACAGCATCCATAAAACAGCTAGAGGTGCACATTCAGCTATTTTGTTGCTATAGTTATGGCAGGTAATTATTATCTATTGTTGCAACTTGGATTACATTCCAAAGGGGATAAGATGGGAGACGTTTTATTAGACAATGCTGTCAATCTTCTCCTCTCTTGGAACTTGTCCATTATGATCACCTCAGACTTATGAAACCCAAAAGGCCTAAAGCCAAACCAGGGAAAGGGACAGCAGCTCCTCCTGGTATCTTCAGCTCTGGAATGACAGACACCCACATAACATGGTTCATTTATCTACTGCCAGAAAGCCCAGTGGTGACTTTTTTGTATGTGACAAGCAATGACACTGAATCCAATTCTTCCTCAGCAGCAGAATATCTTTCTCCAATGTCAAGAAATAGGGGACTTCATCTAAAAGTCCCTCAGTCAGCCATAAGGCTACTGCCAGCTAGAGAGTCAGGGGTTAAGGATAAGGAGGTTGACAGGGAAGGAGGGGGAGGTACCTTTCTTTCTGAAAAAATGGAGACTTTCCAATTCCAAAGAACTCTTTTCTCTCGCCTTGACCTCTTCCCATGCTGGCTTCCCTCTTTGAGGCTCTATCAGCTCAGCCATTCTGTGGCTCAGGGAGGTGCAGCCACTGAGATCCCGACTGACCTGTGGGAGGCCTGAGGACAGACAACTCCTAGCTTCTTCTCACAGTGCTCTGCTCTACTCTAATCTGACAATGTTCAAAAGTGGCTAATTTGTTCTCTTAGGAACCGCAAAACAAGAACCTAAACACAGAGTAAAGCACATGCATCTGAACTCTAAACTGGCCCTGTCAGTAACTGTACATACAGAATTTTCTTTTTCTTTTTTGGGGGTGCTGGGGATCGAACCCAGGGCCTCATGCATGCTAGGCCAGCACTCTAGCACTGAGCTACATGGCCAGTCTTTTCCTTTTTTCAAGTTAAGATTTCCCCCAACCAACTCCTTTCAAAGTCATCTTCTTTCCTGAATGCTTTTCTCTTGTTATTTTGTGTACTTCTGGAAGTCCACACTTAGAGGTCAACTCTCCGAGGAGAGCTATAATAAATGAAGTATCAATGGAGGAGAGAATGGTTTCCATTGAATAGTGAAAAATTAAGGGTGGGAGGAATTATATTGCTAGCAGTTGGTACTCACAGGCCCTGGAGCAACTACTGTGGCTAAAACAGTGAATGCTTTCATAAAAAAAGGGGAGTGACATTTTAATGCACACAACACACACACACACTCCACATACCTACATACGCAACTCCCTGGATTTAACATGTGACATACTCCTAGAATCAAGTCCCTGACGGATTCTCAAACACCTTGCAAATGCTGCCTTGCAACCACCTTTGATTGTAGCCACACAGGTGACTCTCTAAGCTGTATCTCCACCCTCCCCCAACGCTTTGGATTAAATACATACTTTCAAATTTGTGGACAAGCGAGTCATTTTTCCAGGAAAGTCGCCGGCTCCATGCTTCTCCTCAAAGCCAGGTGTGCTGTGGGGAGCCTCTGCCTAGCAGGGAGGGGCCTCAGGTGTATGCGCAAGAGCAGGAAGTCAGGCCTAATTATGCCTTGTTTTATTTGGCCATTTGAATAACGAATAAAATGGCATGTTTCATTTCAGTTGGTTTTTCAGGGCAAATTACCTAAGGCTAACATTGTATTCTAACAGACTGGATTTTTTAAAGAGTGAAAATTAACATTATAACCAGACACAGACTTATATCTATTTCTTTGAAAAATACAGATTTTGTTAGGTCAGGATGAAAGCATTCTCCTTTCTGATTGCAATTAGCACCCTCCCCTCCTCAACCTGGCTGCATCTCACCACACAGCGCTGGTATCCTGCACGCTCAATGTGACTGGGTTCACCATATACAACTTTTTAAAAGTGGCTTCAGAGGCACTGACAGACTTGGTAATAAATAACAAAAACTAACACGATGTTCCCACCCTCTGTACCAAAGAAACCTCTAAAACTATTATGGGATGTCAGAGGGAGGTGGGGTTCGGGAAAAAGTATAGCATATGATATTTACTAGTTCTAGGAAAATTGTTATAGCTCCTTTGCTTGGAAAGCAAATAAAAAATATGCGAATTTTTTTTGCATTTAAAAATGTCACTGGCTGTTGGGCACAGTGGCATATACCTGTCATCCCAGCAGCTCAGGAGGTTGAGGTAGGAGGATCGCAAGTTCAAAGCCAGCTTTAGCAACTTAGACCCTGATCAACTAAGAGAGACGCTGCCTCAAAATAAAAAATAAAACAGGCTGGGGATGTGGCTCAGTGGTTAAGTGCGCCTGGGTTGTAACCTGGAGCCACCAAAAAAAAAAGAAAAAAATACACTGGTGATAATGGTGATAACGTGTGTTCCACAGTGCAGGGTAAGAACAGTATAGTACTCAGTTTATCTTGTGGATCAGAATTCCGATTTATCAGAATATGTGTATATCAGAGTATGGAGATACACTTTTCACCTCAGCCATCTTTCTTCTTGGGGCTTCGCATCTGTATAAATTATGAGAAACACTCTCCTCATACCTTAGTCTGGCAATTTATACATGTCGAAGCAATAAAAAAATTATTTTGTACTAGAAAAAGGTATGGGGTCCCTGCTCTATGTAAGTGCTGTTTTCACATGTGTATGTATATCTTCTCAGATCTTTTGGGCAAGAATGACCACAGTCTCCCTACAGCTTTTAAGGTTCTGTTGGTCCATCGTTTGTCCAGGTTGTTTAAAATTGGGCTTAAAAGTACTTGTTTGCTCAATTTTAAAGGATCTAAAAAATGCCTGAGAATAAAATTATCCCATATGCCCACAGATGGAATAGATGGGAATGAATGAATGAGTTCCCTGTCACTAGAGATATTAAAGATGGTGAAGAATTGCTAGGGGTTGTTTAGAGAATTCAAGGGCTAGATGGAAAACTGATTGAGAGATTGTGATGACTAGTTCTATAATTTTTCTTTCAGTAAACAATTGATGACTGATGCATGGAAGTTGGACAAAACATCTAACATGGTGCGCAGAATAGTTAAGAATGGCATAATCCTCTTAATGATGATGCATTTACCAGATTAACCTAATTTAATCAAGATAACTCTTGAGATCTCCAGGGGCTTTTTAATTAGGATGGTTTATTGGGGATGCATTAGCTGTTAAGTGGAGCTTACATCCGCCACACACACACACTAAAATGTTTTCCTGTTTATAAATAGTATGCATACAAGTTTCCAATTTTTCTTCCTGAGGTTGAGCTTCCCTTCATTGACATGGAACCTCTAGCTTTAAAAATATTTACTTTAGCTCATACATTGCTGGTGGGAATGCAAATCGGTGCAACCATTATAGAAAGTGATATGGAGATTCATCAGAAAACTTGGAATGGAACCACCATTTGACTCAGCTATCCCATTCCTTGGTTTATACCCAAAGGACTTAAAATGAGCATTTTACAGTGACACAGCCATATCAATGTTTATAGCAACTCAACTCACAATAGCTAAACTCTGGAACCAACCTAGGTTCCCTTCAACAAATGAATGGATAAAGAACATGGTATACATGTATGATAGAATATTACTCATCTTTAAAAAAGAATGAAATTATAGTATTTGCTGATAAATGGATGATGGAGTTGGAGAACATAATGCTAAGTGAAATAAGTCAATCCCCCCAAACCAAAGGCAGAATGTTTAATATGCAGATGCTAATTCACAATAATGGGGGGGGGGGTTAGGGAAGAATAGAGTTACTTTAGATTAGGTGGAGGGGAGTGAAGGGAGGGGAGGGGTATGGGGATAGGAAGGATAGTAGAATGAAATAGGCATTATTACCTTATGTACATATATAACTGCATGACTGATGTGATCCTACAACATATACAATCAGAAAAATGAGAAATTATACTCCATTTATGTATGATATATCAAAGTGCATAAATGCATTCTACTGTCATGTATATAACTAATTAGAACAAATAAAAATTAATTAAAAAGTTGTTAGGAAATTACATGCTAAATTCAAATCTAATGAGGTGTAGTTTAATTTTTCAAAAGCCTGAGAGCATTTAAAAGATTTTTAAATGTTATTAGATCAGAGAACAATTTTCATTTATTTGCATACATATTTTGATAATCCTGAATATTTGACACTTTTCTCCAACTTTTCTATATTCTTTCTGATTTCAACATTCTTCAGGAAACTCCTGATTTTTTTTGCTTGGGACTGGCACTCCTATAAAAATGTCTGTTGGGAAGAAAAGCCTTTTGTCTGCACAAGGAACTCACTGCCACAGTCACACTAGGTGCGAGACTTCCTTTTGACATTGTAACCCGGAGACCCTGATCTCTGGAAAAGGTGTGGAGTGTATATCAGTTAAAAAAAAAAAAAGAAAAAGAAAACCAAACCAATCCCACAGCTGGTTTTGCAGAATCACTACTTATTGCTATTCACTTTTTTTGTTCAGAAGCAACTCTTCTAAATGCAAAATTTATGTTTTTGTTCAAGCCTATGCAGCATATTCATAACCATGACCTCCCATTTTTCTAACCAACCCTCACATCACTGAGAAGTAAAAATTCCTCCCTCTCCCCCGACCTCTTCTTCCTGTAAAGCATTATTATAATTTCTAAGTGACTAGAAACTACTAAAGTACTTAATAGCTCTGAAATTCTGGTGGGATTAGAGATTTTCTGGCCAATGACTAAAGAGTTAACCTTGGACATTTCAAAGAAAATGTTAAATCTGCTGCCAGGTCATTTACTGCAATGTTAAAAGCTGAAGAAATGAGTTTGCCCAGTACTCTGGAGCCTAATAATGTTATTGTAACTGGTATACTGAGGAGATGGAACAGCTTCTAATGCTGCTTTTGAAGTGATTTATTGATCCCTGCACAATAGTTTTTCAGCAATTCATATAACCAGAATTTATAGGTTTATTCCCAACTTCAGGAAAAATTGACTTCATCCTTGAACCTTTTGCTGTCTTGCATCAATCTCTGACTTGCAATTAGCTAAGTTAAGTCATGATTCTCCAAAGGCATCCTCAACCCCCTGTGGGCAGGATCTGATTTTCCAAAGTTTGAATTATATCACTCAATCTTCAGAAAGTCATTTGTAAGTACATTGATATTTTTGGCAAGTACCATCAGAATGTACAAACTACATAAAGAAGGAAAGAAATGGATATTCAGAAAGCATTGTTGTGCTTTATAATATTGTTATACAACTATAATGTATAGAGGGTTTGTAGGGCTCTTGGTGGAGGTGGCAGCAGGGGACAGGCACAGGGGTATTCCTTTTAGGCATTATGTATATTTTGTTTTCCAAAAGGAAAATAAAATAAAATCTCACACTCACAGAATGAAAATTGCTGTAACCAATATGGCACTACAAATTGGTATAAAGTCTCAGGAAGAGAATTTGGCAACATTACCATTTAGGATGCGTCTGCATTAGACCCAGTAGTTTTATTTCTAGGATGTTAGGCTTCGATATACTCACACAAGCATATAAAGACATACAAAATAAAGTTGATAATTGTAGCAGTCTTTACAGAAAGTCATAGGAAAACACTCAGCTTGCCCTAAATATCCATCAAAGAGCAAATAGCAATCCAATTATGGTATCCCCACAATGAAATACTGTACAGTCTTTAAAAATAATGTTAGAAGAAACCACCAGAAGCACGCCACGTAATAAAACCACCATAGCATAGAGCAGTAGACTTCTGGAGGGTTACACAAGAAGCATGTCACTTTGAAGTTATCTCTTGAGGAGGGCTGGGGCAGAGGGAAGATGAAGGAACTTTCACTTTTCATTTTGCAGTTTTCTGTATGACATACACTCTAAATCAAACAAATATTATTTTATACATTTAAAACAATGAAAATGTACAAAAAGGCAACCTGAAGGGAAACGTAAGAGAACCCAACCTGGGTGAGGTGGCGCGTGCCTGTAATCCCAGCGGCTCGGGAGACTGAGGCAGGAGGATCACAAGTTCAAAGCCAGCCTCAGCAAGAGCAAGGTGCTAACTCAGTGAGACCTGTCTCTAAATAAAATACAAAAAAAGGGTTGGGGATGTGGCTATGTGGTTAAGGATGCTTGGGTTCAATTTGTCACATCAAAAAAAAAAAAAAAAAAAAAAAAAAGGGGGCCCAATGTTGGCAGCATTTTAAAAGTCGAAAAGAAACGTGCTTTTTAGAACCATTATATTCTATTGAGAGATGTGCTTCAGTTCATCATTCAGTAACTTCTGCAGCCTCTTAAGCCCACATTTTATTCATGTCTATCTCCTAAGTTTCCTAGGAGGATTAATGAAGGTGATGCACGTCTAACCTTTGGGGTGGGGCTTGGTGTATTTTACTTAATAATGTCAGAATTATTATACAAGCCAAAGGAGCAGTCCACTGTGGAGGTACAAAAAGCAAAGGAAGGAGTTAAGTCTTTGACTTTGGAGATATGCAACCAAATATTAGTTTTCTCCCTTTACTCCTACTTCAGAGCACCTCCACTGGAACTGGATTATGTATTTGTAATATTCTCCTCTGCCTGTGGAGCTTCTCATCGCTGTGAGGCCACTGTGCACTTTCTAAACATGGTCGCAATAAGAACTACACTGCATGTGATTAAACAAAACAGATGGCAGCATATTATCCCGTATCCTTGCATTCGTTAGAGTCAAAGACTTAACATTTTTGTATCAAGGGTTAAGCCTCAGGCCCCTTACCACTAAACTCCATCCCCAGCCCTTTTTATTTTTGTTTTGAGGCAGGGTCTCACTAAATGGCTGAGCCAGCCTTGAATTTTATATCCTCCTGCCTTAGCCTCCCACTTTGCTGGGACACCTGGGCCAAGGGATTTAATTTCTTAATTTTCTTTCTGTGCCTCCACAGTGGACTCCTCCCTTAGCTTGTGTAAGAAATTCTGACAGCTCACATGAGTGAGTAAAATCCATCAAGCCCCACACCAAAGGTTAGGCATGCGTTGCCTTTGCCAGTCTAGTATATAGTCTTAAAACTGGATCTGCTGATGCAGAGAGATGCTAAAAATAATTCACACCAGTCAGAGATGATCTCATCTTGCTTCAGATAGTGGATGAAAAATATCACACTGCCTTATCAATGAGGGTATGTAGAATGTGACATGGTAGGGTTGAATTCTGTGGTTTCCTTAACAACTCGGCAATAGCTTATAGGAAAGCTCTGGGCTCTGTGGAGTCTCTTTCTTAAGAGCAGGATGTCTTGTCTTCATGACATGATTCTCACAGAGGTCAAAGCAATCTGAGCTCCCTTCCCAAGTAACCTCGGAACTGGATCTTGGAAATCTTGTGGAGGGAAGAGAGAAGCTAACTGACACATGCGGAAGGTCTGAATCTGTGGGAGAAGACATCTACTCACAGGCAGCTTTTAGTATGATGTGTCTGGGTGCAGAACAGAGATCATGAGCCCTTAAACTAACCACATCAATAACTCACTGCAGGTAGGGAGACGCCATGTAGGAGAGACCCAAAACAGTCTGGGTATCTGTGGCTACATTGGGTTGGGTAGAGATGGAAAGTAATGGGTCATTCCACACTGCAGGGCCAGTGTGTTCCCCCAATTTGGGATGAAAATAAAGATATGGGCATATTGGCATATGAGAAGGATATTCCTGAAGAAACCCTGACAGCAGATGCTTGGTGCCAAAGTACTCACCACTGGCCAATCTCTCACCTTTCAGGCAAATGGTATCTATGCTTTATTTCCTGAAAGCATTATCTCATATTAATACACCATGGGGACCAGAAAAGTTTTCCCTAATGACCTAATATAGAATCCCAGTCTCTCTACAGGGAGATGGCCCATTTTCTTCCCCTGCCGTGCCACAGATTTCTGATTTCCCTCTCTAAGCTGTAAAACAGCTGTTTCTAATGAATAGAGAGAGAATTTAAAAGTTGAAGCAGCTCTTACACTGAGAACAACTCTTTAGTAGCTACTGTGGGCTGCTCAGCCTTCTCCTTTGTCTGAACGGCTGGGGTGGCTCTGGTGAGGCCAAGACAGAAAAAAATAGCAGATGGGGTTGTTGGGTAAGAACTGCCTCTGGCGCTTTATGGAGCAACTCAGTTCTTTCAAAGCAGACCAACCTGAACTGGGGAGAGATCATGCCACATCCCCTGAAGACACTGTCAGTAACCCCATCCTTAATGGATGAATGGGGAGGAGAACATGGAGACACACAGCAGCCATGCTCCAAGGATACAATCTGGATAAAGAAGGAGGGTCTGTGATTCTTTCTTTTAAATGTTAAATATATAGGATTTCTTCAATTTGGGGGGTGCACTGTAATAGAATGATTACAGGAAGGGACTCCAAAAAACTTCCAGAACTATTTTGGCTACTACTTCTAGTGCATGTGCCACGCTTACTCATAGGTTTGTGGTTGTGGTGTCTTGTTAGGACTGCTCTTCCTAGGAGCCTTAGAAACATCATTTTCTTTAAATAGTTCAACAATGATCCTGTTTCTTGAAGAAAAAACAAAACAAAACCTGAACAAGAAAAATATATTTCATTGTAATCAATGAGCTAGAGAATCTTACATGTTCTGCATCTGTGCAGTTAAGGTTGCTGGCCTGACCTTTCTGAAGAACTTAAACTAAGATCCTCTGAAACCTTAACTGTCAGAGAACATATTTTAATTCTAATCCTTGCACTTTTTCAGGACTTTGATGAGTAATACAGCACCTTTGAATCTGGTTGAAAAAGGGAAGAGAAATAAGGCTATTTTTTTTTTTTTCCTTTGGATTAGAGGACTTTTTGATTTCGTTTTTTTTTCATTCTCATGCCTGTTTTTGCTGTGAAAGTTGAGAAAACAGGTGATAATTTCATAATATTTATGTCTAAGTATTGGTTTTCTCTGCTATTAAAATGAATACCTTAAAATTGGGGAGTAGTTTTGAGGATTCGTGTCTAATTATATTTATACCATTATGTGGAGAAGCTCTAAGTATTTTCAAATTGTACCATTATCAGAAAAGAGTGAGCACAGATTATATATATGGCTCCCAGGGCTATGTTCTAGAATGACGAGGTTTAGGCCTTGTCTTCTAAGACTTCATAATGCAAGACTTCATGGCCCCAATGCTGTTTATTTCATGGCAAAGAAAGACAGACAGGCTGTTTCTACAATCACTGCTTGGAGCCATGGAAATTAATCTTATGCCACTGATATCGAGGGGAAGCCAGAGGCCCCAAGCCGTGTGGTGGCAGTGGGCCAGATCTTGATTCATTCTTGGAGACCTCATATACACCATTTCACAAGTGATACCTGGAGACCACTTTAAGTATATTTCATTTTAGTGTTAAGAGTGGTTCTGGAGAGAATGTTTCAGGGGTGGGTGGTAAAGTTGTAAATAGGGACTGATGGACTTGATAGCTTCAAAATTGCAGAGAGATGTGCTCTCCACATACTTGTCAAGGGTTGGCCATGAGGCCCTGGGTTTGGCCCAGTCCAGGTCTGAAATCCTGCTGTGGAAGTAGATTGCTGGTGGCCTCTAAGTCACGTGCACTGGTGCCAAAGGGAGTTCACCATCAATATTCCACTTGGTGGGCTGCAACTTAGCACACATCCCGCTGGCTCTCCTCCTGGGGCGTGAACTTTGGGCAAAGTGTAGGCATGGCACCCGGCAGGGGATCTCGGCTCTTCCTGTGGATAGTTGTGCTGCCTGTAGTCAGAGGGGGCTGGGGATATTCTGGGAGTTACCTAGGTGAAAGCGACATACTGCTGTCCCTTGAATAGCAGCCAGAAGACCACTTTGTCACCTGGTGATGAAGTTGGCTTTTTGCCCCAGTTTCTTCTTAGAATAGCAAATAACATACATGGCTCAGCATCCCTGTGAGGTCGTCTCCTAGTTTTTAATAATTCTTTGTATTTATTTAGTGCCTTTTTCCTCTCCCAGGAGCTAACTAAAAGACTTTTCCATATGTTACTTCAATAATCCTCATTACAGCCCCGTGCCTGGGCTGGTTGGAGAACGGTGCTAATGGGGCCAAGGTCAGCACGCAGCCTCCCACGAGCCCCCTGTGAGCAGCCCCGTTTGCACTCAGAAAATCTGTTTCATGGCCTCACTCTGCACAGCTAACCATATCCAATTATTTTTAAAAAGTAACAATAATAATAATATCTAACATATTAGATAGTGCATATTAGAGAGTGCTCACTTTGTGCTGGGTATTTTCTAAGTGCTTATCATACATTATGTAATTCAGCCCTCCCATAAATTTCAGGAGAAATGTACTATTGTTAAGCCCATTTTAAAGATGAGAAAAGAGAGGCCTATGGAAGTTAAGTTAACTGACTCAAGGTCACCCAGGAAATGTTGGAGTAGAGATTTCAACTCCATCAGTTTGCATAAAGGGATTAAACTCTTAACCGCTACTCCATCCTGCCTCCCTATAAGTAACAGTGTGGATGGCAAGGAGTTGTTCACAAATTCCCTTATTGTATTTGTATATTAAACACAACTTAATAAGATAGAGGATATACTGGGGTGGGGAGTTGAGAGGAGGCACATGATTAGTATTGAAAGGGCACAACCAGTAATGCAGCTTAAGTATTTTGGACCTGCTCACCTACCATAGTCCAACAGAAACTAAGTCAATCCCTTGGGTCTCAGGGACAATGCTGAGTGGTGGGAGGGAACATGAGGTGCCTCACTGGTAAAATAGGGACACCAGTACCTGCCTGTTTGTTCATTGGGTGCCTCTTTGTTCCTGGGACATAGTCAATGCTCAACAAATGTTTGAAAGATTTTAGGATCCAAAGAACCCCTGTCTGTCTCTGGAAGAAAATGAGACTAATTATGCAACCATTCTCCTCTCCGGAGGCACCAAATGGTTTTGAAAGAAGAATGGCCTCCAAAAAGCACAAGCTCTGGGATCAGGTGCAGCTTGATTTGTTCCCTAGCTCTGCCATTTAATCCTCGTTTGAACCTGGGCTTAGCTTCTCTAAGCTTCTGTTTCCTAATCAGGAAAAGGGATAATAATAATTTCTGTTATGGGATTATTAGATTAAAGAAGAAAATGATTGCAAAGAGACTCCTGATAGTAACTCAGTAAGGGCTAGCCATTATTATTAAAGCAAAGATCTGAGAAACTGAAACGGAGAACTGTGCTTAGATTTCCCAGGTTTTGCTGGATCACCTGTTTTCTGTACATGGGAGTTCAATGCTGTTCTGAGTCTGCTCCTGCAGACAGTCTAAACCAGCCTGCTTTCCAAAAAGTGTTCATTAGTGCAGGGGAATTTTGCTTTTTCAGCAGATACAGTTTCAAAGTGCTTTGGCAGGACGTGTTGGTGCCCTGATTAATGGCTCAGTACATGTTCATATTGGTAGTAATAGCTAGCACATGTGTATTGCAAGCCATACGCAGCATACTGTGCACTTCACATTATGATAAACAGCAGCAAGATCTGAAACAGGGACATGCTGGTGAGTGAGCTGGCTGTGACAATTGTCAACACGGCAAAACCAGTTCCTGGATTACAAGTTCCCTGTAACTTGAATATCAAAACCAAGCAGGAAAAAAAACAAACAAACAAACAAAAAAAAAAAAACAATTGTTTCCTGTACATTATCCTCAAGTCAGACAATGCAATCTGAAATTCCACCCAAAAGCAAGACTTGCACTGTGGTTAGCACACTGGGCTCCCCATCCCCCATCAAGTGGGCTCACCTTTTTTAGTTTTAACTCCACCTAATTAATGATAGGGTTCAGAATTTTGCCATAACGCTCTGAGAGCCTTTAGTAGGTTACTTAATGTTAGTATCATACCATAGCCTGCTGATTTGTAACATAACTTAAGGTTTTGTATATGGTCAACATTCTAGAGCTCTAAGGCTGATCTCTAAGAAGGCTCCAAACATCCCTTTCTCTCCAGCCCCAAACACTTTGCTGTCTTCTCAAAGAGCTCTCACATCTGCTAAAGAGAGGGAAAGGTACACATCTGTCAGTCACTTAGGAGACTTCCGTTTGGAAATTTCTCTTCAGGGTGCTGCAGGACAGCAGAGATCAAGGTGGGAGAAAGCAGGATTTCTTTGCAGTGCTATTTACTGTGGAAGTATGCTTTTGTTTCCTGTCTTAATATCATAATCTAGTCATTTCTGAGGAAGAGCAGGAAGAATCAGCCTCTTGTGTAGAAGTTACCAGCATTTGAAAAGGAGAAAATAAAAGAGGCAGTGAATGGAACACATCTACAAACACAGGGAGTTCAATTGTGTTCCACATAAATTTTCAACCATGCTGTTAGTTTGCTTTGGACCCAAAGACTTTTCTCTTCCAGACTCCACTTCCTTCTTTATAAAACCTGCATAAAATTTGAAGATGAGAAACTTGAGTTGCAATCATCACTGGGTGATGTTGGGAGTCACTTAACCTATTGAGCCTTAGATTCTTGTCTGTAAACTGGGGATAATGCATTTCTTCCCAAGGATTTCTTAAGCAAATGGAGATAAAAGTAGTTTGTAAATGCAAATGTTTGGAATGATCATCTTTCTAGGTCAAAGTGAAATCTTGGAGTCTCCCACCAAGACAGATCTGAGCATGACTTGTTATCTATGAATTTACCCATGCTATATCCCTTAACTGCATGTTTCTTGGAAGACTCTCTGATGTTCTCTTATTTTATCCAGATTTCCTAACCCTGTCTGATGGTTGGTGTAAGAGCCTGGTGTTGGGAGATGGTCTGCTTGCTTTTCAAACTTTGGAGCCACGAGGGAGAAGTTGGATGGGCCAGAAGTCTCAAGGGTCTGTTTTCTATATGGGTAAATTCCAGGAACCTAAAATGTGCTAAGTTATATGGGACAGTAGCTAGGGTCAAGAACTAAAAAGTACAAGAGTAGGAGTAGAGTCCCTAGCCAATTGATGAATTGGAAAACTAGTGAGGAACAAAAAGAAAGAACAGCTCAGTAGAAAAGTTCTGGATAATCCATGAAGGAAATGATCATTATCACAAACTTAAGCGATGTCTAGCCAAATGAGGATAATAAGCTGGACGCAAGCCAACGACGTCCAGCTATCACTTAAACCATGAGTGTGAAAGTTGGCAGCACAGGCTGAAGCACAGTTGGGAGGGACTGTGAGGTCATTGTCACTTTATCATACCTTTATGAGACATCTTTGTCCAGTTCTGCACTTCCCAGTTGCTTGAGAGGCATGGAGTACTTGGACAAAGTTCAACAGATAGAAATAAAGATGATGAAATTGTTGGAGAACAAGAACTATGAGAAAAAGCAAAAAAGATCTGGTATCATTCAACCCAAAGAAAGGGAGACTGAGGAGAGACTTAACTCTTTCCATCTATGAGTTGGCTGAGAATGACCAGTTGCTCTTGAGGAGCAAATAGGCTTACGTTCAGCAGAACAGAACAAACAAAAACAGATTTCCTGTGAATCTGAAGAGTCAGAACAGGTTCCTGTAGCAAGGGACAGACATTTTTCCAAACATTGATCCAGGGGCCCTACCAGAATGGAAGATGTGAATGTAACAAAATGGTGAATTTTAATTACTTTGAAAATAATACTGATTGGATTTGGATTCCTCCATGGTTCTGTCCCAGACCTATGATTTGGTATAGGTGATCAACTTCTCTGGGACTCAGTTTCCTCATCTGTAAAATAAAAGTAACAGGCCAGATGACCCGCATGGTTGTTCACGGTTGTGAATATTCCTGTTTTGTGATGAGTGGGCCATATTTAACATGCTAAAGTTTTCCTCTTAATGAAGGGAGACTAGTGGATGTGCTGGGGAGGGGAGAGGGCATTTGATCTCCGAAAGGGATGGCATGACACCATGTATGATGGGCTAAAGTCATGGGATGGGCCAACTGGGGAGAGCCACAAGGTCCTTATGGGGAATTATCTGGCTCTGAGAGAAAGGCAGGAAAGAGAATATAGGGTGCTCTTCAAAAGGAGGATGCAGGGAGTGGAAGAGGAGCTTGAGGGACACCAGCAAGCCACCTAGCACAAGGACAAGAAAAGGAGACTGTAGAGTGTGTGCCAGGGGGAGTTGATTGCTGCAGCCTGTGTTGGTGCCGGCCTCAGAATTCATATGCTGAAATTCGAATCCCCAGGGCAAAAGTGTGAGGAGATAGAGTCTTTTCAGAGGTGTCTGGGTAATGAGGGTGGAGTCCTCACGAAAGGGATCAGTGCCTTCATAAAACAATAGACTAGGGCAGCTTATTAGCCCTTCCCTCACATGAGGATGCAGTCAGAAGTTACCATTCCATGAACCAGAAAGCAGACCCTCACCAAGCACCCAGTCAGCCTGAACCTTAATCTTGGACCTCCCAGAAAGTCCTGAACTGTGAACTATAAACTTCCATTGTTTCCAAGCCACCCGTTAGCTCTAACAGACCAAGACACTAAGATGATGGGATCGGGCAAATCCCCAGGACCTGGTCTAGACTCAAAACAGCTAAGGAGAATACTCAAGGGACAACCACCTGAGGCCAAGAGCAGGGGGTGTTATATTTGTGGGAAAAGTCCTAATTCTTAAGAGTCCTCCAGGTCTGAAATCATGTAGTCTTTGGAACAAGAGACTTGGTTTCCATTTTGCCTCTGCTATTAATCAAGTGATCTTGGACAAGATGCTTTTCCTTGTTAGAACAGTTTCTAGACAAGAAAATGGGGATAATATATCTTAAAATAGTTTGTGAGAATTAAAGGTGATTATATGCCTAACACATAGTGTACATGGAAAAACTACTGTAATTCTTGTTTTGGCTTGGGAATAGAATTGGGGCAGAATAAAGAGAGACATAGTGACTTCATGTGACGTAGGAAGGGCCTGAAACAAGACTATGGCTAATAATGATGTCAACTAACATTTACATAGCAAGTTGATCTGGGTTCCTCCGTTAGATTCAGGAATATTTAAATTCAAGTATTGGTAGCCCATTTCCAGATGAGCAATTGAGGCTTCAGAGTAAATAATACCTTGTCTAAGCTCAATTAGTAAATCAGAGATGTAATAGTTACTCCACTTTTCTCTAACATCTATTTCATGGTGGTGAAATGGGTGGAACACGCAAGACTGATTCATATTTTAAAATTATTACTATGAGCAAGGTGAGGCTAAACTTACAACTTAGTTTGACTGCTGGTACTTTCCTAGAAAGGAAGCTAGACCCTAACTGGTTGTCCAGCCTACTGAGAACAGTGCTGGAACAGAACGGAAAGCTGGAGTGAGGTGCTCAGGCTCAGAGGCACCATCTTTAGGGTGAAGTCCCTCCCCTTATTCCCAGGGTGCCACCAATCCTTCCAACATAAGTAAAGAAAGAGCTAGATTAGCATGGTTTTCTGCTCGTGGCAACTGTTGAAGGAAGAGGATTCTGGCGTCTCTTTAAGTAGAAACATTACCATTGATTTTAGTCATCACCCTCTCCAGGAGCCCTCAATAAATAAGATCATTACTGAATCCCTTAGCTTTTTTTTGTCAAAGGAGAGCAAACATCTTTGTGTCTCCTCATGACTCCTTTCCAGCCCGTGAAGCATGCTGGTGACTCTGCTCTCCTACTTTAGATTTTGATAGCAAGACTGAACATTCACTTCTGGTGAGGCCCAGACCTATCGCAGACATCGACACCCTGCCGTCTCTTTTCTTTCTCACCCCAAAGTACACTCAGACACTCTCTGGGGCCAGGTTCTGGGATTGTCAGAAAAGGGCTTACATTTTCTTTTCAAAATAGTTTAGATAGAGTCCTGCTGGAAACAAGGAATATGACTAAGTGATTTCTTAAAGTCTCTTCCAGCCGGTGATTCATCAGACCCAGAATCTGAAGTTGGAATGGACTATAGTATTCTGGGCCAAATGTCTCATTTTTGCAAATGAGGAGAGTGAAGTCCATAGGGGTTAAGAGTTGTGGGGGCTGCTTGCTACAGTGGAAAGAGTATGGGATTTGAAGTTAGAAGTTCCGAGTTTGAAGCCAAAGTAATGCTCACATGCTGTGTGACCTTGAACAAGTCATTAACCTCTCCTTTAAGCTGTTGGATACACATGGACTCAAACTGTGGGAATCCAGACTGGTTCAGATGAGTTATTGACCAGCAATTACAAAGTCTTGTTGGGGTTATATGAAGCAGCCTTCCATTACTTCACAATTATGGCTCCCAGACACCAGATTGATAGCTGAAAACCAGTTTCATAACACCAAATTGGAAGCTGGAGTTGGCTATTTGATAGCTTTTCATGGATTACTAGACTATGGCCCATACCTTGAGGACTGAAATAGGATGAAGTGATCCACAGAGTGAAGCAATAATAGATACTTTAAGCTCATGCTGGATGGACATTTGGGAACTTGTTCAGTGGTAATAGGTGGTTTACTGTGCCAATTTTGGTAGTCCACATGGGAGAGGCAGGAGATGGTAGTTTAGTTTCACAAATGAAGTGTGGGCCCAAGGGTTGTGTGTTCCCATGGACCACTAATGAGAAGTGGCCATGGAACTCTGAGCCCGATCATCATTTGTGCATTGGAAAAGACCTGGCCCCTTTATTAATTACTGGGTATACCGAGCCCTCAGGGGTTGGCCCAAATCGTCTCTCCTCCTTATCAAGTGACGTGCGATTGCCAGTCCTGATATTCTGTTGCCCTCTGGCTCAGTGTAATGAGACTGGCACTTGCTTCTTTCATAACTGATGGCTTCCCAAGTTTAATATGAGATACCTTTCTTTTAGTTATTGAAGAAAAGTTGGGTCTCTCCTCCAGCAATGACCTTTGGCCCTTGGAAAGCACAATGAAGAGATTCCCTTGTTTTCCTGTTTGCTTTAGCATAAAAAGTTTTTCAAACTTTCAGAAGTAATGGTGAGGTCAAGTTAGTAATAAGTACAGCTTTTTGCTCTAAGCAATAAAAAAAGAAAAAAAGGGAAAAAACACTGTGAGCCAGTGCAGCCAACGATTTCCATCTTAAAAAAAAAAGTTCAAGTTGGAGCCATGTGGTCTCAATAAAGTAGTAAAATATATTTTCTTTACCCTACACTTCATGTGCCCATAACCTTCCTTTTAAATCATCTCTAACCAGCCCCAAATCACTCTGACCGCAAATCATTTGGTGGCTTTGGTCTCCAGGCAATGGAATGTGCTGCAGTAGACGGGGAGTCGCTACCAAGTGTGCTCCGAGGGAGCTTCCACTCCCCTTGCTCAGGCGCGCAGACCCCAGCAAAGCCTGGAAAAGGTTCCGCGCTGAGATAGCACATGACATCATAGCTCAATCATTCAGGAAAAAACTGCAAGGACTGCAGAATAGCACAACATGCCACAAACCACAGTGGGCAGATAAAGCCCAAGAACGGCTTTTCTTACGAAAACATTCACAAATACCACAGGCAGCTGGCAGAGACACGTTTAATTACATTTACAGAAACCCATTGTATCCATCAGCCCCACCATCTTTGGAGCTGACCAACAAATGGGAAGGTCACTGAAGTCGTCTTGGAAATGGGAAAGCCAGGAAAGCCCGGCATTGATGTCAGTGCATTTCATAACGTGCATTATGATTAGATTTGACCCAGCTGTAAAATCATTTGATAGGCTTAGAAAGGATTTTCCAAGTGAACTAGACCCCAATGGTAACCTATCTTTAAATTTATGGCTGGAGAGTAAGTTCAGCCCAAGGTGGGAGAAATCAATTATTCAATTCATAATTAATTTAAGAGACACGGAGCTTGTCCTGGGCACACACAAAGCTCTTGCAATTGCCATCTGCCATCACATCAGAGCACTCAGTCTTGTGTTTTGCAAGTACCACTGGACCCTTTGTTTATTTATTTTTTTTTAAGGACTCTTCAAAGAGTTAAGTACACAGACTTTGAAGGGATGGTAAATGTATTGAGTGTGCCTTGAGGCACCTCAGAGAAACAGTGTTCAACAGGCATTGGCAGAGTATGATTAAAGCTGGAGGGGGGAAAAAAAACAGTGCAAATAAAAGTGCTACTTTAAAGAGTACCTAAGCATCATCTTACGGTAATTGCTAAAGTGGGAGTTTTAAAAGAGAAGAACCTTGTATGAGACAAGGCTATGCCTCAGTGTCTCGTGTGCTTTCTAATTTTAGCCCCACAGGGCAATCATTGCTGCTAATTCTAGTCTGTGATTTCACCTAAGGGAGATTGTCAATAGAAAAAGAGAGAGAGAGAAGACTCAGCAAACCTACACAACAAACAAATAAACAAATAGAAACACTGTGATGATCAAAGTAGGTCTCTTCCCTCAAGGGACAATGAAAAATTATATAGTTGATGTAGATGCCAATGTCTAGTAGCTATAATCTTTTCAGAAATGTTATTTTATAGCCTGGTAACGTATCTGGCAACAATCTTTTTCATCAGATACCTAAGTGTAACTTTCCATTTCAGTTGGGGGTGGGGAAAGCTCAAAGGCATGTTCACATCTTCAAGAAACTTCTAAAACAACAGCCAGGAGAAAAATGCGAGACTCTTGGGTTACTGAAAATAACCTGTTTGCCATTATGTAGGCAATTATAAGCTAGGACTTGCTTTTCAAAATTGCTGGGTTCAGCAGAGATTTCCCATGGATTTATCAGTAACAGAAATAAACAAGCATTCCACTGAGCTGCACTTGGAAGTGTGAGAGGGGCTTTTGAAAGTCTTTTTCATCATGTGGGCAGGAATTCAACTTAACCTGCTAGGATGTTGAGCTACATCCCAGAGTCCTGAGGCTTTTCTTAATCATCTGAAAGTTGAAAGCAAGCTGGTCCTTGGAGGACAGCTCCCTTCTGGGTGGGTCTCCCCACTGCCCTTGCTACACAGCACATCAGCTCTCTCCTTCAAAAGTAGTCTGCTTGCTAGGGGTGGGGGGAGAGGTGCCTTCAGAAACCTTGGGGTGCCCAGGTGGCAGGGTCTTTATGCTTGTAAAAGTAGGAGATGGGAGAAATCACTCTGAAAGTCATGCTGGTTCCTCCTGGATTAGATCATTTCAAGAGTTCACCAAAATTGCATATTTACAAAACAGTGACAAGCAATGTTTTCCACAAAAACTTAGGAGGGAATGTCAGTTTTTCAGCTTAGTCTTTCCATGGTAGACAAGCTATCAGGAATGCATTCTTCCCTATTGTATTCTGCCTGCCACTTGTTCCGAGAACCACAGCCAACTGAATGCTAACTAACGACAGAGGGACCCCTTCCAAAGCGCTTGGAGGAGAAAAAGCGGAGAAAGTAGCATTTGATTTTCTTAGACAAAGGACTGCAATCGAGTGAGATCCAGGAAAACAACTTTCGGCCAACTGAAGAGCAACAGGTGTGAAAACGCCCAGATTTTTCAAGGGGAAACAAATGAGCAAAATTTTCCCGTGATAAAGTTTTTCCAGCTAGAGTTCATTCAACAACTAAGTAGCTCTTGGGCTGTCAGAAATTGATTGCTTTGTGAAAGTTTCCTTCAATTTCAACCAGGGATGGAGAGATTTCAAAGAAATGTGCAAGAGTACAAACACACTCGGCGCAAACTGCTCCAGGCACATAAACGCAAGAAAGACAAGTTTCTATGGAAGCATCATTTTTAATGGAAAAAAAAGGGAAGAAGTTGAACTTTACACCGTTCCCCTCCCCCACCCCAAATCTAACAACAGGAAAGTCCCGCGGTGCAGGACCCCGCAAGGGGCTTCAGAAGAAGCTATTATAACCCACCCCGAGGCAGATCCCCGCCACCGGAGTACCTGCAAGCCGCAGTCGGAAACGCTCAGGTCATTATTTCCTGCACCTCTGCATACATTTAATGCGGACACTTACCAGCTGGGCAGAAAATACGCTCTGCCCTCAAAGAAGCTCCTCTTGGGGGTCTTTCAGATCTCGGTTATTCTCAGCGTGCAACCCGAAGGTTCTGAATCCACTGGAGTTTGCAGAATAGAGAAAATGAACCGGCAGCCGAGTTGCCAAAAGCCCGGCCCCTGGCAGGCTGCGCTGAGGGCGTCCGTCCCCGCGTCCCGCCGACTGCAGCCGCGCGAGTGCGCCGCGTCTCGCCGAGGGGCGCGTGTGCGCGGTGTGTGCGAGAGCGCGGCTGCCGGGGAGGGGAGAGGGCGAGGGTGTGTCCTGGGGAGGAATGCTGCTAATGTCCAGAAATAACTCTCCTCCTTCTGGGTCCTTATCACTCCGAGGAAGGCTTTGGCTTTGCCCGGAGGCGCGGGGATTGCAATCACCCAGGGGAGGGTAACATGCAAGTCCCATTCACAAACCAGCCACCCGCGCCGCGGCAGCAGTGGTTTGAAGCGTGTCCTAAAGAGCTCTGTTCCGTTAGCAAATGTTGCCTGGCTTCAGACACCTTGCGGGGGAGGGAGAGGAAGCCAGGTGGTAGCTTAGGGAGTTGAAGGGAACGCCTTCCACTTTGGTCTTCCTTCTATGCCCTTCCACGCAAGGGCTTCTTTCTGTTATACTTTCCAGCCGTATTACCTCTTTTAAGTTAAATTGCTCCTCTGATGCTGCCTTACTGCAAAGCTATGAATTAATTACGTTACCCATGAAGCCCCTAGGAAAGGGAATGCCAAGAATAAATCTGGTCTTTGTTTCTTTCTTATGTTGAACAAGCCTGCCATTAATCAAGTCTTTCCTCCAACATTTAGGGAATAGACCCAAGGTTGCGACTCATTGAGGGATGAACATATGCACGTCTGGTTGTCCTGCAGTCTTTTCTCTGCAGCATTATGTCATAGTGACTCAGATACCACACGGACAGATATTAAGGAGAAACAAAAGGAGAAACAAAACCAGCCATTTAATAAAAACCTTCCTACTTGCCAACTATAACCCACTGGCAGACAGGGCTTCATTTTTGTGCTTTTAAAAAGATTACTTCACTACTTCCAGTTTTTCCCATCTTCCAGTCTCAGAATTGCTTGTCATTAGCCAGTCTGAGAAACAGAAACCCAGGATTGTATTTGGAAATTTAAAGAAGAAACTCACAAGGGACCCATGAAGCTATTAATTCTAATGTATCGTAGAAAATGTCAAAGCCATAACAAATTCTTGAAGTCAGTTAGGAACAGTATCAGAAAGTGTGTTCCAGAAATAGAATGATCTTGAGAGGTCAGAAATAGAGATAGTGCAAGAAATATTTCTTTTTAACTTAACAATAGAATGTTAAAAGAATTGAGTGTGTATCTTTAGTTCATATTTATTATCCCAAGGAAGTGATGGGTCATAAAATATTGAATTTTTTTCTTCCTTATTAAATTTTCCCCTTCCTTTGGGAATCAATGTAAAGTTAATAAGACTGGAGATTGCTATTCAAACTGAAAATATCCTGGGTTTGGCAAGTTCCGTTCCTTCTTGGATGCCCCCCCACCCCACCCCATACCCTTCATTTATACAGTTTTACTAGGATTATTGAATAACAGTTAAATACTGCAGTTCATCCAAAAGACATCACAGGGTGGTCTTGTTGGGTGGGTTCCACTAAAATATTTCATTTTCTAGCCACTGTTCTCATCTCCAGGACTGGTGGTGAGAACAATCTTTCCTCTGTGAATTAGAAAAGACATTTTATTGGTTAAAGTGCTCAGGCAAAAGCAGAAGGAAATATTAGAAGGGTTTCAGCATATGAATACCAGGAGCCCAGAAATTCAAATAGCCTCTTCAATGACTCTTGGTAAATCTGTGAATATTTCAGATGTCCAAAATGCAGGCTAAGCATCCAACACTTCTACAGGTCTTAGTCAAAGATGACCATTTCTGTGGTCTTGTTTGCTTGTGTGGCTGAGACTGAAAGGGAAGGTGAAGTCTCTGCTATCTGTTCACGTCCTGTGTGGAAGGAGGCTACCCCTTGGGCTGCAGCTATAAGTAGTGCCCAGTGTTCTTGGAAGCCCTGCCTTTGGTTTCTGCAATCTGTCCATTTGCTTGTGCTTCAAGTGAGAACCATCCCATTGCTGAATGTTCTGAAGAATTTCTTGGGTCAGGAGACTACCAGGGAACAGGTGGGGATCTTGTAGACAAAGAATATTCCTTGACTCCTACTGAGAACTACTAAATTAAAATCTTCCTCTGCCTGGAAGCCATGCCACTGATTTTATTTTTAGTAAATTAATGTTTTGAATAATATGCTCATGTAATTTAAATAAAAGTACATGCACTACAACTGTTGCCCATGTGCTCAGACCATACAACCCCCTATAGGTTACCATTGATTTTAGTATTTTTCTGCAGAAAACTAAAGCTTTCTTTATGTGCACAAAAGCACCCGTCTTTTGTGGGACGGGTACCGGGGATTGAACTCCTGGGCACTCGATCACTGAGCCACATCCCCAGCCCTATTTTGTATTTTATCGAGAGACAGGGTCTCACTCAGTTGTTTAGTGCCTTGCTGTTGCTGAGGCTGGCTTTGAACTCGAGGTACTCCTGTCTCAGTCTCCCTTTGTAATCTGCTGGGATTATAGGCCTCTGCCACCATGCTCAGCACAAAACCAGATTCTTACTCTTTTTTTGTTTACTACTTTTTTTAAAAAAATTAGTTGTAGATGGACACAATACCTTTATTTTATTTATTTATGTGGTGCTGAGGATCGATCCCAGTGCCTCATGCATGCAAAGCAAGCTCTCACTGAGCCACACTCCAGTCCCTCTTTACTACCTTTTAAACATTTTTTTGGCGCATTATAATTATATATGTTAATGGGAATCATTGTTACATATTTATACATGCTTTTTATTTTTCAAAAATACTATATGCAAAACAATCACCGACCTTTATCCTGGGTCCCTTCGCTTAAATATACTTTAGGTTCCTTGCCAAATCCTATGTTTAATTTTTCAGTTATTTGGAAACAAACACTGATTCAGCACCTACCCTATGCCAAGTACTGTTGTATATGCTACTGACACAGAAGTGAACAAATTGAAAAAGTTGCTGCCCATGGCATTTATATCTTAGGGAAGGGACACACAAAGCAGACTTTACACATAATAAATAAGTAAATTACACATTGTGTTAGAACATAATGGGAGCAATTGAAAAAATAAAGCAAGATAATGAGGGTTGGGAATGGGGATGTTTATAATTTAAGATGGAATGATCAGGGGTGGTTTTATTGAGAAAGTGGCATGTAAGCAAAACTTGGTCAGATAGTGATCTTTGGGATTATTTGGAGAGTGTGGTGATCCAGGCAGAGGGAAAAGTGAGGAGACCCTGAAGTGACAGTAAGTGAAGAGCAGCAGAGCCCAGTGTGCTGGAGCAGAGGAAGCGCAGTAAAATGTCACATGAGGTCAGAGAGGCAACAGGGGAGTCAGGTCATGTAGGAGCTTGTAAACAAGTACAAGATTTTGGCTTTTACTCTTAGAGCAATGGGCAGCCATTGGAGGGTCTGGAGAAACGGAGAGACATGATGTAACTTCCATATATCTCAGTACGTAGACAATATGCTCATGTTTAATGTTGCATAGCATTTCCTTGGATAAACTCTCTACAATTTATTTAATCAGGATCCCACTGATAGACATTTGAATTGTTTCCAAACTTTCACTGCTAAACCATGTTACAGACTTCCACATACGACATTTTACACTGGAGCAAGTCTATCTGTGGTATTAATTTCCACAAGTGGGATTGCTGGATTTTGCATTTCTGATTTTGATAGATAGAGCCAAACTGCCCTTCAAAGGGCGGAACCAATTTACACTCCCACTAGCAATAGTTAATAGTGCTTGTTTCCATACACCCTTGCCAACAGAGTGTGCAATCAAACTTCTGGGCGTTTGCCAATCTGATAGGTGAGAAGTGATGTCTTAAGGTAGTTTTGACTTGTATTTCTCTGATTTTGTGTGAGACCGAGCCACTTTTTCATACATTTAAAAGCCAGTTTTGCTTACTTTGTGATTACCTATTTGAACACATTCTCCTATTCTTTTAGTGCTTGATTTTTTTATAGATTTCTTGAAATTCTATGTATATTAAGGAGATTATGGCTTTGTGTAATGAATTCCAGATTTTCACATTTTGTCATTGTCTTTTGTTTTGAGTGATGGTATCTTGTGACATGCAATTTTTTTCTAATTTTTATGCAGTTGGAGTTATCAATTTTTATATTGAGTCATTGAAACACATTTCCTGTTCCACATATCCTTATGATTTTTGACATTTACTATTTGGTCCATTTGTATGGATCCATTTGTAAGACTTCATTTATAAACTATCAAAGTATAGATCCTGCTTTATTTTATCTCAATTAATGATATAATTTCTCACCACCACTTTTTAAAGAAAATAAAAATTTTTAATTGTGTTAAAAATTTTTAATTGTGGTAAACATATAACAAAATTTACCATCTAAATAATTTTTTACTGTATGGTTTATCTATCCAGTAATATATCTATTCATGTGGTAGTGCAATAGATTTCCAGAACTATGTTTATTTTGTAAAACTAAAACTCCAAACCCTCTGGATACCAACTTCTTACCTGCCCACACTCAGTCCTTCGTAACCAATATTCTACTCTCCATTTCAATGAATTTAGCTACTTTACACAAAATATAGAAGTGAAATTATGCAGTATTTGTCTTTTTCTGATTTGATTACTTCACTTAGCATAATGATCTCAAGTTCATATGTGTTGTTATGTGACTGGACTTATTTCATTTTCGTGACTGAGTAATATTCAATTGTATGTATGCATCATACTTTTTTTTATTTATGCATCTGTCATTAGACATTTAGGTTGCTTTCACCTCTTGGCCACTGTGAATGGTGCTGCTCTGAACATGGTTGGGCAAATATCTCATTAAAACCCTGCTTTCAGTTCTTTTGGATATGTACTAGAAGTGGATTGCTGCATCATATTTTATTTTTAATTTTCTGAGGACCCTCCAAACTGGTTTTCACAGAGGCTGTATCTTTTTATGCTCCTCCCAGTGATGCACATGGGTTCCAGTTCTCCACATCTTTGCCAACACTTGCTATTGTCTGTGTTTTTGATAGTCGCTTTCCTAAAGGGTGGGAAGTAACATCTCACTGTGGAATTGAGTTTTATTCCTTAATGATTAATGATGTTGAGTACCTTTTTCATTTGCTTATTGTACATTTATTTGAATGTCATCATTGGAAAAATGTCTATTCAAGTTCTTTGTCCATTTTTCATTTGAATTGTTGTTTTGTTGATGAATTGTAGATATTCTTTATTTATGGTGGTTACTAACTGCTTAGCAGGTATATGATTTGCAAATATTTTTTACTGTTCCATTGGTTGGCTTTTCACTCTGCATATTGTGCTCTTCCATGCACAGAGATTGAGAAGTCTGATTTATGCTACCTTTTGTGACTGTGCCTCATTACCTTTTTTTTTTTTTTTTTGTATCAGGGATTGAACTCAGGGGTTCTTGACCACTGAACAACATCCCCAGCCTCTCCCTGCCCACCTTTTTAATTTTTAAATTTTGAGACAGGATCTTGCTAAGTTGCTCAGGGCCTTGCTAAGTTGCTGAGGCTTTGAGCTTGCAATCCTCCAGCCTCGGTCTCCTGAGCCACTGGGATTACAGGTGTGCCACTGTACCCAGTTCATTATTTCTTTATGAAAGTGACCTCCTATCTCCTCTTTTCAGATGCCATTTTTATTATAGATCAATTTCTATATGTCTATTCAGTTTTCTTGGTTGATTTCTTAGGTGCCACTACCACACAGTTTGAATTACTGCAACTTTTAATAATTCACGGGACTATCTCTTTAAATGTAATATCCCATTTTCTTTTCTCTCAGAGTTTCCTGGTTTGTTTATTTTTCTACATGAATTTTGAGTAAATAAACAGCAATAACAATAGGAACCCTCATTATTATTTTTAATTTTGGAATTAAGTTTATCTAAATAGGAGAGCAATCAACTTCTTTATGTTGTTGAGTCTCCCTGGCCAAGAAGATCTTTTCATCTGTTCAAATCTCACCTTGTATTTGTCAGGAATGTCTCACAGTTTTCTTCTCATGCGTCTTGCACATTTGCTATTAAGTTTATTCCTAGGGTATCTAACTAGATGTAAGTAACTAATTAGCTGCATTCATTTTGCCCCATTCTTTCTTGTCAAATTCTCTTATTGCTTATGGGTATTTCTCAATGCTCCTGTATTTCTAACTATATAATAATATAATTTAAGTGATTTTAATGGAAATGCCTCTAGAGTTTCCCCATTGAGCTTGAATTGAGAATGACGTTTTATCATGCTAAGGAAGGAAATATTACTTTACTCTTATTTTAGTGAGTGTTTTTCGTGGTCAAATATGATTGTTGGCTTTTGTTCAGGTGCTTTTTTGGGGGCATCTTAGAAATGATCTTATAAGCTTTCCCCTTACATCTATTAATTGGATGGAATACAATACATTTCTTAGTACAGAGTCCATTCTTGCATTCCTGTAATAAAATTCAGTTGGTCATGGTGATTACTTTTAATGTACTAGAGGATGATGTTTGGTAGTAGTTTTTATATTGATATTCATAATTGAAATTCTGACAATTTTGACAAAGAATATAGTTTCTACCTTTTGAAAATTTTTGACTTTTCCTATGGGGCAATTTTCATGAGTGTTTCCCAGTCACTTGAAAAATAAAATGGCATTGTCTGTACTGTCAGAGTTGACTAACATGTATTGTGCAATTGTATTATTTAGCTCTTTTTTGAAACCTCAGCTATTTTGACTGGATTCATCATGGGCTGGGAGAATTTGAACTTCTATATACTTTTATCTTCGGTAACATGGGCTTTATAAGGGAGCTGCTGTGTTATGGATGAAAATGAGTTCATGATCATTCCACTTTCAGTTGGAGTGTCTCCACTTAGTTTTACAGAGTGCCTCATGTTTATTTGTTGACCGAAATCCCACCCCATCTGATGGTAAGGCCATAACCTTACTTTATTCTAAGTTCCTTTTCTCTTTGTCTTTTCTTGTTCTTTTACACGGGTGCTTTCTGAGTCACTTTGACTTACGTGCATCTCTGGTGTGCAGGATTTCATTCTGCCCCACCGTTCTTGGCCTCCATCCTTGCTCACCCAGTTCCAGCACCTGCTATTGCAACACAATGGATATAGCTTTCTGCAGTTGCTCTTTGGTGTAAGCCCCTTTGCTTCAGGAGAAGGTACTTTCTGGGTGCTTTGTGAAATTGCCATCACCCAATTTGCTTATATGAACACTTAAATGTTATCTTGGGAATAAAATGTTTGTGTATGTAACTTAGACTTCTAGTCACAGTATTTTTTTCAAGAGTCCCTGTTATTTCTGTAATAGAATAACTTAGAGAACTTCTTCCAGATTCAGCTTTCGAATGATTACTTTGGTAGTGATATAAATAATTCCTTACTTGGGCAGCTGGCACTTATCTTGCTTGGTCCTTCCGATACTACTGAGTGTTTGAAAGAGCAGGTATTCCCACTAGATAGATGGGCGAGACTGAGGTAGGAGTTCTCAAGAGTGTACTTCCTCATCATTTCTAACACGATTAGGCACATAATTTAGCCTTCAGGTACAATGCAGAAGGGCCTTGATGGTGGCAGGGAGAGATGTGTTTTCTAGGGCGAAAAGACAGAGTATCAAATTAATAACCATTTATACTGGTCTCAGCTCTCTTCTGAAAACACAGTGCTGTTGGAACTGGTGGGTTTACTCATGGTCATGGAATCTGTTTCTCTGGAGAAACTTGAAAAATAAAAGAGATCCTCATCTTTTGGGGACAGTTTGAGTGTGGTCCTGCCCCAGGACATGGGTGACTGGTCAACCTCCGGGTCCCCTCCCCCTGGAATGCTCAAAAGATCATTTCAGGGGGTCTGCACGATTCCTTTTCAAACTTAGGCCACCGGAAGTATGATCTGTCAAGAGATTGTTATCAATGATATTCAGATTGAAAGCATAAAGTGGTTATGTAACAAGATGCTACCTAATGGGAGAAATTGAAGTATAGACTCGATTAGAGCATAATAATACTACTCCTCTTTTGGGCTTAGAAATGGAGATTATGATCAACTTCCAATTGCCTCAGGTTAAAGTAAACATAAAAGTTCCCTCATGCCCCCCTCCCCTTTTCTAGGCTGAAAGAAAAAAGGGAGAAATACATGAAAATCTTTTGCATGGAGACCCTTCAGGATAATGTTTTCTTCTAACTCAGAATTCCTAGGTTGTCCTGCAATTTGACAGCTGAACCATGCCAGTCAGTAAGAAAGACATGGTTTGAGCAAAACTGGAATTCTGAACATTCTTTGAGGCATCATAAAAATCCCCAAGTGATGGACAAATGCTTATGTTGTGGTCATGCAACGAAAAGCCCCCTTGTGATTTGGGATTGAGTTTGTTCATTTTATATTTATAGTTTCTGCACTGAAGGAATGTAGAATTTGGCACAGAGAAGAGAATGGGGAAAGTAAGGAAGAAATGAAGACCAGGTTTGTGTGTGTGTGTGTGTGTGTGTGTGTGTGTGTGTGTGTGTCAGTGTGTGTGTTTCAACCCGGAGTCTATGGATAGGGAGAGAGGGGGTTTGGGGGTAGTTTTGTTCACTTGTTTTGAAAAAGTGTCTTCTTCAGGTCTCTTGTGTGGGAGAGTGGTGACTGGAAGAATTCTTTACTCTCCTTGTTAGCAGCACCATCTGTTTACAATGAAAGCTTGGCTTCCACTTTTTGGCACAAATAAAAACCCTAGGGTGCCCATATAAGTCAAACAGATGAGGCATGTATTCCCAGACCTAAAGAATAACCCTCCTCTGCCTGCACAGGGCTTTCATGGTAGATTTACACAGCAACTTAGCCCCACATAAATTTAGTAGGAAGCTTCTGAGAAGCAAAGGTGGGTCATAGGTCACTGGAATTCACAGCCTGGTCAGGTCATCTGCCATCTAATGATGTGATGGACCCCTTGGGTCACGCTTGCCAAGAAAGGTTAGAAAATGGCAGAAAAGCCATATAGTAAAAATTCCTTTCACCACTTGTCATGGGATTCTTAAACATTTGGGAGAGGGATTTACACACCCAAACAAGGGAATATGGAAATATGGTCTTTGCAAAATTGCTAAAATTGGACCTACATTCCAGATAGACAGACATGTTCCCATAAACAGCAAAACATACGGTAAACAAAGAAGAGAAAAACTTTCTGGTACCAACAATCAAGACTGGGGTGGGCAGGATACAGGAAGTGGAAGGAGGAGGGGCTGAAAAGAAGAGCCACACATCTTTCTTCCTCACTTTGCTTTGTGCTGTATACTTTTGGCTGGAAATGCCCATTTCCCCACCTGGAAGCTGGGGATTTTTACCCCCTCCCCAGAAATAAACTCCAGATAAAGATTTGTAAGACAATGACAACCATGAATAGAGGCACATCTTGAACAATTTTAGTAGTGACAAGAGAAGTTTCCCATGGTGTTATGTGTGTGCCATTGTTCATTGCTTATGGACCCTGTTCCCTGCTAGGCTCTCGGGTGTAAGGTCTACACTGAGCATTCAGAGGTGACCAATGGCTCCAGGACAGAAAAAACAAACGAAAGTCATATGCATTTGAAACCGTTGAAGAAGAATGAAGGGTGCATGTGCTACTCTGAAACTGGGGTTCTTAAGCTGTGTTCGTCAAAATCAAATTGGTCTCCAGCAATGCAAATTCCTGGTAACACGCTTGGATTCAGAGGGCCATGGCAGGGCTGAGAGACCTGAATCTTTAACAAGCATCCTAGGCAAAGTGGTGGAAATGAACCTCAAAGCCCACTTTGAGAATCACTAGTCTCAATCATTAGGTATCCCAAATTTAGTCAGAAATTCAGTCAGGGGCTACAGCCTGTCTGAATTTTCCCTTGACAAGCGTGCTGCTATCTCTCCCTGAGCTGGGAGAAAGTCAGGGTGTATGATATGCACTTGTGCCTAGCATGGCTTCCTGGAGTCAGCCTTCACATGGTGTCCAAAGTGATCTATGACCATGGCCTAATATTATACTCTTTATTACTCTATGATATACTTTTTTCAGTAAGTGGTGGAATTTGGACATCTTTTTGGTTGGGTTCCCTTGTTTTTTGCCCACTGGAGGACAATTAATTTTTAAAGTGTCATTAGTATAAAAATGAAATAAGTATCATTAATCAGTCCTGCTAACTACATTGTTAACATGGATCCAGGGTGGCTTGCGGTTTGGATTCAGTTCATTTTGTTCTCTTCCATGTCAGCAGGCTGTATGTTGGTCTACTAGTCTTAAACATTAGTCCTAGGAGTCGGGAAAAGTGTGGATGGATTTGTGCAACTTTGTCACTACTGCTGAAAAGTGTACACTCTACTGATCCCTGGTTAGAAGAATTATGTTTTTCCATTATGGAGAATCAGGTTTCTGTTTCAGACTAACTTTGGTGACAGTTAAATCTGATACTTCAGAAAATTTGCAGGAGACCCAGAGACCTTGAGCGGGATCCAGACTCATGGATGCTGTCCTTTCAAGGACTCCATTAGGAGTAAGAATACTCAGAAGTGTCAGTTCACCTTACTTGGACTCTCAAACACGGTGCGTGTAAGATAACCCTGGCACTTGCTATAAATACAGATTCCTCCACCACCAGCTGTTAGGAGCCATAGATCTGAGGTGGTTCTACTGAAAGATCCTCCACCAGAGCGTGAGGAACCAACTCTACTGATATCAGCTCGCCCTAAGCCAACCCACACAGTTGAAGACACTCCTACAGCGTCCACAGCAGCAGTGGCGGCAGCAGCATCTTCCCGTACAGACTGGATTAGGTCATGTCCCCGTTTAAAACAACTAAGTGACTGCCTGTTGCAATTAAATTAAAAGCCAGTCATTTAAATGCCAAACAGGACATGCATGATCTGGCTACTGCTTACATCTCCGACCCCCTGTGTCTCCCTTCTAAATTCCAGCCTGCCAGGTTTCTTCCAGCTCCTGGTCCACATCAACGCCCTCTGCACCAGTTTCTAGACATCCTTCAGATCTTAGCTCTTAAGCCATCTGTCTCCTCAGTCTTCCTCCCTCCTTAGAATCCGTCTGCTCACCACCCATCAGTGATACGTGTGTCTTTATGTAACGTGTTCTCCTGCTGAAGGGTAGCCTCCGTGAGCATGTTCATGTCCACGGCTCAGTGTCTCAGACAGACCTGGCTCATAATAGATGGTCAAAAATGAAGGAGCAGTCAGGGTCTGGTTATGGCTAGGGGCAGCTGTATCCTTAAAAACTGCACATAACCTATTGTTTTAGTCAGCTATTTTACTACTGTGACTAAATGATCTAACCAGCACAATTATAGAGGAGGAAAGGTTTATTTGAGGACTCATGGTTTCTGAGGTCTTAGTCCATAGAAAGCTGGCTCCATTCCTCAGGGCTCAAGGTGAGGCTGAACATCATGGCGGGAGAGGTTGGTAGAGGGAAGCAACTTGTATCATGGTGACCAGGAAGCAGAGAGAGATTCTACTCTCCAGATACAAAATATATACCCCAAAGCCACGTCCCAATTCCCACGTCCTCCAGCCACACCCTACCACTTCAATTAATCCCATCAGGGATTAATTCACTGATTGGGTTAAGACTTTTACAACTCAATTATTTCTCCTCTGAACCTTCCTGCACTGTCTTACATGTGAGCTTCTGGGGGACACCTCACATCCAAACCGTAACACCTATTAAGCATCCAAACCTGATGGATGTTGAATTAAGAGTATGATAAAAATTCTTGTTGCCATCTAAAATCCTGAAAGTGAATCTAAGGGTTAGAATCCATATGAAGATAAATGTGTTTTTGAATTTATAATGACCTATCAGATGATACAAGAGAGGAGTTTAGTAGGAGAGGAGCTTGTGAGTAAATAAATACAATTTCACAGTGGCTCATATTTTCCTTGGAGGAAAGGATTTATTCTGTGTCTCCGGAGAGGTGACAGGTGGCATTTTTGATCCCTGCTATCATCTAAGAGCTTCAAATCGATGGGGTTAGAGCAACCTGCCTGCTGTGCACATCCACTGTATTCGCTTTTCCTCCTAATATCCCAACATGACAGGCCTTTCAAGACCCTTTCTTTTTGTACAATGAAAAGGGTTAAAATAGAAACAAAGGTGAGTGTGTGACTGATATTTTAGATGCTTCGATGTATTATCCTTTCAGGTTACCTGTAAGAGTATGGCCCTTACAACCCCAGAAAGTAGAGGCTGGAGAGGACAGTGCTCAAAGTTTCATCTTGCAGATCCTTCCAGATCAGCTGGCACAGAGCATGCTCCAGGGATGCAACAAGGAGTCTGAATATGTAATAAAGCCTTACAAACTAACAGCTCCTTGTAATTCCCAACACATATTGACACAGTTATTTCAATTCCTTGTCCCAGTTATGTGAGCAGCTCTTATGATCTCCATGCCACAGAAGAGGATACTGAGGCATAGAATATTAGTGATTGTGGTTCATTAGCCAGTGAAATAACTAGCAGGTGTTGGGGCTGGAATATTATACCCCACTCTGTGGCTGCCTCATTTCCCTTACCCGTTCTCATCAGTATTGCTTTCTTTTCTTCCCTAAGGAAAAAAAAATATTACACTTTTCTGATGATTTCTTTGCAAAGCAATAACAAGGGCTTTAACATTCTATTAAACATCTCCCTTTCTCTCTCTAAAACGTAACCCCTTAAAGTATTTATGTTTCGAGTTGGAAGAAAGTCAGGTGGTAACCTAGCTGGTAGAGGGAACTTCATAATGACAGTTCCTGATGTTTTACTTTTCTTCTTATTGCCAAAGTAATGATTATAATAGTTGCCATTTATTGATAATGAGAACTACACTTTACATTTAGACTGCAATTATAACAGCCTTGAGAGTTGGCTTTATAATTCTTTCTCATTTTATAGTGCGGGACACTGAGGTTTGAAGGAGTTGGATGACTGGCTGAGGAGTACATGGAAAATAAATGTGGGGACAGAATTGGGACCCATGGTATTTGCTCTAATCACTGATTTACTCTTTCTTGGATTCTGTTGTGGAGCTCCACCCCTGCTTAATCAGCCCATATTCCTGTTCTGGTGACCCAGGAACTGCAAAGCCTATGAATGCAAAAGTGGGGAACCCACCTCCATACCACATTCCCCACAGTGAACTGCTTGCTTATAAACTAGCAGCTTATCAGCACTAGACAGGTTCTAGGGTTATGAAAGGGAAAGTCATAGTCAAAGCAGAATCCCCTGACCAAAAAAAAAAAAAAAAAAAAAAAAAAAAAAAATGCAACCAAATTCTCCTTGGTAAGTAAAGAGAGGATTTTTAAAAAAAATTCCATATGAGGAACCACGCTCCTCTGAATTAATTTTGGATATTTTTATAATTTAGAATTTGTTTTCTTAGGTTTTTTTTTTTTTTTTTTTTTTTTTTCCCTGGCAGTACTGGTGGTTGAACCTAGGACCTCCCACATGCTAGCAAGCACTCTACCACCGAACTACAGCTTTTTCGATTTTTCACTTTGAGATAGGGTCTCGCTCAGTTGTCCAGGCTGGCCCCCAAATTGCAATTCTCCTGACTCAGTCTCATGAGTCACTGGGATAACAGGCATGCACCACTGTGTCCAGCTAGAATTCGTTCTTTTAAAATTGGCTTGGGCAAATGTTTTTATCCTTGAGGCCTGAAATGAGAAAAGGTTCAGCCAACTCAAGAGATACCGGGGAACCGATGGAATCCCTGTGCCACAGGATTCGAAATGAATGATTAGAAGTAGGAGGAAGACAGCACAGGGCACGCAGACTGAAGGCAAGATTCTCTGATTACAGATTCTGTTGTCACAAAATTAAAGTTGATGCCCTGAAATACAACCCCATTTAAACTCAAAGCAGAAAGGAGTATGTAAAGAATGGATATATTTATATAAATGGTTAGCAAAACCTAAGGACTGTTAAAAAGAAAAAAGTAGAGAAAAAAATGGTAACATTATCATTTCTTCCTTAACAATCACATCATAAATAATTTTCCCCTGCTAGCAACAAACTCTTTTCATCCATAACTTGAAGGCAAATACCTCATAAATTGACTGTGGATTCTTCCCCTATTTGACCACAAAGCAGTGATTATTTAAAACTGAAGGCTCCGGCTGCTCTACTTTTCAGAGGGAGTCACTGGTGGGATTCAGAAGAGTTGACATTCATTGCTGTGGTGACTGACACCTCAAAGATAACAGGAGAGGAATCGTAGCACCCCCTTGGGCTGGGATGCAGCAGCGAGGTCTTTCAGATGTCCTCTCAGCCTCTCTGAGATTCACCCTGAGGTCCACTCTATTGCTTATGCATTCAGTCTACTGTTGGTGGAGCCCGCAAGGTGTGGGGACACGTGCTTTTGATTATCTAAAGAGAATGAATGTAAAGAGCAAAGCTTAATCCAAGAAGGAATGTAAATCCACTCTTCGTGCCCTGTTGAAATGTAATGTCAGTACTTAAGAATTCCTTTTGCCACCAAATGGACTCGGGCCAGGTACTGACACTCCAAGCTCTGTTATTTTCCTCATGAAACTGTAAGGAGAAATGTCTTCCTATGACCAGAGTATGTGTGGATAGATGATAATGAAGATAAATCGTTTTAACCTTCCTCGATACTCAAGCCCTTTGTGCCACATGTAGCTTAAAAAAAAAAAAAAAATCATGTATTTGTTTATACAGCATTTGGGACAGAAAGTATGTGCAACTGAAGCACAAATATGATTTCTATCCTCAATGCTTTTTATGTGATTTTGTAAAAGTAGTGCTTTGTGAAAAAAATTTTTTTTAACTTCGCCTCTTAGAAATTAGGGCAAAAGTACTCAAAAGATGCCTTGCAGGAAATTTGAGCCAGATCTTCCGTATAGCAGTTCAGTCCAATAGCCTATTCCTTTAACATGATGCTAATCAATCCACCTCTTAATATCCACATCCTAGTGCTTATTCGCTCTGATTGCCCCTAACATTTGAGGAATCTTGTGGCCACTGTGTTTTAAATGTCCATAGCCTATTGCCAACAGCGCTGCTGTGGCTTTTCACTCATGCATTCAATTTTGGACGATTCGAATAGCTTATTGAAATGGCACTGTCTCCCACTGATGTGGTTTATCCTGCAAGGACATGGAGAAACACATGCTTTTGGAAAGCAGAGAGACTTTTGTTCTTAGGGTAGCTCTCATTTCATTGTACTTTTTGGCTCCTATTTTCAGCTTTAAATTATTTTCCTGTGTTCTTAAAAAGAAAACAACAACAATTAATAGTGAAAAATATACTGGAGTTAGTGGACAGTGCAGGTCTCCAACCACATCTGGAACATCAGATGAGAAATGAGACTTCACTATGCGAAACAAAGGCAAATGAGACTATTTAATAAACACTTGTAAAAGTACACACAATACTTATAAAGGGGTCTTCACCAGAGTCTCATTTGCTTATTGATGGTTTATGGTTTTCCAAATTGGAGAAAGTTATTTCAAACATATATGATACACATATAAGCAATTTCCAGATAAGAAGAAATCTTTGGCAAAAAGTGTGCACCAGGCCAGCTAGGGTGGTTGTCCCCTCCCTCCTTTGGCCTGGGGGCTGTGGTTTTGGACTTCAGAGCCTTCCCAGTACAGCCACTGTCCCCGTCACAGGACTCTCATTAATTTATGACTATTATAACTTTTTAAATATGTGCAACAGAGTACACCATGTCATTTTAAATTGTAATATATTCGAGGATCTTAAAGAAAAACTGATGAAGACCAATATAGTGCTCAAAAGATAAAAAAAAAAAAAAAAGACAGGAGGCAGGAACTAAGCCAAGAGGGAAAGAGACTTTTCATTTTCTTCCTGAGACTGGAGATTCTTTGCTGGAGTAGAGGCGCCATCCACACAGACAGAGTTACATCTGATGGACATTACTTATGACATTACTCAGGCAGACAAAGAACAGCTGAAACCAAATTCTCCAGCCTTTAAATGAATTCCCAGCTATGAACCAGAAGAATAACAGAGTCAGGTCTTCAGGGCAGCTGGATGTGCAGCTCTCCAACTCAGGTTTCTTTTCACAAGGTTGGCATGACTTTGTGACATCCATATTGTATTTATGTGGTACCACTACCATGCTTTAAGATAATCTTTGGATGTATGCCCATGAATTAGTATAATCTAATTTCCTACTTTTATCCATAATGAGTTCTAGTTTTCAGAGCCAGCATGACTTGGGGCACACTCTCTGTCTCTGGGAAGACTTGGGGGTAATCCCAGTGGCTCATTATTTCTAATTACTTCACATCTAAAAGTATAGTGCTGAGCTCACTCCACAAACCAGCCAAAGGAGGTAAGATTCTTCTACCACTTTCCTCTCAAATATAAATATGTATTTCACAACCAGACCCTTACAGCCAAAACCTAAAACCTGCATCTATTTCTGGCACTGTTATCCGGAATACAGGATACAGCATGATTAACTGTAGAGAGTATTGACACACATCCAAATGATGAGGGGAAGATGATGTAAACTGGGAACAATCAGGACTGGGGACAAGATCTAGGGCTCGGGGACTTTTGAATGGAATTATAATGTATGCTCTTTGGTTCAGTTTGACCATCAAGCACACGTGATGCATCAGTCAAGACATTTGTCTCAGCAATATTTCAGTGTCTGCATTCATCCTGGGCATGAAACTAGGGTGACCAGTCCATGTGGGCTTGCGTTGGACCTTTGGAGTTTGAGCACTGAATAATCTGCATCCTGGGAAACCCCTCAGTCTTAGGCAAACTGGGATGGTTGGTCACCCTACAAGGCACCTCGGCACAGGCATTTGAAAGAAGTAAATGGCAATGCATTTCAAAGAGTGACATTAGAAACTCACTACTTCTGATATGCTGGAATATTTTCACTTGTCTTGGTTTGTTACTGAAGGAACTAGAGGTGGAAAAGGCATTCAGGAAGCAGAACCTTCAGCCCTGACAGTAGCAAGATGGATTCTTTATGATGCAAGCCCAGAAATTCTAAATAGTGTGAGTGGATAGTCTGGAGAGCTTTTTTGAATTTCATGGTTTTGGAGACACCAATCCTCAAGTGTAAGCATGAATTTTTCCTTCCTTATTCCCTTCTTCCTGGGGGGATTCTGTGTCCTGCTGTTTGCATCCAGAACTCTGGGAGCAGATTTTCACGAAGTTCAGAGCTATGAAGCACTGTGTGAACCCCTCCAAGCTATCCCTCAGGAGCTTCTAGTAAAACAGGAAAATATTTTTCTAAAGATATTTTTGGTGACAAATCTGTTTCTTTTGGATGGGCCACCATGTTGAGATAGACTTTGAAACAGGTGCACAGCAGTCTAGTTTAATTCACCTTATATTTGGGGGACAAATGTCTTAGATTTTGAACCTGAAGAAAAATGTACATCTGCACTTTGGATAAAATTATTATTCCAGAATGCCGCCAAGAAATCCTTTCACCATGGTTCAGCTGTTGGACATATGGAGTAAGGGAGTTGGGGCCTGACTTGGCGCCAACTACCATGGCTCTTGGAGGGTCAACCCCAAATCAGAGGAAGCTGTGGAGACTTCTTAGGAACACAGAAGTTAACATTCTGGGAGAAGTCATATGTTGGGGCTGGGTGGATCATGAGAACCGCTCCATGGAATTGGTGGCATCTGTGTTCCCTAATTAGAAGGAGTTGAAGAGATGATCTAAGAAATCATGGAATGAGCACTTTTTTTTTTTTTTTTTTTTTTTTTTTTTTAAAGATCCCAGATTTTAAGGGCACCTTATTTCTTAAAATTAGAGTCATTTGAGGAAATGGAGAAGAGGTCTGTGGTGGATGTGTTTGGACAGGTATACCTGACCTCATTAATGAAGACCACATCCTCTAAGCTCTTTTGGTAGGGCAGAGAAACAAGCAGACTTTGGGAAATCTACATACTACCCCAAACTAGAAAATCCATGCAGAGTATCAGTCTACATTCTAGGTAATCATGTATTAAAATGGTACTGGCAAGTCCCAAATTTGAAACAGACAAATACCAGAAATTAAATGTAGACTTCAGAATTCATCATTACAACTTGATCATGGCCTAAGACCTCAAGGACCTTGGTTTTGATCATAGATAATCTGATAGTCTTGCAAAACATACATGTCGAGTTGGAAGGACTGATGGGATCCTTATTTGAGGGGCTTTTGTTGTTGTTTTTTCAGACGTTAACAAGAAGGAGAGAGAAAAGTACTACGTTAGTGTTTGGGCTTCAGGAGCTCTGGCAGTTGGCTCCCTGGCAAGGTGTGATGGAACAGCTCAGAGAATGGATTCAGGTCAGTGGGGAGTGATTTATAGCCATTTGAGAACAAGCTTAGGCTTCAGTGCTAACTGGTAGGATGGCCTCATGTGTCTTTGATGGTAGAGCTCATCAGGAGGAAGAAAGAGAAAGGAGCAGCTGTGGCAATGCTTAGCATACAAGTGCAAATGGCAGAGTTTGGCTAAGGCCTGTGGCACAGAACTGAGAACCAAAAATAACCCGTTTTTGTGGATATCATATCCAGACTAGCAAAGGCCTGGTCACTGAGGACCAAGGTCCAGTCAGGGGCTCTTGGTATATAGGATTTGCTTCCAACTTGCAGGATTTACTTCTGAGATTTGTCAAACTGGTTGACTGCTCCGCTCAGGGACTCAACTCTAGATGTAAGCCAGACAATCTGCACAAGATTTTGGAATGTGAAGTCACACACACCATTTTTGTTATGGCAAGAAGGGGCACCCATTAACATATACAATCTCTATACAGCTAGAGCACCTGACAGAACAGGAGCTACCCAGATTCCTGGCTGCCACACTTGAACCCAATCCTCTATTTTGTTCCCTGGGATCACTGCTTGATGAGGTGAACTGATAGACCAATGTCATCTCCCTAAAGTCAGACTTCTGGTTATAGGAAAAAACAAACTCCTATGGACTTCCGTCACGATAACCAGGTTGCCTATTATTCATGGGTGAATAAAATTCTGGCCAGTGTACAACTTGACCTGAGACACAGTGCCTGCATGGAGGAAGTCTGAAACCTGCTGCTGAATGTTTGACTTCAGGATACTTCTAGATTCCCCAGTCTGACTGAGAGGCAATACTCTCAAGTGCCTTGGAGAGAATTCTGCTCTGTTCAGCAGGAGACAGGAAGGAAACGGGGGTGTATTGAAGCATGAGCTGGAAGAAACTCTGGTAGCCTCAGGGGGATGAACCCTCTTCGTGGAAAACTGCTATGATTCCAGAAAGACAAAACTTGGTACGGCAAAAAGTATTTCCCCCTTTCTCATCCTCTGCTCTCCTACTGTTCTACTGACCAGGGTACAATGGCAAAAAAATGAAAGATATCAAAAATATGCCAGGGATTCATGGAAGTTGGGGCAAAGAAAAAAACTAGACAAATGAAAAACTAAAACAATAACCAAAACAAGCCCAGCAGCTTTGGATATGGGAGAAAGGTTAAGAGAAAAGAGGGGTTGGGGGAGGAAGAAGATAATGTGGATTCCTAAAGAGCTTTTCTTGTGTACTATGTGAGTAATTCCTCCTCTGTCTGCTGCAAGAAATGACAGCAGAACTTTTATTATAGATTTCAAGAATTTGGGATATGGATTTGGGTTTCTTGGGAAGCAATATCATGCTAATATAGGTCGTGAAGTTTCAGCCTCATGTAGATTGATGCTATATTTCATGAAAGTCACACCATTCGAGATGAGAAAACTACAGCCACCTTGAACAAAGATGAAGGGCTCAGGAGGCGAGTGGTGGGATTGCTTCATATGAGCGCCTTTGTGAAACTGCAGACCTCTTTAGTTAGAAAGCATGTGGGTCAGCCCTCTGTCTCTGCGGTTTCTGCATGGGTGGATTCAACCAACTGTGAGTTGGAAATATTTGTAAAAAGAAACCACAATTGTACTAAACACGCACAGACGCTTTTCTTGTCATTATTCCCTACACAATACAGTACGCCAGCTACTTACAAAGCATTTACATTGTATTAAGTATTTTAAATAATCTAGAGATTATTTAAGTATAGGGGAGGACACACATAGGTTATATGGAAATTCCACTCCATTTTGTGTAGGGGAACTTGAGCATCTGTGGATTTTGGAATCTGTGGGGGTCCTGGATCCAATCCCCCTTGGATACTGAATGATGACTGTAGTTATTCACATTAATGAGCCTCTATTTGTTTGCTCCAGGGTCTCTCCTTTATAGGACACCACATATTTATAGGTTATACTTGGGATCTAGTATGCCCTTCAAAGTCCCAGGTGTTAAAGGATTGGTCTCCAGCTTTATGCTATTGAGAGGTGGTAGAAACTTTAAGAGGTGGGGCCTAGTAGAGGTCTTCTGGTCATTGGGGGTGTGGCCTTGAAGGGGACTGTGGGACCCTAGTCTCTTCCTGTTTATTTTTTCATGTCCCGTCCATGAGATGATTGACTTTGCTTCACCATGCATCCAACACCCTGCCACAATGTACTGCCTCACCACAAGTGCAAAAGCAATGGGACCACTTGATCATAAACTGAAACTTTTGACTCATGAGTCAAAATAAACCTTTCCTCTTCATAAATTTATTACCTCAGATATTTTGTTATAGGAGCAGAAAACTGACAGATGCATAGATGCTGCTCCTGATGTGACCCTGTTCTGTGGTCACAGTGGTAATTGATATAGGGTGGTGCTCCCAAGTGGGCCAAATAGAGTCTCTTCTCTAGAATTGTGAAAAGGAGACCTACTGAGAAGTGGGCTTTTTAAGTGGGGGGCGGGGCTAATACTCTGCAAACTTGGGAGCAGCTGGTGGTCATATTTCCAATGCATGGACTGAGAGGACAAGATGAGATCATCAGTCAACTGAAGGAGGCAGAACAGAATCCTGGTAGTGTGGAGTCCCTTGTTAACCATTTGTTCCTGAGGCCCAGCTATACCTCTGTCCTTGGTTCTCTTGCTCTAATAATAGTGTTCTAAGTTTGCTTATGCTAGTTCAAATTGATTTTCTGTTTCTTAAAGCCCAATTTTTTTTTTCAAAAAAAAAAAAAAAATTTTAAAAGCCACTCACAAATAATTAGTATTCTAGAAGAATAATGACAGCTTGACCTAGCCTCTGGACGACTTGGCTAACGAATGACCATAGCTCTGTGTTCTTAGGCAAGTTACTCCAATTTTTCGTTTACCAAATTGTTAAATAGAGATAATTTTATACCCTTATAAACTTGTCATAATTGTGACCGAATGCAGGTGGCATGGTGTTAGCTTTCAGTAAACATGGCCACATTATTAGTATCCTTGATACTCTATTAAATCTTCGAAATAGAAGGTTCTGCCATAGTTGATTTTTCAATTCTTACAAACGTCCACACCAAGTGCCAGGTTCAACAAATTCTGAGACAGAGCAGCAACCAACCAGTAATAGCTCCCGCCACGATAGGTTTTGAACTTTCCAGTCTCCTGTGCCTTTGTTTATTTTTTAATAAACTGCATTTAGGATTGTAGAAATGAAAGGGGAGTCAGGGAAATTGGCTTTCATTATCATTCTAAATCTATTTCCTTGGATATGACTTACTATCTGTGCCACCTATTCTTCCTTTTCTTTCCCTCCCTGTGTTTTTTATGTTGTACCTTTTCTCAACATCATTGCAAGCACCTTTAAGGATTGCAAGTGTGTGTGTGTATTCCTCTCTCGACCCCCATCCTCATTTCTCAGCTCCTTGTACCTTCTATATATTAGGGACTTAACACTGGTTGGTTAAATACATAAAAAATAGGATTCTTATGTTTCTCCCTCATCTAAAAGAAAAATGATTGGCATATGTCAACATCTTTTTGTGCCTTAGATCTTTGGATTGGAATGTCATGAGCAAGGCAAAAATCTCAGATTATTTCTTAAAGTGATTCTAATTTCCTCACTCAGGTCTCAGCTTGGCAGGGTTTCTTTGGTAGGTGCCAGGTCTCCTGAGTGTAGGCAATCAATGTTCTTGCCTCAAGATCTGCAGAGTAGCAATAAGGAGTCAAAGGGTAAGCATCGACTGTCCGGATGTTTACCTACCAAGCTATCATCTTCTTCCAGAATACATAGTTTGTGTGGGGAATCTGACTTTGAGGCACTTGATCCTAAAGTTAAGGATGCCCCTTCAACTCCAGCTGAACCGGGGCAAGCAGGGCATGGCTGAGCTGGTCCAGAGCAGTCGAGGTCTGAAGGCAATAGCAGGACTGCCCCGTATGAAAATAGGTGAGAGATACAAACCAGCAAACAACAACAGAACTGTTTTGCCCTCTTTCTATAAAACAAGTTGTGAATTGAAAAAACAAAAGTGTTCACTGTGCATTCATTTAACTTATTAGAGAAAAGTCAATCTATCTTTTTTGATGAGACTTGGATGTTGAGCTAAAGAGAAATCTGGAACACCAGTACTTCTGGGGACTGATTGCAGTTACTGAGTCCCAGGAATATGTAGGTGCTTTTTGAGGCATATTGGGGGTTTTCATGATAAGAAGAGTTTACCGGTGAGTGTGTGTGTGTGCGCGCGCACACACACACACACACACACACACAGATCATATGTAAAATGAAATCAGCAAAATGTCTTAGTAGGTAGAAGTTGCTAAAATCTCAGTGGGAATATGAGTCATTTAAAATGTATAAAACATTGTGCCACATTAAACTAAGTGTGAACGGGTCTATATGCTGTAAGAATAAAAACTGAATGTGCAGGCCCTGGGTTCAAGCCCCATCAGACCTCCCCCACAAAAAGAATAAAAATAGAGTAATACCATTTAGAAGAATAATAATGTCATTTAAATGAATAATAAATACTGTTAAAGAGAAAAAATTCACAAGTACAGATGCTCATCTTCCCTTCTAATCAAAGGATAGCAAATTAAAACAATAATAAGTTTCTATTATTTTTGTTTCTTATGTTGGTAAAGATGAGAATAACTTCCAGGTCACTTTATTGGCAAGAGAAAGAGCATTACCTACAGGAGTAATGAGTTGATACAATCTTTATGGAAGCAGTCACACAGCGATTATAGGAATTTAAAACATATATTCCCTTTAATTTAAAAATGCCTTTCTAGAAATTTGTCCTAAGAAAATATTTAGGCAAACTCTTCAAGAATGTGTAAAAACCTATATTTACTTTTGCATAGCACAAAGTTTGAATACTAAAATGGAAACAGTGAATTCCTCTGGTGGTAGGAATTCCTTTATTATAACTCATGCTATCTGAAAACTTTTATGAGAAGAAAACTATTTTATTATTTATTTATCTATTTGGTAATGGTGGTGGTGATAGCATTGGGAATAGTGGCCTTGGAGACTAGAAGAGGAACAAATTGCTCATTGCTGGGCCCCAGATGCACCAAGCCCAGACTATAGGAAGCAACACAGAGCCCATCTTTCTTTGGCCTTTACCCAGTGTGCAGGTCATTCCCTGATTCTTCAGACCTACATTGATCATAATCCTTACAGACCCATGCTTCAGCCCTGATCTATATTCTTGTGTCCCCTCTGCTGGACTCAAGCAACCGACTGTATGCTGATCATTGATGGGGAGAGGGGTCGCATTTTCTTCATGCTTACCTTTTTGAGTCTTTTGGATCAATTCTTGGAGACTAGATATTAGATTACTCTAGTTATGAACACAGCAGCATCTCTTGGAAGTTTTTGACTTTTATTTAGTATCATCTAGAGAACTTTGAATAAATACAGAGATTTCATCACCAGAGATTCTTTCTCGACTCCAGGGTGGAGTCTGGGCATGTGTGTTTCAAAAAAAAAGTCCTTCAAATGGATTTAATGGGCAGCCAGCTTGAGAACCATTGCTTCAAAACTAAAAACACAGGACCCGAGTCCAAGCATGATGAGATTGTGTAGAATATTTGGAGGGATTACTAGAAACGACCCAGGTAAGGCTCAGTTAACTACCCACTTGATCCTGCTCTGGACCGGAGGAGCAGTTTTCAACAAAGATATATTTGATTTTTACAAGAATTCTTTAGTACAAGGACTTTAGTAAAAAAACAAAATACCAAATTCACTGTTTCAGTTAGCTTTTCACCATTGTGACCAAAAGACCAAACAAGGACAGTTTTAGAGGAAGAAAAGTTTATTTGGTGCTCATAATTTCAGAGGTCTCTGTTGCTAGACAGTCAACTCTTGCTCTGGACCTCAGGTGATGCAGAACATCATGGGGGAAGGGTACTACAGAGGAAAGCAGCTCAGGGCATGGTAATCAGGAAGTAGAGAGAAAGCCCTACTCACCAGGGACACAAAATATACCCCAAAGGTGCGCTTCCAATGACCCACCTACTCTAGTCACACCCTACCTATTTATGGTTATGTTTATGGTTACCAGTCAATTAATCTTTATCAGGAGGTTAATGCATCGATTAGGTTAAAACTTTCATAATCCAATCATTTCACCTATAATTTTGGGCATTGTCTCACACATGAGCTTTTGGGGGACACCTCATATCTAAACTAACACTCACATTGTGGTCTTTTCGTCTTTTCAGGTGGCCAAAGGGGTAGATGGCAGATCAGCTGTCCTTTGACCAATGTAATTCTGCACTGTCTTGAATTGCAGAAACAACAGAGTATAAACAAAAATTTATACAGTTGAGAATTTTTGTTTTTATCCTCTATTCATTGACTAGGACTGAGTCTGCCAGACATTCTCCCAGAGCCTCAGTAGGCCTGCGTCTGCATTTCAGATGAGTCACCACCAATGGCTTTATCAGGTAGCAATCATTTCCGCAGTGAAGTCCTTTCCAGTCACTGACAACAGGAATACTCAGAGACATGCATTTTATTCAGCCTTTTTGCTGTTAAATCATATGCACTATTAATATTCATATTATGACATAATAAACTTACACTTTATAGAAATATGCTCTGTTTTCTCTAGTTTCTCTGTGTGCCTTAATCAGGCATTGTTAGTCTGCTCATGTAACTACGCTTTATTTTGTTATGTCTAGAGATGTTCAAATTCAGGCACTATTACATCATTTTTGCAGATTGTTGGACTGATTGCTACACTAGTCATGTTAAACTTTCCGTTGGTAAGATTTTATGAGATTTCTCTGGGTGTTGGGTGTTTCCTAAGGTAAATTGAGAGGCTTCCTTTGGTTGGCTTCCTTTATTGTTTGAGTTAGAATGGAGAAAACTAAAGATAACGGCTATGTGGTTTTCTCTTAGTCCCTAATGGCTGTCCTTGATGAAGAGGGAAATTTGGCTTGTGATAATCGTGTCTTCTTGTCCTTCTTGGTTTATGTAACTCTACTGAAGTTACCATCGAAATCCTTCAATTTCTAGAGGATTTATCAGGCTGGTTAAGTTTTTCCTTTTTTTTTTTTTAAGTTCTGAGTGTCACTGTCCTAGTTTCTTCAAGAGTTTTCAGGGTCATTTTTGTGAATTAACATATGATAAGGAGCCTGTCATAGGGTAGCATTTACCAGATCATGATCGCTGATTAACTTCTTGAGATGTTTCTGGATAAAAATGTTCAGAACTCAAGCATGTGTGGGTGCTACTGCAGATCTTGGAGATGAAAGCGTAATGGCTCATGTCTATTCTCTGCCATGTCTGCACTGAAGCAAAGAACTGTTTAAATTTTTTTAACTCAACATTTCCCACTTTTTCCATCCTATGGACATTTGGGGAAATGTTGAAAGCAAAGATAGGTTGGACTTATAATGTCTTAATTATTATAAAATTATTAAGAAACATCCCAAGCAAAGTATAATGAACAAATTTGAAACAGCTGTACCTAAGACTATTTTTTTTTGCATTTGAAAAAGTAACTCTTTCTTGATGTTTTTGATAAGATACAGTAAAACATCATCGCTAAAAGTACATATTCATGATTAACTGAATGCATTTTCACCTGAAGGACATTTGAGTAGTCTTCTGCAAGTCTATTCAGGAGTAAACAAATATCCTTAAAAATACTTTTAGGACAAAAAATTTACTATATAAAGATTGTTAAGTGAACAACAACAACAACAAACCCTGATGTATGTTTTCTTAAGGAAAATAAATCCTGAGACATTTTGAATTGTAACTTGGCCAGGTCAAGAATGTTTAATTGGTCTTAAAATGTTGAGAAATATGAGGAACTTCCAGATGGCACTGGGTTGCTTAGGCTCTTTCACATCTTCTGTGGTCAATTCATAAATTAGAGATAAATGTGTCTTTGATAGAAACAGAATTTTATAGAGTGGTTAACTCAGCCTGGGGCATCACTGCCTGGTTTTAGAACATCCAGCTGGGTATGTTTTTCTCCAAAGCCACATTTCAGGATCCATACTTTTGTACAGTTCATGGACATTAATAGTCCCTTGCTTTTCAAGGTAGTTTGTGTTTTTATTTTCCTTACAGCATCCGGAATGGCTGAAAAAGAAATCTGGACATGGAACACCATAAAGACAAGCTGAGGATAGCAGAGCAACACAGCTGGAATTCATCCAACTGGCCACAGAGGTGAGTCCACTGTGAGTTCACTTCACATCTGTTCCCTTCCTATCTGACTTCATCTAATTGATGAAACTTAACTCAAAACCCACAGCTGACAGAAAGTCTTCTGGATGGCCTGCCTCTTTTGGTTCCTGAGCATACTTCTCTTGTAGCAGCTGTTGTACTGTGTGGTACTTGTTGATCTACTGTACTGTACTGTACTGTATCACCCTCAGTAGATGCTCCTTGAGGTCGGAGGCTGGGTCTGAACTGACATTTATTTCCAGCAGGTAGTCTGGTGTTTTACACGTAGACATTCAACAAGTGGTTGAATGGCTGAGTAAAGGAATGGTGGGCAAGGTGCTCGCCAGGCAGGTATGTTGCTTTCTCTGGACAGATATTTGTCCTTTCCTTGCTTAGTTACTATGCTTTGCAACATGTGTCTCTGCCACTCTTGCCCCAGCTGGCCTGACCAACTGTCTGACTCAAACGTTAATATCTACAGACTTACTAGTAGCCACAAGAACGTTCTCTTCTGAATTGTGGTTGCCCTACCTGATTGTCCCCTTGTCTTAGATTCTGTGGTTAGAATGTAGGAAGGGGAGAGGGGGCAGAAATAGAGGCTCTGAAGAATGGTCATTAGAAGGCAGAAGTTATGCCATGGAAAACGAAGTAGAGGGAAGTTAGATATAAGGTAGGAAGAAATAATGAAGAAAAAAGAGTAGAGATGAGGGCAAATGGCAAGCTTGTCTCATCAAGGCAGATTTGTTTTTGTATGCTCTAGAGTAACTGCCGGGCCCTGGAGCTTCTAAAGTATTCCTTTTTAGCAAAGAATGAGTTCCTAATTCTTCAAACTGGGCTGTGCAGTTGTTGAGGTTTTGCTTTCTTTTACATCCTCTCGTATCCTTGTATTAAACTTCTCTTATTTAACCTAACGTGAGCATGGCCGATTACCAGAAAATGCCTTTTTATGAATCAGGAAGCAGAGAGTTGAATGTGTGCAAAGGGAAAAATTTGAGTTGATTTTGAGTTTGTACATATGGACTTTCTCCAGAGGAATCTGAAAGTTCTCAGGCAAGTTTCTCAGTGTGATCCTGAGTCAGTATCATGTGGCAGTGTGGTGGGGATGGCTGGCTCTTTCTAAGAAGCTGTGCAGGGCATGCTATGGAGGTGAAGTTTGTGAACCATGCTCTCTGATGACATGCAGATTGAACTAATGGCTTAGAGGTCTTCCGGACCACAGGTGTCCAAAATGACCAATAACTAGTCTTGGTACCTGGGGACATTCATGCCCAAGTATTTCTGGCCTAAAATAAGCCATTCAATCTCCTGGGGTGGGAGAGAATTTTTGCACTGTATGTAATATGCCTGTAGAAACGTTATTTACAAAGCTAGAAGTCTATGTTGTAACATTTTTTATGTTTTAAAGAAAAGCCTAAGACAAATCCAGACTTGCAGAAGAGAAAATATTGAGACACAAGGAAATAGTGATAAATCATTGATTTCTTAATATCATTACATCATTTAGAAAATTATGCTAAAGACAGCTCAAGAGGCAAGCCTGCACATTCCCCTATCACCCCAGGCAAGATCTGCATTGCCTCATAGATATCATGTCCTTCTCTAGGAGTTATTCTTTTCTTTTTAAGGAAGACACTCTTGCAAATATTCTATAATACACCCATCACTCTCTTCTGGAATGACTAGGAGTCTTCTGGTCTTTTTTACCCAGTTGAAACCACTCATAGGCAATATAACTCCCCAATATAACTATTCTAGTTTCTGAAGAAAATACCCTACAATAATTTTGATTAGTCAATTATTGTAATACTTAATTCTATTAAGGCATTATTCAATAAATCCTGACAAATTCTAAGTTAATTTTGTCCTAAATATTTGATCAAAGATTGAGAATAATGCAGAAGAATAAAACACAAAACCCCATATAATAGAGAAAAGTAAGAATGGAACAGATGATTTATGAACTGGGGGTTTCTGGGGGATTCCATTCTATTTATTGTTTTAAAAATATGAATGTAAAGAGAGAAAGTAATTCATGCATAAGAAGTCAGTTTGATTGCTTTTGAGCAGTAATTATATATTTTTTAATTTTAAGAGAAAAATTTCTGTTCAAAGAGGAGAGGAACAGTATAAAAATATACAAATTTTCTTAAGTAGAAATACTCTGCTAAAAGTAGCCACTATATAGTGGTAGAGTATGTAACTTTTGAGAAATTTGTTACATAAATATATAAACTCAATTGTGGCTGAAGTATATTTGTGGTTTTACAATGTAGTATTTTTCATTTAAAATACAACTTGGATATCTTTCATGGTGAAGTATAGATAGATTTAACTTATTTAAATAATATTTATATAATTGATATTTATATAATTAATATGCAATAATTATACAGAATATTATAGTGTAAATACTCATCATTGTGTTAGTCCCTTATTAATATTAGAGTATTTTTATTTCTTTTGTTATAAACAATACTTTATGTGATATTCTTACATATAAAACTTTGTTCATTTGTGAGATGCTACTGGTAAAGTGAATCACTAGAAGCAAAGGATACATGATTCTAAATTTTAGTAGATACTTCCAAATTGTCCTCCAAATAGATGATTAGAATCTCAGTTTTCACCATAAGGGTGTGTTGAGGGGCATTTACAGTAGGCTGATTAATCTTGAATTTTATCTCTTCACTCGTATGGTCTTTTTCCAAGGCCCTGCAGAAGACCTTACTGTGTAGACACTTCTAATATATTTGTAAAATTAGTAAAGTAAGATATTTTAACCACAGTCAGTTTTGATTACTATCTCTTTACTCTGACTTCACCATCACATCCCACATACATCAGGTGGAGTTGGAGCAGCGCTTGGGTATTTTGGGGATGGGTCTCAGGGAAGTCGAGATGGGAACATACCATTTTAAGAGACACTTATGAAGACCTCTTAGAAGGCTTCAATAAAATAAATGAGAAATTAAATACTCCTATATAAACATGGAGGCAAATCAGGATGATCTCTAAAGCTTTTCTTTTTTTAAATAAAATTAAGATTAAAAATTGGTGGAGTACAAAACCAAGGCAATAGAGGTGAATGGTAAGGTCTGTAGAAGTTATTTTAATTAGAAGAAGTGAATTGTGGAAAAAAGTCCAGATCACTCCAAAAGTTCAATTCATTAAAAAGACATAATAAATTTTTATAGAGGTATTCAATAGGCTCTTGGCTTATTTAATAATCAAATTTATGAAGAAAAGTAAATTATATAACTGCACTGGCAGGGAATACTGTCTCTGATGAATAACTCAAAGCTCATGATGCAGCCCTGTGATATGGACCTTAAAAAAACAGAACCCTCAACCCAAATCAGTGATGTTTAACATTGATTAGTCATTAGGTAACAGCATTTGAAATTCTCTGAAATATTACAGATCATATGGAAAGAAACTTTTTAGACATTTTTATAAATTTATAAGCTATTTAAAAATATTGTGAGTCTAAAAGATATTTTTCCATATTATTGAAAATAAAAAAAAAATCTTGATTCAGGGGCTGGGGCTATAGCTCAGTGGCAGAGGGCTTGCTCAATAGGTGTGAGGCACTGGGTTCCATCCTTAGCACCACATAAAAATAAACAAATAAAAAAAGGCATGCTGTCCATCTATAACTACAAAAAAAGTTTTGTTTTTTTTTTTTAATCCCGATTCAGCAATCTGGAGGAAAGCTGTATTTCTATTCTGTCTATATAAAATATTACAAAACTGTCATAGAAAATGATGATAATCAAAATTATACAACCAAAAATGTAGGGAAACAATATTAGAGAGGTATGCCAGGGAGTACATTAATACAAATGTCATGTTATTTTTCTGGATTTTGTAATGTTTGTGTTATTTGTTTCTTTTAAAAATTTATAATCTTACTGGGCATGGTGGCACACAGCTGTAATTCCAGTGATTTAAGAAGTTGAAGCAGGGGGATTCCAAGTTTGAGGCTAGCCTAGATAACTTAGTGTTTCAAAATAAAAAAAACAAAATAAAAAGACCTGGGGATGTAACTTAGTGGTATAGCACCCCTGGGTTTAATGCCCAGTAACAAAAAACAAAAAGAGAAAGTTACAATTCATTGGAATTGTTCTCATTCTAAATAAAAATTGGAGGTCATACTTAATCTTGTATCCTTTTTCTTAAAGAGGTCTCTCAGATTGCCTGAGCTTCAGGCACAAATGTTGGCTCCGCCCCTGACTTTATGAGGGTGCTTATTTCCACATACTCTTGCCAATTCTAGGTAGTATTAAATCTTTTATATACCTGCCAATCTGATAATATATGGTATATCTTTGTTGTTTTAATTTATATTCCTTTAATTGGGAGTTAAGCTGAGCATTTTTATATGATTATTTTCTGTAACACTCCCTTTCATTATCTTTGCCTATCCATTGCCTTTTAAAAATTCATCTGTGAGAATTCTGGGAACAGCAGTTATCCCTCCATCAATCATGCTTCAAATCCTTTCCTCAATTATTTGTTAGCCCTTTAACTTTGCTTATGGTGTAATTGTTTTCTCTCATTCAAGACATTTAATTTTTATTAGATTGACCAATTGACAATATAATTTTTAAAAAAGTAAGGTGTTATATATAATATTCCGGGGCTTAAATGTGGATTGACTTGAGCAGATGACTTAAATGAGATACATACAATTCAGGGAGCCTTAAAAATCTATATGCCTTGGTTTGCTTTCTCCAAGTCAGGGAGATGGCACAATGTTTCTCTTCTAAAAATCAAGGATTCTAGCAATTTCTTCCCCTTTTCTTTTCCTACAAGGTCAAGTCACTCTGCACTTGGAATTGGTGAGGGAATAGAACCAACTGATAGAAACTGCATTTTCACTGTTGAGAAGTGACTCTGGAAATGCAAACCTAAACGATGTTTGCTGCTGTCCTCTAGGGGAAGGACCTGTGATTATTTTCCTGGGCTGATATGTCCAAAATCATTTCTCCCAGTTCTTAACTCTGCATGCATGCTGATATATGAACTCTGCCAGCCTCATACAAAATACTGGGCCCTGTGTGCAAACACATTCAGTGTGTTCACAGCTCCCCAGGACAGCTGACCTTAGTTGTTCACTTGCCTGGTGAGCTACTTTTCACCTTTTAGGCCCGCTTCAAATGCTGCCTCAATAAAACTTTTCTAGATCCCTGAGGAATAATTAATCACTCTCTCAATGATGTTTCCATAGCATTTGGTTCAAAGTGTCTCTATAGTACTTCAGATGTACTATTATGTAAGTATATGTGCCTATTTCTCCTTTAGAACATGAACTTGTAGGAATGAGTGTGTCTCATTCATCTTGAAATCCACAGAACTCAGCATAGGACTTGCCACATAGTAGGAGTTTTGCATAAAGAACCTTGATGAAGTGTACATTGATGCTTTAAACAAAAGATGAAATAATATATTTAAAGCACCAAAAACGTTTTATTAGAGGTGCATCTAGGATGATAACCAAACATATTCTACTGAGTAGGCAAAAATAATGACCTCTGGGGCTGATTTTTATTCTTAGGTTTCTCAGATTCTGCACCTTCAAGACTGAGTTCATATCTGTAATTTGCTCCCCAAAGCAAGAGTCCTGTCACAGCAACCTGATGACTGTCTTATTTCACTATAAATGGGTTAACACATTTATGCCACATAGCCAGACTTTAGAAAGTGAAAACTGCTAAGTCTACAGAGAGGCATGGTTCTGGCACTAAAACAACAGTACACTTACTTTAATAAATACTCATCTGTATAATTACACATAATAAGCGTCTTGGACAAAAGCTTTGAAGGCTTTCAAACATTTATAGTAAAGGATGTGATTTGGTAGAGGAAAGAAGGTCCCTGGGGGACCACCATACCATGTGCTTCTGGCACCGTCCCATTTGTTAATGTAGTACAGATCTTCTCAATAAATCATCATGTTCTGGAAGAGTAAGTGTCTCATTTATACTTTCCAAAATATAGCAGTTTTGCAAATGTTATGATAGTCTGGTATTTAATAGATATTGGACATGCACATTAATAGCTATTGTTAAGGAAACCAAATTATTGATTCAATAAAGACAGCAAATAACCCTAGGCCCTATCACAGTTCATCCTCATGGAGGTCAAAGACAGATAAACATTCATTTGGGTCTTCAATGATATCTAGTCAATTTATCTAATCCACAGTCATTTGCTCATTTATCGTTCACTTGGGAAAATGATCCCACAATGACTGACTCAAATGCATTTGACCTTTAGCTGTAAAACAGATAATTCATTTACTTGGAATAGAAAATCCTCTAGGAAGATGCTATTAATTGGGATTCTTGTTAGAAAGTTATAAGCCCAGCAAAGTTTCCATAGCAAGTCTAACAATTCCACATGGAGTTAGTTGTGTTAATCCTGTTCTTGATCTACTATCTACTTAATATACTAAGGTTAAAACTACCTACTGTATTTGGTGCCAGTTCCTACACCACAGGGCTATCACTGGCCAAATAAGCTTCAAGGCATTAGTGGTGGATTTCAGAATCCTAAAACAGCAGTTATTTAAGGTCTAGTTGACACCGCTGCATATAAAATCTTCACAACCACCCACTGTATGCTCATTTGTAATACATTCCAACTGAGAACCAGAGACGTTAGGCTCTTTGACTAAGATCTCAGAGTCAGAATTCAAATCCAAGCTGGTCTGACTCTAAATGCGTGACTTTCCCACCACACTGGTTTCATTAAGCTCTTTAAGCTTGTAGGGAAAAAAATTCATTTCCTATGTTACAGACATCTGATTTGTGAATATTTTATTGGGTTCTGCCTCCCTTTACAAATCCCTGTTTTTTTAAGGCTTCTCCATAAACACCATCCCTGGCTGCTCATCTAGTCAGGAATGAATCAGCGGGGGGCCAGGGTAAGGAATTGTCCTGCTCTTGGCCTAAGTTTTCACATGCTTCATCTTCTTTATTTCTTATTCCTTCCTTATTCAGCCTTTCACTAGTAACTGACAGGGAAATCCTACCTTAGACAAAGTCTTTTCACTCCAACTTACATTATCCCTAATTATCTCCTTAATTTCTCTTTTACAAAGCTTGCCCAGTTCTTTCAAAATTCTTTCCCTGGAACTTATACTTCTTCTAATTTAATTTGTTATTTCAAAAGTTTTCCTGATCATGACTGACAGAAGAAGGAGTTCTTAACAATATACCTAAACCCAAGGGGGCCATTAATGTCCAAGGCCCTGAAATTACCCCAATGGTCCCTTCCTACCATCCTCCAATAAACTCACCTACAAATATGTCTCTCCATAAGTACATTATTTCTGAAAAGTGATGATTTAAAAATCCCTGTTTATCTTATAAAGCTTATCTTATTATAATTGCAATGCTATCGTTTTTTCCTATTTTTTTTTTTTTGTTGTAAACACAGATATACATAGTATATCCAACATAATCTAAATGGGATTTGGAAGGCGCTGCTTTGTAACATTGTTTCTAAAATACAGTCTGGATCCAAATAAGAGACTGACTAGTAAATCTTAAAACACTGCCTTTTAAAATCTGAAACTCTCTGTGTTCTATTTCAGTGGAGATGTGTGTTCTTATTTTGATCATCTATGGATGACCAGTTTTCTTGTTGGGTCCTCCTGGCCCACAAACTGAAGGAGGAAGAAGAGGACAGAGGCACAGAGTGTTAACAGTGGAGCCAAAGAATCTCTCTTACTGCCTTTTATTCCAACAGTCTAGCAGAGGGGAGCCGGAGTGAGCAGCCCACAATGTTTGAAAGAATCCAAGGCCTTAAACTGTGTTGAAAAAAATCTTAGTAATTAAGATGAGAATTTAGAAGAGCAGAAAGGGGAACTCTATAAAAGCATTAGATTAAATTACTACCTACATTTAAAAATGTCTTATCATGATTGTTTTAAAAATTCAATGGAGTCTAAAAAATAAATTTATAGAGAAGATTTTTTTTTTTGGAATCAGTCACTTCACTATGTGTTATACTTCATTCAGTTTTTTATAGCAATTCTTGCATAGTTTACTATTTTTTTTAAAGGAAGGGTCCAATTACAATGCATTTTATTCAACTATAAATCCCAGAAGCAAAGCTTTTATTCACATGATTATTTGGCATGGTTCTAGACATGTAGGTCTTTTCAAGATTTTATAGCACAGATCTGTCAGGACAATGACCTAGATTCCTCTCTTCAGGTTTGGTCCTGTAAGACTTGTTGTCCCACTTGGTATAATAGCACTATTCTTTATATCTTGGCCTCTAGATAGATCAAGTTTAGATGAGCTTTTTTTTTTCTTTCTTTCTTCTTCTTTTTTTTTTTTCAATTTTTTAGTACTTCAATTTGCTACATGTAGAAGAGTGATATGAAATCTGAGGAATAAGCCCATAATGGAAGAACTAGTGTCAAATGGCCAAGGCAAATAAGACATTTCAATCTGATTATTTTGCTTAACTTGGTGATCTCCGTGCATTGGAGCTCCTGAGTTTTAGACATAGGTCAATTTATTAAATTTTATATTCATTTTATAATAATTGGTTTTCAAAGCATATCTTGAAGTGACTCAACCAGTTTTTGAGGTCTCAAATTAACAAAATTTTCATGTACTTTGGGCTCTGAGTAAAGTTTCTTTGTTTTTAGCATAATGTTTTTTTCTCTATAAACTTAGTTTTCTTATATGTGTTTCCTTTGGTATTGTTGGGATTCCTCTGCGTGATATATTCAAGTCCATAAAAATTCTTAATAGTACTAATAGCAATATTTCCATGGCTTATTTCAGTCATTCATATTTTGGAAATTACAACTTAAATAAATGACTTCTTAGGATGATATTTTATTTTGAATACCCAGTCTCTTGTGATCCTCTTTTAGCTATTCCAGGGCACTTACCAGGAATCATTCCTTAGCTGGAAAAACAAAAATCAAAACCATATGACCTGCTATTTAAAAGGTATTAAATATTTAATTGTTAAATAAATGACTTAAATAGAAGTGAATTAGTGTTGTATCATTATTATATAGAAAACCAGTGTTCACTTTGGTATTTCTGATACTATTTTAATAGAGTGGTGTCAGGACATTTCTAAGGAGGAGAACTACTCTTGAAAGAATACTGAACTCTCCATTGCAGATGAATTGACATTAAGACCTTTCTGGAGCAGTTAAGACTTCTGGTCAACCTTAACTTGCAGTTAAGTGTGCCAGTTCTGGAGGTTTCAGAAAATTCTACCACCATATGACATTTGGTGCAAAGGGACTTCCTTGTAAAAACTGGTGAAGGGCAGGGTTTTATACTCAGGTTAACATGGTGCCAAACAGGCAGCACTCGTATATGAAGAAAGGGGGCAGAAAAAGGGATCATGAGAGAAAGAGATCAGTTGGGCATTCTCAGAAAACTTCGAGAATTTTAAACTTTCTCCGTCTTGCACTAGGTGGAAGGGCCCATTAGGCTTGACTCTTTCCACTTGCAAAGGAGGCTTAGGTAATATCTGGGTTACAGTACAGCTTAGCAGCTACCCCTCTGATCCTTGACAGCTGCCTCAGGTACTCTGTCCTCTCTTTAATACTGAGTGTCATCTCTAAATGGAAATTTCAATTGGTCCCCTGTCTCTTGAGCTTTCCCATACAAAATGGGTGTTTCTTTTCCTTCTTTCTTGCTTTTGGTGGTGGTGGTGGGAGGTGTTGGGAGTGGACAGTGTGGACTGGGTTATTTCAGGGAAGGTCTCAGGGCTATAGGACTCTTGACTGGAAAGCACAGGCACTGGGCGTCACAGGAGGAAATGGAGAAAGAATCGTCTTAGAAAAGATGACTCAGAATTCTGACTCAGAGGGATTTCGTCCAATTTCTGATCTCATCCTGGAGCTTCCTGCAGCACCTGGGCTTTCCTTGGAGGTCTCCTACCTCCTCTAGGGCTTAGGCCACACCTGTCTGGCCCAGAGGGGATAAGCTGACAGCAATTCTGTCTGCAGTGAAATGCCACTACTCCTATTAGATCAGACATAGATCAGATGCATTTTCTGGAAACATAGTTTATCATATATTTCAATCACAAATGACCAATTATGACATGTTAAAGCACTTTAGCAAGAATACAAACTGTCCCTGCTCAGGAAACCACTCTGAGGAAGCAGTAAGTTGGTGCCTGACAATAATAGACCGTTTGACTCTAGAAATGTTGAACTGTTACAGAGAATTTTACAAGAATTTTCCTTTTTAAGTTTTGACCCAAACATGAAAACCGTCAAGGTATAGATGAAAACCCTACAAATTGAGAAATTCATCTCAACTAAGGTTGCAAATCTAGTCTGTCATAGAAGTGGATATCTGAAAAGGAAATTGGCTGAGGAGAATAATTTTACTTGAAGGGATTTCTCATACATGTTGAACAAGCCTACTTTAAAAAATACCTTTTTCCTTCCACACTCAAAAAAATTAAATTTCGTGAAGTAACTTGAGAAGAATTATAACCAGAGTCTATTTACAAAGTATCTGAAACTATTTTCTGTTCTCCATAAAAGTCTGCAGACAACTTCTCTGGGATTGCTTAGGTGGCTAATAGGGCTTTAGAATGCTCCTGTCTTTCCCTGCCCTCTTGAAGACTCAGGATCATGGGTCCCTTTGTAGCTCAAGGAATTTGGCTCCAGGGATTTTTCACAAAAGTAAATTCATACCAATGATCCTGGTAGGAATCTGGGCATGGGATCAGGGGAGAAGAAATGCAAATCCGTGACTCAGAATTGCACAAGCTTCTGAGATCACTGCGGATAGGAATGGATACTCCACACGAATTTCTAGACCACAAGAGACACTGACCCAAATCCAACAGAGCCAGTTAGCATCAGATTCGCCTTAGGAATGACTCAACCAAGTTTCTGTCTAAAGGACATTGACTCTGGAAAAGGCAGTAGGCAATGAATTTTATGTGACAGTCCTCACAGTCTTATCTCCCACCTACATTTCTTTCCCCTTTATAGTTTCATCTTCTCCTTTGAACCTTCTCTCGTGCACTTTAATGAGTACTGTTAAGCCAAGTGGTGATTCAATTCTTTGGCCAGTGAGAATTCTCCTCCTTCAGTATGGAAGATTCCTGTCTGGTGGGACATAGGAGGAGGCAGTGGAATACTTACTTATTGGTAAAGCTGGTTAGAGAATTGGTACATCCAAGGAAAAGTAGAACAGAGAAGAAAACAGCTTGTAAGGGTTAACCTTGCACAAGGAAATGAGTTTGAGAAAATATGGAAAAGTTTAGAGATGTTGGCCTTTCTGTCCATTCCCTCTAGTACTGGAACCTTCTTGGAAGAGCCTGTACTGGGCAGTGTGTCCAGAGAAATCTGGTGAGCTGTCTGCTGTTTTAGCCAAACAGAGCTGCTACTGAATGATGTAAGCAGTTCTTTTTCTTCAAGGGCAAAAAACATGTTGGAGTGTTCTAGCAAACCAAGTAAAAGGTGGGAAATATTTTAGTTTTTATGCAAGTGTTTGTCTAAATCCTACCTGTATGACGTTCAAAGAATTTGTCCCTTGGTGATGTGCTATCATGACCCCAGAATTTCCAAATCCTTTGATTCTTGAAGAACTTCTTAGATGCCATCATTCAAAAGCTTAACAAGTTTTCATTTGTAATAACACACCAAGCCTTCTCAACCTTGGCACTATTGACATTTGTGGCTTAGCTTTTAGCTTGGCAAGTCTATAAATTACTTGCTATTTCAGTTTTGCTAGTAATAAAGTGAATATAGAGATCTGCCCCTCTATTTTCATTCACATCATTCCTGAATGATCAATTATAACAGAAGTAATTGGGGCCAGCATTCAGGCAATGGTCAATTCTGGGCTGTTCTGGGTGGAGGAATTTCAAGTTCAGCCTCAATTATGAGGTCTAATGGTATGAGAAAAAAAATGTTCTCTGTATTATTAGGAAGGGTGTTTCCACATAAATTTTGAACATCCAAGTCTCTAATGGTTTACTGTGAACTGGGATGAAGAGGTAGAGGATTTTAGCATTTTATCCTCCTATGTTGGAAGTAGTATCCTGATGGGCACTACTTGGACAAATCTCTTGAGGACCAGGAGAAATTGTGGGGTGTATGGTAGCTAAAGGGCTCAAGACTATAACTAAATAAAAATTTCCTAAGGACATTTCTTTGCAAATGCAAAGAAAATTATCATAATAGAAGCCAATTAGTAAAGTTTAAATGGCAGATTTAATACAGAGATATCTACAATAGGTAAAAAATTTACTATATTGGCTTTCAGAGAAAGGAGTTTATCTTAGCCAATGACATTCCAGTCATGTAAAAGACCCTAGAGCCAGTGTTTTTTAAACGATATGCCATTGTGTGACAATAACAAATCTGATCTCTTAAGGGTGCTAAGAAAATTTCTGGTTTCTTCATACATTGTTCCTAAAATGGCTCACATGAGTAGTGGGTAGCCACCTGGTTCCTCCCCAGACTGGGAATTTTGCAGTAAGTCATATGTCCACATACTCCCTCAGCTGGTGTCTCAGAAAACAACAGGCTGCTCATCTCCCTGGTCTTGAGCTCTTAGAATTATGTGCCCAGGATAGGCATGCACACAGTGCCTGAACCAGGGACAGGATTTCCAGTCTCTTTTCTTTGCATGGAAGAGGGCTTTTGTGGGCAGCCATTTTTGTGAAGGTGAAACTATGGAACAGCTCTTATCTCTACTTTATAAAGAATCTTCATGGTGTTGGGTTACTAAAGAGAAGTGGGATTTTAAATCTCTTTTCCTGAATAGCAGAAACCACCTCTCATTATTTGGGGGGGAAACAAACTACAGTACAACTGAATTTATATTGTTAGGCCTACCTCTGCTGTCCTGACGCTTGGAGTGAGTTACTAATGTCTCATTCCTCTTTGCTCTTTCATACGGACACACAAGCACACACTGGCATATGTACACACTCACTCCCAGCACTCACAAGGATGTTGTGACAAATAGAGAAGATAATGGCTATGAAACCACTTGGAAAACTGCCATGTGCAATAAACACACTATTATTTTTATCATACATTATGAACAATATGTACTGTGATCCCTCCATTTAAAAGGCATTTCAATACATTGGGAATGTATTACCAAATAGAAACATTTTCTAAAACAAATGTATCTATTTTCTTGTCAATCAGAATTTCTGTCATATTAACTAATTAGAACTTTGTCATAAAAACCTGTTTATAGTCATACTGGAACTATTAGAAAATAGCTAGTGGCTGGGAGGAGTGTGCTCCAGTAGACATTCCAAATAAATGTGTACTTTCTCTGCATGTGCTTCTGGGTGTATTGTTGAGGGGCCATTCAGCTCACAACTTTGCTCTTAGAACCTGACCCAGAATAAATGTGAATTAAACAAGCGAATGAAAATATACGTTATATAATAATTTTCCGTCAAACAGTCCTCCTTCATTCTATCCATGTTCCTAGCCTTCAGAGGATTTTTCTGTCACACATGGTCCACATTTGAATGTTCATATTCAGAAACACAGTTGGCTGGAACTAAAGTTTACTCAATTTTGGATGGCAGAAACAAACCACAGATTGAAGTAGAAGACATTTAAACAATGTTTCTGACATGCTTGGTGATTAAGACAAAATGATTTTTTTTAAATGCTCAAAAAGTGACACTTATTTTATGTATTCCACTTTTCATTAAGTGAATCACACAAATTAAGAGTGTTAACACATATTCTAATAAAGGATTAAGTAAAAGTCTAAATGAAAGGATGACAAAAATTAAAAATAATTATTTTTGCTTGAGATCCAAAAAGATGACTCATGAAAATGTTTCTTTAAAATTATATTTGTTAGTGCCAGACCCAGTAAAGGTACTATCTTTGTTAGTTGGCATCTGTTCTGTGTCCACTGGCATTCTAAACCAAACTACACTATGATAATAGATCTTCAGAGGGATACCTACAATTTAAGGAGATCAGGATTTATTGTTTATAGCTGATTTAAAAGAGATGAAAAAATTTGAGAGTCTTAGGGCACTACATTAGTTGTAGCTAGATTTTATATGATGTCTACAGGCAATGATTTCGGGTCATGCAAAACCACACTGGAGTAAAACAATCTAAGAGGGACAGGGATGGAATCTGATATTTATTTGGTATCTGCTTTGTGCCAGACGTTTTGTTAGGCTTGTTACAGGTCTTCTCATTAACTTTATATACTCCCACACACAATGTTCCATGCTTCTTATTTCATTGATGAAAAATTTGAGACTCTGAAAACAAAGTATACTCTCTAGGACTGGTAGAGTTAAGATGGAGATTTAACCTTTCTTGGTGGTGATTTGGATTTGGAAGTTTGGAAAAGAGAAGAGATTGAAGGAGAGTAGACATGGAGCACAGACTTGATAAGTCACGAGGTCCCAGTGGTCACTGGGTAGAAACAGAAGCAGATTAAAAGCCCAGCAGTGGGAAAGAAAAACATCACAGAGATCCCCACTGAGCTGTGTAAATTTTAGTCCAACTAGTCACTTAGCTTTAAATGGAAAATAAGTATTTTCTTCAAGTGAATTCAGTTTTGACTCTCTTTTTTACTCCACTCAAACTGATCGAGGATCGCAGGTCTTTCCAGATGAACTCAGACTAGAACATTAACCTGGTGCTCAAAAGTTGTAGGCTGTGTCATCCACGACTTTACTGCTCAAAATGTGGTCTGCAGACCAGCAGCATCAGCATGACTCTGGGACTCCTTAGGAGTATGGAATCTCAGTCTCCAGCCCAGACTTACTCAATTGGAATCTGCTTTTGATGAGCTCCTCCAGTGATTTGTATGCACATTAATGTTTGAGAAGCCCTGACCTAGGAGATAATTTTTTAGTTTTAGCATGATCTATTCATTTTTCCTTTCCTTTTCAAAAAGCAATGATAAATGCCACTTCACTCATCCAAGGCATACCTTTAGCAAAATATGCTAGAAAAGATGCTTTCAATTTCACTGTTTCTTATTCTCCCCCCTTTTCCTAATTTAGCACAAGGAAATAAATCTGTTTGTTCATTTTGTACATAAAATATTTGTATGTAATTTTGTACATATACTACCTGATATTTTCTCTTGTTCCCCCAAACTATTTGATATGTACATTAGTGCTGAAGTGATTGAAGGGAGTTGAAATCTTATCGGGGAGGAAAACGGAGAAAATGCATTAATTAATGCACTATTTACCTTTATTATCAGCGCTAGGTATTTGCTTGCTCCAGTGCTTCGTGGCTTTCAAGGAATGTTAAAGTGGTAGAAATAAGTAGTATGATTTTGTTCAAAGAAGACTGGAAAGTTTTCCAGGCTCCAGGCATTGGCTTAGGTTGGAGAGAACCATGCACATGACACATTTTCCCTCAACCAAGCACTAGCAATACAAATGCAACAGCACCTTGAAGGATCAAAAGGTCGCATTAAGAGGGATTTAGCCTTGGAATGTGAGAATGATTTAACATATGCAAATAAGCCAAGGTGATACACCACTTTAGTAGTATGAAAGATAAAAACCATATGATCATCTCAATGCACCCTTATCTCACACAATAAACGAAAATCAACTCAAAATGGATTAAAGACTTAAATGTAAGATGTGAAACTGTAAAACTACTAGAAGAAAACATGGGGAGAAACTCAATTGTCTAGATCTAGGCAATGGTTTATGTATGTATGTATGTATGTTTTGGATTTAACCCCTGGTGCTTAACCACTGAGCCATATTCCCACCCTTATTATTTTTTATTATTTTTTATTTTTATTATTATTTTTTATTTTTTAAGTTGCTAAGAGCCTGGCCAAATTGCTGAGTCTGGCCTTGAATTTGTAATTCTCCTGCCTCAGTCTCCCCAGTCTCTGGGATTACAGGTTTGCACCAACGTGCCTGACTAGGCGCTGATTTTTTTTTTTTTTTTAAATGAATCCAAGCACAGGCAACAGAAGCAAAAATAGACAAATGGGATTGCATCAAACTGAAAAGTTTCTGCACAGTGAGGGAAAGAGTTAGCCAAGACAACCTACAGAATGAGAGGAACTATTTGCAAACCATACATCTAATAAAAGGTTAATATCCATAATACATAAGGAACCCAAAACAACTCAGTAGCAAAAACAAACAAAAATCCTGAACTCCAAACAACTCAATTAAAAAATGGGCAAAGTACTTGAATAGTCATTTCTCCGAAGAAAACAAATAGCCAGAAGGTATATAAGAAGTGCTTGTCATCATTGATCATCAAAGAAGTGCAAATCAAAACAACAAGGTATCCCTGTTCATCTGTTAGAATGACCCAAAAGACCAAAGGCAAGTATAGGTGAGGATATGGGGAGAGGAGAATTCTTGGCTACTCCTGGTGGGAATGTATATTGATATAGCTACTGTGGGAAACAGTATGGAGGGTCCTCAAAAAATTAAAAGTACAACTAATATATGCTCTAGTAATTCCACTTCTGGGTACATATCTACCCAGAATCCTGGAAATGGAAGCAGGAACATGTAAATATGTACATTTACAGGTTCATTGCAGCACTATTCACAATAGCCAAGATTTGAAAACAACCTGGAGCCACCACTCAAACAGAAGGGTCAACAACCAAGACTCTACAGAGTACTGTTTTGCTAAACTATGTTTGGTAGGTGAGACTGGTTAGACTGTATTAATTTCTTTGTAAAATTATGATATTTTCAATTTATAGATTTATTGGGATTCAATCCCATCATAAGGAGAGGAGTGTTTTATTTTTCGACCTTATAAAGAAGGAAATCTGGCCATTTGCATCAACCTAGATTAACCTGGAGGTCACTACATTAAGCAAAATAAACAGGACATAGAAAAATGAAGTGAAATAAACAGGACATAGAAAAATGAATACTGCATTACCTGAATTATATGTGGATTTTGAACAAGCCAAACCGATGATCAGGAGTTGGCAGGAGGAGATTGGAGTAATGGTGAGGCATTGGCCAGAGTGTGATGCAGGATGAATAACTTCTGGAGATGTAACATATAGCACGGTGATCACAGTTAATGATTCTTCATCATATTCTCAAATTTGCTAAGGGAGTAAGTGTTCTCACCACACACACAACAGTGGTAACTGTGTTTTGTGTCAATCACTTCACAAGGTATAGGTATAACAAAAGATCATGTTGTTTATCTTAAACATACACAATGTTCATTTGTCAAAATAGAATAGAATTCTAAATATATTATTTTAAATATTAATCAGGCAAAGAAGTATTTTGAAATAATTTTTGAGATAATAAAATTATGTCGTTAAGCTACCAAAGACGAATTTTTCCATATGGATATAAACGTGATTTGTCTTTTCCCTCTAAATATTTATTTTAGAAACACTGACCTAGACCTTTCCCATTTTTATTCAATATTAAGTGCTTGTTTACCTGTCCAGATATGTGTTGATTTATATCTGCTTGTGTACATAGGTACTGCATAATTTAAAAGTAACTGCTGCAATTTCTGAGTAGTCCCATGTTTTTTAAATAAAATTTCTCAAACATTCATACATGGAAGCTTAGTCATTGGATGCATTTGAGAATAGTGATACCTGAAAGTCATTGATGACTTACTGTATTCCATTTATTGTTCCCAATGTCCCTCTGAAGGAGACATCTTTCTTAACTTCATTATACCAAGGTAGAAAGGAGGTTTAGGGAAATGAAGTGACTTTCAATCTGCTGGGTTTTACATGGTGTGGTCAAAGCCCAGAGCTATTAATGTTATGGTAAACCACCTTGACCTCCCACTGTGAGAGACTTTATGGGACTTCCCAGGGATTGAAGGCACGGTCTGCCTCTGGCAAAAGAGTAGACTCGAAGTTTATTTTTACATTTTCTCCTTTATCCCTCCTTCTGGTCTCCATATGCTCTTATTTTTCCTATGAAAACCCTTTCTCTAATTCAAAATAGAAAAATGCTTGAAATTAGCTAAAACTTAAATTTGAAATGTCACAAAAGGGCATCAATTGGAATTTTCCGGAATGGTGTTTCCCCAAATATTAAGAGTCCCTCATTGTTCTCTGCTTAAGTGAATCTGGGAAAGTGTGGGTTTAAAAGGATAAACAACTTTCTATATCATAGTCTTTTTATTATTTTTTAAGTAGGAATTTATTTACCTGTCCATTATCTATCATTTGTGTTTTTCTTCCATACACATTTTGCACACTCTTAAAATTTAGAACACCAATTTTGGAAATGCTTTCTTAAGGGCTATGTGATTCCAAATTAGATTTTTTTCCAAAGCCCTAAATTAATGGAAGATTTATGTCTAAGGAAACTGCTGATCTTAGAAGATACCCTAGAGCAAACAAGTGATCTTAAGCTTCCAATTAACAAGCTACTGGTGAATTCCACACCACCTTGTCTTATGTGCTTCATCCAAAATAAGCCATGTTTAAGTTCAAGGAATGCTGGGAAGTAGTGGAAAGTAGTGCAGGTCTTCCTAAGAGTTTCTCCACAAGTGAGGGGGGATTTGCACGTGCACCCCTCCTCTCTGAAGGTCCTCACTCTGTCTCTGCCCTTCCCCAAACTCTACCTCCCAGGCAGGAACTCAGCTCTTTCTTTCACTCCCCATTGTTTCATGCTGGGCTCCCCATTGGCACCTCCTCTCTCTTTATCTAGGTGCTAGAATACTTGGAGAGTTCAGGTGCTTTATGAGTTCCTGACACTGCCTGCCTCTTTCTCATAAAGGGCAATTTTAGTGTCCTTTTTCCAAATTGCCTTTGTCCTCTAAGGAAGATGTCCAGCACATCTTCCTTCTTCCTTAGAAAGAGAGGCAAAATTACAAATGCTTTTGATAACATTTTAAATCCTCCCCAGGTAATTAAAAAAAAAAAAAAAAAAAACCCAAACTGAATAAACTGTACTAAAAAGTGTTGCTGTATTGTAAAAAGGGATTGCTTATTTGTATTCCTAAAAATCTTTTAAAATTAATATACTAGATTTCATAGGAAGTAAGAGCCACTACTATTTTATGAATCACAGAGAAAAATATTCTGCCAATTATAATGGTTAACATCACTGATTATAAGAGATCATTCACCTTTAGAGATATGAAAATGATTGTTTTAGAAACAATGAAATATAATGTTCTTCTGTATTCTCTAAGTAGCTTACACACATATATACACACACACACATATATATGTTACTACATATATACACACATATACATATATATTAGACAGTTGTATTTATATTAAAATTCTAATGATTTTCTAATTTTTACAACAGTTTTCCTCTAACCATGGGACTATGGATCACCTATAAGAGAATCTGGGACTGTTCATTAAAAATACAGATTTCTTGGCACCCCCTCCTACCCCACAGGTTGACTGAATCAGAATCCTGTGATAGGGTCTGGGCAGCAATACTTTTTAAGCTTTTCAGATGATTTTAATATGCATCTGGAGAAAAGAACTTCTCGAAAGTGGTCTCTAGACCAAAGGCGATGGTATCACTTGAGAGTTTCTTAGAAATGTAGACTCTTAGACTCTACCCCAGACCCAGTAAAACAGAATCTGCATTTTAACAGATGCTCAGGTGATTCATAGCTACAATAAATAAAGTTGGAGAAACAGTAGACCAGGAGTTCTCAAAGTGTGTTTCCCAGATGGGCAACAGCACCTAGGAACTTGTTAGAACTGCAAACTCTTAGATTGCAACCCAGAACAACCTAGAGACTTGGAAGATGGGGTTGGGGTGGAACCTAAATAATCTGTTTAATAAGCTCCCCAGGTGATCTGACGCATGGTAAAGTGTGAGCTGCTGAGGCCTATCCTTTTCTGTAACACACCTGGCCACAAGCACTAATTGGTTAAGGCGATGCAAGGAGACTGAACAGCTGGCAGATACCTGTTCTGTAGTCAAGGCGATTAAGAGGCATTAGCTAGTATCTTAAGGGCTAAGTAATCTTTTAATCCCAGATGTGAAAGTCATTGCAGATATAACAATTGGAAAAATATGGGAAATAAAATGCTGGTTAATTTTGATCTCTCATTTTTAAGTGAGTCTGAGAGTGATAAACACATGCTAAGCCTGAGGACTTTTTCTACCTTCCGTCTCTTACGTTAGCAATTATTTTTTTCTAACTCTTCAGAGCATCTGTGACAAAGCCATCAGGTTTTCAGTTCTTTGTAGTATCTAATGAGTTCTACATTGAAATGCTGCCAAACTCCAACTCAAATTCAGGACAGAAGAGTGAGTACTTAATATTTATTTTCCTCACTTACATAAACAGGAGGGTTGAGATTCATTCAACTAGTTATTGAACATCTACCAAAGACCAGATGATATTAGGTACAAATAATTTGAAAGAAAAAAAAAAAGACAGTTCTTTCCCTCAAGGAGACAAGTAAATAATTTCACTACAGCATGGTCCCTTGTATACTGCATGAAATGGTCATTTGTTATAACCACAGTCTTCACAGCAGTTTGAAGATAGATTTGAGGAAGGTGAGAATAACAAGAAAAAAAGACCAGTCAGTAGTTATAGCAACAGATTAAGCAAGAGACTGAGCAGTGACGAATTATACAAGGGACACTCATACAAGTGTCTTCTAAAATACAATTTTTTATAGTCAACTGTTGACCCATTACATCCACCCAAAGAAGCAACTCAGGTGATTCCAAATAATTTTTGATTTTGGAAGGTTTTATAAAAATCCTATTTTGAACTATATGATAAAGTGCGGCTGCTTCACAACATGCCCTTTTTATTATCTCCAGCATTCCATGACTATGCTGTTTATGCCAGTATTATGCTTAATTAAGCACCATGGCAATATCAATAAGAGTCTGAAAGCCAGATGTGGCACAGATCATCCAAAAATGCAGCTATCCTGGCAAGCTTAGGATAAACCTTGCAGAAAAAAGAGAGAGAATTCCCAGAAATTGTTTTGCCTTTAACAAAAAGATCTAAATGCAAGAGGTTGTACTCCAAGGATAAAACAGTGAGTAAGATGATGCAGCCAAGTCTCTAGCATGTAGAAATAGCATCGGGTCAACAAAAGAAGTAGAAATCAACAAATAAACGACTTAACAGTACAGCTCAAAGCCCTAGAAAAAGAACAGACCAACATCAAAAGTAGTAGAAGACAGGAAATAGTTAAAATCAGAGCCGAAATCAACGAAATTGAAACAAAAGAAACAATCGGAAAAATTAACAAAATAAATAGTTGGTTCTTTGAAAAAATAAACAAAATTGATAAACCCTCAGCTACACTAACAAAGAGAAAGAGGGAGGAAACTCAAATTACTAAAATTCGGAATGAACAAGGAAATATCACAACAGACACGAGTGAAATACAAAACATAATTAGAAGCTATTTTGAAAATCTATACTCCAACAAAACAGAAAACCTCGAAGACATCAACAAGTTTCTAGAGACATAGGAATTACCTAAACTGAATGAGGAGGACATACACAACTTAAATAAATCAATTTCAAGCAATGAAATAGAAGAGGTCATCAAAGCCTACCAACAAAGAAAAGTCCGGGACCAGATGGGTTCTCAGCCGAGTTCTACAAAACCTTTAAAGAAGAGCTCATTCCAATACTCCTCAAAGTATTCTATGCAATATAAGAGGAGGGAACCCTCCCAAACTCATTCTATGAAGCCAATATCACACTGATACCTAAACCAGACAGAGACTCATCAAGGAAAGAAAATTTCAGACCAATATCCTTAACGGACATCCATGCAAAAATTCTCAACAAAATTTTAGCAAATCGCATACAAAAATATATTAAAAAGATAGTGAAAAAGATAGTGCAACACGATCAAGTGGGTTTCATCCCAGGGATGCAAGGTTGGTTCAACATCCAGAAATCAATAAATGTAATTCACCATATCAACAGACTTAAAGTTAAGAATCACATGATTATTTCAATAGATGCAGAAAAAGCATTTGATAAAATACAGCACCCCTTCATGCTCAAAACACTAGAAAAAGTTGGGGTAGTGGGAACATTTCTTAACATTGTAAAGGCCATCTATGCTAAGCCCATGGCCAATATCATTCTAAATGGTGAAAAACTGAAAGCATTCCCCCTAAAATCTGGAACAAGGCAGGGATGCCCTCTTTCACCACTTCTATTCAATATCGTTCTTGAGACTCTAGCCAGAGCAATTAGACAAACCAAAGAAATCAAAGGGATACGAATTGGAAAAGAAGAACTCAAACTATCCCTGTTCGCTGATGACATGATTATATATTTAGAGGAGCCTGGAAATTCCACCAGAAAACTCTTAGAACTCATAAGTGAATTCAGTAAAGTAGCAGGTTACAAGATCAATGCTCATAAATCCAATGCATTTTTATACATAAGTGATGAATCTTCAGAAAGAGAAATTAGGAAAAATACCCCATTCACAATAGCCTTGAAAAAAATAAAATACTTGGGAATCAATCTCACAAAAGAGGTGAAAGACCTCTACAATGAGAACTACAGAACATTAAAGAAAGAAATTAAAGAAAACCTTAGAAGATGGAAAGATCTCCCATGTTCTTGGATAGGCAGAATTAATATTGTCAAAATGGCTATACTACCTAAAGTGCTATACAGATTCAATGCAAGTCCAATCAAAATCCCAATGATGTACCTTACAGAAATAGAGCAAGCAATTATAAAATTCATCTGGAAGAATAAAAAACCCAGAATAGCTAAAGCAATCCTCAGTAGAAAGAGCGAAGCAGGGGGTATCGCAATACCAGATCTTCAACTCTATTACAAAGCAATAGTAACAAAAACGGCATGGTATTGGTACCAAAATAGACAAGTAGATCAATGGTACAGAATAGAGGACATGGACACAAACCCAAATAAATAAATTTTCTCATACCAGACAAAGGGGTCAAAAATATGCAATGGAGAAAAGATAGCCTCTTCAACAAATGGTGCTGGGAAAACTGGAAAACCATATGCAACAGAATGAAATTAAACCCCTATCTCTCACCCTGCACAAAACTCAACTCAAAATGGATCAAGGACCTCGGAATCAGACCAGAGATCCTGCATCTTATAGAAGAAAAAGTAGGTCCAAACCTTCAACTTGTTGGCTTAGGATCAGACTTCCTTAACAGGACTCCCATAGCACAAGAAATAAAAGCAAGAATCAACAACTGGGATAGATTCAAACTAAAAAGCTTTCTCTCAGCAAAGGAAACTATCAGTAATGTGAAGAGAGAGCCTACAGAGTGGGAGAATATCTTTGCCACTCATACTTCAGATAGAGCTCTAATTTCCTGAATCTATAAAGAACTCAAAAAACTCTACGCCAAGAATACAAATAACCCAATCAACAAATGGGCTAAGGAAATGAACAGACACTTCACAGAAGAAGATGTACAAGCAATCAACAGATATATGAAAAAATGTTCAACATCTCTAGTAATAAGAGAAATGCAAATCAAAACCACCCTAAGATTCCATCTCACCCCAATTAGAATGGCGATTATCAAGAACATAAGCAACAATAGGTGTTGGCGAGGATGTGGGGAAAAAGGTACACTCATACATTGCTGGTGGGGTTGCAAATTAGTGCAGCCACTCTGGAAAGCAGTATGGAGATTCCTCAGAAAGCTTGGAATGGAACCACCATTTGACCCAGCTCTCCCACTCCTTGGCCTATGCCCAAAGGACTTAAAATCAGCATACTACCGAGATACAGTGACATCAATGTTCATAGCTGCTCAATTCACCATAGCCAGACTATGGAACCAACCTAGATGCCCTTCAGTTGATGAATGGATAAAGAAGCTGTGGCATATATATACAATGGAATATTACTCCTCCATGAAGAATGATGAAATTATGGCATTAGCAGGCAAATGGATGAAATTGGAGAATATCATGCTAAGTGAGATAAGCCAATCTCAAAAAACTAAAGGACGAATGATCTCGCTGATAAGCGGATGAGGACATATAATGGGGGGTGGGAGGGGTTAGTGTTAGTGTTAGGGTTAGGTTTAGGGTTAGGGATAAGGAGGGTGGTAAGAATGGAGGAAGGAAGGACTGTATAGAGGGAAAAGAGGGGTGGAAGGGGTGGGGGGGAGGGAAAAAAGTAACAGAATGAATCAAATAACATTGCCCTATGTAAATTTATGATTACACAAATGGTATGCCTTGACTCCATGTACAAATAGAGAAACAACATGAATCGCATTTGTTTAAATAATTAAAAAAAAAAAAAAAAGAAATAGCATTGGGGTTACTGTTCCACATCAGCACTACCCTGCTCCATGCTATTTAGGACTAGCGTCTTTATGCTTTCTCACCAAAAAAGGAACAGACTTGAGAAAGGAGGGCCTCCTATAGGCGTGACTGTCCAGTGAGCTCTCTCTGACCTTCCCTGCCTGATATGGTCCCTTTCCAACTTCCCATGTTCTGTTGGAACTCCTTGCATTCTTTCATCATGGAACTCGGTTATTGATTTACTATCCTTTTCCTACCAATAAAAGCCAGAGGGTGTTTAGGTTATGTTTACTTACATGACCACCAATCTTCTGAGCTGTTCAGTCGTTCATACTCTAGGTGCGGTACTGTTAGGCACTCTGGGTGGAGCACTGGGAAAGATAGGCACACCCCCAGTTTTTAAGGAGCTTAAGATTGAATGAAAGGAGATAGATAGCTCGACACATCAACAAGTAAATGAGTAAGTAAGTAGTTGCAGATATTGGTCAATGCTATATAATAGTGAGACAAAGCAATGGGATGGAAAGAAATGGGGGTCGGGAGGGACCCTCTAGCTGGAGTGTGGAGACGGGGCCTTCCTAAATGGTGACTTCCGAGTTGAGACTTGTGACCATGAGGGGATTCAGGAGAGGTTTCCCCCAGGCAGAAGGAGCTAGAAATGCACAGGCTCTGAAATTCCCATGCCTGGAAATCTTAAGAAATGGAAGGGGGAAAAGCTTACTTAGAGTGCAGCTATAGGGGTCAGAAGGATGAGGTTGGAGAGAAGGGCAGGGTCTAGAAGATGCAGGGCTTTACTCATAGACTGAATGAAGGTAGGTGGATTTTGTTCTAAATGTAGTAAAAAGCCTCCGGAGTGCTATTGGCAGGCTCGTGTCTTGATCAGATTTACGCATTTGGAAGGCCCACTCCAACTGTGATGAGGAATATGGAAGGAGAAATACTGTTTAGGAGGGAGCTGCTGACGGCCAGGCAAGGCTGGCTTGGGCTGAGGTGGAGCCGTGTGGGTGGTAAGAAATGCTCAGCTTTGCGGGTTTTGCCTGTAGGACTTGAGGAGGGTTAGGGAGGGAAGACAGCCTGACTCACAGCTCCAGCCTTAAGCATGTAGGTAGAGATCATTTACAGAGATGGTATGAGGAACAGATTGGGAAGAGGATGTCAAAACAGGTGCTTGGTTTTGGACATTTTTCAAAAACTATTAGACACAAACACTGCTGGAAGAGTTTACTAACCCAGGGCAAATCAAATGGTAGGGGGTGGGGGCGGTAGTAGTTAAGTCCTGGCCTTTGGAAGGAGAAACACTTGAGTTTGCACCTGGTTTTCCTACTTGCTTACCATGCCATTTTATAATTACCCTCTTTGCACCTTAGTTCCCCTACGTGCCAAATGTATCTGTCCCATGGGATTATTATGAAGATGAAATCATGTGTCAAACACTATGGCAAATCAGGATTATGCTAAGTGTTGAACAATGATACCAAAAACTGATGGTTATAAGGGAGATGGTGATAAATTGGGTAAGGGGACCAATGACATAAGAGACTTCATGGGCCATAGAAAGAGTTGTGTCCTCTGTGTTGAAAACTGCGTCAAGAAGGACAGGAAGTCCTTTTTTTTTTTTAAGTAAGCAAGGCCTTTCTCCTTGAAGTTTCCATTACTTCATGCATTAGAAGAGCTATGTCTGCTCTGCAAGTTGCCAGACTGTATGTACAAAATCTGTTCTCCTGATCGTGAGTCAGGTATCTCTTTCTATAGAATTTTCTAAAAATTGTGGCAGATACACGTAACAAAACTGACACTTTGAACTGCATTTAAGTGTGTAGTTCAGTGATATTAAGTATGTTCACATTGTTGTACAGCTATCTATCATGTACCATCCCTTTCCAGAACTTATTTCATCTTCTAAAACTAGGACTCTGGAATTAACTATTGTTAATAGTCCATTCTGGCGACTAGCATTCTACTTCCGTCTCTTAAGAACCGAGTACTCTAGGTACCTCACAGAAGAGGAGCCATGTGGTATTTGTCCTTTTGTGAATGGCTTGTTTCACTTAGCTTAATGTCTCAAGGTCTTCCGTGTTGCAGCATGTGTCAGAATTCCCTTCCTTTTTATGGCTGAATAATATATTCCGTTTATCCACTCATCGGCCAACAGACACTTGGGTTGCTTCCATATTTTGGCAATTGCAAATAGTGCTCCTAAACATGAGTTCACTGTATGGGAGGTTTTATGAGGCAGCATAAATATTCAGTTACTTATTAATTCATTTACTTATTCTCTCCCTCGACTATTTCCCAAGTGCTTACTTAGGCTGGCACTGATAATGCTTAGAAGGAAAAGTGCTGTAATTCATTTGTGAAAGAGGCAATGGAGTTATCCAGAACATTCAGTTCTCTCCAGGTTTAAAATGTGTAGAATAAACTTTAGGACACTCTATTCTAGCAATCCACCCAACAAGCAGTTGTCGAAGGCTGATGGGGTGTGTGTGGCAGGAAATTTGCTTCAAAGAATCTTGTATTCGGCCCTGTAAAACCAGTGCTCTGAAGAAGGTTAAAATTGCCAATAGATAGTAAGGAGAGTAAAAAGAATGACCTGACTTGTATGGTTTTCAAAATTTGGATCTAGAAGGAACAGCTTACATGTTGGGAGTCAGCTGAAAATTAAATAAATTCAGGGACTGTCATTAAAACTTCCCCTAGATATACCTAGAAAATTGCCCATTGAATGGCTGATGACTTATGTAAATAATAGACTAACATTTGCTCTAACCAGTCCATGATCAAAGCAGCTACGTTTGATTGATAGCTTGGACATTGTGCTTAAATTTAGGAGACAAAACGTTCTCATAAAATAGATCCAGTTAGGGTCTTCTACTTGGAGTTCTCAGAATTGCAAATGGAAAAAAGAGACGACTTGATTGGTAAGTGTTTGAAAACTGCAGTGCAGAATGAACCAAGCAAGTGGGAGGGGAAGAGGCAACAGTGGTGATAACCGGAAGAGGGGAATGAGAAGTGGATGGTCAAGAAGCTAGAACGGTTAGGATAAAGTGCAAAATAGATTCGTGGCCCGCAAAGGTTTCAAGCTCTCTATGCTACTTTCTTCAGATCAGAACACTTGCCTTTATTTTCAAAGCGGAGAGCCAAAGAAACAAGCTCAAGAGAATAAGAATCAAGATTACAAAACCGAGTCAGGCATACAGCCTAAACAAATGCTTCACCAGGCATACATTTATACACACCTCTTTGTTATCCCTAAAGTGTGCTTGGAGAAGAAATGTGGATGGGAGAAAATTTTCCCAGTTTTAGGCATGTCGGAGGGTAAGAACTGATCAATATTCAAGAATTACCCAAGAGTGTCAATCCAGGACAAAAATGAATGTGAGCAGCTGTGTTTCACAATCTGACCTCAGGACATTGGATCTTTAGTATTTCCATAATATGACTGTAAAAAATATGTCCCTCTAGTCTTATTTGCTTTCCTTAATGGATAATGCTTCTGGCTTGGATCTTTGAGTGGAAAAAAGGATCTTTTGTCTCATAAAATGTTACAGATGCTGCTATGGCAACACACTTTAATTTTATTCCTATCTCAGAAGATAAACATGGAAAGTTGCAATTGGCAATTTAATCTAATATTTAGCATTAGCTTTAAGAACCACAGAGCATGTTGGGTTTCAGTTTTAAGGAACATTGGCACTTTTGTTAACCTGCTGTACTCAATTAAGCAGAATCCTAAAGCCCTGTCTAAAAGGTATTACTCTGCCAACTTAAAAATACCATGTGGCCAAGTTTTAAAAACACACAAGGGAGAGAAAGCATGCTGCTTCTATGACAAAATTCTTAGGTGGCCAGAATGAGTTTGCATTTGTGGGAATTTTCTCCTGGGCTAAAAACAAAAACCCAAACATCCAGCATTTACAAATACAGTATCAACTTGGTTTGAAATGAAACCCATCCATTGAAAGGGAGAGAACCATTGACTGCTTCTTTTCTTTATTCGTAAAGCCCGCACATACACCATTAAAACTTCTGCATTCAAGCCAGTTGTTTACTTTGCACTCAGTAAATAACCAGGGTTATTGCATCCAGAGAAGGTAATTTGAAGCCCTAGTTCCCGGTTGAATTACAACGATATACATTGACACAGGACAAGGACGTTTTCCTACCTGCCAGTGTCATAAAACAAGGCAAAACGCAAGCATAGAAGGAAAGACACAGGAAACACCCTCAGTAATGCACTGTATGGATTTAAATCCCCAAACCTGTCCATTCCAGTTGCAAAGAAACACCAGCCCCTGTATTTTTTTTTTAAGAGCCCTTCTCTGCCATTACTCTTACTTCACAATCTTTATTAATTTTTCTCTTCTACAATAGAAAGTCTGGGCAGCCAAAGAGTTAATGAAGGCTGTGGTCAACTTACATGAAGTTTCAATTACAAACCGGTGGGGGTCAAGTCTGATTTTGATTCACCATACGCCACACTAATCGGTTCCAGAGCACGTTCTGACTGCCTTTCAGAACAAGGACGCTGGTTCATTCATTAGGTGATTAGAAATCTGCATCTTGCTTACTTTTAGTCATGCTAGATCCTTACAGAACAAAAATCATCACTGTTCCTGATTGATACACTGACTTTAGAAATACTCATAACGAACACACTCACACTATAGCACTTTTCCAAACACCACAACGTATACAAGTTGCTAGTAATTAAACTGAAGTGCCTACCTAAGTTGTTCTTGAAGCAAATTTCAGCCCTTTGTCATATTTTCCCTTCATAAAAGTCCCCAAGTATTTACAGTCTGCAGATGAGATCATACTCTTGAAACAGTAAAGATTAAATGCGAAGGGGAACCCGAGTGAAAGAGAGGTTGTTCACACTAACGCGACTTGTTCTGAAAAGATTCCACAGTGCTATCTTGATGCTCATTGGTCACTCAGCGGGCTGGAACAATATTTGCCCAGTTGCTATGTGGAGAGGGGGTGGCTGCCAGCTCACTCTGCTAATAAGCCTGAACCTGGCCTTTGCAGATAAGAGTGGTTATTGTTTGAGTTAGTGTGCTCGCTGATAAGATGCTCACCAAAAGCAGGTATGGGAGATATTTTTTCATTTGTGACAAGCCGTAGAACAGCTATAGACATTTCTTTGCCATTCTGAATTTTAACAGCTGTTGGAAAAAGTAAACCAGGAGATGTCTGCTTTTTTTTTTTTTTTTTTTTTTTTTTTTTTTTTTTAATTAGACTTTCCTTCTTCAGGAATGCATATCTAAAAGGATCACATTTAAATGTTTTCTTAGAAAGGACACTATACTTCAAATACAGAAGAGCAACTTGCCCATCCCAACTCCAAGAACTCATTATTAAAATATATTCAAAATATCCCATGGTGCACATAGACATCTTTTTATTAAATATCACATCTATTAGTGTGCAAATGAAGGTTTACTTTAGGAAAATTTCCCCAAATTTCCAAGGAAGCAGATTGGATTTAACAGTCCTGCACAGCCCATCACTAAACTTGTGAGCACACCCAATGCACACATAGCAAGCAAGTTTGAATAGCACAGGACTAATATAAAGCACATGTCCAGATAGACAGGGTTTTAGAAAATTCAAAGGCAGATGTTTTCTTTTTGCATTTAGAGAAACAGCTTTATTATTATTTTTTTTAACTTCTACTGACTCTTCGACTGTTTGTGCATTTTTTGGGGATCGTGTGAATGTAAGACTGTAACTCTGAATTTAACATCATGTAATGAATGGAGACACATGAAAACAAGCATACTCAATAGGCCTTTAATAAATAATTTGCAGTAATGATCTTAATGTGCCTGAGACTAGGAGAAAAATGGAACCAATTACTGAACAAGTAGGAAGCTTTCCAGTGCTCTACTGTAGAATAGGTGAAGATTATTAACTATGATGGAAATTATCTAAGTGCCTCTGATTTTCTATTTATCACTAGGTACATAAAGTCCTAATAAATTTTTTTAAAGTATATATCTGCTTATTGGCTATAAGTAAAAATCAACACTAATAAAATATAAAAACTTCATAAAACTTTCTTCTAGAACCAGGGCTGGGAGTCACTTTAAACTGTATGAGGATACAGAGAAATTTCAACTTTCATCCTGAGTATTTAAAAAAAAAATGGTGTTCCTAGATTTTTTAAGAGAACCTCAAGGAATGAGCCAACAGATTATACATTTATGATATCTACAAAACAATCATTTCTTGAATTAAAACATGTGACAACATCATGGTACTAAAATTTGGCTATTTTAAAAATGGAACTACAGAGAATTTATTGGTCAAGTTAGGGAATAAATGCTCATAGCTTGAAACAATATGATACAATGTGGTTCTGGTTATTTTTTCATGTCGCCTCCTCAATTAAGAGATTTTTTGGTTTGTTTGGTGCCAGGGATTGAACCCAGGGCACTTAACCACTGAGCCGCATCCCCGGCCCTTTTAATTTTTTATTTTGATACAGGATCGCTGAGGCTGACTTTGAACTTGTGATTCTCCTGCCTCAGCCTCTTTAGTTGCTGAGATTACAGGCATATGCCACTGCACCTGGCTCAGAGATGTTTTTGAAGAAACAACCTAGTACATCCCCAGCTACACTGTTTTTGCAGATTTCTGCTGAGCGTGTCTGAGCCAAACCATTCAGAGACTCTTCCTTTCAAGCCCTTGAAAAACACACATAAATGATCTCAACATTTATGTCAATATAGCTTCTTCTCTTTAGCACTTTAGTGCCATATCCCATTAAGGTCAAGGGCTACACCCAAAGGACTTAAAATCAGCATACTACAGTGATGCAGCCACATTCAAGTTTATATCAGCTCAATTCACAATAGCTAAGCTATGGAACTAACCTAGATGAATGGATAAAGAAAATGTGGTGTATATACATGATGGACTATTACTCAGCCATAAAAAAGAATGACTTTATGACTTTTGCCAATAAATGGATAGATTTGGAGACTAGTATGCTAAGTGAAATAAGTCAGTCCCCAAAAACCAAAGGTAGAATATTTTCTCTGATATGCGAAGGCTAACATACAACAAGGGGTATGTGTGGAGCATTAGACAAAGGGAATGAAGGGAAGAGAGGGGGACAGAAAATAGGAAAGACTGGAATGAATCTGACATAATTTTCCTATTTTCATATATGAATACACCCCAGTGAATCTCCACATCACGTGCAACCACAAGGCTGGGATCCTAATTAGAATAAGAGGTACTCCCTGTATGTATAATATTTCAAAAATATACTTTCCTGTCCTGTATATCTAAAAAGAACAACAATAACAAAAAAGACCAAGGGTTTTAAGAAAAGAGTATGATTTGTAATCCTCATACCACTGTTTATATCTTCCTGGACGCATGAATTCATACAATTTTCAAAATAGAAATACTTAGGATTGATAATTATAAAAAAAAGGGCCTTTCTATGAAAAACTGGAAGAATTTTGTATCAAGGTTTAAATCTGAGAGTGTGAGCTGAATCTGGTGTCTTTAAAACTACATTACCTTTTAGTAACGGATACTCGGGGATTGCCGGAGAAAATTTTCTGTTGGATGATGGCCAAAGAGATTAGCTAAATAATAAAAAAATCGTATCCTTTCTCTTACTTTATCTCTGACCTGTTTCACACTATTGTAATCAAAATACTTCTTTGTGTCCACAATTTGGTTACAGGACAGGTCAATATTTCTATGGGTATTTTTTAAGGAAGAAAAAAAATTCAACATTATACAACACAAAACACCCTCTGCCATAGACGCCATCGTTATTTGGCCAGATTTAGGAGACAAAGTTTTCTCAAGGCTATAAAATTTCATGGAGCATTTTATATATATATATATATATATATGAAAAGGCATCAGCTTTTTAGATTTGACAGTTTTTCCTTTCGATTCAAAACAGATACCTTTCCAAAAGACTTCCTTTCCTCCCCAGTGAAGTCGTGAGTGAGACTGGGACCAGGTAAAAAACTAACAAACTAGAAATGCTGGGAAACATCAGAATCTCGCTGCTAAGCACGGTCTGGTCTTCTCGAGTCCCAGTCTGAAAATGCCCTTTCCAGCTGGAGGATCTGAAAGCTCTCCCCTGCCCTCCAGATGACATCAGAACTGGTCCCAGGTCCTCTCCACTCTTATCCTGCACCTGGCTCTGGGGCTTATCTTGCTTCCGCCATGCTGCACAGGTTTTACTGAAACGAAGACACCATGCTCTCTGCACCTGGAAGTTTCCCTCGTGAGGGTTGCTTGGCCCGGAACCTCTTCCTTCCTTCCTTCCTCTTTTTCCTAACTTATCCCTGAGCCTCCTTCATTTCTCAGCTTGGGGTTGCATGTCCCTTCTTGCTCTATGCTGCTGTACTTGCTTGGGTGGAGAGGCGAGGACAGGTCTCTAGGTGTCCTCTGCCACATCTTTGGAGTCTATTGCAATGTCTACCTGGTTAGAGTAAACACTCGGGAACATTTGCTCAAAGAACATGAGATTGAACAGTTGCTTCTGTAGAGACACGGGCCTGAAAAAAATGTGTAGGATTAAAGTTTCCTGGAAGGTGATATGATATTAGCTCCAGGAAAATACGTGGCCTCTTTAAGGCAGTTAAGATAATGAGAATGGATCTGCTTTTGATCAATCTAGAGACTTGATCTTAGCCTGCACTGATTTTTGTCTAAAAACATGAAGATACAGACCACAGGTTAATAAGTATATAAATGTCCTTGGGATCCTGGAGGAATGGATTTTGTACATGTAATACATATACATGTTCATACATGTAATACATGTAGCTGTTTTCATTTATTTCCATTCCTAGATTCAGCCCCCAACCTTTTAATTGCTTGATGGATTTGTTATTAATCTCAGTCAATAATTGTTTTTTTTCTTGTTATTTCTACTTTTTGGTAGAAAGATAGCTTCTAAAAACTTTGAATAAATATCCCACAAATTGTACCTCTAAAGTACAAAAAAAGTCAAAACCAGTTTTCTTTGACCCTGGACCCTTGAATCTGATATTCAAGTCACCCTAATAGAAACAGGAGATGCTGTCCCTTATAAGTTCTAGAAAGTTTTTCCACAAAGGCATACTAAGGACATTTAAAACTAGCATTTGAAATCATCATCTTCCCTTCTGAGTGATAACAAAAGGATAATCTCAGAGATAGGCTGATGAGTTTGAGAAGGCCAGGTTTAATGATTCCAAGCTCTAGCCTTAAATCTTGGTTCTATAGAGAGAGGTCAAGAATTCTAATAGGAATTTTATGTCCCCTTCCATGCCATATATGAATTATATCTTGTTGAATCTATCTGTAATTTTAGATTATTTCTTCTTTTTAAAAAAACTTTTGAAGAGCTACGTATTTCATTTGTATCTCTATTTGTGCCTAATACAGTGTTTTGCCATAGAAACTGCTCAGATCCTTGCTAAGGAACAGACAAACAAATGAAAGTAAAGCAGTTGTATTTTTATATAACAAAATGGCAAGGAGATAAAAATGTGAAGACTTACCTAAGTGAGGGAGAAAAGTTCACCTCACTTGGGACTCTGGTTGTGCTGGGATCTATATGGCCTTATCCAACCTCACCTTTGTAAGAAACACAAGCTTTATTAGCATTTGAACAAGAGGCCTGGAAATGCTAATTCAGGTATCACCCTAACTGCTGAGTGAATTCCCCGCGAGTCACATTTGAATAGTGTGAACTATGACAATGACATCTAAAGGACTGCTCCATTCAGAATGGAACGTTCATCCACATCCCAGTAAGACCCAGACAGAATTTCTTACGCTGCTCAGTTGCTTTACGATTCCTGGGCCTCAGTACGACACATGGTGAAAAATCAGTGCCTTGGGAAGGAAATTGATAATGGAGAGCTACCTAGTTCCTGCAAGGTCTGAGGTGGTAGCTTATATCACATCTGGAAAAAATTTTAAATGCCATTATATGTATTTCAACAGGGAATACCACAACTACCTCACATACACCAACTGAAGATGAATAGTTTGTCTTTTCTAAAACATCACACCTCGATATCTACATTTATTTAAAAGACACACTGATTCCTAACATAAGGAAAAACTGAGAAAAAAAATTGACAAATAGTCTTATATATAATATTCTGGGGGTTTCTCAGTTGGATTGAGGTTTGGCTTTAATTATAGAGATGTCCTAGTTTAATGGGAAAATATCTGACATATCATGTTTGTAATTATGATCTATGTGTCCTTAAATAACAGAAAACCTTAAGACTTAAAGTCTCTGTTCCTAGCAGACCAGATGCACTCGGATCCATGATTTTAAGTGCCTTATGGATGTCACCTCCCATTCTTTATCCTTGGCTCCATATTTTCCACTGAGCTCTAGATCCTTGTGCGCACTGCTCTCAGATCAGTCAGATACCTCTTAGGGATCTCCGCTGAACGTGTCTAACGCAGAGGTCTTCATTTCCGCTCAGTCTGCCTGTGAAACCTGCTCCGTTCATCGTTCCCATTTCAGTGAGTAGACTCACTGACCACTCAATTATTCCCCCAAATCGCCTTATTTTTCTTTCTCCACAACCAGGCGTCAGAAAGTTCTTCTAGCTCTACCTCTGCATGCATTGTAAATCCAACTTCTTTTCTCCATCCCCAGAGCTACCAGGAGCCACTCCTATTTTTCTATGGGATCTTGGTCCTTTCGCATGCTCCTCTACACTCCTTTCTTCTCCCAGAGTATGGAACTATAGGCATCTTCTGAAAACAAAACCCAGATCATTGTTCTCTCTTAGAATCGTGCAGTTAAAATAAGGACCATGGCTTCCCATGGTTTAGAGCCCCCATGCTGTTTGAGTTCTTCAAGGTCACTCACTCAAGCCCTCCACCATCCAGCCACGGTGGCCTGTCTACTCTCCAGACCCACCACCCTCTTTCCCATTTCAGGGCCATTCTTATTGGCTCCTCTGCTGGTTACCCTTCCCTCCATGCTAAATGTGAGAGAATGCTCAGCAAGACCTTTCCTGACCACCCCATCTAAAGTAATCCTGTGACCTCGGACACTTTCCAGTCTGCATCTTCATATATCTCCAACACTTAACATCATTTGAAATTATGACTTCTTTATGTATTTACTATCTTCTTCCTAATGCCAGAATGTACACACCAAAGAAGGAACCTAATCTGTCTTGTTCATAATTACATCCCCAGTGAACACAGACTTAGATCTAAGCCTCCTTTAATGGCAAGTGAAGAAAGAATGCATCTCGGAAGCTTCTTATCTCCTGAACTTGCTACTTGAAATATTGGAAGGTTTAGAAATAATGTATATAAATCACCTACCATAGTGCCAGAAATATAAAGGACATTGAGCAGATTTTTGGTAACTATGTAGCAAGGGTGATCTTCCTGTAACTCTCAACATATACTGGGAGGTGATTTGGTAGACTGAAAAAGACAGAGACTCCAAACACCAAGTAATGATAAGGAGATGAAAACATTAATTGCTCTAATTTGGGCAGTACACATTGCATGTATGTATTGAAATATCACACTGTACCCATGAAGATATACAGTTATTACATTAACCAAATACTTAAAAGAATGTTTGAGATGGGCATGTTAACTACTTGATCATTACACACTGTAATCGCATTATCACATGATACCCCATAAATGCGTACAGTTAAAATACAAAGAAAGGACATTTAGAGTTAGAAGAACTTGGTTTGGAGTTCCTGTTTATTTTACTACCTATGTGACTTGAGCCAATTTTTTAACTTCTCCAAGTTTCAGTTTCCTTACCTATAAAACAACCCAGTTGTTGTGAAGACAAATGGGAAATGCCTGTAAAATTGCTTTGTAAAGTTAAGTTGCTAAGCAAAATACATTTAATTTAAATATTAGTAGCATGTGGAAATGTCTATTGATGAATGGAGAGTGGAAGTTGTAGTAGCTCTCATCCTTTCCACTGACATTCTCCCAAATAGTGAAGTGTGTGTATGTTGAAGTCTCAAAACTGACCCCATTGTAAATGGGCTAGAAAGTCCAATTAGCAATGGAGAGGATCTACTTCAAATAAAGGTAACCTTTGGAAATCCCTTTTAAGGGGTTAGAAAAATAATTAGAAAACTTTGAGTAGCATGTGAGTGGAATACGTAAATGCAAATTTTCAATACATTAAGGAAGAAGCTTATGAGTATGTTTTGAACCTTGTTTTTCTAACTTAAATATTTTTTGGAAATGACTAAAGGGTCATTTTTTTTTTTTTTTTTTGAGTGTCCTGCCTGGGGGCAGCTTTGGCTAAGGGGATGTCAGTGGTGATTTAGTCCTTGCTGGTTCTTCCTTGACTGCATCCAGGAGTACAGGACTGGGCCTCTGGTAAGGGCTACACATGTCTCATTGTCATCTGGGCTCCAGGGCATAATAACAGGCACTTGAAATGTTTCCCTCCTGACTGCAGATGTGTTTTCCTACTTTCCACTGACAGTACTTCCTCTGTTATTGCAGGTAACACTGCTTTCCAAAGCAAATAAATCATAAACAACAGCTTAGTTATGCACGTGCGCATGCACAGATTTGTGCATGCACACGTTTTTGAATAGAATAAAATCTTTGTTTCCAGAATGGGTATCCAAATGTCAAGTCAGCTTTCTGTGAAAATGTGTTTAGGGAATGAGGCTCCCTGAGAATAGAAGTGGGTCTGCCTTCCATGAAGCTCATATGCTCAGTACTTAACACAATACCCAGCCTTACCAGGCACTCAGTAGGAGACAGTTGAGTGAATGAGTTAGCTCCATCACAGAAACAGGTACTATGGTAACAGATGCTGCTTGGGAGCCATGAGTCACTTAAGTCATTTTAGTACATTTTGAATCGCTAAGAAATAATCATTTTCCTTATGTTTGTACTCTTCATCTTCCCATTTCAAGCATCTTTTAGTGAAAGTTTCAAAGGAAATCTGTCTGGTTCAAATTATGTATGAACCTGATACTAGAAACTGCTGGGTGGTGTCAGATTGCAATGTCAACATTGTGTTCAGTTCTAGTGCTTTCCAGCGGTTGCCTCTCTCCTAGCTGCAGTGTTACTGGATGAGAAGGACTTCATTCTTAAGGGTTGGCTAAGGCGATGGCCGTCACCGTGGAAAGTAAGTGGCAGACCTCCTAAAACAAGAGGACCTGTTTTAGAGGTCACATATTTCATTTCAGATACTTAAATTACTTTGTTTCACTACAAGTTACAAATTTGGTTATTGATCCTCATGAAAAAAAAAAAAGTATTCTACAACCTGTTTCATCTCACGCCTGTTATGAAGTTACTGCACCGGTTATTACACCCCTTCGTACTCCACCTGACACTAGATTCTGAGGTTGCCTTTTAATAACATTTATAAAATCCATATTGAAATGCTTAAAGGATGCCACTTAGATGCTGTATGGACCAAATGTTTCTTACTAGGGCCAGGTAAAACACACTGACTTATACGTCACCTTCTTTATGAGACTCTGTTTTCTACAAGTGCCTCTTATATTACCACTGCAGAAATGTTCTTTCAATTTGAAACATGCATATTTAAATGTTATCTTAAAATGTTTCAGCACGTTTGAATTTTGATTCAATTTTCTTTTCTGGTGATCAAAATCCAGTGTCAAGGTGTGGCTGGGGTTGACCCAGCTCAAGAACAAATAGTCCTTGCCTCATGAATCAGGATGGCGGGGTCAACATCCCATGAGCTCTATTTTAATAACTTCTTTTCTCAGCAAAACTTCCCTGAATTTCTCCATTTTGTTATGGCATTGACTGGCTGATTTGTTAAATTAATTAATTAGCCTTTCCAGAGGCTAATGGCTCGGTGTGAAATAACTAAGAACTTTAACAGATATATTAGGGGGGCAAAAGTCATAGAAAAAACTTGTGACAGCCAAAGTCCAGAGCTCCTTTTTCACTTTACTGCTTCTTCCAGGGAAAATATTTTTCTTTTTGATGTTAAAGGCATTGTGATTCAGGGTGAGTCAAAGGCAGAAATTTCTAGCACCATGTCAGAACCATAAGGAGCTATTTTAGAGCAAATCTAATCATATGGATAACTTATCCATTGTAACCTAGTCCTGTAGTAAACCTCCGAGTCTGGGATTTCAATTGGGACGTGGAAAGTTACATTATAACGTGAACCTTGTCATTATATAAACACAGAACAAAGCCACACCTAGGTCATGTTTTACAATAAATGGCAGACCATTATTGCTTCCTTTGGTATTTCCTTTGTAATGCTGATTATGATGAACTCCTGGCACCACCACAATAAATGCCATTCCAAAGAAATTCCATTTTCACTTATGTAACAGGATGTTGGAATGGGGCTCCTCAGACCCCTGCTTCCACGAAAGCAGCAATGTGCTAGGTAACAGGTAACTATGCGCATGTGAGATAGATCCACGTGTGGGGTGTTCAAAGACAAATTTCAAGACTCTTGGGACTTTCAGGATAGAAACGGTGTTTGGAATTTGGAGAGAGAAGGGACTTCATTTGGAGAGAGACGTTAGGAGGCATGTCCTCCTTGTGAAAGGGCTTCCAGTTTGCAGGGTTAGGGATGGGGGACATATAAATGTGGGAAATGAATAACTGATTTGCAGGACATGACGCATGAGCCTCAAGTGGAAATGAGAATGCACCCGTAAGGTCAAGGGAACTCTGGAATGGGGCCTTGCAGAAGAGCTTCTCAGACCGTAAAAGCACTCATTTAGAAAAAGAGCTGGCTCTAGACATCTCCAGGTCCAGAGAAAGAAGAGCCACCCACCAAGGAAGGACTGTCCCCTTACCTTTCCTCCCTGTCACTCTTGCTGGCAGGAAGTGTCCAGGGCAGGAGGGAAAAGGGGTACAGGGAAATAGGAAAGAGCGAGGAGCAGGAGACTCCATGTCTACTGCTGAGTCCCAGCCTAAAACTGGTCCTATCGGGAGGGGGGGGGGGCAATGTCACACTTCCTCAAGAGCAGAGGGTCAATAATTACATGAGAATGAGTCTTCCTATGCTGAAGGGGGCCCTGGTTGGGATGTAAAATGAATGTAGGGCATCCTACTGAAAAGTGGATTGTGTCTATGGAGTTCTTCACCCAGGAACAAGGGAAGGGTACATTAGTACCATGAAGAGCAGGTTGGGAATTAATTCCTTCCTGAGTTGTCCTAGTTCAACATATGGATTATGTCTAGAATGAATTCATGGATGTGACTTGGTGGCTATGATTTCACAGTTAGTATTCATAGAGAGAAATATAAAATTAGGGGGTTTAATACCATTGGAATATGCTCAGATGTACAGAACTCTACTGGGCAAATCTATTGAACAAATGGTAAGTGGAAATGAGTGAGAACCCAGTGGATTTGGATGCTTCCCTGGAGGGGATGGTCACATGCCCACCTGCTCTGCTGCCTCCTAATCTGTTCAGGGCAGGTGCCCTGGGAATAAAACAGAGCTGTACGCTCTAGGCAGAGGGACTGACTTCTCCTAGGCTTTAGGCCTTAGTTACCAAAGAGTATTGAACAACTCATATCTAAGGGGCAAGAAGACAGTAGTGTGATGCTCTAAACTTGGAAACTTGTCCCCACTTCTTTTTCTGTAGCCCCAATTTTTTGTACTTTCATTTTTCTTTAAGTCTGTTTTGCTCAGCTAGCTTGAACTAGGCTGTTAAGACTGGTATTAACAATGACATTCCTTGCAGATGGGACTTAAAAGACAAAGAATACCACAGGATAAGGCAGGATAATGATCTGAGGCTTGTGCAGGCAATGGGTATTTTGGTTTTTAAAATACAGGCTACTGAGAGATTAATTTGTACAGGTTGAAAGTATTCTGCTGTGCTCTGCTTATTTGTGTCCAGGAATTTCACTTCCAGAAAAGCCCATTTTTGAAAACTTGGAAAACAGGATGAGGAAAATCTCCCTTTTCTTCAACGTCTCAACTTCTGTTCCCTACTGAAGAGGCACTAATAATATGAAATGCCATTCATAAGCACATACTATGTGTTAGAAACTGTGCTGAGAGGTTAAGTGTTTCTCTGTAACTCATAAGACCACACTTTAGAAGTTGTTCTATATACACTCTATAAAACGGAAATGGAGATTTGAGAAGGCCAAAGCATGTGCCTTAGGCTACACCATGAATTTGAATCTGAGCTTGGCCTCCATTATGTCTTCTTGACTGGATCTCCAGCTCTTAATTAGACAGATAAATATTTTTTGAACAAATTATTAATAAGACGTCAAGAGAGACCATGCTGCTAGATACATAGATGGATAATAAGTGACTAAATGAACTGCCTTGGCGTGACTGCATTGTGCTTCCAAATCTGTTACACTTGGCCAGAAAGTTGGTCTACTTAACTTTGGTCATGTGCTGCCCCAACCCCTGGATTAATTGTACAACAGAAAACAGAAAAAGATGACTAATCTATCAGATCTTTCCTTTTAATAAATACGCAGATCCAGACTTCTAAACAAATTTGAACATAGCCTGGAAGCTGCTCTGGAGGAATCCCAGGATCAGCAGGTCTTCTCCATCATGGAGCCAAGAGAAGACTCAGGGTGGCCTTCAGCAAGTTACTCCCCACCCCACCCCATATACCTGTTTATTTAGGGACAGGTTGGGAACTGATAGGAGTTTTTCTCAGGCTTCAACCATCCAGAACTGTTTAGACATCATTGGTTTCTGTGTGTTGAACACTCTGTTCCCTCCAACATTAGCATCACCAACTTAGTGCTGACTGCAGACATTTAGGACTTACTAACAACTTCAGTTCAGTGAAGAAAGTACCAGAGGAAATCCTTAATAAGGCAAATCTGTATTTCTTCTTTTTTCACACCTCCTTAGAAGAAGACTGTACTTTAGTAAATAAGCTAAAATAATAGACATTTTCTTGTTTATTTTTTCTTGTGATAAACATCTCATTGTATATAATTAAAATATAGCAATGGATGAAATCATGCTATCCAGAGGCAAATGTTTAATTCTGAATCACTTTCTTTCAGCTTTTACAATTTATATTTTACCTAGTTGGAATTATACTGTATAAATATATTAATATTTGGTAGGTTTGTCCTTTAAATATCCACTGAAACTCTTGAGATAACCTGAAGGTTGATGGTTTATTTCCAGGGTATTTTCTGATTAGGAATATTATCAGAAAGATATAAAGAGTAAAATCTGAAAAAGTTTCTTTATGTATGGAGTCTTGAGGATTCCTGAATTGCTCTGTAACTTAAAAAGTTTAAAAAAAATTAGTTAATTTACTTAGCCTTGAAAATATTAATCCTTTATCAGTTAGCATTATGGTTTGTTAAATAATGGGTACAGTCACTGCTATGAGGCCATGAACATTCACGGTAACAAAGGAAAGTGTGACACAGATGTCTTTGATTCTTCCATTGTGGTTTTATGCTACCATAGTTCTATAATGAGAAATGTCTTAATTGCAGCATTGGTAGACTTCCCTACTAACTGTTGCTGGACTGAAGATTCAGAGAGAAACTGAAAAAGGTGTTGGAGAAAGTGAGAAGTGAGATGGTTTTGCTACCGATCAGAAGTTACAAGAAGCAGCATGTTCTCAATGGAGAAAGAAAAAGAAAATCACAAAAATAAACCAAGGAGGAAGAAATGACCTCATAATAATGGCCTTTCACATGTCAGATACTTTTTTAAGGATAGTGGCCAGTTGTTCCCTATCCTCATAAAATGGCACCAGTAGGCCTCATGTGCAGGCAGAAGGGCTTCCGGCAATTGAGCAAGGACTTAGTGATGGTGTACTGTGTTCTGGGCACTGTACTAGGCATGGTGGGGGTCGGATAGACAAGCTCTCTGCTGTCCTGAACCTTGAACTCATGAGAAGATGCAGAACACAGTTTTAAAAAATAACCATGATCATAAACAATAGAAATAAATCCTCTTCAATAGGAGATTCCTCCCTATACCCAGGGTTTCCTGCCTACCTTACCCAAAAGGCCTCTCATTTGCATGGGAGTGGCAGGAGAAGGAGACAAGAGAACATTCTAGAAAGAGAAAAATGCTTATTTCAAGTTTCCCAATCAGGGAAGCAACTTGTGTATACAGGAATCCAAGTTAGATATAAGAAAGAAATAGACCTCCCCTAAACAAAGCCAGGTCAGCTGAAAAAAGTGAGGTTAAATACACTAAGATTTAAAAAAAAAAAAATACATATTAAGAATTGTCACACAGTGAATCTTATTCTCACTGTAACATTGAAGATTCTTCTGTAGGCAAATGGAGTTATTTTTCTTTGGTACCAACCCACACATATGAATATTCTCTCAAGTGACCTAGTTTTCCTTAATCTACTGCTTATAAGTATGTCTAAACAGTTTACATATTTAATATTTTAATTGTTGTACCACTTGTATTAATGACTCTCATAAACGAATCTTCTCTTTGAGTTAGTATACTCTATTTCCCTTCACTTTATCCATCTCTGTCTTCTGTGGACTTTCATTAGAGCCATTATGAAACTTTTTCTTTACAAACTGACTTGCCCTCCTCGTAGTCCCTTCTAGACCCTTCCTGGGCACGGTTCTCCCTTCTCTAGCATGTGGGGGCTCTTGAATTAGACTATTAGAAGTTTGAAATCCAAACTCTCGTCACCTGCTTGCTGGGTAACTTTTGGACCTACCTAACATCTTGAGACTGTTTTCACATCTTCAAAATGCACCTTATAAGGTTGTTGCATGACTTTAATAATTTTGTCCAGAATGTGAGGTATTAACACAATGCCTAAATTGGTAGTGATTTTAAAATATCCTCTGAGATTTCCAAGCTTCCTTACTATAGATGTGCTGTGATTTTGTCCTGGGTAGGATAATGTGTACCGTCATGTCTTCAAACAGGAAAACAGCTAATAAACTGGATTGATTTTTGCTGGTCTGTTAGCATTCAGAGTCCATGTACTTAATGGGTGGTGTATGGAAGCTCACAGGTTCCAGAGAGTCATTATCCAGGAGAACTGACTTCCTTAAACAGATCGCCTCACATGTCCTTGTTTGAATCCACCTGTCTTTTTTCTCCAAGTCACAAGACCCAAATAAACCAAACCTCACGGGAGTTTCCTCTGTCTTCTTTTCCAATTGGACTTGGTATTTCATGACTTGGAAAAACTTGGTATTATTTGCACATCAAAATGCTACTCCATATTTCTTTTTCTCAATCATTGCTACAGTATTAAAGTCAGATGTTTTCAGACCTAATTTCAAGAGGACTCCACTATTTCATTCTGTTTCACTTAGTGTGAATTTGCCCTTGGTTTTCTACCTCCAAGCCAGTTCATTATCCACAAATTAGCTCTAAATTCATGGTTCACATTACGTGTGTGTGTGTGTGTGTGTGTGTGTGTGTGTGTTAGTAAGTCATAGGTTATGAAATGTGGCCAATAGCTTCCTAATCCAATTGAAAGTAAAACCAAATAGAGTTACTTTTATTCCAAACCATTGTCAGAGAACTTTGAAAGTCTTGATAAATGTGTCCTTTGCTTTTATGCAATAGTATCTCTTTCACAAAAATTGTCTGTCATGATTATTGTTTTTGGAAATATTTAAAATTTCCCTTAATAAACAAAGTGCAAAGTACCCCAAAATTCTATCATTTGCAACAAAAAAAATTTGATTCCCAAGTTTTAGATATGACGTATACTCATGGAATCCTTATGAACATCATGAAAGACCTGAACAAAAAAATTCATAAAAGAAGATCAAAATATTTAAAAGTGTAATTAATTAATATTCCAAAAATGCAAATGAGCCAATTTAGTTTTTATCCCTCAAAGAGATTGAAAAAAAATAAAGGCTATTCAATTCAGGCAAGAATACCATGATTTGAGACTTTCCCCTATACAGGCAGGTGTAAGGATACATTTGAATAATGTTTTGGAAAGCAATGTATGTCTTTAAGTCTGTAAGAGGCAAAAAAATTAATAATATATTAAAAGACAAATTCTCAGCATAGATAACTTTAAACCTGTTTTTATATAAAACAAAAATTCTGAAGCAATTGAGAACTTTGTTGAAACTGCATAACAGTGTTGGAAATTTCTCCATTAATTTGAAGTGTGCAGATTAGTACTGGTAACAAGACAGATCATTGAAAGCCATTTGCACAGCATAATGATGGCATAGGAAAAACATTACAGTTTTATAATAAGAACATGGGATTTGGGATAGAACACAAAACTGAAAACAAAACTGAAGTAGTAAGTGAATTAATGACATATGTCTGTAAGGAGACAAAACTAAACACTGATCTATAAAAGAATAACTTGCTCGTGTAGCAAAAAAAGTTGACTTTGAGTGTTCAGCTTGATTAGTGAAGTTCATAAAGAGTATACCTACTCAGTGAGTGGCAAATGTAAACACAGAAGGTCAGATAACATTTAGCACTAAGAGACCCTTCCAGGGGCTGTTTAGAAGTTCATAATATCTCTAGCTTGAAGTTCAGATTAGTTCTAGAGACTTACTGTGTTTTGTCATTTTGCCAAGAATGCCAATTTTGCTTTGGTTCCACATTTGGCTTTCTCTGTGAATCTTGCAAGGGTTTATTCCATTGTCTCCCAGAGGAACACAGAACTGGAATAACTAAAATATCTGTAGGCTTGGGGGAGCTTGATGCCTTGGATATGGTCATTCTCTGCACTGGGCGATGTGATTGAAGAACTTAGCATTTTTCTTTGTTATATTTTCTATTTTGATGAAAACTTTGCGGTTTTATACTGACTTAGGCAAAGTAAAATCATCCCTTTGAAGTCAGGACTATCCCTGGGCACCTCTCTTCTCCTTCATACTATCTGTGTTTTATTGCCAAATCCCTCTCCAATCCCCTGCCCACATTTATGCTAAATATTTGCTGATGCAGTGGAAATGGTACCGGGCAATAAGAGAAACGAAGCTGGCTTTTAATTCGCAAGGTTTTATATTCATTATGGCTAATGTGTAAATTATTTAACTACTCAGATTCTTTTTTTTTTTTTAATTTATAAAATGATTATACAAGAATGTTGGGAGGAGGAGTAGATAGAAGACTGTATATCCAAGTGTTTGGAAATAATATAATTCCATGTAAATGAATTACTATCAATGGCATCACCCACTTTTTCATTTTGGGGATAGAATTTCATTACTTTCTGCCAAGTGTTAGGGTAAAATATTTACAAATCTTTTGGCTTTCTGAGATTAAAGATTTTTTTAATTCTCTCATTTTTTCATGAATGTCTAATGGTTACCTTTTCTAAAATTAAATAACCATTTGATGAATATCTTGGTTTTTTTTTTTTTTTCATAGGCAAAGTCTTAATAATAGAGAAAGATGGGACTGGGGTAAAACTGTATACATACCCTGGTATCAAATATTTAAAAATTCCATGGCAATAGAGGATGAGAAAAATAAATTAAGTAGTTGATTTTAACAAGTTATGATTTATTAAATTAACATTATCATATTAAATAAGTCAACATTTATATATATTAACTGCTAGTTTGAGGCTGTGTTTCAAGGCTGCCCAAACACATCTACATGTTAATTTTTGGTTATTTTGACTTAAAAAAAATTGTTTGAACACCCACCAGGAAGAGCATCTGTTTTCCATTGACAATCTTTATGCTTTTGGTTTAGATTCTGTCACAATAAATTTTTTTTCTTTCTTTTTGAGAGGTGTGACGTCACAATGGACTGGCAATTTTAAATATTACAGTGACATCTTTGTAAAAGAAGAAAATTCATCACTCGGATTGTATACCGTGTAGCAGTTTAATCATGCAGAGGGCAAGTGACATTCCTGTGGCTTAAAGCACTAACTGGTGTTTTCTGAGAGATGGTTACATTCTCCTCAAGTCAGGACTATCCCTGGGCACCTCTGCTCTCCTTCATATTATCTGTGCTTTATTTCCATAGCAACTTTCATGTCATTATATTTAAATAGGCAACTTTAAAAATATTAAGGTAATAATTTTAAAGCAACTTTAGAAAGAAGCCAAGATGTAAGTTTTTTATAAAAAATGTTATTATCTATTATCATTTATTGTAATCATAGGATGCTCCTCCTGAGTCTGGAAGTCCAGCATGTGCTGGCTTTCTCTCTCACACAGTGGTTCTTACCTCTGACTATACATTAGAGTTCCCTGATAATGGCCAGACCCCGCCGCAGACCAGTTTGGTTCCTTAGGGATGGGTATATAGAGTCAGTATTTTATTTACTTTTTCTGAGATTCATCCTCTTCCTGGATAAAACTGGTGATTGGAAGAACGGAGTCTTCAAAACCATATCAAACAACTGTTCATTCTCTCTGGGTCTACCAGAAAGCAAAGTGTAAAGCTAGTTGGAAGTAATATGATCTGCTGAGCACAGAACCTCATCTACTTTTTTTTTTTTTTTTTTTAGAGTTAGGAGGAAATGAGCTTTTTCCTCCTTTTCATCTGAGGAAGAGACATAATCCCCTCCATTTTTAAGTCAGAGCATTAACAGTGACTATTAGCCACTGCCTGAAGTCTACCCTCCCCTTTCATCCTCGAGAATTTCTTATCAATTTTTTCAGATAAAATCCCGTGTCCCATTAATTTTTGTATGTCCAGTACTTGGTGCAGTGGGTCGGGTATATTTCTGGTGTTCAAGAAGCTGAATGCTGCTTAGCTGTGTGTATGAAGAGCCCATTCTTTGCAAGAATCCCAGAGGGCTCCACATAATTTAGGGAGGGTGTCGCCAGTGTTCTCTTGTCCTCAGAGAAAGCAGGGATGCTCATCATGCTAATGTTACATACATTCACACGACACTTATTTTAGTTTAAAAAGCTGGTTTCAGACTTACGCGAGGTCCACACACACATTTGCAGTCAAATGCATACACATCACTTGAGTTTTGTAATAATCTAAGGTAAGTTTGCCAGAAGATGGTTTTTCTATTTTACAAATGGGGAAATGGGGGTTCTGACAGTTAAATACCTCTAACCCAGAGCTTGCCAGACATCCAGTTAGTGATAAATATGGGGGAATAATTCCAGGGTTCAAGATCTGTATTTCTTTTCTTTTTCTACAACACCTATCACCCCTGGTAGGGAGAAGGCATGTGGATCAAATCTGCAGCTGACATAAGGGATGACAGAATCAGAACTCCAAAATATTTCAACAGGTTGGAATGCTGGCCAAGGCAACCCAAAAGATGAAATTTAATAGGGAAAACTATCAAGTCTTTAGATTATATTAAAAAATGTGAAGTGTAGCTTTGAGGGGGTAGAGAGAGGATTCATGTGAAAAAAAAATCTGTGGCTATGAGATAAGCATGTAATGAACTGAAATACATAATGCACACTTGGTTAGTTTTATTGCACTGGTAGAAGTAAAATAAATGTCAGGAAATGAGAGAGTCCCACATTCTTCTCTGTGCTGCAAGTATACCATGTGGAATTTTGTAATTTGTTCTAACCATCACATTTAAAATGGGACAGTAGCAAACTGATGCTCTTTTGGAGGAGGGTGACCACAGCTGGATGGTGTCCTCAAAAAATAGGTCATACCAGATGACCTCCTCCCATTCTAGGACCTGTGGAAAATGTAATGACTTGAGAGACTTCTGTGAACTTGAAAGAGTTTAAATTCTCATGATAGCTTCTGGCTCTGAGATCCTGCTTTTCAAAATTCGAGTTATAGCATTCCCTGCTTTATTCAGATGTTCACTTTCTAGGGTTTTCAGTTGCCGATTTAGCAAAATCAGTCTTCATATGTAGAAATAGCTGTCTGTCATCCTTTGCTGACCTTTTAACCCTCCCTACACATACTGATAGCAACATTGGTTTTCGGATAGTGTACAAAGGACAATGATAGTATTCTATCTGAAAACCAAGGACAGTAGTATGTATACTGCAGTCCCCCTGATCCTTCATTTTTTTACTTTTCTAGTTTCAGTTATCTATGGTCCACCAAGTTCTAAAAATATTACATGGAAAATTCCAGAAATAAATGATTCACGAATTTTTAAATTGCATGATATTCTGAGTAGTGTGATGAAATCTTACAAGTCTTGCTCCATCCCAGCTGTGACATGAAGTATTTTGTCCAGAGTATCCATGCCGTATATGCTACCCTCCCACTCCCACTCTTCACTTACTTGTCATCTTGTACCATAGACAACTATTGTGATTTCACAGTACTTGTGTTCAAGTAACCCTTATTTTACTTAATAATGACCCCAAAGTGCAAGAGTAACAATGCTGGCAATTCAGACATGCCAAAGAGAAGCCATAAAGTGCTTCTTCTACATGAAAAGAGAAAGTTCTCACTAAGGAAAGGGGGGGAGGAATGGTGAGGATGAGTCTGCTTTAGGTAAAATTATGAAGAAGATAAAAGAAAAATCATGCTAATTTGGCTGCTGCATTTCAAACTACAAAAATCATGACCATAGTACTGAATAAATGCTTATTTAAGATGGAAAAGGCATTAAATTTGTGGGTAGAAGCTGTGAACAGAAAAACAAGTTCTGATTGGTAGCAATATATCGCACCAAAAAACACTGAGACAATATGAAGACTTTGGCAAGGGATCCCCTGAAATGAATGACAGCAAGCCATTTAATGCAAGTAAGGAATGATTACACAGATTCAGGGAGATTTGGAAAGAAAAATATAAAAATTATTTGAGAGTCTGTTAGTTATCATTCGTGTCTTATTGTGCCCAATTTATAAGTTGATATTTATCACAGGTATGTATGTATAGGAAAAAAGCCTGGGATACATAAGATTTTATACTGTGTTTTGTTTCTAGCATCTACTGGGGGACATGGGATGTACCCTCTGTGGATAAGGGGAACTTTTGCAGCATCTGACCTGGGCTCTACCTATTCTATATTGTGTGGATCTAGCCAGCTCCACTTTTGATTTGCACAGAATTCCATTCACGTAGGCTTTTCTGTGCTAAGAAATTATATGAATAATTTAGGGAGAAAAAGAACGTTCATGGAGCAGGAACAATAATAAAAATTTTAAATAGAGAAGCAGACATTCTCACTCTCAAAACTTCTTTTCCTGGTCACACATCTTCTGGGGATTCTTTCAATGGCTTCTGATATGTTTTAGCTCTCTGATCTTGCTGGCTTTCCTGACCCTCTCTCATTTTTGCTCTTCATTCACTTCCTCTCCGATATCCTGCAGCATTCCATATGTTTCTCAGATTAAATCTACATGCAGCAATGGCCTTTCTCTATTTCCTTATTCTTAAACTCAGTTGCACGCCAACTTGTCTGTGTATAAAAGCCATTAAGATGCTTGGTTAGACAAAAGGGCCACCCCAGGATCTCTTCCCTAACAGAACCCATTCTTCCTAGAATGGAGCTGTGCATTTAAGTGGCACTTTATTCCTCTGTTAAACCAGGAAAATGAAGGGTTAGAAAATGGCAGCTTCCTAGTACTTATTTTAAGTAATTTAAAATAATTAACTCATTTAAAATTGCTGTGTAAGGGATCATTCCATCTTCCCCATCATGATGACATATGAATCGAAACTAACCCTCTTTTTAACTGTGGAAAATGCATATTGTGTAAACTCTCATTTTAACATTAAAAGAGAATACTGGTAGTTATAGGCAACATTTCTGAGACAGGAAGAGTAGTGTAATATCCATACATATGGAATGCCCATGTGGGAAGGAGCAGGGTAATAAACAAAAGGCTCAGACTAAAATAGCGAGTTAGGTGAGAAAACTAAGAAGGTCTATAATTTGCTATGTATGGTACTAGCTGTAGGGTGCTGTGGAGAAAGAAACTGAGAAAATCTAGAGTTCTGTTAAAAGACAGTAAAGTCTTTTATAGTTGGAGACTCAGGCTTTGGGGAGACATGAGGTATGGAATTTGAGTTTTTGAAATCAGAAAGGGTGAAAACTACACAAAAGCTCATGGGGAAACAGTTGCAGTCTGAACTCTGGGATTACTTCTGGAAGCTGCTGCTCTGCTTTTCTTTTATAGGTGGAGACAACCCTGTGTCTGAGGACAGAAGTAGCTGTATCAGAGAGACCAGTCTTGAATTTATCCAGACAATGCTGGCCTCTACCCAAGCTAACTGATGCTCATTTATAGGTGCGAAGTATTTGCACCTTAAGCCACAGAATGTGGAGTAACTCTTGCTCTTCTGACCCTGGAGATGAATTGAACAACAATCAGAACAAGGCTAGCTGGAAGAAACTTGGTCCTTGTAGAGCAACGAGAGCCCCACTTCTGTAGTGTGGACTGACTCATGAGGTTACCTGTGAATATCCATGAACCGTTGCAGTGAGTACCTTTGATATTTTGGAAATAAACTAGAAAATAACAAGGAGCATGAAACTTTCTACAAATGCTGATAATAGAAATAAGTACAAAACTAAATCATTCTTTTTGATTTCACAATGCACTGAAAACCTACCAATGTGTTAAGCGGGGAGCACAGATTTAGTTGGTATGAAAGGACAAAACCCAGGGCCAAACTGCTTGGGTTAGAAGTGGACATGCCATCAATCACATGGGTGGTATTGGACACATTGCTCACCCTCGCGGTGCCTCAGGGTTCTCACTGTAATGTGTAATGTGGGAGGCATGCACGAAGAGTGTGCTGACAAGTCCAAAGAAGAAACATAAGAATGGGAGCCAGGCAATTCACAATAGCCAGATTGTGGAACCAACCTAGATGCCCTTCAATTGATGAGTGGATAAAGAAACTGTGGTATATATATACAATGGAATATTACTCAGCCATAAAGAATAATAAAATTATGGCATTTGCAGGCAAATGGATGAAATTGGAGAATATCATGCTAAGTGAGATAAGCCAATCTCAAAAAAACCAAAGGACCAATGATCTCTCTGATAAGTGGATGATGATACACAATGGGGGGTGGGAGGGGGGCAAGAATGGAGGAAGGAGGGACTGTGTAGAAGGATAAGAGGGATGGGAGGGGTGGGGGGAAGAAAAAAATAACAGAATGAATCAAAAACTATTACCCTAGGTAAATGTATGATTACACAAATGGTATGCCTCTACTTTATGTACAAACAGAGAAACAAGACGTATCCCATTTGCTTACAATAAAAACGAATTAAAAAAAAAAGAATAAATATACTTGCTAGTTAAAAAAAAGAATGGGAGCCAGGGAGATAGATGTGGCTAGGTGTGACATCCACCACCACTTTCCTTCACCCCTGCAACCAGAGTGTCAGCTCCAGAGGACAGAAATTTCTGTCTGTTTTGTTTACTCCTATACTCCTGAATAGTGTAGTTAGTGCTCAATCAATATCTGTTGACACTTTCCAACATTTTTTTTTTTTGCAGGAAATGTGTTGGGTAATTATGTGATTTATATTTCTTTAAAGGCAGTAACAATTATGAAAAGGGACAGAGAGAGAAGGAGAAGGAGGAGAAGAAGAAATACAAATCCATCTCCCAGGTATTATTTAGTTTACCTTAAGATATATATTATAATTAATAAGATAATGAAGAAAGGACATTTTTTTGTAGGATAAGAATCTGGATTTTGTTGGACATGCTGTTGTCTGAATAATTCACATATGAGAGAAAAACAAAAAACAAAACAAAAATAAAACAAACAAACAACAACAATAACAACAAAAAAGTAACAACCTAAATGGCAGAAGGGGATGAAGAAGGAATGCAGTCACCTGTCTGAATATTGACCTTCACCTTGAGCCCTGCTGAAAGAAGAAATGAATTGCTCTGCTCACGGAATCCTGAGCAACTACGAGTCAACATATTTGCATAAACACTGCAGACTGTTTGCACTACATTTTCCATTAAAAAAAAAAAATAGATTTCACTGAAAGGAAATTAGCAGGGAAAATGTACAATCGTCTTTGCCTGTCAGGAATTCTGAGGCAAACTAGGGTGTCCAGGAGTGCCTCTGTCATCCTTCCATGAAAATTTAAGAGGGGATGAAAATCAGGTGGGATGAGAAGAAGGGACAAATAAAAACTTCAACTCCTCACCGCAAATTCAATATTGTGGTGCAAAAGGGGCCTTATTCAATCCAGCAGAGGAGAATTTTCTCTTCTCTGTGTTAGAAGCTCTTTCCATTCAGGAAGGTGCTCTGAGAGCCTTCTGTTCAATGCAGGAGAATATACAATACCCACGACATTTTCTCTGGCTGGAGAAGTATTTGCATCTCCTCTTCCAGTGCTAATGACACATGAGCAGGTAAAATAAGAACCCAAAAGAAGAAAGACTAACACATATAACTTAGTTCTCTTATTTAAAAAATGCACAAACAGAAACTCATTTTAAAGAGTGCTTGTCTCTTCAGCCAGAACTCAGGCTCCTGCCTAACTGAATAGAATTGTCACCATTCGACATGGCCCTTCACTCCTAAAGCCTGTTTCAGAATGAAAATGTAATCAGGACAATCCCCGTGGCCATGAAGGGTGTGAGATGCTTTCTGCAGTTTTATGTTTCAGAAGCAGAGAAAGAAGCCCGGAGAAAGACAAAATGATTGGGGCAGACACAAATCAAACTCAATCACCCACTCACCCAACGGGAAAGCCTTTCTGATCTTTTAAGCTCACCCATAATTTATGTTTGGAGCCTCTGCCTGGGAATGTGAAAAGCTGAGAAGGAATCTGATAGTAGCAGTCTGTGACTGGCAGGAACTGTGGAAAGCTTTCATGGAAATCGGCTAAAGCATCTGCTAAGGAGAAAATCGTTAAGGGCTCATGTCCATGCACAAAGGACAGAAATGACCTGGTCATACAGTGTCACAATTAATGTTCTTTTCCAGCTTCAGGTGACTTTAAGGTTCTTGGACTTCAGTGTGGGTTGTTTCCTTCATAAATAATTATGACAAACCGAGTGTGCTCAGCTGTATCAGTTTGGAAGAATCAACAGAAATGGCAAAGATGATTTGAACCATTGAATGATGTTGCAGTGACTGCATTTTATGTAAATTAACTATATGGAGAAATTATGAGGCCAATCCAGGGCAGCTCAGTGGTACAGCATGATTCTAGCAAGTGGGAGGCCTTCGGTTCCATCCCTAGCACCAAAAAGAAAAAAAAAAAAAAAAAAAGTAAAGAAAAGAAAGAAAAGAGAAGAACGTAAGTCGTAAGACCTCTTCAGAAACTTTAGGTCTTTCAGGAAATCCTAATTTAAATTGCAACAGTGAAACAATTGGATTTGAGAGTCTGAAAAGATTTGAACACAAATTGCTATTTTTTTTAGGTTGACAAGCTGGAGAAGTTGGTTAATTTCTCTGATCCTCAGTTTTCCTCATTTGTAAAATGGGTAGCATAGCTGTCGTGAGGATACAGTGAAGCAATGTATGCAATTGAATTCATCCTTCATGTAGTAGATACTGAAAAAGTTTTCTTTTTTCCCTTGTGGTATTGGGGAATGAACCCAGGGCTAGCTTTATTGCACATTGTAAATTTACCTGAAGCTGTGAGATGTCTGTTTTTCACAGTCCTAAGGTCAGCTTTCTTTTTGGGGAGGATGAGGGCTAGATTCTGACCAACATAAGCAGGAAACCATAGCATCCAAGACTCAGGAGCTGGTTGCAAAGACAGAGGAGAGACTTTAGAGTTGGGAAGATTTTTTTCCCCCAAAGGTCTGGAATTATTCCAGAAGTATCCCCAGTGTAATTTGAAATTCAATAAAAAACCAAGATTTATTTTATGTTTAACTTTGTATGACTACCCCTGTTCTGGAGGGTGAGGATGAGTTATAACAGACGGAGTACAGGTATAAATGAGGCATAAGGTCATTTGAAAAACAGTGTCCAGGGCTAAAATTAATTTAATTTCATCATTTTATTTAAATGTAAACCAAATTCATTCTGAACTTGGAATGTCGTGACTTTAGTACTTTTATTAAGTCATTTCTCATTCTGTTAAATCTCTAGGTACTTTTTGTATGCTCACTTCTTCATTTTAAGGTAACGGCTTCAAAACATTTTATCATGTTCCAGATTTTGGAAAAAAAAAAAAAAAAAAAAAAAAAAACTGGGGGTTAGATTGTTGACTTGCTCAGAATAATTGACCAGATCTAAACTTCTAACCACAAGGCATGTTTAATAATTACATACATAATCAGTAACCACTCCCATTTGACTTTTAACTCATTTTTTTTCTTTATCCTACTTAATACCGTACTTGCTTAAGTCAACACTTCAGTAAGTATTTACTTATGGTGCCTACATATTAGAACAAGTCAAATAAAAACACGGCTTGTTTTGGTATCACCATTCTTGTATGTTAAAATAGGGAAAGGATCCAACAATATAAGCTATCTCACATCAAGTTTCTAGAATGGTTATTCTCACTTTAAGAGGGAGAGAGCCCAATTTATTACTATAGTACCAGGTTAAACATGACTGTGGCGACGGGTATAAATTACATTTAACTGATTTTAAAGCAAATAAACTTTTCCTTCTCTCAAACCTTCACCCATTTTATGCTTTGAAATATTTAGACAAAAATTTCCCTCTCATTTTCATCTGCCTTTGTAGTCTGATTTTGAGCCAGGATTTGAAGCAGACACTGTAGCTCTTGCAAAAAAAAAAAAAAAAAAAAAAAAAACTTGTTCCCACAAGATTGCCAGCCAAATTTTGCAGACTCAAGCTGTTTGGAGAATTTGGATAATCATCACAATTTTTGGAAGCCTATCTGAGATAAACATAAATGCCAAACCTCGAGGGATCTCATTATTATTGTTGGTATGATTCAATATGAGGTACTCCTGTTCTTGGCTAGTTGCTATAAAATAATTATAAGGTTTGTTAATTGAAATTTAATTGGCGATACAAAGTTATACATGTCAGGTTATAAAGTATCACAGCTAAACAATTTGCTCCAGTACAGCAGACGAGAAGAAAACAAATTTGGAATGTTCTACTACTAAGTGACAATTATGTAGAAAAATTTTCTCCAAAAGTTGAGAGGATGTTATTATTTATGTTTGAGTAAAACATTTGTTGTTACACATAGCATAGAACTATAGGTGAGGGCTGTAGTTTGTGCCTGAATAGTCTTTCACTCAGTAGTTCTACAGTCTCTACCTAAACAACATCAAATCACAAAGGCATATGCCTTTGAGAAATATGTCTGTAGGAATTTGTAAGTGGTAGAGTCTAGGAAGTTCAGTGCTGAACTATTTTGAAAGGTAATTCGGGGGGGCGGTGATCATGGGGCTGGGGTGAGATTAAATGCTGCTTAATACCTGAGATGTCATAAAAGCTTTATCCTGAATGGAGGAACACACTTGATACTGGGTTTAGTGCAATATGCATTAAAAAGTCTTCTAGAGTGTATCATTTCCTTTTAATTTGTTTTGTTGAAAGAGCAAAGGGAATCTATTTAGGTTAAAGGATAGGCAGAAGTGGAGTATCAGAAGTCAAGGGTCTTGAGGGAGAGCCCAGAATAGCAAAAAAGAATCATAGGTCTGGGGTAATTAGATTATTTAAACTAACAATCGAAGAAAGTGGAGCAGAAAGCTTCTCACCTTAAGAAAAGATTCAGGGCAGCTCTATTTAATTCTCTTTTCATTAAGACAAGTGAAGGAGTGAAAGTTAAAATTTATTAAGTGACGCCTCTGGCACCCAGGTGCCTGGAGCTCTTTACATCTTGTAAATTACACACCTTGTTGTTTGTTTATGTGATGATGCAATAGCTGTATTTTTACGTAGAACAGAAGCTTGGGTTGTGTGCTAAACTGCGCTTGCTCATTATCTTCTGTAAGATTACATTCTGAAAACTTGCCCTTCATTTATCTACCTTCTTTCATTTTAAAAATAATGGCTAGGAGTAAGGAACTTGTTATTTCATAGATTTTTTTAAATATAGATATCACAAGGGAAGATTACTTATTGGATATTTGAAGAGGTGGCTAAAACTCCCTTTGTTTTGCTAAACTTGCTGAATTTCTCAAAAGGGGGCAATTGCTATTCAAATGAAATAATTCTCTGTGCTGTCTCTACTATTGCAAGTTGTTTAATTTCCTACCCCACTAAATGCCACCAGAACTTTGAATCTCCAGTGGACTAACCCTGCACACTTCCAGACACTAAGTCTTTTAACATTTATTCTGCCTGAGGCTTGATAGGTGTGCCTTTCAATCTGAAGACTCCCTTATTTCTAGGGCAAGGGCAAATTTTCTTCTATTGTTTCTTTCTGTGAGGTTTCTCCCCTTTCATCTGTTTTCAGCTTATGGAATTGCATTGGTTAGACCTTGGCCTCAAAGTCTTCCTCATGTCTCTATCCTTTTCCCCATGTTTATACTCTTTTTTTCTTTGTGATCAGCATTCAAAGAAACTGTAACTTCTTCCCCAATACAAGATAATCAACCCTATGCTTCACTGTTTTCAGATTATTTTCAGTGTATTATTCAGGGTTCTCTAGAGTAACAAAACCAGCAGGATGTATGATTATGAAAAGGGGATTTATTAGATTGGCTTATATGACCTGAAGTTGGCTAGTCCACAATGGCTATCTGCAGCTGGAGAGCTGGAAGAACCAGCAGCTGCACAGTCCAAGAACTAAAGGGATCAATGGTGGTACCCCAGTCTGAGACCACAGGCTTCTGGAAACTCCCTGGACAATCACTGGCAGAGTCTGCTTTGGAAGAGTGAAGGAGTGAGAGTCTGATGTTCTCAGGGGGGATCACAGCAGCAATCAAGAACCCATTCAAGAATGGAGCTTGCATCTGCTGCTGCTTCCTTGTTCTTCCAATTTTTATTCTGTTCAAGCCTCCAGCCTATTGGATGGTGCTGCCCACACTTAGGGAGGGTCTCCAATTCAGTTCGCTATTCCACATGCCAATCATTCTTAGACACACTCAGAAGCCTCTTAACCTTCTGCATCTCTTAATCCAATCAAGTTGACAATTCAAATTAACCATTACACTCTGAAATTTTTATTTTTATAATGTTGTTCTAAATTTCATCATGTCCTATTTTTTTCTCCCCATCAAACAATATGTTTTTATTGCTATCAGTGCTGGGTTTTCCTGGTGTTAATTAGAATTAAAACCTTTTCTTTAAAAAAATTTTCTTGAAATAGCTCAGTCTTCCTTGGGATTTGTCTGTCCTATTTTTTTTTTTTTTTTTTCATCCGATGAAGAGAGAGAAGCAAAGTTCTTTCCTATTGCTTACTTTCCTCAGAATACCTGGTGATCCTTGCTGGTTAGATCATGTTTACAATAAAGATCTAGGATGACTGCTGTAAGTAAATGTGCTAGGTTTCCTTTGTGGTAGTAACGATCTTATTTCCTCGTGGATGCCTTATAATTTGAGTAGAACATATGGAGTGGAAGATTTCCCTATAAGACCCCAAATCCCAAATTGCTAATGCAGGAAAGGATTTATTCCAGTGTTGAATAAGCCCTCAGTGAGTGTCTCTTCCTGTGGGCCTCATGGCCCATACCTGGTGAAGACAGTGTCTGCATCGGCACCGAATCTGTACTGTATCAGCAACAAGATGAGGGAGAATTTTTCTACAGCATTCCCAATATTTTGGTAAGTATTCCTGAACTGTGGCCTGACTTTTTTGGTTCATTTATGAGCTTCATGCCCTAAGTTTCTTAGATTAATTCCACACAGTTTCACTGAACTGCTTTAGAAGGTAAGTGAGTGACTTCACCCTGTCATTCCCTGACATTCATCTCCAAAGACTTTTCAGCTTTGTTCCAGCTCAGAACATCAGTTCTTCATCATCCCTCTGCCTCAGGATAAATTCCATCTATACCTGGACATTCTCTACAAAGATTTGAAAGCAGCCTTTAGTCCCTGTCATTTGTCCAAGTAAAATAATCATAAGGTTCTGGGCCTGGTCATCCATTTCAGATTCATCATCAGCTTAAAACTGTATCTATGAAGCAATATGTTCTGTTACACTAAAATAGTCTTATTTCTAAACATTCTGACAAACAATAGAAGGAAAAAATTCCACTACATCATCCCATGATTATGTAAATTCATGTACATATATATAAATATTTATAATCCATGAATCTCACTACTATGAGCAATTTCTATTACTATTATAACACTATTAATTTACACTTCTTTTTATTCATGCCTTGAATTAGGGGTATGTGACCCAAAGGAGAATATTTTAAAAATATGATTGTACTTTGCACAAGAAGGTCACCCAGAGAGAGAATTCTGTATTGGAAATATCTAGGGTCAGATGGCACCAAGACCTCAGTGTAGGGAACATTCCCCTATCAGAGGGAAAAGAATTGCAATCCAGGATGGAAGGAGAAGTGGAGGAAGTTGGGGGGAGAGGTAAGAGTGAGATGGGGAGAGGTTAGGACCAGGCGAATCTGGTGAAATTCCATCATGGTGGCCATTGATAGTTTTAGATGAACTAAATATCGCAAGATGACATTTAGCTCCCAGATTATCTGTTCTTATAGGCCTCTTGGATATTGTAGGCATTCTTGTGATGTAAGTCCCTCATCCGTCTTCTTTCATATATCTTCTGTGAAATCTATTAGACTGGTAAGTAAGAATAAAAATGTTAAACATGGAAATCAAAGAGATGCTAAAACCTCACACCTGAGTTAACTTGCTGCAGTACAGAAACAGCCTGTGCAGAAACAGGAGCCCAGCAGTTGTTGGAGGATATGGAAGAAACGATCTGAACTTTTGCAGACTATAAAATTGGCAAGGGTAGGGGACAATTGGGTCTATATCTTGAGAGGCAGAAACTGCCCATTACAAATATCTATGTTATCTGTCTTTTTGGTTCAATCTAGGGTTTACTAAAGGAATGGACAACATCTTCATACCCTCTAATACCTAACAGAGCTTTACCCTAAGGGAGCTTTCTAGAAATGTCCATCATTTGATTAATAGATTCCAAATTCATGCAACTGATGTTCAATAACAATCTGACTATATATATAAAGTTCGGGTCTCTACTTGTAAAGAAACACTTCATTTAGTTAGAAGTTAAAAAACTAACCTAAAATACTTAACTGACATCTTAATTAACTATCTGTCTTCCTTTCCAATTGCAATAGATAAACTAGAGTTCCCTATTGTTACCCCGTTACTATTAAATTATATACACTCACAATTTTGGAGACTCAATTATCAAAATAATTTCTTCCAACTCTTTATAATCTGTAGTTGCTCTTACACAGAACTGAGATCCACAGTAATGATGAAATAAAAAGGTTAAAATATGTGCCATCTATAGCTGTGGGAAGTCTAGTGAATTATGAAACTAGTCTGGAGATTATGTGTACTTCTCAGAGTTCAACTTTTGTTCAAATGAAAAAAAAATATGAGAACATTTGCAGTGAAGAAGGTATGTACGTTTTGCTTTAGCTTTAGCAATGACTTCTTTAAAAATTTATTTTCTAGAAACTTGCACCCTTACTACCCTTAGTTCATATTTTGAAAAGAGAGATGTCAGTACTTAATTCCGTAATTACTCTATTTAAAATTCCACCAGTGTCATTTGATTTTGTGATTGTCTCACTGTCTAAAAAGACCCTCCCAATGAACTATTTAAAAAAAATTCCATGTTAAATGATTATTGTTCGCTTTTAATAAAACAGACCAATATTGAACATGGCGATTTACCAGTTTAAGTTTTTGGAGGGGAAAACTAGCTAACGGCTTTCCATCTTCATGGGTTAATACAGTTCAGTGAGAGTCCGGGGGAGGCTGTGTCCTCTTCACTGTGTAGCAGGTCATTTGTATATAGTGGGCACACTGTTCCCCTCTTCCTCTGGCTCCTCACACTGTACTGTTACTATGCAGCAAATTATATGAATGACAAGAGTCAAGTTTTGAAGGACAGAATGTGATTCTTAAAGGTATACCTGATTTTATGCCAGGCATTTCCTCCTTGTTAACCTGAACCTTGTTGATGCCTAAATCAAACTATTGTCCTGTTGTATCACACTCTTTACCCCACAGTATTCTCTGTTCCTTGTCCTCAGTAAAGTTTATCAGTCCAGGATAGCTGATGTGAAAAAAAATGCCTAAGAGCACCCCTGTGGTAGCCACTCTTCAGAAAGGCTAGTAAATGTGAGCAAATAGTAAATAGTTTTGATGTGATTTGCTATGCACCTTTCAATAAGCAAGACACCACTTCAAATACATAAATCACTAATGGTTACAAGTTAACCAAAAAGCCAAATGTTGGTGTTGGTAACACAGATACACCACTGATCATGGGTATGTCCTGTGGACATTGCCTCTGCCATTTAGTTACTCATCTGTAAAATGGTGAGACAATAATAAAAGAGCTCTTGAGAGAAATGGAAGAGAGAATGTATATAAAGTCCTTCGCAAAAAGGTCAGGCACACCTAGTGTTCAAGTTAGTGTTACTCATTATATCTCTCGTTGGCAGAGAATGCAGGAATGACAGAGAATAAGGATGCTCCACAGATGACATCAAATGTCCTTTTGAATTTTTAGCATCAATGTGATTCTCTTATCAAATTACACAATCGGAATCAAAGTTTACTTAAACGGGCTAAAAGCAAATGATTAGAATAAAGGGAAGCCGTTTTCAACTTGGGCAACTTGCCATTGAATAATCCAGAATTTACCTTAGAAATTTCAGGGTAAAGAATTTCAGAAACTGATCATATTACCACATCTGGAACATGAGATTAATGGATCATCTCCTAAATGTGCAATCAGAAGGATGTATTAGATGAGGTTCTATCTAGAAATAGGAGGTACATTGGAACTCAGACAACACAGGAGGGTTTCACGAAATGACTAGATCCAAAGACTTCAGGGCGTAAGGACCCTGGGCTTAAAGGAGGGTTGTTACCACTTCCAACCTCAAGGTACCAAAGGCAAGTAGAGTTTCCTGAATAATGGAGATCATCATGTTGAAGGGAGGCCTTCACTGAATGCCAACGCCAAGGTGCAGCCTTGTCTCCCATCTCAGGAAGATGAGGGCAGAGAATCTTGAGTTCCTCTCCTTCCCCTGGTCTTCCCAGGCTCTGTGGGGCTCATCCCAACCTCAAGCCTGGAGTTGTCCACTGTTGTCCACACAGGTGAGCCTTTTAAAGGAATAAAGTTGGGCAAGAAGAGTAGATGGAGGCTCTAGAGGCCTAATTAGAGGACCATAGGGCAAAAGTGGCAAGAGCAGACCTCATATTTTAGATATCACTTAACAACATTTTGGTCAACAACAGACTGCCTATACGATGGTAGTCCCTGAGATTATAATGAAGCTGAAAAATTCGTGTGAGCCAGTGACACTGTAGTTGCCGTAATGTAGCACAATGCACTATTCATATGTTGTTGGTGGTACTGGGATAAAAAAAAAAAAAAATTACCTACTGTTCTGCCAGTCATATATAAAAATAACTGTTAAAATTATGTACCATACACAATACTTAATAATAAATGACTACATTACTGGCTTATCTATTTACTATACCATATTTTTTATGGCTATTAGAGTATACTCTAATATGTTTGCTGTAGAATACTATGTCATGGTAGGCTGGCAGTATCCTCCCACATCTCGTGTTCACCATGTCTCTTGATTGCTTCAGGAGGCCACATCAAATGATTGACCCGTCCCACCTGGGTTTTAGCAAAAGTACATTCTAAGAATGTTCTCGTAAGGACAAATCCAATAACAATGCGTTTCTCAGAACATATCCCCATTGTCAAGCAATGCTCAACTGTACTTGAATTTTAACAATCTTAATGCGACAGCTTGAATCAAAGGAACGTTGGTTAAATTTCTTTTCTGATCAGTTAAGAAAGGCTTTGTGAAGACACACGGAAAGTCACCAACAAACAACAGGGGCACAGTTTTCATTTCCTCCTATACTCAAAGGCATAACGAAGCAGTCCCATCACTCATTGCTCTATTCTCATTAGCATTTCCCTTTTCAAGAATGACTTGTGTCATTTCAGAAGGATTGCTGTCACATGAGAGTTCATTATCATGATTCAAACAACTGTTTATTCATGAATAGCTGAGAGAAGTGCCCTGACTGGCTGGCAAAGTAGGAGACTTTTGCATATTAATTTCTTTGCCCTGGAGGTCTGATCTGGAAACACTTGGGATATAGATGTCACAATGAACTTGAGCACTCAGTTCTCTCCTGCTCTGCCTTTTTTCATTTATCTTGGAATGATTTCTTATGCCATCTGCTTCTAATCCTTCACCTTGTCTCTCTCTGATTCCCTCCTTGGAGCCTTCATTTGTTTCTCTGTAGTTTTTTAACTTCTAACTTCTAGCTTACTTATTGCTCTGATAACCTAAGAACTGTTTACTCTACCTGGTTGATTAAATATACCCATGCAGGGGATGGGCTGAGCAAACGCTGCAGGTGCCAAGAGCCTCAGGCTAACACTTGCCCCTGATAGTGCCCTGGGCATTAAGCACAGGTACTTAGTGCCTTCTGTTTGCTTGCTGAAAGAAAAATAAAATTAAGTTTCTGTGAACCTGAGGGGTAAGCAGGCCTGCTGGAAGGAAGCAAGGCAAGAAGACAAACTAGCACGAAGTATGGAGAGTGAAAAGGCTGATTTGCAAATGTAAATATGAGGGAGAAAGAAGATGAACCAGTTTGGATCGTATTTTACTCTAATTCCATGGATGTGAGAAAACTTAACATTTCAACCAGAGAAAACTGTAATGAAAGACAGGTTTTGGCTGGGTTTGATCTTCTGATTTGTCACAATCTGAAAGCCAGAAAACCATCGAAAGGAGAGAAGAAACACATGTGTGACAGTTGAGAACTTGAGGATCACCCCCCGTAGAGTCCAGAAGCTGCTGAAGCCATGTAGATTCTTCTGAATTGCAGGTAGCTAAGAGCTGGGCTTGTGTTCTGAGAAAAACATGGTCTGTGTGTGGGAAACTGAATTCTGTGCTAGAAGGCGGAGTGGACATTGGGAGAAGACACACCTTTGCATTCCAAAGAAATAAAGCCATTTTACATAGTGCACTGGATGAGTGAATGTTAAGATTTTATAACTTGCAGATGAAAGGGACTAGGTGCATATGAAATCGTTTAATTGGCAACGTAAGTATTGCAGGCATGTATTATATATTATATGGTGGTCATAAAGTTACTTTGATTTGAAGAAGGACAGACACACCTTGTTAATGAATTCATCATTTTACCTGCATTGGCCTGTTAGGCTTTGGGGAAAAAAAAAAAATGCAATCCAAACACAACAGCTCTCACACTGGAGTGATGCCACTTGTTGTTTTCCTGTGGAATATCTGTTGTTTAAACTATTTTTCCTATAATTAATAAGAACCATGGCATTTCCAATTTGAGGTAACACACTGGCATGTTCCATTAACAGTGGGTGACTTGAAACGTTTGCTCTAATACCCTTCAATCACACCCCACCCCCAATATTTAAGATTTAGGGTAGAAATGAATTGGTCAAGATATTTCTGGAACTGAGTGTGTGTAACTGAGAAGCATTTATTTCTAGAAAATGAAACTGACTCATAGGAAGCAAGATGATGTTTTCCTAGAGGACACCTCACTCCCATATTCCCTGTACCACATGGTCCCTGATGAATTTTACTCTGGGTTGATGAACATCTGTCACTTTGAGGTGCTCTGTGACTTTTACTGTGAAACAACATTTGCGTATGTCTTGTCCAAAAGGTAAGATGATTCCTTTAATCTTGATACTTCCCTCTTAATAGCTACTTGTTCAAAGTTAAGTAATTTATTCTGTAAAAAACTGCCTTATTGTGTTGGGTTTACAACGGCCTCATAGAGAAAAGGTCAATCAGAAATGAGTTGAACTAAAAGCATTGTTGGTGTCGAGGTCCTTTCCCCCTTTATTCCAGGCAGTGATGATTTGTCCTCGTGCTTGGCACACGGAATAATTCTACGTAGCAGGATCCTGGCCAACATATGCCAATGTATTCTTAATTAAAATGCTGGCAACTCAACATAAGAATTAAGCAGTACCATACTGGATTACAAATCATATTTGTTATGTTCTGCTTGGCATTACTGCTCTATTTAGGAGAAAAAAGAGAAAGACCTGCTAAATGGCTTTGATGGTGGAAGTTTTAGAGTCATGTCTTCTCAAGCAGCATCAAGGGCAGTTGTTCCTATCAGAAAAAGAGTGGACTGTCCCTCGTGTCAACATTGCAAAGCAGGCTGGGAATGTACACTGTGTAAAGTTTCCCCTTAAGGATCACTAAATAATTGGTCAGGACTCTGCCAAGTTTCCTTAACATTGGGGCAATGGAAGAAAGCCATTCATAAGCACTGGCTTGGGGAGAAATAATCAGCATTTACCATGTTAGATGTTTTTAATAAAAGCTGGGGCTCATCCAAACTCTGTTGGGGCACCAAGGTACAAGAGGGTCTGTTGACCCCACTCTACTCTGTTTAAGAGAGATTAAAAAGTACAGATTCTGGAGCTAGCTTTCTTGGGTGTGAATTTCAGCTCCAACCATAACTAGATAGTTGGGCAACTTTTCTAAACTATTTCTTACTTTCTTATTTTTAAAATGGAGACAACAAATTTGTAACTTTTGAATTCATGTCAATCACTATAAGATGCCATTATTTCGTGAAATATTAAGAAAGACAAAAACAGTATGTAGTAGTGTATTAATCAGTTTTCTGTTGCTGTGACAAAATACCTGAGATAAATCAACATATATTGAGTAAAGATATATTTTGGCTTATGGTTTCATAGACTTCAACCCCAGTTGCCTTTGAGCCAGTGACAAAGTGTTACATCACAGTGGGGAGAATATGGTAGAAGAAACTGCTCACCTTATGGTAGTTGGGAAGCAATAGCGGGGAAGTGGCCCTGTGGTCCCAATATCCTTGTCAGAGGTATATCCAATGACCTAATGTCCACGTGGCTCTATCTCTTCTTAAAGTTTCTACCACCTCCTGATAGCTCCAGAAGCTGGTGACCAATCCTTTATCACATGGACTTTTAGGGGACACTTTAGATCCTAACAACAGCAAGTGTCAAGCAGACAAACAATGAAAGTGACAAAATAAGCCGTTCTGACCAAATGTGTGTGTGCACAATTTATGACCACCACATTGTGGCTGCCATTTGATTGTGCTTATTAAAGGTCCTCTTCTGTAAGATGTAATCTGATTTATAGACTTGTTAATTTGTGGCAAAATAAATGTCTTAGGGTCCAAGAAATATGGTAGTATCTACTTTATAGGAATAAGTGAATTTATACATGTAAAGCCCTTAGAAGAGTTCATGGCACACATTGATAGGCAAGAAATATGGTTATTATTAGTATTATATCTGTTAGCATTAGCAGAAGAATTATAAGAACCTTCATGAGGATTCAACTTCAGTAGCTTTGTAAGAGAAATAAGGAGGGACTATTTTTTAACCTGTGTCTAGAATGACAACCAAAGCGTTGAGAGAAAAATGGAAATGACCTTGTAGTATAAGTTTCCTACAATTTAGTGGAATGCATAATTTTATATGACCACATGGATGTACTTGACACTGCTGATATGGGGCCACAAGTATCTGGTGTCAACTTTCAAGGTCTCTCCCTTAGGGATGACAGTCCCTGGACAGGAGTGATTTAGGCCCAGCTGAGAACTCACCTTGAATGAATCCTCTTGCTTGTGAATAATACTTTCTCACTATTATCCATCTAGAAAGCAGTCTGGTTCAAATCGATCTTTTCATCATAATCAAATTCATGTACTAATGTGGAGAATTCTTAATCTCTGACATGGTTCGAAGTCCAAAACTGAGTGGGAAATAGTTTCCGTATCATCTCCTAGACTTCATCAACTGTGTATCTATTGCCCTCTCTTTGTGCAAGCTTAATTAGTCTCTGCTAATACAATTGGTCTGGATTCTTTCTATGATGGTCAAAATGATTTTGAAGATCTTTCTCTGGCTTTTAATAGAAGAACTGATTTTCTTCAAATGTAAATTTTCTTTCTTTTCTCTTTTCTTCTCCTTTCCTCCTTCCCTTCTTCCCCCTTTCTTCTTTCCTTCTTTCCTCCCTATTCTCCCCCATGGGAGATTACTGGGAAATCCTTCCCCCCAGAGTTGCTTTTTGTTACCACTAGAAATATATTCAGGACCTGCAACCAAGAGCTAAATGCTCTCACTTTAGGAAAAAAAAGTCCTTATTCCCGAAGGCTTTTTTTTTTTTTTTAAATTTATGTTTTCTGGCCCATGACATCAAAGTCAATTTATCTAGCTCGGGGAAAAAAAAAAAAAAACCAAAACCCTGCATTCGTTACTCAAATTATTTTATATATGCAGTGACTAAAACTTGTTTCTGTGACTTCATTTCTCATATCCTGATATGTGGAGCCAGACTTCTCTGTTGGAATTCAGAACCAAGAGAAGACAGTTCGTTTCTATTTGCACATAGTCATTTTTATGCCATGGAAAGCTTTTGATTGGATTTTTCTATTACTGTTCAGACCAGTAGCAGTTTACTCCTATTCCTGAATATATTAAATATAATACTATTTCTTGGCTCAAAGAAATGAAAATGAAATAGGAAAGGACCATTTTTATTGCTACATATCATCTGAACACGAACTGGTAGAACATTTTTGCATCTTGGTCAGCACAGTAAGCTATATCGAGTTTCAGACTTCTAATTGTATTTGCTGCAGTTGTATTTAAAAAGTAACTAACTCCTAACCGTCAAAAGAATGCAATGTCTAAGTAGAGCTCGTGAATTGCTGTAATTACACCTAAACAGAGTCAGTGATCCGTGAGGAGGTACTGGCCCAAGGCAAATGAAGAAACATGTCAAGAAGTACTTAAATCGACTCTACAGAACAAATTTGAGACACTGAATAGTTCTGACTGCAAAGGTATCTGAAACTTCAGAGTCAAGCTCTTTTCAAAGCAATTATTTCATACTAGTTTGCATACTAGCAAGTTGCATGTTCAAAAAGCACATTTTTTTTTTTTTTTTTTTGTTCCTTTTGAGAGATCTGCAGTATGGTATAATACTTAGTAGGAAGAAAATACAAAATCAAAGCCAATCTGTCTATCTGGGGAAAAGGCTGCATTTGTTACTCAAATTATTTTTAGAGTTTTCTTCCTGTGAAAATTATTGGAATACAAAAACAGGGAGTGGCCAAAGTGTTGGAAAACCACTTTCAATTGACTTTAGCAAATATTTAACAAGTGGCCATGAAGCAAAATGAGGGAAATTGCTAAACAATTTAAAGAGTGGCAAGAAAACAATAGTCAAAGAGATTTGATTTTTGGAAAGATTTCCAAGGTGACGGTAATTCACAATCCAGCTGACCTTCACAGCTTGGAGGTTTAGTAAGAGAAGATGGGGAGAAAATTAGTTGCATGAGGGAGGGGTAGAGATTGGAAGAAATCGCTTTTACTTGGCTTTGATCCCATCTCCTACAGCAAAGAAGGAACATGAAGCCAAGTAAGGGAGAAAATTTCTAGAAAATGATAATAATACTTAACGTTTACCTGGAATATCAAGCTTGTTATTTATTTATTTATTTATATGTAGTAGGGACTGAACCCAATGCTTTATTATCCCTTTTTTTCCCCCAATTTTAAGTCAAAATTATTCTAAGTAGAATGAACTTAAGATCATGAACTTGAGATCCTCCTGCCTCAGTCTCCCAAACTGCTGGAATTACAGATGTGCACCACCACACTGGGCTCAAACTTGCTTCTGGAGTCACTGGAATATCATTCTGAGCAGTATTGTCACATATATCAAGCATGGGTTTGTTGCAGTATCATAGTGTCATGAATTGGCCAGGAAGAGGTGGGAAGGCAACTTTACCTTCTGTAAAGTTGTTAAACAATAATTCTACAAAGCAGGGGCAACATCTCCTGGTTCAGTGATATGGAGCTATTCCATGTCACTGAGGTCTACACAAAAAGATTTTGAAGTGAGATTTTGAAGGTAAGATTTACAAGAGGGCAGGTATTGGATGAAAACCGGAGTTGAGAAAGAATGGGAAGGATAGAAAGAGGACAAAACATCAAAATAGACCATGAGCCTTCAATTTATTAAGCACAGAAATCATTTCCATGGAGGAGTCAGAGATAAGGCTATATTTTCACTGCAATGAAAGGTGCCACTCTGTTGCTTGGTCTCTTGGTTTCTAGTTCAATGACCATCTGCTGTTCTAGGGAAGGTGTATTGGTCTCTGCAGAGGAGAAAGGCCTTGATTTTTTCAACTGAATGCAAATATACTCAGAAAGAAAATGGATTTTAAAATAAATGTAAAAAATGATGAGAATGAGAAAATCAGAAGCTGTGATTTTTTTCCTATGGATTCCGCCCTTTTATGCTTGCTCCCATCCCCCAAGGGTGACAGTGGAAAGGGACCACTGGGTTGGTGAGAGGGTGATGGGCAACTCATGTGACCCTTCAGACTCTGGCTAGTGTGTGTGTGTGTGTGTGTAAATGTAGACTTTGTATAGATTGTTGTATCCTCTACAGACAATAAACTGGGTAGATTTCACCATGAAAGATTTTTGGCATGAGATGGAACACATATAATATTCTACTGAAACACCACAAAGTTTAAAAAAAAAAACATTTTAAAGCACTAAAATATAACAAAAACAACCCAGAAAATTGACTGATGCATAACTTCAAGGGCAAATGGCTAAGAGGCAACTGATCCAGTTCACAATGCTAGACACCAAGGTATTCTCTGGATTGTTTGTGGGAACTAAGTCTGGCTGCAGAACTTACCAAAACATAATACGAATGGTAGAGTAAAATTAAATATCTTTATACTGAATATTTTTCAATATGAAGTTCAAAAATAAAATTTTTACTTGTGTTTCTTTATCTTAAGATATAAAACATTGTAGACCCAGTTGAAGCTCTCTGGGTGATCCTTACAAATCACATTTTTCTTATCTGTAAGCTTACTATTGTCTGGAATTTAACATTTGTCATTCCCATGCATTTCTCTATATTCTTACAGTATCTGTAGGCTTGAGATAGTATTGTTTTTCAAATGTAACTTCAAATGAGTACATTTGTTCATCTGATTTTTGTGTACTTTGTTTCCAACTTATTATTTTTTGGTTGGCATTATTATTGATTTTCAGATATCCTGACACATACAGTTCTAGTTCATTCATTATACGAATATATTACAATTTAATTTTTCCATTTCCTCTTCCATGAACACATATTTAGTTTCTTTCCAGTTTTTTGAAACAATGCTGCTATGAACAGTTTTATATGTGTATACTTATATTCATGAACAAAAGTTTCTTGTAGGTATATACCTAGGAGTGGAATTCACTTATGGAATTACTAAACACATATTTATTAAGACACTGTTTTAGGCCCTGGGGACACAAGAAAGAGTAAAACAGATAAAGCCCTTACATTCAAAGATTTTGTGTTCTAGTGAAGGAGATAGATAATAAAATAATTAAAGTAAAATGTACAGTGTATCACATGAATTCTATGAAGACAAACATACCTGAGAGTGGAAAAGAGAGTAGGGTGGGCCCATTCTTTTCCATCAGGTAGTTATGGAAGGTTATACTCTGAAGGTGACCTTTAAGGAGAAGTATAAAGAAGATGAAGGAGCCATGGAGGAAGAGCATTTCAAAAAGAAGGAATGGAAAGGCAGAGGTCCCAGAAGGGAACATGCCTGGGACAGGGGAGGCAGCAGAGGCACAACAAAGACTCAGCCTGTGGCAGGAGTTATCTCTTCAGGGGAGAATGGCAGGGAATGAAGTCAGAGAGATGAGGCCATATTAGTAAATGTAAGGACTAAGGGGATACCCTGAGTGGGATAAGAAGCCACTGGATGCTTTTGTATATTGCTGTGATCTATTAGAAGGTAATGCAAATATTGGGGAGAAAGATGGTGGTGGTTCGCATCAGTGCCTCATCAAAGATTCCGGACCTAAGAACAACAGAACTCACTGGAGAAGGAAGTATGGTGTCAGGAAAAGAGGAATCAAGGGTGACTCTGGTTGTTCCTCGAACAGCTGGAAGGAAGGCTGTCTTTATGGATGTGGAGAAGATTTGGAAAGAGGTTTGTGGAGGAGAGGAAGATCAGAAGCTCAGTTTTGGCATATTAAATTTGATATCACTAGTAAATATCTGAGTGGAGATGTCAAGAAGTCAATTATTTTGTAAAGGGTTAGTGTACATACATCTTAAACTTACTGTGGTTCCAAAATTGGTCCCCGAATTACTTGTACCTATCTACATTTCATATTGCAGTAACAGCACATGCATTTTAAGTTTTTTTTTCCCATATTGAAAATTTGATGGTGCTAGCTGGTATTTTAAAAAATGTTTTATTTTTAAGTATTTTTTAGTGGTCAATGGATCTTTTGTTTTATTTATTTATATGTGGTGCTGAGAATTGAACCCAGGGACTCACACATGCCAGGCAAGTACTCTACCACTGAACCACATCTCCAGCCCGGTAGCTAATATTTTTATTGTTGACTGTTCTTCCTTTTTTTGTTTTTTGTTTTGTTTTGTTTTGTTTTTTTTTTTTGAAGTACTAGGATTAAACCCAGGATCTTGATTATGCTGGGCAAGTGCTTTACCACTGAGTTAAACCCCAGCCCTGGTGATATTTTCTAACAACAGTACATTTGGTCTAAACCATCTGGATCTTAACTTTACAAGCACCTAATATTCATAACCTAGTGGCTAGGGGTGTTAGTGTTATATTTTCCAAAGACAACAATGTCAATAAATGGACTTTACCACATCCTGATATCCTTAGTAAGAAAAGTGAATAGATTTTTTTTTTTTATTGTTTTTGTCTTTGAGGAAATGGAAATTTCTACAGAGTTGCATAGATTGATCTGGATAATCCTATTATTTTGGCATTTGATGATGATCAAAGTCTTGCTAATGTAAACTAATTGGAGGCATTGGAGCTGGGTTTTGATTATAAAAAGAAAGAATTTAATTAATTTTAATTACATATATTAAATAAAACTTTATAAGGCTAATAATGATGACCTAATAGGCATCTTATAATTAGTTATGAGTAACTGTATTCAGAATATTAAAGAACATGCTTGGACTATGCTGAATTTTACTTTTACTGCAATAGGTGGGTGTTTAAAAGTGTGTTATGTTTTTTCTTTTGCATATGCCTACATTTGCTTTTCAATATAATCTGAATAGGAGAATGTGTTTGGACCCACTGTTGTTCATTACTGGGATTGCTTTGTTGTATTAGTAGATACTTGGTGGAGAAGATGTACTCCATTTCTAAAAGTTGTTGGTTCTTTTGTTTGTTTGTTTATGTTGATCAAGAATAACCACTAAGGGAGATGGCTTTTTTTTAATATGGAAAATTTTCTAGAAATTTCCATGCTACTATTTTTGAAGACATTTAGAATATGAATTCCATGTCTAGAAGATTTTTTAAAGTGGTAGCTCCACTCATCTCCCCTTCTGGAGGTTGTCAGTCATGCACACACAGTGACTAGGCCAGCGGTGAGAGCAGCCGGATCTTCTCATTGGCCTTGGAAGAGCAAGATCCTGAATAGAAGACCAGAGTTATATTCCAGGCTCCACAGCTGGTTAATTAGTTTTATGTTACTTGGCATATCTTTTTACAGTTTTCCATCTCAGTCTTCTTACATTTAAGTGGTTTAAGACATTAAACCCCTTAAGTAATAATATAGTTAAAATATTTTTAAAATGTAAACTGAAAATATAGGCCTCCTTTTTATAATACTTGAAGTAATTTTGAACTAATCGTTTTCATGAATTTTTTATTGACTCAGAAAAATTGAGGATGGAGAGCACAGGGGAGGGGAGCGACGTCAGGGAACGGGTCTTTATGCTGTTCTGAAATAGTCTGTGAGAAATAAGGAACATTAGGACACACTCAGAGGAACGGATGAATTCTGGCCTGTTTTTGTTTAATGTTTGTATATTAGTCAGGGTTCTCTAAGGAACAGAACCAACAGGATATATGTATATGTATATATATTTATAATTTATAATCATATATATACATATTTATGATTATCATTATATGATACATAAAATCATATATATACATATATATGATTATAAAAAGTGAATTTATTAGATTTGTTTATACAGCTAGAAGCTGGATAGTCCATAATGACTGTCTGCAGGCTGGAGAGCTGGAGGAACCAGCAGTCATTCAATCCAAGAAGCTGGAACCTCAGAACAAGAGGGATCAGCAAAGCTCCCCGAGACCAGAACTGAAGGCTTGGAAACTCTCTGGAGAGTCACTGATCAGAGTCTGCTCTGAAAGAGTGAAAGCTGGAATCTGAAGTCCCTGGGCATTCCCAGGAGCCATCAAGAACCCAATCAAGAAGAACTGAGTTTGCATCTGCTGCTTCCTTGTTCTTCTAATTTTTTGTTCCATCCAAGCCTCCAACCTATTGAATGGAGCTGCCCACACTTAGGGTGAGTCTCCGCTTCAGTTTGCTGTCCCACATGCCAATCATTTCTAGAAACATGCTCACTCAGGCACCCAGAAGCCTCTTAATCTTAGGCATATCTTAATCTAAGCAAGTTGACAATTCAGATTTACCATTGCAGTGATCATTGAAATTGTTAACAAATAATTTTCATATCATTTGAATATAACCTAAATTCACATAACTTCAATTATTATCCACCAGCTCGTCTCTCTTTTGTTGAGATTTTTTTTTTAACATCCAAGATTAAAAAAAAAAACCTTTTATTCTGTCCTGCTTGTGGTTATAACTAGTATTTGCATGATGTAGAAGGATGAGTGACTATATATAAAGTACATATTTATATACATAAAGTATATAAAGTACATAGCGATCTGCTCTCCTATTCTGGGCCCAGTACAAATTTAGTCACTCAAATCTTGCCTCATCTCATCAGAACTGTCTCTATTTCCTGCCTTTTTCTTGTGTCCTTCTGAAGCTGTTGTCCTGGCTTTCACTTGATTGAACTCGTGAAGGACTAGTTCTTCCTGGGCTTCATCCCCTGCATCTGGATCCTGGCACCTGCTTCCATAATTGCCTTGGGTGCATTCCTTTGGAGTAAGATTGAACTCTTCCACTGGCCCATCATCCAGCTCCTGACCTCCTCACTTGCAGATAGCCCAATACTGAATGTGTCTACATTTATCAACCAGAGCCGATCGGGGCCCTGCTTATTGCTTTTTCCAGATTCCCCTGACATCCCTTTGCCTCTCCATAACTCTGTCAACTGCTTCTGGGATTTTAGAAGGTGACCTGCCAGTCCAACAGGTCTCTCCAATGTCTGGGTCCTGAGTCAGGTTCTAATGCCCCAGTGTAGGACCTCTTTATCAGTTTGTTTCTTATACGAAACTTCCTTCAAAGAATATTTTCTCTTAAGACTGTTATGTATCTCATGTGGTCAAAAGACTTCAAAGTCCTTAGTTATTTGCTGTATATACAAATGTACACCAGAGGTGACCAAGTTCTTTGGAACAGAAATTAGGAAAACTCAGTGTAAGAGGGTAGGGAAAGGGAAGATACTGATGGATGAGGGTGATTAAATTATGCTATATGCATGAATAAATATGGCATAATGAATCCCACTGTTCTACATACTTACTATGCACTTATAAAATAAATTAGTCCAAAAAGAAAACTCAGTATGCACGTATACTCCCTTTCCACACCAAACAAATCTAAACCCAACCAACCCAACCCCAAACTAACTCTAAAGGATACAAAAACAGCAACTTATTTTAAATAATGAAACATTTTATCAGAGACTTAGTGACTCTAGAAGGGCACAGTCTGCAATGTCTGATGAATATTAGCCATTGACTTTGGAATGCTGGGCGATGACAAGAGAAAACTCATTAATAACACAGTAGTTATTAACTAAATTAGCACCCCACTGCCCTGAGAAAAGGGACCAAAGCATGATTTTGATGGCTCCTAGAATTACCAAATGATGAAAGTGAACTTCAACACAAAGATTATGGTCTGTTCACTTGAATTCATCCTTTGGTGATAAATGAATTGCTTTTTGTAATTTTTCACATGGCAATTCTTTTGGAAGCAGCTGTTTTGCAAGTAAATATAGATGGAACCAAATGTAGTTTGAAAAGTTGGGAAACTGTTTGGGGTGACATGTAAGTATACTTCTAATGAAGAATTATTTTCTTTTTCCAAGATTGGTGAGTTTTTAAAAACCTTAATAGAATGAGAAATCCTCAATTTTATTTCCATCAGAGGCAAAATGAAAAGAAAAATAAATTCTAATGGAGAAGATATACAAAATTTAGAAAGACATAGCTAATTAAATGAATAGATTAATAAGTTTTTTACTGCCCTCTGCTGTTAGTTTCTAAAAGAAATAGAGCAAAAATGACTATACAAACTGACATGGTAAATTAGTTGAGCAAATTTGTTGGGGGTAAAAAAATTGCCTGCCTCCAAATCCACCATTTCCACCCTCTAATTATAAGGCTTACTTCATGCTTAGGAGCAATGATTTGTAAAACTAAGAAACCAACACAAGTAAAGTGCAGATTAGCCGACATAAGGTGAAAGGTATAGTTTGTAATCCATGAAATACTGAGCATGGGGAAATACCAATGTTTCAATTTTTAGCCAGTGATGTCTATTTTACTATTTTTTCAAAGTACAATTTTTTGAATTTGCTTTTTTATAGTTACGTAATTTAGGTAAGGCCTTCGTCATTAATAAAAGCAAAACTTGCAAACTAAATGAATGAATGAATGCTTATTTTTGTAGCATAATTCTGACTTGAAATGCTGCTTGCATTTTGACATACGAAATCGAGAAATGAGAAAAAAATAAAGATAACAGGTAACACTAATACAGCACTTACTAGGTACAAGGCATTCTTTTTTTCCCCACGTTATTTAATTCAACCACCATAAACAGAATGAGGTCCGAATGATTAGAATTGCATCTTTGCAGATGAAGAAATGAATCAGAGAGAGCTAAAGCAACTTGACTAAGGTGACTTTGCTGGTAAAAGGTTGAGTTATGACTGAAGCCCTGCAGGGTGACTCCAGGGCCCTGTTTTTTAACCTTTTGCACAGGAAAAGGTATAAACTCTGCAATTAAAGAGGTAGGTGGGATTTACAGAAACTGCAATGGGCATGGTGGTGTGAGGTGTAAGTGACCAGCGGACATGCATGTTATTCTACTTTTCTGCTGCACCCCAGCTTCAGTGGCCAGAGTCTGTGCAGGAAGAACTGACCTGTAGTGCTCCCGCGCCTATCTTTTCCAAATACGTGCTGACTTCCTCCAGGCCTTTGCATGTATGAGTTCTTTGCCATTCCTCAAAGTCATAGCCCAGATGGTCCGTGACAACAGAAATCTGCTGCCAGGGGCACCTGGTCCTACTAGTATCTGCAATTTGGATGCTTTGCCTTGCAGGTACTTAATGAAACTCTACCTCTGTGACCAAAGGGCTAACCACTCAGGAAGTCTTTCCTCCACCCACATTAAAGGAAACTTCAACGTCAGTAAAATCATTTGATTTTCATAATAAAAACTTCTTACCTGACTCGAGGAGTTGGGTTTCCGGTGACTCTGCACTCCAAATGAACTCTACTTCCTTCAGCGACTTCTTGGCTCCTCAGCTTTTGGATGAACCGGGGCGCAGTGGGGAAATGGAGTGCCTTTTGGGGCTGTGGGTGAGAGATGCTGTTGCGCGGCCCCGCCAGGTCCTGGTCTGCCTGGTGGCCATGCCTGGCCTCTGGGAACTTGACCTGGGCTTCCACCTCCTGTTGGTCTTCAGTGGGGCTCTGGCTGGCTGAGGCGCCCATCAGCGCAGATGGCTGATTTTTAGGAGACAGGTACCCACTGTCCGGGGATGAGGACTCCCCGTTGGGGCTTCTGTTCCTTGGCTTTGCTGCTTCTCTAAATATGGATGTCAGCTCCTCTATGAAGTTAGCTGCCTTGTCGCACAGCTCGCTCTGGGGGCCAGCCTTGCTTTGATGAGCAGGTTTGGGCTTTGCAGTTGTGCTGGGAGCTTTTGCGCCTCTCTTCTCCGCCTTGCGGAGGCTCCGGATGTAGCTGGGGCTGGCGAGCAGGGGTGACATGGTGGGCTTCCTCCTGGAAGCAGGCGAAGCCACAGTCTCAATTGGGTCTTCTGCCAGGGGCTGGATGGGTGTTGGCCTGTTCTCCTGAGTTTTTCCTGAAGAGGTCTGCTTGCCCGATTTGGTCTCCTTGTGGGAAGGATTTTCAGAGAGGCTTACGGGGGAGGTGTTGAAAATCCTCGAGATCTCCTTTTCTGAGTCGAAATCTTCCATCTCAGAGTTGGCTATGGCTCTCCGGGCCAGATCAAGGCTCTTGTTAATCTCTTCCTGGCTGAGAAAAGCAGAGAGCCCCAGGGAGAAGTCAGCATTCTTGCTTTCTTCCTGCACGTCTGATAAGGAATCATAGAAGGAGTCGTGGGAGGAAGTCTCTGACATATTGCAACAGCCTTCATACACCCTCTGCCTTCAACAGGGAGGCCAGACAACAGGCAAGCCCTGGAAACCTGTTTTCTTCGTGTGTTCTGAAAGACAACGGGATCATCAATAGTACTAATCATTTTTTTTCCTATTTTTTTTTTTTCATAATGCTACTAATGCACAAATTGGGAGAAATGGTAAACAGATATATCAGCTTTCTCTATTCTATGAGTTGGAAGAAAGATCATACATACCCGTATTTATCATTTATGGATTTAATATATATTCTGTATCAAGTGTCTCACTAACCCTGTTGAATAACTATCCCAGGGCATTCTGTATTTCTCATCGACTCCCTCTTCCCACCCACTTACTTCATTAAAGCTTTCATTAGTGTTTTGCAATTAGTAGCCTGTTGATATTTTTAGTAAGACTGCTCATCTGACTCTGAACCACAAAATATATTCTAATGATTCCCATTTTCATTTGCTTGTGGATTTCAGTGAAATACTCCATACTTTATGTCCCGTCCTTTCCTTGTGTTTGTCCAGTCATGCTCTTTATTCACTCATTCCACATGACTCCAGGAGATTTTAATAATCACTTACGAAGTTGCAGGTGCTGGAGGGACAGCTTTGTTCCACACCAGGGCCTTGTAAACTTTCTCCTTAGGCCAGACAGTAAATGTATTATTTTTGCTTTATTACTATATAGTCTCTGTTATAATTACCCCACTTGTTGTGGTAGCATGAAATCAGCTATGACTATGTGCCAATAAAACTTTATTTGTGGACACTGATATTTGAATTTTATATTATTTTAAAAGTAAAAAATAATATACTTCTTTTGGTGTATTTTACAACACATTGCAAAATGCAAAGGACAGTCATGGTTTTCAGGCTGTACAAAAATAGTCACTAGGATGGTTTTTAGCCCAGGGGTTGAGGTTTGCTGTCTCTTGATCCAGAATGAAGACATAGTCTTTATGTTCGAGGAGTAAAAGGTCATGTGGGGTGGTAATATGGAGGAAGTGGGGAGAACACTGAATAAATTATACAGAATAGTATAAAACTTTGATAGGGCTCCAAAGGAAAGTGGAAGGAGCCCTGAATGATGACAGCCTAATGTAATCTTGAAGGATATGTGAACGAACTATGTGCTTTGCAAGAATATTGATATGGGACTATCATCGGAATTAAATAAAAGTTATTTTATTATCTGTAAAATAACTGGGCATCAATTTAAATTCTACCATATTTTTTAGTTGTTGGTGGACCTTTACTTTATTTATTTGTATGCAGTGCCAAGAATCAAACCCCGTGCCTCACACATGCTAGGCAAGTGCTCTATCACTGAGCTATGACCCCAGAAACCCCTACTGTTATTTTGAATTAAATATTGTGAGGCAATGACTCTCTTGTTACTAGAAGTGATATTTTTTTCCTATGTAGTGTTCATAGGCTAATGGGGAGAAAGATCTAGAAAATCTCAAATGATCAAGACTGAGTCCTGAAGTCACTAAAGGGAACTTTGGGGACATGAGGAGCCCAACTTTTTAAGTAGTGTCTGGCATCAGGAGTGAATCTGGTAGGACATTCCCCAGAAGGATCTTAAGAGGGCCAACTTGAGCTGCTCATTTAGAAGCAGCTTCCCACCTAGAAGTCTATGATCTCAAAGAGCACTCTGCAGGAATTGGGGGGGGGGGGTCCCAGAAATTTGTCTCAAGAATTTAGCCGCCAGATAGGATGCTGTGTAATTCAAAAAAAGTCATTTGATAAGACATCCTAAAGTTCGGTGTTAACTTACCGTGTATTTTGTTAAGTATTGGACTGTTGTCTAGATGTCTTTCTGAATTACAAATTCTCCACATGCTAGTCCTATTTCACCTACTAACCCATATTTCCCACAATTCTTCAAGTAAATTCTATAAAGCTGTTGGAAGGATCCTGTCACTCTCCTCCCCCTTTATTAACTCAAACATCACTTTTATTCTTTTTTAATTAAAGTATTTCATTTTATTTTATTTATTTTTGATTCATTGTACACAAATGAAGTACAACTTTTCATTTCCCTGATTGTACACAATGTAGTCACACCATTCATGTAATCGTACATGTACATAGGTTAATGATGTTAGTCTCATTCCACCATCTTTCCTTCCCCCTGCCCACTTCCCTCTCCTCATTTCCCTGTACACAATCCAAAGTGCTTCCATCTTCCCTTATCCCCCAGCACCCCCCGTTATGTATCAGCATTCACCTATCACAGAAAACACATGGCCTTTAGTTTTTCGGGGATTGGCTTATCTCACTTAGCATGTTAGTCTCCAACTCCATCCATTTACCTTCAAATGCCATAATTTTATTCCTTTTTATTGCTGAATAATATTCCATTGTGTATCTCTACCACATTTTCTTTATCCATTCATCTGTTGAAGGGCATGTAGGTTGGTTACACAATCTCGCTATTGTAAATTGAGCTGCTATAAACATTGAGGTGGCTGTGTAACTGTAGTATGCTGATTTTTTTTAAAAAAATTATTTTTATTGTAAACAAATGGGATACATGTTTCTGTTTGTACATGGAGTAACAGCATACCATTTGCATATTCATACATTTACATAGAAATGATGTTTGATTCATTCTGTTATTTTTTTCCTTCCCCCCCACCCCTCCCACCTCTCTTTTCCCTCTATACAGTCCCTCCTTCCTCCATTCTTGCCCCCCTCCCACCCCCCATTACGTGTCATCATCCGCTTATCAGTGAGATCATTTGTCTTTCGGATTTTTGAGATTGGCTTAACTCACTTAATATGATATTCTCCAATTTCATCCATTTGCCTGCAAATGCCATAATGTTATCGTTCTTCATGGCGGAGAATGAAGAATATATTCCACTGTATATATACCACAGTTTCTTTATCCACTCATCAATTGTAGGGCATCTAGGTTGGTTCCATAGTCTGGCTATTGTGAATTGAGCAGCTATGAACATTGATATGGCTGTATCTCTGTAGTATGCTGATTTTAAGTCCTTTGGGTATAGGCCAAGGAGTGGGATAGCTGGGTCAAAAGGTAGGTCCATTCCAAGTTTTCTAAGGAATCTCCACACTGCTTTCCAGAGTGGCTGTACTAACTTGCAGTCCCACCAGCAATGTATGAGTTACCTTTTTCCCCACATCCTCTCCAACACCTATTGTTGCTTGTATTCTTGATAATCGTCATTCTAATTGGGGTGAGATGGAATCTTAGTGTAGTTTTGATTTGCATTTCTCTTATTACTAGAGATGTTGAACATTTTTTCATATGTTTGTTGATTGCATGTAGATCTTCTGTGAAGTGTCTGCTCATATCCTTAGTCCATTTGTTGATTGGGTTATTTGTATTCTTCGTGTAGAGTTTTTTGAGTTCTTTATATGTTCTGGAAATTAGTGCTCTATCTGAAGTATGAGTAGCAAAGATATTCTCCCACTCTGTAGGCTCTCTCTTCACATTGCTGATAGTTTCCTTTGCTGAGAGAAAGCTATTTAGTTTGAATCTATCCCAGTTGTTGATTCTTGCTTTTATTTCTTGTGCTATGGGAGTCCTGTTAAGGAAGTCTGATCCTAAGCCAACAAGTTGAAGGTTTGGACCTACTTTTTCTTCTATAAGATGCAGGGTCTCTGGTCTGATTTCAAGTTCCTTGATCCTTTGTGAGTTGAGTTTTGTGCAGGGTGAGAGATAGGGGCTTAGTTTCATTCTGTTGCATATGGATTTCCAGTTTTCTCAGCACCATCTGTTGAAGAGGCTATCTTTTCTCCATTGCATATTTTTGGCACCTTTGTCTAGTATGAGAAAATTGTATTTATTTGGGTTTGTGTCCATGTCCTCCATTCTGTACCATAGATCTACCTGTGTATTTTGGTGCCAATACCATGCTGTTTTTGTTACTATTGCTTTGTAGTATAGTTGAAGTTCTGGTATTGCGATACCCCCTGTTTCATTTTTCCTGCTAAGGATTGCTTTAGCTATTCTGGGTTTCTTATTCTTCCAGATGAATTTCATGACTGCTTGCTCTATTTCTGTAAGGTCCATCATTGGGATTTTAATTGGAATTGCATTGAATCTGTACAGCACTTTTGGTAGTATGGCCATTTTGACATTAATTCTGCCTATCCAAGAACATGGGAGATCTTTCCATCTTCTAAGGTCTTCCTTAATTTCTTTCTTCAATGTTTTGTAGTTTTCATTGTAGAGATCTTTTACCTCCTTGGTTAGATTGATGCCCAAATAGTTTATTTTATTTTTTTTTTGAGGCTATTGCAAATGGAGTTGTTTTCTTCATTTCCCTTTCAGCTGTTTCGTCGTTTGCGTATAAAAATGCTGTAGATTTATGCGTGTTGATTTTATAGCCTGCTATTTTGCTGAATTCATTGATGAGGTCTAGAAGTTTTCTGGAGGAGGCTTTTGGATCCTCTAAATATAGAATCATGTCATGAGCAAATAGTGGCAGTTTAAGTTCCCTTTTTCCTATTCGTATCCCTTTAATTTCTTTATTCTGCCTAATTGCTCTGGCTAGAGTTTCGAGGACAATGTTGAATAGAAGTGGTGAAAGAGGACATCCCTGTCTTGTTCCTGTTTTTAAAGGGAATGGTTTCAGTTTTTCTCCATTAAGAATGATGTTGGCCATGGGCTTTGCTTAAATAGCTTTTACAATGTTCAGGTATGTTCCTACTATCCCTATTTTTTCTAGTGTTTTGAGCATGAAGGGGTGTTGTATTTTGTCGAATGCTTTTTCTGTGTCAATTGAAATAACCATATGATTCTTATCCTTAAGTCTATTGACATGATGGATTACGTTGATTGATTTACGAATGTTGAACCATCCTTGCATTCCAGGGATGAACCCCACTTGATCGCGGTGTACAATTTTTTTAATATGTTTTTGGATACGGTTTGCCAATATTTTGTTAAGGATCTTTGCATCTATATTCATCAAGGATATTGGTCTAAAATTTTCTTTCTTTGGTGTGTCTTTTCCTGGTTTGGGTATGAGGGTGATATTAGCTTCATACAATGAGTTTGGTAGGGTACCCTCCTTTTCCATTTCCTGGAATACTTTGAGAAGTATTGTAATGAGTTCTTCTTTGAAGGTCTTGTAGAACTCGGCTGAGAATCTGTCTGGTCCTGGGCTTTTCTTGGATGGTAGATTTTTAGTGGCTTCTTCTATTTCATTGCTCGATATTGATCTGTTTAAATCATGTATGTCCTCCTTCACTTTTATTCTTTGTCTTGCCTGTGCTCCACATTGGAACCATCCAAACTGCTCTCTGATTATTCAAATATTGTCCATTTATGGATAAAAGTTGTATTCAGTACATTTTGAATACTTGAATATGTTTTGTTCATGAGAAACAGGCAGTTAAAGTATAATTTTGAAAAGGAAAAACCCATGAGAAGCATAAACAAGTATAAAGTAAATAAGCATTCAAGATTTTACTTAATTAATTAATGATGAAACCAGTTAAGAAGTTACAGCCATTTCAAAAAAGGCTCTGAAGAACAGACATAAGTAAGCAACTAGGAATGATTTGCTAGTAATTTTGTAACTGGTTAATATCTATCGAACAGTAAAATGTAATGTTTAGAATAACTTGTACTAGGAAAAAATTTGCATACCTGTGAACAAGTATGACTTGTACTGTTATCAGATTTCTGAAATTTACAGAGTTATCAAATTGCCTAGTAAAGAACGATGAAATGCACAGATCCCACAGAGTCAGATGACCCTGGAAAATCAACTACAGCCCATGCAGCATTTCAAAGAGAATTCAGTATCATTTTGTCTATTTTATAGTTTGTCCTGAGAAGGCAGGTTGATCATTCAGTAGAGTTCCTAAGCTCAGTTAGCAGACATGGTAGATAACACTAGGAGAAGCCAAGGATCAGGATCAATGCTTATAACATGTGAGGAGAGAAAATGAATTAAACAACATGAACCCCCAGAGACATGAAGATGGGAAGGGAGAGACCCTTGGACTGAATGTGTATTTGTGTACTGAAGGTAAAATCGCCTGTATTTTCATTTCTTGCAAAATTTATTGTTTGCAAGAGAAGCTATTGTTTCTTTGGCCTGGGAGAATTTCAGTTTTTGTATTGAGCTCAGTCCTAAAAGAGATTGGGTAACATTTTGTGTCCACTATACCTAAAGTAAGCGGGGCTAAAAATCCAAGTAGACAACTGGAACAGAATTGTTGATTCTTTAAGTGAATAAATGGAAACATCAGCTGAGATAGGTGTCCTCCATACAGAAGAATTACCCATTTAAAGTTCATTATGGAGTATCTATTACATGCACAGTAATGTGCTAGGGATGGGGATATAACCATGAAAAAGACCAAGTTTTTGTCCTCATGGAACTTAGCCTGTAAAGGATACAACTAAGTAATACAGGCATCTGATTTAGTGTATCAAATGCTGTAATGAGAGAAAAACAAAGTGCTGTGATAGCACCTGGAAGGGACAGAAGGGTCAGCATCAGGCAAAATTTTATGGGAGAAATAAGTCTGACAGAATGATACTTGGCAATCGATTGAATGCAGAGGCGATGCAGAGACAGGATTATAGGTTTCTTACCTAACAAGAAGATAGACCCTGCTACTACCTCACATGCTGAGAGTGGAGGAACACGTATTAAGGAGAGAAAGAAAAAAAAGCTTAATTTTGATTTCAGCCCTTTGCCTTTGAGGGACTTCTGGTATTGATTTCCAGAAGGCAATGTGAGATGCTGGTCCAGAGTACAGGAGATGGGAGAGCAGAGCAGTCCTGGGAATTACTGGCCTGTGGGTGGCTCCTGAAACTACAGGGATGGATGAGCCAGTGGAGGAAGTAAGGAAAGAGGGAGTAAGGAAAAGAATCATCCAGAGCTCTGGAGGAAAACCAGGAGAGTGGGTGTCATGGAAATTGGCACAGAAAATGTCTCATGAAGGAGGGAGTGTCCTTTTGATTCCAGCAACTGGGAACATTTAGCACCACTGGCGACAGCAGTTTTGGTGTGTGCCTCAGAGATATAAAGCAGACTGCTGTGAAAAGAAAGGAAGTATAGGCTGCAAGTCTAGTTGACGGTGGTGGGGTCTGAAGAAAGTAGAGACATAGGTGGTAGTAGGACAAAAGGGTGGAATCTAGCCAAGTTTTAAACTTTTTTTCTTTTCAGGATGGGGGAACAGGAAGGTGCTTCAGTGCTAATGGAATTGAAGAGGCAGAAGCTGAAAATAGAGGTAAGAAAGTGGGGAGGTAAGTGCCCCACTGGGGTTCAATCCATGTCACAAAAAAAAGTGGGGTTGACTTGTAGCCCGAGTCCCCATGGGTGTGAGAGTAGATGGACTGTTAGAACCCAAAGGAGACAGGGTGGGGCTGTTCTTCCATTGTCCCAGAAGAGAAGTAATAAAGTGTGTGTGTGTGTGTGTGTGTGTGTGTGTGTGTGTGTGTGTGTGTGTGTGTGTTGGAGAGAGAGAGAGAGAGAGAGAGAGAGAGAGAGAGAGAGAGAGAGAGAGAGAGAGAGAGAGAGAGAGAATATGATGTCCAGATAAAATTTATTTTTGAAGGACAGGCGAGTTCTTGTTTGAAACAGCTTTGCATTTGGAAACTTTTGAGGACAGGAGACAATTTGAAATACGTGGTGTAGGGAAAGGAAGAAAGTTTCCTGAGAAGGATTTGTGGGCCGAGGTGGGGGCTTGGTTGAAGTTAGATGTCAGGTACTCGTGGTGTCATCAATCTGGGTGATCGTGCAATTCTCGCCAGCGGAGTTCAGCTGTCCAGGTGAAGGTGTGCAGATAGACGATCCAGGTTGTGACAGGCGGGAAAGATGGAGGGGAAGTGGGCAATAGTGTTGGGAATGTCGGCAGGGAGAGGTGAGCCTGAAATCTATGCTGGCCTGGAATTCTTAGGTAGGAGCTGGAACATACAGAAGTTACGGAACTAAAGACCCCGAGGAAGCAAAGGACAGGTGTAGTGAGAACAAGCAAGGCTCAAATCCAAAGGGATTTTTTTGTGTTCAGACAGTGAAATATCTGAATTGAATGTTTGAGAGATAGAGCTTTCTGATTTCTGACTTCAGTTTTAAGAAGTAAAATTGACAGGTGCACTAAAATAGGCTGGAAGTCATCATCTACAGCTTATATCAATTATTATATTAATACATCATATTCTTTTTATAACAAACATAAAATTACATATTACAAAATTATATTACATACTATGTACTATATTTAAATTTAAAAAAATTCTAATTAGTTATACATGACAGCAGGATGCATTTTGACATATACATAAATGGAGCACAACTTCTCGCTCTTCTAGTTGTATGTGATGTACAATCACACTGATTGTGTAATCATATATGCACATACGGTAATAATGTCCGATTTGTTCTGCTATCCTTCCTACCCCCATGTCCCTCCCCTCCCTTCACTCTCCTCTTTCTAACCAAAAGTACCTCTATTTTCCCTAGCCCTTACCACCTATAAATTTTTACAGGTGTTCCACATCTGGGACAATGGGACAAAATGGATTTAAGGTATATGTACCATTAGAATAATCTATGTTTAAGGAATGTGGTCTGACATTTGATAAGCATATGCATTGTGAAATTATCATCACAATCCCACTAGTTACCATTTTCAAAACCTCAAATAGTTACATTTTCTTTTTTTCTTCTGTTTGGTGAGACACTTAAGCTCTTCCCTCCTGACTACAGGTAGAGAATGATCTTGTGACTGACTCTTTTTGTGGACAATGTCAGATCTGAGTAGTTGTACCAGAGACTTTATGGCTCACAAAGCCTGAAATATTTATCTGGACTTTTACAGAAAAAGTTTGCAGGTCCCTACTGTAAAACATTAACTACCTAATAAATTCATATAACATATTTAAAAACCAATAATGGTGACAATGATCTTGATAATAACATTGGCCCACCATGGCCTGCTTAGCAGGAGGTAGGTATTGTGCCAAGAGCTATTATGTAGATTATTTCATTTGAAATCCTCACAATAGACCCCAGCTGAGAAATAAGGAAACTGAGGCAGAACATCTGAGTAGGAGAACTGAGATCCAAGGGCAGGCAGTACTCCAAAGCACATGATCTTAACCATGAACTTTTCTTCCATTACGTTATTTTTTTCACAACCAAGAATCCTAAGTACTTAAACTAATGAAACTGAAGATCTAAAATGAAAGTTCCACTATTAATTGAGTTGTATTTTAGTACAAAGTAAACTTAATATGCTAAAGTGTCATGAACACCTCTATGAGAAAGCTTAACTCAAACATTGAGTGATGAAAAAATATTCAATTCTTACTTTTAAATAGGGAGTGTTTGCTGGAGGCATGTTATCTCACCTGCTTATTAACTTAAATTTTGGTTTTAAAGAGGCGCCATCTGACAGGATCCAGTTGTCAGGATTAGGTATAGCTTAAAAACTGCTTGCACAGTGAAAAAGAAAATAATAGCTTTCTGGTGTATCTGGTTCAGATTCCATTTGCAATGCAGTTATTGCTGCTGGGACATGCACATGGTCTAGGGAAAATGCTCCTTCAAGGTGGATGGACAAGGGAGGTTTCCAGACGGCCCAAGTTTACTGGAAAATTAGGCTTCAGAGATTTCCGTGTCAGTCAACACCCCAAAATTAAAAGGTCATAATCAAAAGGAATGAACTACAACTGCAAACATCTCCATTATTTCCCTGAGATTTCATGTTTTATGTCAAATAGCACACTTGGTAATTCGGTGCTGGTGTGATAGATGTCAAAAATGAAGTAGAATAAAAAGATGCATTTATAATGCTCTTAGTGAGTAGAGAGGAAGTCAGGTAGGTGCTGCCAATGGTGGTGTTTGTACGTTAGTAAGGAGCATTGGAAGATTTTGAAATTTTGAGGAGTAAAGGGGTTTTCTATAACTTTTGATCTTTCTTGCCCTCTGCCTTTACCCTTTTCTTTCAAAGAATTTGAATTACCCTTTTCCATTTTTTTTTCTTGTTTAGTTCATCATTCCCATCATGAATAGTTCAGTGTAATTGTCCTCTCCCCTAAAATCCATAAATAACAAATATCTGTCAATTTCCTTGAATTTGTGTAGTCCTAGGTTCTTCCTCACAAAAGAAATGGCTCTTCTCTAGTCCTGTCCATTTTATAGGCACACTCTTTTCTTCCACTTCCCTAGATGGTAATGTGAACAAGAAATCAATTGACCAGTTGATTATCTGTGCAACGGAAGTTTCAGGAAGGACAAGATGAGATAGGCATAGTTTCTTTCCTTCAGTGACTGGAATTACATACAGTCCAGTAGAGGGATTAGTCGAAAGGGAAGCTTCACCACAAGGGGGAAGATGATAATTGCTATTTAAATACTTTAAGCAGGTACATGTATGATTGCACAAATGGTGTGACTCTACATTCTGTACAACTAGGGATATGAAAAGTTGTACTCCATTTGTGTACAATGAATCAAAATGCATTCTGCTGTCATGCATAACTAAATAGAACAAATTAAAAAAAATACTTTAAACAAATTGCAGTTAAGGCATCACAAATAGTAAGGGAGATCATATTCACAAATTTGGCCATTCCACTCCTTTTCTTTTCTTTCCATTGGTACCTATTGGCCCATAAAGGAAGTTCCAAAGCATGATACACAGGGTAAAAATATCCATGAACCATCTGCCCTGATGTAGGCTCTCTAGCCTCATCTGCCATCATTGAGCACAAGCTACGGTCAGCCCTTGCTGGCCTACTTTGTATTCCATGTTCTTTCATGTCCTCATGACTTTGCACATATTGTTCTTTTTATTAAAATACCCTTCCCTTCTTTTTCTGTTTTTCAAACTCCAGTTTACACTTGAAAACTTTGTTAAATCCTACTTCTTTTGGTGCTTTTTAGGATTTCCTAGCCAATATAATTTGCTCCTTCTTCAGGCATGATACTTTGCATAGTATTTTGTCATTGCATTCATCTTCCTAAATTATAAATATTTGTTTAGAGAACCTTTCTTCACTGGGCTTTGAACACCATCAAAGCAGAGTTAATGCTTAGCATAATGTATGGATCATGGCAAATGGCAGAGAAAAAATAAGAAATACCTGGTATTTGCAACATGGTTTGAACCCTGGATGGGATTTGACAGGAGAGGGAGTCATACAAGTGAGGGCATAAGATGGAAAATGTTTCATCCCCTCTCCTTACTCCCAACTACTCAAGCCCCACTGCAGTATTTCTCATGGACACATTCTCTTTGCTTCTGCTCTTGACCCTGCATTTAAAAAAAAAAAAAATTTACTTTTTAAGCAATGTGTAAAAAACATAAAAGTGGTCCTTATTAATGTTTGATATATTTATACTTGTATAGTGTTTAAATCAGATTAAACATATTGATTTCTTCAAACATTTATCATTGCTTTATGGTGAAAACTTTCACTATTTTGGCACTGGATAGCATTCAGGTTGAGATTAGCTAGGAGTGTTTTGTTGATGTGTGTCACTCTTTTAGTACTAGAGGGAAATCCAATCCTTGGTTATATCCAAATATATTGTTGGTATGTTGTTCAGAAAGAAACAGGAGAGTACCTAGAAAGGTAGACTGTCCTCACAAGCCTCTTCCTTAGGTCTGAATGCCTTGCCCATAGTCACTCGCTTGTGGTCAGACACTGAAGGAATTTTCCTGGCTCTGAACAGAGTCACCAGGTCAACTCCATGATCCTATGTCATACCTGTGGCCACCAGTGAAACCCAGCTGGGTCATAACCTGGACCCAGACTACCAATATCAGCATAATACTGGGGTAGGATCAAAGTCCACACAGCTACGGCTGTCTATTGCTTAGGTGGACTTACGGCCCAAGACTGTTGCGACCAGCCACAGTTGGATACTATCTAGAAGTTCAACAGCCTGGGGTTACATGTCTTCTCCTGGCACTGGAGCTGTTCCAGAGGCTCTGTTTATAGGTAGGCCTGGGGATGTGGGTAGTTAAGGATCTTCCCATGTTAGGTTTCACCGCCTAGCACTAAGTTCTAAAGGCAAAGTCTTTTGCTTATTACCTTGTCTTACTGTCATACTGAATAAACAAAACTTAGCTAAGAAAAATAGAGAGATGACTCTGATAAATAAAATCAGAGATGAAAAGGGAGACATTGCAACTGACACCACAAAAATATAAGAGATCCCTGGAGATTATTGTGAGCACCTATATGCCAACAGACTCAGTAATCTAGAAGAATGGAAAATCCCTACACACATACACCTTACCAAGACGAAATCATGAAAAAATACAAAACTCAAACAGACCAATGAAAGTAAAGAGATTAAATTAGTACTAAAAAGGCTCCCATCAAAGAAAAGACCAGATAGCTTCACTGTCTACCAAACATCTGAAGAACCACTAACACCAATTTTCCTTGAGTTATTAATGGATAAAGGAAATGTGATAAATGTACACAGTGAAGTTTTACTTGGTCATAAAGAATAGAATTATGTCATTTACAGGAAAGTGAATGGAACTGAAGAATATCACGTCAAGTGAAATAAGCCAGATTCAGAAAGTCAAGGGTCATAGAAGACGGAGATTTAGAGGAGGGAAGAAGAGAGGGAAGGGATAGTTATAGGGTTATGAATAAGTCCAAAGTAAGCTATGGACAAGTATGACAATATCACAAGGAAGCCTAATGTTATGTATAATTATAATTCACCAATTTCTTAAAAAAAAGAAACATGCTTTATAGGCCAGTTACAATAAGTCAATAGCTAACACGTTGAATAGGGAAAAGATGAAATCTTCTCTAAAATTTGAATCAAAACCAGGAAGCCCACTTATACAGCCCAGTGCTAGAATTCCTAGGCAGAGCAATCAAGCAAGAGAAAGAACTGAAGGACCCATAACTTGGAAAAGAAGTCAAATTGTCACCACAGGTGATATGATCTTATGTATTGTGTCATGAAGAACTGCAGAACCAGTAAAACAGTTACTCTGTTTTCCAGAATTCTACTACACATTGAGTATCCCTAATCCCAAATCCCAAATCCAAAATGATCCAAAATCTTTAAGTTTTTGACTACAGATATGACACTACAAGTTGAAAATTCCACACCATGATACTTTCTTTTCTGCACAAAACTTAAAAAAAAATTAATAAAAAATATTATTAAAATACAATAAAATTATCCTCAGGCTATGTATATAAGGTACATGTAAAACATATATAAATTTCCAAAATCGAAAACACTTCTGGTCTCAAGCATTTCAGATAGTGAATCCTCAACTTGTATTAGGCAAGGAGAATCGTGTAACCTTTGGGGGTCTTTGATACAGATGCTAGCAAATTCAGGGTTAAATTTTGAACTGCTGAAATAGAAATGTTTTTGGCAGAAAAATTTTTTTGCTTACTTTCTCTGTTGTCTTGGCATCTAATTATTGGGTGCCTACTATGTGCTGAGTTCTTTTATAGGCTGAGAACATAGCTGTAAATGGATTCTTTGCCCTACAAAGCTAACATTTTCTCTCTCTCTCTCTCTCTCTCTCTCTCTCTCTCTCTTTCTCTCTCTCTCTCTCTTTCTCACTCTCTGGTGCTGGGGATGGAAACCAGGGCCTCATGTATGATAAGCATATAAGCATGCGCTCTGCCACTGAGCTACACCCCTAGCCCTCGAGCTAACATTCTAGTAGGAAAAAAAGACTTAAGTAGTAAGTTGAGAAAAAGTTTTACAATATACTTATTGTGGTCTTATGTCTTCTCTTGACTGGTTTTGTACTATGCTTTAGTTACATACAGGCTCAAAACTTCTTTGAAAGATGTTAGGGTACAAATGACATAAACTAAAATGAAATGCACATCGACATGTTACTTGCAGGGTCTGCAGACCACCATTGTTTTGGAAGGCACACTCTTGGAGGGGAGGGTGGTGTCAGTCATGAGCAGTAGGCATGCCCAAGTTAATGGTGCTTTAGTTTGCTTCAAGTGTACCCTGGAGCAGCTGCTTGTGTCACCTTATGGCGATCTGTGGACAGACTCTACATAATGTCGAACTCTTAATCTGGAACGAACATTTGGTGGAGCAAAGGTTTGGGCAGGCCGGCAAATGCCAGGAGGAGTTACAGATTCCCATTCGCTTCCCACTGTCAAGAGGCAGCTTATCAGCTTCTTGGCTTATTCTAAGCAGATATTGCTTTCAAATGTGATCTTCCTCAGCCACATATTTTGTTAACTCCCTGTGCGTATGCCATTCTTTCGTAAGGAATTTTTTTGGCACTTAATTTATAGATTATTTCTAATTGAAATTGTATTCTTCACAATTTCTCCTGAAGTTAGTATTTGAATTCTATGGAACTCATGTTATACTATAAAATGAAGACTATATAAATACATTTTCAGTGTTTTGTTTTAGTGCATGTGTGATGCTGATGATCCCTGAACCGGGGTCTTGTACATGCTAGGCGAGCTCTTTGCCCTTGAGCCATGATCCCAGATATCACTGAAGACTTGATATTTGGGATGTTTATCACACATTCTGACTTAAGTAATTTTATCATCCTAAGTTATCATGGCATAGCTATCCCAGCATTTGGGAAAACATTTATGTTTGAATTTATGAATACGTTACATACATATAAATATGTATCATACATATAAATATAATTGCATATATTTCATATACTTTTATGGCTATACAAATGACAGAAAAGAGACATTTAGAAATTATGAATAACCCTTTACTTTTAAAGTTGCTGACTTGGGAGATAGATTATCTGAAAATCAAAGCTATGATATCTGGGAGGATTTTCTATGTTGTCAGCCAAAAGATACTTGTGAGATACCTTCCCACATGATCCTCTTGAGGCAAGGTACTATTGATTGTTGAAATAAGAATGATTTCCCTGACTCGGAGGAACTTAGGCAAGGGGTATGAACAAGAAACAACAGAGCCTGGCAGAAGGATAGATTCAGTTACAAGCAACAAAAGTTAGGCTTCCAAAGGGCACGGTGGCATATTCCTGTAATCCCAGCAACTGGGGAGGCTGAGACTGGAGGATCACAATTTCACAGCCGCCTCAGCAACTTAGTGAGGTCCTAAAAACTTAGTGAAAGCCTATCTTGAAATAAAAATAAAAAGGACTAGGGATTTAGATATGTAGCTCAGTGGTACAGGGTCCTTGTGTTCAATCCCCAGTACCAAAAAACAAAACAGAAAAACAACCTTAACTTTCCTGAGGACATACTACTCCAAGGCTTCTGAGCTATGTGCTCATATGATTTGCAGAGAAATCATGGGAGTGAATGTTATTTCCTCATTTTATTATTTCTATTTCCCAAACTGCAGCCAAAAAAATAAAAAAAATATTTGGCTAAAATTAAACCATCAGGAGTGACAGACTCAGAATTGAAACTTGCATTTAACTTGCTAAAGTTCTCTTTTCCCATTGGGGATATTATGGGAAATTAAGAATTTAGATAAGGGAAGAAATTTTGCAATCTGTTTGTGTGGAATATTTTTAGCGATGTTGAAGAGCTACTGTGATTTGAAAGAAAAATGTTTGATGTTAGAAAAGAGCTGACAGTCACCAAGTCTCTCTCAATATCATCCACTCACTTGCCTGGTGTGCTGGGGTCCAGGCAGGGTGGTTACATTTCAGTGCACATCTAAAGATGGACATATAGATGGAATAAATACATAAAGATGGTGGGAAGAACATGAGTCTGAACAATTAGCCCTGACTACCTCAGTGGTAGGGTTTAGGCAGGGGTGGAGTTGAGGGGGGAGGTATTCAGGGGAATTTTTTTTTTTGCATATTTCATGATCTTAAAAAAAAAAAAAGAAACATTAACATTAGGAATAATTTTAAATTGAGTAATTTCATTTGTTTATTTTCTTATTAAAACAATGACTAAAAAGGAAGGAAAACTATTATTCAAAGATTTGATATTGTAAATATTTTTTAGTCAAACTAACTAGGGAAACCAAAATTGGAAAAGGCTTAAAAAACTAATTTTTCTTGTTTTGGAATCCAGGTAGCCCCTGGACTAAATCTGTTTCCTGCTGATCCTTCCCTCTCTCCTTTCTTTCTGTGACATTCTTTTCCCTGGAAAAGGACCTTAGGGCAAAAGTCAAAATGAAAAGTTTGTAAAATCTTGTGTTTGATGCAAAAAAATGTACAATATTACAATCTACATCTTAATAAGTACTCAGGATTCTTTTCCTTCCCAATAGGCAAATTATCATTATAGGAAGATATGTTATATTTATCCAACAGTTTTAAATGCCCCTCCAAGCAGAACATTTTATCCCAATTTTGGGAACGTGAACTAATAGTTCATTTAATGCCATAACAGTCCAAGTATTTTACAGAAGGATTTGGGGTTATTCCTGGTATCCTCTTCAGTTTATCATCCTTAACTATCATGCTGAATCTGTTGCAATATCTAGACTTTACATCCAATTCATTTATTTCTCACTTAAATTCAAAATCTACCACATTGGTTTCTTTATTCTCTGATGTGATGATTTATCAGTTATAAGTTATAGTCAGAGCTACTTTGCTCAATCTTTGCTTTCTGTGCTGGAATTTAATCAGGACACAACCATTTACTCTAGATGGTCTGAATTTCCAGTTGGAACTTGGGAGTCACCGTAACCTTTGATAACCTCCTCAGGCATATCATTAAAGAAGCAGAGACTCTTGTCTTGGCCTGCAGATTTCAGTTGGTGTCTCTTAAGGTGAATCAGGTTTATTTGTGAATCTGAATAATGTTCCTCTCTATAGTCTTTTTTCTTTTTTTTTTTTAAAGGTAAAGAAATCAAAGTGACTGTAATTGTCCAGTGTAATCTAGTTCCTCATTCTGTTGTGAAGTTTGCTATAAGGCCAGAATTATTATTAAGTTTTAGCAATAAAACAGAGTGGTCTGGACAGAGAGTCGACACAGACCCCTGGGACACAGACCCTAATCCCCCGATACCAGAATGAGAGAGGACTAATTTGTCTACAGTTAACAATAGTATGTCAAAATGACTTATTTTAAAAATCTGAATAGTTGAGGTAAGTATTTAAGTTCTTTTTCCTTGAGAGAAAAAAAATGGAAGTTATTTCTGCCATGTAAAAACTAACTTGATTTCCACATACACATGACTGACTAGATTTTGAATAGTTTTCTATCAGAGAAATAGGCTTCATATTTGGTCACAGCATTCATACTAGAAGGCAATTAGTATTTTTAGAAAATGCTAAAAGGTAATATGAGACTGAAATCATTCTGAATCAACCTCATATATTGGGTTCAAGACAATTTTATGTGTAGTTTAAGACAACAGGACATGAAGTTATGTTGTGATGTTTAAATTTAACTGGACTCCACACACTGCCCTGCAGTTTCTCTTAGTAAGCTCCATCTTCTAAAAAAGAGATATGCAAATTTTATGCATAAATATAATTTAATATGCCTGCTGTTACTATATCAACTGATTGAATTGTGTCTAAGGAGTTATTTTAAAACTCTTTTGAAAGGGGAACTAATAATTTAGAATGTCACTAAAAATTGAAAGTCTATCATTAGAAGCCATCAGTTCTTAGCTCAACTGTGGATGAGGGTCTAGATAACTGCATTTTTATTTTCTGTAAAACATAACTCATGCACAATCTTGTTTGGCTTTATAACTACATTTCATCCTTTTTGGAATGGATAACACCAATTTAGCATGCTTAAGAGTATGATAGAGAAGGTAGTTCTCTGACCGCGTGGGCAGAGATAAAGCTGGCAGGCAAATCTTATGTATTATCTAGTTTTTGGAAAGACTACAAAATTTGCATTAATTTTCCTCTCCGAGTAAGAGAAAATCAGGCATCTTCTAAATGGTATCATAACCTCAAGCAACTACTGTTATTTCCTAACTTTTTCTTTAAAAATCATCAGAATGTTGTCCTCCTAGTTAGTAATATTAAGATACACCTTACAGACCTTTTCAATGCTTGGTCAGTTTGAAGTCTCCAGAAAGGTGGCTTATTTCAGATGAGCATTTCTTCTTCCCTGGGAGAGCGGAGGTTGGCCTTGCCTATCCATTAGAGACTGCTTGGTCCGTGGTCACTTTGAGACAACTGTGGCCTGGGGCTCTCTTCTGTCCTCTTACTCCACTCAGCTATATTTGGTAACTGAACTCATGTTTCAGCAGAGTGCCACAATCAGGAATTCCAGCAGTGGGTTGGGAAGCAGCCCCAGGTCTGATGGTTCTTAGAAATTAAAGCCACTTAGTCTAAAAGAAACTATATTTATGCATCTAGTAAACACAAGATTTAAATATGTTTCTTTATACCCTAATCTTATAGCTGGAAATCACCCCCTGCCCTTTCAACATACTCTTAATCAATTACTAATATGTGATTCCAAATAGAAAAAAAAATGACTCTCTTAAGGAAGATTTCTTAATCTAATCTTCTGCTCTGTGCATTTAGCTCTCAGTCATGTGGTAGATTATCCTAAAATAGTAAATGTAAGAACCACTGTAAATTTTAGCCAACAGTCAAATTGAGTGGAGAGTTCCATTGCTTTCTTACTTCATACTTTTAATTAAAATTGTCACATGATTGGTACATGCTAAAGACATAGTCCAAAGGAGGGTGAAACTGGCATGGACATACAGGAACTGAATCGTATCCATGTTGTAATGAGCTCATTTACAGTTGTAAAAAATATTTCACAATCATTTTATCATTTATTCTGTAGCATCTCATTATAACATGGTCTAATATTTAGGTCTTGTAAATGATAAGTATAAGTAAAAACAGAAAGCTTTTTTGATCCAAGATTAGGTAGCAGAACCCAAACTAAGGGGATGAAAGTAATCACAACAGAGTTCCTAGTTAAGTTCCTACATTTTCCTTGGTTTGAATGATACTATCACTTTTGACCCAGTTTTATATCTAAAGAAATTCTTTCCTGATAGTGGAAAATTTATGAAGGTCTGCTCCTGTACTTTTCTTTATAGTCAAAACTGGTCCTTTAAAAATGGTCCTTCTTGAAACAAGATACTTTACTGGGCCATTTCACCAGCTATATTAATGTCATTTAAAAATTGATAGGGGAAAGAAAACCCCTCTGGTTGATTGTGTTAGTCCATTTGTCCTGTTATAATGAAAAACCCTGACTAATTTAAAAGGACAGAACTTCTCACACTTCTGGAAGCTGGGAAGTCCAAGGTCAAAGCACTGCCAGGCTATTGTCTGCTGAGAGTCCTATCTCTGCTTCCAAGATGGCGCCCTGGATGCTGTGTCCTCTGAGGAGGAGGAACACTGTGTCCTCACATGGTGGAAGGCAGAAGGGCAAGGGCAGCTGAACTTCTTCCATCAAGCCCTTTCATAAGGGCAACTAGTTGGCAAAATTCATGAATCACCTCCCAAAGGCCATGCTTCCCTGTACTGTCAAATTGGGGAAGAAATTTCTATATGTTGTTTGGAGGGGACAAAGCATTTAAACCATAGCATTAATTAAAGAAGTGTTTGTTTGCTTTTTAACCCATAAGCCACTGAAATGACAAAAATTAGAAGAGAAGACAGTATAAGATGTCAGAAATGAATAAAATTGTTGGAAAATGATAAATATGAGTCAAACTAAATCACAAACTTAAATGCCTGCAGAAGGAGATACTGATAAGAAGTGATTCACCTCAAAGAATCCCACAAAGGTTTAGGCACTGGAGGTGCCAGATTCCTCCTTGGAAATGAATTTTAATTGGCGACCCTGAGTATTGCTGGAGAGACTGAGGCAGGGACTGAGAAAGTGGGGGAGCAGCAGGACCCCATTTTATCATTTCTCCCTCAGGCGGACAGGCGACTACTCCTTCCCATGTCTGGAGAAAATGGGAGGTTTATTCTCTGGGAAACTTAAAACACCAGACTACCCTCCCACAGATGCAAAGCACAGAAGATGGAGAAACCTGAAGAAATTTGGGAGCTGGAGTTTGGATTGGATATGGGAACAGAGGCTTCAACTCTATCTAAGTGCTTTACTTCTTAAAAACAAAAAGTCTTGGGAATGAGGAAAAATGGTAACATTTCATCCATATGGTATTATTGTGGGTGCTTATTATATATAAAATATGTATATTTAATTGCATTAATATTTGTACTTTTTGTGTTTGAGAAACACCATCGTAAAAAAATTAAAAAAAACCTCTGTTGTATTGTAAGGGATACTGAAGGTGGAAGAGATTAGGGAATCAAAATAAAACCTCTTCATAACCTGGTTATGGAAAGATTAAACTAGTGGTTAAAATGCCACAAATACAATGACGTTATTATTAGTGAAATTAATTATTTTTAGTAATTTAAAAATGAATGTTATCCATATTATATTCATCTCGAAGTTTTAAAAGATTTTTATTGTTGTTAATAGTAAATTGTGTTGTGCAGAAGCTACCAACTTTTTCTCCTCTTCTAGACCAGATTGTTCCCAGGCAATAACTTTTGGAAATCACAAGTTAATTTGCAATCCCACCTCCTATATGTGCTGAAGGCATGCACGCTGTGCTAATGTCTTAATTTTTACTCTGGTAAAAATTCTTGCAGTTTCTAGAAATAGAAGAGGAGATAGGCATGCAATTTATAAATGTTCATTAAAGAGGATGGAAAATAATCACAAGTTATTGATCAATTAGTGATTTGCTCTTTTATGTTGTGGTGGTCATTCACGATCAGATGAAAACATATTTCCCTCCCTCTTCCCAGGAAGTACCACCAAGCTTTTTGTTTTATGTTTAGGCTCTCTTGTAACAGGAAGAAATTCAAACTTTTTGGAACAGAAATAAAAAAGTTAAATATTATGGTTGTAAGAGTCTTCCAAATGACATTAACTTGTATGTATGATAAAAACAATCCTGCTAGATTATTTGTCAGGAGATAGACTAGGATTAGTAGGGGAAGATGTTGGTCCCAGCCTAAGAGGGAGCTAGTGTCTCACAGCCTGGAAGGACAGAGGGTGGTGGGTTCTGTGATTAGCCAGGACTCTCATACAGAAGGAACAAATGCCAGGGAGTCTGGCACAGGCACCTGGGCATCTTGGCTTCGGAAGCTGCAGAGAAAGGGGAGGATGTCTCTATGTTCTTGCAGATGGTGGAGGCTGGAATGGAGTCCGATGCTGATCAAGTGGACTACTGATCAGAGGAGGCCTCTCTCACACTTCCCTAATTACTAGGTCCCTAAATCCTGTTATAACACCAGGGAAATGATAAAGCTAAAGCTACAAGAAGTAAAAAAAAAGGAGCTGCGGTTGTAACAGTTGTAGCTCAGTGGAGGGCGCTTACCTAGCATGTGTGAGGTCCTGGGTTTGATCCTCAGCACCACACAAAAATAAATAAAGGTATAAAACTACAGTAACATAATTTTTAAATTTTTTTAAAAGAAGTAAAAAGATGAAAAGAAGAAAAAAACATGTTTTACATATATGGCTTGTGGTCTCATGATAGACATTAAAGTTAGATTTGATTTTACTAAAAAAGGTAATTTTTTTGTACTTTGAGTGCAGCAAACCAGGCTTGTTTTTACAAAAATGGCTTGTTTTTCCTTAGAAATTTGTACCCATAGTTTGACCAAAGCTCTTAAGTTAGTATAAAGAAGTTTAATTGATATTAAGGCTGGGATTAAAGCGTGGACAGTAATTGAGCTCTCCTGTCCTTTCTTATATACATCTGTCTATTTCTATGTACTCTGAGGTGGGAAAGTGGGCTCAATGACCCCTTAATTGTGTTCCAATATGATTACTTCTTTTTAGACAAATTCCCGCTTTTTTGAACAGCTTGGATCTGTCAATGATTTTTTCTCTCATTTTTTTCAATTAGAACTTTGGATCCAGTTGGGTTCTTGAATCTCTTCTTTTTTCCATGTCCTGCCACTGTCCTGGGTGACTTCAGCACCTATTTGTTAATTTATCCATACCCTGGAATATTGGTTTTTGAACCTGCTTATCTCTAGGAATCTTCAGCTCCCATCTTATAGAAGATGTAAACAGATCTGCTCTGCCTCCAAATTTGGGTATTAGTTACTGTAATGGTTTGAATATGAGGTGTTCTCTAAAAGTTCATGTGTGAGACAATGCAAGAAGGTTCAGAGGAGAAGTGATTGGGTTGTGAGAGTCTTAACCCAATCAGTGATTTAATCCCTTGTTAGGGATTAACTGAGTGGTAACTGCAGTGGTAGGGTGTGGCTGGAAGACGTGGGAATCGGGGGTGTGGCTTTGGGGTATTTTTTTCTATGTGGCAAGTGGAGACCGCTCTCTCTGTGCTTTCTGATCATCATGTGAGCTGTTTCCCTCTGCCACACTCTTCTGACATGATGTCCTGCCTCACCTTGAGCCCCAAGGAATGGAGCCAGCCTTCTCTGAACTAAGACCTTTGAAACTAGGAGCCCTCAAATAAATTTTTCTTCCTCTAAAGTTGTTCTGCTTGGGTCCTTTTAGTCACAGAAGTGGAAAAGCTGACTAGAACAGTTACCTACTGCTTCATAACAAGTATTGCAAAAGTTAGTGTTTGAAAACAATAAATTTTTCTTATGTCTGTCACCAATACCTAGGTGATTCTGGATCAGGGTGTCTTGATGCTGCCTCCAGTTTCTTTCACCTGAAAGCTCGATTGGGGCTGGAAGATCATCTTCCAAGGCAGCTTTCTCATGTGTCTAGAAAGTTAGTGCGGTTGTTGGCAGGAGTCACACACACTTATCTGATTGAGTCTTCTTCACATTATGTCAGTTAGATTCTTCTTCGCATTATGTCAGATTCTTCTAGAGCAAGTCATTCAAGAAAAAGCAAGGTATAAGCCACAATGTTTTTTGTGCCCTAACCTTCAAGGTCATATTTTACCTTTTTTGGTAACATCCTTGTCTTAATGGGCCACTTATTGGTCTAGGAACAAGTGTCCTTCAAACATGGCCAGTCTTCCTATTTCTTCTTCTTCTTCCTTTGTATCTGGTTGGGACATGTCACAGAATCAGGTATGGCATCCATGATTTGTTGGATTAAACTGGTCATGTCCATCAGCACATTGCAGTGAATGCCAGAGTCGTTCCTCATGAGTTCAGTTTCATGAACCATGGTTAAGTCTGCCACACATGTAAGGCTGAAGCCTGAGGGTGGTCATTTGGCCACAGGCTTCTGCTGCTTGGAATGTCTGGCAATTTGTGTATGTGCACAAAACTGATAACAGAGAAAACATCTTATCTTGATCATCATAAAAGTAGAGTTGAAGTTGTCTGAGAATAGATTCTACAACCTAAGTTTATATATTGATATGTGGGCACAGTTGGATATTATGACCCTTGCTTATAAATCTTTCAATTGGCCTTAAAAGGCTCACGTATAGAGAGAAATTTTACTTGGGACTGAAAAGCGAGTAACATTAATTGCAAAAGCAGGTTTTATTGGATTTAAGCAAAATAAGTTTAATATTTCTTTACAAAGACAATAACATCACTATTATATTATCATAATGTCATTATTTATTCAATAATATCAAATCAAAAAAAGAGAAAAAGTTCACTGTGGTGTTTTAAATAGTACTATATTATGTGGAATAATTATTAATAAACAGATGTCAATCATGTTACAAGTATAACACACTATGGTCAATTGGGATGTATCCAATTTATAAAGGTTGGATTAGTATCAAAAGATCTAGAATCTAATTCACCATATTAAGTCAAAAAAGTCAAATGACAATCTCCATAGATTATTAACAAGTCTTCTGACAAAACTCAACATTCACTATCATTTAAAAAAAAATCCTTGTGGGATGAGAAGAGAATGTTTTTCCCTTAAGATTATATATTAAGGTATGTTCATGTGTGCATATAAGCACATGTGTATACATATATATGGTTAAATGTATATACACATACATGTTTATATGTATACACATTTAACCATGTATATGTATGATGTAATACACAACAGATACAACACCACGGAATACTTACAACTAATATGCATGTCTTAACACATGGAAAATGAGAAGGGAATGGAATAATGGAATAAATGAAATGCTATATATTGTTTTTACATAGGAAGAATTGATTTTGCAATGTAATCAGTTTTTGTTTTTTTTTTTTAATGGTACACGGGATTAAACCCAGGGGTGCATAGCCACTGAGCTACATCTCCCGCCCTTTTTTTTTTTAACATTTTATTAGAGACAGGATTTCGCTGATTTTCTAAATGCCTGGCTAAGTTGCTGAGACTGGTTTTGAACTTGTGATCCTCTTGCCTCAGCCTCCTAAGCTGCTGGGATTACTGGCATGGGCCACTGCACCTGGCAATGTAATCAGTTTTACACAAAAAATTCTATGTATGCCATATAATCTCTTTTTAAAATTTTTTGGTTTTTTGTTTTTAGTTATAAATGACAGTAGAATGTATTTTGACATATACATACATGGAATATAACTTCCCACTCTTTGGTTGTATATGATGTAGAGTTACACTGGTTATGTATTCACATATGGACATAGGAAAGTTATGTCCAATTCATTCTACTGTCTTTCCCATTCCTATCTCCCCTCCCTCTCCCCCAACCCCTGCCCCCCACCAAATCCAGTAATCTTCCCATCATCCCTCCCCCTTGCCTATTGTGAGTCAGCATCCACATATCAGAGAGAACATTTGGTCTTTGGTGTTTTGGGGATTGGCTTATTTCACTTAGCATGATATTCTCTAGTTCCATCCATTTACTGGCAAATGCCATAATTTCATTCTTCTTTATGGCTGAGTAATATTCTATTGTGTTTAGGTACTACCTTTTTTTTACCCATTCATTTGTTGAAGGGTACATAGGTTGGTTTCATAGGAAAGCTATTGTGAATTGAGTTACTATGAACATTGATGTGGTCAAGTCAGTATAGTATGCTGATTTTAAGTTCTTTGGGTATATGCTGAGGAGTGGGATAACCAGGTCAAATGGTGGTTGCAGTCCAAGTTTTCTGAGGAATTTCCATACTGCTTTCCAGAGTGGTTGTGCTAATTTGCAGTCCCACCAGCAATGTGTGAGTGAATCTTTTTCTCCCACATCCTCACTAACATTTATTGTTACTTGTAATTTTGATAATTGCCATTTTGTCTGGAGTGAGATGAAATCTTGGTGTAGTTTTAATTTGCATTTCTCTAAAAGTTGGGGATGTTGAATATTTTTTCATATATTTGTTGATCAATCATATTTCTTCTGTGAAGTGTCTGTTCGGTTCCTTTGCCCATTTATTAACTGGGTTATTTGGTTTGCTGATGTTAAGTTTTTTGAGTCCTTTTATATCCTGGAGATTAATGCTCTGAGGTTCAGGTGGCAAAAGATCCCCCCGCCCCAACCCGTTCTGTAGGCTTTCTCTGTATGTTCTTGATTTGTTTTCTTTGTGAAGAAGTTTTTTAGTTTGATACTATCCCATTTATTGATTCTTGATTTTACTTCTTGCACTTTCAGAGTCTTGTTGAGGAATTTGGTTTCTAAGCCAATATGATGGAGATTTGGGCCTACTTTTTCTTCTAGTAGGTGCAGGGTCTAATGTAAATGTCATATAATTTCAATTCAAATGATATTTTGCTTTGTGGAACCAGAAAATCTGATACAAGTTTTCATCTAGACAAATTTGTATAGAAAAATATTCACAAAAACTGTGCACAAAGGAATACTAATGGAGAGAGAGTCCTAACAAATTCCTCATGGCAAAACCACAGAGAATGGAATAATAAATTAAATAAAATGATATATCTGATTCTTGCATGGGAAGAACTTTGCAGCAAATATTAAATAATTACATGTATTTTGGTCTATTTCTTGGTTTTGTTCAATTTCACTAACCTACCCTCATTATAGTTTAAAGAACTGGATTTCTATTTCACTTCATTCAGCAAAATAAAAATTCTTTTGGTTCACATGAATTGGGAGAAAATGAAGTGGAATGCATAAATAAGTATGTAGTTAGGGGGATACACTTAGGATAAAATTAGCCTACATAACAATCTGTATAGCATTATTATATGTATGTGTATACTTACATCTCTGTATCTATATATACATGTTATTTCTCTTTCCTGGCATAATGAAATTTTCAGAGTTTTCCTGGAAGAAAACAGTGACTCTTGGAGAGGAAAAGCATTCAACTATGGGGTGAATGCGGTTGAATGGGAAATTACTCCAATGTGCATGTTGTATCATTACTTTTAAAAATGACATCAGTGGGAAAAACAGTACAGAGCTTATCTTTACTATTGCAGTTTCTTATTCTTTAGGCTTTTCTTTATTAATAAAAAACTTTAAAATTCACTTTCAAAAGTAGTGATATGCAAAAGAATCCCAAATACACCAGTAAGTGAAGCAAGCACATTGTTTACTAGTTATTATATCTGGAAGGTAAGATTAAAGAAAACTTTCAATTCTTTTTGTTTTTTCAATTTGAAATGTGACTCTGTTTGCCTTTTATGTGCTAACAACAACAAAAAGTAAAAAATTATCCAACGAGCCTAAAGTCATTTGAACAATTTGAAAACATTTCTTGATCAATTAATCAGACAGTACAATTTTAGAGAATACTCAAGTAAAGAAATTTAAAATTCAGTATGCTTCATTTAGGGAATTTAAATTAAACTTTACTGATTTTAAGTAGCTTAAACTAGATTTCCCCTCCTGCTGGTCAGCCCTTACTTGCTGATTTGCAAATTCTCACTGGACCATATTCTGCCCATATGAACATTCATCTGGCTACCTTTAAAATGTCATATCCTTTGACCTACTCTATCCCAGATCTACTCTGAGGACATAATCCTAATGACAGGAGACACTTTATGTAAAAGCATGTTCAATTTCACATTACTTATAATAGCAAAAAAAAATGGAAACAACCTAAATGTACAATTAGTGGAAGAGCTTAGTCAACTCACGGAATTTTAAAGTAGCTCTAAAAAGCAATTTTTTGAAGCATTCATATTAACAAAGAGAAAGAGCTAAGAGAAATAAAAAGAAAAATGATCTTTGCAGTGTGACTATCACTTTGAAAACTTAAGAATTTTTGCATGACTGAAAGTTTAAATGGCTTATATTTTGAGTTGTTTTTTTCCCTCTGAAGTTTGCATTTTGCCAGGCTCCTGGGTGCACTTAGGGGATATCAGGCTTGGGAATGGAGCGCCAGAAGACTGTGAACAGCTGTGGAGCCATTTCGGAAGTTGCTTCCCAAAAGAGCCCACTGTGCAAGGGTGTGGCTGTCACTCCCTGGGAAAATGGAAAGGAAGGACATGACAAAGGAGGAAATCAGCTGTTGGAACAAGGAAGGACTTAAACACTGAAAATATGCCGACGATTGAAGACAGTTGCTCTGCCACACACTGAGGCCTGCCCTCTTCTACTTCTGTTGGCGTGGCAATGTGCTCAGCTGTGGCTATTTTGGGAAGGAATTTCCACAGAGCTGGCAAATCTTCAGCCCTGAGGTTTCCTCTGACTGACTAATCAACAGGTGTCAAAAAAGCCGGTGGCAGAAATGTCACAGACCCAGTGTGCTCATTTGACTTCTGTAACTGTGGCTGTAGTTTCATTCTGGTGGATCATTTCTTAATCCAGAAGCCTTTCTGCAGAATAAAAGCTAAATGGATCTTTTACAAGATTTGTAAGCGATTCCTTTTCCATAGATACAGCATACACACTTGGTAATAGCATGTATTATTTATGATTTGTACATTGAATATTGTATTAATGGTGAAACAACTAAAACCTAAAATGAATATGTTCTAGACTAAACTTTTCAAAGAAATGTTCTTGGCATTATAATCTTAAAAAATATATTCAACTGTCCTGATTTAATTGTATTTTGTGAGCTAACTGTAAGGACATACATACCAGTCCTAGAAAAAAAAAAATAAGGGGAAAATAATAAAGTGTTAGATTGCCAAACATTTTAAAGAAATATAAATCACTGCATGATTCTTTTTAATTTTTTCTTTTAAAATATACCCTGAAAAGAAACACATGTACATGAATCATTTCAATTTTTAATAAAAATAAGAAAATTGAAATAAGACTAAAATTTGATCATATTCAGAGTAAAAGTCAAGGTCCTTATTTTGATCTCCAGGGTTATGCATGATCACCTCACCTTGCCTTTCTGTCCCTTACTCTCACCCTGGTCTTTCAGCTTTTTCCACAGTCTTCTCTGCTGCTTCCTAAACCTATCTCAGGGCTTGGTTGTCACCCGGCCTCACGCGTGTTCTCTTCAGGAAAACACAATGGCAGAACTTCTTGCCTCATTCAGATCCTTAGTCAAGTCCTTCCAAGTGGGACTTTCCTATCTGTCTTATATAAAATTTAACCTTCTGTCAATATTTTATATCCTGTCTTACCCTGTTGTACTTTATTCCCTTGCACCTTGTCTTTATTTAACATGTGTACTTTTTGTGTGTGGTGCTGGGGACCAACACTGGGGACTGAAGCATGCTAGATGAGCATTTACACAACAGACTCTTTATTTTTCTCCTTATTGCTTATATTCTTCACCTGAATGCAAGCTCTGAAGGAAGGAGTGTCTGTATTTTGTTTACTACTCCAACATCAAATATATAAAAAGTGCCTGAGACACTTTAAAAACATGTTTAAGTACACTTGATAATTATGTGTTTAGTGGATGCCAAGAAAGAAATATCTAGAAAATATGTCTGAATGCTGACATGGCTGACATTACTGTTGCCGCTCAACACAGCCTCTGCTTTATGACTTAAGGAAGGACATGTTGTCTAGTGCTCCATTCATGGCTCTCCATATTTCCTGATAATAATAGGGAAAAAAAAAACAACAACAATAATACCTGTATCCTATTGCTTTGTAGTTCATATTTTGACAAAATGTAATTCATTTGGTCCTTTAACAACTCACATTGCTACCACTTCCGTTTCAGAGAGAAAGAATTGAGGTTAATCAACTTATCCAATACTGAAGCTAATATATGAATGAACTGGTATTAGATAGATGGTGTGAATTAAAATTTTTGTCACCATTAAGCAATGGTGCTTGGAAGGTCTAAAAAGAGATGAAATGCTAACAAGCAGATCAAATCTTACAGAATAAATGTTAATGGATGTTAAACCAGAGAGTGACATGATCAGGTTTGTATGTTAGAGAAATTACCCTGGCAGGAGACAGGAAAATAAATGGAAGAGATGGCTGAGAATGAGTGAGTTATGGCAATAAGCCAAATAAGAAAATGTAAAGCACATTTTAATTAGTGGAAGAGGTGATATGAAGGGAAGTATGGAATTTAGGCATGTCATGAGCTAGAATTCACTGAGGGTTGAAGGAAATGAGGAACAAGTAGTGGCTTCCAGATTTCTTACTTGAGCAATTAGATGTAAACAATAGCCATCGAATCCTGATTAACAAAGTCAGAAGAAAAGTAGATTTGGAAATAATATTGTAATTTAAATCAAGGGAGAAGAGAGACTGGTATAAATCTTGAATATTGTTAAGAAGCTAATAAATTGAGGGCCACACAGTGCTTATTTGGATTTGGAATGTACAGATGATCATTGGTGATGTTGGAAAGTCCAGATAATGAGTGCATCCTCTCTGAGGTGCCATGCTGAAAGGGAGCAGATGAAACAGGGCCGGGGCTCATTCATTGAATTGCTGTTTTAAAGATGGAAGTGACTTAATCATCTAGTAAAATGAGTGGTAAGTGACAGTTGTATCACATGCCTATCTTGGCCGTAACAAATTACCCCCAATACACAAATCTTACCATTCCAGGGGTGGGAATGTTAGAAATATGGGGGTGTCATAAAGAAACAGTCATATACATGGAAGTAGCTCTGCAGGGCAAAATTGACTTCTGCAGAGAGATATGCTACCGAACAGTCTGGCAAGCTAGCACATTGGGGTCGGCAGTCTGCCTATTTGTCTAACACAGCCCTGCCCCATGCTCTGATAGGAGGAGCTCAGGGTTACATTGACATGATTGACTAATTTAAAAATTGGGGCGGGCAAAGGGAAGGGCTACAGATAAAATGGCCTCAATTGGATTCAGGTTGGGGAGCTCAAAATGGCTATGTTAGATTCAGGCTACCCTCTGTAGACTGGATACAGGAATTTAGATAGGCTGCAGGCTGCTTTTCTTACACCCTGGTTTTAAATTTAAGGGTAAAGACTATATTCTGCAAATTGACCACTGGACTTTCTGTTTCTCTCAGAAAGACTAAAATCAAGGTGTTGGCAGGACTGTGTTACTTTGGGGCTTTATGGAATCCTTACCTCTTTCATCTTCTAGAGGGCCAGCCTTCCTTGGCTTATGGCCCCCTTCTCCAGCCGTCTAGCAACTTCTCTCTCCTCTGACCACTTGCCTTTCTGTAAGGACACTTTGAGATTACCCTGGCCCCGCCCTGGATTATTCCAGAAAAAAATCTCTCATCTCCAGATACTTATATTAACCCCATATGCAAGTTTCTTTTGCCATGTAATGTAACATTACAACGTTTTGGTCATTCAGATATGGATATCTTTGGGAACCATTTATTTGCTTAATACATTCCATTCTCTACCCCCTAAATATTCATATCAATTCCATATGCAAAATGCATTCATCCCACTGCAAGTTCCCCCAAAGTCTCAACCCATTGTAATATCAACTTAAGTACCAATATCCCACTTAATTCTCATTAGCTCTAAATGTCCCAGACTCATCATCTACAATATTTAAATCAGGCATGGTTATATTGAGTATAAATCACCCTGAGATGAAACTGCTCTCTACCTGCAAGCCTTTGAAACTAGAAAATAAGTTATGGCTTGCAAAATACAATGGTGGGACAAGGGTGGGATGCCAGTTATAGATGTTCCTCTTAAAAATAAGGAAAAGGGGAAAAAAGGACAAAAAGGAGCCACATTCTCTAAGAAATTTCAAAATCTGTCAAGGCAGAGTCCATTAGATTCAAGGCCTGGGAATAATTCTTTGTCCCTTTGTTTCCTTTCTGGACCTGATGCTCAGCAGACCCTTGGAGTCATCCTTCCTTCTCAATGAAAGGTAGCACATGTTTATGTCCTGCTTACAGAATTTTGAGAGTTCTATAGCCTTCTTTCTGTTTTCTCTCCATCCCCAGTGTTTCTGGTGACATGACATCCTCAGGGACCTTGTGGATTTCCTGTGTGTGTCCCAAGGATTTGCTTCTCGGGATGAGTCTCCTCGGTCTGTCTTTCCTGAAAATCCCATTTATATTCCTGACTTCTGCTGACAAGTCTGAAGAGACCTATCAGATAGGCCACATGCCTATTCAATTCCTGATCCTTTGAGTGACTGAAAACTCTAACCTATGGATCTTTTCAAGACACTCTCAAAAAGCCATTCGGCCATACTTATGATTTCTCTCCAGAACATGCTTTCCTGACAGAGGATCTTCTAATTTCAGCATTTACCAAATCATCAAGTCCTGGTTCCTTTTTTTTTGCTTAATCGTTCCTTCTTGCAAGGACACTTGAGATTATGTCCGATTCATCCAGAAAATCTAGGTTAATCTCTCCACCTCAAAATTCTAAGCAACATCAGCAAAGTTATTTTGATCATGTGAAGTGATATATTCACAGGTCTGAGGTTTAGGACATGGGAATCCATACATGGGATACTTGTATTCAGTATGCAACATGCCAGCAGGCAGGGAGAAGTTACTGACAGAAGAAATCAAAGCATGATGGAGTGAGTTTCTTGAGGAAGTTCAACTCCAACTCAAAGGAGGTTAGGTTTGTTGTAATGGAGCATGGTAAGTCTTCTTGGACTCTGAGGATACAGATAGAGGGATCAGACGTTTAAGAGGGTTTCTTTAAAATAGTAGATGCATTTGCTGAGACTGGAAGAGAACTGCAAAGTACTGTAGGGTTTTGAAGGCCACTGTTAAAAAATAGTGGAACTGTGGTCATAAAAAATAAATTTAAGGTAATAAATATTAATTTTTCTCAATGCCCTGGTACTGGAAAGGAATAGTTTAATTGATCCAGGTGATTAAATTGCAGAACCAGGGTGGAGAAAAGCCAATGGATGAAGCAGTTGAGAATGTTAATGATGAAAATTAACTAATGTTAGTTAAGGTTCAGCTTGAGTATGAAATTGAGGCTGGGGAGGTAAAAGAATGAACCTCTAAGGAGGCTGAGACTAACGGAGAGACTGGGTGGTATGGAAGGATCTGGAGAGTCGAAAAGAAGTTTGATTCTCAAGTTTCTAAATAAAGTCCAGGTTGGAGTCATGGGAATAGGTTGGAACAGTGGAAGAGAACTAGATATTTATTTGAAGCAGAATTGTTTACTTGTATGAACTTCAGGGTAGAAAATAGGAAGGGCAGAGTGACATCTGGGGAATCCCTTTCTGATAAATGTGTATTGTTAAAAGACCAAACAACATAGGAATCTGTAGGAACACTTCAGTAACATTTAAAGCACTTGTATAAGATAGTTTCAAAGGTACAGAGAATGTTGTGCTCAGCCATTAACTTTGGAATTAGAGTGAGATTTTGAAATCTTGGCTACCATTAGCTAGCTGAAGGACATGGGCAAGTAATTTAATTCCTTATAATTGTACCTCATACATGAAATAATAAAGTACAAACCTTTTAAGGTTTTGTGAAATTAGATGTGATAATACACATTAAGGGTTCTGTTTGTTGCCTAGCACATAAATAAATTCAATGAATAAGTTTACATCAAAACCCAACTTTCTGCTGCTGCCAAATATGTTCTCATATACAAAGTTCCAGTAACTTTCAGAGACTAGTGAAGCACTGACTTCAGATGAATGCATGACTTAATCATGGGTCAAGTCTCAGATAATTTTGTTTTCTTTCTCAATGTCATTGTCATTGAAAAACACGACTATTTTCAATAAAAAGGAAAAGAGAAGACAAGAAAACCTGACAGAATGAGCCATGCCTGTACTTCTTTACTGAAACAACTTGAGATTCCAGACTCTGAGAAGAAAATCTTTTTCTTCTTTGCTCTTATGGGCTCTTTCCACTGGAAAAGGGTCATTTGCACCTCCTCTCTCTTAAAAAATATTTTAAAAAGATAAAACTGATGACTTCCAATATTCCTCCACTTGCTACCCTACTCCACTGTTGAGGTCTCATAGCCACCTTGAATCCCAACAGTTTCTGTGCATGCGTAGTATCATGGAATTAAATGTCAGGAGCATTTAAAGTCTGGGGTTTAAGCTCCAACTGCAAACGTTAATAAGAGCAATGACCAAACTAGAAACCATTTTTTCCTCTCAAATTTAAGTTCTTTGTGATACGTGATTGGTGCTTCGCAGATGTTCTCACTGAACAAAAAATTGGCAGTTTTTCATAAAGTGAATTTCAAAAGGCAGACTTGCAAAGTCCATGTTCGTTCACTCCATTAAAAATTATTGGTGCATTATGATCATACACAATATTGGGATTCACTGTGACACATTTATACACAAATAATTTGACCTATTTTATTTCCCAGTATCTCCCCTTTCCCCCTTTCCTCCCTCCCCTTGATCCCCTTCCTCTGCCTTACTCTTCTCCCTTCTATTTTCATTGGATATCTTTTCTTTTCCTTTTTTTTTTTTTTCTCTCTAGTTTGACATATGATAGAAAACATATGACTCTCCCTTGACTTTCAGAGTCTGGCTTATTTGCTTAATATGACGCTTTTCAATTTCATCCATTTTCCTGTAAATGACACAATTTTGTTCTTTATGGTGGAGTAAAACTCCAATGTGTGTTTAGATCACATTTTCTTTATCCACTCGTTTTCCGACAGACACCTTGGCTGGTTCCATAACTTGGCTAATGTAAATTGTGCTTCTGTGTCCATGGGTATGCATACTATAGTATGCTGACTTTAATTCTGGGGGGGTAAATATCAAAGATTGGTATAGCTGGGTCATATTGGGGGTTCCATTCCTAGTCTTTGAGGAACCTCCACACTGTTTTCCATAGCAACTGTACTAAGTTACAATTCCACCAAGAGTATTTAAGTGTTTCTTTCCCCCACATCCTCAAGAGTATTTATCATTACTTGTATTCTGTTTATTATTATAGGACGGTATTTATTATTATATACTATTATACATTATTGCGGCATAGCTTTTATTATTATTTGTATTCTAACTGTGTTCCATTTTTGCAAACCCAGCACCTCACAGGAGAGCGCCACACCTCACGGTGGAATTTCACACTCCATGCCACCTGCACTTAACTTCTCAGCCTCTTCATTTCCTTCTTCAGATTCCCAGACTGTGCTGCCTTCCTTCTTCCCTGTTCACATCGAGGCATCTGCTGTTGCCCCATTACAATTCTCAGAGCACATGAATGCGTGGGATGATCTGCCACTCTGGGGTCAATAGTCTGTCCCCAAGAAATCAAAGGAAAAAGAAACTCAAAAGAAACTCCCTCCACAGGTAGGAAAGAGCTACAGTGCCTGGGAGCGAAGGGTCTGCACTGGGGCCCAGGGTCCGCCTGGACTTCCACTGAGCTCTTGGAGTGCTCTGCTATCCTTCTGCTGGGCACTACTCAGAGGGTCCAGGGTCGAGGTACAAATGAGGGGTAGGAGGGGTAGGAGGTTGGATCCCTGGAGGGAGCTGGCAGGGAGAGCAGGAAAAGATTACCTGGTGGAAGCAATTCATTTGAAAGTGGAGTTAGAGGTCCAAGCGGTCACCTCCATGGGACGGACTTTCAGCGGTTGGAGTAATCTTCCTGAAGCAGTGGCTTGTGACCCAGGGAATCTAAAATCTGCAATTTACTAGAAAACCACAGACAGGTGCTGGTCATTGAGGGTGTGGGAATAATTGAGGATGGTTTTCTGCGTGGAAGGTCCGTCCCCCTTGTTACCTGGCCTACCCCCAAAGATGGTATTGAGAATAGGTTGGTGTGTATTCTTGATATTCTACTCAGAAAGAAGTTTAAATGTCTATAGCTTCTATCAATTATCTATCTATCTATCTATCATCTATCATCTATTCACCCACCTATCTTTTATCATATGTCCATCTCTGGATGTATACATTTTTAAAACATATTTTGGCTATCATGCTGAACTGCATACTTTTCTTACTTAATGATTTATTGGTACATATCAGTCCCATTTAGTAAATTCTGTGTGATATCTCATTGTATATTGTATCGTAACTGATTAATTTTATTTCAAGCAGAATATGAATGACATAAGAAAAATGCCCTTTTCTTCTATTGCACCCTCATACTTAGTCTCATAGTTTAAATTCTTCTCAGGTTATCATGGTAAATATATTGTTATAAATCTATTTCTTGTCTATATATAATTGCATAATCTCTATTTCTTGGTTTGTCAACTTTAAACAGAGTCTGCTGATTCCCTGCTATGAAAGCAACATCCATTCATTTCCTCTTCCAATATTGGTTATATATTTAAAAAAATTCTTTCCATGGTTAGCCGTATGCATCTGTGTTCATTGTCTTCCATGGCTCTGCTGAAGTCTGCCTTCCTTCCTGCTGTCAGCTCCTTCCTGCCCATGTCAGTAGGAGGTCCCATGACCTCCCATGAGTAGGTTGTCTGAGGCATAACCCCTTTTAGTGCAGTTTGTAGCAGGGATTCGGTTCTCTAAATATATCTGGCATCTGATTTTGTTTGCTTTAGTTAATTTGCTATGCCACTAATCACACCCAGAGATCTTTTATTAAGATCCTTAATTTCCATGCACGTCTCTCAAAGTTGTTCATGTAGAGTGATAGTCTTGTCTGGGAGACCACATCTATCCTCTGTGGCCAGGCTAAATTCAGTTTAACTGAGTACTCTTTATGGGGTTTTGGAGCAAACTGTTTATTTATTTTTAACAGTCATATCACTTTTTATTTGGGAGAAAGAAGTGACTGTATGAGACCCAAATTTCTTAACGATCATTCTAACTCTGCTTTCAAGCCAACCAGTTTTTTCCTAAGATATTTCTTTTTTCCTTTCTTTTTTCTTTTCTTAAAAAGAAAATAAAAAGGAACAGACATTGACCTTAAACTTTTCCCAATCACTTTACTAAAAGCATGATACTTGTTGGCATGAGGTCATCTTTCTAGTTTGCAGGAGATGGTATCAAGCAAATGTTGTTATTGTTGACTTGTTTTAGAGAATTACTTTTCTGAACAAATGGAAATCGATCATTCCAAAGCTTAGAAAACATTAGTCAAGTGAAGATGGTCATCTTGAATTTCCGCTAAAATTCTTCAGCTTAAAAAAATGAATTTACAAAACGACTTCTGAAATCAAAAGCAACAGAACAAATGTAGCAGGTAATGGATGAGTTAAATCTGCTTTTTAATATCTATTCATTATAATTCTATGGCATATTAACTGTAAAAATTAAAGGGTTTCATTCTGTACAAATCAGTGGGTTTCCCTATGTGCTTATTCCATGTTTTGATCATGCTCACTCTCCCTCCCACCCTCCTGCTCTCCCCTCAGCCACCGCCCACATCCCTTCCCCTTCCCTAGCAGGCCCTCTCCTACTTTCAAGTTTTCTTCCTCCTCTGCCTACTTTTCTCCTTCCCCCTTCTTTCCTTCCTCCCCTTCCCCTTCCCCTTCCCCTTCTCTTTCCTCTTCCTCCTCCCTCTCCTCCTCCTACTCCTCCTCTCCCTCCTCTTCTCTTTGCCCCTCCTCTCCTTCCTCCCCTTCCCCTTCTTCTTCCTATTCCTCTTCCTCTTCCTCCTCCTCTTCTCCTCCCTCTCCTTCTCCTCTTCCTCCTCCTTCTTCTTCTTCTTTTCATATTGTCCAGATACAAGAGAAAACATGCAATTCTTGCCTTTCTATGTCTGGCTTATTTCCCTTAACACGATCCTCCCAGTTCCACTCATTCTCCTGCCAATGACATGTGACGTAGTTTCTTTTCTTCTTTATGGATGAGTGGTACCCCATCATGTATATATATCATATTTTCTTTATCCATTCATCTATTGATGGGCACCTAGGCTGATCCCATATCTTGGCTATTGTGAATATTGCCACAATAAACAAGGATATCTAACAAATGTTTTATTTTGCTTCACATGACTTTCCAACTTTGAGTCTGGGAAGTCTAGCTTCTCCTTGTTTGTTATATGTCCTCTAGGTGAAAGACACATACCATATTTCATTGACTTCTGCAATCTATGTCTTCTCTTTTTCTCTTTTTGAAACAAGGATGCATATTATAAATCTGTGGTTACAGTTCATTGATCAGTATTAGAAGAATTTAGAGATCCATAAAACAATGGTGCATGGGTAATTTTTTGTTTTTATATTAGAAGATAAGAACCATTTTGTTGTACAATTATGTAATGTAGGGTCATAGCCACTTCTGTACCAGGTTTTATATAAGTTAAGAGAACACTAACTTATGCAACAATTAGAATTTTACAATTTCAGCAGTGTAACATTTGCTCGGTGGCATAATATTCTCCTCTTCAAAGCAGATTTTCCTGGTCAGCAGGTGACACAAGTCCTTCCACATTATGGTTCCACCATGCCTTAGAGTCTTAATATTCTTTGCACTTAAATTTTTAGAATGGTAATAAACATAGAGAAGGTATATGTACTTCTCAAAAGTCCTGCCATAAGAGCCACTCAAATTTCATTGGTAAGACTTAACTGATGGCCACTTCCATATGTAAAAGGATCTGGAAAAACTAGTCATTGGCTGGACAGCTACTTCTCAGTGACAATTCTAAATTGTGGAAGGAGGAACATAAATTTTAGTGGACATCTAAATGTCTGTGACCCAAGACCACAACCATTTTTTTATAAACTTTAATCAGAATCTAAATTCCTCACATTGCAATTGGTAGATAAATCTATCTTTTAATTTTTTGGTTTCCCTCCTTCTCTCCCTCCCTTGGTCTTTCTCAGTATTTTTCTTTCTTTTTTCCTCTTTTTCCATCTCTATAAATCTGTTTTTCTCAGTTTTCACAATTAGAGGCATGATCAATTTTGAAAATTTTGTCAGAGTTTTTTTTTTTTATTTGTTTTTTTGTTTTTTCCCAGGGGCAGGGGTGGGTACCAGGGATTGATCCTAGGGGCACTAACCACCGAGCCACATCCCCAGCCCTTTTTTATTTTTTATTTTGAGACAAGGTCTCACTAGATTGCTTAGGGCCTGGTTAAATTGCTGAGGCTGGCTTTGAACTTGTGATTAGCCTCTGGAATTACAGGTATGCATCACCTGCCAGGAGTTTGTATAGATGGTATTCTGTTCTAGTCCCACTGGTAATTTCTTGCTATTTTTGTGATTTTAGTGTGAATTGATAATTAATGTCTAGTTTCATTAGTTCATTAGATGCTTCAAAATGAGGATAATAAAAATCATTCTTTTCTTCTTTCTTTCCTTTCTACCTTCTTTTCTTCCTATCTTCCTTCATTCATCTGGGTCACTTCTGTAAAGATGAACATCTCCTCACAAACTCTTTGCTTAATAGGGATACAATTTGAATGGAAAGTACGAGATAACTGTTTGATTCTTTAAATCTTTATTTTTAGATATAGCATCTCAGATTATTGGAGCTGCCACAACAAAATACCATATACTGGGTGACTTAAGCAGCAGAAAGTTATTTCTCATAGTTCTGGAGGCTGATGAGTTCAAGATCAAGATTCTGGCTGGTTTAGTTTCTGGGAGAGCCACTTCTGGGCCTATGGAGGGCTACCTTCTTACTGTGTCCTGTGTCAGTGAATGCATTCTCTTAATTCTCTTCCTATAAACACAACTAATCTCAGCAGATGAAGATCCTACTCTCATAACCTTGTTTAACTCTACTTGCTTCCAAAAGCCCCAACTGCTGTCATATTGGAAGTTTTGAGCTTCAACCTGTGAATTTGGGGGGACATTCAATCTATAACAGAATCTTTGGTTTCTGTTTCTGGATTTATTATTTTTGTTATTTATTATCACTATTATATGATGGAAATAGGATTCTTATTTCTTACCTGACATTCTTTCTTTTAACTTTCCAAATTAGCTATTTTTCTACTTTTACATGACAATTATTTAAATTATTTACATTATGTTCTCTAAAAAAATTAAGCTCATCATTATTTGTCTATATATTCAATCTAAAAATTGAAAACTAACAATTACAACATTGTAAGTATTCATCATAATATTCATTATAAAAGTTTGTGATCGGGTCCAAATTGTAGGAAGAGTATCCTGTGTCATTAAACCTTGCTTACAGTAGATTTCATAGTATTAAAAGACATGAAAGATGTTGACCATGTGTCAGAGGATTTGGTTTGGATCATGATCTTAAAGGACCTTACTTTAATCAGTTCTAACTACCTCCGGGTTAAATATTAAAGCAGGTTACATAGTAACAACTTTTATTTTGGCAGCTATACTAGCATAATAATATTCTTCTGAATTTGCAGATGAGAGAATTTAGTAAGCAATTTGTCTCAGGTGACAGAGCTAGTTACCAGCTGAGAATTAGGAGCTCAGCCCAGGCATGCAGGCTGAGGGCTTAATCTCTTACCCTCTTCACTGCCTCTTTCCTTCCCATTTTTTTGTAGCTAAGATTTCTCTTCTCCTTGACAGATTTTGTTTTTCTCTGTATCTTGGAGCACTGAAATTTTATCAGGATGTGTTCAGTCATGGATTTCTCAATTTCGAATTTGCTTTGTTTTTGGAGAAACTTTTTAATCTAGGTGGTCATGTCTTTCTTTGGCTCTGGGCTAGTCTTCCAAAATTATATTTTCTCACACTCTGTTTTGATTACTTTTGCCACCCATTCTGGTATTCCAGTTATTCCCTCCTGGATTTCCTGTGAAATGTATTATAGGCTTTGATCAATCTTTAATGTGCCTTAATGATTCTCTTATTTCTATTCGTTGTCTTATTTCTTTATTCTGAAAGATTCTGAACTCCATTTTAGTTTTCCAACTTGGAATTCTGTTTATGGTTCAACAGAGTAATTTATTTCATTTTTTTAATTTTCAAGAGTAATATCTTCCTGTGTTTTTTCTTGTTAATAATATCTACTTTAATTTCTTAGATTCAATATCTTTTGCTTCTTTTTTTTTTCCTGAGAAAAGAACTATTTATTAAATCATGTCAAATGCATATATAGGAAACTTCTCTATTTGGGAGCTGGTGAGCAGCACACAGCATTGCACAGATAGAAATATATGACTTTCAACACTGAGCTAAATACCTTTACATTTTAAAAATCAGAATCCTCTACACAAATTTTCAGCTGGCAGAATTTCAGGTCTGATTTTCATACATAGCTTTCCTTGTATTAAATACATGTTTATTTACAACATGGTTAGAGAATAAAGGGCTATTAAGGCCATTTTCTCATTGTGAAACACCACAAAATATGTACATGAGTACAACCTAATATAGGCAAAGTTTCTAAAAATCATCTTTCTTGGCTTATTGTCACTGAACATCAGCACGGGAGTGAAGGAACAACTTGTCAGTAGCACCCAGCCAGCCTTTCCCCTGGAGCCTCTCACAGGGCCCAGCTGAGGAGGACCTCACCTAGGACAGGTGTGTGCCAAGTCCCAAGCAACCCTAAGAGCACCTTGCCACCCCCTCAAATCCATTTCCATATGCATCTCAAAGTTCAGAGTCAAAAAGTTTTCAGAAAACAAATTTGACTGTAGGGCCACTTAAACCACATGCACCCCCTGTGAGGACCTAGGACATCCAAGGGGAGACCTACCTCATCTCCCATGCCTGCTGTGTGCAGGGTATCCGGCTCATAGCGATGGCCTGTGTGCTCCTGTGACCTCCAACTCTCCTGCCACTGATCTCTGTAGTAATGACTTTTCTTCGTATATTTTCCAGAATCCCGCTGCCCGTTCCCTTGAGCCACTTCGAGATCTGGACGAGCTCCGACTTGTCGGGATTTGTGTGGCTTCTGGGTACTTGGAGTACTTGCAATCCTTGGATTTCTGGGGTCCCCTCACCTGCCTGGGAGCCTTTGTAGGGAGCACCTCGGTGTGCGGCTGTCGCTTTTGCTGTGAGGAGGGACAACATATCTGGGACCACACATGTCACTCCCTGTCCCAGCCAGACCTGGCCACACCCAGAGGGACTGACAGAGGCGCGACCTCCAGGTGTAGAGAAATGAGAAATCTCAGGGTAAGAACCACTGTCTGGAGGGGCAGCCCTCACCTCCTGCCACCCTGGGGAAACAAAACTGTGGAAGGCTTTAGGAATTTGCGTGTCATCCTTACGCAGGGGCCTTGCTCATCTTCTCTGTTCCTCCAGTTTTAGGGTATATGCTGCTGAAGGGAGCTCTTTTTGCTTCTGTCTGAGGATGCTCTTCTGGCCTCTAAATCATCTGGGTTCTCAGAAGACAGGTATTTTTTAGTCTGCTTATTTATTTTGCTTCTCTTCATTTTTGGTTCATTTTCTGTCTGATGATTTTTTTTCATGTCTAATGATCCTTTCTTTCACTTTAATGCTCACATTAGAAATTTTAGAAAATTACAGTGATTAGTAACGGTACCTAGCTTTTTCTTCATTAAATAAGAGAGAGTGCTAATTATGTATTCCTCAGCATGGGTTTAGGGTGGACTACTTTAGGGACGCTCTTCTATAGGTTATGTGTTTGGGACCCCATACTCTCATACATAATTTTAAAAACCAGTAGAAATGATTATATAGGAAATAATTTATACTATAAATATCTACATGGAAATCTTTAAACATGATTTATCATGAGGAAATAATGATGTACCCATATACTGCACTTCACTTATATTAGAATCACATTTGAATTTGTAAATGAAGTCGGATTTAATGCTAGGCTTAGAAAATTATAATTTGATAATTAAATCTACATGACTGTCCAGTAAGACATTTAAAATTTGTGCAAGATGTAGGATAATTATTCACAATTGGGACTTCCTGTGACTTTAATTTTTCTTTTTCCACATTTTTTATTGGCCCATCTTAGTTGTACATATTGATGGGATTTGTTGTTGCGTATTCGTACATGCACCCAATATAACGATATAACCTGACGGATAACCACTCCCCAGCGTTTTCCCGCTCTTTCCCTATTTCCCAAACATTGGTCCCTTTCCTCTATGATCTCCCTTTGATTTTTATGAGATCCACCTCCACCTTTGTTTTCCTTTATCCTCTATTACTTCTACATATGAGAGACAACATACAACCTGACCCCTAACCTTCTGAGTTTTATTTCACTTACCACGATGGCCTCTACTTCCATTCATTTTCCTGCAAATACCATACTTTCATTCTTCTTCATGGATGAATAAAACTCCGTGGTGTATTTACCACACTTTTCTTTATTCATCCACCCGCTGAACTCCTACCTGCCTGTGATTTTCAAGACATCTAATATGTCCTCGCCCCATTTTTACATGTTAGTGCACCTGCCAAAATATTCCAAAGTCTACTACAGAGCAGCACTCTCACTTTTGGGAATTACAGGGCTATCTTTTTCTCTCTGAATTTTTCTACCAGTCTTATCCCATTTTGTGTCATGGAGTTCAGGGATTTCTTTTTATTTTCCTGCACAGTTGTAAGTTCTCAATCATAAATATAGGAGTGTATTTTCTGAAATGTCAATGAACTCTTGGGAGCCGGAGAAGCAGATTTGTCCTTCATCCCCACTTCTTGAACTAAAAGTGGCACTTCTTATCTTTGTCTCGCCTGGATCTTCAGTCTCCCCATAGACCACTCAAGGCGGAAACAGGCTGTCTTTTCCATCTTAAGACCTCCAAGGGTTTTGCCCTTCTTTCTAGCTACCTTTCTACTTCTGTGTTTCTCTGAAGGAATAAATTTCCTAAAGATGTAGATGGGACCATTTCTGTCTGCTTGTTTACTGCTGACCTTTTCTTTCAATCAGCCATTCCTCAACCAACAGCCAAGGTCATCAGATCATGTCACTCGCTCTCCACCATGCAGTGGACACTGACTGTACCTAGAGTGAAATTCCTCCTCTGGTTCCTGTCCTGCTGAGTCAGCCTATCTCTCCAGCTCCCAGCATAGCTCCAGGCACAGTGGACTTCCGTCACTGTCTAGAGCACACCTAACCTGCTTCCGACCATGGTGCTTTGTATATTAGTTTCTTTTTGAAACACACTTTCCATGGCTCTTTGCAAGGTCACTCTGCTCTTTCCTTGGAGATTTATCTGAAATGTCACTTCGTTGGGAGTATCTTCTCTAACACTCCAGTCTCATTCTTTAATTGATTTTTTATTGTTCTATTTAGTTATACATGACAGAAGAATGTATTTTGACTCATTGTACACAAAAGGAGCACAACTTTTCATTTCTCTGGTTGTACATGATGTAGAGACACACCATTCATGCAGTCATACATGTACATGGAGTAATGATGTCAGTCTCATTCTACCATCTATCCTACCCCCTGCCCTCTCCCCTCCCCTCATTTCCATCTGCACAATTCAAAGTTCTTCCATTCATTCTTTATCCACCCCCTGTTATGTATCAGCATCCACTTATGAGAGAAAACATTCAGCTTTTGTTTTTTTTGGAATTGACTTATCTCGCTTAGCATGATATTCTCCAACTCCATTAATTTACCTGCAAATGCCATAATTTTTATTCTTCTTTATGGTTGAGTAATATTCTATTGTGTATATGTATCACGGTTTCTTTATCCATTCATCTATTGAAGGGCATATAGGTTGATTTCACAATCCAGTTATTGTGAATTGAGCTGCTATAAACATTGATGTGGCTGTGTCACTTTGGTATACTGATTTTAAGTCCTTTGGGAATAGGGGCCAAATAGTGGTTCCATTCCAAGTTTTCTGAGGAATCTCCATATTGCTTTCCAGAGTGGCTGTACTAATTTGCAATTCCACCAGCAATATATGAGTGTAACTTTTTCTCCACATCCTTCTTGATACCTATTGTTACTTGTAGTCTTGATAATTGCCATTCTAATTGGAGTGAGATGAATCTTAGGGGAGTTTTGATTTGCATTTCTCTAATTGCTAGAGCTGTTGAACATTTTTTCATATATTTGTTGATCAGTTGTATATCTTCTTCTGTGAAGTATCTGCTCAGTTCCTTAGCCCATTTATTGATTGGGTTATTTGTATTTTTGGTGTTAAGTTTTTTATAAATCCTGGAGATTAGTGCTCTACCTGATGTGCATGCAGGGAAGATTTTCTCCCACTCTGGAGGCTTTCTCTTCACGTTCTTGATAGTTTCCTTTGCTGAGTAAAAGCTTTTTAGTTTGAATCTATCCCATTTACTGATTCTTGATTTTATTTCTTGCACTTTGGGAGTCTCGTTAAGGAAGTCTGGACCTAAGCCAACATGATGAAGATTCAGGCCTACTTTTTCTTCTATTAGGTGCAGGGTCTCTGGTCTAATGCCTAGGTCCTTGATCCACTTTGAGTTTTGTGCAGGCTGAGAAACAGGGGTTCAATTTCAATCTAGTGCATATGACTTTCCAGTCTTCCAGCACTATTTGTTGAAGAGGCTTTCTTTTCTCCATTGTATGTTTTTGGCATCTTTGTCTAGTATGAGATAACTGTATTTATGTGGGTTTGTCTGTATGTCTTCTATTCTGTACCATTCATCTACCTACCTATTTTGGTGCCAGTACTATGTCATTTTTGTTAGTATTGCTCTGTAGTATAGTTTAAGTTTATTGTGATACCTCCTGTTTCACTCTTCCTGCTAAGGACTACATTGGCTATTCTGGGTCTCTTATTTTTCCAAATGAATTTATGATTGCTTTATATTTCTGTGAGGTACATCATTGGGATTTTAATAGGAATTGCATTGAATCTGTATAATGCTTTTGGTAGTATGGTCATTTTGACAATATCAATTCTGCCTATCCAAGAACATGGGAGATCTTCCCATCTTCTAAGTTCTTCTTCAATTTCTTTCTTTAGTGTTGTGTAGTTTTCATTGTAGAAATCTTTCACCTCTTTTGTTAGATTGATTCCCAAGTATTTTATTTTTATTGAGGCGATTGTGAATGGGGTAGCTTTCCTAATTTCTCTTTCATCACTTATGAATAGAAATGCATTAGATTTATGAGTGTTGATTTTATATCCTGCTACTTTGCTGAATTCACTTATTAGTTCTAGAAGTTTTCTGGTGGAATTTTTTCAATCTTCTAAATATAGAATCATGTTGCTGGCAAATAGAGATAGTTTGAGTTCTCCTTTTCCTATTCATATCCCTTTAATTTCTTTCATCTAATTGCTCTGGCTAGAGTTTCAAGGACTATGTTGAATAGAAGTGGAGGAAGAGGGCATCCCTGTCTTCTAGTTTTTAGAGGGAATATTTTTAATTTTTCTCCATGTAGAATGATGTTGACCTTGGGCTTAGCTTAGATAGCTTTTACAATATTGAGGTATGTTCCTACTATTCCTATTATTTCTAGTGTTTTGAACATGAATGGGGTGCTGTATTTTATTAAATAATTTTTCTGCATCTACTGAAATGGTCATATCATTCTTATCTTTAAGTCTATTGATGTGATGAATGATATTTACTGATTTCCGGATGTTGAATCACCCTTGCATCCCTGGGATGAACCTCACTTGATCATGGTGCAGAATTCTTTTAATACGTTTTTGTATGTGATTTGCCAGAATTTTGTTAAGAATTTTTGCATCAGTGTTCATCAGGAATATTGGTCTGAAGTTTTCTTTCCTTGATGTGTCTTTGTCTGGTTTTGATAACAGGGTGATACTAGCTTCATAAAATGAGTTTGAAAGGGTTCCCTCCTTTTCTATTTCATGGAATGCTTTGAGGAGTATTGGTATCAGTTCTTCTTTGAAGGTCTTATAGAACTTGGCTGAGAATCCATCTGGTCCTGGTTTTTCTTAGTTGGTAGACTTTTGATGGCATCTTCTACTTCATTGCTTAAAATTGATCTGTTAAAATTGTGTAAGTCCTCCTGATTCAGTTTGGGTGACTCACATGTCTCTAGAAATTTGTCAGTGTCTTCAAGATTTTTTATTTTGTTGGAGTATAGATTTCCAAAATACCTTCTAATTACGTTTTGTATACAATAGTGTCTGTCGTGATATTTCGTTTTTCATCATGTTTTTTAGTAATTTGTGTTTTCTGTCTCTTCATTAGTGTGGCTAAGGGTTTATGAATTTTGTTTATTTTTTTCAAAGAACTAACTTTTTGTTTTGTCAATTTTTTCAATTGTTTCTTTTGTTCCAATTTCATTGATTTCAACTCTTACTTTAATTATTTCCTATCTTCTACTTTTGGTGTTGATCTGTTCTTTCTCTAAGGCTTTGCTTGGCAATGTTAGGTCATTTATTTGTTGACTTTTTATTCTTTTATTGAATGAGCTCAATGTAATGAACTTAACTGTTAGTACTACTTTCATAGTGTCTCAGAGATTTCAATACATTGTATCAGTGTACTCCTTTACCTCCAAGAATTTTTTTTTTATCTCCTCTGTGATGTCTTCTGGTATCCATGCATAATTCAATAGCATATTATTTAGTCTCCAGGTATTGGAGTAGTTTCTAATTTTCATTGTATTATTGATTTCTAATTTCATTCCACTGTGATCTGATAGAATGCAGGGTAGTATCTCTATTTTTTTGCATTTACTAAGGGTTGCTTTGTGGCATAACATATGGTCTATTTTAGAGAAGGATCCATGTGCTGCTGAGAAAAGATTGCATTCACTCATTGATGGATGGAATATTCTATATATGTCTGTTAAGTAAATTCTTGATTGTATTATTGAGTTCTATGGTTTCTTTGTTCACTTTTTGTTTGGAAGATCTATCTAGTGTTGAGAGAGTTGTGTTAAAGTCACTTAGTATTATTGTGTGGTGGACTGTTTGATTCCTGAAATTGAGAGGGTTTGTTTGATTTACATAGATGCTCCATTGTTTGGGGCATAAATATTTATGATTGTTATGCCTTGTTGATATATGATTCCCTTAAGCAGTAGGAAATGTCCTTTGTCATCCTTTCTGACTAACTTTGGCTTGAAATCTACTTTATCTGCTGTGAGGATGGAAACCCCTGCATTTTTACAGAGTCTGTGTACATGACGTGTTTTTTCCCATCCTTTCACCTTTAGCCTGTGGATGTTTTTTCCTATGAGATGAGTCTCCTGAAGGCAACATGTTGTTGGGTCTTTTTAAAAAATCTAATCTGTCAGTCTGTGTCTTTTGATTAATGAGCATAAGCCATTAACATTCAGGGTTATTATTGAGATATGCTTTGTATTCCCAGTCATTTTGGCTTATTTTGGGGTTTTAACTTGACTTGGTTTCTCCTTTGGTTGGTTTTTCCTTTAGTCTAGTTCCTCTCTTTGCTGACGTACATTATTGTTTTTCATTTCCTCCTCATGGACTATTTTGCTGAGGATTTTCTGTAGTGCAGGCTTTCTATTTATAATTTCTTTTAACTTTTGTTTATCATGGAGGTTTTTATTTTGTCATCAAATCTGAAGCTTAGTTTTGTTGGATGGAAGATTCATGATTGGCATTCATTTTCTTTCGGAGCTTGGTATATATTTTTCCAGGACTCTCTACCTTTTAGGGTCTGTGTTCAGAAATCTGCTGTTATCTGTGTTGGTTTCCCCCTATATGTAATCTGATACTTCTCTCTTTAGACCTTTAAAATTTTATCATTATTTTTGATGCTGGGCATTATCATTATAATGTGCCTTGGTGTGGATCTGTTGTAGTTTTGTACTTTTGGGTTCCTGTAAGCCTCTTGTATTTGATTTTTCATTTCATTCTTCAGGTTTGAGAAATTTACTGATATTATTTCATTGAATAGATCGTTCATTACTTTGGTTTGCATCCCTGTGCCTTCCTCAATCCCAATGATTCTTAAATTTGGTCTTTTCATTTTATTCCATAATTTTTGGAGGTTCTGTTCATGATTTCTTACCATCTTCTCTGTGTGGTCAACTTTATTTTCAAGATTAAATATTAGTCTTCATTGTCTGAGGTTCTGACTTCTAAGTGATTTAGTCTATTGGTGATGCTCTCTATTGAGTTTTTAATTTAGTTTATTGTTTCCTTCATTTCAAGGATTTCTGTTTGGTATTTTTCAGAATCCCTATCTCTTTATTGAAATAATCTTTTGCGTCCTGCATTTGCTCTTTTAGCTCTTTGTTGAAGTGATCTTTTGTTGCCTGCATTTGCTCTCTTATATTATTCTTTATTTTGCAAATCATATTAATGATGTATATTCTCAACTCCCTTTCTGATAGTTCTCCTACTGTGCTGTCAATGGATTCTATTAATATAGCATCCTGGGGTGCTTTCTTCCCTTGTTTTTTCATGTTGTTCACGTGTCTTTCCCTTTAGCAGTATGGATCCGAGGTATTATAGTTTCCACCCTATAGATTTAAAGTGTTTCCAATACCTCCTCTGTAAGGGGAAGATCAATATTAACAGCACCCAATGCAAATAATTTGCAGCTTCAAACCAAGTAGCCCTATGAAGTCATTAACAATATTGTTGTAATAAAAAGAGAAGGTGTGTTCGATTATTATCTACAGCATAAATAGAAGGTTTGCAATAAGGTCTGCAATTTCTAATGGTGGACAAAGAATGGGGGAGGGGTGTAGGATGTGATGTTAATGAGGTAAGAAGTGAGAATAAAGAAGTACTAGATCATACGAGGAGTGAAAGAGGAATCAAAAGAAGTTGTTAGCGGGAGAATGAGACTCTTAGGAAACAGATAAATAAGAGGAAAATAGAGAGAGCAAGTAATTAAAAAAAAAACTGCAACAAAACTCTAATTTACTATTCAAACCTCCCACTCCTCAGTAGCCTGATGCATATGATGGGGATGTGAGAGTGGGCAATGAAAAAAGAAAATAAATAGGGGAAGGGAAAAAAGAGAGTCTTGAAGGAAAATTGAACACTTATGTCTTTCTCATCATATTCTTTTCATCAAGCACAGTGCCTGACACATAGCAGGTGCTCATTAAGTAGCTTTCAAGTAAATACATTCTACTTTCTGTCTCTTCAATTTCAGAGACTGTACCTTTTTTAATTACTTGCCAATCCTTTGGCAATTTTCAGTCCTAGTCTTATTTTATTTCCTAATGGCTACTGCCAAATATCCTTTTTGAAAGCCTTTCTGCTGTGTTATATGCTTTTGAGCTGAGTTTTCTGCTTCCTCCTCCATTCTCAATAATTCTTCTTCCTCCATCTGTCCCCTAAGTAATATATTACTGTTATGAGGTGGAGAAGAGCTTGATGTAGTTTGAAGAACTGGAGAAAAGAACAGTGTGAAATTAGGAAGTGAGTTCTTCCAGAATCTGGTCCCAAGACGAAGAGCTCATTTTGGGTGTGATTAAAATGGTCAGGAGTCTCTATCATCAAATAAGCTGGTGAGGGAAGGTGGTCAATAAAATTTCATTATGAAGCAAAGGTCACAGTGAGTAACTAAAGCTTCATTCCACCAAGAACCTCAGAAGTTGCTATGGAATATCCACCTCATACTTCTTTTGCCTGGGAGAAGGAACTGGGTTATTTATACATGGAATCTCATCACTGATTCTTCAAGTGTGAATTTGTGGATAATTAATTCCCTATGGTTTTTGTCAGGAAGCATAAGACTAATCCAGAATATGTTTCAATCTCCAATAAACATGGATTGCTCTCCTCTTCAGCAAGGAAGACATCTAATGGAATCCATTTGCCACCTTTGACTGGTTGGTCTTCCTGAAGGCAGGTGCCATATCAGACTCTGCAGAAGTCTCTGCTGCTGATTGTTCTGATATTCAGTGATGGCGGTAGCTGAGTCAGGTTGGTGGAAATGTGCCTTTGCTGTTGGGGACCTGCATGACCTCAATCATTGCCACCAAGACTACTCAGTTCATGGTCCTTTGTGCAATAGTTCATTGTGCAGTTCCCAAAGAACCACATGAACAAGATGATGTATCCAGGGGATCCCAGTCAATCCAGGAGTAAGACAGAGTTGGACTGGTATCTACCCAATGCATCCTCCTGTTTTTCTGATTCAATAGGCCCCTTCACAGTGAATGATCTCTTGTGGGCATAAACTTGAGATACAAAGATTCACCCAGTAAATCCATGGATCATATCCATGGGTCAGACCACACCATTTTTCCTCAGATCTTTCTATCTCCAATTTTTCCACCTGACATCCTCAAGGCCCCTCATAAACCAACCAAATTATTTGTGGCTGCTCAGGAGTCTGTGTATATCATTATATCTTCCCAAGTCTCCTTGCACGTCCAGTTGATCAGAACTACAGCCAGAGTCCTTCCTGGTGGAAGGATTTCCCCTTAGCACTGGTGTCGGAGTCACCCTGTTTAGTCTTCAGTACAACCATAGTTCATTTTAGTTTGCAACGATATATCCTGCTGACAAATCCAGAACCAGGCCAGTGTTTTTTCCCCTTCTTTGTCAGCTGGGTGTCATTTGAGGCCACAGATGTGAGCTGAGGGGGGCACCAGAAAGACAAAAGGAGGTGATAGATGTTCCTTGTTTGTGTAGCCCATGTATGGTATGAGGTCTTTTTAGCCAGAATCTTTAATGTACTATTTCCATCCTTCAGTGGATACTGCATCCAGCCTGACTTTGTCATTTGGAAGGTCTGACAATCCTCAGCTCCTGCTAGGTATCTCTAATTGCATAGTTACTTGATAGACTGTGGTAAAAATTTAGCTGCTCCTTGGACCCATAAAATTCCCAAAGTTGCTGCAGATTAAAGGGAATTCTCTCCTGAATGCTATTTCCTAACTTCTCCCTCTTACCCAACAATTCTCTGCAGCTCTTTGTCACCATTTCCAGCTTTCCCCTTAAAAATCAAAGTCCAGGACCCTCCCCGTTGTGCCTCTTGTTGCATTATGGAACCCCTTCTTGACGCCCCTCTAGTTTTTTTGTGCTAGCTCCATCAGCGTGCTCGGTGTATTACACCACAGTGACTGCTTTGCTCTGTACCCCCATGCATCTGTGCTTATTTCGTAACAAGTATGGCATGTGGTTAAAAAGTAGGTGTTTCATAAGTATTTCAGGGTAGAAGGAACAAAGTTTAAATCCTGCTTCTACAAATTTTCCCCCAACAATTCCTGCCTACAGCAATTTCTTCTTGAATCTACACTAATTTTCTTAATTAATTTTAGTAACCAGTTGACCCATATATTTGCATTTTAACCCTGAAACTTGGTCTCCATTCAGGGTGCTGTATTCCAAGACCCACCATCCTGCCTGTTGTCCTAACTGGGATTCAAAGAGTTGTTCTTGACAAGCCTCAACTGTCTTCTCCCTCTCCAGGTGGAATCTGTTGCTAAGCCATGCCAAATTTACCTTCAAAGTGTTCCTCAATAAATCCATCTCTCCCAGTTCTTAATATCACCTTATTAACACACCCCATCTTCTGCAGGATGAGTTTAGTAGTTTCCTGTATATACTTCCCCACCCAAACTATTGTCTGGACTAAAGCTAGAGTAAGGTTTTTGAAATGCAACTATCAACCAGCTTAAAACCCATCAGTACCTTACACATTCACATGCAAGTCTGTAGGGACGTAAATTTTCATTTTCCATCTGTTATGTATCTAGGATTGGAATTGCTGTGTCATAGAGTAGATTATATGTTTAGTTTTATTGAAAAAAATTGCCAAAACTCTTTTCCAAAGTGACTGTGCCACTTTATCTTTCTCCTTCCTACTGTGGATGGGAGTTCCAATGCTTTACATACTTGCAGATATTTTTATTTGGACCGTCTAACCATGCTGGTGGGTGTGTAATGTGTGTTTTCATTGCCATTACCTAATAGCAAATGATGTTGTATTTTTTCATGTGCTTGGTCTCTATCTGTAAATTTGCATTGTGACACATTTTCCCAAATCTTTGGACAATTTTAAAATTGGACTCTATCTTTTAACATAACACTCTCTCGAGAGGAAGTAATTGAGAATTCTAATTTGTGTTCTTAGGATTCTTTATCCTTTTTCTTATTCGGAGATACTCTCTTACCCTACTTAACTGCTTCCTGCCAGCTATTTCTGTCTTCCACTTCTCTGACTGATTGTGCAGCTACTACTGTATTGGCACCTAGTTGTTGTTCATGTCAGAATATGTTCATTATCAAACGGTCTGAACACGGAAGAAACATTTTCCACTAATATGAAAGTCTTGCCAAGACTTTTTTTCTCCTGGAGAATTGATAAAATGGAATCCTTGAGAGCTCAATTGGGGTCTCTGATAGTGGGTGTGAAATGAATTCTTTATCTCTATAGATTTTTTTTTTACCTCTTTTTTGATCCTATTCCTGTTACTGGGTCACTTAAGCTCAAACAACCTCTCAAAGGTATAATATCAGTGAATAGCTGGTCTTCTTTGGATTATGCTATCTTCAAAATTCTGCTACTTCATTAAACCTCTGAAATAGAATTCTAATCCTCCCTGTCTTCTACTCAATAGCCTTCAATGTTTCTCCAAAGGAAACAAAGAGGTTTTGAATTTCTTAGTCTGGCCTTCAAGGTCTTCTATAAGCTAGGCCGACTCTCCTTTCCACTTAGATTCTGAATGTGTCATATCTGGAATGCTTCACCCCACATGCCAACTCTAGATTTCCAGGTCCTGTTTATCTTCCATATCTCTGCTAATGTAGAACTTTACGTGGAGTCTTTCTATGATTCTCCCATATGGCAGTAGTTGTATTTTTTGACAATATTTAACCTATTATTTACATTTCTTATCTCACCAATTATGTATGACCAGCCTGAAGTTACAATTTTTTTGGTTCGCATGTATTCTTTTTCTTAATAGGTTGCAAATTCTTTGATAAAAAGTTTTGTACTTTTTCATGCATGAAATATATTGTAGCTAGCTAGCTTATCATGCCACATATATAAATGTTGCTCAGTAAATATTTGTTGAATGATAATTGCCAACTCATGTGGAACATTTAACTATGTGACAGGCACTTGCCAAGCAATATATATATGTATATATATATATATATATATATACACATACACACACACGCACATATATATAATATTTTATATATATTTAAATCTATTTTATTTTTATATTATATATATATATTTCTCTTTTAACCTTCACAATGTCTTGATAATAAATGTGCTATGATTATTCCCAATTTATGGATGAGAAAAGAAAAGAATAGGAAAATTACATCTTGTCAAAGGACTTTGTTAGTGATTGTTGGGCCGAGATACAAATTTAGATGGTTCAACCCCAAAGCGTCATGTTGTCAACCACAGTGTTTTACCGAACAATTTGTGGATTGAAGGCATGGGTGAAGGATTGAATGGGAGTGGCTCCATTGACTTTGAACTGAGATGACTAAGGGTATGTAAAACCCAACTGATTCCATCTCATGAAAATTTTCAAATAGAATTTATTATACAGCATTTTAAAATTTTTTAACAACTCATACCAATGTTATGAAATTTATTCCTTTCTCTCATCCTCCTTCACCCCAGACTCCACACCTAAAGAATACATATGTGATAAATACACATCATTTTTTAAGTTTTCCTATGCTATTTGGACATACGCGGCATAGAATTCCCTGGACGTTCCTAATTTGCTTAGCGTTTTATATCTTTTTAATGTTTTACTCTGCTTAGGAAGGTTCAAGATAGGTTATATAAGCAGCTGTGAGTACAGTAGCTTGGAGTGCGTGGTGAGATCATCAGTTTTGGTCATGTGCCTTCTTCTATCCAGAAGCTATTAATGGAGTAACTGGAAAGCAACAGAGCCACAGTAGTGTGCTCTGACCCTGCATGACTTCTGTGTGGCTTTGCCAGCTGTGTGAATCTTCTTCAGTCTTTATGCTTTTACCCTTTACATTCCTGTGCCTGGGGATAGCACAGAGACACGGTCTTTTATATACTTAGACAACTGTGGTTAAAATTATGAGCCGTGCATTTACATAGGCTTCTCTTTGCTTTTAAGGTAACAAGAACCATAGTAAGTTGGTTTTTTCCAAATGAACAAATGATACCATATCAAGACGGTAAATTTAGCATTTCAGTGAAACACATAGCCTCAGGAGCTGAGTTGCCAGGCTTCTAATCTGATTTTAAATCTAATTATTTGTTAGGCTATGGGAATTTGGAGAGGTCTTAAAATTTTCCTTTTGAATATATTTCCTCATTGCATAACATAAATAATATAATTATCTTCCTAAGTTTTTAGTAATGATTAAATGAATTAGCATATTTAAACCACATAGAACAGTACCTAGAACTTTGTATTTGTTTGTAGTTTTTATTTTTGCTTATTTATACACCAAATCTTATGCATATTAGACTGGGACTTTTCTGGTCTTTAGTTTCCAGTGTACCAATTTAATTAGCTAAATAACATTCCTTCTTCAAAGTTAGTTTTCTAAATAGGGTAGTAAACCTACAGTCTTACAAGTAATATCCTAAAAAATTCCTGGTTGGTTCCAGCCTATCATAATTGCAGTGTTACTGGCTCCTGAATACATCAAACCATACATTTTCTGACTGAGCAATATGTGAAGATGACAGTGCTTTATGGAAATATGATATGAATGAACATGTAGTCTTTCAAAACATTTTTTCCATTTGTTTTAAGTTTTAAGAATGTTGACATGCAAAAAGAAAAAACTCAGGTGAATGGATAAAGAAAATGTGGAATATATACACAATGGAGGTTTTACTCAGTCATAAATAAAATTTGCATGTAAATGGATGGAATTGGAGTTCATGCTAAGTGAAGTAAGCTGGACTCGGAAAGTCAAGGGTCAAATGTTTTCTTTCATATGTGAAAGCAAAAGAGGGAAAAAGAGGGCTGGGGATATAGCTCAGTTGGTAGAGTGCTGGCCTTGGAAGCATGAGGCCCTGGGTTCAATCCCCAGCACCTCAAAAAAAAAAGAAGGAAAAAGAAATAGTATGTCTGGAGGAGGGAGATTCATGTAATGTTTTAATTTTAACTGATGCCAAAGACTATATAGTAGTTTTCTTTAGTAAGCTTTAACTTTCTGAAAGACAAATACATAAACTTCATGTACTAATATAATTTTAAATACCTGTACTTGATGTCTTAATTGATTTATTACATCGAGTGAGTTTCTTTTTAAAAATCCTTTGAAATTTTTGTACACATCTCCAAATATTACTGAAAAATATAATGTGTCAGTATTTAGCCTTCAGCATGTAGCATAAGTATGGGTGAGGGTCTACATAACTGTATTTTTATTTTCTATAAAATAGTAGCACATTTACAATCTTGATAAAAACTTCTTCTTGAATACATTTTTTAATCAAAATATAATTATATATATGTAATTATATATATATATATTTTTTTTTTTTTTTTTAAACAAAGTCTGTCTTTCAAAGCTGATCTTAACCCATGGACTCAAACAATCCTGCCTCAGCCTCCCCAGTAGTGAAAAACATAATAATTTGATTTTACATCAGGATAACATACTGTTGACCCAAGTCCCTGTCTACCAAAGGCTTGTGGAGGTCACATCCTGTGAATGAACATATGGGTATAAAACCCAGGCCAGGAATTGGCAATTGAGAGCACTCACCTAGCATGCTCTGGGTGTCGGAGGAAGATATAGTTCCCTGACAGCAGAGGGAGATATACAACCTGCAGGTGTAACTTATGTACAGTCTATTTTAGAAAGAATGACATTCCTAATACCTTTCCTCTCTGAATAAAAGCAAAATCAAGGTACCTTTGAAACAACATCAACTTCAAAAAATATATATATTTTAAAATAAAGACCTTCAAGTGTTGTACTACTTGTTAACATTTTTAAGATACCCCTTTCAGACATTTCAACACTTTTGAAGTCTGTTTGAAGTCTTCAAAGTGGTGGCTTATTTCAGAGGAGCATTTCTCCTTTCCTGGGAGAGTGGAGGCTGACCTTGCCATCCACTAGAGACTGCTTGGTCCGTGGTCACTTTGAGACAACTGTGGCCTGGGGCTCTCTTCTGTCCTCTTACTCCATTCGGTTATATTTGGTAACTGAACTCCTGTTCAGCAGAGTGTCACAATCAGGAATTCCAGCAGTGGGCTGGAAAGCAGCCCCAGATCTGAGGGTTCTTAGAAATTAAGGCCACTTAGTGTAGAAGGGACTGTATTTATGCATCTAATAAACATAGGATTTAAACATATTTCCCTATACTGTGATCTTGTAGCTAGAAATAACCACATGCCCTTGTAACATATTCTCAGTGAATTGCAAACGTAGTCCATGATTCCAAGTAGAAAAAGCGACACTCTTACAAAAAGGATTCTTCTTAGTATAATCTTCTGCCAAAGGCATTTGAATAATAATAATAATAAACAGAAGGGGTTGAAACTTACCTTTCAAAAAGAGATACTGACGACATGCAAATAAATTTTCCAAGAGCCCAGAGAGACAATGGAATTTAAGGCACCAGACATTTCCTTGCAAACACTTTTAATTAGAAAACTGTGGACAGAAAAGGGTAAGACAGGTGCTTTAAACAGTGTTGAAAGAATTCTTATGGGGGAGTTATTTCCTACTTTCATATTCTTTTTGTTGTTTATAAAAACTAAACTAAAAACCAGATGAATCACTAGAAGTCTGAGAGAACAGGATTGGAGAGGGGAAATGAGAGCTTCGATTGCACCTGTAGTTTTATTTCTTCAAACAAGATATGATGCAAATGTATAAAAAATAAATGATCAAAATATCTTCTTGGTGTTGTGAATGTTAGGGAATAGGATATTAAGATTAATTAGGTAAACAGCGAATAATACCACATATGCAGCATACTGATTTTCAAATACAGTAAATGTTATTTTTTAAACAATACTACAATGCCCAAATCAATATTTTAAATGTTTTATTGTTGAATGAATAGCACATTGTTCAGAGTCCCAGAGTACAGGTTTCTACTTCTACCTCCCAAAAAATCTAGTGAAGTTTTATTATGTTTAGGGTTCTTGTATTCCAAAGGGGAAATTCACATTTGTTTTTTGTATTTCTGAATCATAACAATAAAAAATTCATAAATGCAGGTGCAAGAACCCTCCAGATGACATGGATTTGTATGTGATTGACATAATCCTGTTGAGATGTCTGCAGGGAGACAGGTATTGGTTATTCCAGGGGAAGATGTTGGTCCCAGTCTGAGAGAGAATTGGGTTTTCAGATCCTAGAAGGACAGAGGGATGGTAGGTTCTGTGATTGTTCAGAATGCTCATGTAGGACAGAATAAGTGCCCCGCCAGAGTGGGTCTGATCATAGATGTCTGGGCACTGAGCACTAAGCATGTTGGACTTGGAAGCTGTAGTGAAGAAGGTGTGAGATGAGATGCCTCTACTAGGTAAGGGACATGGGGGTTGGAACAATAAATCTCACAGTGAATCTCAGGGTGATCAAGTTGGAACATGGACCAGAGGAGGCCTCTCACACACTTCCCTAGACTTCCTGTTCCCTAAATCCTTATATAATTCCAGGGTAGGGAGAAATATATAAGAAAAAAAAAAATTTAAAGGAAAACTTTTGCTCCTGAGAGAGGTCTCAAAACTAGATATGATTTCATTAAAACACAAGCAACATGACATTTTTTCCATCCTGTTTATAGTGGAGAGAAACCTACCTGTGATAAAAAAAAAATATTGTATAAGTAATTATATATAATAATCTGAAATACAAAAGTTCTTTTTCTTAAAAAAAATTGCAGTAGTAGTTTGACCAAAGCTCTTAAACTGTTATCACAATGTTTGATTGATTTAGTAAGGGTGGGATTAGTGCTTGGAAAGTAATACAGTTTTGTAATAAAGTTTTTTTTAAAAAAATGTCTAGTCCCAGTTTTGAGGCCCTGGTTGGAAACCCATTAAGTCTATACCTCAACTGCTCCCCACCTGGGGTCATGTATGCCTGTTCTTATTACCCCAGGACCAGGTGCCAGACAACTCGAGACATCTTCCATGCCCCCACCAGAGTCCTCTGAAATCATTCAAGTTAGTCAGTCCTAAATCTTTGTCCCGCTTGCCTGTCTCTTCTCACAGAAGCCAAAATAAAGGTGTTTGCCCACAGCTGCCTGTCTCTTTCTGCCTCTTGGCCAAATCCCATGCTTCCTTGAGTGGCCTTAGATAGTTGTGCTGTCCCAGGGGACCGTGAGTAATAAAATTGTAGAACTTTTTCCAGTTCCTCCGTCTTGCTCTGCATCTGGCTTTATCTCACCTCCCCCCAGGTCACATGGCTGAACAGGGTTTCTATGGCTTTTTTTTTTTTTTTTTTTTTTTTCACATTTACAGTGGAGCCCATCTTCCTGTGCATCTGAATTTGGAAAGTGAGATCAGTGGCCTTTTCCTGAGTCCCAGCTACTTTCAAATAAATTTATAAAAAGTCCTGTACTTTTGAAGTCCTTGTCATTTAACTTGACCATCCTGTACTCTATACCCTATTTTATTTAATCAACTTTGGATCCAGATAAACTTATGGGTCTCCTCTTTACCCCATGTCCTGCCATTAATCCAGGGTGACATTAGCATGCATTTATTTATTCCACCAAACAATAATGCTTCAGGTTTGTTCTTTGACAAGGTTATACTATTGATTTTCACTTCTATTCATTTTATTACCCTATCGTTCCACAGCCGCAATTGCATGTGCTCTGCTTCCAAAATACTAAATCAAAATATGTGTCACTAAAGGACTGTGGGATAGTCAAGTGGTAAAGTGCTTGTTAACTTGCAAAATGCCCTGGGTTTGATCCCCACTATCATAAAAACAAACAAGAAAACAAACAAAAATGTGTGTCATATATCTATTGTTGGATAAGAAATTGCTCTGTAACTTAGTGACTGAAAACACGATATACATGAATTTAATATGTTTTCATCCAGGGCATTGAAAATTATCCTCACTGATTTTAATAAGGTGCCCTCTACTGCAGGCCAGCTCTTGTCTGTGGATTTGCAAATCTCTAGATCCCTTTATAAGTGCATTAGTTGTGCATAATTTATAGGTTCATACTTTAAAATATAATTCCTTTAAAATATTTTCTGTTTATTGAAGTTGTACCCTTTGGCTTACTCCATTTTACTTTATTTTGAGGCCATATATGAAATTGTCTTCACATCAACATTACTTATAACAGAAAAAAATGGAAACAATGTAAACTTCCAATTTATGGGACGGTTAAAGCAGTTCTTGGAATTTAAAAATGACCCTAGAAAGTGATGCTCTTAATAGATTAGAAAAAAGCACACTGTAGGATGCTAAGAGGAAGAAGTTACTTGTCTTTACACTATGAACACATTCCTTAAAAACACAAGAAACTTTTTTTTTTTTTTTTTTTTACGACTGAGTGTTTTAATGAGTTAAGTTGAAATCAAAGAAAAGGCTTGGCTGGATGAGATAGTTTGATTTTCTATTTTATTTTATTTTTCTCCACTAGAGGGGAAAGGCCTTGTATTCCAAGGTAAGTGGATATTATGAAATGGTTTTGACATTCATTTGACCTACATCAAAACATGTTTGTTTTCTCCTGAAGTTTGCATTTTGCCAGGCTTCTGGGTGCACTTAGGGGATATCAGGCTTGGGAATGGAGTGCCAGATAACTGTGGACAGCTGTAGAGCCATTTTGGAAACTGCTTCCCAAAGGAGCCCACTGTTGAAGGGTGTGGCTGTCACTCCCTGGGAAAAATGGAAATGAAGGACATGACAAAGGAGGAAATCAGCTGTTGGAAAAAGGAAGGACTTAAATATTCAAAAAATGCCGACCATTGAGGACAGTTGCTCTGCCACACACAGTCCTGAGGCCTGCCCTCCTCTACTTCTGTTGGCCTACCAATTTGCTCACAACTATTTTGGGAAAGAATTTCCACAGAACTGGCATATCTTTAGCGTCCAGTGTTTCCTCTCATTGACTGATCAACAGGTGTTGAAAAAGCCTGTGGCTGAAATGTCACAGACCCAGTGTGCTCATTTTAATTTTACATTGCCTTCCTGGTTTTATTTGACTTTATTGCTTCTAGGGCAAGGAGATGTTTTATTTATTTTTTTCTTAAAAAGTAAAGAGGCAAAGAAATTTTTACTCTCATATTATTTCTTTTCGTAAGCGCACAAATGAATTTATTAAGGTTTACTTCTGATATTTTTAGTTTAGTATTGAAGTTATGATGATGCAAATCAAAGTGAAACAAATTGAGTAGGGAAAGAACTCTCTTTGCAATGACAGTGGTTGGCATTAAATTTTTTTTTTTTTTTTTTTTGCGGTGCTTGGGATTGAACCCAGGGCCTTGTGCTTGCAAGGCAGGCACTCTACCAACTGAGCTATATCCCTAGCCCGGCATTAAAATTTTAAGCAAGCGTGCAACTATCTTGGCTTCTTTTAAAGACTTGTTATAGCTGGAGAAATAAGTAGCATTGAATTCCTTTCCAAGGTCACATGTTAGATCAACTCCTGAAATAATAATCAAATCTGAATCTGAGACAAAGCAAAAAGCAAAATGATACAATGTTACATTATTAAGCTTTTAGCTTATCACGGAGACCTAATCCCCATTGCTTCTGTATTTAGTAGTCCAGGTGGGCTCGTTCTTAAACCTGAAATGAATGAATGATTCCTCACTGTGGATGACGGCATCCTTAATGCCAGGGGCCTTGTTGAACCCTCATGTCTAATACCCAATGGTGTTCAAATTACTTATGCTGTCCAATCAGAAACTGGTAAATTATTTGCTATTAAAAATTTAGCTAAAAGATTCTAAGACCTAGTTCATCAGTATCTCTGCTGAAATTTGCTTCCATCTCTGAAGGGACATAAAACACGTCTGTCAGGCTACCCAGGGTACCTCAGCAGCCTTGCCAATACCCACAATCATTGCCAGCAAACTCTTGCTATGGCCACTTTTCTCCAGGGGCACAGGTATAAAATTGCACTAATGACACTGTCCTCAAGGGAGATTCATTTGAAGCACCCATTCAGGACATGGAAAGACCACAAATAAATTTACTAAAGGTCCTTCATTGTTCCACACAGATGTGCAAGGCTCTGACACCCTGGTTAAATCTCTGCAAGCTACTTAGTAAACTGAGGGTTACTCCATCTCTGACACTATTAAGACACAACTCTTGTCCCTCTGAGCACTCACACTGTGAATACAAGTCCAACTCTCCTAGCCTTTTGGGCTCTGGAGGCAAGATGTTCTATATTTACAAATCTTGTTTTATTTTACAGATGCTGTTACTTGTTAATCAGCCCACCTTAAATGTGTGTGTGTGGGGAGCTCCTACCAAATGCTGTGGAATTCATCCAGGTGGAGATCAGCAGGCACTCTCAGAGACTCCTTCACTACACCATTGTAAGGACTTGAACGACTCCCTCTCCTGCTTCATGGAGTCTGTGGACCTTCTCCATGGACTTCCTGTAAAAAATACTGCCCCCTCAGCCTTGTGTTGTATGTCATTGAGCAGCATCTGCTGGCCACAGACTGGGCTCTCCTGGACACAGAGACCCTGACTCTGGCACCTGCTGTAACCACTCACCCACTGTGTTTGTGAGCAGTCAGTGTGATGGAATACAAACTGCTTTCAGTGTCCAGGTACAAAAGGGAAAAGTTGAATTGGTCCGGATTATCAAATTGCAGGCAAGTGTGGAAGAAAGTCAGTTAGACTCCAGCAGCTGAACATGCTCATTGGAGAGAAGGTGAAGAATTAGTATGTGGAGCTCACCTTGACCAGACAAACATTGAGGATTACTAAGAGGGTAAAGTGCAGGGAGAAGTCTGAACAGTAGAAATGAAACGTGTGGTTATTTAGCTTTTAGACAAAGTCCAGGGCATGGTCATGGGTGTAGGATGTTGAGGTAGAAAAGAAAAGCTAGCCTTGGGCTTCTCTGTGTTTTTTATATACTTTGGGGCATGCTAAGGTTTGAATGTGTCCTCCAGATTCATGTGTTGGAAACATAAACCCCAGGGCAGTAATGTTGGGAGGTAGTTTCTAATGAGAGGTATTTAGGTCATAAAGGCCTCACCCTCATGAATAGACTAGTGCTAACTAAAGAGCTTGAGGCTGCAAATTGGACCTCTTGCTCCCGCTCTTCCTTGCCTTCCGCAATGAGATGATATAGCCAGAAGGCCCTTGCCAGATACTGGCTCTTTCAAACTAGACTTCTCACCTTCCCAAACTGTGAGAAGTTTTTTTCTTTATGAATTTCCCAGTCTGTGGTATTTTGTTATAGTAACACAAAACAGACTAAGACCGTGGAAAATTGAGGAGGATGAGTCATAGTTTATTGAATTCTCATTTTACAAAACCGAAGTCATTACTGTACAATACAATGATACAATATGTATCCTAAAAGCCAATCAAACAAACAAAAAATAAAGAACTTTAACCAAAAAAAGCAAAAGGAAATAATTTGTTCATTAAGTGACTTTCAGTTGTAGAATTTGAAACATTTGTCAGAGATTGTGTAATAGAGAATATTGTAAAAATACTTTTGGGGTTAGAGCAAGTTTTGATCTTGACATCAATTTCTAACTGTTTTATCCACTTGATCCTCATTCATCTCATCTATAAAGTGACAAAAGCAATAGCACACAGATCATAAACTGTTGAGAATGAATATGATAATAAGATAATAAAGGCAAGGATATTAGCAAATAGCTTAGCTTATAGTAGCCTCCTGAATGAATGCTGCCTCTTGTTGCAACACAATCCATTGTTTTTTGCTGCTAGAAAATATGCATTAGCTCCCTACTATATTAGCTTATAATAGTGTATTAGTTTTTAATGGCTGCTGCAGCAAATTATCATGAACTTAGTGGCTTAAAACAACACAAGTTTATTCTTTTACTGTTCACTGAGCTCCAAAGTGTGATAAAGCTGGTTTCCAGATGCTCTAGAAAAGAATGTGTTTCCATATCTTTGCCAGCTTCTAGAGACCATCTGATTCTCTGCTCTGTGGTTGTTCCTGCATCTTCAATCTGTCACTTTCTTTACTTCTGTCATCAGATTGCATTCTTTGACTCTTGTCTCTTTAATATAAAAGTCTTTATGATTATTTTGGGTCTTCCTGGATGATACAGAATAATTTCCTCATCTGAAGGTACTTAATTTAGTCTATTTCCCAAAGTATATGTTGCTATGAAACCTAACAGGGAATTAGGACATTGACCTCTGTTGAAGGGAGGGGGGAAGGTCATAATTCAGTCTACCACATTAGAAATATTAGTGAAGGATGGATACAAATATAGGATGACTTCTGAGAGATCACATGCTAAATACCAATTCTTTTACTTTCTTTCTCAATATAATTATTAACAAGCACATGACACAGTTCCAATATACAAGTAAGTAAATAAATACTGATGGATGTGAGAAATGCCTTTCTTCTCTCTGGAGTGCAGGACTTGTATAGAATAGAACAGAATAGAATATCCATGCAATGAATAGAACAATAGTTCTCAGACTGTGCCTAACCCTGAGTTGTTTCATTCTATAAAGCAATAGTTTGCCATAAGTTGCTTCATTTTTAGTTTAGGTACTGAGGTAGAAAGACTCTACTCCTCGTTTGTACAAGTAGTCATCATCTACCTAGCACAAACTGATAAGAAACTGATATTAATTAAGCTAATAAAAATGGCCACCAGTGAACTTATGCATCCAGGTACAAGGATATATAAAACTCAAATCGGAAAAATGAACCCATGAGCTAATTGAAGGCACTAGACCACTAAATGAAGCAATCCCTTCACCAGAGACCCCAAAAGGAGGAGCACCCCAAGACTAAACTTGGAGGCACACTGACCCCAACACTTGGTCATTCCTTACAAGACTTGCCCAGGAAAATTGCCACAGCATCAAACCTGTGAATCTGTCCGTGGGCTTCAGCAGTGTGAAGAACAAACTCCTGCCTGTGAAGAACAAGCACCGCCCACTCCAAGCTGACGCCTCAAAAGTGGAAACTCTAGGCCGATGCTGAAACTGCCCTCAGTCTGCACCAATAGAATTAGTTCCTGAGCTCTGACAGCTCAGTGCCCTGAACTTTGGCTGTTTGTAATCTTACCTGACTACCTACAGGGACTCTTTGCATTTGGTATCTGCCTTTGCTGTCAGTTCAGTCTCTCCAATCCCTGTGGCTGCCTTAACCCTTTATTAGCCTTTCTGTAGCGCGTGCACACACACACACACAAATTGTGAAAAGTGTGATGTATGACTTGAGTGTTTTAGATATTAGAAATTAAGACTGGAATAAAAGAACTTGTGTTTGCCCAACTCATCGATCAGATGAACCACAAGGATTTTGTACACTGTCCCTGCCAGAAGCAGTGCCACCTGTGAACTTATTGTTATTCAAAAAATTCTGACATTGTGGAAAGACACAAAGGTGTTTAATCTAACGACATAGCTTGCTCACAATCTTCCCCATCCTCATCTTTTTCTTGAACGATTTAAGGCTTAAAAAGGCATCACCTACAGTTCTCTCCCTTGTTTCCCTGTGCAGTAGCGCCTGGGGCTCTGCTTGTTCCTTTCTTTGCACAGCAGCCTGTGACTTCCCGTGGTCACCAGAATTACCCAAATTCCCTACTCCCCCTCCCTCAAACCCTTCCTAGAATTCCGGTATATTTGCATATTAATAGCATTCTTGACATGAAGCACATCAGGTCACTAAAAAGGAAGCAGGTGCCTATTGTTGAAATTTCAATTGCAAGTAAAAAATAAATAAATAAATAAAATAAGTGCAAGTAGCACCCAGACCGAAATTAAAAGTAAGCATGCTGCATTTTCAGTTTGATTTTAAAATGGTATTTCTTATTCCAAATAAAGTTTACAAGTAGAACAGTAATCATCAGTTTGGGGTCCAGACAGTCCCCACATCTCACCTGGCATTTCAGATTCCACAGAGTTATATTCTATGTCAACCACGTCTTGATTTTATCCCACTGAGATGTCCCCAGATTTCTCTGCTTCAGTTCCCTCTGTTTTTATGCCTAAATTTCAATGCCCTTTAATATTACCTCTGCTTTTTCTATCTTAAAATTGAGATTGAAGAGAAGAATGTTAAAAGCCACATTTGCCAAATCGGCTCAGCCAGTTCCCCACCACCCCTCTCCATTTAGATATACATGACAGTTCTTGATGAAGGGAAACTGAAACTAAAAGTCTAGAGAGTCGGAGAGGAGAAAAGAAACTGAAACCCAGTCCCTAGGCATAAAGACAGGCTGCGGGGCGTAGGTGCGCCCAGTCCGACGTTGAGGCTCACCTGCGCTCAGTCCTGGGACTTCCACCCGAGCTCAGCTCCGGCTCCTCTCCTCCTCTTTCCCTCGGTTAGGCGCGCAGTTCAGGGACTCTTTGGACGCTGCAGGTTCGGGATCGGGATCCCGGGTCCCGAGTCTGGGGTCCGAGGATTCCAGTCCGAGGTGAGGAAAGAGAGGTGCTTCAGCACCAGCTAGGAAATGGGGAGTGTCAAAGTGAGGGATGTCCCTAGGGAAGGGCTGGAGCGGAGGTCTTCCGCGGGAGGGTGGAGGTCTCTTCCACTTCTGAAAGGATCGATCGGGGAGGTGGCCCTGGAACCGTGGTGTAGGGTTCGGGGAGCGAGTGGGGCGCCCACTGGACTTGGAGAGGCTGCGATGCACAGACCGATGGGCCCCAGAGGCTGCGCGTGGGGAGAGGCAGAGGGAAGGGTTGGGGTAGTTGAGGTGCGCACAGAGGTTTGGAAAGGGAAGCCAGTATGAGCATTTGAGGGATCCTCTTCGAGGGGAATCTGGGCTATTGAGGAACAGCTAAGGGAAGTCTGATCTGATGAACTTGGTTATTGACAGCAGTAAGTATGTTTCCTCCATACAGAACCCTGGGCCTGCTCTAGACATGCAGAACCTCAACCTGCATTTTATAAGATATGCCAAATGATTCCTAAGCACCCTTACATTTCACTGACTTGAGACAATTTATGTCTTACTCCATGCACTGCTTGGAGTGGAGTGCATGCCTGTAATCCCAGCAGCTCTGTGGGCTGAGGCCTCCTGGGCAATTTAGCAAGATCCCATGCTAAAAGGGAAGAAAGAAAAAGGACCAGGGATGGAGCGCCCCAAGGTCTATGCCTTCAGGTGCCAAGAGGCAGGCATTGGTTTTCTATGGTTGCATAAGGAATTATCACATACTTAGTGGCTTAAAACAATAAGAATTTATTTTTTACATTTTCCGTGGATCCGAAGTCCAGGCACAGGTTAATAGAGTCCTCTTGCTCAGCACCCACCTCACTCTGCCAAACTCAAGGTGTCTGCCAGGTCTGTCCTCTCCTCCCAGGCCCTGGGTGCTCCCTCAGATTTTTAGCACAAGGCTGATCTGTTTACTTGCTGGTGGTTGGCTGGGCTTACTCTGAACCCACCCTCTGGTCCCTGTCACTTGGCCCTCTTACAAAGTGGCTATACCTTCCAAACCAGCAGGAGACTTTCTCCCTTGTCTGCCATAAAGTTATCTATTACATAATGTAACCTAGTCATGGGAGTGGCTGTCCCATTACATTCACAGTCCTACTACTCTCAAGGGGAGGAGGTTATACAGGGCTTGTATGCTAAGGTGGTGGACTCCTGGAGACCCTCTGAACATTCTGCCCTCGGGGACCAATCAGCTCTCTGGGTCCAATCGGCTCTCTGGGCAGATTTCCAATCAGGCGACTTCATCATTCTGCTTCAATACATAACCCAGGTTTTCCCTTCTCTCACCTTCCCCTCCCTTCTTCCTCTTTTGTGCTTCCTTCATAAGATTTCTTGAATCAGAATGCAAATGCGATTCTGACAACACTATGATTAGGTGACATGCTTTTTAAGTTTCTTTTAATTTCCTTATAATTTATTTGTTAAGATGTGTGTCCTGTAGAGATTTCCCCAGTCCTTTTTTAGTCACTTAACATGGTTCTCTGTCCTCTAAATGTTTTGTAAGTTAGTCGTTACTCCTACAGACTTGATCAGATTCAGGTTTTTGACTGAGGTCGGGAGATGGGCTAGAGTTTTTCAGGGATGTTGAAGACACTTCTATTTTTGTCCTACTGTCACCTAGAAATACTAAGATCTGTTAATGCGTTAGAAGTTGTAAATGGTGATATTCTATAGTTCCTCTTCTGTTTCTTAGCTGGATTATCTCTCCCTTAGCCACTGCTTAGTAATCCAATGGTGCAGTACTTGTAATAAAGGCAGGAGAACTTCTTGATTCTAGAAGTAATTTTTTTCCATATATTATGCTTATTTTCTCTGAAATTCCTGTTGTGAAAGATGAGGAACTTAACATGTATTCTTCTATTCATCTTTTAGACCCCTAATTTATTATATAATTATTTTTATATCATCAAGGTTTATTTTGCTTTCTAGATTTTGTGATATGAATCAAATTCTTGCAAAATTGTTTCTATGTTGTCAGAAGTGGAAAACCAATAAAAAGAGCACTTATAAAATATTGCTTATGAATACAATATTCACTGTAGAAACAATCTAAATTCCTGACTAGGAAATGCAGTTCTAGATCATGGAGACGACTATTTGAAATAGAACGTTCCTGAATTCAAAGTATCGTGTGGACTCCCTTTGCTTTGTAACTTCCTTAATTAATTTCTGGATCACACATAGTTTTATTTTTACTTGATTATCTTCACCGCCCTCCATTTTCTGTAATTTCTTTCATAAAATTGTCATTAATATATATGTTTGGTGAAATTGCTGACTTAGTCTAGTTAATGTTGTTTTGCCTTTTCAATGAATCAAAAGTCTATTTGGATAAAGAATTCTAGTTTCTAGAAATTTGAAAACATTGTTTTCTTTTATCAAAATATTCAGCAATATTGCTTATTTCAATTTGTCCTAACCGTATGCCAGGCACTTATTGTAAACCATTTGTATACATAAGTTCATATATTTAAATAACTTGAAAACAATTGGAGTGGAGTAATATTATTGTCTCATTTTACAGATGAGTAAACACAAAGAAAATAACTTGTCTAAATAACAGAACTATAGAATGTGCTTGAGAACCAGGATTAAAACCCAGGCCATCTGTCAATAGTATTCATGAGTTTGTTTAATTCACACATGTTCTAGAATTCATTCCTTCATAACTCTCTGTTTCTCTCTTTGTTTGTAGAGTTTTGCAACTCTAAAGTATAGTTTTCTTTTTGATTATTATTTCTGCTTAGTACTTGGGAAAACTTAGTATGTCTGTTTTTTATCTTTAGTTATAGTCAATATTATATTGCTTTGAAAATATATCTTTGATTAACTTTCTGCCCATCCATTTTAGAATCCTAGCTCTCTTTTTCTGGAATTACCATTCTACACTTAGAACTTTTTCATCTATTATCTGTATTTCTTAGTATTTTTTCAATTTTTTTAAACATCTCTTTGCCTTTTACTTGTGTCCTCTAAGAAATTTCCCGGCCTTTAATCCCCAGATCACTAACTTGAGATTTCAACAGGTTCATTGTATTGTTCTAAACATTAATTTTTTTCTGAAATTATGTTTTTAATTTTTATAAACACTTGCTCTGTTTCTTTCTTTGTTATAGTATTTTATGTGATAATATCTTTTTGATTCTTTGACAATGCTACTTAGAGATTTTTGAAGATCTATTCTGTTCCTCAATCATGTTTATTCATCTAAGTTATTTTCTTTTTCTTTTTGCCTCTGGTGTCTGGGGATTCTGTGTGTGTGTGTGTGTGTGTGTGTGTGTGTGTGTGTGTGTGTATGTTCATTCAGTAGTAATGATAGGTGTACAGGTGGTAGATTATCTTTTCTGCAGCATGTCTCTCCCTGAAATAAGAGAGAAGTATGGATAAGGACCACGGATTCTTTATAAATACTAAGGCATGTATGTGTTTGGTGTAGAGTTTAGTAGACATGCTTCTTGGGGGTATGTGACAGAAGTATAGGCAGGCAGGCTATGGAATCCCTTAATTGTCAGAGTAAAGAGGGTTTTATTCTGCCACCATGGCAGCTGTTGAAAAATAGTGCTGTGTCCAACAGACATGCACATCTCATTAGAAGTTATGGTTATTTTTATAGAAAACTATGCTATTCTTTTCAATTTAAGTGTATTATTTCTTCAAATATTTTCTGAGTTGTCAGGACATAAATACTTAATTTGTTTGGTGTGAAGTACTTAATATATGGAATTATTAGGTATTTATTAAGTCCTAGCAGTTCCATTAAAAAATTTTCTGGAGTCCCTAAGGGTGCTGTGAATGTCTGGGAACTTATAAATTAGCCTATTTAATCTTGTGGAGTCAGACACTACCCCTTCCAAAGCTCTCTTTTCTTCTATGACATCCCCAGGGTTAATTTTCTCTTGCTTGTTCAGTTCTGACTCACTGGTCTTTTCCCATGTGAGCTGGGTAGGACTTGAGAACCGAAGGAAGACAGTGCCGCTATGTGCAATTAGCAAGTTTTCAGGAAAATGTCTGAACTCCTTACCTGGGCACAGGACCCTGTATAGTCTGATCGTACCTGCCTTTCCAACCTCACTTCCAGTCAGTGCTTTGCCATGTAGAGCAACCTGCAGAGTCTCCAAGTTGTCATGCAGCTCCACATCTCTGTGTATTAGACTGGTGCTGATTTGCTACCTGCAACATCTTTGCTTCCATAAAATTCTTCATCTGCCGCTTATCCTGCATTGTTTGACTTCATTCTCCTTTACACCCACCAGGATGTGAGGACCACTGTCCATACATACTTGCCTATGTTGCTTCAAGTACAATACCTGGAGAAGAGTAGATAATCTATTAATCATTGAAAAAGACAATAACTGGGTGAGCAGGTGACAGTGTTTACTATGTCTCCTTTAAGTGTTCTCTAAATGTCCCAGGGCACAGTATTTCCTTTCTTCAAACTTTCTCAATTTTAAAATCATATACATTCTTTCTTTTTAATTTTAACATAATTTCAATTTTTAATATCAGAGTACATCACCATTATATGTTCTTCCTTCATGTCATGAAACAGTAATCTACATCTACACATTCATCCATTTGTCCTCTATCTATATTTAATGTTAACAACCTTTACACACTGTATGACACATGCCTATTTTGTTTCTATGACAAGATGCATAAGTGCATTTTCTCCTGCCTCTTTAGTAGTTCTTTCTGTTATCTTTTTAGACTCTTCCTCCTTTCTCCTGCTGTTTATTAAATATTAATAATCCTCAAAATTGGAGTTTTGGTTCCTTCTCTTATTCCATGAAGCTGTCTCCCTCTGTCCAAGCAAACTAATCTATGCCAGTGGCCTTCCTTATCATTAATGACTTAAATAGTCAGATCTAGCTCAGACCTTGCATTTGACTTCTAGACCTACATATTTAATTACTTACATAACATACCCTCTGGTAAGTCTCCAAAGTCTGCAGTATTCAGATTGTCCCCAACTTAACTCAGAATCATTACCTGACATTACGGTTACAAGTTTTCATTACAAAGTTTCCAGATGAGGGAATTATCTGTCATCCATCCCATGGCATGAGCTAGAATCCTGATTCATTCTCCACAATGCCCTTCTTCTCTCTTCTTTATCCATATCTGATGGGTTACCAAATGATGTCAAGCTCACCTTGTAAATGACCTTCAAAAAAGTCCCCATGTCTCCAACTTTCTTCACTCAACTCCCCATCAAATTGCAATTAGATCAAACTACCATCATTACTGTCCTAAACAGTGACTCTCTCTCTGCTCTACTAACAAGAACTTTGCTCTCATCCTGTCTATTCCCTGTACTATCACTGGAGTCATCTTTTCAAAATGCAAAGCCATTATAATGTCACCTGCTTAAAATAGACCAGTGGCTAACCTTTTATTCAAGAATGGAGAGAAAATCCTGTTACATACCCACAAGTGCTCTGCATGCCCTCCTATTTCTGGAGATTTTTCTAGCACAACTGGCTTCACTGTCCCCACTGCATTTACACTGGCTTCTTTAAGAACAGTTCCATCTGTGTACCTTCATGCTACAGGGTTTTTGCACATGGTGTTCTAGTGCTCCCTCTTGAATTGCTACTTTCTCCTTCTTTGCTTAGTTCTTGTTTAATCCTTTGGAAATCATCTCCAGCATTACTTCTTTAGGAAAGCTTGCTCTGATCTCTTTGTCACTTTTGAGATTTTCTGTTGTTTATGAGATTATGTGATTAATAACTATCTTTCCTGATAGTTTTGGAGCTCCTTGAGAACTAACAGCATATTGACTTGGTACTTCCTGTGTTCTGGTGTTTCCTGTGCCTAATGGTTTGCTTGACACAAAGTAGTCATTCAGTACCTCTTTGTTGATAGAATAAAAACTTTCTTATTTTTTCTCTTTCTTTGCAGGTCTGCCATTTTTATTTAAAACTGCCATTTAAAGGAACCAGAGGAAAGGGCATTTGATATGATATTTAGTATTTGCCAGTTCAGATTGAAAACACAGCAGCAAGCAGAATGGGTAATTTTCAACTTAAAATAGTTATAGAATTCTAAAATATAAGCTATGCAGAGTTAATGGAATTAAAATAATTGAATCACAATTTCTGTTTTCTCAAGTAATAACCCCCTTTAAAAAGTTGGACTGAAAATAATCCACTCTCTTTGTCTTTATAGAAGAATGCACAGTGTTTTTGGAGACATTATCACAGTTCATTTTGGAACAAATGCCAAAAGCTCAGTGAGTATTTTTGTCACTGTAAAGAGCTGTGAACTCATATATTTCCTGTTTTCTGTATATCTATTTGGCTTTATTCTGACCTATCCCTGTGTATCATATATACATATATACTCAGTGTATACATATATACATATGTATGGAATATCTATGCATTATAACACATCAGTAGACAGCTATGAAACTAAACGAATTCAGCTAACTCACTTATGAATGATTAATAACAATGTCACCGCATTTTTGAGTCATTATTTAATTTATATGTGATTTCTGTTTTAATTCTTTTTTTTCATTTTAGGTATTCCAGTTTATTCAATGATTTTGTTGAATCTGAATTTTTTCTTATTGATGGAGATTCATTACTTATCACATGTATATGTGAGAAATCGTTAAAGCCGGGACAGAATCTCCATTTCTTCTACCTGGTGGAACGCTATCTTGTGGATCTTAATAGTAAAGGAGGGCATTTTGCCATAGTTTTCTTCAAGGTAATTTGACAGTTGAGTTCTTCTATGATTTGAGATCCATAACTAAAATTGTTTAAATTATTTTATAATCTTTTTCTTTTATTACCAAGTAAAATGAATTCTTTAAAGTTCAGAAAATTTAAAGGGGGAAAAAAAAGAAGTATTAGCCACAGTCCTAGTATTCAGAAATCATCACATTTAACCTTATATTTTTAATTTGCAATTATGGAACTTTATTGTAAGGATATGCAGATTCTTGAGGGTAGATGAGAAATCTCATCAGTAGCCCAGTTGTTTTCTGGGTTGTAATCCTCCAGCTCAAAGAACTATTTCTGTCTTCAAAACTCATCTGTAAGTTTATTTTTGAGCACAAAATAAAACGTATTTGTGCCCAGGTAAACCCACTAATCCTGCTTGGTTATTGTTTGCTCTATAGTAAAAACCTTTGAGAGAAACTTACTTAGTGTTCTTTTACAGATATAATTAATATAATTTTAACAGTTTTCAATTTATAACCACTGCCACCCCTTCCTCATTCTATTCCAAAAGGTAACTACCTAAGAAGTTTGGTATGAGTCTGTTCAATCATTTTGCAACCCACATTATCATTATAATTTTGAACGTTGCTGATTGCCTGCTGGCAATATTTTGAATAAAGAGCTAGGGTTCTGGTTTAACGTTTACAATCTAGTTGGCTATGCAAATTTTGGTCTTTTGAGAGAAAACTTTGCTGCTTAAGGAAGGTCATAATGGATTAAACCAGTTCTCTAGAGCAATGTGGTCCATTCCAGATAATTCCTGTCTACCACTTTTTACATAATTTCCCATCCCTTTTCTCTTTTGCATTGAGATTGAAGAGGAAAAGAATTAGATAATGGGGGAAAAAGCTGAGATAAACCCTGAGTCTTATGGATTTGCTTTGCAGGGGAAAAACATATTTTGAAATCGGAATTGTAATACATGGCATATCTGTGTGAAATGCCAGTCCAAGTTTTAGGGTCTGTTCCCAGGTTACATGACAGAACAAAACCGTGTTGGATTTTAGTCCCGTAATGTCACTAGTGGTATGTCTTAACCAACTACAGTAGCAAAACACTACGTGATCATTTCAAAATAATGTACTGCATCACCTCCTCCACAGGATGCTCAGTATGCATATGTCGACTTCCCTGAACTTCTTTCTTTGAGGACTGCTTTAATTCTTCATCTTCAGAAAAACACCACCATCAATGTTTGCACTAAATTTTCTCGATGCTTATCAAAAGAGTGGAACATTTTCTTGGAAGAGAATTGCCCATATTTCCTGGTAGTTGCAGACGAAGGCCTGAACCATCTGCAAACACACTTTCTCAACCTTCTCATCATTCAGTCTTGGTCTATGGAGGTCAATGTTGTGCTTTTCTCAGGCCAATCATCGGATATTCTCCGACTTTATGCATACTTTATGCCAAGCAATTATAACAACTGGATATTTTTCAAGGAGGTAATTTATATCAAAAAGGCAATGTTCTAGAATTTTATGAAATTTTCTAAATGACTTGACTCAGTTTTCTACCTGGGAATTATCATGGGTTTAACAGAGAATTATAGAAAATTAATAATAATGATCATTATCATAGTAATAAATAGTACTAATAGAAAATGATATTCAATAGTGCTTGGCACTTCTCATGAATGATTTTTATTTAACCTGTGCAATAATTCCATAAGGTAGTTGTTAGTATCATCTATAGTTTATAGATGAGGAAATAGATACTTGAATAAGCAATCTGTTCATTATCAACATCAAATGAGTAAGAGAAAAGATAGTTGAAAGGACACAGTATGACTTCAGCCCCAATATCCTTATTGACTCCAGGTTAATAAAGGTAGAAAATGCATTAAATTGGAGTCAAAAGTTGTGTCTCTATTGCTGAGATATACTACTAAAATGATAGTTAATATGGTGGCCTTTTCTGAGAACACAATAGGGCAGGCTAATAAGGAAAAAAAAAAAGGAACTGAGATAAGTTTATTTGTTACTTCATTGAAATTCTCAGAGTTAAAAATGTGTACCTACTTGATAAATCTGTTTCTGTTTATTTTTCACTACTTGTGAATTCTGAATAGGAAGATCATTCTGTGGTTCATCGCAAAAAAATTGGGGTCAATCAACTTTTATCACTTTTTGCGAATTGTGTCACAACCCTCATAATTATTGAACAAGTCCAGATGACTATCATAAAATATTAAAATAGTTTATTTTGCTTCAGTTAGTTTTCCTATCATTAAACTGTTTCTACCTCTGGCTGCCTTCTGTGAGCAGGAACAGCCCTGGCATTTGTTTTCATATTGGGAGGGAGGAAGTATTGGTAATTAGTTCATTTTATTCTATTAGAGTGATTTCTGAATCTGTTTTAAGAGTGTCCTACAAACATCCTGGCCAATCTCTCCTTAAGAACTCTTTTTAATTAGAGGATTTTACTTACGATAAAATAATTTATTTCCTAATTTTTTGGACTTTAAAGAGGTATTTCATCAATTAATTGTGGTCTACCTGAAATAGAATTAAGAGCACAATGAAATGCATTTTATTAATTCAATTGAGGAACACTTGGAATGTTGGTAATGGCTATTGCTAGGGTGACCGGTACCTGTGGAGAGGTTACACTGTTTGCTATTCATTTAGTACAACATGTTTTATTTTGATAAATATGTTTTAAATGGTCATTATGTTTGAAATTTGTCATAATGAAGTAGACTGCATTAAACAGAAATAATGCTTTTCGCGGGGGGATGTTGGGAATGTTCTAAAATTAGCTTGTGATGACTTGCACTATTTGGTAAATTTACTAACAACCTTGAATTGGACATTTAAAATGAATGAATTTTATGTTATCTTATTTACAGCTTAATGAAATCATTAAAAATATAATGCATTATTTTCCCAGCAAAGATAAAAGAGTGCTGTTTGGCAGGCTTACAAAACATTGCTGACCATTTGTAATTACGTTAGTACAGTTTCTTTTTTTATTGAAAGTATATTATAATTATATCTTAAGTATCTGATTTTCTGTAATTGGAAAATAATTATATATTTTATTTATGACAATTTATCTAACTCTTCTGTGTCTTGCAGAATGCAGAGAAGATTGTCAATACTTACAAAACCCTGCTTAAACAGTTGGAAGAATGCAGAGTTTTAGCCTTAGAACCTCTTTTGGGAAATTTAAAATGGAAAAATATGATGGAAGAGGTAATAAAACTTAATTTTTTTTATTTGCACTAACTTTTTAATTATAAAAAAGCTTAAAAATAGTGTAGAGTTTCCATAATTCTGGCCCCCCGCTTTCCCTGATTTTAATTTCTAATGTAACCATGTGCATTTATCAAAACCAGGAAATTAACATTGGTATGGTACTATTAACTAAGCTCAAACCTTATTTGAATTTCCCTTATTTTGTGACTAATGTACTTTTTCTGTTTCAGGACTGTATCTAGGATGCCACATTTACCTAATTGTTAGGTCTCCCTGATCCCTCCCAGTCTGTAATCATTTTTGTCTTTCATGATCTTGACAGTTTTGAAGAGTATTGATGTTATGTTTAAAATAGCCTTCAGTTTGGGCCTGCTTGATATTCTCTACTGTTTGGAATGAGGTTAGGCAGCTTTAGCAAGAATGTTGCTGAATTTATGCTGCCCTCTTAGGGCCTGATAGCAGAGCTCATGATATTGATATGTCTTAATACTGGTTAAGTTGCTTGGTGCCTTGAGAGCTCTCCCACCTCCCCTGTGAAGTCGCTATCTTCCTTTTAGAGTTAATAAATATCTTGGGTAATATTCTTTATGACAATGCAAATTCTGTTTTTCCCCTGCATTTTTGCTGATTAATTCTAGCCCGTGAAACTTGTCTGCAGTTATATGGATATTTTTGCCTAATGCTGATTTTCTATTTTGCTTTTTCCTGTGTTCCAAAACTGGAATTCTATTGCAAAAGAGCTTTCCCAATCCTGCAATTCTTTTGTTTATTTGGTTAGTTACTTATGTCAGTGTGGACTAATGGGTATTTATTTTATAAGTTAAAATCCAGTATTATATAATTATTTTAGTGCTTAGATAGTTCCAGGTTTGAACATTGGAAGTTCCTCTAGTTTGTCATCTGCCTTCTACAAAACTCTTATCTTTCAGGTCACTTTCTTAGTTTTTGAAATCCCCAAATGCTCTGGTCTTGTCTTGTATTCTCCCTGTCCCAGCCCTGAAATTAATCATTTCTCCTAGGAGTTCAAGTTGTTTTTATTGGAAAATGGCAGTGAGAAGCACAGATCTGGGAACTCTGTTCATTGCTAATGGAGTATCCTTGCTACTAGGACTTTTAGAAGATAGAGTTTGGAAATATATGTATATTAATTCCTGGGTGTGCACATGAATGTATTTTAATGATCTGTATTCCCACCTGCATGTTTACCTACTTACCTTTCTATATTAAATATCATGTGGTCATACTATCATCTTTCACTCCCATTCAATTCCATTGGTTCATTTTTACTCTTCCCTTTATCTGTCATTCTTTCTCAAATTCTGAGAAATCCAGCTTTCATTATCTATAATACACACACTTATTTGTTCAATTCTAGTATACACATATAGTAGTTTTAGAATTATTAACATTATCCTGTGGGAAACATTCACTAAGCAGATTAAAGAATTTTGGCACAGATATTTTTATTTGTAGCTCTTAAATATGTCCATATACCATTTTCAAATTTATTCAAGTTAATTTTTCTTGCCTACCTACTGCAATATCATATAACTATTACTTAGTATTTTTCTTTTTTTTTTTGCACTTAACAGCATGTTTTGAAAATAATTTTAAAGCAGTTTGTACATATAGTGTTATGTTATATAGCTGCATAGTATATAACTATGGAGTGGATGTACTGTATTGTTTTAGACAATCTCATGTAAATAGGATTTATTTTGTTATTAATAAAATCATTACTCTAATGAATAACAACATCATATGTATTTTGTACTGTTGGAGGTTTATTTTCAGAATAGACTCTAGATATGGGATTGCTGAAAGAAAAGATAAGTGGAGATATAGTTTAGTAGGTATTGTCAAGTTTCCTTATGGAATAAGGAATAAACACCTAATTTTTGCAGGCTTTTTGTTGTGTGTGTGTGTGTTTTTTTTTTTTTTTTTTTTTTTTGTATCAGGGTTTGAACCTAGGGGCAATTAACCACCAAGCCACATCCTAGTCCTTTTTTATATTTTATTGAAGTTAGGGTCTCTCTAAGTTACATAGGGCCTTGCTAAGTTACTGAGGCTGAGTTTGAAATCACAATCCTTCTGCCTCAGCCTCCAAAGTCACTGGGATTATAGGTGTGTGCTGTGCTTTGGATTTGAATTTTAAGCATTTTATTATGTTACAATATTGTCTTTGTCTATAAAAGACTTATGAATATTTTCTCCTAATGCATCAGTTGTGTTTTGACTTAATTTATGGTGTTTTTTGTCATGTACTTAAAAATATTTAATGTTATATCTATTAATCTTTTGTGGGGAGATTTTTTTTTTTTTTATTTTAAAGTCATTGTTAGAAACCCTTTTCTTATACCTAGAAAGGAGAAATTTGTCTAAGGTTTCTTCTCATATTTATATTTTTCTACATTTTGATTAATAATCCCTTTGAAGTTTATTTTTGTGTGTAGTATGAAATATGGATATAATTTTTAAGTTTTCAAATGACTACTCAGTGCCTATTGTTAAAAAGTTTGTCTTTCCTCCAATTATTTGAGATGACATCTTTCTTGTATACTAAATGTCTTCATGTATTTGGAATAATCCTGAACTTTATATTCTATTCCCCTATTTTATTTGAGACTTCGATGCTGTTTTGATTATAAAGACTTCATGTTATTTTTTAATGTCTCATTAGGCTAGGCTTTCCACATAGTTTTTCTCTTACAGTGGTCTCAAATCTATTCTTGCATGTTTATTTCTCCATGTGAAATTTTGTTCTCAACTTCTCTATGTCAAAAAATATCTTATTGGTATTTTTAGCAGACTATATTGAATTTGTAAATTCAGCTGGGAGAGAATTGGCATTTTTATAGTGACGAGTTGTTCCAGGCAGGTCAGATACACCAATGCAAAAGTTCTACACAAAGTATTAGTGAACAGAATTAAACACCATATTAAGAAAGTGATACACCATGACTTAATAGTATTTATACCAGGAATGCAGAGTTGCTTCAATGTAAGGAAATTTATTAATGTCACAGAAAGTACTAATAAAGCTAAGAAAAAAAGTTATGAATATATCTATACATGCATATTCATGCATCTATGATAAAATACTCAAAAATAGAAGCTTAGGGCTACATTTTAACAGCATATATATATGTACATATATATGTATATACATGTGCACATATCTATCTATAGATAGATGATATATAGACAGGCAGATCGTCTTAGTCCTGTTTTATGGGGAACACTGCTTTCTCCAGTCTAATTGAATTCATTAATGAATTGGTGTATCTGAGGGATATTTTTCTGTAATTATCTGTGTTTTATGTGCTTCAAAACAAGAATGTTTTCCCTTTATTTAATATTGTGAAATAATTTATAGATCTTTGGAATTATTTGGTCCTTAAAGATTTGATAGGGTTTTGCTGGGTTATCTTTGGAAATATTAAACTGTGTATTGTTTTTTTTTTTTCCTTAGTGCCTGATGGTAAAAATATCTTCCATCTTTGTCTTTCATTTCCACTATTTCCTCTCTGACCTTTTTTCTTCATATTTTATGTCATTGGATTGTTTCATATCTCTCATCAATGCCTCTTACTACATTTTAAATTTTATTATTCTATTTATTATTTTATTTTAAATTTGTTATTCTCTGTTGAGCATCTTGTAATACATTCTTTATTTCAGGATAGCATCACATTTTCTAAGTTTATTTTACTGAATTAAACTAATTAAATTTATTCATTTTCTCTCTCTTTCCAATTCCGTCCCTAATTTTTAAGTTGCTGAATCAAGATCATTTTCAGCTCATAAACGCTTACTTAAGTATAGTGAGCCTTATTTAGATTATAGACTTAGATTTCTTGTGCTTTATGGTGGTTGTTATCTTTTGCTATTGATAATGAGATTTTCCTCAGTTAATTTTATGTGAAATTTTGTCTCAGTTAATTTATGTTGGAATTTTGATTTTTGCAAGAGTTCTCCACTGCATTTTCATGATATTGATTGAGGGTGTGTCAAGAGTCTTAATTTAATCATGCCATTTTCCATCTGTCAAGTTAACAGTGTTTTGTTTGTGTGTTTATTTGTTTATTTTTCTGTGTTTGAGGGGTGGTGAGTCCTACAATTTTGAGGTTGTGTTTGACTTGAAGGGACCTGACCATTCTCCTTTGTACTTGGTACTTTTCCCACTTCACCACTTATTTATCAAAGGATTCTTCTTCTTTCCTTTTAGTATTGTTTTCTGAAAATTGTCCCTTTAAGTATTCCTGTCCTTTACAATTTTAAAACAATTTTTAAAATTTCTGTCAATATTTTTACTGTGCATAATCATGCACACTTATGGAATACAAGGTGATATTTTGATGTATGAAAAGTGATGTTGAATTTTGGTGGGAATTGCTCTGAATATGTGTTGCTTTGTTGCCTGGATATTTGCACAGTATTAATTATTCAATTCATGAACATGGACAACTTTCCATTTATTCATATTTTCTTCGTTTTCATTCATCAGGTATTTGAAAACCAGGTTTTACAAATAACTATTTGATGAACATCTTGATGTGTAAATCTTGGTGTACAGTTTGGTTTATTCACTTATCCTAGAACTTGGATAATCAATCAAAAACTATTAACAATTTAATGATAATTATATGTATTTCCAAATACCCTTGCATTAACCCTGTAAATATTCCCACTCTCATTAGCAAAGTATAAGAGAAATGATACCCCCACGTGATTATTAGTGCTGCTTATTAACTTTAAAATGTACTTTGTTAACTTGAAAGTAAAATACACTAGTTATTTTTGTGTTACTAAAGAGACTGAACATTTTTATATTTTTATAATATCTGCTTTTCATTAGAGAACTATAGCCTTATTAAAGGCTTAAACATTTTCTTACTGATTTACAGGAGCTCTTTACATCTTTACATTTTAATAGTTTCATTGAAATTTTTATTGAAATTATTTTCCCACTTAAAATTTTTGTTTGTATAGTATTTTAGTAGAAACAATTATAATTTTATAGTTTTACAATTACAGTTTTATAGTCATATTTATCCATCTTTTCTGTATGGTTTATTCTAGTAAGACTACTTATGGATAAGCATATGCTTTTAGAAAACTAAATGCCATCACATGTTACAATTTGCTTCTGTGACAGGCCCGTGAGGCTCTATTTCTGCTTAAGCAAGTCTGGCCAGAAGGATCTGACATTCGAAGTGTCCTTTGTGTTACTTCATGTTCGTGGTCTTTGGGAATGTATCATCGCTTTTTAGAAAACAGAAAGAAGACCTCCTCTGTTCAGATAGGTGACAACCAACAGGTGAGCTTGTTTTACCTTTCCTGGGAAACATTGTTCCGCTCCACTTTTGATATTCTGTTAATGTTCATCCACCATTTCCTCCCTTTGATACTCATGTTTTCCCCTTATTTATATAAGCTTCAACTAGAGGAACAGCCCTAGAACTTGCATTAATAAAGAAACATCTGCTGTGTTGCTCTGTGATTTAGTGTTTCACTGTACAGATGTTTCACCTAGTACACGTTTAGTCTAGATCATGCAGTGGGAGGGGAAACAAGAAGGGGTATTAGCATGTGGCGGAAGCCTGCTCTGCTACCATGTTTTGAAATCTGTATTCATCATGCCAATAAATCCTCACAACAGTCTTTCACAGCAGGCATTATTATTCCTATTTCACCTATGGGAACACGGACTGAGTTTCAGGTATTCCAGAAAACATTCCTCAAACCAATGGAGCTAAATAGCCACACGGATTAAATTCAGGTTTTTTTTTTTTTTTTGGTGCAAATTCCACAATACCACAGTCTGGAGAGAACATGCCTCCTGTGTTGTTTTGATATCACCCTAACTGGAGAGGTACTACAGTTCTTAACCTTCCTTGTGGCTAATAAGGTCAAGAATCTGTGACCCAGCCTGGATCTCCTCTACAACTAAACATTCATCTCTACATGTATGTACTCTTGTATGCACACGCACACACATATGCAGACTCACTCACATACCCGTGTGTACACTATTTTGTATGCAATCTGAGTACTGGGGTGATTTTAACCAAAAGTTCCTATTAAGGAAAAAATGAAGTTTTATCTCTATCCTTCACAATTTCAGAAAGGCACCAGGGATCATTATCATTTCCTCAGTATTGTTTTTGTTTGCCTTCAATCTCTCTCTCTCTCTCTCTCTCTCTCTCTCTCTCTCTTTTGTATCAGTAACTGAATCCAGAGGCGCTTAACCACTGAGACTTATTCCCAGCCCTTTCTATATTTTATTTAGAGATAGGGTTTTGCTAAGTGGCTTAGGGCATTGCTCAATTGCTGAGGTTGGCTTTGAACTTGGCGGTCTTCCTGCCTCAGCCTCTGGGAGCAGCTGAGATTACAGATATGCAGTATGTGCCATAGTGCCTGGCTCAATATCTCTTTAAATATGTATGAAGCATTTCTACATGATTTGGTATGCTATTTTAAATCATTCTCATAAAAAATGAGAAAGTAAGTCAAATCTCTCTGCAACTTCCAACCATTGGACCTGTTTAGCCCTCTGGAGGGGCCCTAATGGAGTCTCACTCTTGCTTCCCTAACAACCATGCAAACATTTGAAGATAGACGTCTTGTCCTGTGATATTCACTTCTTTACCCTTCTTATTACTGGGTATGTTTGTCAAATATTGCCATTGTAGTGTCCTCACCCTGATAACTTGCAATATTACTTTTAAAATTTAAAAATTTAAATTTAAAATTTTGGCAAGTAGAACATGTAAGGTGTGGCTCCATCCATGCAGAGTCTTGTGGGTTCCTGACTTTATTAGTAGCTGGATCAATTCATGTGAACTTTGGCTTAAATGAAAATCCTGGAAAATGTCTTACTTTAACAATTATTAAGCTGGAAACTTCCTTTATACTTCATCTCCAATATGTATAAATGCAGTCAAGTTCATTAAGGAAAGTACTGTCTCAACATGCAGAATGAAGAATGCAGTAATAATGCTTTAATTCCTGCATGGAAAAGTGTGGCTTCTAGCTATTGTGGTTCTGCAAGTTTATTGTGCAGTTTTATAGGCTGCTGTTCTCTGGTTTACCTTCTTTATTTTGTTTAGGTGAAAGGTCATTGCTTAACCCTGCAGGAGATGGAAGATTTGTGTAGACTGCATTGTCTCAGTGTGGTGTTTCTTCTCCACTTGCCTCTTTCTCAAAGAGCATGTTCCAGATCCATCACTTCCCATTGGATTAAAGACATTCAGCCTTTCTTTAAAATGGTAAATATACTCTTTAGTAGATTATTTTTCTTTTGTTTCCACTGTTTGTTGGATAAAAACCACAATAACCTTCAAAACAGATTTATATGTGCACAATATTGGCCCTTGGGGGGTTTTAAAGTTTCAATTGCTTAAATCAATCATGTATCTCGTTTCAACAAAAATGTTTGGTAGTAATAACAGAATGTCATGATGTACATCCAACATAAATATCTTTCCTGTTTTTTCTTCTTCAAATGTCTGTGAAGATCAGGTTTTGGTATCATCCACTGTAGGAGATTGTTGGTGATCATGTGTTTTACTCTAAATAGGAACAGAAGAAATCAACATAATACTTTATTATTTTTGTGTCCATTATAGATGATGGATGGAGAATTTGGAAAAGTTAGGAAAATAGAAAGAATGCAAAAGAGAAACTTCACCCACGAGAGACCTATCACTCAGATCATTACTGGCAACTGTTAATATTTTGGTTTATTCTTTTTTAGTTTAAATGCATAGACTTTTCTGTTGTTCCTCTAATTGGAACCACACACACATGCACATGTACACACACAGAGACACATATTTTTCCTCTTCACATATTTTTATATTTTCTTTCACATCACTGGTTAACATCATTTTTAATGAATATTAATTACCTTTGAATGGTCTAATTACTCATTTCTGTATTATGGAGTGTTAAAAAAAGACTTTGTTATGTTATAAATACTATTATTATATGAGCTTTTCCTTTTAATTTGGGGTAATTCACTTTGGTTCGATACCCAGAAATGGAATTAAGTATTCTAAATGATATGGCAGTTCTTTTTTAGGATATTGATAACATGTAGTCAAAATATTCAAGGAAAGTGTTTTATACCCCCAATCAATTAATTAAGAAGTCAGTCCATGAACATTTATCTAGTGTATACGTATTATGCTAATATGGTAATAGATTAAGGAAAACCTTATCCCACTCTAACTCTTTATTGGAACTATATTTTGCAAAGAAAACAGATAGAGTTTTAACAATTGCTATGAAGGAGGAGCTATAGGATGTTTTACAATCTGATATAAAAAGAGCCAACCCAATCTGCAAAGAATGGTTTTGCTTAAGAAGTGAAGTGAACCAGGTCCTGATGGATGAGTAGGAGTTAGCAGGATGGGGAAATAATGAAAGCTGGATTCCGAGAGAAGCTGCAGCATGTGTGAGGATGTCTGAGGATGGCATGACCAGGGAGTTGAGATCCTCCTAATAGGATTAGAGAGCATGTGGGGGAGGGTTGAAGCTGAATAAGTGGGTAAAAGACAAATCAGAGGGGATCCTGTAGTGCCTGATAAGAGAGTGGCCATATCACTGATCATAACCACTGACAATCAAGTGGATGATTTCAAGCAAACCAAGGACACTTTCATTAAAAAAACAACAAAAAAAAACAAGACTCTGTCTTGCGGTGTAGACAAGGCAGATTTGGGAGTATTGTGTGATGACTACCATTGTCATGTAAAGATATTGATGGTAATAGGGACTAAGGAAGTGGCCCATGACCATCAGTGGATCCAGTTATGTTGCTTGTGTGGAACACTGATCAGTGACACAAACTTGGACACAGGCACCCTTTCTCACTAAAACAAGAATGGCACTTGCATAAATGCCTTGCATCAAAGGCTGGCATGTGGGCTATGCCAGAAGTTCATGAAGGAATTGAACTGAGCATGATGAAGATGTGATTGATTTGGACTAATTTTGCTTGGTAGTGCAGAGATTGCATTTATTGTATTAGCATCATGTGGATGGGATGTAAGGTCAGTAATTGAAGGTCAGGTATAGAAAAACACATTTCTTGATTATTTTGAGTTTTTGAACACTCATAACTGGTTTTTTTTATTCTTTTTATTTATTTTTAAAATGTTTTTAATAAAATCTTTTTTATTTTTACAGACTGCATTTTGATTCATTGTACACAAATGGGGTACAACTTTTCATTTCTATGGTTGTACATGATGTATATTCACACCATTCATATAATCATACATATACATAGGGTAATACTGTCTGTTTCATTCTACTATCTTTCTATCCCTCACCCCTCCCACCCCATTTTCCTCTACACCATCCAAAGTTTCTTCATTCTTCTCTTCCCGCTGCCACCCACCCTGCATTATATATTGTCATGCACTTATCAGAGAAAACATTCAGCCTTTGGTGTTTTGGGCTTGGCCTATTTCATTTAGCATGATATTTTCCAACTTCATCCATTTACCAGCAAATGCCATAATTTTATTCTTCTTTATGACTGAGTAATATTCCATTGTGTATATATACCACAGCTTCTTTATCCATTTGTCAATTGAAGGGCATCTAGGTTGGTTCCATAATCTAGCTATTGTGAATTGAATTGCTATGAACATTGATGTGGCTGCATCACTGTAGTATGCTGATTTTGAGTCTTTTGGGTATAAACTGAGGAGTGGGATAGTTGGGTCAACTGGTGGGTCTATTCCAAGCTTTCTGAGGAATCTCCAAACTACTTTTCAGAGTGACTGCACCAATTTGCAACTCCACCAGCAATGTACGAGTGTGCCTTTTTCCCCACATCCACGCCAACAATATTATTGTTGTGTTCTTGATAATAGCCATTCTGATTGGAATTAGATGAAATCCTAGTGTGGTTTTAATTTGCATTTCTCTAATTAGTAGGGATGATGAGCACTTTTTCATGTATTTGTTGATCACCTGTATATCTTCTTCTGTGACATGTCTGCCCATTTCCTTAGCCCATTTATTGATTGGGTTCTTTGTATTTTGGGTGTGAAGTTTTTTAAGTTCTTTATAAACTTTGGAGAGGAGTGCTCTGTCTGAAGTGTGTGTGGAAAAGATTTTCTCCCACTCTGTAGGCTCTCTATTCACATTATTGATTGTTTCCTGTGCTGAGAAAAAACTTTTTAGTTTGAATCTATCCCATTTATTGATTTTTACTTTTATTTCTTGTGCTATGGGTATCTTGTTAAAGAAGTCTGGTCCTAAGCCAACGTCATGGAGATTCGGGCCTACTTTTTCTTCTATTTGGTGATGAAGGGTCTCAGGTCTAATTCCTAGATCCCTGATCCATTTTGAGTTGAGTTTTGTACAGGGTGAGAGATAGGGGTTTAATTTCATTTTACTGCATATGGATTTCCAGTTTTGCCAACACCATTTGTAAGTTTTTTCTCTATTTGTAAGTTTTCTCCATTGTAAGTTTTTTTGCACCTTTGTCTAGTATGAGATAACTGTACTTATGTGGGTATGTCTCCATGTCTTCTATCCTGTACCATTGGTCTACCTGTCTATTTTGGTGCCAATACCATGCTTTTTTTGTTACTATTGCTTTGTAGTAGAGTTTAAGGTCTGGTATTGCCATACCTCCTGCATCACTCTTCCTGCCCAGGATTGCTTTCACTATTCTGGGTCTTTTGTTCTTCCAGATGAAGTTCATGATTGCTTTTTCTGTTTCTGTGAGAAATGTCACAGGGATTTTAATTGGAATTGTGTCAAATCTGTATAGTGCCTTTGGTAGTATGGCCATTTTGATAATATTAATTCTGCCTATCCAAGAACATGGGAGATCTTTCCATCTTCTAAGGTCTTCTTCTTTCTTTAATGTTTTGTAGTTTTCATTGTAGAGATCTTTCACCTCTAGATTGATTCCCAAGTATTTCTTTTCTTTTGAGGCTATTGTGAATGGAGTTGTTTTCCTCATTTCCATTTCAGATGTTTCATCGCTTATGTATAAAAATACTTTAGATTTATGTGTATTGATTTTATATCCTGCTATTTTTCTGAGTTCATTTATGAGGTCTAGAAGTTTTCTGGTGGAGTTTTTTGGATCCTTTAAATAGAGAATCATGTCATCGGCAAATGACAGCTTGAGTTCCTCTTTTCCTATTTGTATTCCTTTAATTTCTTTAGTCTGTCTAATTGCTCTGGCTAGTATTTCAAGGACGATGTTGAATAGAAGTGGTGAAAGAGAGCATCCCTGTGTTGTTCTAGTTTTTAAAGGGAATGCTTTCAGTTTTTCTCCATTAAGAATGATATTGGCCATGGACTTAGCATAAATAGCCTTTACAATGTTGAGGTATATTCCTACTATCCCTATTTTTTCTAGTGTTTTGAGAAGGAGGGGTGTTGTATTTTGTTGAACACTTTTTCTGCGTCAATTGAAATAATCATACGATTCTTATCCTTAAGTCTATCGATATGATGGATTACATTTATTGATTTACGAATGTTGAACTAACCTTGCATTCCTGGTATGAACCCCATTTGATCGTGGTGCACTATCCTCTTAATATGTTTTTGGATGTGGTTTGCCAGGATTTTGTTAAGGATTTTTGCATCTATATTCATCAGAGATATTGGTCTAAAATTTTCTTTCCTTGATGTGTCTTTGGTTTGGGTATGAGGGTGATTTTAGCTTGAATGAATTTGGTAGGGGTCACTCCTTTTCTATTTCCTGGGATACTTTGAGAAGTATTGTAATGAATTCTTCTTTGAAGGTCTTGTAGAACTCAGATGAGAATCCATCTGGTCCTGGGCTTTTCTTGGTTGGTAGGCTTTTGATGACTTCTTCTATTTCATTGCTTGATATTGATCTGTTTAAATTGTGTATGTCCTCCTGGTTCAGTTTGGGAGGATCACAGGTCTCTAGAAATTTGTTGATGTCTTTGGTATTTTCTATTTTGTTGGAATATAGATTTTCAAAGTAGCTTCTCATTATGTTACGTGTTTCAGTGGTTTCTGTCATGATATTTTCTTTTTCTTCCTGAATTTTAGTAATTTGAATTTTCTCTTTCCTTCTCTTTGTTAGTGTGGCTAAGGGGTTGTCTATTTTGTTTACTTTTTCAAAGAACCAATGTTTTGTTTTGTCAATTTTTTGAATTGTTTCTTTTGTTTCAATGTCATTGATTTCAGCTCTGATTTTAATTATTTCCTATCTTCTAGTACTTTTGGTGTTGTTCTGTTCTTCTTTTTCCAGGGTTTTGAGCTGTAATGTTACGTCATTTAGTTGTTGACTTTTTATTCTTTTCGTGAATGCACTCCATGCAATGAATTTTCCTCTTAGCACTGCTTTCATAGTGTCCCAGAGATTTTGATATGTTGTATCGTCATTCTCATTTACCTCTAAGAATTTTTTATCTCCTCCCTGATGTTTTCTGTTATCCATGTTTCATTCAATAGCATATTATTTAGTCTCCATGTGTTGGAGTAATTTCTGTTATTATTTTGCCATTGATTTCAAATTTCATTCCATTATGATCTGATAGAACACAAGGTAGTATCTCTATTTTTTGCATTTACTAAGGGCTGCTTTGTGGCATAATATATGGTCTGTTTTCGAGAAGGTTCCATGTGCTACTTAGAAAACAGTGAATTAGCTCCTTGATGGATGGAATATTCTATATATGTCTGTGAAGTCTAAGTTATTGATTGTGTTATTAAGTTTTATGGTTTCTTTGTTTAGTTTTCATTTGGAAGATCTATCCAGTGGTGACAGTGGTGTGTTAAAGTCACCTAGAATTATTGTGTTGTGGTCTATTTGACTCCTGGAATTGAGAGGGATTTGTTTGATTTACATGGATGCACTGTTGTTTGGAGCATAAATATTTATGATCGTTATGTCTTCCTGATTTATGGTTCCCTTAAGCAGTATGAAATGTCCTTCTCTATCCCTTGAAGTTTTGGCTTGAAATTCACTTTATCTGAAACAAGGATGGAAACCCCCGCTTTTTTACTGAGTCTGTGTGCATGGTAGATTTTATCCCATCCTTTACCTTTAGTCTGTGGATATCTTTTTCTATGAGATGAGTCTCTTGAAGGCAGCATATTGTTGGCTCTTTCTTTTTATTCCAATCTGCCGGTCGATGTCTTTTGATTGATGAGTTTAGGTCATTAATGTTCAGTTTTGTTATTGGGATATGATTTGTATTCCAAGTCATTTGGGCTTATTTTTAGTTTTTAACTTGACTGGGTTTCTCCTTTGAATGGTTTTCCTTTTAAGGTAGTTCCTCCCTTTTCTGACCTCCATTGTTGTTTTTCATTTCCTCTTCATGGAATATTTTGTTGAGAATATTCTGTAGCACAGGCTTTCTATTTGTAAATTCTTTTAACTTTTGTTTATCATGGAAGGATTTTATTCCATCTTCAAATCTGAAGATTAGTTTTGCTGGGTATAGGATTCTTGGCTGGCAACCATGTTCTTTCAGAGCTTGAAATATGTTGTTGCAGGCCCTTCTAACTTTTACAGTCTGGGCTGAGAAATCTGCTGATACCTGTATTGGTTTCCCCTTATATGTAATCTGATGCTTTTCTCTTCTAGCCTTCAAAATCCTATCTTTATTTTGTATGTTATGCATTCTTATTATAATGTGTCTTGGTGTGGATCTTTGCGATTTTGTGGATTGGGTGTTCTGTAAGCCTCTTGTATTTGATTTTCCATTTCATTCTTTAGGTTTGGGAAATTTTCTGATATTATTTCATTGAATAGGTTGTTCATTCCTTTGGTTTGTATCTCTGTGCCTTCCTCAAACCCAATAACTCTTAAATTTGGTCTTTTCATGATGGCCCATAGTTCTTGAAGTTTTCGTTCATGATTTCTTACCATCTTCTCTGTTTGGGCAACTTTATTTTCAAGATTAAATATTTTGTCTTCATTATCTGAAGTTCTGTCTTCCAAGTGGTCTAGTCTGTTGGTGATGCTTTCCATTGAGTTTTTCATTTGGTTTATTGTTTCTTTCATTTCAAGGATTTCCATTTTTTTTTTTAAATCTCTATCTCTTTGTTGACATGATCTTTTCCTTCCTGCAGTTGCTCTTTCAACTGCCTATTGGAGTGATCATTCATTGCCTGCAATTGATCTCTTATCTCATCCTTTGCTTCATTAATCATTTTAATTGTGTATATGCGGAACTCCTTTTCTGACATTTCTTCTACCATGCTTTCAGTGAATTCTATTAATATAGAATCTAGGTTTGTTTGGATCATTTTCTTCCCTTGTTTTTTCATGTAGTTCATGTATCTTCCCCTCTAGCAGTGCAGATCTAGGGTATTGCAATTTCCCCCCTATATGGTTATAGTAACCCTATAGGTTTCCAAAACCTTTTCTTTAAGCAGAAGATTAATATTAGCAGTGCCCAGTACAGATAATATGCAGCCATAAACCAAATAACCCCTATGAGGACATTAACAATATTGTCATAATAAACAGAATGAGTTCAATCATTATCTACAATATAACAAATAGATTTGCAATAAGGTCTGCAGTTTCTAATGGAGGATAAAGAGGATGGGGAGGGGTGTGGGATGTAGCTGTTAATGGGATAAGAAAAGAGTATACAGAAGTTCTAGATCATAGAAAGAGTGAGAGTATAATCAAAGTTGGTTGTTAGCATGCAAAAAGGGAGAAGGAGACTCTGAGAGAACAGGTATACAAAAGGAAAAAAGAGCAAGAAAAGTAAAGAAATAAACACTTAAAAATTTCAATAAGGAGAAAAACAAAAACTACACTATAGCAGTCTTATAGTATTCAAACTTCCCAGTCTTCAGTAACCTGATGTATGAGAGGTAACTGACAATGAGTTTCCAGTCTCCAGCAGGTGTCTCAGGATGATATTTGCCCCCACCTAAAGATGGGAGATAAGACTTCCAGGATTATCCAAGATGGCCACTCTGGATTCCAAAGGTGTTGGCAAATGGGGAACTGCAGCTTGGGGTGTGGGCGTGGTTGGCTGGGGGTCCTGGAGGCAGGGTATGGTCAGTCTGATTGTGGGATCCTGGAGGCGGGGTGCAGTCAATTTCTCTGGGGGTCCTGGTGGTGGGGAGCAGTCAGTTGGTCTGAGGGCCCTGGAGGCAGGGAGTTGTCGGTCGGGCTGAGGGGTCCTGGAGACTGGGTTCAGTCAGTCCGGCCAGGGGACCTACAGTTCCTGGCTGTTGTCTCAAAATGGCGGCAGCTACGTGTAACCAAACCTGCAGGTACTGTGACAGTGAACTTCCAGGCAAGAGCAGGCAGCTGGTGCTCCACTGGCGGTCTGTAATCAGTCTGCTGGCTGTCATCAGATGGTCAGCAGGTGAACCTTGGGCAGTGGGTGATGGGCAGGTGAAAGGCAGGCGATGAACAGGCAAGCGGCAGGCAAATGGCTGATGGTAGGCACCTGACGGTGAGCCATCTGCACTCAAAAAGTAGTCCATATGCTGGCAGACTGCAGGTGATTTCAGTAGACAATGGGGTAAACAGCAGAGGATCAATAAGCAGCAAAAACTGCCTCACCAAGAAACAGATAATCTCTGCTTCTCATAACTGTTTTAATGAAAATTTTAAGGCGTTTTGAGATGCAGTAAATATTAGATGGCATGAACATAGCACCATGTAATTTCTTTTGATGCTTTTATGAGGAAATACTTTCCTGAATCCCAAATCCCATTGCAGAACTTTCCTATAGGTATTTTGGTAGTCCATCAGGAGGCTGCAGGCTATGGTTCATTGAAAGAGGATAGGAAGATTCCATTTCTAGCTCCTATTCAATTTACTTAGACATTTTAACATAAATTTTTTCAGGTTAATAGAGTAAACCTGGTGATACTATATGTCAAATATTAAAATAAAAATTATAGCATTGATATTATGCCACAACTTTTGTTGTAAATTTATTTCTCAGAAATACTTAGTTTTCTTTTATTGAATTTATAGTGATTGAGTTATGTGTACTTAACTACCAAAGGATATGAATGTGATAGTTGTGGCATTGAGTTACAGGTTTAAATAAAAGGTTTTTTTTTTTTTTTTAAACTTAAGATGTCTTTTATGAAGAATTTTCTACATAGTTTTTTTTTTTAAATGCATCTGAAAGAATTAGGTGAAAAAGACATTGTAAAAGTTATAAATTTGGGACTGTCTTAAGATGGCTCTGAAGAATATGCTTTTAACTTATGTGATAGAAATATCAGTCTTTAGGATGGTCTGGATTGCTGGAAGTGATAATAACACTATTATTTATTTTGCCCTTGCTCTACATGCATGGCCTTTATTTGTGTCACTTCATTTAGATACAACAACAGTTCTTTTATTTCTTCATTTTACAAATGAAAAACTTGGGCTTAGATAAAGTGACCCATGAGCACAATAATAAATGGCCAGGTTGAGATATGACTTCTGCCCTGACAGCTTCAAACATATGTCCTCTGCAGCAGTGGCTTATGTTCTGTGATCAGTCACCTTTCTCATCTTTCCCATACTCCATAGTCTCGGTTATTGGAAGCATCCTGTAGCTTGAAATATAATTTCAGGAACCCCTGAAAATTTTACAACAGAGGATGTTTTTGAGACTCCTGGGAAAAGTTACTGGGCAAGTTCGTGGGATAGCTCAGGGAGGTCTACTGTGGATCTCGCAGTGGAGACCACACTAGAGGCACTTCTTATATCAGGTGAATGAAACCAGGTCCCATTGCTCTGCTGCCTTTAAAGACTGTGGTTCACTCTGGGGCATCTTGGGAAAGAGATCTGTGGAAAAACTACACTGCAGTCATTCTTAAAGTGTGGTTCCTGAAAAACAGTGTCAGCAGCACATGGAAACTTCTTAGAAGTGCAGATTCTTAGGCTTCCCCTCAGGCCTACTGAGTCAGATGCCCAGCAATCTGTGGTTTATTTAACAACTTTTCCAGGTGAGGCTTATGCTAACTTTTGAGGACCGTTGTTCTATGGATGCGTGCAGCTATTTTGGTGGTTCATTGGTAGATAAAACTACTCAATAGGTGGAAGGTTCATGCTTTATTGATATTTATAACTTCATGATGAACCTTGGACAGCCTCCCTGAGCTATCTGGTTAGAGCCAGGTTGTGTTGTACATTTAAAAGAAATATCAGAGAGATTGCACGAATTTGCAGTCCCACCAGCAATGTATCAAGTGTACCCTTTTCCCTATAACCTCACCAACATTTATTGTTACTCGTATTCTTAAAAATTGCCATTCTGACTGGAGAAAAATGAAATCTCAGTATAGTTTTAATTTGCATTTCTCTATGGAGATTCCTCAGAAAACTTGGAGGGACCATATTTGACCCAGTTATCCCACTCCATGGTATATATCCAAGGGAATGAAAATCAGCATACTACAGCTCAATTCACAATAGCCAACTTATGTAACCAACCTAGGTGCCCTTCAATAGATGAATGGATAAAGAAAATGTGGTATACATGTACATATATATCACATTACTCAGCCATAAAAAAGAATGACTTTATGACTTTTGCTAACAAATGGATGGATCTGGAGACTATCATGCTAAGTGAAGTAAACCAATTGCAACAAAGCAAAGGTCAAATGTTTTCTCGGATGCGTGGAAGCTAACCAATAATAAGTTGGCAGGGGCAGGGATTGAGGGGAAGAATAGAAATGCAGTAAATTAGACAATGGGAGGTGGGGGGAAGGGAGAAGGGATAAGCAAAAAAAAAAAAAAAAAAAAGTGGAATGAATCTGACATAACTTTTCCATGTACACATATGAAAACAGCACAGTGAATCACACCATCATGTACATCCGTAAGAACTACGCCCTAACTAGAATAAGATATATTCCGTGCTTGTTTAACTATATTGAAATGGCTGTTATATGTAAACGTAAAAGAACCAATAAATAAAAAATAAAAGAGGGCTGGAGTTGTGGCTCAATGGTAGAGCATTTGCCTGGCACATGCGAGGCCGTGGGTTTGATTCTCAGCACCACATACAAATAAATAGAAGACCCATTGACAACTAAAGCAAAGAAAGGAAGAAAGAAAGAAATGCCAAATTTCACGAAATTAATGTGAAAAACATGCAAACTGTTGGTTGATATTTTCACATTGATTACATGCTAAAATTATATTTTAAATCTATGAGCTAAATCAAATAAATTACTAGAATTAATTTCAGGTTGTTTTTAACATAATTTCTAGAAAATTTAAAGAATAGCTTGCCCATGCTTTATTTCTATTGTATAGCACTGGGTTAAAGTTCCCAATCAGTAGATAAATTTGTTCCCATTTGCAAAGCACTTGTATTTTGTTTTTAAGGGAGTGTGGAGGCAGAGAAGCTTTAGTTTCCTCTTTCAATTTAACTCTGCAGACTGCTAAGTGTCATTCACTAAAAGCTTAACTAGGTTCTGACTTGGATTCACTTTACTCAGAACTAAGTGTGGGTAGTCAAGACACTGCCTGTGTTCCTTGGCAACATAGCCTCCTAAGCCTAAACCTGGTTGGGTGCGCAACAGTGAAGGTGGGTGGGAATCTTCAAGTTGAAGAATTCAGCATTTTTTAGATCCTGAAAAATCAAAATCTTTTTAAAAATGCTCTTTTGACCTGAAAGTAAAATTGGAAAACATTAAAACCTAAGTAAGAACAGAGGCACATTTGAAAAACTCTACTCCATTTATAACTAATTAGAACAAATTAAAAAATTTTAAATAAAGTAGAAGTATTTTTGTAGCCTTGAGACTCTGTGTATCACAATGAGGAAAAACAAAGATATTGAAAATCAAATACACAAGGCTGGGGTTGTAGCTCAGTGGTAGAGTGCTTGCCTAGCATGTGTGAGGCTCTGGGATCGAGTTTCAGCACTGTATACAAATAAATAAGAAATAAAGGTCCATTAACAACTAAAAAATAAAAATAAAAATAAAAAAAGGAAAATCAAATGCACAAATTTCCTTGACTTGTGATAAATAACTGTACTAAATTCATTTGGGGGTCAGTTTCAAATTTAATTTGTGCTTTAATCTTTTAAGTCATGAAGCATTCATCAACACCCAGACTGAGCGAGCTTATATATTAATAAGAATTGGAACAGTCCTACCCACATACCTTACAACTGAATTACAGAAGTGTATAAAGTCATTCTATACTTATTGCTAATATGAAAATTATAAATAACTTGGTTTTATTTTCAATTGCAGAAAAGGTGGTGTGAATATTTCATCCTCAGTAATCTAAACATTTTCAAATCTTGGAATCTGAATTTAACTCACCTTTCTGACCTAAGTGATGAGCCTTTGTTGAAGAGTATTGCTTTTTATTATGAAACTGAAAATGTAAAAGGTATCACTTTACCATATATTGATAATTAAACTTTCATACACAGGTAAACATTGTAGAGGTTTTAAAAGTTAAAAGAAATTTTGTTGAACTTCTACCTTATAACAGCAATTATTTTCCTTTCTTTTAATCTTTGTTCATTTATGTAAATAATTTTTATTTAGTTATAATCAAAATGAATATTGTATAAGGCTTACTTATATATTTGCCATGTGTAATTTGTGTTTCTTTTAAAATTTTTTTCTTAGGATAAGTCTACTGATGTTTTTTAAATGTCAAAGAAAAATAAAACTCATTGTCACGAAACCATAACCGAGCTTTATTGAAGCTTTTTTGACAGGTTGAGTTTGGTTCCCTTGTATTGCTAACATTGGAATGAACTGGCTACTGTAAATTAGTGGTATTTTACTAATTTTTTATCTCTTCAGAATCATATTTGTATGAATTTTTATTGACTATAAAATTATGTATGCTACATTTGAAAAATATTAAAAATAATGAAAAACATTAAATATTCACCATCTGTTATTCCTAGTTACAGTAGTTATAATTTTAACAGTTATCAAATGGAAAAACAAGAAAAACTTTAAAATCTGCTATCTCAGTCAATACTAGTGACTATTTTCCTCTAGGTACAATGTATAACAGACTGAAAACATTTATATTTGATGTACATTTAGAGCTTCATGAATTTAGTCAAAATATTTATGTATGCATCTACATATGTATGAATGACTTTTAATATTTAGTGGTTATTTATGTAGGCCTACATTTGAATTTGGGAAATACCATCATGAAGGATTATGAACATCTCTGGAACACTGTATCAAAGTTGGTAAGACAGTTTGATGTGGGAAAGTCATTTCCTTTGAGGACAACAAAACTTCAGTTTCTTAGAAAGAATCCATCACCAATCAAAGGTAATAGATTCCTAATTTAATTCAAAATATAAGCATTACTTCTCTGAAAATGTTTTGAAAGTACCACTAACCATGCTGCAGGAGGTATAAGTAATTTTCTGGCACTGTTTTTAATACTTGTCATATCTTTGGGGTGGCATGCAATGTCTATAATTTTGGAAGATTTATGTTTTGCTTATAATTAATGTTGTTGCCAATTTAAAAAAATGAGCCAGTTATATGTGAAATTTTGTTTTCAACAATATGGAAGTTTAGATTAAATGAAAATTCTCTTAGTGCAAAAACACTTGAAATTCTGGATAAGTGACACCCAGCATTCCTGGGTTGGGGAACAGGAAAATGAACATTGACAGGTAGGATGCACCCCTAGATATCTATAGTACTACATGAGGAGTAAAGTCAATAGTATTTAGTATTGTATTAAAAGAAAGTAATGTTGGAAGAGAATAGATTTTAGGTATTCAGCACACACAAAAAGAAAGAAAAAATGACCATCTGAAATGATGGATATGTTAATTTGCTTGATTGTATTATCACATTACTAAGAGTTTATATATCAAGATAGGTATTCAACACACAGAGATAAAGATGTAAGATAGAAAGAAGTTTAACTTTTAATACATTTGGATATTCAAAGGAGAGAATGAACTAATGCGAGTTGGACAAGTTTTGAAGAAATGATTGAGCACTTGCCTGGCTTTACAAAAGGCAAGAATTTGCATGTTCAGGATGTATTATGAAACCCAACTGAACACATGTACGCATGTGCATTTAAAAATACATATGGTAGAAATTGTTGAATTTAAAAATAAAAAAAATTTAAAGTAACCGTGTAACCTACAAAGGAACAAAAATTAGTCTATTAACAACAATAGAATTCAGAATGTAGTGGAATTATTCATAGTTGTTAAAATATAAGAATGAAGGAGAAATGTGCACAATTTCAGAAAAATAAAAATTGATTTATTCATTATCACATCATCACTGAAGATACTTCTTTGTGATGAATTTCAGGAAAAAGAATATGATCCAAAAAGAATGTGAGAAAGCAAGCTACAGAATTCTTAGGATAGATTGATAGAAAGATACTTTTCAGAATTTTCGAGAAAAAAAATATACTCTTTTCTTCTATCAGTATGAGTTCCACCAGACAAAGACCATTGAGTGCAAGTAGTTTATTGATCCTAAGAAGATTCAATAAGGGACTGCTTAGATAAGATCTGGAAGGGAAGAGCACCAATGTAGGACATGTTCATGAGTAGGTTTGCACTGAAACCAGTACAAGTAAATTTCAATGGAAATCTTAAAATGTGCAAAGCACCCTGGAGGTGTCTCAACTGAGGAGCAAGATAGTTGAGGTATTTATCATTCAAGTCCTGTCAAGTCCTTGGAAGAGGGCTGTCTGTCTGTCTTTATGGTGTTCCTCGCCTATTTCACATGGGCTGTAGGCAGAAAAGTGCTCAGCCAGGGTTGCAGGAGCTTGGGACAAGAAGGTATCAGGGCAAACACAGGGACAGGGAACATGGGAGGATAACAGGAAGAGCATTAGCAGTGTACCTAGAATTATGAACTAGTCACCATAGAAAAAGTCATTCATTAGCCCATTATCATAGATACATCAGAATAGACGTTAGCTATATCTAAAATCTATGATATCTGTCTGTCTGTCTAGCTCTCTATCTACCTATCAATCATCTATTTAGCTATTCTGTGTTAGTTTATAATATCAAGGAGGACCCAAGAGAATAATGTCATGGTAGAAAAGATCTCATTACCATCTCTATCTCCCCTCCTTCTTTTTAATTTCATTTCATAGAAGTGTGTGTGTGTGTGTTAGTGTGCGTGTTTGAGATGAGACTTCCATCTTCAGATTCCTTGTCTCATAGTAGGGAATAATGAAAGAAAAAATATTTGCAAAAAGAAGCATATATATATACATATGCATATATATATATATATATATATATACAGATTATTCATCCATCCACCTACCTATCCACCTAAATGCTTAATTTCTGTCTATTCTGCTATGTTCCAAAATATTTTAATGTGAAAAATAGCTTTATAGGAAGGGCTTAAATTGATAAATGTAAATAAGATCAATGACAACATTTTTAATGTGAAGTTTTTAGAAAACATGTATAATATTCTTGTATGACTATTTCATGTACAACCTTGTTTCAATTTTTTGTTTGCAGATGGCTCTAATGAGAAGATGCCTAATTTGGGCTTTATTCCAGTGTCATCTAGTGTGATCAATAAGTTTACTGGAGACATTCTGAAAGACTTTCCTTTCCTAAAGAGGTAGATGGCTCAAAATGAACATCAATAAATACTTGCATGGAATGGCTGTAATTTATTAAAGATCGTTTGAAATGTATTTCATTACATGTAATATTTGTTTGTAATGTACAATGAATTTAATACCAAAACATTCAGTGAACCATGAGTGGTGGCTCATGCCTGTAATTCCACCTGCTTGGGAGGCTGAGGCAGGAGGATCACCTGTTCAAAGCCAGCCTCGGCAATTTAGGGAGACCCAAAGCAACTTAGCGACATCTCAAAATAAAACATAAAAGTGCTGGGATGTTGCTTAGTGGTTAAGCACCCTTGGGTTCAGTTGCCAGGACAAATATATACATATATATTTTTTTCAATGACCTTTGACCACTCCTACGTAAACATGTATGTGATTTTAATTTTAGAGTACACCACGCCAGTCACGTGTTTTAATTAATGAATATTTGTGGATGTGGATGGGACTGTTAGAGACATAGAGAGGTTCTAGGTTGTTAAGTTGCTTATAAACTCCTGTGTGGATTCTGTCACTCATATCATAGGACAAAGACCTATGATTTTCAGTAATTATTATAAACTGAAATTTGTGCTGTGCTATATTTGGAGGCAAGCAATCAAAGTATGTGTGTATTTCGTTTTGTTTCACAGTGACGATCCCATTGTTACTTCCCTGGTGAAACAAAAGGAATTTGATGAACTTGTGCATTGGCATTCTCACAGACCTCTTAGTGACCATTATGACAGGACGAAGCAGCATTATTATGGTGAGCTCTGGGACTCTGATGAAATAAACGGAAATCGATTTCACTCTCTGCTTTTTATTTTATGGTGAAAAATTATCACATTTTTCAACAATTTTATGAGAATTCATTAGAATCACTCTTCAAAACTCATCATAACTCAAGGTATTAAGCCAAAGAAGGACAGTCATGAGCCACGAATTAAAATCAAAATAGTCTACAAATATTCAGATGTACCTCAGGAAGGATGGTAATGGAAAATTCTCATTTTGTTCCTGATGGTTCCTAGATGTCTTAGGAAGGCGGGCAAAAATAGGCATTTGTCTCTTCAAGACCTGAGCTCAGTTTTAAGGAAAGATAGTTTGTGATTTAAGAGATATGTGTATTCCCTGGAGTCACATCTGGTGAGACCCTAGTCTTTCCAGCAATTTTAACTGTGGACTGCATGTAACAAATACCAGTGTTGCATCTGCCTTCGTGCTTGATGCCACAAAAGGAAGACCAAGGAAGTACTACCAGTAGATCAGCAGAGACTGAATTAGGAATCTTGACTCCTCAGTTCATTCCTTGTCTTCATCTCACCTTTATCTACCTCTATGCTTACCCCACCCTCCTTAGAGTTGACAGGACTTATATTCAGAATCCTTTAATATGCTTGTATGAAATACTCATCAGTCTGCTTATAGAAATAGCTACCAAGACCCTGTCAGATATGAGGAGAGGTTTTAGATAAATCATTCACATCTTTCAAAGTAGTTGAACTTGATGTAAGTAGATTCCGACATAGAGAAATTAACCAGCTCTTTTACTCCATTCAGCTGAGCCTCGTAGTTTCTTTTTTGGGTGAGGGGATATGGGAGTAACTCATACCTTGCTTGTTGGGCCTTCTTCTGTCATTGGATTTTTAGAATGGAGAGAGCTTTCTTTAGCTGCCAAGCCTGTGTCTGTGGTCCAGAGTAAAGATTATTTTTTTCTCATCTAGTGATGCAAGAAGGCAGAGTGTCTGCCTTCCCACCTTCCTCTTGACCTCATCCCCAAGGCATGTGAGAAATACTGTCCCCACTGTGTCAGTTTTTGGTAGTACCTAATTATTTGTTTTTGGAAGTAGCCCAAGAAAAGCCCAACCTCTGTAAGTATGATCAGAAATGACTCTATGGAGAAGAGACAGCCTGAATTAAGATTTTCTTACCAAAAATAATCAGATCAAACTACTGTCCTATATCAAAAAGAAAAGTACATGTCTATGGGGTGGTGGGAAGAATTAGGTGGAAAAAAATAGCAATGTGACATTTTCATCTTTTATTTTTCAGAAAACTCTAGAGACCCTGATGCTCTTAAATCCTTGCAAAAGTATCAACGTTTTCAACGCTTTTATGGGAATTCATTAGAATCAGTCTCTTCAAAACTCATCGTAACTCAAGGTATTAAGTCAAAGAAGGATTGTCATGAGCCCAAGAGCAAAAAGACACATGTAAGTTTCTACAAATTCTATCATTTTTTACTTTCCTTAAATTGATATTTGTTCATCCTTTGGTGGTTAATTTCTAGGTGAGACTTTTTTCTTTTTTTTCTTTGATTACTTAATGTCTTACTTGCTAAGAAAATCTAACCTGCATGTAAAACAGTATATGTGATCCTCTGTACATAATAACATATTTATATGAAAAAGAAAAAAGACATCAAGTGACTAGAGGTTTGGATTTAGAAATGTTGAAGTAACATTAGGAATACAGTTGTTTATTAGTTAATGACAATGAAAAACTTTTTTACATAGGTGGTAAAATAGATAAGAAATAACTACCTGCTCATTTTTGCTTAACGGACTGTCTACACTCTTCCCAAGCAGTTAAATGATGAGTTAATTTGCCATCTTTTTTTGGCTGGAATGAAAATTAGAATTTTTCATCCCCTCATTTTTGTGCATTATATTCCTGCAATCTTACTGTTTTCCTTCTTGGAATGTCATTTTTCTACCAAGGACCATAACTGAGAATGAATAAATAATGAAGGTTCAAACCTATGTCTGGAGTCATAAAACAATACAGAGAACTTGGTTAAAAGTGTATTTACGGATGATTTTAGGAGAAAGTTAACTTTCTTCTTTTTTATAAAAATGAGCAACTCAGAATGTAGTCCATTTCTGTGAAGATTAGGGAAAGGCATTTATTTTACTAAAAGTATCCTCTAGAATTGAAGGTTTTAGTATATTAGAGAGAGTGCCAGCTAAACAAAACCAATCACTAGGAAAGACATTTGTTGAATGTGTGCCTTACCAAATGAAGCAAGCATGAAGTTATCAGAAATGAAACATTTGAAGATCCTATCCCATCCCCCACTGGGGGGGGGAGGGAAGATAAATGAAAGAAAACAACAACAAAAATCTTTATTCTCACTTTTAAAAAAATTTTTTTTTTTAGTTGTAGATGGACACAATACCATTATTTTTTTAATTTATCTTTTTATGTGCCAAGAATCAAACCCAGGGCCTCATACATGCTAGGCAAGCACTCTACCACTGAGCCACAACCCCAAACCCCAGCCTTACTTCTGAGTGCTTACATTTGGGAAAATTTTGGCAAGCATAAAACTTCCATATCTTTGCAGGCTTCTAACTAATTTGCAAACTGGGAGTGATAGGGATCAGTCCATCCATTTAAAGATCCATCAAAACAGATCTTTTATACTCTACTCAAGATAATGCTAAAAGATAACCATGAACTGTTCTAGAATGTTCTCAGTGCTTTTGTGAAGCCTCCCCTTGAACTGCTTCAAAAGTGCAATCAGATATGGGGAATATTTCAGTTTTTGCTTTAATAGTTAAAGAACAAAGCCTCGCCAAGTCCTCTCTGTGGCCATTGTTTCTTTTTCATGATAATGACCTTCTCACTTTTATAGCAAAATTTATTATCAGTGAGATCACTCAGTTAAACTTTTATTTAGGAGTACCATGAATCATCTTCTTTTTTGAGAGATGTTATAAAACAGTAAATTTGCAGATATTTTCATCACACAGTACAAGAGATGAAGACTGAAAAAAGATCTCATCCTTTTCTCCCATTATTAAAATTAAATAAATAATTTCCTAGAAATTAAATATTTTTGTAACTTTATAAATATACTCTCCTACCAATAATAATCTAGGTATTCAGATTAAATGAGCTTTGTACATGGCAAGGGACTAAGGCTCACTCTTGTCTTTTTGAGACTGAACTATGTGGAATGGACCCATAATATAGAGCACTTGGAAGATGAAAGGTTGGAAAAGCTCAAATATTCTTGACTTGAATTAAATAATTAGAGAATGATGATAATTAAATTTGACTTTATTACAAGCAAATATTTCTTTTTTTTTTATAAGAACCAGTTGGCCTTTTAACTCTTATCATTAGGTTACTATTTTGTTTTTTATCCCTCTCTTCTACCTCTAAAAGTGTGCTATTAGTGATATATTTTATTTATTTATTTATTTATTTTTTAAATTTATTTTTACTGTAAACAATTGGGATATATGTTGTTTCTGTTTGTACATGGAGTAACAGCATACCATTTGCATAATCATACATTCACATAGGGCAATGAGGTTTGATTCATTCTGTTATTTTTTCCTTCCCCCCACCCCTCCCACCCCTCTTTTCCCTCTATAAAGTCCTTCCTTCCTCCATTCTTGCCCCTCTGCCACCCTCCATTATGTGTCATCATCCGCTTATCAGTGAGATCAAATCTTTTGGATTTTTTATTTTTTTCCGTACCAAGGATTGAACCCAGGGGCATTTAACCACTAAGCCACATCCCCAGCCATCCCCCTCCTCCATCCCTCTTTTTAAAGACAGAGTTTTATTAAGTTGATCAGGGCCTTGCTAAATTGTTGAGGTTGGCTTTGAACTTGAGGTTCTCCTGCCTCCACTTCCTGAGTCACTGGGATTACAGATGTGTGCCACCACACCCGGCAAATGTTTCCATATGAATTCTATGGCTAACCAGAATAGAGAAACATTTGTCAGAATTCCCTTGCTAACACAAAGTCAAATTTGTCTTTGTAGATGAATAAGTCAGATCGCTAAAAACAAGGTAAAAGTGAGTTTGTATGGTGTTGACGTCAATTGGAACCATTTTTCTAGGTAGGGGAAGTCATTTGTCTCTGTTGGTTCTTCTATTCCCTCCTGCCCATCTTTTTCTCTTTCCTCACGGACTCATCAAACATTATGGACCAAATGCTTTGTGCTTGGGACCTGCAGAGCTCTATGGCACAGTCCCATCAAGGATCTCAACCTAGTGAAGTATGACGAGTGGAATCACAACTGCAGTACACACTGATGAGTGCTTTGATAGACGCCTGGTCGGAGGAGTGATACATGACTTGGACATGAGAGAGTCAGGAAGGGTTTCATGGTAGAAATGTCTCGAGTGACGGGGGACAGGAAGGTGCCTTGGGAGAAATGGGAGAGGGCAGGTAATGCCAGAGAGAGTCCTGTGTTCCACTGCCTGAACACACATGTTGCTTTGATTTTACTACATTTACTCTTTAATGTATGATCTATACCAACTAGAAAATTAGAAATTACCTACAGAGAGCCTTTCTACTTACTAATTTGATTTGTCATATGTTTGTAATTGATAGAGGCTTAATTTTAAGAAACAGACTTTTTAATGCCTATTCAAGAATGGAAGGATGGTCAAAATCATCAATACACATTTAAAAATATCATCTCACTCATGAAGTGTCATCGTGGGAATGTTTCTGACTTATTTCAAAATATGATTTCTTTCTTCTTGGACAGGAGACCAAGGCTGAAATAATTACTAGAGAGAATAAGAAGAGGTTATTTGAAAAGGAAGAACAAAAAGAAGAGCAAAAATGGAATGCTTTGTCATTTTCCATTGAAAAAACATTGAAAGAAAATTTAATCTCCGGAATAAAGAACCTGGAAGATTTTCTGAAATCCTGTAAAAGTAACTCGGTGAAAGTTCGAGTTGAAATGTTGGGGTTAACTGCCTGCTTGAAAGCATGGAAGGAACATTGCCGAGGGGAAGGTATGTGATTCTGTTTTCTTATTTTGGTGAGTTGGCGAACTAACACAAATGTAAAGGTGATAGTTGTCATTTATTAGCTGGAAATTTGTGTTATAAGACTTAACATACATGGAGGCTGAGGCAGGAAGATTGCAAGTTCAAGGTTAGCCTCAGCAATTTAGCAAGGTCCTAAGCAACTTAGTGACTCACTGTCTCAAAATTAAACAACAAAAGGACTGGGGATGTGGCTCAGTGGTTAAGCACTCTTGGGTTCAAACACCAGTACCAAAAAAAAAAAAAAAAGTCTTACATATGTTATCTGATTTTATGTAGGTACTATTACCACTGTTTTATTAATGAGCAATGACATTATAGAGAGGGTTTCAGTAGTGAATACCCGGGAGATTTATAAGCCCTATTTGCCAAGTAGTGGGCATGGTTAAAGGAAATGACAATGAGGCACCCAGGGAGAATCTGTCACTTGCATTTGCTTTTGGGTTCCAAGGCATATTTTCTTCCTGGATAAATAAAAATTCTTGTTTTTCTACCATGCTTGGTTCTCCCAAAGATGCTGTGGTTTCCGTGTGTTCTACTAAAATAGCAGGTAGTAGAAAAGAAAAGAGGCAGACAGAGGAAGACGAAGGTGAAATGGAACGGGGTAGAGACGTGCAAATCCATAGCAGTAAAGTGATCATGTTTCGTCATACCTCCGACGTGACAGTTCTTCTGAGTAAACCTAATGGATCTGTCTGGTTGAGCATTTTCCACACATGAATCCATTTAACATGTGACTCCCAGGTTCTCCTGGCCCCAGACTTTCATTCTACTGTCTTCAATCTGCTTTAGCAAAGCCAGCCTCTCACTGTGTATTTTATCCCTGTGAGAGGCATAGGCTTAGCTTAGCATGTTTTCTCTTCAACTAAGATATTGAATCAGAATTTGCAGTTGTCTGTTACTAAGAGACAGCAGGATTCACAGTGGCTTAAAGAAAATCCTACTTTACTTCACTCATTTAAATGAGGTTCACACATAGGCAATCAAGGGCTGCTCCAGCAGCCCCACTGTGACATTAGACTCTTTCATCTTTGTATTCCCTTATCCTTGTTGGCATGTGGTGTCCATTCTTCAAGTTATCTTGTTTTCCTGGATGACTGCATTCTAGCAAATATTAAGAGGAAAGGAAGAAGGCAGAACCTTCTCTTTGCAGCTTTGTGTTTCTCTTTTAAGCAGCTTTCCTGACTGTGAACTTCTGCCTAGACATCCTTAATCAGGACTTACTCATAAGGCCACAGGGTTCTGGTAATATAGACTTTACCAGGGTACATTGAACTTCCCAATAATATAGAGAATTAAATAAGGAATATTGAGTACAGAATTTTATAGAAGTATTTGCCACAAAAATAGCCTTGTCTTTATTTTTCATCTACTGAAACTCTACTTATTCTCTGAATCTATTTCATGAAATGTCTTTCCATTTATGGTAAGAATAAAAAGATTAGTAGAAGGAAAGGATAAAAAGAATACATGTGGCTCTAAGAAATGGAGAGGGACTATCAAAGTCTGGATCTGGCTGTTGAAGGGCTCCAATGTTTATAGCAAATACTTGTGGTCGACACTTGTGCTCAATAATGTTGCTAAGTTTTCACCAAATATTTAAAGTTATACCAGTAGTTTTCTGTGAACATAGTAGAAGAAACCTGAAAGTAATAGATGAAGAAAATATTTACTGTTCACATCTACAAAGTCCAGATTTAATGATCTTTTTTCAATCATGAGCTACATGATTTTTCTTTTTCGTTTTTTAACCCTGATACAGATATTCTCAGTAATACATGGAGATGAAGCATGGATAAATACACTTTAATTTTATTTTGTGTAGGCCTCCCTACTCCCATTAATCTCCATTAATGCCAAGTAAGATAACAAATTTAAACAAAATTGATAGGTTAGATGATTCACCTTGGATAATGAAACTTTATTAATTTGATGGCTTTAATAAAAATTTGATTGTTTGTTCTTTACCAAGGTGAAACCACCAAAGATTTGGAGATAGCCATTCAAATGATGAAAAGGATCCACTCCTTGATGGAAAAGTACTCAGAGCTTTTACAAGAAGCTGATCAGCGACTCATAGTCAGATGCCTTAGGTACTTAGGATTTGGCGAGTTGGCACATTCCTTATATCCAACCCAGGTAATGTTTTTAAAGTAACTCTGTTTTAATAGAGTAATTATGAGGTATGAAGTGTCTTACTAATATAAAAACTTCTAGTTTTTTTTTTTTTTTTTTTTTTTTTTACTGAAAATATCTTCATTATTAGTAATCCACTTGCCCAGTCTCGAAGTATAAACTAGAATTACAAATCTTGAACAAATTCTTGCCTGGACATACAAATTAAAAACCAGATAATTTTGAAGACCTTTAAAACTAATCTTAATTCAATTCTAGCAAAACATCTCAAAACTATAGTGTGATTGTTCAATTCTTTTAACTATTTATCAGATATATAGCCACAAATACCATAATGGATATTTGAAAGTCTTGATGTCTACTAATTAATTCACAATGAAGAGAATGAATTAAGTGGTAACATCTCTATGAAATTTAAAAGAGAGTAAAATGCTTTTCACATGGAAGGAACTCATATTTTAATTAAATAATTAAATATTTTAATTATTGACATGACGTAATTTAAAATCACTTTTCAAAATCATCTTTTAAAATAATATAGGATGTGGTAGATGACATAAAGGAGAAGAAAAATAATAAATATTCAATTGGCATTGGGCCAGCTCGGTTTCAACTACAATACATGGGCCATCATTTGATACGAGAAGAAAGAAAAGATCCAGATCCAAGGGTCCAGGATTTTATTCCTGACACATGGCAGGTAATGATGTGAATGAAAAAAAAAAAAAATCTTGCATTTTCTTATTACATGTGAACTTGGAAATTGCTCATTATTTCGGTTTTATGTATTATATGTAATATAGGCTTGTTAATATTGACTCATGCCATTTAAAAATAATTATTTTAAATGCCAAATATGCACTGTCTTTTATTATTTAAAAAAAGGGAAGTTTTTGTTTAATACATAGACAATTTCCTTGAAAGTATTTGACAAGTTTACATATATTGATTTGAAATTTAAGATGTTCCTGTCATCCTCTGAATCATATGGCACAGCCTTCAGATTTGCCTTGTATCAATAGGATTTCATATGTAAACATATAAAGGTGCAGAGAGAAATTTGGGTGGTTTAAACAGTAGAGACAAGGGCTGGGGATATAGCTCAGTTGGTAGAGTGCTTGCCTCACAAACATAAGGCCCTGGGTTCAAATCCCCAGCACTACAAAAAAAAAAAAAAAAAAAGAAAAAAGAAAAAGTAAAACAGTAGAGACAATTGATTAGAGATATATATATATACACGGCAGCTGCCACCATTGTATTTATTCTTCTATAAATGTACATAAAGCAAATTTTGATGGCTATCACTTTTGGAAGAAAATTATTCACTTTTGTATACATTTTGCATACATATAAAATTATCCATACTTTTTTGCATACATACAAAATTTCTGATAAAGTGAGCATGTTTCTCTACAAAAATGCAATTTCAGGGATTAAGTCTAATAGACTGCCTCAGAATCAGACGGTATTCGTCAGCTTTTCATTTATATAGTGAAATACCTGAGTTGGCCTGAATTTATAAAGAGGTTTATTTAAGTCACAGTTTTGGAGCTTCAAAGTCAAAGGTTGTGTGGCCCCATTGGTGCATCCTCCAGTGAGGGCCTAGCCATGGAATGGCATCATGTCACAGTAGGAACAAATGTGTGGGAAAGCATCACATCTCAAAACCAAAAAGCAGAGAGAGCTAGGTGGGGCCAGCCTCAAAGCTTTTGTAATAAACCTCTCTTAAGAACTACCAAGAAGTCCCACCAGAACCACTGTCAGGGCATGCCCCCAAGGACCTCAGGATCTCTTAATAGGCCCCACCTCTTAGAGGTTCTAACACATCCTACTTTCAGGATGTTTGGGGGACACTAAAACCATATCCAAACCAGAGTGTGGACTTTACCTTTCTTATGTCGATCATGGTGGGGGACCTTAAAAAATTCATGCTGCTTTTCCAGGAGCAGAAGAACCAGCTCCTTATTTCAGAGGCACTGTAATTCTGATGCCCACTCCACTCTGGGATATGGCCAGGAGTAGACCTAGATTGAAAGAGTGAGCAGGTTGGGATTTCCAGAATTTTTTCATCTTTTGCCCTTCATGTAGATTTACACATCTTTTGACTGTTCATCATTTTGATGAATAAAAGCACAGCCTGTAAAGACGAAGTCTACCTGCCTTACAAAGTAGATATCTGGCATTCTTCGATATGGAAACTAGAAGATCAGCTGTAAAATGAAGAGTCTTTGATGTTTCTCCTCCTCAGCCATTTTTCATTTCCATCATTACAAAATGCATATTGGCTGCTCTTGGGCCTTTATTTCTCAAAGCTAGTCTGCACTTCCTAAGTGAAAATCAACTGATGCAATCTTCCCACTAAGATATTTCATTCAGATGCATGTCCAGTTTTCACACATCAAAACTTACCTTTCAGATGCTCAAGAGCATAAAAAATCATGCCCTCTGAGAAAATGACAGGAGCTCTTTATATGTGTGTTGGCGACTCCCAGGCATTCCATCAGAGGTTCAGAAGATCAGACTGGGAATGTATTAACATGTCTGTTCTGGTACATGTTGTTCATATAATTGGCACACATTGTACTCTGAACCCCACAGCGCGAGCTCCTGGATGTGGTGGATAAATATGAGTCAGCGGTGATTGTTGCCCCAACATCCTCAGGCAAAACCTACATTTCCTACTACTGCATGGAGAAGGTGCTGAAGGAGAGCGACGAAGGGGTGGTCGTGTATGTTGCACCAACGAAGGTAGCGCTCCAGAGAAGGCGATGTTCTCTTTCATTCCTGAGCCTCTTTTAAAATATTGCACACGGTCACCTGGTAGATCTAATTCACTTTATTTATTTATTTTTTCATGCTTATAAAAGCAGTAAGTGTTCATTGCAGGCAATTAATAAAATCTATGAAATAAAAGTTAAGATGATTAGAAGTACGTTGGGAAGTTCAAGATGCTACATATTGCCAAATGAGTCTTCTAAAATTTAAATTCACTTTTCTTCCCACTAGTAGTAATATGATATATTATATTATATTAATAATGTATTAGTAATATAATATAATATTGTACTTTCTCTTACCTGTTCCAACCTTCCTATTGTCATTTAATAAGTTCTTGCCATACTGATAGGTGAAACCTATTATCTCATATCTAGATAAGCATTTCTGTGATTCATAATTTGGGAACTTTTGTGAATGATTTAGGGGGGAATGACATTTCTTTATTCATAAGCTATTTATGGATACACTTACACTTTTTCTTATGGATTGGGATTGTCTTTTCATTAATGAAATTTTAAAAATTTTAATGAAATATTTAATATTTAATGAAAACATACTTTTCTGACAAATGATAATTATTATTTTAATGTAATATTAAAATATTTATGTAGACTTTTATGTATTTAAATATATGAAAATACGTGAAAATGTTACTTCTAATATCTTTATAGTTATGTTATAAAATTTACATTTTAATCTGTATGGATTTAAAAAATTTGTCATCAAGTGTGAAATGGATGCCAATAGGTTCATAGATTCCACTGGCTGGCTAGGATTCCCTACTTGATCTTGAGGAGGGTTCTACTCATTGATGTATACATTTAAACTTCAGACATCCTGGGGAATGTTCCCAAACGTGAGGGACAAGTGTACCTGGCTAGTTCTCACTCGACTTTCTTCAATGGTAGACTTACAGTTTCTAAGTCTTGGTCATCCGGGTATTATGCTGTTCATGTATGTTTTCTGATGTGTGGACAGCATTTCTTATTTTTATTTCAGAAGACTTTTCTGATCTACTTTAGGTTGAAGTTTATCAGTGAGGTTTGTATGCTTAGTCCAGTATCTCGAAAAGCACTTTAGCGTATGCTACTTAGAAAATGGGTAGAAGGAAGGGGTTATTAAACTTTCTGTACTCATGGCTGGACATACTTTTGGATGCCGGGGTGAGGTCTCACCTATCTCTACTTTATCATGAGACTAATGGATCTCTTTCCTTGTCAATCAGGCCCTTGTTAATCAAGTGGCAGCAACTGTTCAGCATCGCTACACCAAAAATCTGCCCGGTGGTTTAGTTCTATGCGGTGTTTTTACACGGGACTATCGTCATAATGCCCTGAACTGTCAGGTAGGGTTTGTTAATTAATAAACTTGATATAAAATTATATGATAGTACTTAAGTATCTCTGATTAGAAATCTAATGCCTTTGCAAGGTCTTCTGAAAATAATTTCCTTGAATTTATGAAAGGCAAAAATAACTTTAGAGAAAATGTGATTTTGTTATATTTCAAAGAGTGAGAAAGAACTCACCCTTCTCTAAGGTAACTTACATTTTCCTTTCAGATTTCATTTTCAGTTCATTACTTCATGTTGGTTTATAAGTAGATTTAAAATCATCTGGAGATTTCTACAATTTGTGAAAAATTAACAGCAATTTCTAATCACAATTAGTTTCTCTTGATAAGCACTCATTAAGTATGTTCAGTATTTTTAAAATGTTGTATTATGGACAGCGTACCCAGAGTTAACTAGAAGTCCTTATTGAGCTGGTAGCTCAGTGATTAAGACTTAACAGAAGGCAAACATGCGATCATGGAACATTATGTAGTACACATGGAGTTACGCTACCCAGACTGCATTTCAAGAAGGACTTTTGCCCAGATGTGGGGAGTGTGGTCAACATAGACATCAGCTGTCAATGTCTCCAGGTCTGCCTCCATAGTCCATATCCTTGTGATGGCGCTAGGCAGGGGGACAAACAGTGGGCTACTTTTGCTTGATGTGTAACAACTCTGAATGGCTATGTTCATCCAGAATCCTGAGCCAGGTAAGCTGAGCTTCCCTCAGGTCTGGTTGGCCTCTCCCTCCACCAAAAGGAACTTCCCTTGTTGATTCTTAGTAAATGTCATTCAGCACAACCTATAGTCAGGGTAAGGTTTTAAAGAATCAAGCCTGTGACAATGAATAATTCCTCTTTCTAATGTCTACTCATAAACCAGAATTTAAACTTCACATCTGGTATTTTAACTATTTTAGCCTTCAAAAATTGAAGTTTCATATGGTCCCAGTGAATGTCACAACATAATGAAAGTAATTCTTGGAAGGAATATTGTATCCTCATTATCAGCCTGCATATTCAGAACTCATAAGCCTATCATATAATCTTATAACTATGTTGGCACATAGTAAGTGCTTGAAATGTTAGTTCACATAATATTATTATTTTTAGGTACTTGTTACAGTTCCTGCCTGCCTTGAAATCCTTCTGCTATCTCCTCATCGCCAAAACTGGGTAAAAAGGATCAGATATGTTATATTTGATGAGGTAGGTGAGATGTTATTTCTCTGGGTTAATATCATCTATTCTTCATGTCCCATTGGTTGGAGTTCATATTAGGGAGGCAGTTTCTTCTGAACCATTTCCCCAGTGAATCACAATCAGCTTTTTGGTTCCTCTTTTTCAATAGGTCATATTGGCACACCCTGTGCAGCTCTGTGTGCAAGAGGAAACCTTCATGGGAGACTTTTGTTTTAGGAGAAACAGAATTCAAACATCCAGGCATAAGTTTCCCTGGAGGGAGATTTCAAAATTCAATTTTTGATCTCTAAAGCAACAAAATTGGGTCTCTGCCAATGAAGTCAATGACACAGATGATTTTATCTGTCATTTCTGTCTTGTTAACCAATTCCACACTAAAAATTCAAGGCTATTTTTCAAAATTGTATGTGAGGAAATCTATAAGGGGTAGTGTAATAATCCAGAGATAGTAGTGTGTCCCTAGGCTGAAGGGGACAAGGTGGGAAAGTATTAAACTTAAAAGGAGATTCTGATTACGTTGGCTACATTGTGGGAGTAGTTACCGTAGTTGGGGAATGCAGCTGACTCAAGGAAACCTTGAACTAAGGGGGCCAGTGAAATAAAGCTTCTTTCTCCTCTCTTCATCTGATCCCCTGCCAAGACTCTCTGTTGGCCAAATCCAAAGGAACCAGAGAACATGGGAGACCTCATAAACCTATAGGTATCTCATAGAGTTCCCTCCCTGGGCAGAGAGAGAGAGAGAGAGAGAGAGAGAGAGAGAGAGAGAGAGAGAGAAGGATGAAAAACAATGCAGAGTTATAGAGTCACATGGAAGATGTTTAGCAAAGTTCCAGAGCAGCATCATTAAGGATATTCAAAGAGACTAAAATATTACAAAATGATATATTCTTTTGCTCCAAGGTATTTTTGATTTAAAGGGGGAAAAAGATAACAACTTTATATGGAACTTCCATTTTCCTTGTTATAAACTTGGAATTACCAAAACAGATTGTGTTTTTGATTTGCGTGATGCTGATTTGCTGTATTTATTTTTGGCTAACCAATACGTATTCTGTTCTGAGGACTTTGAGTATTCATGTTTAAAAAAGTCCAACAACTTTGTCTATGCAATTGAGAGTCTTGGATTATAGTCTTATCTTGAAACTTTGAAGTGATATAACATTGGGTATCTCTGTTTTACCAATTTTATATAAGAGTAAAACTCAAAGACTTTGAAACCTAATGTCTCTTCTGGCAGTCAGAGAAAAGTGCTAATCAATGCAAAACAGATTAATATTTTATAGAGTGATTTTTCATCTAGCCAGGATAAAACAAAATGGGCAGTGGGAAAATATGTATGTGTGTATATATCCATACCTATATTTACATCTACATACTTAAAATTTCTAGCTCTTATAGTAAGTCCTTTTCAGTTGATTGCCAGATACAGAATTTTAATTTGTTTAATTAAGATCACCTATGAGAATCTTTCTTGAATCCACTTTAATTTGTTAAGGTCAAAAGACATTCATTGATTGATTCAGCGAATAGTTAAAGACTGCCTCCTCAGTGCCAGGCATTTGTCAGTGCTAGGAATACCAGGTGTAAGGCCACAGTTTAACCAAGAAAGAGAGATTGCATGTGTAAGCACACAAGTGACTGTAAGCCCACATTGGTACCTACTGTAAAGAAAGGAGTGGGCCGTCATGCCTGCCACCAAGGCAGGGTGAGTTAGGAGCATGACTCAACAATGCGGGGGTCAGAAAAGTCATTTTTAAGAAGGAATGTTAGGCTGAACTCTGTAGACTGAAGAAGAGGAAAGAAGTCATAGTACAGTTGGAAGAGAGTGGCTTGAGATGAATCTAGAGAGGTGGCAGTAGCCAAATAATGCCAGGCTTTATACATTGTTTTAGTGAGCTTTTTTCACTACTATGACCCCAAAACCTGACAGAAACAACATAGAGGAGGAAAAGTTTACTTTGGGGCTCAAGTTTTCAGAGATCTCAGTCCATAGACAGTTGGCTCTATTCCTTCAGGTTTGAGGCTGAACATCATGGCGGAAGAGTGTGGTGGAGGAAAGTGGCCCAAACATCACCAGGAAGGAAAAGAGAGAGAGAGATAGAGAAAGAGAGATAGAGAGATATATCTGCCCAACAAGGACAAAGTATATACTCCAAATACTCCAAAGGCACACACGCAGGGACCCACCTCCTCCAGCCATACCCTACCTGCTTACAATTACCACTCGGTTAACACCTAACAGGGGATTAATCCACTGATTGGGTTAAGACTCTCATAATCCAATCATTTACCTCTAAATCTTTTTGCATTGTCTCACACATGAGCTTCTGGGGAATACTTCATGTCTAAACCATAACATACATTCTATTAAGAAATTTTTAATTTGTTCCATATTCAAAGGGAAGATAGGGAATAAATTTAAAGGGACATGGCCTGATGTAATTTGCCCTCGAAATGTATCTTTTTTGGCTATAAAGTAGGGCACAAGAAGGGAAGGTAAGACTGTGGTTAGGAGAATGTGGTGGTAGTGCAACTAAAATGTAACAGTAGCTTGGTTGGCAGCAGATGTAGAAATGCATAGGTTTGAAAGACAGTTTTCAAAGAATAATAAAGAGGAATTATTGGTGGGTTGGTTATGGGGATTGAGGAAAGTTTGGGTGACAAGATTTTCTATTACATGAATTTTCCAATATTTCCTTAAACTTGGCATGTCAATTATAGGTAATAGAAAGTATATATGATGAGTTCAAGGTTTCATGTTTTATTTTGATTTGCTATTTTTTACAATGAACTTTTAAATTGAGATCTTTTTTTTTTTTTTTTTTTTTTTTTTTTTTTAAACAGGTCCATTGTCTTGGTGGAGAAATTGGAGCAGAAATCTGGGAACATCTCCTTGTCATGATCCGATGTCCTTTTTTGGCTCTTTCAGCTACCATAAGTAACCCCGAACATCTCACTGAGTAGGAACTGGGCTCTATTCTGGACAGAATACCATTTTGAATGTTTGGATTTCATATTTTATGAGATCTAGAGTTTCATAATTTTGTTGCCAACTAATAGCTTATCTCTGGATCTTGAAGATGGTGTCTCTCTAGTACTCCTGACAGGTGTTAGTCACAGGTGTTAGTACAAAGAAATAAGAAGGACTCCCTCAGCCAGACCTGCAATTGAGTAGGGAATTTCTCTTCATGTCTCAAAAACTGTTAAGAAGAAATGATAGATGTATCTTCCTATTTTGTACTTCACTAGGAAACAAATGAAAAAGGCATGACACACTTATCCATTGCCCTGAGATCTATTTTCCTACTCTGTAGAGATGTTTAGAAAGATTGCAAAGCTTCATTAGTTGAAAGTGACAGATCATTTTTGTCACTGGGTTTTTTTTTTTGCCACTAATAACAATTATAATAAGGAATTCTATACCTCCTATTGTTAAGTGCTGTTCTAAGTATTTTGCATCTACTAATTTATTTTAAAAAGCAGCAACCTTTATGTTTATTATTATTTTCATTATTATCAGATAATAAAATGTAAATAATTGTATTTAAAATGAGGCACGGAAAAACTAAGTGATTCAAATGACAGTCACAAAGAGAAGTAGTGAGACTGAGATTCCATCTTGGAGAGTCTGGCTCCAGAGTCAATTGCCTTCACTACAGTTTTTAAGGCCCATGAAATTTTCTTTACCTAAATCTTTTAATTTGGGAAAGTATTCCCATTTGCTCCCAAAATAATATGTAGATTTATTTTTTAGGTGGTTACAATCAGTAAAACAGTACTGGAAAGAAGAAGATGATATAATGGCAAGAAGAATTGCTTCTAAGAAAAATGCCAAAGTTCCCAAAGACTACTTGCAAGCCAGACAGTCATATAAAGTTAGACTTGGTATGTTCAATGTATTTATATCAGTTTTATCTTTCACTTTAAAATGATTTCAGACATTACATTTTCATTATTGAAAATTCTTGCTTTTCATTCTTAGTGCTCTATGGAGAGAGATACAATGATTTAGAGAAGTATGTATGTTCAGTAAGACACGGTGACATTTGTTTTGATCATTTTCACCCATGTGCTGCGCTAACAACAGATCATGTAAGTAATACTTCAGCCATATTTGCTTTGAGAAATATAAGTTCTTTGTATTATATTTTAACTGAAAAGCTGCCTGATTTAAACTTAATCAGAATTATGGAACACATACTTGAAAGCAGATATTTCAAATTTGATTTAAGAATAACAAGAATGTTCATTGTTAGTTTCATTGATTCCTCAATGGTATCTGGGTCCACAGAGCTTCAAAACTATTTTAGGTTAAAATATTTGATAACCCCAAACCTAGAATATAGAGGAAATTCTAGACTTAATAATACAATAATTCCCTCTTCCTTCCATCCTTCTCTTCCTTCTTCCCTCCCTGCCTTTCTGACATTTTCATCATTACCTGGCATTTTAAAGCATAGTACAGTACTCTAAAAAATTTTTGTTTTGCATAAAATTGTGCAAGGCAGGTTATCTTTAAGCAGCAATGAGCATAGTGGTTCAGAGTACACGCTGAAATGGTCATTTTGGTCCAAGCACCTTTCCTCTATTCTTAGCGGCTATTAATGGAGTAACTGGAAAGCAAGAGAACCGCTGCAGTGTGCTTTGACCCCGTATGACTTTTGCAAAGGGCATGCTGTTGTATGAGTCTTCTTAAGACTTCTAGACTTTTGTAGTAGGAAGGCAGGTTAATAGAGACAAAGGCTTGGGCATTATTATGTAGTTTTGACAACTGTGTGCATGGCATGGATTCATATAGGACATTTCCTGAAGTAGCAATGATAAAAAAATTAGTAGACTTCCAAACGGGTAAATAGTTTCTAACCTTCGGTTGTAAACTTTAAGTTAATGTGAAAGAACCAAGAAATTAGAAGAAAACATAATAAATTCTGGCAACATAGAGAGAAGAACTGTCCACCTTGGTTCTTTCCTCTAGAGCAGTATCAGAAAAATGATTTCAGAAGGGAAGGGACAGAACAGGACAAGTGAGCTGGCCTTAATCCAGCTGTGGCAAAGGATCGCCCTCAGTCCATATATGGCTTACTTCTGGCCAAGAGCAGCATTGTTCCACTTTTGCTACCAATTGTCATGCCACACAGGGATATCTGTTGACTTCTAAAGAGTCACCAGCCCAGGAAGCCCTTGAAAGAACTGCTGTCTCTTCCTGCTCAGTGTGGATCAATGCTTACCAGTGTTTGTGGCATTGTAGGCAAGGTGGATACAAAAATAGTATTATGATAAAATGCTACTGTACTTAAAAATAAAAGATGGTACAAATGTATGACCTTTTATTTCTCTTCATTGTCTACTGAGACTGCCTCAAGTTTTGCTAGTTCGTTCGTTATTGTGTAGCAGAAAAACAACTAAACTGAATTGCCAGCTTTGAGTCATAGAATTGCTAAATGGATTTTTAAAAAATTAACAATTATAAGTTGTTAATTAATTGATCACATTAACAGCTGAAGGACCAGTCACGTACCAGGCATTTTGACAGGTCTGCTACATGTAATACCTAATTTAATTCTCACAACAAATCAATGGCATAGGCAGAATTATCCATTTTAGGAATGAGAAAAAGTCAGGCCACTATAGATGGATAAGACTTACGTCTTAATTAGTTAGGCAACATAAGTAACCACTTTCAAGTAATAGTTGATAAGAGAACAAAATGGCAGCATTTCAAAATAATATGTTCATTTAGAATTTTGGCATAATGCAGTCTTTACCATTGAGTCAGCTTTGAATGCTCAGATTGGGAAATGCTAAATGGTTATCCAAGCAATTTGTATATCCTATGATTTTAAAAGTTTAAAGGATATGTGATTAGATTTACTTTCTTTGATTTAATCAATCCATAAGTGGTGAAAGTATAAGTATTTTCATTCCTATATTAAAGATAAGGAACTAGCATTTAGAGGTGGAGTTAGAGTCAGATAATCTGATTAAGCTCTTCTCAATTGTCCATTCTACCAAAAATCATCTTCATTGTTTTTTCAGTTGTATTGTGTTTGGAGTGGCTCCTTTTATCCCAGACTTTCCAAACTTGGGTTTTAGAACCCTTTACTAAAACAGGTGAACTATTGTTGAATCATTTTGGAGAAATCTGCATACTCTAATTGCTTCTTTGAGGTTTTTTTCCCAATGAGAAATCTTAAGGAATCCTGTTGAATAGGACACATGAAATTCCTCCCCTCCTTCTTTTTTTGGCAGAGGTTTGAGGGATACTATCTTTGGTCATTGGGCAGGCTCCTATTACAAAAATACCAGAGATTAGGTGGCTTAGAAAACAAATATTTATTTTTCACATTTCAGAGACTGGTAAGACCAAGATCAAGGTGCTTGCAGATTGGTGTCTGGCAAGGGCCCACCATCTGATTCTTAGATGGCTACCTTCTTGCTATATCCTCACATGGTAGAAAGGGCAAGGAACTCTCTGGAGTTTCTTATATAACAAAATTAATTCCATTTGAGAGGGTTCCACCCTCATGAATAAATTACCTCCCAAAGACCTTCTCCAAAAGCCATTGCATTAGTTATTAGGTTTTAACATATACATTTAGAGAGGACAAAAATGTTCAGTTTACAGCAAATACCTCTTAACGTTTCCAGGATCAAAGTTTCACATGCAATTAATTTGTAATAGTAACATCGAAATCAGTAGAACACATCACAGTAAAACTTTTTGAGGACAGAAATATTTTATTTCCACTTAAAATATTTGTGGAAAAACAGAGTGGCCGGTACATACAATAGACTTCTGTGCAGACCTGTTAGCAGACCTGTTAATGGTCTCTGGAAGAAGTGTTTTGGAGTGTCTCGAAGGTGGTCTGAGATCTTTTGTCTTGAGCCTGACCTAGTTCCTATCTTGGAACATAGGCAAAGATTTCCCCTTCTTAGCCTTACTCAGTACATTTAAAAGGGAATATTCATATTCTTAACTAAATTAATTTCAATTTTAGTTGCAGGTAGAGTTTGTGATTAACAAAGTCCACAAATCTTTTGACTTCACAGCACTCTGATTTGAACTATAAAAAACAGTCCCCAGAAAATCAACCCAGTTGAAGTCTTGGGAAATAGATAAAAAGTTTTTGGTGAACTTTTTTTTTTTTTTTTTTTTTTCTATTTTAGTAATTCAGGGTCACTCATGAAAAGTATTTTATTAGCATTTAATACCTATGACTCAACAACTGAACATTTAGTTTAATGCCTCTCAATGTTTTGAAGCAAAGAGTAAGTCAGAAGATAGAATGAAAAGGATATTAAAAAGTTCAATTTTATTTTAAACATAGATTGAAAGATGTGGATTTCCTTCTGATCTCACCTTTTCACCTCGAGAAAGCATACAACTTTATGACACCATGCTTCAAACCTGGGAAAACTGGCCCAATGCCCAGGTAAAGAGTATTCGTTGAATTAATGCCATTATAGAGGCTGGTAATACTGCTGTTTAGAAAGACAAGCTCTCATCCTTTTTCACTGGTATTTGATCTTTTAAAATTATTATTGGACCCTTTCCAAAATAAAATGGCCCCTTCTCATACATTCTTCTTCCTAACACTTTGTGTTTTAATGGTTTCTAATGGTGTTCTATTTTAAATCCTGCAAATGTTTCTTCTTTCATTTTCTGGGATGCTTTAGTCTCCTCCAGTACTCTTGGATTTTTGGTCTGCTGTTCTCTTTCAAAACACTTGCCTCCTTATGTCCCAATTGCTGTCTGTTTCCACCTTTGACTTTGTTGTTCTGCATCCTTTCCTTTATAGAGCTCTTGCATCCTTATAGTTTTATGTTTTAGAAGGGGAAGTAAAAAGAACTTCAGCTCTCCTACCCCCAAGAGCTTGGGATGCTGTCAACGAGACATAAGTTGAAAACATCTTTAGATTTTCTGGCTTGATTTCATTTAATGTTTGGTATTTGTTTTCCAGAAACTGTGTCCAGAGAATTTCATTCATTTTAAGAATAAATTAGTCATTAAAAAGTTGGATGCTAGAAAATATGAAGAGAGCTTAAAGGCAGAATTAGCAAGTTGGATTAAAGATGGCAATGAAGAAAAGGTAATTTTCACAGGTTTTTTTTGGCAAAGCACTCATTAGCCTTTATTATTTTTTGAGCTATAGTATTCAGTTGATACCATTTTTGTGTTTTTTAATTTTCAGTGTTCATTTTAGAATTTCATGTTGAACAGGAAGTCTAGTGATTCTGAGATACAATAAAAAGAGAGAAAGGAATTTGGTCTTTGCCTGATCCTGTGTTCCCGACAACATGGCCCAGAGGCTATTGATTCCGTTGGGTGTTATTGCAGGCAAGAGCAAAGGAACAGGAGTCAGTATCCTTAGAACTGCTGGTGTTGAGCCTTGACAGTAGAAACCTGACTCTCTCAAGCTGAGAATTTTACTGTTTTTTCTTTTTTAGTCATGGAGTTTCTTTTATGATTTTTATTTCAAATTATGGGAACTATTGCTGTGTTAAAAATTTATCCCAGAATCATATTTTATAGATATTTATTTTAAACAAGTTGGCGGTTTTATATTTGTAGTTCTTTGTCACAAATGGAGGCTTCTGGTTGCTTTAGGAGTGATGTATATTGGAATTGTTAGTGTGATATTTTTTCCCCACTGTAATTTTATCTCCTCCCATGCAGAGACATAATATAATTAGCTTACACTTTGTTTTGGTTATTTTTTACTAAAGAGTTCTAAAAATGTGTTTGAAAGTGATTTTCCAATATGGTTGGCAGAGGAACTGGCTCCCCATTGCCTCCTGCCATTGTGGAACCAGCATCCATTACTGAATCATCCTCCTCTTTCTGACAGATTGTGCTGCCTTAAAAGCTACACGTTAAAGTGTGTGTGTGTGTGTGTGTGTGTGTATGTTTCTGACAAATTTTCGTTTTCTGGTCTTTGGAGACTCTTGGCATAGTTTCATAATATAGCTTCTTAGGACTATTTTAAGGAACCACAGAAAAGGATCAGACAACTATGGAAATATTTTAGCCAGAAATAGTAACTCCATTCTTTGCTGTGTAGAACTAAACACAAATGTGTTTTATTCCTTCCACAGGCCAGAATGGTACTGAAGAAACTGAGTCCTCATTCAAGCCGTCATTCAGGAAATATGCTACAGCAGTTTCCTCTTCTTGTTGAGAAGCTAAGGGAAATGGGGAAGTTGCCTGCTCTGTTCTTTTTGTAAGTGACTCAATTTAATTTTTTTATTCAGATTTATATTAGACTCATTCCTTTAAGGAGGGGAGAGTTATACAAACTTCAATATTGTAATATACTCTCTATTACTGTTTTTGGAGCCCATTTATTATTCGCAGGCACATGTCATTTAAAAATACACCTTACTAGTTCAATTCTTATAAAATATTTTAGGTGTGCTATCACAAATTGTCTTCTTTATTTACTCTGATAGTTTTTTCTGTAAATTATTTTTATTACTCTATTATTATTGTTGTTGATATTTTTAGATCTTCTTTTTTAAATATATTTTTTAGTTTTGGGTGGACATGATACCTTTATTTTATTTTTTATGTGATACTAAGGATCGAACCCAGGGCCTCACACATGCCAGGTAGGTGCTCTACCACTGAGCCACAAACCTAGCCCCATGATATTTTTAGGTCTTCTTAATTTTCAGTACATACCTAGGTCTTTTACAAAACAAATTGAACGTACATGCTCACCGGGGTCTCACATGAAATTAAAATGTCTTCCATTATGCTAGATTATTTATTGGCAGGGTGTTTTAGTATTTTTAATTCATAGTAATTAAAACTATGACCTAGAGGCATTGATATCTTGCTAAATTTTATATATTATAGATAACATAACTTAAAATTTAACACAGTAGTTCAATTAGTCCAGCTTTGATAAACTGGCATCAGAGTATAATTCATGTGGTGGATCATACTTTGTATCCTGGATTAACCTTGATAATGCAGTTTGGGTTCAGCATAGAATACTTGATTCACTTTAGATACTTTCAAACTACACTTAAGCCATGGAATCTTTATATAAACAAAGTCACAAAATCTTGCTCAGGTACTGAAATTTAGTGAGATTTGTTCAAATGTAAATAGTAATAAATTATTATTGGCGATGTATATTCAAAAACAATGATGATAGGCGAATGTAAGGTTTTCCTTGAAATTTTAAGGGTTGTGATGAAATCACTCCTTTTATCCTCATTATTGGGACAAGAAACATAAAATTCTACACCGTGAAGAATTCACACAACTCACTTCTTTCATTTTCAAGCATCACCATGGATGTCAGTGAGACACAAAAATCATTGTGTCTCTGGAATATTTATGAAAGTCCTCTACAAAATAGAAAAAAATGAAATGTTTGTTTTCATAAACACATAATGCAGGGAAGGCAACACTTTACCTCTTTCGCCTTCTTGCTGAATTTGAGAATGAAATGGATGTAAGAAAGAGCAATGGGAGAAAATCCTACAAATTAATTTTAAAATAAATTTTATGTGGTATGGGATCTTTCATAAACAAAGATCCAAAGACACAGAGCTGCACACTGAATACTAAAATGGGCAAAGAGTAGCAAGTTGTGAAAATGTGACCTGAGCAAAGGGGATTGGATCTGGGTGGTTAATTGCGTGGAGAAGTGACAAGGAGCTTCAACCAAGCTTGTATAAGATTTTCCTTGGCTTCAACTTCTCATCCTTGATGATAAGAATGTTATTTTCCTTCTAGGATGAGGAGAATATCTTTCACATGGGCATTTAGTCTCCTACTTTTATGAAAAAGTTCCTCTACCTGTTGTTTTTCAAGTGCCTTTAACTCAAAATAGTTAATATGCTAGAATGGTATCATTTGGGGGTGGCATGCTTTGAATGCCTGGATGTGTGTAAAGTACTCAAGAAAGAAAATATTTCACAAAAACATCAAAGGTTTAATTCTGCTCTAGGAGTCAAATCCTGGTAACTTTCTATGGAATCTTGGGTTCTCTACAAATTAAATGGTGAAAATCCTTGGTCTGAAGCAGTGTGATTTAGTCCTAAGTAGTCCTAGATTGTCAGAGACCTGAGGAGTTGTCTAGACTTAAACTCTACCTCTAAGAGCTTTTCAAAGAGTAGTGTAACTGTCAACTTTCTATAGCCTGGGCTCTATGAAAAAAGAAATGCGTGGAACACATTATTTGGTGGCAACATCAGTGTATGCTTAAGGACATACACTTAACAGCCTGGCCCAAGCTTGAATACCACCTTGTCCCCCTATTAGCTGTATTATTTTTGTACTCTTGGGCATGTCACTTAATCACTTTGTATCTCCATTTGCATTTGCATAATAGAGATAGTCATAGTGCCTGAAATAATACATTTAAGCCACTTAAAATAGCATATGACAATAGTAAGTATAATATAAATGTTTAATGTTATTATTTTGTTGTCTGAAGTATTAAATGTCTTGCTATATGGCATAGACTGTCACTTCCTTAATCCTTACTTCACCAGTGTGCCAATTTATTTACTTTTCATTAGCTAACCACTTTTCCTTTTAATGCTGGCTCTATAAAGACTTTGTTAGAAAGGATCTTTGCCTCACAACTTAGACTTTAATACTTTATTATATAGACCCAGCCTATTATTCACTATAATAAGCTCTGGCTAGAATGGTGATAATGCCTATTGGCTACTTCTAGTCAAAGCATATTCTAACAAGTTTTAGTAGCAAAATAAAAACTTCCGTGCATTTTTTTCTTTTTTATCAGGGCTCCTTATAGAAAGCCCTAGATTGCAGATGCTGGGAAATGCATGTGATGTAAACAGAAGGAATGTTTACTTTTAATCCTCTAGAGATATTTTACTTTTCACCTATGAGAATTTGATCTACAGCCAAATTAATTGATCAGATAAGAGAGAATCAAACGGTTACAACCTGGACTAAGTCCATAGGTTAAGCCTCAAGGTGCCAAGAAGTCTGGACCACTATTCCTAGATATTGACATTTCCAATGGTATAAAGACTAGACCTTGCATTTCTGGATGGTAAAGGCACAACACCTGGGTTTTATCTGATCTCTGGAAAGAAGTAGTCATGTTACAAAAGGTTAGGAGTGAGAACCTATGATTCTTTCCAACCTGCCAATAAAACCAATCTTTGGATTGATCAAAACCTTTTTATCCCCCTTCAACTTTCAGACAGTGTTGGGAAGGATGGAATAGGTGTCTCTCTTCTGCATGTAAATATTCTCCTCTGGAATGTCTGAAATTCCCATAAGTGATGGGAGATGGGGGGAACTTCTGTTTACTATAAAAGTAGTAAGTCAGTGGATCACAATATCTCGTATGTAATTCATGATAAAATTTATAAAGATGGACCCAACAGGTATGTGTTAGGATAGCAGCAATAGATGGAAATATGATTTGAATTTTATTAGGATATTATTTTCAAGGAAAGCATTCTTCCTATTTCCAGATTCAATGTAGGAGCTGTAGAAAAAACTGCCCAAAATTTGATGGATTTTCTGGAGGAAAAGCAGGAGATGAAAAGGCCACCTAAAGCTGATAAGGAAGCCCACATCATGGCTAGCAAACTTCGAAAAGTTAAAAAGTCCTTGGAGAAACAAAAGATAATGTAAGTATTTCACTAAATGAGCTGGTCATCAAGGAGTCAGACATACCTCATGTGTCCCAGTGGGAAATACACTCAGAATGTGCTTTACAAAGAAGTTCTAGTTATTGTTTGGACTTACTTGCAAATTTGAGAGAGAGAATGGGGTAAAGGTAAGTGACCATTATTGGAACTGAAAACTAGGTCCTTGTCCCCCATGCCAGTTCAATAATGGGGATACAGTTTTAAGAAAAAGAAAAAAGAAGTTTTATTGCTTTGCTAGCAAAGGAGAAACAGGGTACTCCTGTACCAGAGGCTGTGACTCTGCCTATCAGGAGGAACAGAGGGGGGGTGGATTTTAAAGGAGTTATCCAAAGGCCACCTTCCAGGTGTGCCCTGATGAGAGTCCCAGGGTGCCCTGAAGGTATGTTAACATTCACTTGTTAATTTGGGGGATATTTACTTCCTAGATCCTCTGGCAGAAATCTTCCTGTGGAGCACAGATAGCACGGAGTAATCTTGTTCCGTGTCCCCTAGGGAAGGTGAGAGGGAGAAAAGGAAAAGGAAAACTTGTCCCTTCTAAAAATAGGATATTAGACTGAGACAGACAGTATTACTCTATTGTATATGTATGATTACATGAATGGTGTGAGTCTCATTGTTCACAGCCATAGAAATGAAAAGTTGTACCCCATTTGTGTATAATGAATCAAAATGCAGTCTGTAAAAAAAAAAAAATAATAATAAGCCTCAAAGCTATTCAAAAGGTGAAGTGAACCACTGTTACATTATCACATATTCCTTAGTTGCACAGATTTGTCTCCAAGATTGGGAGAGGCAGGAACATAACCCATCAGTCTAGATAGCTTACAGAACCCGAGGTAATCATCCTGTAGAACCAGCACATCTGTGACACATGTGTGAATTCTTCCTCTCAGTCAGTCCTCAGAAGACTTAAACATTGCCTGTCCACTTGGTCTCAGGTCAGAACAAAAAGCATCACAGTGTGATTCACAGAATGAGCTGGGGACTGGTTTGAAAGATGCCAGTTATTTCAAGGGCTTTGCTATTGTCTCCTCTTCCTTGATCTCAGTGCCTAACTCTGTCAACTCTGGGGCCAGCACGTGTATGCTCTCCCTGTGGTCCTCTCCATCTTTAGTCGCTGCCTGGTTTCCGTGCTCTTCATGTCTTCCCTGGATGACTGCACAGGTCTTCTTTTTGAACTCCATATCTTGATATTCACGATTCTTCAATGTGGGGGGTCCTCTCTGCCACATGCCACGTGGAGAAGGAAAGGGTAAACTTCCAGAGGAGGATGTTGGCGGGTTTTCTATCTTTTACCCAAAAAACTTATCTACTCAATGAACACACAAGAGCCAATACTCCTTTTATGAGTGAGGGGGATGATGGGTCTGGCCATACCAGTTCTGGCCTCTTACAACAACTAGCCCAACTCTCTTTTATTTATAATATACAGATGAAGGGGGTAAGGACCAGGAGGAGCTTCTTCTGTGATGGACAGGATAGGGTAGAGTTAGGGGAGTCATTCTCTTAGGAGAAAATTCCAGAAGGAGACAGGGAACCACTCCTACTTAGCGCCACATGCTTCCCAGAAGTTCCTAGAAGCCAGGCCTCTGCATCCCATGGGGCAACCTAGTCTGATTATGCTAAATAACTGCTTCTCACATTTCCCCCCTTTTAATATTTTAAAATGAAAATGATGGGAAATTACGATGAGGTTCCAGATCTGGGTTCGGAGCAGCGCTGCTATGAGGTCCCAGCTCTTGATTCTGAGGTTATGGCAACCTATTATCATGACACAAAAAGAATTAGTAGCAAACACATCATTTCAATATCATTCAATTTAGGAAATATCTGATCAATCAGGAATGCAAAGTCCACGAGATCAATTCTATCTTTTGAATACCCTGGATGTAGCCATGCAATTTTACAAAATCCAGGCTATTATTACTGCTATGTCAAATGTCCATTAGATGATTCTTAATTATCTCTTAGTCCCATTGGGAAGTAGAATATTTAGTTGCAACAACATACATACTTACAGTCATTATGGCGTTTAAGACTTTGTTTAAATTTGTGAGCAAAAGGCTCATCACTGATATTTGAAATAGTAGCTGTAAAAGCATTTAATTTAATCTCAACCATTCTATTAATACATAACTTTCAGGGGCTATAGCATCTTAACAGAAGGAATCATGCCCCTAGATATAATGAATGTGGAACAAATAGAAACCTGAAAGAATACATTAAAATACATAAGAACCAAATGATCATCAAAGAAATAACTTAGAATATAAATGTGAATTATTCATCTTTCTAGTGTAATATCAATCAGTTTGTAAGAAAAATGTGGCTCCGGTCCCAAGGCAGCTCTGACCCTTAAATCCAGGGGAGCAAGTGCTCCGGATGCTCGGTCTGAGTTGCAGTCCAACAACAGCACCCAGTAAGCCACTCCAGACACGAGACCTCACACAAGAGATTTTATTATGTGGACTACTAGAGTGTCTGCTCAGGGCTGGAAGGAAGGAAAAAGAGAGAGATGGTATGGGCGCTTCTCCCAGATATTGGAATCTCGGGGCTGGAGGGAACCAATAGTGCAGGAGAATACTTGCAAGCTGACTGATGAACCAATGGCTAGCTAGGATGTTCACAGACTGACAAGTTAGGATGTAACTTGGGAGGCAGGAAATGACTGCAGCGTAGGTAGGAAATGACTGAAGCATAAGGGGCGGGGAGAGCAGCTTTCACACTGACAAGCTAGTTTGTGATGCAATGTAAAGGGTTGGGGAGCAGCTTTGTATTACATTGTTAGATACTAATTTGGTCTTTATTACATGGATACCAGTAGTGCAAAGTAATATCCAAATAATAGGGAATAGTCCAAATTACATGGAATTTCAAAAATCAGAATGTATATTTAATCTTATTCTGTATTCTGAAAATAGTTGTAAACAACTCAATTATTTGCCTACTTTCTTAGATCTTCCATAGCATTAAAGATCTAGATTAAACATGATGACTTGTAAATTCTTTTCAAGAAGAATTAAAAGTGAAACATTTAGTGACAATGTTGCCACATTAGGCCTTTCTGGCTTTGAATCTTCTAGAGAAAAGTATTTTGATATAACTATCTTTCATCAATTTTTTGAGGTCAATCCAGAAACATATCCATCACCTTTAGAGATAATATGTAGTATTGGCAAGACATCAAACAAATGTAAATAGTAATAATAATTTCTTTCCTATTTAAAAAAAAATTAGAAACAAGGGATATAGATCTTAAATATTATAGAATTTAGCAATTTCACTATTTATATGACCACTTGGAAAAATGTGAATTAATTAAGAAGCCTTTTTACCTGGAAAAATGTGAGTTAATAAGTATAAAGAAGAAGCCTTTTTTTTTTTAGTTGTTTACCCAATACGTGTTAAATCTCATTAATTCACGTGGATTAAAATTATATGGATCCATTTTTATTTTAATTTTAAAATGCGAGCATCCTTCTTGAACTGTAAGTAAATTTTGAAATCATATAATTTATATATAGTTATTGTGTGCACACATTTATAGATCAGTCAAAAAAAGGAAAGTTTCATACTTTTTTTAAGTGGAGCTACATCACAATGAACAAATATGTAAGTGAAGCTCCACAGCAATGAACAAACATGCACTAAACATTGATGTAATTTGTCAAAGAATTTAAGATATAAAAAGAAAAGCTTCAGAATAATTCAGGTTGCTAGCTTTTGTCCTGATGATTGCTATTCACCTTTAAAATCATTCCTAAAAGGCAAAAGATTAATCCATCAAAAAGCACAATTAGAACATCCTTTATCAACTTCAGAAAATGTTTTCTATCCCTTTTTTTTCTCCTTGGGTCTGAGTGGTTTCCTAGGGAGCCTTCAGGCTTCTCCATTTACATTTCAATGTAAGAGACCTTAAGGAACTAAAAGAAAGATTAATGGTTCCAGCAAAAACTTGATGCTGAGGGCATTTTAACCATTTCTTATTTTTAGGACAGGTTTGAATGTTAAAGAAAATCATGAGAACTTATTTTCTATTACTTTTGAGAATGAAGCTACTAGGCTTCTTGGTGTAGAGTTTTTTGTTTGTTTGTTTGTTTTTTCTGAAGGATGTAAAAAGGCTTAGCTAATTCTCTATATCCAGGAATCCAAGGCCTGCAGTACCCACTTATCCCTAGGAAGCCTCTGTAATGCCTTGATAGTCCTCCTGTGTAGTAGCACATAAAGGATGTCATCTACATATTAAACAACAATTACAAGTGTTTTATCTCTGAATTTTGTTAAGACCTTAGGTAGGATTTTTCCAAACAGGCGAGGGTTACCTCCAAATCCTTGAGGCAACCCTGTCCAGGTTAGTTGTTACAAAGTCTGAAAAATTTTCCTCTGGCCCCTGCCAAATTTGGCTGGGTTTAGAGTGTTCTCTCTGGGCAGGTAATTCTCTCCATGCTCTTTGTACATATGTTTTTAGTTGAGCATAAGTTTTTAAGTCATAAGTCAGTTGTCCCAAATCAGTAAATTGTCCTGAGCAGGTAAGCATATCCAAGGTAATTTGGACTCCATTCAATTTATTAATTTCTGCCTGATCTGAACAATGCTCTATCCAATTGCATTTCCATGTTAAATATTCGCCTTCAAAAAGGCAGGAGCTAGCTAGTAGGAGCCAATCCTTAGGTGGCAAAGCCTCACTACATATAGATTGCAGGAGACTTAACACAAATGGTGTGTGTTCGTGCCATACGTAGAACATGCAGATTTTAACTCCCTTAATGTTGTAAAAGGAATAGACACATGGGTTCTTTTTGTTCCTTTAGAACTTTGAGAACCATTTTGCTAAAAAATAGGGTATAACCTAAATTTTGCTAATTCCTTCTCTGCTGTATTAACAGCGGTTGGAGTTCTTGTCTCCTGACTTCTCCAGAGGTAGGGCAAGGCACTAGAGTAGGACCTTTCAAATGTGAATTACAGAAGTCCCGTGTTAGCTTATCTTCCTCTACATCTGAATGCCTTCCAGTCCTCTGAATAGAAACTTTGTCCCCACCATCAGGTGACACTCTGTCTGCAGAAACAGGCTTGGGGCTAGTTTCTAATCGTTTTCTTTTTTATCAACCAATAATTCTCCAAAAGACAAAGAGGTCCTGGAGGACGAGCATTTCTGACTCTTAGATCCTAATCTCTTAACAGCATTTCTAAGACTCGTGGTCAAATCTTTCAAAAAACACAAATTGACATCTTGGTCCAAATAAAAGTGAGTTTCTATTACAGTCCAAACTAAATTCCCATAACCTGCCATTGTGCTTCCAAGCCCTGTGCTATGTCTCCTCTCATCAAGAGGCTTGACCCAGAGGGGTTCTGCTTGAGCAGGGAGCAGCCATGTTTGATAGGCTTCCATCCTTCCCTGCAGGGAGCAGAAACCACTGTTTCTGGAGGGTGGAAGCCATGGCATGTACACACATACTTAAACTAGGAAACTTGCTAAGGAATTTCCACTTAGAAGTTTAAAATATTCTCTGAATTCCTCATTAGGATGTTTTCTTCCCAGGATTCTAAACTTTTGCACCTACCTCAGCCAAGTTAGTTCCCAGTCTCATACAGTCACAGAGATGCAGGCAGACCTGCCTGATCATCTGCACTATTCAAAGCGACCAGGTCTCCATTTACATTTCAAGAACTGTGGGAGTTGCCTTCTTTCCACTGAATTTTCACTTTGGCTAAGTATTGAATATAGCTGAATACATCTATTTTTATTTCTCTCTCTGTAGAGAGTGAATTCCCCAGGCTCAGGAGGTGGAGGCTGAGGTAGAAGGATTGCCAGTTCAAAGCCAGCCTCAGTGGCTTAGTGAGGCCCTAAACAACTTAGCCAGATCATGTCTCAAAATAAAAAAAATACAAAGGGGTGGGAGCGACTCAGTGACTAAGTGCCCTTGGGTTCAATTCTTGCTACCAAAAAAAAAAAAAAAAAAAGAAAGGCTATTACATTGAGTGGTACTGGAGAATACAGTGTGATGACCCAAGAGTCTAAGGGTTTGTGGAGGGGGTCTTAGGTCAGATGCCCTTAGTAGCACATGCTGAGAAGGGGTATCTGTATAGTGATTAGTTGATGGAGTGTGCTCATGAGGAAACTGTAAGGTAGAAAGTGAGGCAAGCAGGGAGGGAAGGGGAAGAGGAGAAGCAGAGGATGTCTGTCCGTTCTGCCAGAAAACAGCCTGAGCCTAGGTCTTCCGGGAGCTGGGGAGTGCCACAGAACTGCCCCGCCTGCATCAAGGGGGCTGATTTTTAGAACTCATATCTGTGGGCCACATCCTCACCCTCAATGGAGGCTGGAATGGTGCGGTTGGGTACTTTCAGCAACCAAACTCAGGGCAGTCATGGCCGCTGCTCCAGGACGGAGGAGATTGACCTGGAATTGGCAAGAAGGCCTGCCTTACCTCCGGCTGAGTGTCGAGAAGGTGGAGAAGGGAGAAAGTCGTCTTTCAGCAAGGGAAAGCAAGGTGACGCTAGAGGACTGGATTGTGAGACCACAGCATCACATCACAGGAAAACACATACACCTGGAGCTCTCTCGCTAGGGACCTAAGCTCCAGAGGTGCATGAGAGGGAGACTGAGTCATGATCGTACAGATGTGTGTGGCAGTGATTTGGCAAGTCTTGGGCTTCCAGGGGTGGCTGAACATGAATGTTCCTTTCTTAACATTTTTTTTTTTTTTTTATAAACAGAGATGAAAAAAGCCATAAAAACCCCAGAAACTTAGATAAAACCTTCATACATGAAGCTGAACATGATCATCTACTGAAGAGCCTGGAGAAGAACCTGGAAATGCCTCAGGATTGCACGTATGCTGATCAAAAAGTGATGGACGCCGAGGTCAGCGCTTAGCAGGGGACGTTTCTCCTAGAGAGCATGTCACCCCTCAGCTGGAGCTTCTTAGTTTTTGGCAGAGTTTAGGATGATAACTAGATGTAATTCCTACCAGAAGAGAACTTCTGGCTACACATAACTCTCAAGGGCTCTGCTCTGCGTGCCTATCTGAAAAGGACCGCTGTAGGATTTGGAGATCACGTCTTAAGAACTGTTCACCCCTGAGAGCGTCCATCCTTTCACTGTGTCTTTCGATCATATTGTTTTCACAGCTGAATTCTAGACTTCAGCGTCATATGAAAATGTGGGTAACTACATGGCCTAGTACCCTTCCAGTGGTCTTTACAGAATTTCTCAAAATTAGAGGCTTTTTAAATTATACCTAACATGTTCTGCCAAAAAGGCATTAAAGCAAATACACACACACACACACACACACACACACACACACACACACACACATTCATTCTATTATATACCTTCTTTTGTAAACTTCATGGCTTCTTCCCTTTTCATAACCATGTGTTTGCATCACATTTTAATGGATCCTGGGCATTCCACTGCACAGATGACTGCATAATTAAAATAACCAGCAGCCAGACTTCCACTTTTGGACACTGAAGCCCCACCCCCAACCAAAAGTAGTGTTTATCTCTGTACCTAGAACTCTGGATCCAGCTAGAGTTTGTCCTTAGGACATGGATCTTCTTAAGGCCATTCATGACTGATTTGCAGTGAGAAGCAAGGGTTCCCTAACCTTCTAGGATAGAGACCCTGCTGTGTTTTCCTAGAGAAGTCTGTGTCCCTGGGGAGAAGTCCTAAGGTTCCCGCACTGACACCTGACCCACTGCAGGCCGGGGTAGGTCCTGTACCCACACCTCCTGTGCTGTTTTGTCGGAACTTTTCTCTCCACGAGTCGGGTGAGGCTATTGGAGAGCATCTCTCCAAAGAATCAGGAAGATTTTTCTTGGCAGTTACTGTTGCTGTTATAGAATTTTCTTTCTAGTCTTGTGGAGTTGATCGTTAATAGTTGCCTCATGAAGCCAAATTATTACATTGTATGCTTCTTATTTTCATTTAAACTTTTAAAATATGATTTAAATTAAAATAAGGTGAGAAATTATCCAAATCTCTAAATCCTTTGCCTCTTTTAGTCATTGCAGATGGTGTTTCATCGAGTAAGATATGAAAGGAAAGGACCAGAACTGAAAGCTTTGGCAGGAAGGGGCATTGGATATCACCACAGAGCCATGACTAACAAAGAAAAACAATTGGTTGAAATTCTCTTCAGGAAAGGATTTATCAGGGTAGGTAAATGTTTTCATTCTAAAAATTGAGATTATGACTATGTGTAGCTGAATGTTCATGAAATGTAAAATATAGCTATTGTTTGTCTTTTTTCTCATATGATTATGTCTTTTTCGTCATTGTCTTTTGTTACAACCTATGATGTGACTGTGTATCCTCATCTCATTTTAAAGGGGGAGGGGACTTGAAGTGTACCATGCAGTTTATACCTTTTCATGAGAGTAAAAATATTTCCTAAACTGATCCTTTTCTGAATATTTTTGCTATGAAGTATGCCTATGTTGATCTTGGCATAACCCCTTGCTTTTTTGTCTGTAAGATCTAAGGAATTTTGTCAACTGTTTTTATGATTTTGTCCACAGGCATTCTTTCATGGGTTTGGAGGACATTTATAGCAGAGTTTTGGTCAGATCTTTTTCTTTTTTTTAATTTTTTTTTTTTAGTTGTAGATGGACACAATACCTTTATTTTGTTTATTTATAATTTATAGGGTGCTGAGAATCGAACCCAGTGCTTCACCCGTGCTAGGCAAGTGCTCTACTACTGAACCACAACCCCAGCCCCTGGTCAGATCTTTTTCTAATGCATTAGCTGAAATAAGGGCAAGAGTCTCTTGCTTCCTCAGGGCTGGTTGCTTATCTCAGCAGTTTTTTGATATGTCACTCAGTGTTCTCTCTCCTACCACTGAATATGGACAAGAGGAGGAGTCGATGAAATAACTTTTAAGCCAGACCCTTTACATATTGTGTAGCATTTCCCATGATGGTACATGAGAAGTCTGAATAAATTCACAAAAAGATTTATACAATTGAATCTGAATCTTGAATAATGTTTAAAAATAGACCCTACCTTAAAAATGACCTGTTTTTAATTTTGTGTGACATAGACTGCATTCCTGTGTGTGTGTGGGGGGGGGGGGTAGGGGAAGGAAAATTGATATGGATCCTGCTATGCTAGTTAGTATCTTTTAATCATAATAAATTTAAATGTTGTAGAGAATCTTACATTATAGATAAAGGGTAATTGTGGTATCTGGAAAAAAAACCAGTATATTATTAGTAGCTTTCCTTAGCCTTTCTCTTAACTAATAACTATTTATTTATTTATTTGTGTTAAAGGTTCATAACCAGAGAAAAAAAATTCTGTGTTGTTAATTGACGGAAAAGAGACATACTGTTTTGATCAGCACATCCTGTGTCCAAAATAGTATCTGATTAATTGTGGTTGCCACATTACTAATAGCTTGATACATGAGTAATTATATCTCTCTAGAAAAGGACCTATGGAAATAGTGATAGCTTTGTTACAGATAACACATTTTTAAAAAGGCATTTACTCTAGTTATTTTCTAAATTCAGTGTTTTACTTTCTCTGCATTTTCATTCTTTTTAAAGAACTAAAAAAATAATTATAAATAACATGGCACATTTTGCTGGGTATATAGGACTTAATTACAGAATAATTAGAGAAAGTTACTCCATGAACTTAATACTAACCAGGGCATGTATGGTGATCAAAATAAAGCATTAGATTTAAAAAAATGAACAAGGGGGCTGGGGAGATAGCTCAGTTGGTACAGTGCTTGCCTTGTAAGCACAAGGCCCTGGGTTCGATCCCTAGCACCCCAAAAAAAAAAAAATGGTTAAAAAAATGAACAAGTTGGATTATCTAAGTAAACTTTAGAGCTTTTCCTGTCAGTTATTAAGGAAATTTAGGGGAGGAAAAAAAAAAAAAAAAGAAAACTTCTTTTGTTCTTACATTACTGTGATGTGTTTTCTCTATAATATAATCTCAATGAATTTTAATAGACAAAACTAATTGCAGCAGAATTGGGTTTTTGAAAGTATCATTGTCTTATCATAGGGAAATTTTCTTTCTAATAATTTATTTGAAATATTTACAGTAACACCTGTCATATGCCAGACACCTTTCTTGGTGCTGGGGATACTTTGGTGAATGATACTTAGGTTCTGGTATAAGACAAGTAAACAGACTAGTCATGTTATTGAGGTAATTGTTAGTAGCCAATAGGACGATAAATAATGCAGGACAGAGAGGTAGATAATGATAGTAAAGAATGATTATTTTAAATGCTGTGGTCCATTTGAGCAGACAACTAATGGACCTATACAAATGAGTATTTGGGGGAAATATATTCTGTGCAAACTAATGATCTTGATTTGAGAATGTGCTTTTTGTGTTTGTGAAGTAGAAAGATGCCAATGTGTCTAGCATCCCCAACTGAAAGAGATACTGGAAAGTTTTTCAGGAGCTTTATGGAAGTAAATAGTTTCATTCTATTCAAACACTAATTCAGGAGCTGATTGTTTTTATCCTCTTTGTAGGTGGTAACAGCTACTGGAACACTTGCTTTAGGAGTCAACATGCCTTGTAAATCTGTGGTTTTTGCACAAAACTCAGTCTATCTGGATGCCTTAAATTACAGACAGGTACTTTATACATAAACTTCTTAACATTTTGCTAAAATACAGCCATAGAATAGTAAAACCAAACCAAATTACACCATGAACCATAGGTGTACCAATATGTTGCAGTTCAAAATCTAGCATACTTGGCATTCATTCCTGCCTGGTTACCGTTTTTAGCCATTGTATCATGGAGAGCACGTGAGTTTGGGATTATGGGACCACTGCTGATCAGGTGGATGACCTTGGATAGGACATAGAAACTGCTTGGTTTTCTTTTCCTATCTTCAGAATATGGGTGATGTTTGCTATCCTGTGCACTTACAAAAAGTGAATAAAGTGATTTGCAAAAAAGATACACATCAAAGATGCTTGATAAACATTTCACTGTTCATTTGCTGTGCACAAGAGTTTGAACCCTGACATTATCTTCAATGCTTTTCTATTCTTTGCTCCTGGCACATGGCCTATTAACCAAGACCACTCCATCACTCTCCTTTGTTTTGGATTTTTGCCACATAGTCTCTGAATCCACCATCTTTCATCATATGATCTTGGCCTTGTATTATTAGACAAATTTTCTTGATTTTCCATTCTCCTTATTCTACTGTGTCTCGAAGACAGTGTAGTTTTTCTTCATATAGTTTTCTTGCTCAGGGACACTTGACTAAGATTTTATTGGCAACATCAAATTTAGATGTCACCCAACATTCAAGTTTTTATCAAACCACCTCCTTCCCTTTGATTCTAAGTACTTCTTAATCTCCTTATAGGTCTTCTTCCTACCTAATATAATATGCTTGTAATTTCCCACCAACTTACCAGCCCCTGTCTCTTTTTGCTTCTACATAAACTCTCCTCTTGTCTTATCTTCGGGGATCTCTGGAGACAGGGCATTGAGATATTTGGAATGATGGATTTAGGGATTGAAATGTCAGGCATTGAATTCTGGATCTCCTACCTTCTGGTTGTTTCACTATGGGTCAGTTTCTTTTCTTTCTTTCTTTTTTTTTGTACCGGGGATTGAACCCAAGGGCACTTAACCAATGAGCCACACCCCCAAACTTTTTATTTTATTTTTTAATTTTGAGACAGCGTCTTGCTAAGTTGCTGAGGGCCTCACTAAATTGGTGAGTCTGACTTTGAACACGTAGTCCTCCTGCCTCAGTCTCCTGAGCCCCTGGGATTACAGGTGTGCACCACCGCCCCCAGCTGGGTCAGTTTTTTATATTTTCCATACTCAAGTTTCTACATTGTACAAGGGGGATAGTGATTATATCTATCTCATATATTGTTGTCAGTTCTGCATGAGAAAAAAAAGAACCTAGCATTCTCTACATCTTAATAAATGAGAATTAATATAGCCCCTGTAGTTTGTTCTTAACTTGCTTTTGCAAGTAGCATTTCTGAATTTTATTTCACTCATGTAGTTCCTTGACTTGTGCACAGCTTTTATTTTATTTTATGACTTGTAGCTTAACATATTTGTATGTGAGAGAGAGCAGGAGAGAAAGGGATGAGAGAAAGAGAGGTAAGATGAAATTAGACAAGATGAGAAGGGAGAGAAAATCTATATCACAGAGTTCGGTTTTTAGTGAACTTTAAATCAGTGTCTAGTCTTTCATCAGGGTGGCTGTTTTCTTCTGGAGATCATTTTTACAAATCCCTGATACATTAATGGCATGAAATAAGTGCATAAGAATGGCAAACGTCTCATCTTCCACCTGTTTCAGATGTCATAAACTTCTTAAGCCCTACACAGTTACACATCCATTTCAGTTAAATAATGTTTGGATATAGGCACACTTTACAAGCTTGAAAACAATGTCAAAGATTCAATTCTTATTCAGGATAGGAAAAGCACTTAGGGAATTTCACATTGTGATTCTTTTCTGTTTCCAGATGTCTGGTCGTGCTGGAAGACGAGGTCAGGATCTGCTCGGAGATGTATATTTTTTTAATATTCCATTCCCCAAAATAGGAAAACTCATGAAATCCAAAGTTCCTGAGTTGAGAGGACAGTTCCCTCTCAGCATAAGCCTGATTCTGCGACTCCTGCTGCTGGCTTCCAAGGGGGATGACCCAGAGGATGGCCAGGCAAAGGTACCACGCTGGGCACTGCTTGGGGGCTCAGCTTTTTTCATCGGCCTGACTAGTCAGATCTGCAAGATCCCTCACTCTCATCAGCCTATAAGTGCTTCTTAATGCCTCCTGAGAGGATTGGGGGAAGTTGAGGAGCATAGTGATTAGTTTTGTTTGTTCCCACTATGCGACATAAAATTTGTGGCTGGATGGGTCTTGTGAATCACACAAATAGGATTCCAGTTTCCAGGTGTGATAGATATCATCAGATGGCAGATAAGGGTGCTGGCCAGGAATAGGAAAAGATCTGGGTTAGATTCCTGTTTCTATCGTTAAGAAACCAAAAGGTATGTTTTCATGATTTTGTAATAACATTGATTTTTTTCATAAAAAGGGATCCAAGTTCATTAAAGAATATTTAGGAAATATAGAAAGTTGAAAGAAGGAAAAAAGTATCCATTCCTAGTTCTGCTCCTCAAAAGCAATAACATTAGCATTTTGGTATTTTTTCAATCAGTTTTCTAAGGCATGGATATGTATTTTTTTTAAATGCTGATGAATATAATTGAACTTCAGAATATGGTTATAAACTTTATCTGATATTTTATGCTAAGATAAATATTTTGTCTCCAATCACACAATGGAAGGCTTAAGATTAATAATTAAGTAATTTTATTTTCAAAAATGAAGATGCATTGTTGAAAGGATCTGTATCAGATTTTTGTTTTTTGTTTTGTTTTGTTTTTCCCAATAACATAATGCCTAAGTCTGGGTGAGTTACAGAGAAAAGAGGTTTATTTTGTCTCATGATATCCCAGGGTGGCATCTGCTGACGGGCCTTCTTTCTGTCAGAGTCCCAAGGTGGCACAGGACATCACATGACAAGAGACAGGAAGCATGTGTGTGTCTCTCTGGTCTCTCTTCCTCTTCTTATAAAGCCACCAGGATTCTATCATGGGAACTCCAACCCCATGACTTTATTCCTAATCATTTCCCAAGGGGCCCACCTCTAAATACCATAGTCAGATCAAGTTTCTAGTTTTTTAGTACCTTACAATGGGTAACGAGTATGAGTTTGGGAATGAATCATATTCAAACCACACCGCGACCCATTCTTCCTTTTTGTTTCTGTTTTGGATGTTAATTTGTGTGCCCAGATAAATCAGATATGGTTTGCAGAGGTGAGAATTCTAGGACTGTTCTGATGGGTTGGCCAATTCTACAGAACAGGCATACATTCTGCAGAGCAGGCATAAAGTGGACACATTTCCCTACTATTAATTTATACATTCCATTTCTGTGGAAAAATAGGCAAAGACATCTCTAAGATGCTTCCTGCTTAAAGAGAACGAAGTTGGGGGAAATAAAGCAGAGTTCCTTGTTCTCTATGAGGTGGGGCATGGAGAGTTAAAGGTATTCAACATCAGAGCAGTTCAGAGTTCCACAGTGGCAGATGGCAGGTGACTGGACAAGGCATACATAGGGCAGGGATCAGCTAAGACAGTAAAGCATTACTTTTTTTGTAAACAGTATTACATAAAAAGCAATTAGTATTTCATTTCAGCCAGTCTCTGAAAAACCATGTAGACAGGAACTCATAATCATGTCAGTGAAAAACAGATTGATTTTATCAGTGTAGGAAGTTAGGAAGATTTGCAGGTCTGTGAGATCAGGCTCAAATTAACTCAGGACAAACTTGCAACTCTAGAGTCCTTTGTGATCATTATTATTAATCATTATTATTAGCCTGCTTCAATTTTCTCACTAAGGATTCCTTTGGCTATTCTGGGTCTCTTATTTCTCCAAATGAATTTTGTGACTGCTTTTTCTATTTCTATGAAGAACATCATTGGAATTTTAACAGGAATTACATTAAATCTGAAGAGTGCTTTTGGTGGAATTGCCATTTTGATAATATTAATTCTGTCTATCCAAGAACATGAGATATCTTTCTATCTTCTAAGGTCTTCAATTTCTTTCTTTTTGTTCTGTAGTTTTCATTGTCTTTCACCCTCTTATGTTAGATTGATTCCCTAAATTTTATTTTATTTTATTTTTTGAGGCTGGGAATGGGATAATTTTCCTAATTTCCCTTTCTGTCGATTCATCACTGTTTTATAGGTTTTAATTTTATATCCTATTATTTTTCTGAATTCATTTATGAGTTCTAGAAGTTTTCGGGTGAAGTTTTTTTTGGATCCTCTAAATATTTAATCATGTCACCAACGAATATGGATAGTTTGAGCTCTTCTTTTCCTATTTATATCCCTTTGATTTCTTTTATCTAATTGCTGTGGCTAGAGTTTCAAGGACTATGTTGAATGGAAGTGGTGAAAAGGGCATCCTTGTCTTGTTTCAGTTGTTAGAGGGAGTGCTCTCAGTTTTTCTCCATTTAGAATGATGTGGGTCATGGTTTAACATATGTAGTTTTTGCAATGTTGAATTATGTTCCTACTATTCCTAGTTTTTCTAGTGTTTTGAATGTGAATGGATACTGTATTTTGTCAAATGCTTTTTCTGCATTCATTGAGATAATCCTGTGATTCTTGTGTTTAAGTCTACTGATATGGTGGATTATGTTTGTTGATTTCCATATGTTGAACCAACCTTACATCCCTGGGATGAACACAACTTGATCATGGTACAGTAGTCACCTAGTATTACTCTGTTGTGGTCTATTTGATTCTTGAAATTGAGAAGGGTTTGTTTGATGTATGTAGATGCTCCATTATTTGGGGCATAAATATTTATGTTTTTTATGTCTTATTGCTGCATAATTCTCTTAAGCAGTATGAAATATCCTTCTTTTTCCCTTCTGATTAACTTTGGCTTGAAGTCCACTTTATCTGATATGAGTATAAAAACCCCTGTTAGTTTAAGATATTCATGTTAATGACATGATTTTTTGTTTTCCATTCTTTTATCTAGTCTGTGGATGTCTTTTCTGATGAGGTAAGTCTCTTGGAGACAGTACATTGTTGGGTCTTATTTTTTATTCATATATGCCAGTCTATGTCTTTTGATTGATGAGTTTAGACCACTTACATTCAACATTATTACTGAGAAATTATTTTTATTCCCTATCTTTTTGCTTTATTTCTGGTTTTAAATTTGAACTAAGTTCTTCTTTGACTGAGTATTCTTCTAGTATAAGTTCCTCTTTTCATTGCTTTTCACTTTTATTTTTCATTTCTTCTTCATGAGTATGTTTTATTTTATTTTATTTTATTTTTTTGCATTGCTGGTGATTGAACCCAGGGCTTTGTGCTTGTAAGGCAAGCACTCTACCTACTGAGCTATCTCCCCAGCCCTATTGAGTATGTTTTATAGTGTAGGCTTTCTAGTTATGAATTCTTTTAACTTTTGTTTCTCATGGAAGGTTTTTATTTTATCATCTATTCTGATGTTTAATTTTTCTGGGTATAGCTGGGTTTATATTCTTGATTGGCATCCATTTTGTTCATAGTTTGGTATATATTCTTAGCTTTAAGGGTCTTGGTTGAAAATCAATTGGGATAGAATTGGTTTCCCTCCTAATGGGACCTGTCATTTCTCTCTGGCAGCCTTTACAATTCTACTCTTATTCTGTGTGTTAGACATTTTCAGAATAATGTACCTTGGTGTAGGTCTATTGTAATTTTGTATAGTTGGGGTCCTGTAAGCCTCCTGTATTTGATTTTCTATTTCTTTCTTTTTATTTGGGAAGTTTGCTGATATTATTTCATTGAAAAGATTGTGTATTCCTTTGGTTTGTATGTCTGAGTCTTCATCTATCCAGATAAATCCTAAATTTGGTCTTTTCAGGTTATTCCATAGTTCTTGCAAGTTCTGTTCATGGTCTCTTAATGTCTTTTCTCCATGATCAACTTTATTTTCAGGATTATATATTGTGTCTCCATTGTCTGAAACTCTATCTTCCAAGTGGTTTAGTCTGTTGGTGATGCTTTCCTTTGAATTTTTAATTTGGTTTATTGATTTCTTTATTTCAAGAAATTCTACTTGATTTTTTTTTCAGAATCTCTCTTTATTGACGTGATATTTCACTTCTTGTATTTTCTCTCTAATTTTACTCTTTACATCATCCTTTACCTTGCAAATCAATTAATTATGTAAATTTTAAACTTCTTCTCTGACATTTCTTCCACTGTAGTGTCAATGAATTCTGTTATGAAGTATCTTGGTTCCTTTGGGGCATTTTGCTTCCTTGCTTTTTCAAGTCTTTTGTGTGTCTACCCATTTAACAGTATGGATCTGAGGCAGTAGAGTTTCCACCCTGTGGACCTACAGTATTCCTTAACGGTGTTTACTCACCATTTGGGGGAGACCAAGAATAACAACAACCAATGCAAACAATATATAGCATTAAATCAAATAATTCCTGCTATGATATCTACAATGTTAATTGTCACAATAAAGAAATGATATGATCAATTATTGTCTACAATAAAAACAGTATGTTGGCAAAAGTGTTTACAATTTCAAATGATGGACAGGGAGAGAACAGAAGTGATGTAGGATATGATGATTGTGAGGGTGGAGGAGAGAAGAGAGAAGTAAAAAATTAAAGGAAAAGTCACAGAGAATTATAGAGTTTGGCTGTGAGCAGAAGAAAAGAGAGAAGAAGATTCAAGGCAAACAGATAAGTGAGAGAAAAAATATATATAAAATAAATATTTAAGAAATTAAATAAAAATAAAAATAAAAGAATACAATATAAATTGAAATATACTAATTGAACATTCTCGTCATCAAAATACTGATCCGTGAAAATAACTGACTTCATACATGCTAGAAATGAGGAAAAAAAATGTGAATATGTATAAATGTCCATGAACCATTGAGGTCACAATTAAACAGAGAAAGAAAAAAAGTTTCAATGAAAAGTTAAACAATTGTTTCTGTTGGAGTTCATCAGATTCTCAGCTTTCCTTCTTAGCAGTGTTAGTTGGGATCCTCTAAAGTGTGATGCTTTCTCTATCCTCAGGATGGGGTTGCTGGACTGAGAAAGGTAATCTTGTAGGTGGAACTCGTGGAGGGGGTGGTTAGGTTTAGGTATGCACCAGGTTCTTCCCTGAATGCCTATTAGTCTGGAGGTCTTAAATCAGTGCACCTTCAGGATCCAGCAATTGCTGGTGCATGCTGGAAGACTGCACCCTAGGGATCTTTCTTGGGTTCCTTTTGTGTGGTGGAGGAGCCAATTCTTAGTCCACTATGGCACCTGTGGACCCCACATTTCCTGGGCTCTTGAGTTCAGTTTTCAAACTCATTCTCTTCTGTCTCTACCCTTTACAATCCCAGGCCAGGTGTGTCTCTTTCCATTGGTCCTGTAAGCAACTGGGCTGGAGGGGAGGGGGAAAACTAGGTGTGTTTCCACAACCAGTAGTCCCCTGTGTAAAACCTCTCTCCATGTTTGATTTTTTCCTTGTCACTTAGACATACCTATGTCATGCAGTGTGGGTTTTCCAGGCCTGTATTTTGGGCCAAACTCAGGTTTGCAGGAATCACTCCCCCAGCTGCTGGTTCCTGCACCACAGGAACCACATTTTGCACCACTGCAAAATGGTTCCTTCCTCTGTCCTCTGCACACAGCTGGGAGAGATTCAACTTCTTTCCTGCACAAGGATATTGTGCAGCAGACCTTTCAGTTTAGTTTCTAAACTCTCCATACCCAGACATGCCTGAGGCCTCCTAAAATGTGAATTCCTTTAATTCCCTTATTCCTCCACTTAGCTCACTGAGGGTACACTCTTGCTGTTACCCTGGGCATTTCTTCCATATTTTATTATATCCAATCCTAAATACCCAATCTTCTTTGAATGTCCAGAATTAAATTCCAGTAAAGCCCCTTGCCTCCACTTTTTTTTTATGTGTTTATCCACCTTGCTGAGAAACTGCCTGTCTGCTTTCTTGATTTAACACCACAGAGCAACCAGGAAAGTGACCTTCTTTATTCTGACATCTGGAAACCCCCCCTTAAAAAGAAACATTTCTTAAATATATCCTTGTTATTTTCTTCTTTTTAATTCAGTTTCTTATTCATGAAAATTTGCAGTTTTTAAAAAGTAAAACCCTTTATTTCCTACTCTCCATTGCTTGATCTCACTCTGTTACCTTATGAAATTCTTTGCTCAACATTACTGTCATTATGAGAGAACATAAAACTTATCTTCCACATCACTGTTGCAGTCCTCAAAGTGTCAATTCTGTTCTTTAGTAATTCAAAGGTGGATTTTGATTCCTCTGATAGACTTGGCTTTCTTAAAATTCTTCACTATATCATATATCACTCATGTCACAATAATGCATTAATTTTTAAAACTGCCAATTTATCTTGTCTGCATACCATATGCTATTGTGCTTTATCTTATAGAGGCTGTACTATTTGATATTCATTAAGTAGTCCAATTAATTTTCTAAAACAATTTTTTTGCATATTTAAAACAAATTCCATAGATGAGCCCTACAAACTCTCATAGCTTACTTTAAAAATTAGAGTGAAAACAAATGTTCTTATCATAGTCAATGAGGTTCTCTAGAATCTGACCTCTAGTTACTTCTTGGACTCACCTCTTGGTGTTCCATTTGCCCACTACCTGCTTCATCAAAAATAAGGCACATAATAGTCTGAAAACAATGGTTTCTGCTATTTCTTCTGAGATACATGCTTGGCCTACTACCTTACCTCATTACGTTCTTTGCTCTAACATACTGTCACTGATGCCTACCTTATCACCCCTCTTACGTGACGAATGTTTCCCCTGATGGCTGCATTTGCAATTCATAGTCAGGAATACGTACTCACATTGCTTAGATATACATAGTACTTACATCACATAAAATATCTACCTATCCATGTATGTCTACTTATTTATATCTATTTCTGTTATGTTTTTATTTTCTCTTCATTTTCTAATACAAGAAGCATCCTAAGGCCAAATGGTACTTGTTTGCCTGATTTTTTTCTTTTTCTTTTTATAATTTATTTTTATTATAAACAAATGGGATACATGTTGTTTTTGTTTGTACAGGGAGTAATAGCATACCATTTGCATAATCATACACTTATATAGAGTAATGGTGTTTGAATCATTCTGTTATTTTTTCCTTCCCCCCCATCCCTCCCACCCCTCTTTTTCCAGTATACAATCCCTCCTTCCTCCATTCTTGCACCCCTCCCACTCCTCATTATGTGTCACCATGCACTTATCAGTGAGATCATTCATCCGTTGGATTTTTGAGATTGGCTTATCTCACTTAGCATGATGTTCTCCAATTTCATTCATTTACCTGCAAATGCCATAATTTTATTATTCTTTATAGCTGAGTAATATTCCATTGTATATATATACCACAGTTTCTTTATCCATTCATCAATTGAAGGGCATCTAGGTTGGTTCCACAGTCTGGCTATTGTGAATTGAGCAGCTATGAACAGTGATGTGGCTGTATCTATGAAGTATGCTGATTTTAATTCCTTTGGGTGTAGGCTGAGGAGTGGGATAGCTGGGTTAAATGGTAGGTCCATTCCAAATTTTCTAAGGAATCTCCACACTGCTTTCCAGAGTGGCTACACTAATTTGCAGCCCCACCAGCAATGTATGAGCATACCTTTTTCCCCACATCCTCTCCAACATCTATTGTTGCTTGTATTCTTGTTAATCACCATACTACTTGGGGTGAGATGGAATCTTAGTGTAGTTTTGATTTGCATTTCTCTTATTACTAAGGATGGTGAACATTTTTTCATATGTTTGTTCATTGCTTGTAGATCTTCTTCTGTGAAATGTCTGTTCATATCCTTAGCCCATTTGTTGATTGGGTTATTTGTATTCTTGGTGTAGAGTTTTTAGAGTTCTTTATATATTCTGGAAATTAGGGCTCTATCTGAAGTATGAGTGGCAAAGATATTCTCCCACTCTGTAGGCTCTCTCTTTGCATTGCTGAAAGTTTCCTTTGCTGAGAGAAATCTATTTAGTTTGAATCTGTCCCAGTTATTGATTCTTGCTTTTATTTCTTGTGCTATGGGAGTCCTGTTAAGGAAGTCTGATCCTAAGACAAGAAGGTGAAGATTTGGACCTACTTTTTCTTCTATAAGATGCAGGGTCTCTGGTCTGATTTCAAGGTCCTTGATCCATTGTGAGTTGATTTTTGTGCAGGGTGAGAGATAGGGGTTTATTTTCATTCTGTTGCATATGGATTTCCAGTTTTCCCAGCACCATTTCTTGAAGAGACTATCTTTTCTCCATTGCATATTTTTGGCACCTTTGTCTAGTATGAGAAAATTGTATTTATTTGGGTTTGTGTCCATGTCCTCTATTCGTACCATTGATCTATCTGTCTACTTTGGTGCCAATACCATGCCGTTTTTGTTACTATTGCTTTGTAGTATAGTTGAAGTTGTGGTACTGAGATACCCCCTGTTTCATTCATCCTGCTAAGGATTGCTTTAGCTATTCTGGGTTTCTTATTCTTCCAGATGTGTTTCATGATTGCTTGCTCTATTTCTGTAAGGTACATCATTGGGATCTTAATTGGAATTGCATTGAATCTGTATAGCACTTTTGGTAGTGTGGCCATTTTGACAATATTAATTCTGCCTATCCAAGAACAGGGGAGATCTTTCCATCTTCTAAAGTCTTCCTTAATTTATTTCTTCAATGTTTTGTAGTTTTCATTGTAGAGATCTTTTACCTCTTTGGTTAGATTGATTCCCAAGTATTTTATGTTTTTTGAGGCTATTGCAAATGGAGTTGTTTTCCTTATTTCCCTTTCAGTTATTTCATCGCTTGCGTATAAAAATGCTTTAGATTTATGCGTGTTGATTTATATCCTGGTATTTTGCTGAATTCATTGATGAGGTCTAGAAGTTTTCTGGAGGAGGCTTTTGGATCCTCTAAATATAGAACCTTGTCATCAGCAAATAGTGACAGCTTAAGTTCCTCTTTTCCTATTCATATCCCTTTAATTTCTTTAGTCTGCCTAATTGCTCTGGCTAGAGTTTTGAGGACAATGTTGAATAGAAGTGGTGAAAGAGGACATCCCTGTCTTGTTCCCATTTTTAAAGGGAATGGTTTCAGTTTTTCTCCATTAAGAATGATGTTGCCATGGGTTTAGCATAAATAGCCTTTACAATGTTCAGGTATGTTCATACTATTCCTATTTTTTCTAGTGTTTTGAACATGAAGGGGTGTTGTATTTTGTCCAATACTTTTTCTGCATCAATTGAAATAACCATATGATTCTTATCCTTAAGTTTATTGACATGATGGATTATGTTTATTGACTTATGGATGTTAAACCATCCTTGCATTCCAAGGATGAACCCCACTTGATCGTGGTGCATGATTTTCTTAATATGCTTTTGGATATGGTTTGCCAATATTTTGTTAAGGATCTTTGCATCTATATTCATCAAGGATATTGGTCTAAAATTTTCTTTCCTTGATGTGTCTTTTCCTGGTTTGGGTATGAGGGTGATATTAGCTTCATAGAATGAGTTCGGTAGGGTACCCTCCTTTTCTGTTTCCTGGAATACTTTGAGAAGTATTGTAATGACTTCTTTGAAGGTCTTATAGAACTCTGCTGAGTAATCTTCTGTTCCTGGGCTTTTCTTGGATGGTAGATTTTTAATGGCTTCTTCTATTTCATTGCTTAATATTGATCTGTTTAAATTGTATATGTCCTCCTTGTTATTGATCTGTTTAAATTGTGTATGTTTGGGAGGAGCATATGCCTCCAGAAATTTGTCAATGTCTTTGGTAGTTTCTATTTTGTTGGAATACAGGTTTTCAAAGTAGCTTCTCATTATGTTCTGTATCTCAGTGGTGTCTGACGTGATATTTCCTTTTTCATCATGAATTTTAGTAGTTTGAGTTTTCTCCTTCTCTTTGTTAGTGTGGCTAAGGGTTTGTCTATTTTGTTTACTTTCTCAAAGAACCAATGTTTTGTTTTGTCAATTTTTTGAATTGTTTCTTTTGTTTCAATTTCATTGATTTCAGCTCTGATTTTGATTATTTCCTGCTTCTGCTACTTTTGCTGTTATTGTGTTCTTCTTTTTCTATGGCTTTGAGCTGTAATGTTAGGTCATTTAGTTGTTGACTTTTCATTCGTTTCTGGAATGTGCTCCATGCAATGAATTTTCCTCTCTGTACTGCTTTCATAGTGTCCTAGAGATTTTGATATGTTGTATCTTCGTTCTCATTGACCTCTAAGAATTTTTTTATCTCCTCCCTGATTTTTTTTGTTATACATGTTTCATTCAATAGCATATTATTTAGTCTCCAGGTGTTGGAGTAATTTCTGTTCTTTATTTTGTCATTGATTTCTACTCTCAGTCCATTATGATCTGATAGAACACAAGGCAGTATCTCTATTTTTTTTTTGCATTTCCTATGGGCTGCTTTGTGGCATAACATATGGTCTATTTTCAAGAAGGTTCCATGTGCTGCTGAGAAGAAAGTGAATCCACTCGTTGATGGATGGGGAATTCTATATATGCCTATTAAGTCTAGGTTATTGATTGTGTTATTGAGTTCTGTGGTTTCTTTGGTTGGTTTTTGTTTGGAAGATGTATCTAGTGGTGGCAGCAGTGCATTAAAGTCACCCAGAATTATTGTGTTGTGATCTACGTGATTACAGGGATGCACCATTGTTTGGAGAATAAATATTTACTATCATTATGTCTTCCTGATTTATGGTTCCCATAAGCAGTATGAAATGTCCTTCTTTATCCCTTCTGACTAACTTTGGCTTGAAGTCCACTTTATCTGATATAAGGATGGAAACCCCCGCTTTTTTACTGGGTCCATGTGCGTGGTAGGTTTTTTCCCATCCTTTCACCTTTAGTCTGTGGATGTCTTTTTCTATGAGATGAGTCTCTTGTAGGCAGCATATTGTTGGGTCTTTCTTTTTAATCCATTCTGCCAGTCTATGTCTTTTGATTGAGGAGTTTAGGCCATTCACATTCAGGGTTATTATTGAGATATGATTTGTATTCCTAGTCATTTGACTTATTTTTGGTTTTCAAGTTGGCTTGGTTTCTCCTTTGAGTGGTTTTTCTCTAAGGTAGTTCCTCCCTTTTCTCACCTCCATTGTTGTTTTTCATTTCCTCTTCATGGAATATTTTGCTGAGAACATTCTGTAGCGCAGGCTTTCTATTTGTAAATTCTTTTAACTTTTGTTTATCATGATAAGATTTTATTTCATCTATAAATCTGAAGGTAAATTTTGCTGGGTGTAGGATTCTTGGTTGGCAACCATGTTCTTTCAGAGCTTGTTCTTTCAGAGCTTGAAATACGTTGTTCCAGGCCCTTCTAGCTTTTAGAGTCTGGTTTGAGAAGTCGGCTGCTATCCGTATCGGTCTCCCCCTATATGTATCTGATGCTTTTCTCTTGTGGCCTTCAAAATCCTTCCTTTATTTTGAATGTTAGGCATTTTCATTATAATGTGCCTTGGTGTGGATCTGTTGTGATTTTGTGCATTTGGTGTTCTATAAGCCTCTTGTATTTGATTTTCCATTTCATTCTTTAGGTTTGGGAAATTTTCTGATATTATTTCATTGAATAGGTTGTTCATTCCTTTGGTTTGTATCTCTGTGCCTTCCTCAATCCCAATAATTCTTAAATTTGGTCTTTTCATGATGTCCCATAGTTCTTGGAGATTCTGTTCATGATTTCTTAGCTTCTTCTCTGTTTGGGCAACTTTATTTTCAAGATTAAATATTTTGTCTTCATTGTCTGAGGTTCTGTCTTCCAAGTGGTCTAGTCTTTTAGTGATACTTTCCATTGAGTTTTTTATTTGGCTTATTGTTTCCTTCATTTCAAGGATTTCCATTTGGTTTTATTTGAGAATCTCTATCTCTTTGTTGAAAAGATCTTTTGCTTCCTGCACTTGCTCTTTCAGCTTATTGGTATTATCATTCATTGCCTGCATTTGCTCTCTTATCTCATCCTTTGCTTCACGAATCATCTTAATCATGTATAATCTGAAGTCCTTTTCTGACATTTCTTCTAACATACTGACATTAGATTCTATTAATATAGAATCTAGATTTGTTTGGATCACTTTCTTCCCTTGTTTTTTCATGTTGTTCATGTATCTTCCCCTCTAGCAGTGCAGATCTGGGGTATTGCAGATTTCTCCCCATAGGCCTATAGTGGCCCTATAGGTTTCCAAAACCCTTTCTTTAAGGGGAGGTCAATATTAGCAGTGCCCAATTCAGACACTATGCAATCCTAGACCAAATAGCCCCTATGAGGACAATAACAAAATTGTCATAATAAACAGAATGAGTTCAAATATTATCTTCAGTAAAACAAAAAGATTTGCAATAAGGTCTTCAGTTTCAAATGGAGGACAAAGAAAATGCAGAGGGATGTATAATATGGCTGTTAATGGGATAAGAAAAGAATATACAGAAGTTCTAGATAATAGAAAATGTGAGAGTGTAATCAAAAGAAATTGGATGTTAGCATGCAAAAAAGAGAGAAAGAGACTCTGAGGGAACAGTGAAACAAAAGGAAAAGAAAGCAAGAAAAGTAAAGAAATAAAAACATAAACTTTTTCAATAAGGAGAAAAAAGAAAATCTACAGTATAACAGTCATATAGTAATGAAACCTCCCAGAGTTCAGTAGCTTAATGCATGAGAGGTACCTGACAATGAGCTTCAAGCCTCCAGCAGGCGTCTCAGGATGGGATTTGCCCCACCTAATGATCAGAGCTAAGGCTTCCAGGATTATCCAAGATGGCCGCTCTGGCTCAAAATGTGTTGGCAAATGGGGAGCTGCAGCTCAGGGGTGGACGTGGTCAGTAGGAGGTCCTGGAGGCGGGATGTGGTTGGTCAGGCAGGGGTCCTGGCAGTCGGGTGTGTTTGATGTGGTTGTGGGATCCTGGAGGCCAGGTGCAATCAGTCGGTCTGGGGTCCCGGTGATAGGGCGCAGTCAGTTGGTCTGGTGATCCTGGCAGCAGGGAACAATCAATTGATGTGAGGGCCCCAGAGGCAGGGAGTTATCGGTTGGGCTGAGGGATCCTGGAGATGGGGCTCAGTCAGTCCGGCCGAGGGCCCTATGGGGCTTGGCTGTTGTCTCAAAAATGGCAGCAGCCACGTGTAATCAATCCTGCAGGTACTGTAACAGTGAACTTCCAGGCAACAGCAGGCAGCTGGTGCTCCACTGGCGGTCGGCGATCAGTTTGCTGACTGTTGTAGGACGAGATCGGTAGGTGAAACTCGTGTGTTGGGCGATGGACAGGTGAGAGGCAGGCAAATGGTGGATGATAGGTGCCTGACAGTGAGCAATCTGCACTCAAAAAAGGCGTCGATATGCTGGAAGATTGCAGGTGATCACAGCAGACAAATGGGGTAAACAGCAGGGGATCGATAAGCAGCAAAAACTGCCTTACCAAGAAACAGATATCCTCAGCTTGAAACCGGAGTTACGGAGCGACAAGGAATGCAGCCTCCCTCTAGTCCACCATCTTGGTTCTCCTTGCCTGATTTTATGGCATAGACATTTAACCAATATTTGTAACATGACTTAAACACTTTAGGAAGATAATCAATTTTTTATGAGGAATTACTCTGTCCTGGATTTTCATATTTTATCACTTATTAATAAAGATACATCTATCCAAATCTGGTGATTTTCTAAGCAGTAAGATGTCTGAGACATCTTCAGATGAACACTGTCCAACCTAAATACTGTTAAAGTACCTTTTCAATGCTGAGGCTTGAGTAAGAACACCTGAGCTAAATATCAGTCTCAGCAGGTCTTCCTCTTATGCTGCTTTTCTGGACTGAAATGCCCTATTCTCCTGCCGATGTTGATAAATGAATGATACGGATGTTGGTAATCACTGTAACCTACACTTTGCAGTGTTTCAGGATTCTCGTCATCTTCGTGAGGCTCCTTGTGGGGTCTCCCTTTGTAAGGTCACAGTGAATCACTGTCAGTTTCTCACCTCCTTACTACTCTGCTTTTTTCTGATAGTTGCAATCTTTGACATGATATGGCACATGGGCAAAGATGTATAAATAAATAAAGAATAAAAATAAAGGTTGTAGAAAAGGCCATTTTTGGTGGTCTTACAATGTATCACCCCACAGAAGAGTTCAGCCCTTTCTCCCCTTTCTCCCTCTCTCCTTCCCACTCTCCCTCCCACCCTCCTTTCCTTCCACTTAGACCATTCTTTTTATAGAAACTAGAAATTCTTCCTAGGATCTATACACTCTCCATCCTAAAGGCAGTGAGGTTTAAATTTTGTTGATGCTAGAAAGTTTTCCTTTTATTGAGACTACATAGACATTTTAAAGGGAAGTCAAAAGCTACATGAACTTCAGTGTGTTTGACTCTGGAAACCAATCAGTATTTTTACTTCTTTGGTTTTCATCAACCTAATTTGATTTAAAAAAAAAAAATACTGCAGGATACCAAATAATAAATCTTTTTTTCTCTCTTTCAGATCAAGACCTATAAATTTTTATGCTAGAATGACTTTTGTTATCAGATTCCTTGGAAATGCATTTTATTTCTTACTGTTCTGTTCTGTGAGCTCTGTTTTGTCATAGGAAGGATGTGCTATGTAGGAACATGATAAACTCAATAGTATGAAATCTAGTTGAATCTTGGACATTGCTGATATTTGTGTGTATAATTGATATGGAAAATCGATAGCTACTCTATATTATCTACTTACAAATGTATTTCATATGCTTATCAGTGAATAAAGAAGAGTGCTCTTTTTAATAGGTGCTGTCAGTGCTAAAACACTCATTGCTGTCATTCAAACGACCCAAAGCCACGGAGATGTTGAAACTCTACTTCTTGTTTTCTTTGCAGTTGCTGGTAAAAGAGGTATGATCACACTTTTCATTTTTAAAATGGGTTTGTAACAACTAGATGTTTTACCATGTCAAGCTCATTGTCATCCTAAGAAGGTTATATCCAATGATTAATATTACTTATAATTGATATAATTTTCAAAGTTGGATCAGGAAATGGTTATCAATCTTTCTTATATTGTCATTAAGTAACTATTTTAAACTGGCAGTTAATAAGTTATTTATTAATTATGTGGTGAGAAGAGTCAAACTAATAATTTTATTTATTTTTTTGTTCTTTAGGGGTATATAGATCAAGAGGGCAATCCTATGGGGTTTGCTGGACTGGTATCCCATTTACATTATCATGAACCTTCTAATCTTGTTTTTGTCAATTTTCTTGTGAGAGGTCTTTTCCATAATCTTTGTCAGCCAACTCACAAAGGTAAGCGTGGGGTTTTAATATATATATATATATATATATATATTATATGTTTACATATATACATATATATAATATATGTATATGTATGTGTATACCCCCAAATTATATATATATACACCCCCAAAATAGCAATAGATTAGTAGAAAGTTAATACTTCAGAAATGTTTTTTCTCTACAAAGAAAATACAGTTAATATGTAGGTAATTTACAGATACCCAAATTTAGATACAATAAAATACCCACTAATATTGACTATATGGGAAACAGCCATATTTTGTGACACCTACTGTAAAATGTCCGCTTCTTGAATGTATTTCCTCCACAGGCTCCTTGCCTATATGATTCAGAACATATTGAATAACATACAATATTTAGAATATTTTCTTCTAATTAAATATAATATATTCTGATCATAAAAAAGGGTATAGGAAAGTAGTGTGTTAGAAATAGATAATTATCCAGAATTCTATTATCCATCAATAATCATTATTAGTATTTGTAAATATTTCCTCATAATCATTTTTTAATATAATTGTATGGTATATTTAAATAACTGATATATTAATTGTGCAATCTAGAATCTTGTTTTACTCCTGAAAATATTGAATTTTTGTCCATATCATGTAATTTTTTAAAATAATGCCCATTTAACACAATTTTTATTAAAAGACTTTGATTACACATTTAAACAATAAAAGCCCTTAATGGTATCCCTAAAATAAACATTGCCCTTTCATAATATTTGTGCTTGATTGTTACATTTCTTAATGCCTGGTAAACTCAATGCCTTTTACATTACCTTACCTTCTACATTGATTGATAAGAACATTCTACTTTGCACAATAGATCTAGTTGGTGTGGTGTAAATATGCATTGTTATGTGACATGAGGTTATTCAGGGAATTCTACTCTCCAAAAATGTGTGAAAGGGGGGAAATAATTTCAGGCTATAGGAAGTACAATTCCATTTATTGATGTGAAGATACTTGTATATGGCTGCAAACAAGATTAGAGAAAATTTGATAACTTTATGAGGCAGACAATATCAATAGAATTATTTTGTAAACAAGGAAATGAAGGCACAGAGAAGACAGAGAAGTTAAATAAACTGGGGCATGGTCCTGTCCTACAGTTTTAATAAGTCAAAACCAAAATTGAAATATAAGCAATCCAATTCTAGAACCAATGTTATTAAGTGTCACAATTTTTTATTTTTAATACTAGGGATGGAACTCAGGGGTGCTTTATCACTGAACTATATTCCTAATCCTTTGTATTCTTTATTGTTGAGACAGGCTGTCACTAAGTTGCTGAGAGTTTCATTAAGTTATTTTGGCTGGCCTCCGATTTGCAATCATCCTGCCTCAGCCTCCCAAATTTCTGGGATTATAGGATGAATGACCGCACCCAGGAAATTTCAGTTTTTTAACCATTGTAGTATAGTGTTCATGTGCCATGAACTTATAGCAACTGAAGTTGACAATAACTTAGGTCAGGCAGGCAGATAAGGCCAGAAGGCTATATAGGGGTTAAATTTTTGAAATTCTTAGATGATAAGGAAGTTGGATTTTGTTTATCATGTCATTGAGGTGCCATCAGAGATATTTGAGTAGATGAGAGACATGAATAGAATTCTGATCATCTACTAGAATAGACTAAAGTTAGGAAAATCTAGGTAAGGAGATAAGGCAGTTCATGGTTGGGATGACTAGAATCCGAACTCAGGTGGAAGCAAAGCACACATGAAAACGGTTAGCAGGTACAGTGATTCTGTAGTACTATATTTGTCTCAAATGTTTAATTTCTATGAAATAAAATATAACTTTCAATTTAAACATTAAAAATAGGTCCTTTTTCACATTTATAATGAGACATTATTTTTTGTAGGCTCAAAACATTTTTCTCAAGATGTTATGGAAAAACTAGTGTTAGTATTGGCAAATCTCTTTGGAAGAATATATCTTCCAGCAAAGTTCCAAGATGCGAACTTGGAGTTTTATCAATCAAAGGTAAAAGTATATGATTCTGATAACATTTATTAATTAAGGTTATTAAGTAGATGCTCTCAGAATGATACAGCAGAAGGATTTTATTAAGATAATTTGTTTGTTTTGTGGAATAATTTGTTATTTTAATAATTTGTATAATGTTTAATCTGTAATTCAAAAGTTCCCCTCTATAAATCTATTAAAAGTTAAATACCTTGAGTAAAAATTAAGATCAAAATCATGTTTTTCATTTGCTTGTATCAAATCACAGCATTAAGACACTATAAAAACAGATGTGGGTAATTGTATGTTTAAATAAACAACCATTCCCATTGGTGAATCTACAGTTCCCTTAGGATCGTTTTACCTTGAGGTACTATATGTTGTGAACTACAGCAAATTCACTGAGAATACTTTAGTCATCTAGGAAATCATCACTTTATTCACAGAGATCAGAATATTTTCCAATTTTATTCACGACATTTTCTTGATTCCTTATCTTTTCAAATACTGTTACAGATGTAGTTCATTAGAATCTGAGATCAGAATATTTTTCAATTTTATTCACATTTTCTTGATTCCTTATCTTTTCAAATACTGTTACAGATGTAGTTCATTAGAATCTGAAAAAGTAGGATATGCTGGTTTATACCAGGTAACCTTAGTGCTATGGAACAAAAAGGGAAGAGTTAGTCTACAGCTTCTAATCCTGCATTGTTGAATTACAAACCTGTGCCCTCACAAAATAGCCTCTAGATCAGTGAACACAACAATAGTCATTGAACCACCATCACATTTTTTTCACCACATGTACATTCTTGAAATACTATTTGATTGTTCTGTTTAAATTTGTATTTACTTAGAACTAAGTTAGCATCTCTAGTCTTAAAAAGAAGACCATCATAAAAATAAATACAAGAAAAGAAGATTCTGAGTAGAAACCTTTCTCTCTATGTGTCTGTGTGTGCGTGTGTGCACGCACTGATGATTGGAAATAGTTCTACTGCCAGGTAAGATATCCTGGATAGACAGTTGGCATTCTTACTGCAACAGAGAGCTGTGAAATCTGTGATGACTTTGTATGTTGGAATTACAAGAACTTTTCCCAGATGTGATAGAAACCTCCAACATAGTTTTTGTCTCAGAGAACTTGTTGACTCTGGACATGGGTTGAAGACTGAAGTTAGCATACTCAGAGGGCCTCTCCAGTGAGATTTTAAAAGCCCAATAAACTTTTTGTGCTTATGTAGAAATCAAGTTACAGATTAGAAATTTTATAGACTATAATCATGTAATGAATTTTCATCACTCTGACATACCAGCTTTATGCTCAAAATCCCAAGAGAACATGACCTAGGAATGGAGACAAAGAAGATATATACTGAGTATTAGTAAAATTGCCAAACAATGACAATTCACTTAAGTCTACTTAAATGGAGGTCATTGCCCCTTTCTTTCTTGGCCAAACAAAAATATGGGGAAACTTACTCTGGTGAAAGATAATATCTTAAGTCTATAAAACAGTTTTATAAATTATTTCTGATTTGAAAGCAAAACAAAAATCCTTAAAAAGTGAGTAAGCAATAATATATTCCCAATAAGCAGGAATAAAAGCAGGCAACAGTAGAAGATTCACAGATTTCAAGTTAGTATAACTAATATGTTCAAATCAATAGCGAGAAACATAGACAAAAATTAGTAAAAATGATAGATATTTTCACTAGATAATTAATATATTTAAAAGTGATTAAGTGAACATTACAAAACTGAAAATACAATACTTGACTCCCAGAATATATGCAGCAGAAGTCAGGACCAGGAAGTTAACATAGCTCATAGAAAATATTCAAAGTGTAACCCAGAGAGAAAAAATTAAAATAAAATCAGTTGCCATAAAAGATATGTGGATCACACTCAAAGTTTTAATGTATATGTAATTGGAATCCCAAAAGAAGAGGAGGAATAAACATGACAGTCACGTAATCAAAAGACTAAAGACTGGGAATTTAACAAATTGATGAAAGACAGAAAACTCACAGTTTCAAAAACTTAGAAACCCACAGTTTCAAGAACTGCTGAAAACCATAGAGTGTCATGCTTCCTTCAATGATACCTGACTTTTAAATAAAAATAATAAAAGCTAAAAGCAATGGAATAATATTTTTAATGAGCTGAATAAAACAATTCCTAATTTGAAATCTGAAAATATTCTTCAAAATTTATCTGAGATTACAGTGTGTTCAGGCATGAAATCTGAACTTTGCTGCTGTTAGGCTTACAATAAAAGAAATATCACATATTTTAGGCAGAAGGAAAATATCCAAAATTTGGAAAAATAAAAATGCAGAAGAGAATGAGGAACACAGAGAGGTGATAGAAGGAACATTGAATTAAAAGAGACAGTAGAAAAGGAAGAAAGGTAACATAACAGATGGTACAGATGGAGAAAAAATAATAAAGTAGAAAACTTAATTATAGAAATAATTAAATTAAATGTAAATGTACTAAATATACCAAGTAAAAATACTAGGATTTTCAGATTGTATTTTTATTTTAAAATAAAGCCACATGCTTTATATAATACACAGATATGTGTTGACAAACAGCACAACTAGATCACAATTTTGGTATGAAATCTCAAGAAAGGTTGGAAGTAGAATAATGAAAAAAGATGTGGCAGTTAAACACTAACTGGAAGTACTTTAATTGCCTGAAAATTAAACAAATCAATTTCTAAATACACATAGAACAAAAAAGAAGTGGAAATCATAAAAATATTTTAAATTAATAATGGTGACTAAATGAAACATATAAATCCTAATAAGATATAATTCACGCAATGCTTTGAAAATTTATAGTATTAAAATCACATATTAGAAAAGAAGATAGGCTGAGAAAACAGCCTAAGAAGCTATGAAAGAAAAACTTACAGTTTAGACATGAGTTGTCCCCCAAAAGCTCATGTGGGAAATAATGTGGAAAGTTGAGAGATGAAATGATTGTGTTATGAGGTCCTTTGACCTAATCAGTGTGTTAATCCACTAATGGATTAAATGGGAGGTAACTGTAGTCAGGTAGGGTGTGCCTGGAGGCAACAGGTCTTTCGGGTTTATATTCTGTCCCTGGTGAGTGGAGCTCTTTCTGCTTCCTGATTTTCGTCTCCTGAGCTGCTTTCTTCCACCACACCCTTCTGCCATGATGTTCTACCTTACCTCATACCCAGAACAATGGAGTCAGCCATCTAGGTACTGAGACCTCTGAAACCATGTGCACCAAATAAACTTCCTCCAATAAAATTGCTCTTGTCAGATCTTTTGGTCATAGCTGCAAAAACAAACAAACAAAAAAAACAACAAAAAAAAACCAGGTCATGTCTTTATAAAGAATAATAAAATTGATTAATATCTAGCAAGTCTCAGAATAAAGGGATAAGTGCAAATTTCAGGAAAGAAAATTACTTCAGACATCAAAAAGAGCAAAAGAGGATATTAAGAATTACTTTATGCTAACAAATCTATTTGGATAAAATGGACAAATTCCTAGAAAATTTGTATTTCTAAGACCAACTAAGCAGGATGCAATAAAATTGTGTTTGATATCTACTAGAGAATTTCATCTACCATGTAAAAAACCATACTGTCCCATTAAAAAATACCAGAGGCTCAGATGACTTAACTGGTGATTTACTTCACACATAAAGAATAACACCAATGTATATGTACATCAAAGCATGAGATTGTACACCTAAAATATGTACAATTTTTATTTATTAAGTATGTCTTAACGAAACTGGAAAAAAGAGAAAAACCTCAGTCTTGTGAAGCAGATAAACTGGGTTTTGATCATTCACACACACACACACACACACACACACACACACACACACACACATACACACACAATCCCAGTCTTTCACAAACTCTCTGCCTTTGTGCTACTCTAACATACCAATGGCTGGCTGACTAATATATGGTAGAGATTTATTTTTCACACTTATGGAGGCTGGGAAATCCTAAATCAAGGTGTCTTGCAGGGACATACTTTCTGGTCCAAAGATGGTTTTCTTGATGCTCTGAACTCACAAGGAGGAAGGGGCAAAGAGTACTTAGAAGGGGTCTGCTTTATTAGGGCTTTAATTGTATTCACAAGGTGAGGGGTGCCCTCAAAACTTAGTCACTTCCCCCAAGCCCCACCTCCTAATACCATTATATTGGGAGTTAGGATTTCAACATATGGATTTTTTGGGGGTGGAGGGGATATACAAATATTCAGTCTATAACAGTTTTCTAGGGGATACAGAAAAGCGAAATAAAAAAGGCCAGGCATGGAGGGGTATGCCTGTAATCCCAGGCTGAGGCAGGAGGATTGCAAGTTCAAGGTCAGCTACAGTAACTTAGCAAGGCCATAAGCAATTTAGTGAGAACTTTTCTCAAAATAAAATTAAAAAAATAAAAAATAAATAAACAAGTGGTAGGGATGTGGTTCAGTGGTTAAGCGCTGTTGAGTTCAATCCCAGTACCAAACCAAATCAAACCAAACAAAAAAACAGAGGAAATATATACTCTTTCTAGGAGCAAAATGTAATACCAAAAATCAAAAAGTAATATTACAGAAAAGAAAAAGCTATTTATCTTACATAAGTATGGGTAGAAAAATAATTCATAAAATATTTGCTTGATGAATCCAGTTTCAAAAACTCTCAGAACCAAGTGAGGTTTATTCCAGGCATGCAAATGTGCTTTATCTTATTGGTTGCTCTCCAAATGTTTCACCAGAGTCTTTGAAATGTTTGCAAGTCTAATGTCACTTGAAGGCATGCTTCTATTTAAAAAGTAGTTTGAAGCAAATTTTTAAGAGCAACGAGTATAGAATTTGGTTTTATAAATGCAAATAGAAACAAAAAATGAATTTTACCTCAATTCCACTAATGAAGGAATGAAACACTGGCATTGTTGAATAAATATATTATGCTGCACAGCTCTTTGCCTTTCTTATTCCAACAATTCAGTTTTTAGGGAAAGTATATGAATTGCTTTGAAATATGCTTGACTTCTAGGTGTTCCTGGATGATCTTCCTAAGGATTTCGGTGCTGCTTTAGAGGAGTATAACATGCAAGTTCAGAAGGACTTTGCCTGTTTTCTACTAATTGTGTCCAAATTGGCAGATATGAAGCAGGAATATCAACTCCCATTGTCAAAGATTAGTAAGTATTATGGAACAGTTGAAGGGTAAAAAATCTTGCCTGAGAATATTTTATCTCAGGATCATGGTTGTAACTCATTGATAGAACACTTTCCTAGAATCTTCAAGGTCCTGGGTTTGATCCCCAGCACTTGAAAACGAAAAGGGTACACACACATATATATATAATTAAAATATGTTGTATTTTAATATATTTTATTTTATATTATATATATCCATACATATGCATACACACATTTATTATACACATACATGTACATATACACCCATATATAATTAAATTATTAAGTGTATATATTTTGTACCGGTGATTGAACTCAGGGACACTCAACCACTGAGCCACATCCCCAGCCCTATTTTGTATTTTATTTAGAGACAGGGTCTCACTGAGTTGCTTGGCACCTCACCCTCTTGATGGGGCTGGCTTTGAACTTACAATCCTCCTGCCTCAGCCTCCAGAGCCACTGGGATTACAGGCATGTGCCACCACACCCTGCTAAAATATATTTTTAAATAAAAAACATGTACTTTGGAAGAAAACATGTCTTGGAAGAAGACTGGACTCCTGGAAAGGATAGCCTGCCTTAATAAAAGGGATTCCTTCTGTTTTCCAAAGAAAGAAACTGATTATTAGAAGTTGAAAGGAGGTTGGAAAATGAAGCTAAGTAGTCATTCATAAGCCATCTTGATTAAAGGCTGCCTTTGAGTCAGGTCTGGAAAATGGAGTGAGGACATCTGTGAGATGAAGAGAGAAACTAGAGACTAATTAATTCTGTCACTCTTTTTCTTGAGAAGAAATATGCTTAGTGCTCATGAGCATAGACTGTGGGCAGATTCTCTGGGTCCAAATTCTGCTACTTATTAGCAGTGAGATCTTGGGCAGGTGACCTCATAATCATGCCTTAGTTTTCTCCACAGGTATGTGAGAGAATAGCATTATCTATCTAGTTTTGGTGAGCTTTTAAATGATGAATATATGTGAATATCTTAAAATAATAGTGCTTGGCACATTGTATACAGTTGTCTCGCTTTTCTTTTTTATGACTAATAGGTGGAAACATTCTAGGGGGATATAAATGGGAGAAGGTGACAGAGATAAAGAAAAAAGTGTGCACTTCAGGTAGTTATATACTGGTTTCATTATCCCCTAAGATCCTCAACTGGGAGGTGGAGCTTAGAGCTTCCCAGGTCTTAGTAAGGTAGGAAGCCGTTTGAACAAAGGCAGACAGTGAACATCACAGGGGAAGGAAAGTGGGGGCCACAGGAATATTCTGCTTCAATTGCATATGAGAGCCCAGCTGGAATATATGACCTGGATCTTTATAAGTGCATGAATGAAAATGCACACGTTCCCGTACGCCATTCCTTAACCTACTCGTAATGCCTGACTGGAACACCCCGTCTAGAAAGATTCTAAGGCCCAGTCTGAATTCAGAGGGCTAAAGTACCAAAGTAACAATCATTTTCCATTAAACGAGCATACAAGGTGAACGGGTATAGTGGGACACACCTGTAATCACAGTGGCTCAGGAACCTGAGGCAAGAGGATCACCAAAGTTCCAAGTTCAAATCCAGCCTCAGCAACTTAGTGAGGCCCTAGGCAAATCAGTGAGACCCTGTCTCTAAATAAAATACACACACACACAAGGAGGGCTGGGAATGTGGCTCAGTGGTTAAGTGCCCCTGGGTTCAATCCCCAGTACCAAAAAAAAAAAAAAAAGGTAAACAATGTAAATTGTTTCTTACTATCTGTTGATCAAAGCCACTAAAGCATAATGCACATTTTTTAAGCAGTGATGCTAATGTTAGCAGTTCACACTTGTTGAATGTATCCTAGCCCCAGCTGAGCTGCTCACTGAGAGCCATATCGTTCCTTCAGTCTTCACGGTGACACAGTCCCTGAGAAGATGAATGGCTCCTCTGTAGCATCTAGAGCAGGTGCACAGGATTTGGCAATATGGCTCAATTCCCAAAATTAGCCTATCCCAATTCTTCATGGTCAGGCTTTACAGGTAAAGAATGTGAAGACTCCCAACTGGTGTCTCACCTGATGAACTGCAAGGAAGGAAGAACAGCGATTTCGCCATTTGTTTGTCTCTCTGGGAATTTTGATGATGTTTTACTTGAACCAGGAACTCCAAGTCATGTAAGTGAAGAGTGGGGTTTATTAATAAACCTCTGCAGGGCTTTACCCCATTCTCAGTGGTGTCCTATTATAGACTGCTTTTGAAGGTGACAAGTTCTGGCATACAAATGATTAAGGATTGCACTTGAACTTATGAGAGCAATATTTTAGGAAGTTTTGTCTCCTGTATTTTATATGGATGATTACTTCTCTGTTTTGAAGCATCTTGCACAGATGAATATTTACAGACATTGTTTGATGGTAATGCCCTTTGCCTTACCCAGCTCACTTTATACAATTTATTAGTCAAGTGCAAGTTATAATCTCTTAAAACTTCTCATTATTTATTACAGTTTTATTTAATACTAAATATACAGACTTATATTTCTTTAAATAGCATGTAGATGAGTGATGAAGCATAATACTGTAATGAACACCCTTTAGAACTGAGAACCCATACGTTTCTCCTCTGTTATTTCTTTGTCTCCCTTCTTTCCCCCTCCCCAAAGTCTCCTAAACTTTGTTTTCCATTCTTCTTTTTAAAAATGTCTATTACAAATTAATTTTTTAGGTATCTTTGCTTTTAATTTTACAAAAAGCAAAGGAATTCAGAACTAGAGTTTCCTGAAGTGACTTTTTATTTTGTATTCCACATTATGCCCCCCTGATTCATTCGTGTTGTGACTTGAATCTATTTTATTTTTTCTACTTCATACTATTTCATAGTGCAACACGACCTGTTGCTCCATCTCCTGTTAACAGTTGTTTGGTCTGTTTCTGATTTTTTCTGTTACAAATAGGGTTGCTGTGAATGCCTGCCGCCATTTACAGTCTCACTAGCAGTACGCTAGTGAAGTGTAGTGAAGTACAGTTCACAGAAATGGCAGACAGAGAGCCATTTACTTGCCTTCTTCCTCTCTTTGTTGTTTTACTTCTCTTCCCTCTTTCCTACCCCTGTTTTAGAACCCGATTACCAGAATAAAAGTTGTTGAATTGATTTTTCTCTAGTGATATACTAGCTTCTAGCTCCTTGGTCTCCTGTTGGCAGAGTTATTCGCTATCCTGATGAGGATAGTGATCAAATTTTAAATTAGTTTTCTCCCCCCTGGTCAGTCTAGTGGTGGATGGTTGAACTTGCCATCAGTCCATTTGGAAGCAGTGATTTTCATGGTTGGAGCTAAACCATTCTCCAGGCACCTTCAGCATGTGGGAAAGACACCTCTTCTTTCCCCACCAGGAGTGTGCTGGAAAAACATTAATTGAAGGAAGTGACTGCAAGGTGCAATATAAGAAAGCACAAACTTTCTTTACACGTAACGAACTAACTAAACACTGCGTTTCTTCAGGTCGTCCTGCACACAATTGGTCTCAATCACCTTGAAGCCCCTGTGCTGTGGCCACAACAGTTTGACAGCCAAGGAAGAAGAATGCCACTCAACGCTTATGCACTTGATTTCTACAAGCATGGTTCCTTGGTAGGATTAACTCAGGACAATGGGTATGTCTTCCCTCTCGTCTCCATGAATGAACTAAATGAATTTTAGAAGAAAGTCCTCTTTACAGTTTCAGGTAGAGGTTAATCATGCTAATCATATAAAATTTTAGCTTTACAGACAAATAGCAACAAATGACAAATTCTGTCCTCGTGTGTGTGTGTGTGTGTGTGTGTGTGTGTGTGTGTGTGTGTGATACTGGGGTTTGAACCCAAGGACACTTAACTGCTGAGCCACATCCTCAACCCTTTTTATTTTTTATTTTGAGTCAGGGTCTCACTTAGTTCCTTAGGGCCCTCACTAAATTGTTTAGGGCCTTGCTAAGTTGCTGAGGCTGGATTTGAACTCTTGATCCTCCTGCCTCAATCTTCCAAGCTGCTGGGATTACAGGCATGTGCTATCAAGCCCAGTCATTCTTTACTATTGTAAAGTAATTCAATACTAGTAATTCTTTACTAGTATTTTGCTAGTGCAAACTCTGGGCACTGAGGCCATCTCACTTGACATAAAGATAGACTCTAAAGATCACAAATATATTTTTACTTCTTAGATCCTGTTTATCTCTTATTAGATATTTTTAAGCTGAAAGACAAATGAAAACAACTCCATACTCACTAATATCTGAGAGGAGTATACACAGAGTATGTAACTCACACATCTGAGGACTGAGTACACGACAGTTGCTTTAGATCTTTGCCAGGGATACAATTTTCAAAAGTAATGAACAGGGTTATACACCTTTAAATTTGCCTGGGAAGGGAAAAATTGTCTCAATTCTGAGTATATTGATGTGGAGATGGGCTCATCAAAGCAGGGATTCAATATGCATTTTACATAAAATTTTGAACAATCCTTATTAAAGTATTTAAAAATTCTGACATTCTTCAGAAATGTAGAGCATTTTTGATTTTTAGATCTGCTTATTGTGAATAAAGTTGGTGTTACCTTAGTAAATAATATATTTCTGCCATTAAGTTTTAAAACTATTTTTTATTGTTTAGGCTACATGAAGGGGATGCTTACCAGTTGCTGAAAGATTTTGCACTCACCATTAAATCTATCAGGTATGTTAAATATTTAAATATTGAAAAAAATTTTAAATATTGAAAAATTATTCAATAATTTAATTGCAATTCAAAAATAATATCGAAGTCTTTCTATGAGCCAGGTACTTGGAGGTGCCATTGAGCCTCTTTACATTCTCTGCATTTCAATTTCTCAGAGGGTCTGGAGAACATCTCCTCAACACCTTGTTGTGTGTTTTCTATAATAGAATTAATTCCAAAGCCCATCTGAGATGAAGTTGCATGATTAATGTACCAGCCCCAGGCACTATGTGCCAATAGACGGTAAAATTCCAAAGCCTCACTGATCCCAGATCCTAATATTCTCAATTGTCCACCTACAGTGTGTCAACATACTTCAGAAGACCCCTTGGGGCTCCATCAGGCCTTGCGTTTATATCCACTTGCATACTCTTGAATCTCTTGCTTTAACCAGTGTTTCTCGAGGCTTCATCTGACTCTGATCTCTCATTTTTGTTCCTGTTTTCATCTTTAACAAAGTCATCTGGGGAAAAAAATGATACCAAACTTTATATGGATGCCGACACTTTTAGGTTCCATTGGCTGTCTAAAGCTGCCTGCCAAGAGGACCATCTTTCTCAAGTTTCAAACTGCATGTACTTCAATTCTTTACAGATGTTTCTTTGCTCTGTCAGTTAGTTATATTTAATTTGCTATAGATCTCTTTATTATTGGGTTTTTGCTAATCAGGTCACCGTCTTTATTTCTTTGACCTGAGTTGAATGAGGCCTGTTTGAACTTTTAATACAGAGTGAAAATTTGAGGATGATGCTAGAGCACAAGAGAATGGTTTTGTTCACTTGGAGTATGCTAGGAATTATTATATAATCAAATTATTATATAAATCAAATTATTATAATTTGATTATTCCTCAAATTATTACAATCTCTGGAACAGTCCCAAGAAACTCCAGAAATTTTTGGAGCTATGTGCAGAGATGGGCTTATGAAAATCATCCGTTCATGCATTCATGTGACACGTATTGCAGTATTATTGGTTTAAATTTCAAGCAGCTGGTGAAGGTGATACATGTACATGGGGTAATGGTGTCTGTCTCATTCCACCATCTTTCATACCCGCCTCCCTCTCATTTCCTTCATCCCAAAAAACCAAAGGCCAAATGTTTTCCCTGATAAGTGGATGATGATATATAATGGGGGTGGGGGGTGGTGGGGAGTGAGAGAAGAATGGAGGAACTTTAGATTATAAATTTATTTTTTCTACTTGCAGTGTTTCCTTGAGGGAACTATGTGAAAATGAAGACGACAATGTTGTTTTAGCATTTGAACAGCTGAGTGAAACCTTTATGGAGAAATTTGCAGAAGTCTGAAAACAAAGTCTATGCAAAAATCACTTTAAAATACTGCCATAGAAATTTCATGGGTCATGTTTTTTATTCCTGTGTTCTTTGTCAGAAAAATATACATGACAAAATGAAGAGCTCAAGCACAAGTCAAAGAGAAGCAATCAAATCTGCCATCTTTTATCACCAGCGCCCTTGGACAAATTATTTAGTAAATCTGAATCTCAGTTTCTTTTTGTTGTTGCTTATGTCTCAGGTGTGTTGAGGACTGACTGACAACATGCAGAACTTTGTATGGGAATGAAGAATGATTTACTGTGAGACCAAAAAAAATATTACATTTAAAATATTTTTCTCCCCACTGTCAGGATTTGTAAAAAGTTTCTAAGGCTTAAAAAAAATGCAGTATCCTAAAAGTGAAATATATTTTTACCAATTAACATAAGTGGTACTACCTGATTTAGATATACAGCTATTGAAATAGTACATTCTAGTAAGTGAACTACTTTTAAAAATACAAATGAAAGTTTTGGTACAAATTTTGTGATGCTTTAAAAAGAAAACATAGCTAATGATTTTATTATATTAATTGTATATACATGACTAGAAAACCAAAAATAAAATAAAATGGGCTAAATCTTTTAGCATTGGTTCATTGTGTGAATCTTATGCAGCCATGAATGCATTTTTACACAACTATACATTATATATAATATATATATATAAAATATGTTTATGTTATATGTATAGAGTAGTTTATATGTAATCATTTGAGGTAGACATCTGGTTTCCCCACCATCCTGGGTCTCTTCCTAGTAAATCCACTCTTGCCTCAGCCCACAGGAAGTATTCTAAGTGCCTTTGTTCACCTGGGCAAAGATTGTTTTTAGAGATGACTGCAAAAACAAATAACGAAAGCAAAGTGTGACAAAGGAGATTTTATATTAAATTCAAACTCTAAAGTTCTGTTCAAGAGAGAAATAATCAACCGAATGGGAGAAAGTATTTGCAAATTCATCATCTAACAAGGGATCAATATCCAGAATATAAGGAACTCAAAGAAATCAACAAAACAAAGCAAAATAAGAAAATCCCCAAATAATCTAACTTCGAAAAATGGAAAATATATCTTAACAGACATTTTTCAAAAGTAGTTATACAAATGTTCAAAGGGTATATGAAAAAATACTCAGTATCACTAATCATCAAGAAAATGAAAATCAAATTCACAATGAGATATTATCTCATACCAGTTAGGGTGGCTCTATCGAAAAGGCAAAAAATAGCAAATACTGGAGAGGATTCAGAGAATTGGGAACTTTCATACATTGTTGGTGAAAATGTAAATTAGTACCACCAGTATGGAAACCAGTGTGAAAGTTTTTTTAAAAAACTATAAAGAACTAACATCTGATCCAGCAATTCTAGTATTGTGTATATTCAAAGGTTAAAATAATTAGATCAAAGAGACATCTGCACTCAAGTTTTCTGCAGCACTATTCATAATAGTTAAGATATGAAATCAAGCTAGGTGTATATTGACAAATAAAAATACGAAATGAAAACAGAATGCTATTTAGACACTTTCCATAACAATGGGACCAAGGTCCCATGACGGGAACACAGGCCAGTGTCTTGAAGATGGCCACTGAACGGGGAGGGAGAGTAGGGTAGGGAAAAATCTGATACTACAGTTTTCTTACTGTTATGGTTTGAATGCGAGTTGGTCCCCAACAGCTCAGGTGTGAGACAATGCAAGAACATTCAGAAGTGAAATCATTGGGTTGTGATAGCTTTAACCCAGTCAGTGAATTTAACCCCTGATGGGATTAACTGAGTGGTAACTGAAGGTGGGCAGGGTGTGAGTAGAGGAAGTGGGTCATTGGGGCCATGCCTTTTGAGTTTATATTATATATCTGGCCAGTGGAGTCTCTCTCTGTTTGCTGATCATCATGTGAGCTACTTCCCTCCTCTACACTCTTCCGCCATGATGTTTTGGCTCACTGGGAGCCCCAAGGAATGGAGCCACCTGTCTATGAACTGAGACCTCTGAAATTGTGAGTTCAAAAATAAACTTTTCCTCCTTAAAATTGTTCTCCTCAGGTCTTTTAGTCATAGCAGTGATCAAGCTCCCCCATTCTAAAACATCGACCCTATTCTTCACTCAGAGTTAATACTTTGACTTTTTTTGGGGGGGGCAGGTAGGGTATGACAAGTTGATTCTAATAGTTTTTGTTTCACTTTTTTGGGATGTTTTCTGCTAAGGGGTAGACTCTTGCAACTGCCTACTCTGCTATTTGCATGGACACGATTCATGGTTGGCATTATTTTTAATGTGTGTGGAATATTTAACTCTGATGATATTAATGTGCTAGTGTATGAGAGCACCCAAAGTTGTATTTTTTAGTCTAATGATTAGCCTCTCTACTAGTCAACTTATAGACAAACTAACTATAGTGAAATACTGCATGCAAAAGGCATGATCACTTCTCTGCTGACTTTCTATATTTGGCTTTATTGTGTTTCTGACTCAGCCAGGAATTCAATGGCTCTTTACTATTTGCTGTAGGTTGGGTGCACAGCAAAAACAATTTTATTCTCTTCAATGTTGCTTTCTTTTTCTTTTCTTTTCTTTTTTTTTTTTTCAATAAGTTAAATATGGGAGACACTTTTAGCTTAATCAGAGACTTTGTATTGCTATTCAGTTTCAAGTCCAGGAAACTTTTCTGCACTTCAAGCTCATATAACCAATGTAGCATCACTGAAGCATAAATACCAATGAGGATAATTCAAATGATAAGCTTTGCAAAGAACTTCAGAGTGATGTATGTGATGATGAAAATCATAATGCTCTGTCAGCATTTAAACAACTGTACGAGGCATTCAACACAAATGCTTGCAAAAAAGGAAGACGCTGACAACATTAAACTTTACTTAAGTACTGTGTCCTTTCGTGTTTCAGGAAATGACTTAGGCCCATGCTTCCTCACATGACTTAGGTAAGATTCAAGACCCTTGTTTTCCTACGATAATCCCTGATACACCTTCCAAATCCCCATTCTTTGTCTCATAAGTTAACACATCAACACCCCCACCACCCCCTAAACAGCTAAAGAAAACACCACTTTGCTTGACTTCACCATACTCTAGTTAGACTTCTTCCCTCCTTAGAGGCTCCTGAATTTGACTCATCTTCAGACTGAACCTCCAATGAAGAGCTACTTCTTAGCCCTGATTCCTGAAAGCTGCCTGGTGACATTCTCTGGTCAATTTTCCTGGTTCAACCATCCAAGCATAGATCAGCTGTCACTAAGAATATTAATCAAAGCCCTTCCCAGACAGACAATTTAATCATATTTTGTACTTATCTTACTCTCTCACACCTGATTCTTTCTAACCTTATTTATTCATCTCTATCATTGAAAAATCCCTTTTCTGATTGATCTTCGAGGTCTCTGCACGTCTCCTGGTCAGAGCTTCCTCTTCCTACTGCACTCAGCCCCCTGTCCCACCCCTGTGGTCTGAGTATGCTATTGCAGTAGTCTTTATGAATAAAGTCTTCTGAGAGCCAGCTTTGGATTTGCTTTTGTTTTGATAACAACATGCTGTGCCTAAGGAAGAAAATGTGTTTTCTAGCTAATGTAGAGATTTCATAGCTATTGAACTACTTATAGAAAGATAAGTGAGGAAAGTTTCTTTTTTTAAATATCTAAATTCTCAACAAGAATTTCTAACATCTTGTTCTTTATGGTTTTTAGTTGACAAAAGTAATAGGGATGCTAAGTATCTCCAACAATTATTGGTTTTGGCTTGAAATGCTGATCGTGATTTTTTTAAAAAAGGAAAATCAAGCCAATTTTAAATGACATCATACATTTACCATGGCAGTAAACTGAAATCTTGACAGTGCTCTCCAAAGTCTAATCTTCTTCTTCCTCCTCCTCCTCCTCCTTTTTCTTTTACTTAACTATTTCATGTTGCGTCCTCTGTTCTCCATGTCCCATTTCATCCCCTGTCAGATGCCAGGTTCCAAGTACACTTTTGCCCTCTGAGATTGAAGCAGATCCACAGAGACTGGGACATAGGCTATGGAAAATGGTTCCTTGCAGAGTAATAACTTCTGTTGTCCCCACAGGTTCGTCTAGATTCATTGCTTCTCCTACTTCCCTACCCCCACTTTCTGTGGTACTGGATTCGCGATTACTTTGTTTGGAGTGGGAGTCCTCTGGGGTAGACCTACCCATCCCTGCCTCTGCTTTCAATCTTGGCAAGACTGCCACATCAGTGAGGTTCTTCCCAGTATCTGATCTCAGAGAGTATTCTCTTTTTTTTTTTACCCCTGATTTAATGTATTTAAGGGACAAAAGGAACTAGGTTCCATTGATAGCATAAAGCATATAGTAATTTCCAAAAGTCTTTGATGTTAAGAATTGAAGACAGTGAGCAATAACTTCTCTGGCATTTCTTGGGCAAATAGGTGATTAAGTATTGATTCAAAAATATAAATTAAATAGCTAGAGATAAATTGCCTTATCAGAGTATTTGTAAATACAAGCAAAATATTCACATATACATGTACTCCCCCCCACAACACATTCTTTGAATGTAAGTCTACATATAAGTTTCTTATACATCTAATCCAGATAAATAAGCATCTTGGAGCATTTTATTGTTTTATACCTTTTATTGTCTTTTACAGCCTGCTTTAGGTGCTCATTTTAGCTTTATTGTATTTGTACAAGATTCTAGAAAATTCCTCTAAGGAGAATGGTGACATACTACATTATCATTGATCTCCCCAAACATGCCAAGGACAATCTTGAGCTGATATTCTTGTTGTGGGTGTTAACAGTTCACCCTGAAATAAAAATTTATTGTAATACAATATTTTTTCTTATTCCATCATGCATAATTTACTTAATTGTTGATTGATACAGATGCAAACCCAAGATCACATATTTCCAGTGATAGATTTTTTTTTTGGCTTGGAATAATTTTAAAGGTAGAAAAGAAATATGATTCTGTAGTTTGGTTATAGTGCTAATAATAATAAATTTAGCAGAAGGTCCATCTTTTGGTGTGCCTCTAGAAGGGAATGCGTGATCCTTCAATTCCTTCCCTTTCTTCTCTTTATTTCAGTAGTCGTCCACGTCACCAGCACAGATAGCAAGCAGTGCTTTCTCATAATGTCCTGAAGAAAAATTCTGGAAAGGAAAACACATATTGTATATAAAATAAAGTCTCATCGTAGTTCTAAAAAAACCATCATTCTTTTAAGTTGCAGTATGAAAGACCCACGGACCATTTGTCTTTCCGAAATTATTTATTCTTTTAATCTAAATATTTAATATTTTCTGAGAACTATTCTCAGTGAAAGGTATTGAAAAATTATAACATGGTTATAGCCAATAGTAGGTGGCTTACATAAAGTCAGTGGAGTCCTAATCTGCATTTGTCAGTACAATTAACTTACATTAAAATGAAGTCTTCTCAACTTTACGAAGAGGTGCCCTAATATTGTTATTATTATAGATCAGTGTAGAGTCCTGAGAGCAAATGGATAATGTGTTTCAAAAGATTTAAAAATATTTATACTTATTCATGCTCTAATTTTATCTGAAGAAAGATGTTTTTAGGAATCGAGTATCGATTATTGCTGAGCACAGAGATTTATGCTAAGATTTTACACAACATACTATTAAATATAGCAGTGAAAACTGAAAAACAATGTGAATAATAATGCAAGGTAGTTTTTGTATTTCATAGTTTATACAATGGGATACCATGATTCAATAAAAATGTCCCCTTTCAGTAGCAAAGCATCATTTGTTTATTTTAGAAAAAGGTTGAAACTACCATTTTAGTCCATTGACTTCTGTAACAAACTTCCGCACAGTGGGTGACCTATAAACAACAGGTCTTTATTTCTCATGGTTCTAGAGGCTGGGAAATCCAAGGCCTAGGTGCCAGCAGATTTGGCGTCTGCCTGCTTCTCATGGACAGCCTTCTCATTCTGACCTCCCATTCTGGAAGGGACAGAGGTGCTCCACTGTTCTATTTTATAAGGACATTAATTCCACCTTGGGCTTACCCTCACTACTTAACCAACTCCCCAAGGCCCAACCTCCTGATAACATCACTGTGGAGGAGAAACAAACATTCTGACCATAGAAACACTTACAACAATATCTCATTACTGGTTACCTGTGGTAAAGAATTAGGGCAAGTTTTGTTTTCTTTTTGTTTTTTGATTTTTCACAGTTTCTAAATTTTCCAAAACAACACCAAAAAAGTAATATTATAAAATTGAACTTTGTTAAAAATCAACTATTAATGTTCTTTGATGCAAGACTGTGTCACTGTGATTCACAGCTTTGAATGCACATAGAAAAGTTGCATTAATTATCTGTAAATATTAGTAGATGCTGAGTTGACTGTGATTAATTATGAGAAGTGTGTACACTCTAGTTTATTCATCTAGAAAATGAGTGGTATGTATGGTTATCATCACTAAAAGAGTTTAACATTTTGAAGGTGGATATAATGAGAGTTTTATCAAAGATAAAGGAATAAGATTTCTTTAAACTGTTCCATCAACTTCTAAGAACCATGTTGACTTTGAAGGCCCTATAAGGTCTTCTGAATTTTGTGATTTCTTGATCTTTGGGTTTTTGAGTTGTTTCTGAATCTGTAAATAAACTAAAAAGCTGTTTCTTGCTATTGGAAATTTTAGTTGAAAACAATGTGAACCAGGTAAAGTGTTTATCTATGAGCAAAATAAAAATGAAAATAAGATTCTCAGGTCCCTGTGCTGAGTCTAATTCTTTGCTATACCATCTTGAAAGTCTTTGTGTAATTTTTTGAAGAAGGGGCCAAGCATTTTACTTTTCACTAGGCCCCCCAAATTAGTTAGGTGGTCATACATACTCTGATAGTTCTTTGTTAGGTTTTACAAAATATCCAGGGTAAAGTTTAGAGGAATCAGAATGAAGCAATTGCTTGTTTACTTCTGAATCATTGTTTCTTTGCCTTCTAAAGGCTAAAAGAATAAAGTTGTGCAGATTTTCACCTAACTAATAATGTTAAATTCCTCCTGATTACAATTGATGGTATTTGACTGGTTACCTTGCTTTTCATGATGCCCTGAGAGGAGACCTGAACTGATGTAAGACTCCTTTTCATTATTATGGGAACTTGCTGCAAGACACATTTTTTCTGGATCCTGAGCATACCTCAAAACTTAGCTCTTGAAGCACAATTACAGGGAACATATATTTTACATGATGATGTCAGTGATTTTGCTTAAAATATAGACAAAGAGATTCCATCATTAAGGTAAAGGGATTTTCTTTGGCACTTGTTCATATATTAAAGGCTGTCTGAAGTGTGAAAGTAGATAATTCCATCAGAATAGTTAACTTTTAGACTGTAAATGAAATTATTTAAACGAGAGCTTTTATCTGTTTCAAAAAGGATAAAACGTAGGCCAAAATAAATCTTAGGTAGGAGACTTACTTTGATATCGTGAAATAGGGATTTTCCATATCTCTCTTTGTATCGTTTCCTTATGGTCAGCAGGTCTATTTCACTTCTGGCAATTAGAATCCTGATTACTGTTTTATTATGAAAACCGAAGTCCTAAAAGATTCAGGAAAGGGGGGATGGGGAGGGACAAGAGAACAGTGCCGTAAAGTCAGCATGTCCAAGGTGAACTCATCTCCTTTTACAGTCATCTGGTCTTCGACCTGTGTTTCTCAAACTTTAAACACACCACTGTCCCTTCAGCCTCCATGTCAGAACCTGAGAGCTGCCCTGCCTTGTGACTTCACTGTCTCTCCCTGTGCGCACACTGAGTCATCCTCTTCCATCTGTCTTCCTTAATCCCCAAGGTCACGCCCTTGCCTCTGATCCTCTTCCTTTCCCCCACCTCTGCAGTAGGTTTCTGCCTTTAAGCCTTGTCAGTCTTTATACTGTTTCTTTCACCCCACAGGGTGACCTGCAGATCTGATCACAGATCTTCCTAGGTAAACCTCCTTTCCTGTGGGGAAACATTCTCCACTCAGGTGAATGTTGGCCAGTCTGAGACAGCAATCGCATTTTCTTTATTGAAATATTGTAAAAACTAAGAATTCCAGGTACTTGACATATTGGCTGATGGAAATTCAAATACTGAAAAACAAAATCCACATCTGCACTAGCCCCAGAAACACTGATGAAGGGTGGGTGGGAGGGTGGGTGGGGAGTGGGGAAACAGATATTTATTTTCCGAATGGAGTAATGGTGACATCTGGTGGCCATTAGGTGTAATTTAATTTTTGATGTCAATGTTTTGGATGTAGATCTAATAATTTTTTTTTTTTATAATTAGAGGTGATTACGATGAATGTGTAACAAAATTCCCTGTTTTAAATTGTAGATACCTCAGAGTGCTTGGAGGAAATCATAGAAGGCTTCTTTGTTTAAGGATAGTGAAAAAGTTTTTTTTTTGCCTTTGAAGTCCTCATGTATAAAAAAATTGATTACTAGAATACACATCCTTCCTCTTTACCTCCAAACTATTTATGAATACAGATACCTTCTTTCATCTCTGGTAAAAATAGACCAAAGACATAATTTTTGTTTATATTGAAACACGTGTCCCTGAATTTGAGCATAGTCAGACTGAGAGGAATTGCTTCTGCTTTTCCAGGATCACTCACAAGTGAAGTTTTATTTATTTTGTAGTGGTTGGTTCCTTGAGAAAGAGACTGCTGAAATCACCTTGCAGAATTCCCAATGTGTTATGTAAAATAGCTTCGGTTTAACCAAATCAATCTTTTCTCCTTGGAAACAGTAAGAGAGAAGCAGAGTACTGTGAGCATTGATCTTTCACCTGTGTTCTGACCTGGCATGGGTTCTTCTCTTGCATAAATAAAAAAAACTTTAAGCATGAGATGTATAGTTAGTTATTCTTGCTATTAACATATTTTCCCTGTGCATTGACTTTTTTTTCAAAAAGTTTACCTGTAAAAATTACTTTGAGGGTAAAACACTCTGATTATTAAACTTACTGTAATATTGGCCTGTTTTTAATAATTTTCATGGCTATGAAATACATAGAGTGATGTATATGAGACCCTTTCTTTTTCTAGATATGCTTCATCCACATTATGGGTAAAATGTACACTACCTGATGCACTTCAGTGTTGCTTTCCTTAAACATGATTGCTCCAAAGGATGTGTGATTGAATATCACATTAAAGCATGAAAACATTTCCATTTAATTACAAAAATAGCTTTAGAGTTTATTGTTGTTTAGTTATCTCTTTAATTTTAGAAAAATCATACTTTATGCTCTAAAATAATCAGTGACATTATTTTGTTTTTAAACTTCAAAATTACAGCAATTTTTATTTGCTGATAATTAGTAATGTTTTGACATTTTGTGATTGATGTCATATGTTTTATACTTGTGTAAGTATGAGGTAGGTGTCTATGGATATATACAAAAGCATTTGGATTTAACAGTTTCTTTAAATGCTAAGAGATTCTAAAGCACCTGAGAGAGCTAGGTTCCAAAGAAGAATATTTCTTAGGTATCTAAATTTGATGTAGAAAGCAGAAATTATTTTTATTTGATGGGTTCTCCTTTGGGTATATGACACATTATTTTCACTTGGGCATATTTCTTTGAAATGTATATATTTAAATACAAGGGAAAATATGAGTCAATATTTATATAATGGAAATAAAATCAAGAGAAATAGATCTATATCTGGAGAAACTTTTAAAATATGCAGGTCTTACTTACATGAATGGCACTATATAATCTATAAGCAAAATAGGCTGGTTTGTCTCGAACGCAGAGAACTGGGAGAAATTAGAAAAGAAATGTTAGTGAAACGATATGATTTCTTAAAAATTCAAGAAACAAGGTGAATATATTTTTTCAGGTTAAAATCTTCATCTTGCGTTACAGTATCAACACAGAATAATGTTAATGTTATAGCTCATCAAAAAATATACAGCAACAATCTTCTAATAATTCATTCACATTTTCATTTCATTTATCTCTTGGAACTCTGCCAGCTCCTTCCTGTAACCTGTGAAGAAAAATTTATCTTCTTCATCTGAAAATTAAATAGTGCTTCCAAAAGCACTAGGTTATCACTACTGATTATTATTATGGTAGGATTCTATGTAACAAAGACCGCACATTATCCATTCTGAAGGCTATGAATTCAGATGACTTTTCAAACTAATTTACACCAGTTATGGTCCATGTGATTGCTCCTTAAGAAGCTTCATATCCCTTATTCATGAGTAGATCTGAAGTCTCTTAGGACAATAACAGGCCTGGCCACATCCTGTAAAACAGACTATGGAACTACTCATGCTTTATCTTGTGCTGCACTTTAACTTGAGAACATCCAAGCCCAGGACTATAAATGAAAAGTCATTGTGAAGTAGCCACTCAGTATGTGTTTATCTACTGATCACTTAGATAATTGAGGAATAAATGAATATTGTGGTTTTCCATTCCTAGAATGACATAGACGTACATCGGCATGGGAAAAAAGAGATAATAGAGTGTTTATGGTTTACCTAGTAAAGTAAAAAAGGCAGGGCAATTTCTATGAAACCCCTAAAATAGTACATGATGATGGATGTCTACATATTTTTCTGAGAATAAGGTGCATATTTTCCATCAAATTCTCGATGAGATTTTATACCTGTATGTCAACCTTAAAACCCCTCGTTTTACAAACAAGGACTGCTCCAGCATCTGTCAGCCAATTAGCAAAAAGGTTATGACTAGAACTCAGGTCATAAGCATTAGTAGTTCCATAGTCATTTTATAGGATGTGGCTCAGTGGTCAAGTGCCCCTGAGTTCAATCCCTGGTTAAAACAAACAAACAAACAAACAAACCCCCCCCCCCCAAAAAAAAAGCAGCAAAAAATGACTACCACTATTTTTTTCTTTTATAGGAATCTCTTTACTCAAGAAGGCCTGGGAGGTGCTTTTCTCTCATAGTAACCTGTAGAAATCACTACTAAGTAACAACTCGATAAGTCTCTTTTATGGTAGGATTGACTCCTGGGTGAATTTACTGGAGATGGTCACTCTTTCTCTCTCACACACCCACACCCACCAAAACAACCAAAAATACCCCCCAAAACAAAAGAACAACAACAACAAAACCTCTTCTTCTTGGAGAGAAGGAAGCCACATTGCTGGAATTTATCTCTTCTTGAACAAAGGAATGGAAGTTGAAAAATATGAAATGGACTTAACAGTATTAAAACATCATTCCTGAGAGAAAGCATCAGATAATTCTGTTTCCCAGTATGAAAACTGAACCAGCCATTAGGGGAAGATGGCAGGTTATTAATGCCATTAGGTTGCCAGCTTAGTGCACTATATCAGTAGCTGATATACTTTTCTTCTATGGTGTTCAAAACCTTTTTAAATAATTGCATTCAGGGGAAAATGACTCAATAAAGAGCTTACTATCCATGCACTTTTAATTCAGTCAGAGCCACTCAGCATTTATTGTGAAATAAAAGGTCTGCTGTGCACCCAATAAATTATTACTTACCAATTGCCACCAGCAACTCCTTTAAGTATCCATCGTAACAATCATTAATGGCATCTACTATGTCTTGCCCAGAAATATTTTGAAATTCCTGGAAAACTTCAACAAATTGATGTAACTCAAAGGAACTGTTGTAGATACTATGAACTTAAATACAAATATTGATTCGATTGCTATACATATTGAAGGTATTTTCTCTCAAATAATTGAAAATACTACCATCAGTGTGTTTATTCAATGCTTTGAAACAAATACAACTACTCTAAGTTAGTGGAGTTGGCATAAATCTTATACTTCAAAGACCTGCCTTTGCTCTGACCTGGGGAACAACTGCTGCCTCACTGATGATTTAAATTCAGAAGAAACACATGTCCAGACAGTATTTATGAGTCATTTGTTTAGGACATCATAGAAATCAATCAGACTTATTTCAACAGCAAACTTTCTGCTAGAGCTTAAATATGAAAAGTTATTGCAAAAATCCTGAGTGATGATTAAAAGAGTGGTCATAAGATCTATAAAGAATATTCTGAGAAATATGAAATCACCTTTATGTTAGTCTTATTAGGAAAATTATGCTCAATTAAGCTTCCTTATTCAAGAGCTTACTTATCTGGTTTTATCCCAAGTAACTTTTAGTTCTCCATTTTTTTTGACAGTAAATTGGAAGCAAGGAGGTGTCTTTTTCTTATTGGTATTAATATGTCTAATTGACATTACAAAATATAGATATGCGACCTGAATTAGGGTAGGCCATCTTTTAAAAAACTTTATTGACTTTTGTGCTTTATAAAATTTTTTTTAAATAGGGGAAAAACAAAGGTGCAATAGCTTAGAGAAAGTAAAACATAGTGCAGATAAATATGAGTTACTTCTAAGACCAATAAAATACTACCTCTGTCACATAAATCATGATGTCAATAATGACCTTGACTCATGATGGGCTGATTACACTGCGTTCACAGAACACTTTTCAAGACAACATATAGACAACATATCTAGTGGAAAATAGCTAATATATCTCTAAAACAGTGATAATTTTTAAAAGATTCACTATTTGGAAGTTATAAAATTCATTTATTAGAAAAATAAAATTATGGAGGAAACTTATTTCTTAGTAATGCCATTAATGAGGCTTAAATAATTTATAATCCAAAATAAATGTCTTTGAGAGAACCAACTTTCCTCTGTTTCTATGCAACACTCTCTTTTTCTTACTTAACTACTTGCTTTTTATTCTATAATCAAGAAGCTGGAAAGAAGCCTGATTTCTAATTACCCAGCCACAGCTGCTGGTAGCTCTTGTTGCACAGGATCAGTTGTAACATGGTTTTATGTTCTCCTGTTCTCTGCTGACAAGCTTCCCATAGGACCTGAAATACACAGCCAGGAAGAAGCACCAGAATCAGCTCAGACCATCTGAACAAAGGCTCTTTACAGCCTGTTGGAGAGCTGGTTCTAGTTACCATTGCATCCTGAGCAGCCATAGCAGGGTCCGTGTATCCCTCCTCCCTGGATCCCTGAAAAGTAAACATAAGTTTCCTTCTAAATGTTCTTAAATCAACAATTCATATGGTTTTATTGAATCAAAAAAAAAAAAAAAATCCTTGAACCACTGAACTCTTTGGTAATTCCTGAGGAAGTTCTAAAGTTATTTGGAATAAGACTGTCTTCATTTCTTGAATACTTTTTGAAAGCCTATATAGGCTTTTAAAAAGCGTGTTATAATTTGGATATGAAGCGTCCCCAAGAAACTCCGGTTTTCACACAGGAATGTTTGAAGGTGAAATGTTCTGGACTATGAGAGCTGCAACCTCATCAGTCCATCCTAGTTTGAATGGACTGACTGGGTGGTGATTGTAAGCAGGTGGGGCGTGTCAGAGGAGGTGGGTCACTGGGGGTGTGCCTGAAGGGTTCATCTTCTCTGTGACCCTTACCTCTCCCCTCCTCCTCTCTACTTCCTGGCTGCCATCAGGTGAGCGTCTTTCTTGGCCTTGCCCTTCAGCCATAATGCTCTGCCTCACCTTAGACCAGAGCAATGGAGTCCGCTGTCTACAGACTGAGACTTCTGACACCTTGAGCCTCAGAATAAAGTTTTCCTCCTCTAAGTGTTCTCATCAGGAATTTTAGTCACTGTGACAAAAAGCTGACTAACACAAAGGGAAGTTCATTTTCTTTTTTCTTTTGCCACAGTGGTAGTCCTTTGAAAAAGACACAGAGGGTTTTTTCACTTCTCCAATTCTCTACAGAATTTTCCCCCCCATTTAATTGGGGATCCATTGCCTGGTGGTGGGTGGCAGGGGTGGAATTTAATATTGTTAGAGTGACAATGCAGAGAAAGAAAGAGTCAGCATTTGGCTTGCAGAATAGGATTTGTGCCACAACAAAATAGTCCTGAAACCAGTTTTGAGGAGAAGAATATTGTGTAGATTTTTTTACTATCTTTTTTATTATGTAAAGAACCTACGTAGTCTACTTGACCATACAAACAGAAAAAGAGGGCTAACCAAAGAAGGTGCACTGGTCCTGGAAGAGTGTTCACATGTGAAAGAAGAATGAAGTAGATGGAGCATACAATCAGAGTTTATCTAACCTTTCCTTTGGGGTCAAGATGGGCCAGGGAAGCTTTATTAAAAATCCTTCTGAAAGAACACAGAGGGTACAGTGGCTTCTGCCCCTATATCAACTTTTAAGACTCTAGAAATGGCTGTAGATTTCAACGAGGTAGCAAGATTGGGCAGAGGGGGGTCCTGAATAGAACCTCAATCTCTAAGTAGCATGAATAGGACCTCAAATTTTTGAACTGTTTCTAATCAAGGGTCTTTCACTTTGGCTGAGGATCTGGTAGGGGAACTTGCCAGATGGAGTCATTTATGATCATGGCAGGGAAAGGGTGTCCCAATAACCAAGAGATACAGGTAGACCGCATTGACCTGAGCTGTGTAGGAAACACAGTTAGACCTCAGGGGGACTCTTCAGTTCCAGCGAGAGTAAAGGTGAGGCTAAATCATCATGCAGGGTTACTTGGCTCCACCAAACTGAGACAGAGAAAGCATTACAAGTAACTAGTTGCACATTTTGGCACCTAATAGTGAGAAGGGACCACAACCTGGACATCAATACCTCATGTGTTTCATATTTAGAATTGCCGAGGACTATGAGGTGTTTTTGTCCATGATGTCCAGGTTGGATGCAAAAAGGTTGATGATCACAAAGATGCAAAAAAATTTCTTGATGATCTGAAGATACCATCATTCTCCTGCTGCTAAGACATCTCATGAATGATGCATATAGCTCCCTACCAAGGGCACTCTTAGAGAGAAGGACTGGGTTGGCCAGAACACAGAGGATTGATACTTAACTCAGTAAAAAGGCGTAAGTGAGATTGAACGTGCACCCACTGTCTATGCAAAGTATTGTATGGATTAAATTTGCCATTTTAATCTAAATATTAGATGTTTTATCTTTATTACTAACCAAAAGCTGAAGGCATCTGAGAAAGCTCAGTTTATTCATAGAGAAATAAATAAGCCATATTCTCTTGCTAGTAAATTTGTAGTCCTGAAAAATTTGATATATTTTATCATAACTCAGAGGCTGTATATCGTCTGAGGTTGAACAGGTGATGGGCAAAAGAAATGAGCCTGTCAGACACATTTCTCTTGCCTCCTTTTCTTTGCTTACTTAACATACCAAGGGAGTAACAATGTACACATATAATTTATGTTTTTAAATGCTGTGTATTTACATCTATATGATATGTATTTTATGCATACGTGTTTTATGCATGCACACATTTTATATATTTTTAACAAGAAGTAGAAGACAATATTTAAAGAGTGAAAGAAATTTGTGGGGATGGTAGGATTAGGGGTGTTATCTTTAAATCATAAAATTTGAAGGGGCAAGGACCTGAGGGATCATACAATTCCCCTCCTTATTTTAGAGATGAAAATAAATGGACCTAGGGAGATTAAGCAAGGGCTGATAGCTGGAGAAGACTCTTATTAGATTCCAGGGGCATTGCTGGCTGTGAGATCTGGTTAACCATTCTTGAACTCATTCTTTTTGAACAATCTCTTCTGGCTTCCTTTCCATTATCTCTGATGGTTTTAATTTATACCAAATGAAAATAAATAAAATGCCATAATATCATTCTTCTTTATGGCTGTTGCAAATAAATGGATGGAATTGGAGAATATCATGCTAAGTGAAATAAACCAATCGCCAGAAAACAAAGACTGTATGTTTTCCCTGATAAGTGGATGATTATATATAATGGGGGTTGGGTGTGAGAGAAGAATGGAGGGGCTTTAGATTATGTAGAAGGAAATGAGAGGGAGTGGGGTATGAAAAATCGTGGAATGAGACAGACATCATTACCCTATCTATTTACATGTATGATTACATGAACAGTATGAATCTACATTGTGCACAACCATAGAAATGAAATGATGTACCCCATTTGTGTACAATGAATCAAAATACAGTCTGTAAAAATAAAAACAAAACAAAACAAACAAAGAGAAAATAAATAAAAGCAATTAATATGCTATATCTTCTCAGATTTTAGGCCATTCCTTTGATAACTAAGCTCATTATGGTAATTCTTAGTCTTCATGTTATTTGAACTCTCAGTAGGCTTGGTTGCAATTGGCTCTACGTTCACCTTTTATACTTTGGTCACTTGGCTTCCAAGATCTCTTTTTATTTCCTTCTGTTTAATTGCAAACTCCTCAATCTTGAGAATGGGTTTATCTTACTTTTCGATCTCTTATTTTGGAAGATTCCACAAGAATCTTTACTTGCCTTCTTCCCTGTATGTATGCTCCCTTCTCTTGGTAATCTTATCTGCTGATGTAGCTTTAAGTTCCACCTATATTGTAATGATAACCACATTTGTATCTGTAAATGAAATGAAATGTATTATGTGTCCACATTTATATCTGTGTATGAAATCTATTATCTGGAGGAAGACGAGATGGCAGATTAGCGGGGAGTGGCTTTTCTCACAGCTCAGTGACTCCAGATTCAGACAGCAAGGAAACTACCTTTCTGGAAGGTAAGTGGGAAAAAAACAAAACAAAACAAAACAAAAAACCAACTCTAACAACTCTATCCATGCTCAATATTGATAGAGAGCCTTGAAGACTAGGAAATTTGGGGTACATCCGACAAGGCTAAGGAACAGAATCAGAGCTGATTTCCTGGTGGGGGAAGGGAAAATACACAAGGCTGGAAAAGACGGAACGTGCTGGGAAAATCTTGGTGTGGGAAACCCCAGGATAGGAAGAGCAGCCCAGCCTGGCCCACCCAGAGGCTAATAGGCCCAACAAACTGGTGCAGGAAAGTCAGGAGCTGCCAGCCATGTATGGGAGCCCAAGCTGGAAACTTTAAAACCTCCATGAGACTGGCATGCACTTAGGTCCGTGAGTTCGGAGGTGACACCAATACATGAATCCAGCAGACCCCACCGTGAGATCTAAACTGAACAAGTCAGGAGAATCTCTGGCACAGAGACCATTCTGCCTGGCGGTAATAAAGATCAGACAGGTCAGAGAAATCTGGCTCCCCCGTCCCTCCTTCCATTGTACCTGGCAGTCAGCAGGACCAGTGGCAGGGCGGAATGACTGAGCTCAGTGCTCAGAGAAGCAAGAAAGGGCAGGATCAAGAGGAGTGGTGAGGGACGACTCCCTTCCCCACAAGCGTGCCCTGGGGCGAGGAGTGGGCTCCAGTCCTGGAAGCAGGTCGGTTCATCAGATCCTGGAAACTCCACTTTATAAAACACCTGGGGCGGGGCCAGACCAGATCCCCACCCTGGGAGTTCCACGTGCAGAAATTATTCATCTCAAAACCCCAAAGGCTAGTCTGTTATTTTGTTTCTGTTTTTTTTTTTTTTTTTTTTTTTTTTTTTTTTGTGGTACTGAGAATTGAACCCAGGGGCACTTGACCACTGAGCCATATCCCCAGCCCTTTTTCTTCATTTTTTATTTTGAGGCAAGGTTGCTTAGGGCCTCGCTAAATTGCTGAGGCTGGTTTCGAACTTGTGATCCTCCTGCCTCAGCCTGCCAAGTAGCTGGGATTACAGGCGTGAGCCACCATGCCCAGCTTGTTTTGTTTTTGAATATGTACTGGTTGATACACGATGGACGTTTATACGTTTCTATACATACATTTGTTTCAGCTTCTTTAGTTTTAACATTTCTTGAAGGTAGTTATTTTTTTGTGCTTTTTTTTCGAGGGGTAGGTTTTTGATTAGTATATTTTGGATTATTTTTCTATTGTCCCTTACACAACTGCTTTCTTTCATTTCTATTTCTCTTTTTTATTGCTAACAGCCAAACTCTATTGCTCTCTCTCTCCCCATCTCTTTGATTCTTTTACTTCTATTATTTTCTTCTTCTCCCTTATAAATACATCCTGTGTCACCTCTGCATTTGCCCTACTTACCTCTTGAATCTATAAACCCTTTTCTACCATCCTATCTCTTGTTCTTTCCTCATTTCTCTATCTTTAACTGGATACTTATACATATTAATGTATCTTTATTTTTTTTTTTCATTTCTACCATTTTATTTCAAGGCAATTATTTTTCATGGATCAATATTTTGAGGACTAGGGTGTTTGATTAGTATATATCCATTTTGTCCTGTAATCTTTTATTTCATTTTTATTTTTTAAATTTTTGTATATTTTTTTCCTCCCACTTATCAGTTTCCTTGGACTCTCTTTTTCTCCTTTCCTCTGCTAATAATCAATCTCTATTATTCTCTCTTTCACTCTTCCTTTAATTTTTTACTTCTATTTTTTCCCTTCCTCCATCATAAACATCACATCCCTCATCACTTCTGTTCTATCCCTGGTCACTATGTGAAATTGTAAACCCTTTTGTAAATTTACTGTTTTTACTGTGGGCAATAACTGGTAAATATCATTTCTGATTATTCTGACCATCAACATTGTAGATTCATTGCAAGAGCTATTTGGTTTAATGTTTGCATTGCTGTTGTTATATGTCTCCCGTTACACAGTGAGGTACTACTGGAAACCTCCAGGGACACTATAAATCCACAAGGTAGAAACTCTACTACCTTCAAACCAACCATTAGTTGGTTAGACTTACAAACAACATGAAAAAGTAAGGCAATAAATTGCCTCAAATAAACCAAAATACATCAAAAACAGAATCTATTCATACCACTATGGAAGAAATGTCAGAGATGGAATTTAGAATGCTCATAGTTAAATTCACCTGAGAGAGAAAGGATGACATAAGGGAGAAACTAAAGGAAGCAAAAGATCACTTCAATGAGGACATAGAGATCAGAGTGGGGGGTGGAGGTGGGGGAACAAGCAGAAGGCCTTGAAATGAAGGAATCAATAAACCAAATCAAAAATTCATTGGAAAGTATCACTAGAGGACTAGTCTACTTTGAAGACAAAGTCTCCGATAATGAAGACAAAGTATATAATCTTGAAAATAAAGTAGACCATGGACAAAGGATATTTTGAGACCATGAACAGAACTTTATGGGATAACATGAAAAGACCAACCTTAAGATATATCTGATAGATGAATGCTCAGAGATACAAACCAAAGGAATGCGTAATCTTTTCAATGAATTAATATCTAAAAATTTCCAAAACCTTAAGAATGAAATGGAAAAATCAAATACAGGAATCATATAGGACCCCAAATATACAAAAGTACAACAGACCCATACAGAGGCACATTATTATGAAAATGCCTAACATACCAAATAAGGATAGAATTCTAAAGTCTGCCAGAGAAAAAAGGACACATTTAGAGGAAAAACAATTTGGTCTCAGCTGATTTTTCCACCCAGACCCTCAAAGCTGGAAGTTCTTGGAATAATATATACCAAGCCCTGAAAGAAAATGGATGCCAACCAAGAATACTATACCCTGCAAAATTAAGCTTCAGATTGGATGATGAAATAAAAACCTTTCATGGTAAGCAAATGTTAAAAGAATTCACAAGTAAAAAGCCAACACTACAAAACATTCTGAACAAAATATTTCATGAAGAAGAAAATGAAAACCAGCAAAGGAAGGAACTATACTAGAAGAAGAGTCAATCAAAAGAGCAATTAATTCAAATTAAAGCCCAGAAATATTCAAATGGACAGGGAATAAAAATCATTTCTCAATAATAACATTGGATGTAAATGGTCTAAACTCATCAATCAAAAGACATAGACTGACAGATTGGATTTAAAAAAAAAAAAGATCCAACAATATGCTCTGTCCAAGAGACTCACCTCATAAGCAAAGATATCCACAGATGAAGGTAAAAGGATGGGAAAAACCTACCATTCACAGGGATCTCATAACCAAGCAGCAGTTGCAGCAGTTTTTATCCTCATATCTGATAAAATGGACTTCAAGTCAAAATTAATCAAAAGGGACAAAGAAGGTCATTTCATACTGCTTATAAGAACTATATATCAACAAGACATAACAATCTTAAATATTTATGCCCCAAACAATGGAGCATCTACATACATCAAACAAACCCTTCACAATCTCAAGAATCAAATAGATCACAACACATTAATTAATTAATACTGGGTGACTTCAACATGCCTCACTCACCAATTGATAGATCTTCAAAACAAAAATGAAAGAGCTAATAGAACAAGAAAAATGCAATTAATAATTTAGACTTAACAGACCTATATAGAGTATTTCATCCATCAATGATTGAATACACTTTCTTCTCAGTAGCACATGGACCCTTCTCTAAAATAGACCATATCTTAGGCCACAAAACTAGTCTTAGCAAATACAAAAAAAAAAAAAAAAAAAAAAAAAAAAAAAAAAAAAGATGTAATACCTTGCATTTTATCAGATCATAAAGGAATGAAATTAGAAATCAATGATAAAATAAAAAATAGAAACTCTTCTAACACCTAGAGACTAAATAATACACTTTTTAATGACCAATAGATAACTGAAAAAATATCAAAGATGAAATTAAAAGATACCTAGAGGTAAATGAGAATAGTGACACAACATATCAAAATCTCTGGGACATTATGAAGGCAGTTCTAAAAGGAGGTTCATTGCATTGAGCTCATTTATTAGAAGAATAGAAAATCAGCAAATAAAACCTAATTTTATATCTCAAAGCCCTAAAAAAAAAGAAGAACAAATCAACACCAAAAGCAGAAGACTGGAAATAATTAAAGTCAGAGCTGAAATCAATGAATTTGAAACAAAAAAAATTTTAAAAATCAACCAAACAAAAAGTTGGTTCTTTGAAAAATAAATAAAATTACAAAACTCTTAGTAAAGCTAATAAAGAAAAAGAGAAAACTCAAATTACTAAAATTCATGATGAAAAAGGAAATAACACTATGACACCATTGAAATACAGACAATAATCAGAAGCTACTTTGAAAATCTTACTCCAATAAAATAGAAAATCACAAAGACATTGATAAATTTCTAAAGACATATGATCTACCCAAATTGAATCAGGAAGACATAGAAAATTTAAACAGGGTTTGTTTGATGAATGTAGATGCTCCACTGTTTGGGCATCAAAAGCCTACCAACAAAGAAAGCCCAGGACCAGAAAGAGTCTTAGCTGAGTTCTGCAAGACATTCAAAGAAGAACTTACACTGATACTCTTGAAATTATCCCATGAAATAGAAAAGGAGGAAACCCTTCCAAACTCATTCTATGAAGCTAGTATCACCCTGATACCAAAACCAGACAAAGACACATCAGGGTAAGAAAACTTCAGACCAACATCCCTGATGAACATGGATGCAAACATTCTCAATAAAACACGGACAAATTGCACACAAAAACATATTTAAAAGATAGTGCATCATGATCAAGTGGGGTTAATTCCAGGGAGGTAAGGTTGTTTTACCACATGGAAATCAATAAACACAATTCACAACATTAATAGACTTAAAGACAAGAATCCATGATTATGTCAATAGATGCAGAAAAAAAACATTTGACAAAATTCAGCATCCATTCATGCTGAAACATTAGAAAAACTAGGGATATTAGGAATATAGCACATTTTAAAAGCTATATACACTAAACTGAAGGCCAACATCATTCTAAATGGAGAAAAATTGAAAGCATTCCCTCAAAACTGGAAAAAGAGAGGGGTGCCCTATTTCACCACACCTATTCAACATAGTCCTTGAAACCTAGCCATAGCAATTAGACAAAAGAAAGAAATTAAAGGGATAAGAATAGGAAAAAGAAGAACTCAAACTATTCCTATTTGCAGATCACAGTTCTAAATGTAGAAGACACAATAACTACACTAGAAAGCTTCTAGAACTCTTAAATGAATTCAGCAAAGTTGCACAGTATAAACTCAACACCCATAAATAAATTGCATTCCTATACACCAATGACACATTGACTGAGAAAATTCAGAAAAACTATTGTCTTCACAATAGCTCAAAAAAGTAAAATACTTGGGAATGAACTTAACAAAAGAGGTGAAAAACCTCTGCAATAAAAACTACAGAATACCAAAGAAAGAAATTGAAGACTTCAGAAAATGGAAAGATCTCCCATTATTCTTGGATAGGCAAAATTAATGCTGTTAAAATGGTCATACTGCCAAAAGTGCCATAGAGATTTAATGCAATTTCATTGCTCTATGTACGTGTATGATTGCATGAATGGTATGAATCTACATTGTGTACAACCATAGAAATGAAATTATGTACCCCATTTGTGTACAATGAATCAAAATGCAGTCTGAAAAAAAATAAAAGCTAAATAAAAATAATTTAAAAATAAAAAAAAAATTCCAATGACATTTTTTGTAGACATAGAAAAAGCAGTGCAAAATTCATTTGGAAAAATGAAAGGCCCAGAATAACCAAAGCAATCCTCAGCAAGAAAAGCGAAGCAGGAAGCATCACATCTACCAGACACAGCTAGAGTAACAAAAATGGCATGAAGGCCAATGGAATAGAATAGAAGATGCAGAGACAAACCCACATAAATACAGTTATCTCATATCAGACAAGGGCACCAAAAACATACATGGGAGAAAAGACAGCCTCTTCAACAAATGGTGCTGGAAAACTGAAAATCCATGTATAGTAGAATGAATTTGAACCCCCGTCACCCTGATCAAAATTCAACTTGAAGTGGATCAAGAACTTAGGCATTAGACCAGAGAATCTGCATCTAGGAGAAGAAAAAGTAGACCCAACGCTCCATCATGTCAGTTTAGGAAGCAAATTCCTCAACAAGACTAATAAAGTCCAAGAAGTAAAATCAAAAATCAATAAATGGGATGAACTCAAACTAAAAAGCTTCACAGCAAAGGAAACAATCCATAACACGAAGAGAGAGCCTACAGAATGGGAGAAAATCTTTACCACTTGCACCTCAGAGAGAGCATTAATCTCTGGGATATGCAAAGAACTGAAAAAACAACAAAAATAGAAATAAACTGATCAATAAATGGGCAAAAGAGCCCAACAGGCCCTTCAAAGAAGAAGAAATATGAATGGTCAAAAAATATTCAACATCTCTAGCAATTAGACAAGTGCAAATTAAAACTACACTGATTCTATCTCACTCCAGTCAGATTGGCAATTATCAAGAATACAATTAAAAATAAATGTTGGTGAGGATGTGGGGAGAAAGGTACACTAGTACATTGCTATGGGACTGCAAATTGGTATAACCACTCTGGAAAGAAGTATGGAACCACCATTTGACCCAGTTACCTCCTTCCTCAGCATATATCCAGCAGACTTAAAATCAGCACACTACAGTGATGCAGCCACACCAATGTTTATAGCAGCTCAGTTCACAATAACCAAGCTAAGGAACCAACCTAGGCACCCTTCATCAAATGAATGAATAAAGAAAATGTGGTAAATATACACAATGGAATATTACTCAGTCATAAAGAAGAATGAAATTATGGCATTTGCTGGTAAATGGATGGAAGTGAAATAAGCCAGACTCAAAACACCCAAAGCTGAATGTTCTCTCTGATATGTGGATGCTAACCCACAACAACGGAGGGTGGGTAGGTGAAGAATTGAAGTCTAATGAATTAGACAAAGGGGAATGAAGGGAAGGGAGGGGAGGGGAATAGGACGGATAGTAGAATTAATTGGACATAACTTTCCTATCCTTTTATTTAAATGCATGACTAGGCTAACTGTGCATCATGTACAACCATAAGAATAGGATCCTAATTAGTGTAAGTTATACTCCATGTATGTGTAATATGCCAAAGTACACTCTACTGTCATGTATATCTAAAAAGAACAAATGGAAAAAAAGAAATCTATTATCTCAACTTCAGATGAATGTCTTCCAGTTGCTAACATAAGAGCCCTTCTTGATTTTCATATGTATATATTTATGTATATCAAATTCAACATGTTTAACATGCGACTTTTAGTCTCCCTCCAGCTTAAAACCTTTCACATTCTCTCAGTTTTCCACTCCTCCTTTTGTTACTCAGACTAAAAAACTGAAAGTCACTTTTAATGGTTTTCATTTTTTTCATATATCACCTCTTATTCCTCAGGAAATAACGTGGACCATCTTCAAAGCCCGTCTGGGATCCGGCACTCTCCCGGGCCATTGCTCTTCTGTGGGCCCAAGTTGACACTGTCTTGGCCTTGCTGCAGGCACAGCCCCCCCATGGCTTCTGTTTCTACTCTTGTCTCCCTATAGTCTTTTTTCAATTTGGCATCTACTGTGAATGCTTTAAAGCATGAAATCATATCATTCCTTTGCTCAAAACCTGGTGAAGACTTAACTCAAAACCTGGTGATGACTTAACTCTCTTCTGTTTCACTAAGAGCAAAGACCAGTTTTTCCAATGGCTATAAAACTTGACATAACCGCCCCCACTTGATGCTTCTTTGAGCTCATCTGTGCATCTATGCATCTACTACCATGGTATCTGTGCTCTGCTTGCTCAGATGACTCCTGTGGTCCTCCTTGCTACTCCTCACAGCCATTGGTGATTTTCTAGTCTGCGACATTTTCTCTAGCCATACACCTCACCTGGAACTCCTATCCCCTCCCTTCATTTGTCGATGAACTCTTATTCACACATTTGCTCAATTCTCATCTTCTTAATGAGATCTATCCTGACTAAGCTACAGTCTACCCCCTCTGCCTAGACCTGCATTCCTATCTCCCACACCTTCTCTGCCATATATCACCTTCTAAAAATTCTGTAAGTGCCTATTTATTAGACTCATTTAATTGTTCCTATTACCTTGCTAGATTTGAGCTTGATAGGCCTAGGATATTTGTCTCTTTTGTTCACCAATAAATCCTAAGTGTCTAAAATCATGCTTGGCATATTGTTGGTGTTGAGGAAATCCCCTCTGGGAAGAGAAAGAGTTTTTGGACAGCAGAGTTCAAAGATCAATTGGCAGATGGGGAAGATTTTCTAAATCCTTAAAGTTTTCTTAATGATCTTCAACCTACCGATATAACTAAATAAAATTCTACCCTTGCAAAGTTTGTGATAGATATTGTGGAATTTTCTACAGTTCTACATAGCTGAACTGTTGTTTGAAAAGATAATATTCCTGGACATATAACTTGAAGTGGTGCCCATTTATTTATTTTCCTATGCAGTTAATTATCACGAGCACTTTAAACAGACTGTTGGATTAAGAAAAAGTCAGGGAGTAAGTTTGTGGTTTGATTTTTTTTCCCACAAAGGCATTCTTTGTTACATAAAGAACCTCAGAGAGCATGATGGTGGAGTTGATTTCAGTGCCAAAAGGATGGCAAAAGTGAGCACAGAATTTAAGTAAGGAATAAGATAAAAATGTGAAGGGAAGAAATTGAGGGAACTCAAATTTAGTTGTGAATATGTGAGCCTGTTAATTGATGTAGACCATTACTGAGAACTGACGGCAACCACACCCTGAAGGCCTCACTATTTGAGTTTGAGACACTGTCCTCGGGAGAACCCTGAAAGCCAAGGTCAAGAGGAAGTATCCGCTTGGGTAGTCTCCATTCTTGCCCTCTGCAAAAACATTTATCATCTCCAGTGTAATTTGCACATATTGACTGATGAATCTCCAAGTGACTAATTTTTCATTATTTGACAGATAATTAGATCTGTAAATCTAGTTAATAAAAGCGTGCGGGAAGTGTTGGGAGCCAATTTAATGACCGGTATTAGTTTTCAAGAAGAATGTTTTCCAGATCAGCTGTTTCCTTAGTAGAAATAGTCCTCTCAGAAAATCCCTCGTAGGTTAAGCAAAACACCTCATCCGCCTAGAAAATATGATGATTATTTCAACACTTTCCATTTCATGAATACCTTAAAGCTCTTATGCTCTAATTCCTCCAATATCCGTGAATTCACACAGAAAGGGCATCTTTGCATTTAAATGATTTTAAAAAGACAGAAGCCATGAATAATCTTGCCTTTGATTCGGAAAGTAAAGATGCACGGGGAAGCAGAGAGCATGATTACATGATTATAACAACTGAAGAATTAGAGAATGTTTGTATTAGGAAGACTCTGAGAAGAGAATGAGTTCACGTTCAGGTTTACAGAGCAGGGACCTGAATCTCAAGGAAGTTAAATATAAATACAAGGATATGAGTCTGAATTATAATGAAGCCAAGAGAAAAAGGAGGGTCTGTCTTATCTGTCTTTATGTGTATCTATATCCACCTTGTTGTGGGTATGTGTGTGGGTGTGGGTGTGGGCGAGAGAGAGAGAGAGAGGTGGGGGGAGAGGGAGAGAGAGACAGAAACAAGGATTCAACCTCCAGTGTAGGAGATAAAAAGTGTAGGAAAGATTAAGGAAAAATTTGGTTATATTATAGTGCCCCACAGGTATCTGATTGGAGCACATCAGCTCAAAATTTCATAGTCCTTTTAAGAAGAAATTCCATTTCCCTTTTATAAACTGTGGAGACAGATTGTCTTTGGAATGGTGTATGTCACAGAAAGTGGTCAAAAGAAGTAATGGACTTTTTCAGTTTCTCAATTCTTTACAACTTTTTTTTCCACATCTTCTAAATTTACTGACCTGAATCCTAAATCAGGTTTCACACTGAACAGCCATTAATATAGAAGGAAGAAGTCAATTAAAAAAAAAAAAAAAAACCTTCATAATATTTAAAAACATATCAGGTATTTCATGATATACAGATATCATGCATGTTAGTAAGCACTCTTGAACATCTGGTTTTCCAAAATGCTATTAAATGAGATTATATTAAGTCATTTAGAATTCAATCTTCATTTTATATTATAGGTTAGGTAATCTCTGAAATATGCAATATTGTACACTTGTGTATTTTACACTTTAAGGAAATATACTTTTAGCTTTATCAATATAAAATGTTAAAGTAGACTTTATTTGTAAATATGTAATGTTAAGAAAAAAGAAGTAAAATTGAAAATTAAGGAGAAGAAAGTAAAATTGAGTATTTTAACTAAATAAAAGCAATTTTTAATTAAAAGTTAAGATTTTGAAGAAGCAAGGAAAATTAAGTAAATTAAGGAATTTTTTCTTGCTGCTTGTAAGTCTCAATTCACCCTTACTCTTCAGTATACTAAGTTGAAAGAATTTTACTAAACATCAAAACAATTTCAAGGCTAAACTTACACCCATACTTATTCAACCCTACAACTTCAGAAATCAAACTTAAGAAGTAATGCTTTGTTCTGTAAATTTATAATCCAAATTAGATGAAACCCAGTAATAAAATAAATTATTGTGTGGTTTTTTTAAACTATGTTTAGGTACTTACGAATACAAGTATGACATATATATAGATACACAAACACATATATATTCTATCAGTGTAAAGCACCATTGTTTAATTTCAGAAATAAGAAACTGAAATCATGATTAAGATTGATTTGCTGTTAAATCAAGGGAAGATACTGTTCATTACTTTTTTCCTTGTGATTTATTTTCTCTGCATCCTACTTATTATGGAGTCAACAACTATGAAAGGGAGGGAAAAGAAGCATGATTTAGTAGAGGGAGAAGTGAATCCATGCTGTTATCCTCATGGAATTAAATGTAATCCCAAGGAAAGTAATTTTTTCCTATTAGTAAACTTATATTTTTCTTCCACAAATTGAAATAAATTTCCTGTTGGATATTTAAAAGAAAAACTTGTTTGGCATCAGGAAGCAGCTCATGGGTTTACAATAAACTACTGACTTTAATCTATTATGAATAATAACTAAGCCAAGGAGAACCCCTGAGTAGAAACTATTGTTTTAACTTATATGATGCAGCATTACTCTAAAACTTTAAAAAAGATGATTCCCTTCTATATTGTGAAGAATGTCCTAATTAAAGTCAATCTTATGAAAAATAAAAGGGGATATGCAACTGGTATATTAGCAAGTGAGATTATCTAAAAAATGGAAATGACTAAAAATGAGTTTTCCTATAAATGGGATCAACCTCTTGCAAATTAACATAAACTTATTTGTATAACAACTTACCCAGAGGTCTCAGTTTGGACTCTGACAAACTGAACTATCTTCTTTCCATTGACATAGCCCTCAACATTAGCATCCTTTTATAGGATGAGGTTGGTGATATGGACAGTTTAATGAACATAGAACCAAACCAAGCAAAATATACTAAAACCAAACACAATAAAGCAAATCTTGATTTTTCCTAATAATTTAATATAAAATATAAAATTTTAATTTAATTGAAAAAAATCAATGAATTTGCTTGGTAACATGCCACTTTTTAAAACTGAACAATTTGATGGAATCCAACCAGCTCAAGTTACCAGTTTTTCCTCAGTGTGGAGTAGCTAATATTTGGCTTTCTCAGCATTTAAAAAAGATACGTATTCTTAATTCATAACTGACAATAACTTGGATGCATAAGCATAAACACACACACAAAGGATATAAAAGAAAATCCATGTTGCCTGGCAATGAATAGAATTATTAATTTGTGTTCCAGGCTGACATAGATGTTTATTCATTGTTAATTGAATCACATAAATTATATGTGAAGCACAGTATGAAGTTTTAATCACAATAAATACACATTAAAGAAAACCACATCTCCTGTGTTTGGATGTGTTAATCCATTCCAAATGAGGCAGAAAGCAGTGTAACACAGGAAAAGAAATGAAATAGCAGTTACTTAAACTTGCAAATTGCCATTGTTTTAAGGAAACAATTATTCATTAATAACCAGTTTTTTAATTTGACTATTTTCCATAAACAGATGATTTTAGACCATGCAGAATTAATTCCTTTGGTGTATGAAATCATGAAGTTACTTCAGAAGGAGGCATAGAACAATAAGAACAAAATAGAAATCTCTATAAGATTTCAAAACCTGTAATTTTGGGGTGAGGAGTCAACAGGTGGCTTTGGGTCTCTTTTCCTGATTAGCTGGGAAATATTGTCTCCCCCTTCCCTGCCCCCACCACACCTCAATGTTTTCTTGTCCACTTCCATTCTGTAATCTGAGCTCGGAGAACATGAATCTATCAGCTCTCACTTTTAAAAGATGGCCACTAAGAAAATTTGAGCAATAACATAGAGAAAATCTTTTTAACAGCTTTTCTCTCCCTAAATTTATGTCTCTTGCCTCCTGCTGAATTTTCTCATTGTTTATTGTATTACTTCAGCTTACAGTCAGGACACTTCTGATTGATTTGATGAATGTCATCTCAAAGAGAAGAACAAAAAGTACAGAAATTAAACATATATATATATATATATTTTTTTTTTTTTTTTTTTTTTTTTTTTTTTTTTTTGCGGTACTGGGGATCGAACTCAGGGCCTTATGCTTCCAAGGGAAGCACTCTCTACCAGCTGAGCTATCTCCCCAGCCCTAGTTTTCATTTTTAATAAATCACATTTTCTTAATTTTGGTTACAGTTGAGGCTCTCACTACAAGTTTCCTTCATTTGTCATGGTAAATGATTGTGATGTGTGCAGATTTAAAGTCATCACCATCATGTCACATCCTGCTCAAAAATGTACTGGTGGCTCTCTACTGCTTATAGGAGCCTTTTCTTCATGCATTTCAACCAGCATTCTAATCAGACCAGCTCTCCCTCTTCAACAGAGCTCTTCAAACCAGCCAGCCTGCTTATGCAGCACTTTTCCATATACCTGGACACCCTTCTCCTCAATCCCATTGCATGTAAAGGTGCTCATGTTCCAGGACCTTGTTAAAGACTCATCAGATAGGATGCCCTCTCTAATTTTTCCAGCCATGAGCTTTGCTCACTTGGATTTTCTAAAGCATTTGTTAATTGCGCCATTTATTTCCAAAGAACATGAATTGCTTACCATATACCATGTACAGAGCTTAGTTTTTATTGCAAAGTTGAGTGGGATGGAATGGATGTAGTTCTCATGTGAAAAGATTTTAATAGAAATGCACATAAATACCTTGGAGGAGAGAAGTCCTCATGGAATTGAAGGAGGCTGTGAAGAATAGATTCCTTGAGAAGTCTGATGGAAAATGATTACTTAAGTCCATTTCAACATTTAAAATTTTTTGCTTTTTTGATTCTTTGTTGGAACAAATCAGCAAAATTTAAAAAAATGCAGCTACAGTTTTGACCTAAATTTTTTATGTATACTTTGTCCAAAAGAAAACAGAAGAATTGAGAGATGAAAATAAGCAACATTTCTTGACTTTAATTCACCTCCTAGAATGTGATTATTCATGGTACATTAATTATATAGAAATCTGATATATTCAGATTAAAGCGTTATATTCTTACTCTTGATATTTTATTTCCTCTTTGATTCTAAAATAAGCATCATCACTCTCCAAGTAAGATTAAAGGTAGGACCAAGAAACTTTCATTCACTGTTGTGTTTTTTTTCTTTGTACCTAACATTTTTTTTTATTATCCCTGACTTCACCATTAATCCAAAGCGAGACAAGGTCACATGTATGTATATAAATCTTAAATTGCTTCATTAAGCACTGTGTGATTTATGTCATTGCATGATGGGAAACAACTGGTCTTTTAAAAGGTCATTTGAAATGGTGACATAAGAAGGACATGTTCACAAACATAAGCATAGATAAAAATGCAGAGACATTTCCTTATTTATTTGTAAGAAAGATCACACAGAACTTTGCTTTTCTTGTTTGTTTGTATTTGCTACCTTTTTGGAATTTCTCTTTGTGCCTGAGACAGTTATCTTCATAGTTTTCAACTTCTTGTCATGTGATCTTCATTCTTCGCACCTTCTGCTGTTCATTTGTGAATCTTGGTTGCAAAATTCAATTCTCTTGGCAGTCTTGATGCTTGGTGATAACTCATTGTCAAAGTGTGTCAACCTCTTTGAAGACAAATAGATGGACTATATTTTGTGGCCACCTTTGATATTAAGTAGAGTTATTTGAGGTTTAGCCAGTGAAATTTGAGCAAAAATGATATGCAGCTCATAAAAACTTCCATGAACAATTCTCCATTGTCCTGCTTCTACAGATTGAAGAGATCCATGATAAACTAAAAAGCTAGGTAGAAAGGTGAAACAGACTGAGTATCTGGATCACTTTTTGAAGGAGAGCTATTCTCTGATCAACACCTGTTCTGGTCTTCAGGTGAACTTGAGAAACAGTGTTTACTTGATGCTTTTGGCCATGTATCACAAGAAAGAGATTAACTCGGAAAATAAATAGTCAGTTTGCAAGCAGAAATAAGAGAAAAGAGGTAGTTTAGAAATTTGATTCCTTGAAGAGCAACTACTTTAGAGTGACCTGAGAATTCGAGAGACTTTGGAAGGCAAGGACATTTTATGACTCAGCCTTGCGGTAAACACACAGCTAATTTTTCTGTCTGAGAAAGCCTTGAAGCAATTGTTTTTAAGTTATGAAAAAAAAATAAATAAATAAAGAGGGCAAAAGGGGAATGCAAGGGTGCAAAGAAGTAGACCATTTTGGAGAATTAGATCTAGGGAAGAACTTTGGGTGTGGTTAAGTGGTAGATGGATCTAACTGAACAATTCTTCCAAGATTTTTAGGAATACTCACTTTCAAAGACTTCATAAACTCAGATGAAAGAAAAGGTGTCTTACTTAAGCCATAAACAAACCTAAAGACCTCTCAATTTGCCAAATTGGTTTATGAAAGAGGTAGAACCCTCAAAGAGGATAAACCCCAGAGCATCACTTCAGATTTAACCAAGAAGGCTAAAGCATAAACACAGACCTCTCCCAGGTTAACAGCAGTAACAGAAATGTCTAGGTTAAAAACAATCCAGGAACTCAGAGAAGCAATGGAGCACTGGAGTGTTTCAGAGAAAAGAAGAAGGAAAGAATGACGGTTCAGTTTGCACGTTCAGCTGGTGATCCCAACTCCTCACTTAAGGGTCTGGGTCTCTGGGTTCCTGAGGGTCTTTCGAGGAGTGGTTACTCTAGTTTCCTCCTCAGAGTCCTTTTCTGTCTACCAATGCGACTTTCATTTATTCTTTCTTTAGAGGCTATGGAAGATTTTCTTAATTCCATATCCTCATGTGCAAAATTCCACCCGTCTGTGGCTTTTAGTGAAATTCTTTGCTAATTACTCAGTTGTGTTTTTTTGGTGTATAAAGTAAAATTCTATGGATTTAGAAATACTTTCATTTAAAATACACATACACGTACACACATAAACACACACACACACACACACCACATAACCAAACTGAATTATTGGCTTTTAAGACATTTTCTAGATTCTCTTTGAATAGTTAAGAGCTGAACACTGACTCTTTTTGCTTTTCTGAATGACTTTGCTAAAGAGGATGACAGGCACATTTGAGAATATGCATTAAAAAGGTAATTATAATTTAAAAAATGTTATTACAATGCTAATAGTTGAATGTTTTTAGGAAATGTTAATTGAATGGAAATTATTCTATACCATTTAGTCTGTACAGAAAAATAAGATAAATAACAAAATATAATTTTAATTTGAAGTAATGTATAGTAACCTATTTTGTAATGTATAGTATTATGGAATTTTTATATGCAGCTCTGAAATCCTATGATGGTACTGAAGAGTCTACAGAACTCAAACAAATTTTTAATTTCTATTTATTAACTCATTGGACAGTCAGAGCTAAAACCATATATATTTTGATTTTTTTATGTCTTCATTTCAAAAGTGCTTATAATAATATCTATATTACAGTATTTTGTTGTTGATAAATGCTTCTCTTCTTACACAGTGCTAGGCACATAATGACAACTCAGAAAGTTAGTATGCCGTCATCCCATTTAGCAATTTTTAAAAATGGGGTTAATTTTAATTTGAATTAAAAATTATATCTGTAATATTTAAAGTCTCTTAACTTCCTTGGAATATTTAATTATTTATGCATGTAGGTACATTTATAATCACTTAAGTAAGGTAGATGTTTAATTTTTTTTTTTAGAAAACAGTTGTAGCCTACTCATATACCCAAGTCAAGCTTTTAGTTGAGTTCCTGGAGCATGGATGATATTCAGTAAATGTTGTTATACAAAACTTACTCTTTGTGTTATATTGGAGTTATCTGTTGCATTTATTGGAAATGACATTTATTTCTTAATAGTGGAAAATGATATGAATTTTGGAATGGCATACCTGGAGCAAGTTCAGAAGAGTATCTCTGAAGTGTCCTGAGGTCTCTGAATAAATGTCCTCTTGAAGGTTACTGCTGTATTCTGGGTAAGAAACCACCCACATTAAAGGTGTGATTGGTTGTGGAACCACAAACCAATGTGCTTTGAGTAGGTCACTGCTACTTGCCCCAATGTGAATGCAAAATACAGGAAATACAATCAATCTCATGACATTTCTTTGTCAACAAACTGTTCAAGAAATCTGTCAACTAATAGTATCTTTGGCAAAGTCTGTTGTCTTAAAATTATCTACTACGACTTTGAAGAAAAGAGTTAAGAATCATTTCACATTCTCTAATTCTTAAAATTCAGAATTATGCACTCTATTTGCATAGACTGCTTCCCAGCTTAGTACCCTTCCCAAGTGCTTTGTCTCATTTTAATATTTTAAGTGAAGATTCTGCCTTCATTTCCCTTGGGAAAGTCTTGTTTTTGCTAAGAAGCAATAGAGGTGACTGTCTAGAACAATTTCTTAACTTCAATGTTGCATAATGCACAATGGGATGAAACTTAAGGCATGAAAACTTGTTGAAAATAAAAAGTTACCTGTTTACATTTGAACTGTGTAAAATCTGATTCTGAAGTAGATTACAGGGACTATGTACTTTATATAAAGTGGAAGCAGATATATATGTAGAATTCTTGAACAACTGACTGTATTTTGCTTCATCTTTCTAGATTCCATTTCTCTCTTGGGTAAGAGAGAAAATGCCCTCTGAACCAAAATGCTGGACACTTTCCTGTCATAATGAAAACATTCACTGTATATATTCTTATAATTATTTTCCTGAAAAATCTGCTTGATTTTCTGGGGGATTTTTATTTTTGTATGCTAATGGTCATTTTTACTTGATGAATCCATTGGTCTTGAGTGAGTCCTATTTGGTTTTTCAAAAATATTTTGTCTTATTTTTTTTTTTTGATTGACATGCAATAATTGTATATATTTGTAAGGTACAACATAATGTTTCAATCCATGAATCCATTGTGCAATGATCAAATCTAGGTATTTAGCATACCCAGCACAGTTAACTTCCATTTCTTTATGGTGAGTACAGATAAAATCCTCTATTCTAGCTATTTTGAGATATACAATGCATTATTGTCAGCCCTACTGTGCAACAGAATACCAGAACTTATTCTTTCTAAGGGTACCTGTACCAACTTACCAGCTGCTGCCAATCCTGCCTCCCATCCATTCTCAGTCCCTGGTAACCACTCTTCTACTCTAGTGAGTCATATTTCATATGGTATCATGTCTTTAAGACTCTTTAAAAATATATAAATGGGAATATTTTTATGTTATTTGAAAAATATGAAGTTCTTTTGTATGCACAATATATGCTCATATTGTAAATTTCTTACGTAAACAATAAGCTTCTCGCATCTGGAAAATTTCCCCATTTGTTCTTGAAGCCAATATATCAATGAGGCAATTCTCATCAGTGCCTGCTCCCTAGAAAGAGAGGGAGAGAGAGAGAGAGAGAGAGAGAGAGAGAGAGAGAGAGAGAGAGAGAGAGAGAGAAAGAAATATAAGAGAATTTTCATTTACAACAATAATGGACCTTATATTTGATGAAGGCATACAGCATTCTGGTGTTCTGAGAGGTGACAAGAGAGAAAGGAAGTATTTGGGATAAAGAGCACAATTCAGTCCTGACTCTTCCACTTACTCACTGTTTAGTCCTGGGAAGATAATATTATTTAAGAAAATTCTTTTCCTTCATTGAGAGTAAAACAGCATGGGCATTTCTAACCAATGTAGTAAAAGACACTGAACATTTCCACTCACTACTGGAATGGAATTTGATATACCACTTGTTAGACAATCGGTTCTTAAGCAAGCTGAAATTAGGACACATGTCTTCTACTTTTCCAAGGATGTTTTGGGGATCAGGTTCTGCCTCTCCCTAGATGTGTGATTTTGCACAATTTTCCTTAGCATTTGAATCGTGAGCTTTCTGTGGGCTCTCATAGACAGATGAATCTATTAGTCTGTGATGGTGATTTTAAAGACACCACATCTTTTTTCAGGCAATTCTCAGGAATCCTTATCATTCTATGAAATGTTGATTAAAATATACTAGTTTCATCTAATCAGCAACATAGGATTTTTTTTTCAAGTTTTAGTTACATAATTTTGAAAAAATGGGTGTGCAACATTTTAAAAAGTGATTAATTGAAACTCATATGACTTTCATACAATGTCTATTTTGATCAGTAAATATGATGGCCCAAATCGGTGTTCCTTTAATTATGTTGTCTCTTGCCTCCTTCCTGTCACACGTTCCTCACATATTGTGGTATTCTGGTGGTTGTCAGGCATCATATTGGAACGATTGCTTCTGCAGGTGTTTAATGTCAGTTTGGAAAGAAGTAAATAGCTCTCATTTTCTCACATCCCTAAACAACAAAATCCGTAGTCAATTTATTTCATGGAAATGAGTTAATTATTTTTTCTGCAAGGCGGAATCATTCTAATCCTTCGAAAGTAAATTCGATACATTTGAGCAACAGTTTTTGTAAAGGACAATTTAATATCTTAAAAAAAAAACACTTGTTCTCTATAAGATCATAAAAACTAAAGATGTCCTCTATGTTTGTTTCTGATCGGTATCCGGTTTTGAATCTGAACCAAACTTTTACAAATAATTTTAGAAATTCAGATGATTTTTAACATATCTTCTTCAATATATGAACACATATCAAACAGAGACAGATGGGAATAGCCCTGGAGGTTAGTTCACTCTTTCTATTTTTTGATAGCTCAGCTTGGAGTTGGCTCGGTAAGTCTGAATTTGTACAACTAAAGAAGAGACTGATCCCAGCCACAGAGTTCTGGAGACTCCCTCCTCCTAACAAGGCTCTTTCTAAGGACCACAGTATTTTCACTGTTACATCATTGCTTAGGTATCCTCTCCTCTCTCGCCAGTCTTAGAAGTATGCGGGAGCATCACGGGGAGTTTTCCATCTATTAAACATCAGATTGTACCTGCTGCAGGTGTATTTTTGCAAATAGATCAGTACCTTCATGGCATGCCATAGTTCGTGAGCATCAAAAGATGGTGGAGGGTACATAAGGCCAACCATAACATCTTTGAAGTGTGATGAGAGCTTCTCCTTCAGGTCCCCAATCAGGTCCTGTGGAAGAAAAAGTTCTTTTTATAGTATTAGTTACCAAACTTACCAGAGAAATGGAATAATTGCGGGAAGTCTGCTAATAAGAATTACCGTTCTGTGTTATTTCACATAAGAAGAAATCTCTCATGCATATATCCTTGGGTTTCAAAAGAGGATTGATTTGAGGGTTTGAAAATGACTGATTTAATCATGCCTCTACATGATAAAGCCTATGGACTTGTGGTCATATCAACACAGAAGAATTTTCTTTCCCTAATCCCCAACCCCAAACCTTTTGATCTCCTTAGGAAAATATGTAGAAGTTAAAACCTGAAAACATTTTAGTTGAGAGTTATTGGTTTTCTTGTGTAGAATTAGTGAAACATCAATTCTTAAGGAAAACACGTATTTTACCATCCTAGCAGTTTTTTTTAAGCAGGGTGTTCTTGTTTATGCTATGGCTAAAAACTTATATAAATTGATTAAATAATCTTAGAACCTTCTTCAAACAACAGGCACTTTATTCAAGATATCAAAAGTCAAATGCTTCCAGAGAAAAATGTTCATTGTTCTTGGAATACAGGCATAAAAAAAATGAAATTGATATTTTTAATGTTTTGCCTTTTATTTTTCTAGTTATAGAACGGAAATTAAGAAAAGTACATGCCAAGTTAATTTTCTGTAGTTACCAAGACATCTGAAAGATGTTTAAAACTTACTGTCTCTTGCTAGAATGTGTAAATATCTAGTCTTAAAATATACAATAGTATTTTAGTTCTGAAGTGGTTCAATAATAGAATTGCAGGTGTGCACCACCATGCCCTGCTAGCATAGTGATTCTTTAATAAGGATGGGATACAGTCCATGTGAGAGTGCTTCAGGGGACAGGAGGAGTTTGTAGAACTAATCAGATGAGGTTCATACAGGATCCTGTTTGGAAGTGGGATGTGTATTCCTTGGCTCCAGCTGAAAATCACTGAAATGGAAAAATCAGGACATATGCATTTAAAGATATTCTATAATCTAGAATATAATTAAGGACCAAAATGAGACCCTGAAGGGTGGGGCTTTACAATTTGGAGAATTGTAAGAATTCATTAAAAAGAGATAACGTCAGTAAAATAGAATTTCATGGAATGTGTAGTTATGCGTGAAGCCTTGAAAGAGGAAGTGGTGTTCAGTCAGGTGAAGGCTTAGAAGATATCAAAATAGACAATGTTCTAGGATGGAAAAGGCCCTGGTCTGTGTAGAGTAGAATGTGTGTGTGGAATATTCAAGCCAGCTTTCAATAAGTGTTGGATTAATTTGAAATCTAAATGCTTTAGGGAGATTTCAGATGTCATTTATTCCAACCTCCCTGCAAGTATAAAGAGGAAAGGGCTTCACAATGGAAATTTGAGCAGGTGGGTGGGAGGGCTGATGATAATAACCACTAATGTTTCTAGACTGCTGCCTAACTGCCAGAAGGTATTCTTAGGATTAGAAAAACTGTTTTACTTCACTACCACCACTTATGACTTGGAAGCTGTGATCATCACACTGTGTAGATGAGAAATCTGCACCCAGAGGTCACCTAACTAGCCCCATACAACTGAACACCTAAGTGAAGGAGCCTGGATTTGAAACAAAGCATTCTGACCCTCCAGTCTCTCTTATGGTTTGTCGGCCATAGGAAACCATGAATGATACATCAGCAAGGTGATGAATTTTGCATGTGGGTGGTTGATGTGGCATTTCTGGACACAGATCTGGTTAACCCTCCATTGAAGGTTTGAATGCAACTAGGTCAATTCAATCTATATTCATAATAAGAGGATAATTGTAATTGGCCACCAGAGGAAAGGTAAAACATTATGATTATCACTTATTCCATGAGCCTGCCTCTAAGCTCCTTGATTATTTGTTACCACTCTCTGTCTTTGAATATGTGAATATGTTACTACATTGTAATAATCATGATTATCATGCCCTGCCAGTATCAGGGCATGGACTTTCACGGAAACCTTCCAAAATTCAGCATTTAGACCTTGTATTGATGGTTATACAAAGTGAGTATATACACTATATAAATGAGTTTATAAACAGATGAAAGAATAAAAAAATGAATAAATGAATGTGGTATAAAGAATAAAGACAATATTCTATCTAAAGAGGACTTAAGCATTGACAAAAGCCTTTTATTATTTCATCTTTAGTCTCATTTCTTTGATCTCTACTCTCTTTGTATACATCTATAACAATATCTTTATTTATTTTACCATTTTATACAATACTGAATGCTTGTGTGTATTCCATTGTAGGCTGATATTAGTAATGTCACTAGATGGCGACATATATCCATATTTTATTAAGGGTGTGTGTGTGTGTGTGTGTGTGTGTGTGTGTGTGTGTGTGCGTTTTCAATGAAATATCACAATTTAAGGAAAAGAAACAGTATCAGATTTCTTCTAATGTACTTAAATATATAGTTTTCAATCCTGTGTAATGGACATATTATAAGATTGCCAGTATGTTATTTAACCTCTGGGTATGCTTCCTTATCTGGAAAGAAAATAATAGTACCTACCTCACAGGGTTATAAAAGTTATTATTACTTTTTAATTAAAAAGTTATTATTATTACTTTATAATTGTTATTTTATCACTTTTTAATAAAAGTATTAAAATATTTAACTTAGGCGAAATTTAAAAAAAATATTTTCTGGCACAGATCAGATACTCCCAAAATATCTTTTTCCTCTCAAGATATTTGGTGATCCTTTGCAAACCAAAAATGGTTATCAGCAGTGCCAATATTAGATGGTCTCTCTCCTCTTAATCTCTGCTGCTTCTTTCTATCTCTCCACCTCAGAGTTTCGACTATTACGTTGAATTTCTTCCAATTTTTACTACATCTAACTGTGCTTGAGTGAACTCCACTGTCTCTAACTTACAAATGGAGTCATGCTCTGCATAACAATGGGCTGCAGAAGTGATTGTCCATAAGAATACAATGGAGTGTAAATGTCCTATTGCCTAATGACATCTTAGCTGTCTTGGTTCATGCAAGTACATGCTAGGAGAGGTGAGCTACGTGGAGATCACTTGAGATACGTTGCTCAGAACCCGTCTCATCCTTCAGTGGCACGTGCCTGTGTATCTGGAAGCTGATGCATTTTTACCACTTTCACTATTGCCACGCCCACTCAGGCCGCCATTATCACTCCCTTCTATTAACATAGTAGTATCTAACGGGTTTTCCTTCTGTGCTTGCGCCCTGTATTCTCTCAACACATCTGATGATGTGATCCTATAAAAACACAAATCAAATTAGTCATTGCCCCACTTAAATGTTCCCTCCCTCCACACGTCTTTTCATGGTTGATCTCAGAATGAAGCCAACACTGAGTCTTTTAGCCCATGTAAATGTAAGTCCTTAAGTTGACAGGGTAGCTGGAATATTCTTGGTCACTTCTTGCCATCCTCTTCTACCTTTCTCTCTGCTCCAATTACCATGGGCTTTTTTTGGACACTGGAATGGCAGCTCGATATCTCAAGTTCTTTGCTTTTGGCCTTCACTCTGTCTTCAACAGCCTTCCTGCTGGCTTCCTTCAATGGCCTGCCTCCCCCTCCTCCCTCAGCCTTCTCCATGAAACCTGCCCTAGTTGCCATGTTTAAAACTATACCTGGGTCCCTGTCACTTCCTGTATTTCACCCCTGGCTCCTCTTTATTCCATAGCACTTATTGTCTTCTACCATGACATATTTTTGCCAATTTATGATCTTTCTCACCCAGGTAGTATGCAAATTCCATCATGGCAGAGCTTCTGGTCTGTTTTATCCATGGCTATTCTACCAGCCCATGGAACAGTGCCTGCTACATAGGAAGCAAGCATATAAATTAGAAGCATATGAAACAGTTCTCCTGGGCATAGTGAGCGCCAAATAGGCCCACAATAAATGAACGAAAGAAATGAATGAATAGGACCACTTGTAGTTCAGCAATTATTTGTTTGTAGACATTTTGGGCAATTCAAAGGTAAACAAGAAAAAAGTCCCTATCCTCAAGAAGCTTCTTGAGCAGATGGTGTAGACATACAGGCATAATAATTTGTAACAATACAAAACATGGTGAGGGATATCACAGAGGAAATAGTGTGATATTATCAGGATACGGAGAAGGAGATATTATTTTCAGTTGGGAAGATAAATATTGAATAATATGTTTAAATAACTAAGCTTTGCAAGTTCAAAGAGGAGCATTTAAATAGGCTTTCTAATTAAAGTCTCAATTCTCACTTGGAGTTACATAAATAACTTTGCAGATGCAACCTTTGCAGTGCCACTATACCCAGCCTTAACTGCCTCTGCTTTTCCATTTTTCCAAGACTTGCCCTAAAGTGGACTCTGCCGGAGTCACAGCTTGGCCTTACGTTAAGCTCATGGGTACTTGCTTTTCAAATCTAGCTCTTCTATGTGGCTCATGAAACTGCAGATTACCCATGTTGCACCTCTTCTGACCACCCCACATTAATTAAAAATAAAATGGCAATTTCTTAGTCCTCATTCTCCTTATCTTATTATGGGAGAAGAGTGGCAAGATGTAGAAGTATGAGTAATATTTTGCTTGTCTAAATATGCTCAGGCGAACTGTTTCATATGCTTTTAATTTATATGCCTTTTTCTATTATCATAAAAAATGATACTTGCTGTTTAAACACTCAATGATGCAAACCCACATAAAACGGAACTCAGAATTTGTCTTAAACTATATGCACTCCAGCAGTCACAGTGCAAATACTTGCACTATATTATGTTCTATTATAAAATCATTTGTACAAGTTGCCTTTCTACTTTGCAGAAGTAAGTATTCTTTCAAATAACTCTGTTCACAGTTTATTTAATGATTCAAGTATTAATGAAAGTTTGGGCTGCTTATTTTTATCTAAAATAATGATAAGACTTTAGTAAAGGAACACAGTATATTAAAGCTGCTATCAATTGGATTTGCAATGTCCCTCAAAGTCCCATGGATTAAATGCTTAGTCCCAGTGTGGTGTTATTGGGAGGTGGTGGAACCTATGAGAGGTAGGGCTTAGTGGGAGGTCTTTAGGTTATTGGGGGCATGCCCCTAAAGGGGAGAGTGAGACCCCAGTCTCTTTCTTCCTTTCTCTTTGCTTCCCATCCTTGAGGTGAACAGTTTTATTCTGTCACGTGCTACCACCATGATGTGCTATCTCACCACAGGCCCAAAAGCAACATGGCCAATAAATCAAGGACTAAAACCATCAAAACTATAAGCCAAAATAAACCTTTTTTCTTAATTAGCTTGTTACCTCAGGCATTTTGGTATAGTGATGAAAAGATGATTAACACCAAACTAACCTCACCTCCGAACACAAAGACAAATGATAGCAAAAAATATTTTTTCTTCTTTAAAAACTTTTTTTTTTCAGTGCCTCATGTATGCCAAGCAATCACTCTATCACTGAGCTACACTTCCAGCCCAAACATTCTTTTAAAAGTATATGTCATCTTAGAAGAAACAAGAACCGCTGGGTATAAAAAACTAGGGGGAAGATAAAAACCAAAAGATAAGCAAATGAACTGACCTTGGAGTTGATCTTGTAGGTGACTGGGGAAAGTAGGGAATGGTTTTGAGAACTGGTTTGGATTTTAATGCTTAATGTAGGGTATTATATGATGGAAGAATATTATTGGGATGGCCTAACACAGGTTGTTAACTCTGAAATCTTACATATAAGTCTAGAACTCTCAAAGGAGTATATTTTTGGTATATTACTACTCTTGATAATAGTGATTACTAGGAAAAAAATTATCATTTAATGTTGGAAAATGAGCAGAAAGCTTACCTCTCACTGTCTGAGTTTTGAGTAGAAAGATTTTGTCCTTAATAATTTGAAGCAATAGAACTGTATTAACCTTGAGATTGAAGTTCAGATTTATTCTACTCTTCTGAACTGAGACCTCTGAAAAGAAATCATGAAAGTTGATCCTGAGCTGGATGATTCTCCTGGGACACCAGGAAGAAGCAAATGCAAAACCAATCTTCAGAAATTCTCGGACTTTCCAAAATGAAAAAAGATTCTCACTTAAAAAAACAAAACAAATCAAACCTCATTTTAAGAGTTTTCACAATAAAAATGTCATGATACATACTTAGAAACAATTTCCCAGAGTGACCGTGGACTCTACAAACAGCAGAATCAAAGCCTCATGAATTTGAGACAATTAATAGTGATGTGAAAGAACACTAGGAGAAAGGTAATAAATAGAACTGAAAATTCTAGAAATTGAAAACTTCTAGAATTAAAAAAATATAATACATGCCTTAAAGAGTAGCTAATAGTCAAATATGGAACTAGCAAAGTGGAAAAATGTCTTTAAAAATAAAGAAAAATTCTTCAGAGATAGACAAGAAATAGGTATTGGAACGGCATGTCTTGCATTGTCTTTTTTCTCTCCTATTTTTAAGTCTTACTGGACAGAAGTTTGTCCTTGTCATTCTGTCTTCCCAGTCTGTTAACGCCATGGAGTCCATTTTCACTATGACCCGTTAAATTTTTTTTTCTTATGTGAATCAAACCCAAGTCAGATAAAGGGTGTAGTCCCCTTGGCTGTGTGACCAGAAAGAAATGTGATTCAGTCAATATTCCTGAAGGCTAAAATATGGTGTTGTAATAGTGAACTTGCCACCTGACACAGGACTTTGCATAGGCCAAAAGCATTGGAAGTTTATTTGATTGAGATATGCACAGCTTTCACACTGAAAATAAATCTGTCTTGCTTACTGCTGTAGAACCACTCACTCCCTCATGTTCCCTGGTCTTTCCCTTTCTTCTACCCCCAAGTCTCCTGCTTTCAGGAGAGAAGTGACTTGCAACACCTGTGCGTAACTGAGGACCCAGGTCTTCCTATTCCCACGTGCATTTGTTGGAGTGTGCTGGGGCACTTGGGAAGCAGCACAATTCGAGTTCTTATGAACTAATTGGATATAGGTAACCAAGTCCACTTGTGAACATTGGTGGAAGTACACCCAAGTGCAAATGATGTGTTTGAGGAAGATGTGAAATGGAGAAATGAAGCAAAAGGACCTTGTGATTTGGGGGCCTTTTGGGTTGATTGAGTGTACTGTTCTTTTCACTTCCACTATCAAGTTTACCTGGTTTTATTTGCTTTTTCTTTGGCTAATGATATTAAGTACCAGAAGGAAATAAATACCCTCAACAGGCAAAGGGCCACAATTAAAGAAGTGTTGCTACCTTTGGACCCCCTGACTCTAGTGATCACTTTCAGCTGCAAGTCTCGGTGACAGATGGTTTGCTGATTGGAGCCTCCGGCAGGGGAAGGCAGCCTCCCAAAGGTGCATCTGAATGCTTCAAACTCCTTAAATTCTTGACATAACTTCCAGGTGCATTGCTTTTGAAAAACAGCTTTTGGCTTGCTCTTGGACTCTTGGAAGAACTGAATGCTTAATCTGAGGAGGCCCTGTGGCTCTCCTGCTCGATGCTCTTTCAGGTAGGTCAACTGGGACCCATGACCAGCAGGTCTCACCTGTCAAAATGAAATGGCACACAGAAGAACACATGGGCTGGACCCAGCAGCATCCTGCCCTTACATGAAAATACTGGCAACTGTTCTTTGAGGGGAAGTTTTAACTTCCACTTTTGCCTGAAGCAAGCTGCTGAATCAATGGGGTGGTCTTAAATGCTTCTGCTTGGTTCACCCATGATTCAGAGAAGCTGAAACCAGATAGTGTTCACTGTCTGCTGTGGCTTCTCTAGGCAGCTACAGATGTGCAGAACCAAAAGCAGATGGTTAGTGCCCCACAGACAGAAATCAAGGCTTCTCTGATACCTCTGGTCAGTGCTCCACTTAATCAACTTAATCTTTTTACTCACTTTTAGATTGTTAGGTCTACCTCTTTTAACACTTGGAAAAGTACCAAGTACATATTCAAAAGGTGTTTCTCTGGGTCTCTAGTATGTGGAAAAATAACAGTGACTTCTCATATGAGCTTTCATGTTTGCAGGTGTCCATCATAAGATCTTATTGTCTGATGAGACTGGCTGGAATCTAGTCTGGCTGAAGATCAAGTCTGCGTTGTCTGGATTACTCCACTGCTACATGGATCTATCAGCAGATTGGGCATCACCACACACATACCACCACAAACTAGGTTTGTAGTAAAGAATTATGTGCATCTGATACCAAGGCTACCACTGATTGCCAATCTTGTGACCCCTGTCAAATTTGACTTGCTTTCTTCATGATGAAGGAAGTCAGTACACAGGGCATTGCCCCAACAGTCTGGGCAGATGGACTGTGTCAGACTTTGATTCCCTACTAGAAGAGCTACTACCATAGTTGGTGCTTTGTCAAATTCCATGGCTGCTATTTCTGTTCAACCAGCTGACTCCAGTGATACCATCATGGTCCTTTAGACCAAGCTATGTCATGTGTTTGACTTTCCAGACTACTTGCAATCTGACCATGATGCAGTTTTTATTACAAAAGCCACTCAACAATAGAGTAAGAGGAAGGCATCTGATGCACCTTCCATGCTCTCCCTCACTCCTAAGCTCCTGGTATTGTTTCTAACTGATCAACTTGGTAAGATTTCTGACTCTCTTCTTTGCCTCTGTTATTGTTCAGAAATGAGGTGTCCCCCAAAGGCTAAAGTGTGAGATAATGCAAGAAAGTTTAGAGGTGAAACGATTGTGTTATGACAGCCTTAACCTTACAGAGCATTAATCCCCTGATATGGATTAACTGGGTGGTAACTGTAGGCAGGTAGGGTGTGACTGAAGGCAACAGGTCATGGGTGTGTGCCTTTGGGGTTTATATTTTGTCCCTGGTTAGTGAAACTCTCTTCTTCCTGCTTGTCATGTCCTGGACTGCTTTCCTCCACCATCTACCTTGATGCTCTGCCTCATCTTGGGCCCAGAGCAAAGAAGTTGACCATATATGGACTAAGATCTCAGAAACCATGAGTTCCAAAGTAAACTTTGCCTTCCAAAATTATTCTTTGCTGGTCTTTTGGTTACAATGGAGAAAAATCTGACTAAAATAGCCTCCTCTGAGTGATCCAACTTAGTAGGAATTTTAGTTACTGAACAAAGTAGTTTCTGGAAAAGAATCACCTCTTTCAGTTTTCTTTTGGATAATGCCCATGATTTAGGGGGAATGGGGTTACACAGGCCTATTTTGAAAATCTGGAATTTTATCTGAAACATTCCTGAGCATGATGCTTCTTTATTTCTCCTAACCAACCTCTGGACATATTGGTTGGTCTACTCTGGGTGGGCATAGGAATTCAAACTTAGTTCTGGTTCAGCTACCTGGACTCTCATTAAATTTTCATAGTCCTAGATCTTAAGGATAAGGACCTCTCAGTTGAGTATATTGCACATGTATGTGACATGATGTCTCTCTGGAAATTTTGTAAAAATATCTCTGTCCCTCCTGTACCTGACCATCCAAAATTAAAATTCTGGACATATATCAGAAATAATAGGCTAAAAAGTGAAATTAATTTCTGGAATGGAACTTTTAGAGCAAAAACAGCAACCTGGGGAAGAGAATGCCTAATTATTCCATTTTGACCCTGGAAGGCACTCAGAATAGTTTTAACTCATTGACCAGGATTAATACAGATGATAGATTTACCTTTGACTTTCTTTTTGTGGACTAAGGTGATATCAGTGCCATAAGTAATACATCCTGCTAAAATATCCAGATTAATATTGCAACCAAATGGAAGGTGATTACTAGAACTTAGAGAGAAATTCTCCTCGTTTTCTATATTAGGCCCTAATGATTTGTAGAATTTATTTAGTTGCTTGGTTTAGGACCCTGTCGGGGCATGGTTGAGGTCAATACAGCCAGTTTATCTTCCTCCACTATGTGGAGTCATGTCGATAGAAGCTTTAATTAATACTGTTTGAGACAAATTGATGAATTTGTTCTCAGTCTCTGTTGGTCAGAATAGAGTCTGTTGTACTCCAAGAAAAATTGGTCAGTAGTAAAGGTGGCAGAGAAATGAGGAGTGACTATTCTCTGTAGGTCTCATATTTTTGAATGCTATATAAACTGAGGCACTGATAGCCTTTTTGTTTTCTATGCTATCTTTTCAAGGATGTTTGTGTAATTAATAGCTTTGGAAGATATAGGGTCTCCCTTAATAAGCAAAGGATAGGCATGCATTCTGTCCACCATAAAAGATTCAAGTTTTCTAATCTCATGGTTTCTCTTGTGTAATAGGATCCACAGCATGTGCAGATGTTTAATCTGGCCAATTCACATTGTTGCATGGAAAGTGAGACTCTGGGGATCTATTATAACGGTGCCAATACTCTGGCTACCACTATTACTATAAGTGGCAAACTGTCATTTGTCTCTGACCCAGGAATGTCATGTCTTCTACCAGCATTCATGCCATCTGGGCTGATTAACTTGCTATTTCATAAATAGGTTAAAAATCCCATCCTTTTCTCAGTTCTTGTCACAAGATGGTACAACATAATTTATTAAAAATACACATATATTTGAAGAAAATATCTACAATGTACATATCCAAGAAATTATCAGTGTAAAAATCTTATAAATAATTGTATGAAGATCAATAAATGAGAATTCATAAATGAGAATTACAAAAAGAATAATAAGAGCTAAGTTAAAAGAAGAAGCCATTAACAAACATGAAATGATGCTCAACATTATATTTTATCGGGAAAAATGCAATTTAAAATTACAAGAGGATTCCATTTATACCCCTAATACTGCTCAGCCACAGATCAGTCAAGTTAAAGAAGTTTTATATCACCCAGAGTTGGTAAGAATTTAAGAGAAAAGGTAATCATATATATTGCAGGTGGAGGTGTAAATTTATAGAACTGCTTTAGAAAGTATTTTGAAGCTGAATGAAGCTAGTTTATCTAATTTTATTTTTCTCTTTTCTTCCTTTTTGTCTATCTTTTCTCCTTCTGTTCCTCTTTTCCTCCTCAGCAGAGACTATATATGTTATTACAAAGAGAAATAAGTTGTCAAGTTATAACAAACTTGTACAGGTAATTTTCTGAACTTATAAAACTTTATTTCTATGGAAAAACTTCTAAAAAATCATATTATTTTTCCTGGTGGTTAAGCTCTGAGGCTCATCAAGAGGTGTTTTTTAAACTTATTATGTATTTGAACGATAATTATACCATTTTAAATTGTATTTAATTTATGTTCATAAAATTGGTCTGTGATAAAGCACATAATGAGCTTCAACTTTTGAGGCCTAACCTATGTGTACCGACACCTCTCCCAAACCAAAAGTGAGGAGTATAGGAGAAGATACAATACCTGTTACTCGTACTAGTGATGTGCTAATTGTATCTGTAAAGTAAATGAGATCATTTTCTATCAAGTCATTTACTAGGTATGTTAATCTTTAAGTATCAGTATTTTTAACCATGAACCTGAGAGATGATAGGAGTAAATATGTTATGAGAACAAGGTGGGTTTGAAGCGTGAACTCTTTATATGTTCGCATCTAATTTTCTCCTAGACATCTTTCTCCTAAACAACTTCCTGTTGTTTTTGAGTACCAATTGTTACTCAGCTCAAGCTGCCATAGCAGAATATTATTTGACTTAAACAACAGAAAGTCATTTTCTCACAGTTCTGGAGGCAGAGAATCCAAGGTCAAGGTCTTGCAGGTTTGTTTTCTATTTCATTTTGATTATCTTTTTGTCTTTTTAGTTATACATGGCAGTAGAGTATAATTTGACTTCTTTATACAAACATGGAGCACATCTTATTCTAGGTTTGGTTTCCAGGGAGGTCCTTTTTCCTCGCTTTCAAATGGTCACCTTCTCCTTGTGCACATATATCCCTGGTATCTCTTCTTCCTATGACATCAGTCTTACTGGATTAAGGGCCTTATCATTTTGACCTTACTTAACTTCTATTACCTCCTGAAAAACCTGTCTCTAAATGTAATGATAGTGGCAGGTAGGGCTTTAACATAAACATTTTGGGGAACTCAAGTCAGTCCACAATACCAACCACGTGGTTGCCGTTGTTTTGGGTGTCTGGAACACATTAGTGAACAAAACATAGGTTCCGCCCCTTGTGGGGCTTGTTTTTTAGAGGGAGATAACAATCAGTGGTAACTATAATAGGTAAGTATATTGTGTAATATGTTAGCAGATAACAATTATAGTGGAAGAACAATAGGAACAGGTAAGAGGGATATGAAGTGCTAGCCTTGGGGTGGGTGACAATTTAAAAAGACCAAGTCCTCAAGTGGTTGACATTTGAGCACAGCCCTGAAGGATGTGAGGTAACTTGGAGTATAGATACATGCCTTCGTTAACTTTGGTGTTTATTCGGTTAAGAATGATGGGTATTATTGAGAAGCTACAGAAGATGCAATTTAAAGACACATAAATTTGGTTGGACTCCTACCTTCGAGCAAATCCGCCTCTGTGCTAGACTGCATAACCAACACCATGGGTTAAATGAGTAACAGAAACCAGCACATTTTAGAGCTGATTATCCTTCCCATTATAGATGAAAAATGAGAAAACAAATTGCTTCAATGCTGCTCTTGAACTCCTCCAAGAATCACTGTCTGATTATCAAACTTGTCAGGTAGGGATAGCTATCTTCCTATTTCTAAAGGTGGCTTGTTCCCTTGGTTTCATTTCACTGTCAACAGACCAGCACTTGCTTTGGTGGGAAAGATCAGTAGTAACCTTATGAATTATATTGATTAATATGTCAATTGGCTGCATTCCAAATGGCTTTCCAGGATTAGTTTCTGTTTTGGGTAAGTTGTTGATGGAATTCAGCCGCCCTACACTTATGTGAAATACCAAGTAAGAAGTTTTTTTTAAAATTTATTTTAATTAAAAATCATAAATTTACATAGGGCAATGTTGTTTGATTCATTCTGTTATTTTTTTCCCCTTCCCCCGGACCCCTCCCACCCTATTTTCCCTCTATACAGTCCTTCCTTCCTCCATTCTTACCACCCTCCTTATCCCTAACCCTAAACCTAACCCTAACCCTAACGCTAACCCCTCTTACACCCCCTTATATGTCCTCATCCGCTCATCAGCAAGATTATTCGTCCTTTAGTTTTTTGAGATCCGCTTATCTCACTTAGCATGATATCCTCCAATTTCATCCATTTGCCTGCAAATGTCATAATTTTATCATTTATCATGGTGGAGTAATATTCCATTGTACATATATGCCACAGTTTCTTTATCCATTCATCAACTGAAGGGCATCTAGGTTGGTTCCACAATCTGGCTACAGTGAATTGAGCAGCTATGAACATTGATGTGGCTGTATCTCTGTAGTATGCTGATTTTAAGTCCTTTGGGTATAGGCCAAGAAGTGAGATAGCTGGTGGTTTCATTCCAAGCTTTCTGAGGAAACTCCACACTGCTTTCCAGAGTGGCTGCACTAATTTGCAACCCCACCAACAATGTATGAGTGTACCTTTTTCCCCACATCCTCACCAACACCTATTGTTGCTTGTGTTCTTGATAATCGCCATTCTAATTGGGGTGAGATAAAATCTTAGGGTAGTTTTGATTTGCATTTCTCTTATTACTAGAGATGTTGAACATTTTTTCATATATCTGTTGATTGCTTGTACATCTTCTTCTGTGAAGTGTCTGTTCATTTCCTTAGCCCATTTGTTGATTGGATTATTTGTATTCTTGCTGTAGAGTTTTTTGAGTTCTTTATAGAGTCTGGAAATTAGCGCTCTATCTGAAGTATGAGTGGCAAAGATATTGTCACACTCTGTAGGCTCTCTCTTCACATTACTGATAATTTCCTTTGCTGAGAGAAAGCTTTTTAGTTTGAATCTATCCCAGTGGTTGATTATTGCTTTTATTTCTTGTGCTATGGGAGTCCTGTTAAGGAAGTCTGATCCTAAGCCAACAAGTTGAAGATTTGGACCTACTTTTTCTTCTATAAGATGCAGGGTCTCTGGTCTGATTCTGAGGTCCTTGATCCATTTTGAGTTGAGTTTTGTGTAGGGTGAGAGATAGGGGTTTAGTTTCATTCTGTTGCATATGGATTTCCAGTTTTCCCATGACCATTTGTTGAAGAGGCTATCTTTTCCCCATTGCATATTTTTGGCACCTTTGTCTGGTATGAGAAAATTGTATTTATTTGGATTTGTGTCCATGTCCTCTATTCTGTACCATTGATCTACCTGTCTATTTTGGTACCAATACCATGCCATTTTTGTTACTATTGCTTTGTAATAGAGTTGAAGATCTGGTATTGCGATACCCCCTGCTTCTCTCTTTCTACTGAGGATTGCTTTAGCTATTCTGGGTTTCTTATTCTTCCAGATGAATTTCATGATTGCTTGCTCTATTTCCGTAAGGTACACCATTGGGATTTTAATTGGAATTGCATTGAATTTGTATAGCACTTTTGGTAGTATGGCCATTTTGACAATATTAATTCTGCCTATCCAAGAACATGGGAGATCTTTCCATCTTCTAAGGTTCCTTTAATTTCTTTCTTTAGTGTTCTGTAGTTCTCATTGTACAGGTCTTTCACCTCTTTTGTGAGATTGATTCCCAAGTATTTTATTTTTTTCGAGGCTATTGTGAATGGGGTAGTTTTCCTAATTTCTCTTTCTGAAGATTCATCACTTACGTATAAAAATGCATTGGATTTATGAGCATTGATCTTGTAACCTGCTACTTTACTGAATTCACTTATGAGTTCTAAGAGTCTTCTGGTGGAATTTCCAGGTTCCTCTAAATATATAATCATGTCATCAGCGAACAGGGATAATTTGAGTTCCTCTTTTCCAATTCGTATCCCTTTGATTTCTTTGGTTTGTCTAATTGCTCTGGCTAGAGTCTCAAGAACGATATTGAATAGAAGTGGTGAAAGAGGGCATCCCTGTCTTGTTCCAGTTTTTAGGGGGAATGCTTTCAGTTTTTCACCATTTAGAATGATATTGGCCATGGGCTTAGCATAGATGGCCTTCACAATGTTAAGAAATGTTCCCACTACCCCAATTTTCTCTAGTGTTTTGAGCATGAAGGGATGCTGTATTTTATCGAATGCTTTTTCTGCATCTATTGAAATAATCATGTGATTCTTAACTTTTAGTCTGTTGATATGGTGAATTACATTTATTGATTTCCAGATATTGAACCAACCTTGCATCCCTGGGATAAAACCCACTTGATCGTGGTGCACTATCTTTTTAATATATTTTTATATGCGGTTTGCTAAAATTTTGTTGAGAATTTTTGCATCGATGTTCATTAAGGATATTGGTCTGAAATTTTCTTTCCTTGATCTGTCTCTGTCTGGTTTATGTATCAGGGTGATATTGGCTTCATAGAATGAGTTTGGGAGGGTTCCCTCCTCTTCTATTTTATGGAATACTTTGAGAAGTATTGGAATGAGCTTTTCTTTAAAGGTTTTGTAGAACTCGGCTGAGAACCCATCTGGTCCCAGACTTTTCTTTGTTGGTAGGCTTTTGATGACCTCTTCTATTTCATTGCTTGAAATTCATTTATTTAAGTTGTGTATGTCCTCCTCGTTCAGTTTAGGTAATTCATATGTCTCTAGAAACTTGTTGATGTCTTCGAGGTTTTCTGTTTTGTTGGAATATAGATTTTCAAAATAGCTTCTAATTATGTTTTGTATTTCACTCGTGTCTGTTGTGATATTTCCTTGTTCATTCTGAATTTTAGTAATTTGAGTTTTCTCCCTCTTTCTCTTTGTTAGTGTGGCTAAGGGTCTATCAATTTTGTTTATTTTTTCAAAGAACCAACTATTTATTTTGTTAATTTTTCCAATTGTTTCTTTTGTTTCAATTTCATTGACTTTGGCTCTGATTTTAACTATTTCCTGTCTTCTACTACCTTTGGTGTTGGTCTGCTCTTCTTTTTCTAGGGCTTTGAGCTGTAGTGTTAAGTTGTTTATTTGTTGATTTCTACTTCTTTTGTTGAATGCACCCTATGAGATAAATCTTCCTCTAAGTACTGCTTTCATAGTGTCCCAGAGATTTTGATATGATGTGTCTTTGTTCTCGTTTACTTCTAAGAATTTTTTATTTCCCTCCTGATGTCTTCTGTTATCCATTCATCATATAATAGTGTATTATTTAATCTCCAAGTATTGGAGAAGTTTCTGTTTTTTATTCTGTCATTTATTTCTAATTTCAATCCATTATGATTGGATAGAGTACAAGGTAGTATCTCTATCTTCTTGTATTTGCTAACAGTAGCTTTGTGGCATAAGACATGGTCTATTTTAGAGAAAGATCCATGTGCTGCTGAGAAGAAGGTGTATTCGTTCTTTGTTGGATGGTATATTCTATATAAGTTGGTTAAGTCTAAATTGTTGATTGTGTTATTGAGATCTATGGTTTCTTTATTCAATTTTTGTTTGGACAATCTATCCAGCGGTGAGAGAGGTTTGTTAAAATCACCTAGTATTATTGTGTTGTGGTCTATTTGATTTCCGGAATTGAGAAGGATTTGTTTGACGTACATGGATGAGCCAATGTTCGGGGCATAGATGTTTATGATTGTTATGTCTTGCTGATTTATGCTTCCCTTAAGCAGTATGTAATGTCCTTCTTTATCCCTTCTGACTAGTTTTGGCTTGAAGTCCACATTATCTCAAATGAGGATGGCTACTCCAGCTTTTTTGCTGTGTCCGTGTGCATGGTATGTGTTTTCCCATCATTTCACCTTTAGTCTATGGGTATCTCTTTCTATGAGATGAGTCTCTTGCAGGTAGGAAATTGTTGGATTTTTCTTTTTAATCCAATCTGCCAGTCTATGTCTTTTGATTGATGAGTTCAGGGCATTAACATTCAGGGTTATTATTGTGATATGATTTGTATTCCCAGTCATTTGACTCATTTTTTTTTTTTTTGTCATTTTTTGGTTTCCCTTTTATTTGGCTATTCCTTTAGGCTAGTTCCTCCCGTTGCTGATTTGCATCGTTATTTTTCATCTCTTCCTTATGGAATATTTTGCTGAGAATGTTCTGTAATGCCGGCTTTCTTTTTGTAAATTCCTTTAGCTTTTGTTTATCATGGAAGGTTCTTATCTCATCGTCAAATCTGAGAGTAAGTTTTGTTGGGTATAAGATTCTTGGTTGGCATCCATTTTCTTTCAGTGCTTGTTAAATGTTGTTCCAGGCCCTTCTAGCTTTTAGGGTCTGGATTAAAAAATCTGCTGATATTCTTATTGGTTTCCCCCTGAATGTAATTTGATTCTTTTCTCTCGCGGCCTTTAAAATTCTGTCTTTATTTTGTATGTTAGGTATTTTCATAATAATGTGCCTTGGTGTGGGTCTGTTGTAATTTTGTATATTTGGAGTCCTATAAGCCTCTTGTACTTGGTTTTCCATTTCATTCTTCAGATTTGGGAAATTTTCTGATATTATTTCATTGAATAGATTGTTCATTCCTTTGGTTTGTTTCTCTAAGCCTTCCTCAATCCCAATAATTCTTAAATTTGGTCTTTTCATGATATCCCATAATTCTTGTAGCTTCTGTTCATGATTTCTTACCATCTTTTCTGTTTGGTCAACTTTGTTTTCAAGATTAAATGTTTTGTTTTTAATATCTGAGGTTCTGTCTTCCAGGTGTTCTATTCTATTGGTTATGCTTTCTATGGAGTTTTTAACTTGGTTTATTGTTTCCTTCATTTCAAGGATTTCTGTTTGATTTTTCTTCAATATCTCTAACTCTTTATTGAAATAATCTCTTGCTTCCTGTATTCGCTCCTTTAACTGTTGATTGGTGTGATCATTTAATGCCTCCATTTGCTCTTTCATCTCCTTCTTCAATGCCTGCATTTGCTCTTTCATCTCCTCGTTTGCTTCCCTGATTGTTTTAATTATGTACATTCTGAACTCCCTTTCTGACATTTCTTCTGCTGTGCTGTCATTGGGTTTTATTGATATAGTATCTAGGTTTGTTTGGGACATTTTCTTCCCTTGTTTTCTCATATTGGTCAGATGTCAGTGGGACTTTGTGATATTTCAGAATTCTTCTATTGGCTTATATTGTCCCTGTAGATTTCCAGTGTATCACCTTCCTGCCTTCAGTAGCCTGAAATCTTGGAGTAACTTGATAATGCAGTGCTTCCAAGGAAAGCTGCCCCTAGTCCTCTACTGGTTCCAGGACTTGGAGCTGGCTCTGTGTGGAAAGGTTCTCACCGGGGGGTCTGCTCCGAGAAGCTATCCTGGAAAGGCGCTTCCCGCCGGAGGGGGCCGGGCTGCGGGCTGCTTGGGGAAGTCCCTGGCTGCCCTGTCCTGGTCCCTGAAGTAACCTGTGGGCAGGAACTCGCCGCCCTGATTCAGGGACTTGAAGCTTGGTTCTGTGCAGAAAGGTTATCCCTGGGGGGCCTGCTCCGAGATGCTGGAGAATCTGGCCCTGTTGGGAGATCCCACTGCCAGAGTGGGCAGGGCCGCCTGGGGAGGACTCTTGCTGCTCTGCCTTACTCTAATAAGCCCCTGAATCCGGGCCTGCCACCTGGGGAACACTTCACCGCTTCACCGGGTGGGGGAGACTCACCCCGTGCTTCTATTTTAGTCCGAGTCTCTCAATGCCTCCCCTTCTTGAATCCTGGGTTCTGGAGCGACTGGAGATGCAGTCACCCTCTAGTCCCCCATCTTGGATCGCCCTAAGTAAGAAGTATTTATGGAGCATACCTGGAAGTGTACTTAACTCAGATGCTGAGCAAACAATTCTGTCAATTCTTGATTACCCATGTTATTAAAAAATGAAAGTATCATGATTAACACAGAGAGGAACATGGACAGGTGGAAAGTAGCAAATGGAAGATGGGAGGAATAATTCTGAAAGCGAAGAGTGGGGACGGTCAAGAAGATCTAACTGGAGGTCAGGCACATTAACCTGGTAGCAGTCATAGCCCAGAATGAGAGATTTGAAAAATCAAGGCAATTGATGAGCATCCATTTTTACCAGGGAGTCCATAAAAGAGTATAGTTTCCTTTCTTAAAAATTCATAAAAAATATCTAACAGGCAGATTATAATTCCTTAGATTACTTAATTATATAAATGAAGTACCTCAAATATCAGATCAGGGCTGAGCTCTGGAGTGGTAACAGCAAATAATCTAATCCCTGTTTTTCCAGGAGCGTTCTCTGCAAAGTATAAAGTAAAACAAACAAACCCAGCATAGCAAGAGACATTATGGACAGAGACCTCTGAGAAGTAAGCAGGAAGCATCTAGCCCAGGGCAGAGGGTGAGACAACAGGCTGAGTATGTCTCCAGGAGGAGCCAAAGCCTGAGTTCCTCTTATTGGAGGGGTTACAGTTAGCTGAGTCATTCAACAGACATTAATGAAGCCACCCCAGCGTGTTAAACACTTGCAGTAAGTTTTGGTATGAACAAAAATCCTTCTGAGAGCCAAGACTTCATGCTCTGGTAATGTGAAACTGATAGAAGCATGCTGATGGATGTGTCATTAGGTATTTTGAGAAAGTTATAAAAAAGGTTGCATTAGCAGCACCAGTCTGTTCCACGGGATGTAAAGTGTGCTGGGGTTTATGTGGTGTCCCATGTCTGGGATGATGACAAGTGAGCAGCAAGTGGAATGGAGAATTGGGTCTGGGGACAGATAAAACAGCAGGACCAGAGGTGAGGAGCAGGCAGAGTTAATTTGGAGAACTACAAAGAGACTTCTTTTGGCTAAAGATGAAGTGAGGAAAGGCAAGAAGGATTACAATGGGGAATTTAAATGAGGTGAGCAAGGTTTCCGTGCCCTGAGAAGGTGCTTAGGTTTATTCCATGCACATATGGATATTTATGAGAGACATGGGGTAGACATGCAGGGCTTAAAGTGGCAAAGTAACGTGAACATTTCGAGTTCTAGTCATGGTGGCTTGAGTTTGGATAGTGGACTGGAATGGGCAGGCTCTGTGGTGTAGCAGGGACCAGTTATGCATTTCAGCATTAATCTGGGCACAAAAGGATGAAGATCTTGAGCCAAGACTGTATAAGTGAGGAAAAGTGAGAAACGTGAGAGGAGAAATAATGTACAGAACTTGATAATTGATTGAATGACAAGGGTATTTCAGAAAAAAGGGACAAGTATGGGTTTGTGTCTTCCAGTCTATACAATTCAGTGATAAGCCAAGCTTTCCCCAGGACATGTGCTTATTCAGGAAAAATGAGGGCTTAACAAACTCTAAGATCTTATATAGAGAGTGAAAAGCAATTCAGTGTAAGTTCTTTAATGGATTTTAAATCCCTTGAGTGTAAGTACCTCATTTTTAAATTATTTTAATCTGCCATAGCCTAATTTTGTAGAATTTGATAAAGTAATATTTTAGCATAAACTACCTTGAAAAATGTAAAGAAAAGCTATATGTCAACCTCTGGGTTAAGATAAAAGTTAATAAAAAGTAACATTCCTTATAGTGCTCTGCATATTAAAACTATATTAGATTAACAATGATACGACTTTTATAGATATTTAATTTTCTTTCAAAAAAACCCCCCAAAACTAGCATCACTGTCCTGGGACCATTGGTTTTATGTGGAAAAAAGGGTATCCTGATCTCCTTTGGCTTCATTTAATTAATGTTGCTGCCAGTCGTGGCTTTTTGGATTACTGATTGATTCTAAAACAGAGGGTTATCTTTTATTTCATGCATTATAGTTGTTCAAAGACTGAGGTTTAGAGATGGAGTAAATTTAAATGGACTAACTATAGAGAAAGTTTTATGATAGTGTTTCATCGATAATGCTCAGTTGACAAAGTAATTGCTGTTTCAGGCCCTTTTGGCCTGAAGAGCTTTTGTTCTGAATCTGTGGTTTAAATGCATAACAAAAGCAAGGAATCTTTAATGGTACTTTCTTTGAAATTAGGATGTGATTACTTTAAAACACTGTGGATAGTTTTATTGCCTTCAACTATTTTTAAACTGCCATTCTTTTTTAATGGTCTTTATAACTGCATGCTGTCGAGAAGAAAAGGTAGTAGAGAATTCGCTTTGGTTGAGAGTTAGGTGAGGACCTGCAGAGAATTCCTGGAAAAGATGTCATTTTTTTTGACCCGGTGATCATTAGTCCTCTCCACGCCTTCCCTAAAGCTCCACACCAGGGCGTTTCCAGCACAACACTTTAAGCCTAATTGGACCAGCTGATAGTGGAAGGTGATCAAAACTTTTCTTTTTGGGATGTTCTATGGTTTCAGAAAGGACCGGTGGTCACCGTGATTGTGAGAATCTCACACACATGTACATTTCATGACACTATTTGAATTCCAGAAGTGTGTGAGAGGGGGATGGACAGGTTCTAACCCGCAGTGAGGTCTGAAATCTTTATGATCTGTAAGACTGAAAAAAATAATGGACCCCGTTCTCTGAAGAGCTTTGTGAGTTCTCCGGAGTTTGCGGGAGAAACAAGTCCAGGTAAAGACTCCTTACCCGGCCATACATGCTCTGGTATGCCTCCGCAATCATCTGCCTTTGCGCGCTGCAGCGTTGCGTTAGAATGTCAATCAGCATGTCTTTGTCACAGTCTGGGAAAGAACAGTATCTGAGATTAGTGAAGCTACTATTCTGTAGTTGGAAGAAACCCATAATCTAATGATAAAAATCAATGTGCAAGTGTGATGCCTCTTGGTACCTTAGAAACAGCAATTTGAACTAAATTGGAAATCACCTACCAATGCTAGATGAAGCCTAGGTTCTTCCTGTCTCTCATTTTAGTGCTGTTACTACAGATTGTCCTCCTTCCTTTGTAAAGAGCAGATAGAAAATTCAGAAGAGTAAGAAAATACAACTTTCCTTCCGCTACCTGTCCTATCCCATCAAAAAGGGCTTCTCTGACTTGTAAGGCTGCTGAATGGCTTGTAGTGGGCACATCTTTCCCACTGTACAGTTAGCTGCAGCTTACCAGGAACATGACTTGTGAAGACGTGGCTGCTCTTGTCAGCACCTCCAGGAAAAGGAGTATCGGAGAAGTGAAATCATGAACGTGCAAGGTGTGGTCTGCACATTTCTGATAGTTGCTGTGGAGCCCATCATGCTTTACATGGAACATGGTCTCTCTCACTTTTAACCCAGGCTCAGTATCTGGGCTGTGCATCCTTCATATCATGTCACATCATCACACTGAGGAATGGACCAACTTAATGGACAACTAGTTTAGACACATTTAGCTTTAATCATAGTCATAGTAGGTAGACCAGGATGACCTTAACCTTTCCCTGAACTTAACTAATATTTAGACAGGTTTCTTTCTAACTAAAATCCTCTGACCTCTGAAAAATGTTCATTTATTTTAGAAAACTAGCAACTGTAGGTTCTCTCTCTGTTCCTTTAAGTTGTAATTCTTCTCCCAGCCTCTTGGCAGTTTTACCGTCCAGAAATGCTTCTCAAGGATCTGGGGACCATAGCTTTGAAATGTTATCATCAAGAAAGATGGAGCCTCGGGGCTGGGGAGATAGTTTATTCGGTAGAGTGCTTGTGTTGTAAGCACAAGCCCCTGGGTTCGATCCCCTGCCCCCCCCCCAAAAAAAAAAAAAAATAGAAGAAAGAAAGATGGAGCCTCTATCTGCCATTCTCTGGGTGGGAGTAGGAACCTAACTTGGATAAGTGCTGATCAGCAATCACAGCTGGCCTAATCACACAGGCCAAGTTCCAAGCCCATTCTAGTACCCTCATGCTTTTCCACCAGCTCACCCCACGCTTCATCCTCCCGTTCTATATATCAGAGGGGTTGAGTTCAGACTCGCTCCTCTCTTGGAATGATCTTGGTGTCTATTGCAACAGCACTGAATAAAGTCTTCCTTGCTTGTTTAATCCGATTTGGTGCAAATATTCTTTGATAAGAGGTGCTATTTATAATGGATGGTGAGGGCTGGGGATACAGTTCAGTGGCAGAGCACTCGCCTAGCATGTGTGAGGCACTGCGTTAGATTCTCAACACCACATACAAATACAAAATAAAGGTCCATTGACAACTGAAAAAAAAATTAAATGGATGGTGGAAAAATAAATTAAAAATTCAGAATATTGAGCAAGTCATCTTTTTGAAAATTAAATCCATCCTGGGTGGTCTTAGGATCACAGGCAAGTTATGAATCGGGTCCTAAAATGTCCAGTGAATGGGACAAGGGACTAGCATTTACATAGATGACTGTGCTGTTGAGAATGGAGGCAGGTGAGGGGGAAGATCAGGGTACTTGGTGCATGTGAGAGAAATAGTTCTGAAGCTGTATATGGAGGGAGGAAAGCATAGACGCACATCCAAAGACTGAAAATAGTGTCTTCTGAGAGAAAAGGAATAGAGTGAGGTGTGATGTGGCATCTGGGGCTAGCCTCCTTAAGTCACAGACTCAAAGGAAAATAAGACACAGGGAAGTCTGTTACCTTCTTTCCAAAATGCACATATTTTAAATAACTAACAAAAGGTTTCTCAATCGCATCCCCTGTGTTATTCTTATAATCATCATATTTATTTATTACATATTCCTTATCATTTTGTTTTTTGTTCTATTGAAATTATCCACAACCTACCACTCTGAATTACTCTTCATTTTTTAAAGTTTCTGTAGCTGTTTTTCCTTATTTAATCTTTCAGAGATATTTCAGAATAATTATTTAATGATAATTTTTAAAATTTTAAGAAAAGTTTTCTTAAAATATTTATTTACTAGAAACTTAGAAATTGATTATGAGAGTTTTCTTTCCATCACTAACGTGATGAATCTGCCAAATTACTTTTGACTTTTCTAAAACACTAAAGATTTGTAGAGCTCATTGCTAATGAAAGAAAACATTTCTCTAGAATTACTCATTTTGCATTCATATTTGTACATTGAATCATATTTTTTAAATTTTATTTTTTCACACTTAATGGTAACTGAAGACATGTTACTGAATTTTATGTTTACCTTATATCAGAAAAAAAAAGGAAAGAAATCAACATTTCCTAACTGACGTCTATATAATACTGAAGCAAAAACAACAGAAAACCCATTTTTTTTTCAAGTTCACAAGAAAAAGTTACCAAATAGTCCAGATTCTGGGCCATAAAACATAACAAATTTAGAAAAATATAAACCATACAAAATTTGCCCTCAGATTGTAAGGAAATTAAACTAGAAGCCAACAACAGAAAGATAGCTAGAAAACCCAGAAATAGCTAGAAAAAACACACTTCTAAATAACTCCTGATGCATTCAAAAAATTTAAGCAAAATAAAAATGAAAACACATCAAAATGTGTGAGATACAGTGAATACAATGCTTAGAGGAAAATGTATAAGATAGATGGAATATATAGGAAAAGAAGAAAGATTTGAAATCAGTACTCTAAGCTTCTACTTACACAACAGCAAACAACAAAATAATACCTAAACAGAAGACAAGAAATCATAAAAATGAGAGTAGGAAGTCAATTAAATTGAAAATAAGAAATCAACTGAGAGAATCAATAGCACCAAAAGCTGGTTCTTTGAAAAGACCAGCAAAATCTATGTGCCTCTAGACAGTTTAAGAAAAAGAGAGATACAAAATATCAATATCAGAAACAAAAGAGGGACCATTTCTACTGGTCTTATAAATAGCAAAAGGCTAATAAGTGAACACAATGGACACCTCTATGCCTACAGATTTGATTGTCTAGATAAAGCAGATCACTTCCTTCAAAGATACAATTGGCCCGAACTCAAGGAAAAAATAGACAATCTGTAAAGGCTTTATCTGTGAAAGAAATTGAATCAATAATAGTCTGTCAAAACAGAAAGTACAAGATCAGATGTATTCTCTAGTAAATTCGACCAAAACTTTAAAGAGAAAATATTCTCTATAATATGTTCCAGAAAATAGAAGCAGAGGAAGTACTTTCTAATTCATTATTCCTATGTGGTCAATATTACTCTAATGCCAAAATTAGAGGAAAATATTACCAGAAAATTACTGACCAACCTCTCTCATAAACAAAAATGTAAAAAAACCTTAAAAAATAACAAAATGGAATATAACAATGCGTAGAAAGAATTTTATATAGCTATGCAAGGCTGGTTCAATTTTTGAAAATCATTCATTTAATCCATCACATCCATAGTCTAAAGAAACAAAATTATATGATTATATTGAGAGATGCAGAAAAAGCATTTTTCGAACTACAATACCTGTTAAAGATAAAGATGTTCAGCTAACTAGGAATGGAAGGAAAGTTCCTTAGCTTGATAAAGGACATCTCTAAAATCTTACAGCTAGCATCATACTTAATGGAGAGAAAATTTAAGAACAAAATGAAATGTTTCAAAAACATCTGTGTGTTTCAAAAAGTTTTAGATATTTCCAAAAGATTAATTTTGATTTATGTGCTCCTTTGTGGAGATTTAGGATTATTGCCTAAAAATGTTTCCACTTGTCCAAGATCTTACAGAGATGACTTGGGAATTACATATGTTGATATATACAAAATAAATACAGTTGTTTCAAGAACTCATGGATAGGAATTCCTCAACTTAGACTCCCAAAGTGCAAGAAATAAAATCAAGAATCATAAATGGGATTGTATCAATCTGAAAAGATTCTTCACAGCAAAGGAAACAATCAAGAACATGAAGAAAGCCTACAGAATGGGAGAAAATCTTTGCCACCTACAGATCAGATACAGCATTAATCTCCAGGATGTATAAAGAAATCAAAAAAATTAACACCAAAAAATAACCCATCAATAAATGGGCAAAGGAACTGAACAGACATTTCACAGAAGAAATACGAATGGTCAACAAATATATGAAAAACTGTTAAACATCTCTAGAAATTAGACAAGTGCAAATTAAACTACACTGAGATTTTATCTCACTCCAGTCAGAATGGTAGTTATCTAGAACACAAGTAACAACAAATGTTGGTAAGGATGTGGGGAGAAAGGTACACTCATATGTGGCTGGACTGCAATTCGCTGGGACTGCAAATTGGTGCAACCTCTCTGGAAAGCAGTATGGAGATTCCTTAGAAAACTTGGAATGAAACCACCATTTAACCCAGTTATCCCACTCCTAGGCATATACCCAAAGGTCTTAAAATCAGCATACTATAATGATGTGGCCACATCAATGTTTATAGCAGCTCAATTCACCATAGCTAAGTTATGGAACCAATCTAGGTACCCTTCAACAGATGATGGATTAAAAATAATTGTAGTGCCTATACACAATGGAATATTACTCAGTTATAAAGAAGAATGAAATTATGGCATTTGTAGGTAAATGGATGGAACTGGAGACTAGCATGCTAAGTGAAAAAAGCCAATCCCCCCAAACCAAAGGCCAAATATTCTCTCTGATATGTGGATGCTGACTCACAATAGGCTGGAGACGGGGGTAGGAGTGGAGGTTCACCAGATTGGACAGGGGAGAATGGGAGGAAGAGAGAGGGGATGGAATTGGGAAAGACAATAGAATGAATCAGACATAACTCTTCTATGTTCATATATGAATACATGACCGGTGTAACTCCACATCATCATGTAACTCCACAACCAAAAGAATGGGAAGTTATACTCTATGTATGTATGATATGTCAAAATACATTCTTCTGTCATATACAACTAAGAAGAACAAATTAAAAAAAAGATCAGAAAATTAACAACAAAAATGAAATCATGGGTAGGAAAATAGCTTCTAATAGCAGGGAATTAGAATGCAGACCTCACCATTAGGGAAGGTTAATTGAGAAGTGTTTCCTTTTTAGATTGAAATTAGTAAGTTTTTACACAGTTTAATTCAACTTTGATTAAAGCTATTCATTTTCATTTGCTTTAGAATATATTTTTGCTTTCATATTTTTCTAAATCAAATAGTCTCCAGGGAAAACATCAGTAATCATCCTTTTCAATTGCACTTTGCCCAAGTCTTCAAGATGGATGGACAGGGGGTTGCTCTGGCATGCTACAGTGGACACTAGGCAATCAAAACCAGAAGCTTCTGAAATCTTTCAGCCTTGAACATTGACAAGCAAAAAAATTACGACAGTCAAGATGAATCCATATTCTGACCCTAAAATTGCAATGACAGGAGAATTGAAACTGGAACAAAGAAAAAAATATTGTTTTTTGGTGACTAGATTGCTCTGACCTATAGTTTTAAAGTGAAAATCATACTCTGGAAGAAAAAGTTAATTTGTAACTTTTCCTTATCTTGTCCCTATATTTTTCTTACCATGATTGAGATTTTTAAAGGCATGAAAGTATTGCAAACTTTTAAAGTCAACTTTAGAGAACATAGTTGAAGGTTTTTATTGTTTTCCTCTTGGATGCTGCTGGTGAATAAAGCACACAAATGTGTGTGCATGCATGTACACACACACGCACACACACACACACACACAGACACAGGTCCTGTTAAAAGTGACCTTGTCTTTCTAATCAGGAACTTGCTTTCTTATGAAAGCCTTTGCATGTTTTATACAAACATTTCTTTAATGTTTATCTTTGCCCTAAAATGGGTTTTAAAGAAAATATGTGGCTATTTAATTATTTCATATGACATTTTAAAGGTTCAATCTTAAAAAAAAAAAAGATCTAAAAATTCTAAAAATTTTCCTCTTTTCTTCTTTCTGTAGGTTTTTTTCTCCAGGTTCATTCAGTGAACATCCATTTGGCACCAATGAACCAAACCCTGAACTCTAAAAGCTCACAGTCCAGGCAGCCGGCCATGCTGGCACAGGCATTGTGCAGGTGAGGCTGGAGATGGGAGCCAGAAAGCAAGGGACCTGGGAAGGCAGGGCTGGTGGAGCGTGGAGGGCTCAGAGCAGGAGGCAAAGAGGAAGGCTCATTGCAATAGATTCCTGAAGGAAGAGAGGTTGGATGAAAACTCAAGAAAAGAAAACAGCACTCTAGGCAGGAAGATTATTGGACCAATTTACAGAGATGTGAAAGATCAGAGTCACTGGGGAATCTCGCAAGTTTGATTTGGCTGGAAGTGAAAACAGCAACTGAAATAGGCAGAAAGCAAACAATGCAAAGGTCAGGAAGAATGTTCTGTGCCGGATTAAGGTGTTATGCTTTGGAATTTCATTTAGTAGTTAGTGATGTGGTATGTAAGGACTTCAGGCAAACGTGTCAAGATCAGACTTACAATTTCTCAAGGTAAATCTGCTCACCGTAATTATCTTTTACTATTGTTTTTCTTCTCGGTTCATATCCTTGTCCAATTTTTTTTTTGTTAATTTGCATCTGCTTTTTGTAAGACGTCAGCTGTTTTATACCCATAGTGTAGACTTAAGGTAAAGCAAAACCAGTATTACAATAAAGGATAGTAGAAATTTCTAGCCTTACCAAATCCTTGGAGTGCTCCTCCTAGCATTTGGGCATCCATTATGGGATTGAAATTGGGAGCTGGGAAGATGGTTCCTTGTACCTGGTAAGAAAAGTCGATAAGAAAGAGATTGTAGTAATTCACATGAATGATTTCAATATTTCTCCAATGAATGAACACAAAGATATATTCTACACATTTAAATTATTATAAGACATGTACACAAGTCTATAAACAAATGTCCTAATTATATGCTAAGTAGAGAGAGCAAATTTGATGGGGTTGATTTTATCCATTGACCTCTATGATTTTGGAATCTATTATTAAAATTGGAAACTGAGATACTAGAACCAATGCTAGAAAAATGTAAGAATCAAAGTAAAAATATATGTCTTCTTAGCAAACAATAGCATTTTCTTATGAGTTGGAGACTATTTCACAGAACTGAAAAGAATTGTGTTAGGAAGATGCATGTCATTCACATGAATTAGAAGTGGCACTTGCCATCACAGCTCTTTTGCACCTAAGGGGTCCTCAAATCATATGAAAGAAAATTAAAATATTTGGATTTGGGCTATAGGATTCATAAAAATCTGGGTGATACAGACAGGGCAGAGGTTATTTAGCTGAAACTTGTCGCTGCATGGCAAAATGTAAAAACCTGACTGACATTCCATTTAAATTCTCTCTCTTGTCAAAAATAAAATGGCAGAACATTTCAGGCAGGTTTTGGAGCCACATGGTCTATTATTTCAGACAGAGTCAGCCAGGACTAGGTACCATATCATAACAGCACAGGAGAGTTGTCAGTCAAAATTTATTAAAAAGAAGGACAGCTGTCCCCATTTCTTGTCATTATGCCCCCAAACATTGCAGGGCCGAGAAATGGCTTCTTATAGTGCATAAGCATACAAGTCCTTGAGAAAAACTCAGGCAGTCACTGAGATTTTCTTAACAATACAATCTTAGTTGAAGATAAAACTTCTAGTGCACATTGTCTAAGAGTAGGAAATTAATTAATTAATGAGAATAAAACTAGATTATAATTTGTAGTTCCATGAATATAAATATACCAAGAGCAAAATACTGAGGAACAATTTTAGAGGATTAAGAACACTATTGACTTGAGTTAAAACTAATAATTAAATTTCACTTGGATTCTACTTTATTGACGTTAATAACAAGACGTATGCTTTTGAAGTAGACAAAAAAACCATATAATGATTGTGATGTGGCCATATTTTTATATTCAGAAGTACAACTGTGTTAGTAGAATGTACTTCTTAAATGCCTGTGTGAACAAATATATGTAATTGAAATAAGAACCTCATCTGTATCTCACATTGCTCAAGCATATTCATTCACAAATGAATTTCCAATTTGCTTCTGAGATCTCAAGTTTATTGGAGATGGCCTACAAAGAAAGTTCTCTTGAGCTAATGCCTGAACCTAGAAGCTGTTTATCAGGAAAGTACATAGTAGTATCGGAAAAAACATAGTAAACATATCAGAAAAGGACATAGTAATTTTATCTCTGTTTTAGCAAAAAATCCTGTGAGACTCTATTAAGATATTAGACTGATTCTTATTTAATTTATTAAATTAAGTTCAGATCACAGACTCTAAAGTAAATTTCCAGTTTGATTCTCCTGACTGCAAACATTTTCTTTCTTTTTTTTTTTTTTTTAAATATTGTGAGCCTAGAGGAGCCTGAGACTTAAATTTTTGAAACAATACCCATCTACCTTTAAATGTGAAAGGCTGCATTTGTTACTGCCTTTTACTAAATTATTCTCATCTGTGTAGTTCTTCATCAGGTAGATGGCTATTCTGTATTCACAGAGACATTGAGATTATCCAAGGACTGTACCCCCACATGTGCCCAGTCTCCCCCGTTATCAACATCTCCTACCAGCGTGGTACACTTGCTACATGAACTACATTGACACGTCATAATGTCCAACAATCCCTATTTTACCTTGGGGCTCACTCTTGTGGCTGCACATTCTTTGAGGTTGAACAAACTTATAATGACATGCACCTACCATTATATCACACAGAAGAGTTCTGATGCTCTAAGGAATCTCTGGGCTTCACCTGTCATGCTGTTAAAGGTTTTTGGAGGAATGAGTAAGGGATACTTTATTTTCTATTATGAGGAGTTGGAAGACTAGTGTGAACATTGGCACTTACTGCCTGGATGGCCTTAATCTTGCTGAGTGATACCAGTCCAAGGCAGATTAACCTTTTGAGATTTAACAGAGAAAGTGTCCTTAAAGACAATAAGATATATTGTTAAGTATGTGTAAGTTATCTAGACAATTTCTCACATGGACTGAACAAACGTCTGCCAGAAAACATCTCGTTAGTGGCCTGGCTAGGATCTCTCAGAATTTCTACTAGAGTATTGCTATAATGAAACTATATTCCCTTTTGGAGGAAGCAAAAAGCCCTGAAAGTAAGTTACAGATAAGGAAAGTTAGAGATGTCTATAGTGATTTATCAGATAATTTGTATTCCACGTTTTTCTTCCTGTTTTTTTTTTTTTTTTTCCCGCCCTACATCCTTGTAGAGGTTACTGGTACAGTGTAATTTTGTAATATAATGTAAAAATTTTGCAGTATAATGTAATGATTTTTTTCTTCACAGTTATCTCCTTTGCCATTTAAAAATATTAGGTCTTTGCCAATTTGCCTTAAAATAATATTCTAAAATATTCTTGGAATAATTCAACATTAAAAAATAAGAAAATGTGAGTACTTGGGAATGCACAAAACACACTTTTTAAGTAAATATTTGTCATTTATATGTATTTATCTAGCGTATTATATCATTACACTCATCTTAATGCCAAATACACTACAGTTAGGTTGAAGTCAGCAACGTTATTGCATATAAGGCACATACTTAAAGTTCCTTTCACTTATTTTGTTGTTGGAATACTGGCTTTGTCTTTTACTGATCATTTTGACTGAAATGACCAGTTGACTCTACTGAAACAGTCAATTGCAGGTCTTAACTTTATTTACTCCCTGAGTTAAATAATTATTTGAAAGTATCAATTGATTTACTAATGCTTTGGATGTGAAAGTATTTTCTTAATTTTCATATAACTACCATATTTAGAGCTACCAATTGTTTTGAGGTTACATTGGATATTCCCTGTGCAGCCCCCCTAATTTGGACTAGCCATCTCCTGTGAATTCCTTAACACCACTTCCTGTAGGAGGTGAATCTGTCCTGAGTCTTCTTTCACTTTCTCTTCCACTTATAGCATTTTTCTTTGTAATTAATACCTTATGTTTTCTCATTTGTTACCTGTTGTTAAAACTGGAAATTTATCATATCTAGTATTATATATTGCTGCACCACATAATTGCTCTATGGTTTCACTTTTTAATCCTTCTATTATATTTATATAAATCTATACCATGATTATCTCTATACTAAGTCTTCTTTTTAAATATTCTTATTTACTGGAGATGTCATTTATACACATGATAAATTTTCTTTCTGCATTGCTTGGATTTCACACCATTTAATCAGGGTGTTTGAGGTAATTTTACATGTGACCCGCATAAGCTCTATGGGACAAGTCTCTTCTTGAGCCTTCTAGACTATGTATTCTTAAAGGTAAGGATTTTATGTTTGTAGTATTTTATTAGTGGTGTGATATTTGAATTAGAGTAATGGCTGGTTTCACTTTTTTTCAAGTTTTTAATAGAATGCCCAGAACTTTGATTACACAGATTCCTTTACAAATTCAACTTGAAATTTGGTTAAACATGATAGCCTTCAGTTTTAGTTATTGTCACTCCATACTTTAGTTCTATACTATATAATGTCATGATGGACTTGAAATACGTGTAAAAATTCCCAGTTAAGTGATTTCCTAATCACTTGATGCGTATAAGCAACACTCTTTGGATCCTCTTAATACCCTTTTATCTCTAATAAGATTAGAAAGTTCAGACACAATATCAAGATGCTACATACTTGAAAAGACAGAAATTGGTATGACTTTTAGAGAGCGGGTTTTATTTGTTGAAGATGAAAATAGAGGATGAAAAGGTGATCAGCTGAAGACAATGAATTAAAGAGCATATCTAAGGGGAAAAATGAGACAAGATGGGAAATAAAGAAAAAAATTTTCAGTGTGCACTTTTAAATATGGGAAAATGATATTTTATATTCCCAAATACCCAAACTTGAAAGTTAGTGAATAGAATGGAATTTTTACTTGAAGCATTTAATACATTAATAATGTATTTTAATCAATTTTGGGAATTGACTTTGGTATTATCAATTTGACTTTGGTATTATCAAAAGACAATGAGATAATTAGCTTGAAAAAATATGTGCATTTTGATTAAATTGTAGCTTACACTTATTAAAATTTTATAGGATTTAAATTTTCTAGATTTGAATAATTAGATAAGTAATCTTAAGTTCATAGTTTAAATAATTTTATTTTTAAGCATGCATTTACTACATAATGTAAGTCAACTTAAATATTGATTTTAGTTTTAGGTATGATAGCTTAACATGTCCCCTGTCAAGTTATTCATTATTCTGTTTACTCAGTTAAATAGGTAATCCATGTAATCATTTGTGCTACATACTGTCAGTAATTTTATTAATATAAATGAAATAAGTCTACATAACTGATTTAGGAAAGAAGATGGTGAGGCTGGGAATATAGCTTGGCAGTCCAGTGCTTGTCCAGCATGTGCCAAGCCCTGAGTTCAATACCTTAGTTTCACCAATTAAAAAGAAAGAGCAAGAAAGATGATAAGTTACATCAGAAAGGTCTAACAAAATACCACAAAGTCTGGAGGAGACAGTCTTCAAGTGGAAAATAGGATAAAGGTTAAAAGAAGGCCTTTGTGAAGAGGTTTGCTTTCCTTGTTTTTATGCATAAACACCATGTTTGCTATGAAGAATATAAGTAGTGCAGAAAATTGCAAATAAACAAGGGAAAAAGAACCCTTAAATCTGACTATTCAGAAGTAACAATGAGAAACACCCATTGAATAAACAAATAGAAGAATATTTTAAAAGATAAAATTGTTGTTTTATTAAGCTTTTATATTGAAAAGACAAATATACACACAAAATACCAAATCTTAAGTATATAGCTGTATGAATTGTTACATAGGTGTATTACCATGTGGCTATGCCTTATATGAAGATATAAAGCAAGAAATAAATACATTTTAGGAAGCACAATTTATGATAAATACTACTTAAATCCAACAAAAAAGATTAATGAACTTATACTGAACAATTTAATGAATTAGAAAAATTCATTAAAGTATTAGAAATACTTTTTTTTTTTTTTTTTAAATCTCACCCTCTGGTTAAGAGACGACATAAAACTTTAGAATTGGAATCATCATATTTTCAAACAATGTTCCAGTTCTGGATGGATTGAAATATAAATGTGATACAAAAGACAAGGACTTAATTCTCCCACCTCTTCTAATTCCTCTTTTCACTTTCAACGTTGTTAAAATTAAAGTTAACAATGCATTTACTACATAATGTAAGTCAACATTGTTAACATTTTCATTATTATGATACCATCAAAATGTATGACATTTATATTCTGCATCATTACCATAATGCCTGCAGTTGTCCAAAAGAATTACAATAAAGTATAGAAATGCATTAGGAGAGTTAAGTCTTATAATCAGCTTATCTAGACTTTTCTATTCCTGAAATGTTAGTATTTTCTTAACTGGGTTTTGTCAACAATTTTATCCCCAAGAAGTGCAGATGAATGGTGGTGTTTTACATGAGGCAAAAATCTCACGTTTGATTAACCTTCAACATGTAGAAAAGTGCTACTTGGAAATTTCATGTCGTTGGGAAATAGGTTTAAATAAATATGATTTTTACAAGTTTTTATACCTAGAAATACTTCTAAAACCAAAGCTTCATTTCTTGATTTCTATTCTATGAATTTCATATCTATAAAGATTCCTGTATGTGTATTTCAATGATCCACTCAAATCCCATCTCCATGAAGTATTTTTGATTACCACAATTAAAATTTTCTTTCATGAATTGCTATAATTGCTACAATAGCTGCCATTTACAAAGAACTAAATATTGCACCAAGTTCTGTTTCACAGTCTGGTATTTTCAACCTCAGGGTCACCTTATGATATTAAATCTATATTATCCCTATTTTGTAAATGGAAAAGTAGGCACAGTGAAGGTAAGGAACTACAGTTATGTGGTTGCACAGGTTCTTAGTGACAAAGAAGAAACCTGAATAAAAATCTACCTGTGTGCCAAGCCCAAACGCTTAAATACTTCTCTAATTTCTCACACCACTTCTTTTGGTGGAGTAAACTTTAGTGTAGCAATATCTTATCACATAAGTAACTTGTTTGGGACCATAACCAAATTGTATGCCCCCTTAATTAGGGAAGATGCTTTATACAGCACTTCCTATTTCTCAAAACACAATTCACAGCACCCTGCCTGGGTTCATAGCTAAACGATTATCTGAAGTGGACAAATATTTCAAATTTAGCATATCTATTAACTGAAGACATATATTGAAGTCTTTTAACCTTTGCTAAACTTTCTGATAGATATTCATCTGCATTGCAGTACGCAGTATAAGTCATTAAATTCAGGTACCTGGACCTGGTGGTGGAGTAAACTGCACAGTGTAAACATGGTCCCATAGGAGGGTGGCTGGCTGCTTTAGAGGAACTACAGACTCTCTTGAAAGTCTGAAATTCCATCATTCTGTGGCAACTGCTTCAATATAGCTGTATATGAGAAGAATCTGCTAAATAAAAAGCACTTTATGAGGCAGGTGCATGTGCTAACAGGTTTTCTCAGTTTGCTATTATAGCCAGTTTCCAATTGTGTGGATGTGCAATGTGGATTTTTTTGACTCCTTTTACTGGGGTTTCTCTATGCAGTTCCACCTCATTTCCTGAGATAGTTTTATGAGCTGACACTAGTAGATCCTTTTTTACTGTATCATATTATTTCCAGCCTTATTTTCTCATCACAAATCTAAATAAGTACTAAATGCTTGGAACTAAGAAGAGAACAAAGGATCTTTGAAAGCAACTTAAACAGCATGGAAAAGATATATCAAGGAAAACATTAGATAAAAATAAGGCTATTAATTGATAAATTTAAAAATTATAAAATGAAATATTTCTGATAGTTTTTTTCTTTGTACAAATGTTAATTTAGAATTAGTATAAAATATAGTGATAAACACTGATGATCATAAGTAATCATTTTTATTCCTTGAAATTCTTATTTCTCAAATAAAGAATTATACCATAAATGTTTCCTTAAACATTTTATTATTATTTTGAGAATCATTTCTTTTCCAGTTAAAAATAATCATATACATATATGTATACTTCCTTTTAAGTAAATCTCTAAAAATCTCCTTTTCCATCATGAAATGGCTCAAAAGGAGAAATCCTCTCTAGTGCAGAATACATTTTGCAAGCCTTCACACACCTCCTTTGAGGGTTATACTGGTTGGGTTCTCAATAATTCTAGCAACAAAGCCAGGTACGGTGGTGCACTCCTATAACCCTGGCAGCTCGGGAGGCTGAGGCAGGAGGATCTTGAGTTCAAAGTCAGACTCAGGAAAAGTGAAGGACTAAGCAACTCAGTGAGACCCTGTCTCTAAATAAACAATACAAAATAAGGCTGGGGATGTGGCTCAGTGGTTGAGTGCCCATGAATTCAATCCCTGGTTACCACCTTCCTCAAAAAAAATTCTGGTAACAATGCCCCATTCATTAGTATGACTTATTTAAAAGAAAGAACACTGGTAAGATCTTAGACTCTCTACGGTCTCACAAAGTAATCACAGTAGAATCACTTCTCCCTTGCATTGGTCTAAAAAGATTTTTCAGGGGCTAGTAGTTCAGCATAAATCACAGAGCAAGAACCCACAGAGTTAATGTGGCTTCTTTCCCAGGAAATGCATGTCTGGGATCTCTGGCTGTAAGGCTCATCATCAGATGATATTCTTCATAATCACTTCAGCAGAAAGAGTGGAAAGGCTGATGTTTGGTAGGTGAGTATCCCATGTTAATAAGGACAAGGGCACATTCTTTCCCTTTTGTCTTCAAAACTTTACACCAATCCCAAATCCTTGTGGAGCTACACATGGGAGATTCAGTCCCTACTTCTGGAAGTTTAGTATGTAGCTGGTGATAGAAAGAGTGTTTTTTTAAGAAATGATGAAATGATGTGAATTATTTTCACTAAAAACAAGAGCAGTAGAACATATATTTATGTATTTAATCATTAGGTGCAGCTTTGAAAGAAGTTATTTTGGAGGACACACTATTATTCCAATGTTCAAACATAATTTTGGAAAAATTACTTCAGAATTGCCTTTGGGGTATTTGAATATTTATAAGTTAATGATAAATTGATATTTACAATAGCCAAAGTTGGGACTAATGATATGCTGAGTAATAGAGCTATTTAACGTCATTTTATGTGTGTGTTAAAGATACTATATGATATTAATAAATCTAGAGGCAATTTCTAAAACTGAAAAAATTGCATGTAAATTGTATCATGTTTCAATATTTATGGATTAAATAAATTGGACTCCACAAAAGAGTATGTGTTAAAAATGTGGATAGATTTTGTGTAAACTGATACTTACTTCTGGAAAAGCATCTGCCCTACTGAACCCTGGCATTAGTGGTTCTATATGAAGAAACACACAAGTTTCTAATATCACCTTTATTCAATAATGAAAATGTTTCCTCAGTTATCAGAACATTTGATAGTTGCATATAAATTGAATTACTATAATAATAACAAATGAAATATATTTTAAGATAGTGCCTTTTGTTAATTTAATGTTAATAAAACTCTCAGAAATGTTTGATTTAGCAGATTAGGCACTGATAGTTCCAGTTATTTTTTGGGAGGGATCTGTAGATACTAATTTTATTTTTTTCTATTATCCTGATGATAAATGTAATAAATGTCACATCTCTAGGTGTTGTCCTAGTAAATGGTCCCTGACCTACTTCTGGTCCATGTGTAATATGATTGGCTCAGAGGGATGCTACAAATATAATTTGTACAAAAAAGGACAGATTCAGGGTAAGACAGCTGGAACACAAGGATTCTGTGAAAAATCTCCAAGATAGTCACAAATCTAATCAATTTTTGGATTTTATTCATGCTTTTCAATAGACTGTTTAATAGTGACTTTTTTGGGGGGGGGGTGGTGCTGGGGATCGAACCCAGGGCCTTGTGCTTGCAAGGCAAGCACTCTACTGACTGAGCTATCTCCCCAGCCCCTAATAATGAATTTTTAGACATAGATTTAAAAAATAAAATTATTTTTTGCATCTGTTTCATCTACATGGATTATATCCCACCCAAAAATTCCAAATCCAGTACAAACTCTGCCTCTTCTGTGAAATTTTTTCAGATTTAATCAAGTATTTTCACTTTGCATCCCTATTATATGTGAACTTCCATGTTTTGCATTTGTCTTTATCTCTAAATTTTAAACTTCCCGAGCACAAGTAACTTTTTCCTTGCTTTACAAAGCATCTAATGAAGTACCTTAGCTATATTGCAGGCCTGAAGTATTTTTATTAAGTATAAAATTCCACGTCCCATAGTGACATCTTTAGTTTACCCAGTAGTTTTAAAAACTCATTATTCATATAGGCAGGCTATGCTTCAAGCATTTTCATCTGCATTTCCCCAGTAATCATCTCAGCAGTCTTGTGAGACTGATACTACTAATCTTATTTCATACATGAGGAGCTTGTAAGGCTGAGTAAGTGGTAGAAAACTACACAGGTAGTGTGACAGGAAGCTAACACTCAAATCCAAATCCAAATTTAACTTCATGGTGAGTGCCCTTTCCATTATAGTTGTAATCGATGTAAAAGAAAATAACATGTACTACTCAGTTATTTCTTCATTTTTTCAAGAGAAAAAATATATTTTCACTTGCCAAGGACCCCACAGGTAAAAGCAAAATTCGAAAAGCACAAGTCCTTATTTTTATGTCACTACAAGAGAAAGAAGAAAGTTGTGTCTGTGGGGTGTGTGTGTGTGTGTGTGTGTGTGTGTGTGTGTGTGTGAGAGAGAGAGAGAGAGAGAGAGAGAGAGAGAGAGAGAGAGAGAGAGAGAGAGAGAGAGAGAGGAGGGATTGAGAGAGAAAGATAGAAAGAAATTTCCATATGTTGGATCTCCAAAATGCATTTAAGAACAAAATGTCTGAGATTTAATTGAAAGTTATTTGCAGAATACCAGTGCAAACCCCTCTGTTGTCATTAACTCCCAGTAGAAGTTGGTTGGGGTAGTTTCTTGTTGATGGCATGTTGGAGGACTGGGCTGGCTACCATAATGGGGCTACCCAGCATTAAGAAGGCCAGCCTGCATGTCCCCTAAACTAACAAGCAAATGGAAACAGTGTCAATTGAGCAAGAGAGCCATCAACCTTCATTCTCTGCATTCTTGTAGCCTTAGAAAAATATCTTCAGGGAGACAGAGTCACTGGAATGAGATTTTAACTTAATTTGAATCTCTAAGGATGATATGACTTCCACTTATATCTATGTTATTACTGAAGAAGAAAATATGTATATGTTATCTAATCAAAATAAAATTTAGTTAGCAGATGACTAGCTCATTTGTACCAGCACAGCTAGTGATATTAAGATACGTTTAGTTTTTCAAATTGATGCAGTAATTTTTTTTTTTTTTTTGTACCAGGGATTGAACTCAGGGGCACTTGACCACTGAGCCACATCCTCAGCCCTATTTTGTATTTTATTTAGAAATATGGTCTCACTGAGATAAATATGAGGCAATTACTAAATTAGTTGTCATAAAATCCTCAGAACATAGTACTTAGATGTCAAGGAATTTAAGGGAGAGACTTCATTTCATCCACATAGCCTCTTACAATTAAGATGTAAAAAGCACGTTCACTAATATGATTTTTCTACTTTAGGAAACAATTTCCAGGAAGATGAAATTGAAAATATCTTTATCTTAGTAGAGGAGCACTAAACAGACATAACCCAATTAAAGTAAAATAGAAAACATTAAATGCTACTTATTCTTCAAGTCTCAAGATATCCAGTTTGTAATGACTAGAACCTATGAATATTGATTTCCATGGCAGGTGCAATTAACTTAAGTATTTGGAGGTTATCATGGATTATCTGGGTGGGCCACAAATATTATTCCAAATACTTTGAAGAGAGGAAGAGAAGGAGATTTAACAGCCAAAGAAGAAGGTGATACAGTGATGAAAGCAAGATTCTATGTTGCTGGTTTTGAAGATGAGGACAGGAACATGGCCTAGGGAAAGTAGGTAGTCCCCAGAAGTTAGAAAAGGCAGGGAAGCATTCCTTCCCTAGACTCTCCAGAAGGACCAGCCCTACTGATATCTTGACTTCACTCTATGGAAGTTAATTTTAGATTTCTGACCTCCAGAACCATAAGACCATAAATTGTGTCAGTTTAGGCCAGGCTAAATTTGTAATAATTTGTTTTAGTAGTAACAGGAAATGAATACATTCACTCTGAAATCCTTGCCTCTGTGTGTCTGGCAATCAGAAACTCTTATTTTGCAAACATGCCCAATCTTAAGCCTTCTACACTCTCATCAAATGATGTGTATACATCTGGAATAACAGGGCGATGAAAGAAAATCAGTAATAAAGAAAATATAGAAAAACTTAGAGGCAATAAAATTTATCTTTAAATGAAAATAGATCACCTAATAAGGGAGAATTAATGAGAAAAAACAAGATTCATGTTTATAACATTACATTTAGACATATGTGTGTCATTTATAAAGGAAATACTTTGTCATCAGAGTTCTTTTTCATAAAATTAAATGTGAGACGATATTTGATGCTTTTCAGAATGAAGAGGAAAAGATATAGAGCTCAAAAGTTTTAAACCAGCAAACCTATAATTTGGAAGAAAAGTAAAAGGAAAATATCATTTCTATATCCTTTCTAATAGATAGTACTCAGGAATGATTCCAAACAAGTGAAAGAGGGCAGTAGCACATGTCTGTACTCCCAGCAATTGGGAGGCTGAGGCAGAAGGATCCCAAATTCGAGATCAGCTTCAGGACCCTGTCTCAGAATAAAAAAAAAAATCAAAAGGGCTGGGGATGTTCTCAGTGGTAAAATGTCCTTGGTTCAATCTGTATTATAAATAAATAAGAAAAAAAGAACAAAGATGAATCAATGTACAGAAGTAAAATGAAGAAAATAAATTGTTCAATCCCATCAATAGCACAATCCCAACAATAGTCAACACTCAGTGAGATTTCAATACGTGTCAAGAATTATGCTAAATAATTATAAGACCTTATGCTATGGTTTGAACGTGAGGTCCCCTCCAAAATTTATGTCAAAACCTAATCATCAAGTGATGGCATCAGAAACTGGGGTGGGAGGTGATTGACCTCATGAACAGAATTAGGTACCCTTTACAGGTCTTGAAGGGGAGAGTTTGTCCCTTTTAGCCCTCCACCTTCTACGTGTGAGGACACAGCCTTCCTACCCTGCAGAGAACAGTGTTCAAGGTGCCATCTTGGAAGCAGAGATCAAACCTTCACCTGGGGCCTTGATTTAGACTTGCTGCCTCCGGAACTATAAGAAAATAAATTCCTGTTCTTTGTAAAATTTCCCAGTCTATGATATCTTCTTATAGCAGCATGGAAAAGACTAACACATTCTAATTCCCAGGGATTAAACAACAAAATATACAAATCAATGGAGTTGCTCCTAGTTAACATTTATGACCCACCCGGATAATCCAGAAGAAGATGAGATGTGAGTTTAATTTCTGTTCCTAGGCATGCGGTCAGTAAGTGTGGTTCAAACCCAGATCTACATCATTCCAAAGTCCATGCTCTTAACTGTGGGACTGACTCCCCATCAGAAGAAATATAATAGGAACATTTTTATCATTGGGTGATTAGTATATATAATTAATACAAACAATTTGGCAAATAAATTCTTGGACAAAAAGTTGAAAAAACCATTTATGATTTTTGTTTACAGATTATTGTTAAATATTTTAATCACTGTCTTAAGAAGAAACAATCTTCCAAGTGTCCTTCTTGTGCTTTTCATATCCTTACACAAAGTCATAAGGTATTTATTTCCAAATGGAATCACCTTGACATAATGTTTGGTAATCTCCTCTTTCTTTTTACTCAATATTTTCTGAAGTCTATTGTACTATTTTCTTATCTTGGAAGATAATTATCATGGCACTTGCTACTTAAACTTCCTTATGAGTAGTCTAATTCTTAATAAGATGTTATAACATTCTTTATTTTCATCAATCATTTAATTTAAAATAATTGAAAAAATCATTTAAATCTAATGAACATATCTGTGTTCTGAATAGTGTGTAAATGTATTTTGCAAAACATGATATTCCAGAGGTGAAGCAAACACTATACTTATTATTTGTTAAGTTACTATGCAATTTAAACAGCATCTTTATATTCTTTATCTAATTTGATGTTATTGACAGACTGTATAATGCATGGTAAGAATTACTATTTTTATATTACCTATGAAGAATTATGATAATATTTATATACAGCCACTGGCTTAACTGGCAGCATAAAATATGAATGTTTCAATTGTAAATCTAGTACTTTTCCAGTATATATTGATCTGTTAGTCTTCTTTTTTTACCCTTTGGTAATAATTATTTTCCTACTTAAAAAAAATAAAAATTTTGAGGAAGTGATGAAAGAGAACATTCTAGCTTGGTTCTCGGTCTAGGGCAGGTTGGGGTGAAGGGGAAAGGCTGGGTAAAGTGTTCAGTATTCCATCTTTAGTTATCCTGTTGGGCATAGGTTTTTGTAAATGTCTTATTAGATTAAAGAAGTTGGCTTCTCTTCCAAGTTTGCTGAGAGTTTTTAACATGAATAGGTGATATACTTGTGAAATGTTTTTTCTGCATCATACTTTGTTAACCATATTACTTTTCTTTTTAAATTTGCTCATATGGTGAGTTAGACTGATTGATTTTTGAGTATTGAGCCAACCTTGTACCATTGGCCTAAAATTCACTCAATTGTTCTACAGTGCCCTTTTTATATATTGCTGCCTTGGATTCTCATTTTGGGTTCGGTGCATATTTGCACCTATATTCATAAGAATTCCTGTTCTTCAACTTTCCTTTCTTATAAGGTTGATTTAGTTTTGGTGTTAGTATAATCCAGTTCCACACAATGAGTCACTCAAGAATGCAGATATTTATTCGTAGCCTGATATCCATTGGGAAAATTGAATTGGTGTTCAAAACATTTTAACAAAGGAAAACTTCAGGCCAACATAGTTTCACTGGAGATTTCTACTAACCATTCAAGGAAGAAATAATACTGTTTCTATGGAATTGCTTCTAGGAAATAAAACAATAAAAGAGAATGTTCTAAGCAACTTTGGAAAAGAGAGCTTTGACTGAACACTGTAAAGCAAAAAATGAAAATAAACAGCATATTCTCCATGTTAAAATTTCTTTTCACAGAGTAATGGCTAGGAAATTTTGAACTACATGTATGATAGGGTTCAATAAATGAACAAATGTGTTTCAAATATTGACAGTTTTATGGTGTGGATCTGAAATATCACCAAACAGTTCATGTGTCAAAGGCAATGCAGTAATACTCAGAGGGGACTTTCAGGAAGTTATTGGATCATGAGGGCAATAATCTCATCAGTGGATTCATCCATTTGATGGATTAATAATCTGATTGGACTACTGGGGGGGTGACTGTAGGCAGGTGGGGCATGGTTGGAGGAGGTAGGTCACTGGGGGCATGTTGTTTGGAACTATATCTTCTTGTCGCTGGTTCCTTTTTCTCTCTCTCTCCCCACCCTCCCAACACTCTGTCTCTCTCTCTCTCTCCCTGCTTTCTTGCTACCATGAGCTGAGCAGCTTTATTGTGCTAAAGGTATGCTTGCTTACCTTTGGCTTAAAATGATAAAGCCACCAACCATAGATTGATACTTCTAAAAAGAGACAAAATTAACCTTTACTCCTTTAAGCTCTTTGAGTCAGGTATTTTGATAACAGTGGGAAAAAACTGAGTAACACAGATAGTCATGGTTTTAGTGTGGAAAAAACAACTTACAAATAATGGGGAAGACTGAGATTGTGATGTGGATTAGATCAGAGGTATGAGAATGAAGACGGATGAAAAGTAGATAAGATACATACATATATAAATGTGTGCAGATAAATGGCTTTGTCTGTGTAGTTCTTTGCATTGTCCACTAACAGATCACATAAACAGTGGTATTTTTAGCAATGTGTACACCTAGCATCAAGATTTTTATTGCATATATCAGTCTTTATGTAAAGGAGTCAGAGATGCTTTGAAAAGTGATTAATTCCAGGGCTACTGTAGGAAGAAATGCAAGATGAAGTTGGCACAGCTTGTAATAGCAATAAGAAAAAAACCTCAAAATAACTAAATCAAGAAATATAAAAAATGAGAGTCAGTTTTAAAGTATCCCTAAAGACCAAAGATGGAACAATTTGAGTAACAAAGCAAAAAATGATAGCATTGGGTCATAACCTGAGAATGAGATAAGTATCTTTTCGTGTTTACTGTATTAATAGATCAATAAATAAGATTAACCATATGTATGTCTCTACTTCATAGAAGAATTCCAATTAGTAAATGTAGAGAGAATAAGAGAATGAGAAAATCACCATTGTAACTCCACAAGGATAATTCTGCAAGTAAAATCCACCAAGGATGCTAAAATCACTAAGAAAGAGCTTTTAGCAGAAGAGAGTAATTGGATATACTCAAAGCATTTAACCCCAAATATTTGTTAATTACAAAAAGTTGCAGTGGAGGAGACTCTGGCCTCTTCACAGCGGAAGAACCACAGGACACCACGCGAACTAAGTGATCACTGCAGGGAGCCACCGTGGTATTAAGGGACCCTCTGTTACGATGCTCTTGGTAAGCTGCATCCACTCTTCCTCCCAACCATGAACATCCTCCCCCTAACGAAGAAAAATCCCAGACAATCCCAAATGGAAGGACATTCTGCATATAACTGGTGAATATTCTTTAAAAGTCTCAAGACCATAAAATCAAGTGAAGACTGAGGATCTATCACCCATGAGAGGAGGTTAAGAGACATGCCACTCAAAGCAATGTGGGGTTAGTTCCTGGGACAGGTAAACAAAGGGACATTAGCAGGAAACCTGGTATATTCCAAATCATATCTGTGGTTTAGTTAGAAGCCCTATGCTTTTGCTCGTGTCCTAGTTTTGATGACTTCAGCATGACTTCAGTATGATTATGTAAACTATAAACAGTAGGGAAAGCTGGGGGAAGGTAATTGGGAATTTGAAATTATTTTTACAACTTGTCTGTAAATCTGAAAATATCTTCAAGTAGAATGTTAAAAAATAGTTGTAGGCACAATTCTATTCTCAGAAAGCCAAAGATGAGACACTGTTAAATGAGAAATTGCTACATTGGTTTGAATTTAGCACCACATGGTAATGTGACAGGATTCCCTGTCAATTGTAGCTGGAGAACTAAGAATGATAATGGGGGCAGTAGAAGCAGAGGGGGCCCAAACGCTTTTAAGTCCTAACTGAAGAGCAAACTATACCAGGGGGACGAGTGGAGTACTTAGAGCTAAATCTGAGGAAGCCTGTGCAGGGGACTTACCGACTTACCGAGGGAAGTAGCTTATGATAGAAAAAGGGCAACAATCAAATAATCCTAAGAAATGTCTTGCTCCACTGATCGGCTGAAAGCTATTCTGTAGTGAATCTGTTGTACATCACACTCTGGGGCAAGAAGCTTCTCGTACATTGAGATGGCATGAGGGAAGATGACCAACAAAATAAAGTATTTTTTAAAAATTTATCCTATCTGCATGTTTTTAGGGAGAAAAACATGTCAATTTCAAAATCGACTAAATGCAGTAAAAATTTACCAAATGCCTTTAATTCCAAAACACCATTCAGTGATACTACCGAGTTGACTACATCTAGCCTAGCAATTAGTTTCCACTAAATTTGAGATTGTGTGAGTTTTCCTTTGAATATTTTCTTAATATGTAGAGAGAATTGTGAAAGAAAAGAGAGGAAATCAAATGAGATCTTATAACTGCACTCCTGCATCTTTTGGGAGAGGGGAATGGAGCCTAAGAGCTGAAAAGGAACAAGCCTCTTTCTTTGTAATTATTGGCAGACAAATGATGTGTTAACCTGTGATTCTGAGAAGTATTATTCAGTGGCTGACATCATTCTTTCTAGAAACTATGTCCATCTCTGAAGGCTTCAGATTACTCCCCATCAGTATCAGACATAAGAAAAAAGGCTAATTCTGCTGTCATTAACATCTTGTAGGAAGAAGACACAGTCATTCTGGTATTCATAATTCATAATGTCTGAGATAAATGACAATAAAAACCCCAGGGGTGTGGGATCCCCCAGAATTTCTACTGACTATTAAGTTTCTATTTATTTATTTTTAATTTTTTAACAGACTGCATTTTTGATACGTACAGGAAATGAGAGGGAGGGGGGCATGAAAAATGGTGGAATGAGACAGGAGGCATTACCGTATGTACACATATGATTACGTGAATGGTGTAAAGTTTACACAAAGTTTTGAGGCTTCATGGGAGACCTTCCTTACACACACACACACACACACACACCATTTCAAAACTGGAAATTCCTTTCTCATTGGATATTCCTGAATCTAAACTTCTTGTGCTGTGCAGGGACTACTGTAGTCACTGTGTGTATTTACTTCTCTGTATTCGAGAGCCACGCTTGATCAGGCACCCAGCCGTCAGCACAGTAGGAGACGCAAGGTACACAGAAGGTGCGTGTGCCCCCAGGCACCAAAGCACTATCTCTCAGCACTTGTCTGTTCTCTTACCCTTTAGAACAATGGATTTTGAGACTGGCAGCTAAATGAATGCCTCCAGGAATGTGTGCACACATTCAAAGACTCCAAAGAGTTGGACAATGACTTTTAAGCAATGGCAATTACAAAAGAAGGACCCGGTTATAAAATACAATATGCTTTACATATTTTTTTTCAAACCATTATTAATACATAGTACTTAGAATGATGTGTTTACTGGGGTTAAAGTGATTTCTTTTATTCCTAATGTGCGATATTACTACAATACTTTTAATTCTGGCTTATTTAAAATTATAATAGCATGAATGTTTCAATTAAGAGAGAAAATGACAAATACATTAATTAAGGTATCCTGTTGCTTTAGTATAAATTGCCACAAATGAGAGATGAAAACCAATGCCAAGCAGCCTGTGAGTGAAGTGGACTCCTACTCTATCTAGACTAGGAACACATAAAACACATGATCTTGTGTACAAATTAATTTTATGTTTTGGACCTGATTTATCATGGTTTGTTGATTTTTTTTTCCTGATTCCTTTTAGTATAGTAACCAGAATGTCTGAAGAACATCAATGAAAGCATAATTGAGAGAGAACATATTCGTAACTATGTGTTGTGATATGTGTGAGGCTGGAAAAGAAAACGGACCCTAAGAAACAATTCTTACTCCTCCTTACATGAGAAATGTGCATTCATAAGCTATAAGGGGTCCTTCAGCAATCATTGAAGAAAATGAAAAACAGGCTGAGACCGGAAGATGGACAGCATGAACTCTAGGTAGTTTAAAAAAAAATCCTGTAATCCCTTTCTTTCTGTTGAGTAAGGCTGAGCCACTTCCAATGATAATGAATTTCTGCTGATAGAAGAATTCCACAGCAGATACAGGGTTGGGTGTTGGCCTTGGAGTCTGAACTACAATGAAAATGTCATTGGTAATACCATGGAAATGACTTCTTTCTTTCTGCTTTTTCTACTCCACCTAATTACAGAAATTTATGACTCATTAAAATAACTATGACTCACATTGCCCAAATAAAATCTCTAAGACATTTATCTTGTGATTGGATAAAAGAAGTACAGTTTTTCAAAGGTGGTGATTTGTGATAATCTGCTGACTTCCTTCCTGTACTGTTCAGTAAGTGGGTTGATTCATTAGGACAAATACAATGAAAATATCATTTACCAACTTTTCTTCATTTGTCGGGGATTTCAAAACTCCGAATGTTTAAATTTAAGGCGGGTTCTAGGTTTAAAATAATATTTTAAATGAGCACAATGAGTTAATGGTAATAGTAGAGCTAAAATTTCAAAATAATTTTCCAGACAGAAATTTTCATCTAGAAAGCTCTGGCATTGCAGAAAAACCAATACATTTAGAGAGGTGTCCCTCGTTTTGCACGACCTTTGATCTGTATGCTGAAAGTACTTGGGGAAATGCAAATTTAATTTTTATTATTGTTATTGTTATTATGGTAAATATTCTAAGGACTTGCAAACTCGGATCAAAGGTTTTCTCAAACATGTCCTCTTTAGTTAATTTACCTTCTACTCCAGTACTTTATCTAATTTCAAAATGATGATGGTTCCTATAAATCAAGGGAATGCATGTTTCAAGAAGGCAGAGTCTTTGACATTCATATTTACTTCTGTATTTTCAGTACCTCAACCTGGTACCAAGAGTGTCCCCAGGAAGACCAGGTTTGGGGCTTCCACATAAAGCTGGTAGGTGATAATCATGTAAGGCAAGAGAGAAAGAGCAGGTTATTCCTGACTTCAAGTTTTAATTTTTTACTTTTACTCATATATTTATTTATTTTTACCTGCATTAATAAGATAGAGTTTCATCATAAGATGGAGTTTCCTCTCACTGAGTAGATACTTGATTATGTGAATATGAATTTCAGGCAGAAGTGCCAGGTTGAGATGGTAATTCAAAAAAACCCTTTACACAGATCATAAGTGAAAGCATGATGTTGGGTTGTATGACCCAAGGAGTGGCCACAGAAGGAAAGAAGAGAGTTTTAAGAACTTAGCCCTAGAATACTCCTGGCAAAGGAAACACCCACATATCTAGGAAGAAGAAGAGTAAGAACTGGTATGGCTTCAGACATTTGGAGGTCATTGCAGTTAAGTATTTTGTGGGAGAAACCCAATAGCATGGATTCAGAGAGAATTGATGAAAGGCATTGATATAATGAATGTTAACACTTTTGAGGAGTTTTATCATATAAAAAAGAGAAAAGGAATTGCAGTAATTGGTAAGGAAAGTGGTATATGAAATTCTTTAGATTCTATTTACAAATAAAGATTATACTGACTTGTGCAGAATATATACTTACATTCATGACACTTTTGATGTCAATAACATTTATTCATCAACTTTGGAATAGTCACACACACATATATCCATATACATATCTATTTAGGTATTCATTAATAAAGATACACAGCACCTCTCTAAAAGCATGGTGTCCAAATTCTGGGTTTTGGGGTTGGAGAGTTAGATTCAAGCTCTGGCACTTTATGAAACTGTGAATAATAGGTCACATACTAGCTGCTTGCCTTCTGGGGCTGCTTTCTAAGCTCCAGGTATTAATAATTTATGTGCCAATCAATTTTCTAGAGACCCTTATTAGATAGGACTATTATCACACCCTCTTAATAGGCAGGAAAATTGAGATGCAGAAAGATGAAAATTATTTTCAGTCACATCACATGATTTTAGGTGACAGGGTGAACTTTGTTGTTTTTTTTTTTTAATTTTTTAATTTTTATTTTTTTGGTGGTGCTGGGGATTGAAGCAGGGACCTTGTCCTTGTGAGGCAAGCACTCTACCAACTGAGCTATCTCCCCAGCCCAGCTTTGACTGTTGAACCCACTGTTTTGTACTCATGGGTGACCAGCCCCTGCATTAAAATCAACGTGGGATTGTTGTAATTGTTTTTTTTAAGTTAACAATATGCTCATATCTCACTCCAAGGAAAAAGTTACTCCCTCTAATTTAAAGGAAGTCCAATAATTACTAGTTCCATAGCAGCTTCAGTAAAAGGTTGAAGCCATAACCAGCATGACTCCTAACTTTTGTTGAATCAAAGTGTGTAAAGTTCAGACGATATGGTCTTGTGATGGTGAAAAGCAATCTAAAGTATGAATAACCTTTTAATAATATTTGTTCAGTAAGTCATATTGCAGATAAACAATCAAAGTTGGATTTCTTCAGCGCAAGTTTTTCTCCCAGGAACACCTTTCTATATGAAAAGTCAGCTTTGAAAATAATCTTGCCTTATCAACAGCCTCTGTTCCCTGGTGATGTCTTTTCAGTCTGCAATCACTCCTGGATAATAGGCCCTGAATTTGTTTCTGATATGGAGTGCTTTTCTTTCACTCCATGAAGTTCATTGCTAAAAACAACGCTATTCCATTCTAGTTGGGCTAACATACTGAATGCCTCTTTGTCCTCAGTAGATGTGGCCTAAGTTGCTGTTGCTTGATGTTGGTGTTCCTGAGTCAATCTGGAACAAACTCATGGGTAACAGCTTCTAATCTTACATCTCCAAATTGGTTTGACAAAGAATCTACTCTTTGTTTCTTAACATGAAGACTGAACTTATGAAGGATGATCATACCTAAGCATCTCTCTCTCACTCCCTCCTCCTCTTCCCTCTCCTCTTTCTCTTTGCAGTCAGAATGTGAACACAGAAATCAGGGAGGATTAGGCATTTCTTTCTGTCTCTTCTCTCTTCCTCTCTCTGTCACAATGGATGATTTTGGAGGTAGTCTAGATCTCATATCTGCCACTTTCTGGCTTTTTATCTGTGAGAAGGGTAGTCAATGTCTTTGAGCCTCAATATTTTCCTCTGGAAAATGAAGATGGTAATATTTTCCTTGAAGGTTGTGAGGATTAAAAATAATGTCAGTCAAACCACTGAAAAGAAATCTAATGCCTCCAAGAAGAATTTCTAAACCTTATATAGTAAATGATATTCTTATGAAAGAATCTGCTGAATACAAAATTAGACAAGTTATACAAAGCTCCTCCTGTAATACAGGAGATTTCTTGCATAGGTGCTCAAAGGATTAATAATAATTTCTCCATATAACACACGCTAGTTATCTAGGTATGGAGTATATGGAAATATGATATCCATTTGTTATATTGCTTTTAGCACTGCTATGATTAACATGTTTCTGCCAGTCAGTGAATATGGTAGCAATATGAAAATGTGCAAAAAGGATCAAAAAGGGAATAGGAGTAAAGCTAACATAGATGTCAAAAGAGATCTATAATAAGTAAAATGATTCTGTATAAAAAGGGGAAAATTCGTTGGTCGCAAAACAGGACAAAATCAGCAAACAATTTCTCTAGCAGAATCAGGGAAACATAGTCTGAAGAAGCAATTTTGTTTTAGTGGAAAAGTTTTGAGTTCTAGGGTTCTAGGGATGCCTGGGTTTGGATCCTGGCTTGGATTAATCTTCTTTTAAAACTCTGTCCTCCATTCTAAGAAGGATACTATAATAATATCCTCCTGCAACATGATTTATATTGACTAATTAATAAATCAAAATGCTTCCAAGTTTTCAGAAACCAATTAAATCTTGATATCAGTAGATGGTCTTATAGTCAAGCAAATAAATAAGAAACAACTATTACACCAAAGAAAAATTTACCTTTGTAATGTAACAAAAACACTTAAACCACATCATCTAACTCCATAATTCTGGAAAGTAATTTTAAAATATTACATATGCTTTTTTCTAACAGAAATGCAACTATTTTTCTATCGATCTCTCTTCTTGCTTGATAGGTATAAATTTTCTATATTTTGTAACTGACAGTAATGAGCTTCTTGGTGTCTCTCAAAAATGGTACCATTTTTATGTCAAGTGTGCATTTTCAAATGTTGTCTATATTGAATCATAACTACTGAGTAGAGGCCTATTTTTATCAAGCAACCCAGTCAATAATTATCTGCATTATGAAATGAGAACTTCTTGTCTATGAAATAGCTTTCCTCTTACTAGATGATATCAGACCCAAAATGGAGATTAAATCAAAGAAGTTGGCCTTAGATATTGGTCTCTTTAATGCCAAACTCTAATCACTTGCAATATCATGATAATAATAATAATAATAATAATAATAATAATAATAATAATATATAATGTCTTGGGTTTGTGTGTAGGAGAGAGAGAGAGAGAGACAGAGAGAGACAGAGAGACATATTGGATATTGATTTCTTTAATGCCAAACTAACCACTTGCAATATAATAATAATAATAGTAACAATTATATATAATACCTTATGTTTGTGTAGAGAGAGAATTGCTTTAAATACAACATTGATGATATAAAACCATTTTACTTGCTGAGATTATATGTAAAGCATAATATTAACCTCTAATATGTTTAATATAAAATACTTATAAATTTTTAGATGTTCTAAATCTAACTTTTCAACTTACACATTCCTTTATTTGCTCTAAAAGTATAGCAAATCATTATGTTTCTTAAAAATTTTGCTGACATGGAAGCTTAAATCTTTGAAATACAGTTTATATATTCTTAATGTTTCTTCTGAAAAATTGACATAAATATGAAGACTATATAGTGTATAACATGATTATTCCCAAATAATAGTACTCAAAAAAATAGAAAGAGAAAACTATAGGCTTGTACAAATTGAATCATTTGCCACGCTGGTCTAAATTACTTGATAACATTTTCTTCTTTGTAGTGACATATAATTGTCTCAATTAGTAAAACAATACTCATAACTTACAACTGAAAAATGGGATCCTGGCTCTCAAGTTAAAACTAAGATTGTTACACCAAGTGTGATGGAAAGTAGCCACATTTGAATCCCTCATTCAATATTTGTCTTGAAAAATAGACTATATAAACTTTTCTAGAAATCCATACTTTGGGAATGAATAAACAAAAAAGGGTTTTGTGTCAAATTTTAATGAAATAAATAATGCCATTTTTTTGTATAAAATCTTTCTAGAAAGTTCTTTTTTATAATATAGATTTAAAAAAAAATGAACTCACACATGTATAATTTCTGAGGCCATGTAAAGCGGGTCTCTTTTCCAATAATCTGTATAACTGTATGTGGCTCTTCAAAATTTAGTGAACTATCAAAATTTAGTAAACTATCAGAGTTTGTTAGATTGGAATTATTCAGACAAGAAAAAAATGAAATTAATTAATTAAAATAATCTAGATAATCTGAAGGGATAATGGATATAAAATAAAAATAGTCATCAAAATTATTTTAATTTTTTATAGACAAATAAATATGGAAACAATATCTTATAACCTCAGTTAGAATTCTGAGTCAGGTTACTTATGAAAGTAGAAGTAACTCAATTATTTCTACGGGATAATGCATTTAAGATTTAATAATATTAACTCCATTTAATAGTTATATGAAGCATCTACTAATTAAAGCTTTAGTGAAAACAAATTAAAACATCAATATTTTCTGTTGAAAATGGAAATATTTCATAAATAAGGGTTAAATTATGAAAGACTAGAAAAACTTACAGAAATAACCATAATACTTACATAGTCCCCACAAAACATTTTGATGATAATGAATGACTTCAGTGTAGAGCACAAGATTCTAGTAAGCAATCAATTGCATAGAGTGGTTGCACAGTGAAGCTGGAAAGAATTGAGGTTCACTGTTGAATCCAAGTGAAAAATGTCCAGTTGTTCACCTCAGTCTCTCAGACAGGAAAAGTAGGGCCAATAATGGATACAGCATGACTCAAGATCCAGTATTTATACTTAGGTGACTGAGGTATCAATCACAGGTAAATAGGCAGAATTATTGCACAAAATAAATAGAACCATTAGCCTGACCCTTGGTTGTGTGTTGATTTAAGAGGAATAAATTGGCTGAACAATGGAAGAAGTGTAAACTTTCGCAAATGCTAATGACTCATGGAAAGGTAAGTTGATTAGCTCCAAAGTTAATGATTTATTTTCAGTTTAATGACTGTTAACATTCAAAATCTTTCAGGTACTTCAGCCCTAGTTTCATATTTTAGATTTCTAGATTCTGTGTGCATCTACACTACATATATATATGTGTGTGTATGTAGTGTAGATGTGATTATAGTATATATATATGTAGTTTAGATGTGATTATAGTATACTATACTATATACACTATACATCTATGTACACTATAGATGTGATATCTATATGTATGTGTGTGATATCTACATATCTGTGTATGTGATTGCCCAGAAATAAAAGTCTTGGGAGAAACATATCCACCATCATTTTTTCACACTTAATTTTCAAGTATATTGTTTTAATATTTTATTACATCTTATGGAAACAAATGTAAACAATTGTCAGTGTCCAATATAGTGTCAAGAACTGTCTATCCTCATAAGTTTCATATGTCATTCTAAAAATAGCAAAATTGACTTGTATTATATTATTTTCCCTCTACTTGCCAATTAATGAGCAATACAGCATTTATTTATTCTGTAAAAATTTTAAAATATTTTGAAAAATTAGAGATGAATAATTCTTGGTTTTAAGAAGAGAATATTGCAAAATGAGTATCAATTAATTGACAACCATAATTCTAGAACTCTGCTCAAAATAAATCTGATTTTAAAATAGGAACAAAAATCACTAAACAGGATGTCTTAATGTAATATATACAAAGAACAGCAACATATTTACATTCTCCAGCATTCAATTTATAATATAATTGAATTAACTTAATAACCTTGGAACTATGAGAGATATAAAGAAGCATGTTGTGTGCTAGCAGAGAGATTATAATCTATTGAATCATACTACCATGTAAAGTGTATTTGTTTCTGAAGCACTCTTGAGCTTTTTCTGTGAATATTTAGAAGCATATAGTAATTCTTAAATAACAGACACATTAGGCATATAGGACTCAGAATTAGAAATCAAGCAAAGAGTATTTTCAATTAAAGTCACTATTTCTTTTTTATGATTAATTTAAAAAGCCATGGGTCTTAGGACTTTAATTAAAGACTAAATATATCAATGTGAAATGAAATTTTTAAAATATTTAAAGCCAAAATATTTTCCCTAATGTTACTAGAGAATTCAGAGAAAAGAACTTGGATAATACTCCTTAATTTTCTCCCAGATAATGATTGATTATTTAGTATTCATTTTTATTCATCATAACTTTGTGAGTTAGTTTTAAAAAAAATGTCCCCAACTGAAACTGCTATGTCTGGGGTTTGTTTTATGATGCTTCATGGAAAAAAAGTTATGTGAGATGTGAAGCCAGTGTGGCAAAGTCTTAAAAACTATTAGGGAGATGGCAGTTTATTAGATAATTCTATTTTTATGTATATCTAAATTTTTTCATAGTAAAATTTTTAATCATTTGGATTTGACTGACTCATATTTAAATATGGCTCCAGTATCTGCTATTTGCAGAATGATGAATGCCAGCAGTGAATGAGCTTTTAGTCCATTTTAGGCATTGTTTCAAGTGAATATTCCTGTGTCAATGAATTTAATCCTTACAATAGCTCTGCGGGCTAGGCACTATGACCCATATTTTAGAGAAGAGGAAATGAAGGTTCTGTGTATTCAGAACATTTTCCTAAAATCCCACCCTATGAAGTGGTAGAATGCAATGTGAACATAGGTGAATCAAGGTCAGAACTTGCGACCTCTATTTCTGCTCTGCAGCACTGGGTTAAGCGATGAAATGAAGCAACTATTAAAAAGAAAAAAATAAGGCATGTTTCTTGATTCAAAAAGAATCAAGTATAGTAGGGGAAGAAAATTAATAGAATACAAGATGAGAAATGGTAAGTGCCAGGAGCAATTCACATAAAACATGATGGACAATTCTGTATGAGGCAAGTTTCTTTAGGCAGTAAGTAAATGAGGAAGGCTTCGCAGATGAATTAGCATTTGAAATGTGACTTAGAGTGGAAGGAAAGAACCTTCCAGGTATAGAAATCAAGAAACCAACACAGGGATGAGCAGGGAGGCAGAAGGTATGAGGTGTGTATTATAATTTTCTTAATTCTGCATTTGACTTTGTTAGTTGTATGTGGTGTACAAGAAAGTGATTTTTTTCCTGCTTCATTTATTTGAGTTAAAATTCAACCTGGAGTTAAAGTTCAACAAAGGAGAAATAATAGCAGTAGCTAATATTTTAAATTAATATTGTCCCCTAGGCATAAATAAGCACAAATTGAATTACAGAGGAGATATGCTAAGTGAATCTAAAAATATAGAACGATTTCTGGGCCAATAAGACATGATTGTAACCTTTAAAGTTTGTAACTTATGTAAAAGTCAAACGAGGATAAATGAAAAGGAAGGTCAGTCAGTTAGTATAGAAAAATGGGGCAAATATTCTGAGTGAACAGCTAATAAGCACAGTTATGAGATGTATGGTTTGCAAACATTTTTTTTTTCCTAATCCATAGGTTGTCTTTTCAATCCAATAATTATTTCTTTCTCATGAAGAGGCTTTTTCACTTAATGCAATTCCCTTGATCTATTATTTGTGGTTGTTGTCTATGCTTTTTGGACTCTTATTCAAAAAGTTATTGCACAAACCATGTTATGGAGTTTTCTCCCAATGTCTTATTCTAGCTGTTTTATAGGGTCAGGTCATTTGTTAAATCTTCAATCCATTTTGAGTTGATATTTTCATATGGTGTCAGATAATGGTCCAATTTCATTCTCCTGCATGTGCATATCCAATTTTTCCACCATCATTCATTGATGACACTGTTCTTTTACCATTGAGTTTTCTTGACACCTTTGTTGAGTATCAGTTGGCCATAATTAGTTGAATCTATTTCTGGACTCTCTATTGTCTTCCATTGATTAGTGTGTCTGTCTTTATGCCAGAACCATGTTGTTTGATTAAACATCTTCCTTGTGTATTTTGAACTCAAGAAGCATGATTTTTCTAGCTTTGTTCTTGCTAGTTCAAACTTGACTATCTGGAGGGTTTTGTGATTCCATGAGAACTTTAGAGTTGTTTTTTTCTGATTCTATTAAAATTGTCACTAGTGTTTTGTATTTAAGTCTGCAGATCACTTTGACCTGTATAGGCACTTTAACAGTATTAATTCTAACCCATAAATATGGGATATGTTTCCATTCGTTTCTGTGGTCTTCAATTGCTTTCATCAATTTTAGAATAGTTTTTAGGGTACAAATCTTTCACCTGGATGGTTAAATTCACTCCTAAGTTTAAAATCTTTTTTTCTTGTTGCTACTGTAAATAAATTTTTTCTTAACTTCTTTTTTTAGATAGTTCATCATTATTGCATAGAAATGCTACTGAATTTTGTATGTTGATTTTTTTTTGCTGTGCTGGAGATTGAACCCAGGGCCTTGTGCTTGCAAGGTGTATGTTGATTTTTGTAGCCTGTAATTTTACTGAATTTATCAGTTAAACAGATTTTTGGTGGGAAGCAGTGAAGGATAGAAGCTAGTCCCTTGAGATATAACTATAAAGATTGGGGTCTTAGATGTGTATTTCAGATCCTTCTTTTCCCTATACCAAGGAAAGGGTTTATAGCAGGTGCCTTTATTCTTGTTCAGATTGCTCATTTGAACCGAGGAAGATAGTCACCAACAGCTTGCAAGTTTCAAAATCACCTTTTTGTTTTCTGGGCTAGCAGATTCAGAAATTCAGAATTTGTCACTCTCTGGAGCTAGATAATTTAGAAGTCAGTCCCCAACTTCACAAGTTGGGGAGAGTCTGAAGATCTGGATTTATTGCCAGGGAAGGAGGCAGGGAAGTACCCACTTCCCCATTCAGTCATGGGGAACAATCCCATCTTCCCTCCACCGAGAGTTCGCGGGGTTTATCACTAGAACAAGCTGAGAAAAACATGTGGAAGTGCTGTCCCTCCTGTTTAGGCCTGGGAAGGCTTGTCTTATTTGTAACACAGATTCCCCGATACAGGCTTTTCAGGTGTCAGCACATCTGGGAGCTGATGGGAAAGTGTGCGCCTCATCCTTCCAGGAGGAAGTCGGAAGCTGGACGGATCCTGGGGCTGTCACGGCCAGGAGTAGCCACACAGTTTAAAATTCCCTTTTGTTCATTGTGCTCAGACACCTGATCCCTGTTGCTTCTTAAACAAGGTTAGCTCAGCTGGTAGGGTGCTTGCCTCGCAAGCACAAGGCCCTGAGTTCGATCCCCGGTACCGGAAAAAACATGTGTGATCCAGACCCCCCCACAGCTCAGGATCCAGCTGGGAATCAGGGATTCCTTCCTGATTTTAAGGCTCAGGATGTTGCTAGTATTCTGATACAACTCTGCTTTTCCTGTCCATCTGCATGTGAATATTTTCTCATTTATCTACTGGGCAGGGGTCTTTTCAACTGGACTCTGACTTTCTCTTGGCGGGGACTGGTGCAGGTACAGGTGTCTACTCAGCCAGTCTGTGTGAAGACCCATAGTCAGCAACTTCCCATTCTGTTATGTTGCTAAGGTCAGCTTCTGAGTAGAATTTGAACTCCTGTCTAGTGTACCACATTAGCACGCCTTTGCTAGTCCTTTGAGTCTCATTTCCTATCATTCATGCCATTTATTAGCAAATGTTTATTAGACAATATAATAGGTATTTGAGATACTTCACTAAGACAGACAAAAAGCCCTCCTTTGCACTACTTGCATTTATTAATGATTTGGAATATTTATTTTATACATGATGAAAAAGTATACTTAAGTTAATTTAAGTTTATATGTATTTGTGTATAATTAACACTGCCTCCTTGAGAACTGGAAATTACCTAAAATAGTTAATTATAAGAAGAAGGTTATAAATGGAAAAAGATTTCGTTCTAATTAGACACTTATGTCTTCCAAGTAGATTACTGTTTTGTGTCAATATTACCCAAAGGATTTTGAAAAACTGTGTACCTCCCTGTTATTTTAAAAGTAGTCATATAAAATATTTTCATTCACATTTACATAGCTGAAATGTTTTTCTACTTTTCTAAAAACATCCAGGGGGATCTAAAACTCATAACAATTCAGCATTCATATTCATTAAAAATATATAAAATAATAAAATAAGCTCTTAACAGTTGAATGATCTGTGTTTTTCTTCAATCTTTTTGAATTCTGATTTCCATTTTGTCTTATGTGTGTTCATCACAAAGTAATTTTTGTGTGAAGTTCATTGGGATCTTGCCTTATCATATATAGATTATATTTATAATTTTTTTCTCTATAGAGAAATCTTTGTAGAGATTTCCATGTTCATTTAAATCTGTAAGTCATGGGTTCCTCCTATTAATCTTTGTTATTTTCATAAACAACTTTAGGGAAGTATAAATTGTCTATAGTAAACCATCTATTTATAGTGTGCCATTATTAAGAATGGAAAGTGTATATATATACATATATTTACATGTATATATATGTATATATGTATATATCTATCTGTGAAATTAACAGCACAAAGTTCACATTTCTCTCACCCACTAAGGTTTTCCATTTCCTTCTGTTTCTACTCCCCATGCAAAAGCTGGTCTGTGCTTGGTGACTATACCTTGTTTTGGTTTGCATAGAACTTCATATAAATGGAAGCAAACATTGTGGATTTTTATCACCATAGTATTTGCAAGAGTCATTCATACAAGTATGAAGAGATCTTTCCTATTTTTTGCTGAGTAATATTCTATAGTATAGATATACCTCTTACCTATTCCTGTTGAAGATTGTTTAAGTGTTATAAAGAATAGTTCAGGCTAACATTTCACATTATCTCTGTTAAATTTTAGTCATTAACCTGTTACATACTTGTGCTATATTTTGCTTCTAATTTGCAATTCCCTTTGACTAAGAATGCACTCTTCTAATATGTTAAATGGCCATTTTTACATATTCTTATGTAAATTGTTCAAATTTTATCTCCATTTTTAACCTAGTTAATAGTTTTAGTATTGAGTTGTAAAAGAGTTCTAAAAATTCTAGACACATATTCTTTATTCTTTATTGACAAATGCTTGCTTTCTGTCTGTGGCTTTGTCTCTTAATTTTTAAATAGTATCATAGATATATGTATTATATATGTGTGTATATATATACACATATATATTTATATATGTATATATATAAATTTAATTTAATATATATAAATTTAATTTATATATAATATATATATATTTGTTTAATTCGATTCTCTGGATTCTATTGCATTCTTCTGAGGGCTGTGGGTTTTGTTCTAAGAGGTATTTACTTAACTAGAATCCAACAGAAAACTGTGTCTTCTCTACATTATGCAATTGTTGATATTTCTCTGCTCCTATGACTTCTAGCTGCTGCTTTTCTTGTCTTATTCCCTAAGGGGTGTTTTGAATGTCTGCATTAGATACGATGTATCCCCCAAAAGCTCAAGTGTGATACAATGAAAGGCTGTTCAGCAGTGAAATGATTAGATTAAGGGAGTTTTAACCAAATCCTCCACTGCTATGGATTACCTGAGTGGTAACTGTAGGCAGGCAAGGTGTGGCTAGAGAAAGTAGGGTCACTGGGGGGTGCCTTTGTGGTTTATATTTTGTCCCTCATGAGTGGAGTTCTGCCTCTGCTTCCTCGTTGTCATTTCCTGAACTGCTTTCCTCTACCACACCCTTCCATCTTGGAGTTCAGGCCCAGTGCTGTGGGGTTAGCTGTCTATGGATTGAGACCTCTGTAGTCATGAAAGCCAACACTTTTCCTTCTCTAAATTGTTCTTGTCAGGTACTTTGGTCACAGGGATGAAAAGTAGCCTTAGGCTACAAAAAGTCAGTCATATTTTGAATCAAGATCATATTTAGGTATGTGGTTCTACCATGCTTTGATGCACATTCAATTTCCCACCACTGTTCAGTATAGGGTTACTTCTACATCCAGTGTGAGTGAGGGAAAGGGTTTCTGTCGGAGGAATGTGCTGGCTGTAGATTACTCACTAAGAAATTCATTTAATAAAATAGGCACAGGAGGCAATTATATTTTTAAATTGAAGGGGGTGTGGTGGATTGAACCATGCTAAGATCTGGCTTCTAATAATAAAGGAGAAGCCCAACTTCCCTTTATTTATAGTCACACAGGTAAAGGGAGACCAGGTGGAACTTCTTCTGTGAGGAACAGGATGGGATGGAATTAAGGAAGCCATTTGCTTTAACGGGTCATCCCAATAGAATTAGCATTTTCTCAGGTGGTGAGCCACTCTGCACAGAAGTCACATACCTCAGGCTATCTGAAACAGTCTCTCATGACTGCCAGTTCCTGGAAGCCAAACTTCCATCTTCCATGGCTCAGTCGAACCTGATTCTGCTAGTCACGGATGGTTTCCCATAGTTCAGGTCTTAAACTTTCTTTTGTTTAAACCAATAAGACTTCTGTCACTCAATCTGAATATGGTCCAAGAATGCACTCAGTTAACTGAGCAGGAGAGTTGCAAATCTTTCAGGGGTAGACTTATCCCTGATTGCTGTTGCCTTTTTATTGTAACATATCCTCACACTGTGGTTTGGGTGTTCCTTTTACAAATCTACTTTCTATTAGCCAAATATGTGATTTAGATTTAGGTTCTCATTTCTTCTGTGGTCAGCTTGCTGACAGGATTTCACCTCTAGGTTTCCAACTAGTCTTCCAACCTTGAACCTTAATTTCTGGTACTTTGGTCATGTAAGATTATGCTTTTCTATGGCCTGTTTGTATCACTATAGCTGTGGGAGTTGAGAAGGCTCTCAATCTAAAAGCCAACATTCAGACTTGAAAGTCTCAAACTCACATTCCTTACTCTTTGGGGGTTATGTTTTTGAGAGTCAAATTTCCTAGGACTTCAATCTTATATTGGATGGTTTCTAGTGACTTTACTTGATTTTTAACTTTATTTAACTTTTACAATTGTTTTGGTGGGAGGGTTTAAAAAACAACTTTACTAGAACATCATTACTGAAAGTTTTTCTTCTGCACATTATAATTTAATTTTTAAAGAATCTATGAATGTAAGTCACTAAATGTTAAAACTGATTTTATCAATGGGAATTTCCTTATAACAGTGCAGAATTTGCCAAAAAATACTTCAAATATAAACAGAATGAGATGACTAAAATCGTTTCCTAATGAGCACATGTATTCTTGGATGTCTATGATGACAAATTACATATATTCCGATTTTACATTATTAATAGATAATTAATGAGTGAGAAGTGTATTTACACAAGTCTTTTGGGAGGGATAGAAGAAATTTTGTTATAGGAATGTGACTCAATTCTGTGAAGTTCCAAATGAAATAAATATTATAATTTATCAAAATATTTATCAATTTTCTAGTTGGAAAAATAGATTTGGTTCAGAAGAACTTGTTATTCTGTTGTTAAAACAAATCATTTCAGTTTCTAGTAAAGTATATCAAAAAGCAAGACTGCTCAGACTATTCATTTTGTGGTTTATCCCTTTGTTAGGATCATCTTGTCAGAGTTAAGAATAGACATAATGGAGAAGAGAAACTCTATAAAAAGGAAACTTATTAGTCTGCTTCTGTCACCTGGTAACCAAGTCTATAAAATAATGCCTATATTTAATTTTCTTGATTATCTTAAAGTTTTTTTTTAAATGATTTGACTAGCAGACAAAGCACAGGCACTTTAGAAATGTTATGTGGTAGTAAAAATATTATGTAGTAATTCAATATCATGTTTGAAAATAATTAAGAATTTTGGCTCATGGAGCAGCACATCAACATCAGAGAGAGAGAAGAGAGAGAGAAAGAGAGAGAAAGAAGAAGAAGAGGAGGGGAGGAGGAGGAGATGATCAGGAGTGATTCTAATTAATGAATCTAGTTTTCTAAAATCCTAGGTATTATGTCCCAGAATACAGTAGAACTTATCCTTACATAAGTTGGTGTTCTTAGAATGCAAATTCAATGACTTCATAGATATTAACAATAATGGAGTGAATAACTCCCCTATTAAGAATTTGGGGCTTACACATTATATTAATAATTTTTACTAAGTGAATTGGTTGTTATAAAATTCACATAGTTCTGTTATGTTTACCTGAAATGGTTGAAAGGCAGTTGAGTGGAGAAATACATCTGATGAAGTGATTATGCATATAGAAAACACACAGGTGATAAAACCATCATATCGATTGGGTTCAATTTCATATGTGACAGCAAATATCAAGAGTATCAGTCTTCTGCTCTCCTGAAGGTCTACGTCTCACCTCCATTTTCTTCAAACTGCAAACCTCCACATTCTTCCAGTGTTCTTTTAATTTTCAGGTGATACCTCCCTGTTTCATTGGGAATATATCCATCAACACAAACAGTTTTCTGCATCCACTTCCTGTAGGCATCTATACCCTCATATTCTTCTTTCCCCGCCTCCCGTCACAACAATGCTCATTACTTCTAACTTCACTCCTTTTCCTACCTATGTTCATACACTGGACCTAGGCATTCTCACTGACCCAAGGACTTCGATCTTGAAATTATCCCATTTCTCTTCAACATCATTTTATTCTCATGTTATTTTCAATGGCTCCTAATCATCTTCTATTAACTCTTATTTTCAGAAAACAAGTAACCAACAAACAGAAAACACATTCCCTTGACTTCTCAACCAGGTAGAACTCCATTTTTTTTTCTTTCCTAGGAAAAGTGCCTTTTAACCACTACCTTTCTCTCCACACAGACTTCTTGCTTCAAACCATGCCAATCAACTTTCCTCCACCACATTAACTCTGCTGTTGCCACAAATGATAATCATCTTGCAAATGACTTCTCTGTTTTCATCTTCACACCGTTGTCTTATTCCCCCTTCCTGGATGCACATTTCTCTGAGACACAATATTTTCTGGCTTTTACTTTGACTTCATTGACTGTTTCTTCTCAGTCACCTTTACTATAAATTCCACATATAATATTATCTCTACCTTATTCTGATTTATTTTCTCTCTTCACTAGTGGATATTATATTTTTCCTTTATTTTTAAATTTGTTTTTACCCCTAGAATAAGCTTTGTGAAGATAAAAAGTCTTTTGTTCTTGTTCACTACTAGAGTTACAGTACATAAAATATTGTTTAAAATATAAGAATATTCAACAATTGTTTTGTCATGAATAAATTTAGTTTTCTAAGAATTTGGGACTGAGAGTGAGACCATTGACCATCTTTATAGTACCATTAAAATTTTTCCTGGTGACCATAATCTTTGCTAGTTCCCTTAATCTCTGATATGTGTATCAAGGCATAATGATATATATCATCAAATTCTGTGTATTGTTTGTCTGAATTTCTTCTTCAAGAAATTTTAAAAAATGTAATATTTGTTACCTTACCTAGTAACCTCTTTAATCTCGCTTTTGTATTCTCTAAGATTCTTTTTCAAGAAAAATAGCAAAGGTAATTTCTCTTGAATTATATGGTTTATATTTTGTAGCAATAGATTTTTATCATATATACCACAATTATCCTACTCAAAATACCACATTTTTTTTTTATGGATTGACAGGAAGAATTGAAATGTAAAGCAGTTTGTCAGATAAATTCACAAACAATATACAATAGATATTCATATTTTGGTGAATAAGCCAAAGGTGATTTAAAAAAATATCTTCAGTTTTCTACTTTAAACATATTGTGATATTCTAAAGTTCAAATTTCACTCTAATTGGAAATTTGCACTGACCCTTTCCATTCTGAAGTGATAAAAGTCATGAATAAAAATAACCTGATTTTAATTATTGTCCAAATCATATCTCCAAATCCTTGTAGAATAAATTTAATTAAAAGTCAAAGAAAAAACTAACTTCCTATAAAATTATTTTCACCACTTTGAAAATTAAATTCTAGTGTATTAGTCATGTATATTAATTAGAAACAAAGTTCACATCCCTAGAATAGTAATTTTCATATATTTCATAGAGATTGGAAATAAGAGATTATTATTAAAGAAAAAGAAACTTTTGTGCTATGAAATTGGTCTCTTTGGAATATGATTAATAGGTGATATTAAGACTAAAAGAAAAACATTTAAAAGCAGTATCAAAGGTTTCTTGATCATATTTACCTTTTGGTTTATACATACTTTTTTCTTTTGTCTTTGAAACAAACTATATACATACGTCTCATTCATCTTTGAAGAGCATGGTCTTAATAGAGCAAATATTCTATTAGTACAGGCTTAAGTTTGAAGTCTTCTTGAAATCAAAGTTCATATCATAATATGAAAATAGTATTTTCATATGTGTGTTAATCTTATTCATTAGAATTTAAGAAATTTTTTTAATAAAATATATTCTTCCATTATGATGTGTGACTGTAAGGTAACTCTATATCTATGTCTCCAAGTCTATCTTGTTCTTTACACTGTAAGGTTATACATAATGATGCCATTGTTCCAGTCAGAAAAGATACAATTTTAAAGCACTAAATGTGCCACATGTCCTCTAAACACTTTAGATGATTTCATTCATTCCTCTAAACATTCCTATGAAGTATTGTTCTGTAATACAAATGATGATTGCACAAAATAAAAATTAGATTCACATAATTGAAAGGACTTACAAGCTCAGCAAAGCATTTTTGCATAAGGCTTTTAACATAGTAAAGGATGTATTACAGTAGGATGAAGAGACTTCAGGTGAATGTTAGGGGTCTCCTTATCCAGGTTCATTTCACTCACACAGGAAATGTTTCATCTCCAGACTGAACTGACTGAACTATTTATGCAAATAACCTTGTTTTGGGAGCGCGTTTAGAAACTTCTGGTGGAATCGCTCATCTTTCTGCTTATGTAGCTAAAGCAGGCTGACTAGCTAGAAATGGCAGTTGACAATGTTACTTCGGGAGTTATTTGGGGAAAGCTTTATTTTTATACCCACCTCCCTCAAATTCCATAGCAAATCTCAATGTAGTACCTTTTGCTGGGGTTACTTTATCTTCTATTATATCAGACCCATTTTTTGGGACCATATTGTAATATCCCAAAACTGACCAAGAAACGGTGGAACAAGATGGTGGCTGAGTAAGATCCTCCAGAGATCATTTACCCAAAGAAACCTCAATGTGGACAGCTATTAGTGCACCAAACTACCTTCCTCAGAGCTAAGAAAACCAAGTGTGAGATCCCACATGATCTGATTATATTATGATAATAAGAAAAGACATGGAAAAAGACAGGAAGTAAGGAATTTTCCATTTTTCCTCCTACCTCAACTTCAAGCAATGAAACATGGAGACAGGGCATTAAACCCAGACCTTATCCTGAAATTTCAGTAGCAGGCCTACCATGGTGAAACCCAGTATCAGGCAGAAACCCACAGATCCTGTTCCCTGGTCAGTACTCCCAGACCAAGTCTCTGAACTCATTAGGCTAAGGGTTGGCCTACAGAACCCCTCTCACAATCTCAGGCAGGACAGCCTGGAGCAAGATTCCAACCATAGAGTCATTGGACAGGAAAATAAACATAGGACTTTGCCTTGAGAATGGTGTTGGAATGGTGAAAACCAACATACAGCATTCAACAAGTAAGAACTCTTGGAATTCAAAATAGCTGTTTTAAGGAAAGTCAATGGAGTTCAAGATAACACAAAATAACTAGCAATTCAGTGCTCTATCAGGGAAGCTTAAAGAGAGATTAAAGTAATTTAAAATATCAAATGGAATTCCTTGAGCTGAAAAGTACATTAAGCACAATTGAAAACATGACAGAAGACATCCATACCAACCAGATCAAATGGAAGGATCACTGAACTTGAAGATAGGCTATTTGAAAACACATGGTTGGAGGAGAAAACAGAAAAGAAAGGAGGGATAAAGAGAGCTTATGGAAAATTTGGGACAATGTTAAAAAAGCAAATATTTGGGTTATTATTTTAGTCAGCTTTTTTTGCTACTGTGACTAAAAGACCTGACAAAAATAATTTGAAAGGAGGAAAAGTTTATTTTGGGGCTCAAGGTTTCAGAGGTCTCAGTTCATAGATAGCTGACTCCATTCTTTGGTCCCTGAAGTGAGGCAGAACATCCTGTTGGTAGGGTGTGGTGGAGGACAATGGCTTGGAACATGGCACCAGGAAACAGAGAGAGGGCTCTCCTCACCAGGACAAAATATAAACCCCAAATGCATGCCCCCAACTCCTCCAGCTGCACCTACCTCCCTTCACTTGTGACCCAGTTAATCCCTATGGAGAGATTAATGCACTGATTAGGTTAAGACTCTCATAACCCAATCGTTTCACCTCTAAAATTCTTGCATTGTCTCACACGTGAGCTTTTGGGGGATACTTAATCTAAATCATAATAGTTATTGTTTCAAGAGAAATTTGAGAATGCCAAAGGGCTAGAAAGTTATTCAAAGAGATAACAGAACACTTTGCAAATCTATAGGAGGATACAAATAGCCAGATTCAGAGAGGTTGAAGGTTACCAGTCAGATTTCACTCAGTCAAGTCTACCTCCTGAGATTATAATCAAGGTTTTAAAGTTTAAAGATAAAAGGAAGATTCTAAAAGCAGCAAGAGAAAAGAAATAACACATAAGTGTGGTCCAATTCATCTGACAGCAGCTACCTGATGGGCCAGGTAGAAGGAGGATGAGATTTTTCATAGTGATGAAGGAAAAACCTGCCGAACCAAGAATTTTGTATTTAGCAAAGCTATCTTTTAGAAATGAAGGAGAGATAAAGACCGTCCCCAGACAAGGCAGGACTGACAGAATATATATCCACTAGATTTTTCCTACAAAAAAATGATAAAAAGATTTCTTCAAACTGAAAAAATGATGAAGAAGAAAACATCAGAAGATATTAAACACACTGTTAAGAGTAAATGCACAGGTTCAGAATTTTCTAATATTATAAACCTGTTATATTCAACATTTGCATTTTTATGAACATTAAAATTATAAATAACTATTATTATATTATCAAATAGACAACATTGAAAGATATCACACAACATACAATATTCAATTTGTGGTGAGCAATGGAGTGCAAGTGTAATTTTTAATTAATATTCTCTCGTTTCTTCTATCTTTATGATCAATATTTAGTTGCTATCATTCCAAAATAACTTGTTGTAATCAATGATTTTTGTAAGCTTCATGGTAACCACAAAACAAAATTCTATAATAAAATATCCCACAAAAAATGAGGAAGATATCAAAGCACACTTGAATAAACCACTTAACCATAAAAGAAGACTGTAGAAAGAGAAAGAAAGGAACTATAATAAAACTAGAAAATAAGTAGCAAAATGGTAGTTCTAATCAATAATGCACTAAATTCTTCAAATAAAAGACATAAAGTGAGTGAATGAATTAAAAAAAAAAAAAAAGACCCAATTGTATTCTACTTACAAGAAGCTCACTTCATTTCTCAGGACGCTCAAACTAGAAATGAAGGAATAGAGTAAGATACTCCATTAAATGAGATCTAAAAGAAAACAGAGTTAGCTATACTTTTATCAGATAAAACAGACTTTAAGTCAAAAGTGGTAAAAAGAGACAAGGAAGATCATTATACAATGGTAAGGGAATCAATTCAGGAGGGGGAAGTAATATTTAAAAATACATATGAAACCAATTTTGGAGCATCTAAATACATAAAACAAATATTAGTAGACCAAAAGGGAGACAGAAACGCCATAATAATAGGGACCTTTACCACCCACTTTTAGTCATAGATAGGTCATCTGAACACAAAATCAACAGAGATTTTTTTTAACAATAAATGGCATCCTAGACTGAATGGACCAAGCAGACATCTATTCCATCCAACAGTCACAGAATACACATTTATTATTAATGAGCATGGAACATTCTCCAGAAAAGATCAGATGGGAAACCACAACATAGGTCTTGACAAATTTTTAAAAATTAAAATAATAGCAAAATTTTTTTTCCCACCATAGTGCAATAAAGCTGGAAATGATTAACAAGAAAAAGTTTGGAAACCATACAAATAGATGGAAGTTAATCAAGCTACTCCCAAACAACAAAGAATCAAAAAGGAAATTAAGTAGGAAGTTTAAAAAGTTCTTGAAACAAATAAAAGTGGAGATAAACCTAATGGATGCAGAAAAAGCAGTACTCTGAAGGAAGATTATAATAATTAGTGCTTGCATCAAGAAAGCAGGAAGATCTCAAATAACCTATTATTGCATGTTAAGGACCCAGAAAAAATAAGAACAAGCCAAGCCTCCAATTAGCAGATGGGAAAAAGAGTAAATATCAGAAGAGAAACAAATGAAATCATGATTAAAAAACCTACAAAATATCAAGGAAATTAAAGCTTGTTTTTTTGAAAAGATAAATAAATTCCTACCAAACCTAACTAAGAAAAAAAGGAAAGAAGATTCAAGTAATCAAAATTAGAGACAAAAGCAAAAAAGACACAACTGATCACAGAAATGCAAAGGATTATTAGAGATTATTATGAACAACTGTCAACAAACATGTTATCCTGGAAGAAATGGTCAAATTCATGACACATATATCTTACCAAGACTGAATCATGAAGAAAGAAAATTTGAACAGATCAATAAGGAATAATGATATTAAATCAGTAATGAAAAGTCCCCACCAAAGAAAACCCAGGACTTTATGGATTCCCTGCTGAGTTCTACCACATTTAAGTAAGAACAAATACTAATTCTTCTTAAATTATTCCAAAAAATTTTAAAAGAGAAAGGAAGTTTTCCAAATTGATTCTATTAGGCCAGCATTATGTTGGTACCAAAAGAAGATAAAGACACAATAGAAAAAGAAAGCCACAAGCCAATATCCCTATTTAACACAAATACGAAATATGTAACATAATAGGAAACTGAAGTCAACAACACCTTCAAAAGATTATTCACTAATTTGCAACCCCACCCGCAATGTATGAGTGTACCTTTTTCTGCACATCCTCGCCAACATCTATTGTTGCTTGTGTTCTTGATAATCGCCATTCTAATTGGGGTGAGATGGAATCTTAGGGTAGTTTTGATTTGCATTTCTCTTATTACTAGAGATGTTGAACATTTTTTCATTTATCTGTTGATTGCTTGTAGATCTTCTTCTGTGAAGTGTCTGTTCATTTCCTTAGCACATTTGTTGATTGGATTATTTGTATTCTTGGTGTAGAGTTTTTTGAATTCTTTAGAGATTCTGGAAATTAGTGCTCTATCTGAAATATGAGTGGCAAAGATTTTCTCCCACTCTGTAGGCTCTCTCTTCACATTACTGATAGTTTCCTTTGCTGAGAGAAAGCTTTTTAGTTTGAATCTATCCCAGTTGTTGATTCTTGCTTTTATTTCTTGTGCTATGGGAGTCCTGTTAAGGAAGTCTGATCCTAAGCCAACATGTTGAAGATTTGGACCTATTTTTTCTTCTATAAGATGCAGCCACTCTGGAAAGCAGTATGGCGATTCCTCAGAAAGCTTGGAATGGAACCACCATTTGACCCAGCTATCCCACTCCTTGGCCTATACCCAAGGGACTTAAAATCAGCATACTACAGAGACACAGTCACATCAATGTTTATAGCTGCTCAATTTACCATAGCCAGATTGTGGAACCAAACTAGATGTCCTTCAATTGATGAAGGGATAAAGAAACTGTGGCATATATGTACAATGGAATATTACTCCACCATAAAGAATGATAAAATTATGGCATTTGCAGGCAAATGGATGAAATTGGAGAATATCATGCTAAGTGAGATAAGCGAATCTCAAAAAAACAAAGGATGAATGATCTCACTGATAAGCGGATGATGGCACATAATTGGGGGTGGAAGGGGTTAGTGTTAGGTTTAGGGTTAGGTTTAGGGTTAGGGATAAGGAGGGTGGCAAGAATGGAGGAAAGAAGGACTGTATAGAGGGAAAAGAGGGGTGGGAGGGGTGGGGGGGAGGAAAAAAAATAACAGAATGAATCGAACAACATTACCCTATGTAAATTTATGATTACACAAATGGTATGCCTTTACTCCATGTACAAACAGAGAAACAACATGTATCCTATTTGTTTACAATTAAAAAAAGATTATTCACTATGATCAAGTGTGATTCATCCCAGGGATGTTGGAGGATCAACATACACAAATTAAAAAAAAATGTGATATATCAACAGAATGAAGGACAAAAACCATATGGTCATTTCCACAGATGTAGAAAAGAAATTTGACAAAATTGAATATGTCTTCATGGTGTAAAGTCTAAAAAACTTGCTATAGAGTGAAAGTACCTAAATGTAATAAAGCCATGTATAGCAAGCCTACCCATAGCTACCACCATAAGGAAAGGGGAAAGCTTAAAGTTTTCTCTGTAAGAACTAGAAAAATACAAGAATGCCCAGTTTTACCATTTGTATTTGACTGGAGGTCTCAGGCAAAGTAAGCAGGCAAGATAAAGAAGTGATGGGCATCAAAATTGGAAAAGAGAAGTCAATTTGTCATTGTTTGCCAATGACATGATTCTACACAGAGAAAACCTTAAAGACTCCATCAAAAAATCTATTAGAATAAACAAACCCAGAGAAATTTCAAGATATAAAATCAACATAAAAAGATGAATAATATTTGTATGCCAACTGCTATTTGTCTGAAAAGAATTTTAAAAAAGAGTCACATTTATAATAGCTACAAGAAGAAATACATAGGAATAAATATAGCCAAAGAGGAAAAACATCTTTACAACTCAAACTATGAAATATTGATGAAAGAAATTGAAATATACACACAAAAAATAAAGTCATCCCATGTTAATGTATTAGAAGAATCAATATTTTTAAAACATTCATACTTCAAAAATATATTTACAGATTCAATGCAATCTCTTTCAAAATAACAATATTATTTACAAAAGTAGACAAATTTGTATGGAAACACACACACACACACACACACACACATACACACACAGTATCCCAGGTAACCAGAGTAATCTTTAATAAAAAGAATATAACAGGAGACATTATATTATATTACCTGACTTTAAAATATTATAAATCAAAACAGTCTGGCGTTAGCATAAAAACAGACACAGACCAATGGAATAGAATAGAGTCAATAGAAATAACTCAAGCTTCTATAGCCAAATGATCTTCAACTAAGTTTCTACAAACATTCACTGGAGAAAGTACAGTCTCTTCAATAAATGGTGCTTATAAACTTGATATCTAATATGCAGAAGAATGAAACTAGACTTCTTTCTCTTACCAGGTGCAAAAATCAACTCAATATGGACTAAAGACTTGTAAAACCCGTAACTATGCAACTACCAGAAGGAAACAGGGGAAACACTTTGGGACATTGGAATGGCCAAGACTTTTTCTGAATCTCCCTCCCCCTAAAGCACAGGAAACAAAAATAGATATAGACAAAATGTTTGCATCAAACTAAAAAGGTGCTACACAGAGAAGGAAACAGCAGTGTGTAGAAAGAACACAATGGAGGCTGGGGTTGTAGCTCAGTGGCAGAGCGCTTACCTAGCACGTGTGAGGCACTGGGATTGACTCTCCATACCACATAAAAATAAATAAATGAAATAAATATATTGTGTCTGTTGACAACCAAAAACTTTTTAGAAAAGAACACAATGGGAAAAATATCAGCAATTTATGTCTGTCAATGGGTTAATATCCAGAATACATAAAAAATCAACAATAGAAAATAAAAACCCAAAAATTCTGATTAAAGAACAGGCAATAGATGTACATAGACATTTCTCAAAATAAAACATACAAATGGCCAAGAAGTGCACGAAAAAATGTTCAACATTACTAATCAGGGAAACAATAATTAAAATTAAAATGAGGTATCAACTAACTCCAGTTCGAATGTTTAGTATTCAAAAGATAAAAGGTAGGTGCTGGAGATGATATAGAGCAAAGGGAATCCACACCCTCTTGGTAGGAATGTAATTGGTGCAACCCTGTGGCACACAGCATCAAATTTCCTCAAACCATTAAAAATAGAACTGCCACCAGGCTCAGGCTCCATGGTGAGAGCCTGCGATTCCAGCAATTTGCGAGGCTGAGGCAGGAGGATCATGACTTTAAAACCAGTGCCAACAACTTAGCGAAGCCCTCAGCAACTTAGTGAGTCCTTATCTCTGAATTAAATATAAAAAATGGGGTGGGGATGTGGCTCAGTGGTTAAGCGCCCATGGGCTCAATACCTTGAACCAAAAGAAAAAAATAAATACAAACAAAGAAACAAACAAACTAACATATAGTCTAGTAAGGACATGAAACCATCAGTGATTGTTGCATATTTATTGCAAAACTATTTACAAGAGGAAAGATATGAAATCAAGTTAGGTGTCTCTAGTGAGGGATGAATGAGTAAAGAAAGTGTGACCTACACACACGATGGTATACTATTAAATCATAAGAAATGATGAAATTCTGTCATTAGTGGAAACACAAATAAAATTAATTAAAATAAGCCAGGCACAGAAAGACACATGATTTCACTTTTGAGTGGAATCCCAGGAAAATATGCATCTCATGTCTCAAAATAAATTCATGTACTTCTGCAATAGAAACAATTTCAACTGAAACACTCATAACCATAACAAGCTGAGAACTGTTTTCAAGTTGTGCTTACCTTGAAATTGCAATTGGTTGCTTTCCAGTACAAAATACCAGCAATTACCGCTAGGGGTCAGTCATGGGCTTTTGCCAAATGCTTCGGTCAGGAAGGAGGAGCATGGCTGTTTCTATGGGATATTTTCAAAATCACTTGAACTTGAGGAGTCTTAAGGTGAGCATAGGGATAGTAGATCACAAAGGGTTTCTTTGAAAATAGAGTCACAACATGGTTCTTTGAAGTGATGAAATAGGGAAAAACGGCTGCTGCTCAAAGTCCCATTCAATTTCAGTTGTTCTTCTGGGTAATTTTGTGAATTGAGTCCTATACATGATTTCTTGGATGATTTTTCCTGAAACCAAGTAACCTAGTCAATCTTTGTGCTTCTTGCTTTGATTTTTGGCATCAAGCAGAAACGTAATTTATATTTGGTTGTCTGAGGGATCTCTGTCCAAGGGAGAGTCAGGAAATTCACATTTTTCTGAGCCTTGTACTCTACTTGGGTTAATCAGACATCTTCTGGGATCATACGACTAATAAGCATCTATAATTCAGTTTTAGTCTAGTGTTCAAATTGAACTATAAACATTATATCATTAATTGAATCAAGTCTGTCTTATCAGGTACAGCAATAAGCAAGACAGCATAGTAAATGTGTGTCTTTTAATCCTCCTCACATGAATGCAAATTGGCTTTGGATTTCTTCAGTAGCATTAGAAAGCATTAGCCAAATTGGTCACAGAAAATAGTCTCCTTTAACTTGCTGAACAGCTTGAAACGTTAATACAATACTCTGCACTATTGTGGCTTGAGGTTATTATTTATTAATATATCTATAATATGCAGTGACTCCCCAGGATTCATCAGCTTTTCTTACAGGCCATTAAGCAGGGAATTTGTGGGTATTGATATACTTGTATCTAAAAAAAATCTTTAATTGAAACCAAAATTTCTTTATGCACCTCAGGTATCCAACCTTATTCCATTCTTGTCTATTTTTTAATTGTTTTAAATTAGCCAGTTGAATGAGCTTACATAATTCTAAAGTTTCCCATCTGCTATGCTCCATTAAAAGAAAATGAAAAACAGATTTGCAGGACAACTTTTCCCGACAATTTAGGTAAGAGTCCTTCAATTGAAGCTCAGGTTCCTTTCAATATTACATTTTGGCAGAGTGAGAAAGCAACTGATAACTTTTGTTAATCAATTTCTACATTTTTAGCAGTATTTTTACTTGCTATCCTGTGCAATTGTTTATCCAATTTAATTATATTGTTTGTTAACTTTTCAATATCAGGTTTGCATGACATTATATTGGGTACCAGAGCTGAAAAATCTGACTATAGTTCCTTTACCATCCTGAGGTCATTTTACCTAAATGAAGGCAAATGACTTTGGAACCATTGCCCAGGGTTGAGCCAAGTGACCACAGTCCTTCTTTCGTCTCAGAATCACACTTCTTAGCACTGTCTACTGTCTAATTGGCTTTGACCCCGAGGGGTTATGCATTCCTTCATGTACAATAATTATATTTTAAAGAATTTTTAAGTGCTAGGGTGACTAGGCAAAATCTGTCACTGTCCTCTACAATTTGGAGAATGGGTGGGATAGTGATTCATTACAATTTGAGTACACATCATCTACTCAAAATTTTAATTTAATCAACCTTTGATTTTTAATCAATCTTCTGCACACTTACATCCAATTATATTTTTCTGAGTTTTTCCCCCCATTTATTTTTTCCTTTCTTTTCAATAATTCTAATCATTTACCACCATCAGCTCCCATTTTCAGTATCTTGGCAAAGACAATCTCCACCACTATGGTTTCCTTCACCTCTTCTTGTCCCTATAACAGTAAAGAAAGCCAGAGTCTAAGCAGGTTGATGTAACACAGCATTCACTATATCTTGACCAAAAGTACAGAGTTAGGAGGATCTTTAAAATTACTGCAGTTAATAAGAGTTGCTCATATTCTTAACATCCCTCCAGCAGTCTCAGAAATGTCACATTTAGAATTGAAAAGTGAATTTTGACTATTCTCTTTTTCAAGACAGTGTTATTTACCTTTGCCTTTATGGGGCTTAACAGATTTGAAGTTTGCTTCTCTGTTCAAATTTTTGCCAAAGCTGCAGTCAGTGAGGGTCCTGAGTAAGCACTAATATGCTTGTCCTTTTGACAGAATTTGACCAGAGGGAAAGAGTGCTTTGATTTCCCATGTACAACACTGATTTTGGTAGAGGTTCAGAAGTGAATATGTTATAATCTACAAAATAGTTTAACCTTTCCACTGCATGTCTTTGTACTTCCGTAGCCTCTGTATTCCCTCCCCAGCTGACACATGCAAACATTTAATGATTTTTGTATATACATGAACCATATTTTGGTTAAAACATATCTTCCCAATTCACTTTGGGCATTGCACTTTGAATCGCATGCTGTAAGTATGTACCCCCAGAAGTCACCACCTGTTTTTCCATTACTATCTTCCCCGACCCCCTCGGAATAGAAAAGAGCAAGCCAAGGCACAGTATTCTTGGGTATCTTCTACTCTTTTTGTATATCATTTGTAATCTATTTAACTTCCACTCCAAGCTGGGTGTTTTCTCCAGCATCTACTGATAGGCATTTCCTGCTAACCATAGTTGCAACCAAGTGGTTTGGGCATTTTCATGTCAGGGATGCACAGAAAGTCATGATGTCAATAATAGCTCCTGACCTCCTCCTCCTTTTAATATTCCCCAAGAGAGCCTGCACCATTACTTAGATGTGCAGATTCTATCAGGTGTCATTATGCACAGGGCTCACAAGATTCCACAGAACATACACATGGAAGGTTTTAGTAAAGACAAGAACAGAGAAGACCCCAGAGAGATCTCCAGGCACAGTGCCTCAGTCTTTCTTGCCTGTAGGGAACAATTTTCACCTCTAAGATGAACCACTGATATCTGTGTTAAATCTTGGTTTACTGAAATCTCCCTAAAAGTTTCTGGAAGGATCTTTTATGCTCCTGATCACTTCATCAGTTAAGGTTGTCTCACTGGAAATATCAGGTGAAAGTCATTAATAACTATGCCAGTTTGGCACCACTGGGGAAGCTTTGAACTTTAAATGGTATCTTATAAATTACCAATTGCAATGCCCCTTCCCTTCCCTTAACCAAGAGTCAGATCCAGACTTCCAGTTGACCCTGGGATAATAGAAGTGGTTTAATCAAGTTGTAAAATAACTATATTTTACATAGACATTCTAAGGCACAAAAGGCCTGGTTGAAGTTATAGTTAAAGATCAGGGTTTTAAGTTCTAGTGTTTTCTCTGAGGTCCTATGCTAAGCTCCAGACCCTTGCAAGCATTTCTATAGTATGCTATAATTGCCTTTGGAGTCATTTAGAACTTCATATGACAAAAATCACTAAATGGTCAGCTTCTATTGAACAAGAACTACAATTTAGTCTTCTTCACATGCTCAACTAGTACAGTAACTACCCTACTAGAGCTAATGTTTGTTATAATAATTAAAAATCTAAATTCATTATATTTTCAGTTTATGTTTATGTATCATGTAAATCCAGAATAAGAGTTCCAGTCTGGTTTTAATGAATCATGAAAAAAGAAAGGAGGCATATGAAAAGTTCAGGCTCTGGGGCCAATTCCAGTCTTGACATTCATTTGAATTATGAAATAATTCAACTGACTCCTTCTGAGAAACTGAAATTAGTCATTGTAGAACCCTAAGGGCACTCTTTGTTGCACAGGCAATCTCCATGATTCAAAAAATATGTCTAATTTTCAGCCGTAGAAACCATTTTTCCAGTGTTTTGAACACATACAAAAATATAATGCAAATATATGTTTGTTTGGATTTAATTTTAAATTGATTTCCAAATTTGATAGGAGATACACGGCAAATGTTAAAAAACTATTCACTTGAAAGACATGTAATTTTATAAATATTTATTAGGTTTTTGTTATCATATTAGATTCACCACCATGTTTTAAATGGTTGAGAAACATACTGCCTGACAACTTACAATATAACATAATGATTTACGTGTGTGTGTGTGTATGTGTGTGTGTGTATAAGTGAAGGATTTAAACAATGTATAATATGATAGATCGACACAGAAATGAAGCCCACCAATTCTGAAGCAACCCAATGAGATGGGTATTATTATTTCTTCCATTTTGCAGAGAAAGAAACTAAGAACCAAGAAACTGTTTAAGGTTGAAAGATTTGAAAGTGATAGAACAGGGATATGAGTTTTTTATCTGTAATCTATTAGCTTAACCATTACAGTGAGCTTCTTGCATTGAAATTTTACTAATATCCATAGAACAGAGTTGTTGAAAATACTGTTGATTAAATATTCCATTGATCCATATAATTATTGATTTATTCCAAATAGTAATGAGATTTAATGGTTTAATATCTTAATGGCAATTTCAACTTTCTATGAACTCACAGTCAATCAGAATCAGAAACATGTGGGGTTGAGCAAAGTCCCATTTGATTTGCACGGATTTAAAACTGGGCTCCGGGTTTGTGGACTAATCCCAGCGCAGAACAGAGGGAAGCTACTTGCTTCATCTGAATGGGGTCACTTAGAACTATTACCTGCAGCTGCTTGTAGGGCACAGTACATCAGAGGGAGCAAAGAGTTTTCTGGATTCAAAAGGAAAGTGACTTAGACAATTCAAGTCTCCCAATAAGCCAGATGTATTGTTTTTCAACTTCAGGCACATTTTCTTTTGAAGTAACGCTTTCCTATAACGATCTTACATTTTCCATTTCTGCTTGTATGTGGTCCTAGTCCTCAAGTTTATGTAAATATTTAGAAGAAATTTTGTTTGTTTTGTTCTATTCCTCAAAAAAGTTATTTTCTCATAATTATTTTAGTATAAGATATAAATGCCTGTGAAGGGTCATTATTGATCACTATCATTTAACTTTTTTGAGGCTATGCCAGTTATACTGGAGGCTTATCTTAGCACAACGTTCTTTTCCATTTTTAAAACAAAGCTCAGGGTGTTCAAGATGGTAATGTAGACTTATTATTCTGAAAATAAAGTCAAGTCTTTTCATGTATTGATTTCTAGCTCCAAGCGAATTTCTTAATATAGAAAATGCACAATGACCAAGTCAGAGCAAACCCTATGACATCCATCACTAGCCCAGTGTATACTTAAATTTTGTTAAAAGATGCACCATAGACAAATAATTTACTAATAAGTAAAGATGACCGTAAAGCAATGACTCTTAAAAAGCATTCCTTTGACCACCAGTAGCAACAGCACCTAAGAAATTGTTAGTAATGCATACTTTCCTAGTCTCATCTCAGACCTACTGGATCAGGATTTCTGGGCAAAAGAACCTAGTGATCTTCAACTACCCCTTCCAATGGTTCCAATGCACCTAAACTTTGAGAACCATGGTTTTAAAGGATTGTTGTGCTTCCCTCAAATAATTGTTGGGAAGTAGTAATCTGTCATTCAAGAGGATCTCTTTTTTGTTTCTCACTATTTTCCCAGTGCTGTATCTTTCCTTGCACTGTTCTCAGCAAGAACTTGGCTGTAGCAAGATAGTGCAGACGTTACTTTATGGTACTGAGAAGTGGAGATGGAGCCAATGAGGATTCTTTCTGGGCTGAGCGAGAACTGATGTGTTGTTATACACTGAGAGCAAGGACTTGAAATTGGCTATGTTTTCATCACATTGCTGACGTTCTCAGGCTAAGACCTACTGAAATGGAGAAAAAAGAACTGGAGGCTGAACTTCCCATTATCCACTCCGCTTACAACTTCGCCTGAGCAACCCAGCCACTCCATGGAAGTGTTGGATTCCAAGGATACTATTCATCCCAACCCTGTCACTGAGGCTTATACAAGTCCACGGCCACTTATTGGCTGCTTATCTTTGTCTAAGTGATACAACCTCTCTAGTTAGCTACATTGTCATGATGTAGCACTGTGCAACTATCCGGCAGATTTATTGTAGGTTCTTCAGCCTTATTTAAATAATCATATATCTTAATTAACTTATTTAATCTGTTGTAAATTGTACAGCCTATTTAAAATACAAAGCTTCTATGCTGTAATTTATTTTTTATTACCAAATATGCTGACATCTATTTATATAGAGTGTTATTAATTACAAAGAATTTTCACATACATTACATTTCACTGGGTCCACAATGTGATAGTATTTTAAGGTGAGAGGGGTCATTATCAAAACTGCACTGAAGAGTATGAGGCAGCTGAATACAGGAAGATGAACTTGACCTCTCTCTGTTACTCTGTGCAGTTACCAAGAGAAAGCAAAAGGTTTAAAAACCATTATCACTATTTAAAAAGGAGAATCATTTTTAAAAACTAAAGGAGGCTTTTTGCGTATTTTGAATTCAGTTTTGCTTGAGGGAAGATATAAAGTAAAAAGCAATCTCTGTGTGAAAATAATCTAGCTGCCACTCTGAGCTCCAATTGATTAACCAAAATTGATTTTTGCTTATTAATTTGCGTCTCGTTTTGCCCCTTCTGGGAAATCCATAGACACGTGCAGTTGCACAATTTAAACATTCAGTTAATCTTTTCCCTTCATCATCATATCTGTTAAAATATAGACTTTTAACATGAGAAAATGACCCTTTTAATCTGGTTAAATTCAGAACTTTGGACAAAATGTGGGAAACAGAGTAAGCAATCTGTATTCACTAATTTAATTGAAATTAAATGGGCACATCAATATAACAAGAAAACAATCTTGTTAAATGTAGTACACTACTCAAGCAAATGTCTTAATTTTGTTCTTGAATTTCTCTGAATCCCGACCATACCAAACTTGTGCTTGTGATTATAACTCTTGTTATTTTAGGTACATAAAGTGTTTGTTATTACCAGCCTATGATTTGCAATTCTTATAGACTAACTTCACAAACTGGAAATGACAGTCTTCTTGTTATGTTAAGCACTAACTGTTCTAACCTAAATAGAAAAGAGACAAATAATGAAGAACAGCATATTGAGTCATTTAGAATTTATGGGCATATATAATTTATTTTATTTTCTTGCAGAAATACAGATTTCTAGATTTTTTCACTCTTTATTCAAAACCATTGTTCTGATATATTTAAGTATATATAATAAATATTATATATATCAATATGTTTTTATATCATATATTATCACTGGTCTGCAACAATTTCGTTTTGGAGTCCTTGTTTATTTTTCTTTGGGAATATTGAAGTTTTTGAATATGTGACCTTATAATTTTCACCTAATTTGAAAACTTTTTGGTCACTTTTCTTCAAATGTTTTATTAGTGTCTTTGTCTTCTTTCTCTTCTTTTCTAAAACCTCAATTACATGTCCTTTAGTTAGCTTAATGTTATCCCATAAATTACTCAGACTTATTTGATAGCTGCCTTTAATACTCTGTGTATTCATTTTCTATAGTTGGCATCATTGTAATTTTGAAGTCACTGATTTTTTCCTTCTGTGGTGTTTGTTTTGCTTTTAACCTCGACCAACACATTCTTCATTCCACACTGGAATTTTTAGGTTCTGCTTGTTCTTATGTGTGAGTTTGTATACCCTTTCCCTACATTTTCCTCCTTAATTTCATTATTAGTATCAAATCTTGGAGTATTTTTGTTATAGCTGTTTGGAATTTGTTTGCTAATTGTAGTATTTCTACTAATCCTCGGTTTGTTTCTATTCAATGAATTTTACCCAGTGTATAAATAAAATTTTATGTTTTTGTGTTTTTCCACTGATTTACATACAGAATTGTTTTTCATTAGATGCAGTCATTGCATTTATTATGTCATTGAATATCTCTGTAGATACTTGGGTTTTCACTTGGCAGGCAGTTAAAATGCCAGTTTCTGGCTTATTCTTGAGTTTTGTAAGGTTGGATCTAAAGTAGTTAGAATTTTTAATTACAATAAAAAAATAAAGTAGTTAGAATTGCCATGTAAAATCTAGGACACTTATTTACATTTAAAATTCAGATAACAACTCACTTTTTAGTATTAAGTATGCTGCATGCAGTATTATAAATAAAAGGTTGTGGCACTAAATTGAAATTTCTATTGTAATATTTGAGATATGCTTATGTAAAAAATGTTATTTATCTGAAATTCAAGTGAACGAGGTGTCCTTTATTTTTACTTTCTAAATAGGGACCCTTAGCGGTTGATTGTCAAGGTTCTTATTTATCTTTCTTTAATTACTTTTATGTATCATTTCAAAGTTAGAGCACCATTCACAAGATGACCCTCACATCTGCAGTTCACTAGAAGGACTCACAGGACTCACCGAGGCGCTTAGACTCACAGCTTCAGTTTATTACACCGGAAGGTGCTGATGGAAGTCACTCACGGAAAGGTACACAGGACCCAAGAGTGGAAATTCCATTTGTCCTGTCTCCAGTCACGGACAGCGTTACTTTCCCAGTATTTCTGTGAAACAATACACAGGGAGCATCGCCAACCAGGAGTCCTCACCTGAGCCTTGGTAGGTTCAACGAAGACATGGTGGGAAGGAAGGGTCACTGAGAAAATGACCGTCAGGCAGACTTTCGGGAGGTGAGATGAGGTGAGAGAGCAGGCCATAAAGATTTTTGGTGCTTTATGGTTAGGAAAGAGTCTGGCTAAAGTCCTCAAATGTAAAGTGTTTTTGACATGTTCAAAAAAGTACTGAGGCTAGTGTATTTGTACTTGACTGAGAAAGGAAATAGTAGCAGTCATTAAGATCAGAGAGGTAGCTGGGTGCAGTGGCGCATGCCTGTAATCTCAGCAACTCAGGAGGATTGATAGCTGAAACCCAGCCTCAGCAACTTAGCAAGGCCCTAAGCAACTCAGTGAGACCCTGTCTCTACTAAAATATAAAAACGGGCTGGGAATGTGGCTTGGTGGTTAAGCATCCCTGGGTTCAATCCCTGGTACCCTCACCATCACCACCCCTGCCCCCTCCCCCACCCAAAAAAAGAAAGATCAGAGAGGTGAGGCAAGAGCTAATCCAGTCTGGGACTTGCAGATAAGAATAAAACCTTTGGCTATGGTCCTAGCAGAGATCAGAAGAGGTTGTCCAGAGCGACTTGATCTAAGTCATCTTTTAATTGTCTGACTTTCACTATTGGGTTAATAAGAGACCAAAGTTGGGTGAGGGGAAAATAAGCAGGTAGAGTAGTTAGGAGGTTAAAAGTGTTAAAAAAAAATCATGAAATAAGCCAGGGAAGTAGTAGAGAAAGTGATGTGAGACATTTAGATTATGAAGCTAGAGTCAACGTGCTCACAGATACGTGTGGGATGTAGAGCCAAGAGGGAGTGGAAAATGCTGCCTAGATTTTGGCTTCACGATCTGCAAAGATTAAACTTCTAATAGTTGATATGAAAAAAGTCGAGGGAGGTGATTTGGGGAGGAAGGGGAGGTGCATTTTTTGACGGGTTAACTTAGATCCTGTTAGACCTTAATGTAGAGATGAAGTATAGACGCCAGACTGGAATTCTGGTGTGAGGGCAAGACTGGAGGGAGAACACGAGGCTCCTGAATTTGGAGGCTATTAAAAGCCACGAGCTTTGACGAGCTCACCAAAAGCATGAGTACAGAGGAGACAACCAAGGACTGACTCGACATGAACGCCTTTAAGAGGTCTGGGCAACAAGAAACAAGTTGTCAGTGAGCAGGAATAAAACCAGGATCTTTTTTTTTTTATTAATTTTTTTTTTTTAAATTTTTACAGACTGCATTTTGATTCATTGTACACAAATGGGATACAGCTTTTCATTTCTCTGGTTGTACACAATGTAGATTCACACCACTCATGTCATCATACATATACATAGGGTAATACTGTCTGTTTCATTCTACTATCTTTCCATCCCCCACCCCCCACCCCTTTTTCCTCTATACCATCCAAAGTCCCTTCATTCTTCTCTCCCCTCCACCCCCCTCATTATATATTTTCATCCACTTATCAGAGAAAACATTCGGCCTTTGGTTTTATGGGCTTGGCATGATATTTTCCAGCTTCATCCGTTTACCAGCAAATGTCATAATTTTATTCTTCTTTATGGCTGAGTAATATTCCATTGTGTATATGTACCACACTTTCTTTATCCATTTATCAATTGAAAGGCATCTCAGTTGGTTACACAATCTAGCTATTATTAATTGAGCTGCTATGACTATTGATGTGGCTGCATCACTGTGGTATGTTGATTTTAAGTCCTTTGGGTATAAACCGAGAAGTAGGATAGCTGGGTCCAATGGTGGTACCATTCCAAATTTTCTGAGGAATCTTCATACTGCTTTCCAGACTGGCTACACCAATTTGCAACTCCATCAGCAATGTATGAGTGTTTCTTTTTCCCCACATCCACGCCAACACTTATTATTGCTTGTGTTCTTGATAATAACCATTCTAATTAGAGTTAGATGAAGGTTTTCCCCTTAAACTCTGGGAGTAGATCTGCAAATATCCAAGTCTAGCCATTCTTTTTGGGTGAAGGTAATTGGCAACCTGAATGACAGCATTTTGGTGGACTGAAAAGGAAGGTCCTGATTTAAGAGGACTGAAGCCTCATAAGACTTCTTGTCAAATGATAAACTCCATAACACTCAGGAGGGCTGCAGAAGGCAAGGCCAGGACCAGGCTTGGTAGCTTTGGTATTTCTTCGATGAACTTCTCTGCCTTTTCTCAATTCAGAGGCATGTGTTCTTGAGTTGCCTTTGGGTATGTTGGAAGAGGAGAAGAAAAGAAAAGCTGTTTAGTAATCTTACTATGGTGATTGGTTAAGGTCATGATCAAACTGAAATTGTTATGGGAGTATAAGAAAGAGGCAATGCCTAACACATAGGAATGATCTATTATTTGCAGAATTTCTTCAATCAATGGAAGAAGATTATGTGCATAGGTAACATGTCCAGAATTCTTCCATTCAAACCACGTAGGCAGTCTTCTATTCCACTCTGGCAGAAGGGCTTCTTGGTGATGTTAGAGAAGGATGCATTTTAGGTGTTTGATTTCATTACTGGTTTTGCTTTAGTAGAGAGATTGAATGGAAAAATGATATATCTCTCTAGATATATCTCTATACACATATGTGATACATACGTATTTGTTTTTGAAAATAAAAACTATATGAAGTCATAAAGCATATAGTCTAAACAAGTCTTAGTCTTGAACAAGTCTAAACTTGTTCAAAAAACTTGATTTTCTGCACTGTGTGTTTGTTCCTCTCTCAATAAAAGTTGAGCCTTTCTGCATGCTTTGGTTTTGAATACATCTATCATATTAGTATGGTAGATTAGTTGGCACTATTTACTGAATCATAGCTTTTTAAATACAGCATCACGTTGCTGAGCATGAAGTAATTATAGCCATGTATAATCTCTCCTAATCAGTAATTATTTTTATAAGTATAAAGATTTTGTAATGTCTTACCAAAAAAAGTCAATTGCAATTGAAGTCTATTTTGTCTTATTTTGATCACTTATCAATAACATATATCTATATATGTGTGTATATGAATATATATTCATATATATATATATATATTCATGCAGACACACAGACACACAGACATGTATCTTTGAATTTTGACAACTATAGAGAGGACATCTTCATATATGAAGAGAAAGAAATTCATCTAAAATGGGAGTCTTCACTCCCATTTATACTCCCATTGATACTATTCTTCTCCCCCACTTCACTTCTTTAGCTGTCTGTTTTCCTTGCAGTGCTAGGGGTCAAACCCAGGACCTCCTGCATGCTAGGTAGGTGATTTACTACTGCACCAAACCCCTGGCCCTACTACTCTTACATTTTTGCTTCACCTTAGACAACTTTCACTTCATCAAAATTAGTCTTTAATAATAAAACTCTCCTTATATGTAAAAACTCATTTGAACCAAGATAAAGTGGAATATTATTCAGCCATAAAGAAGAATAATATTATAGCATTTGCAGATAATGGATGGAACTGGAGAATATGATGCTAAGTGAAATAAGCCAGTCCGCAAAAAACCAAAGGATAAATGTTTTCCCTGATAAGTGGATGATGATATATAATGGGGATAGTGGGGTGGGGGGTGGGAGAAGAATGGAAGAACTTTAGATTACATAGAGGGAAATGACAGGGAGGGGCATATGAAAGATGGTAGAATGAGACAGACATCATTACTCTATGTACATGTATGATTACAGGAATGGTATGAATCTACATCATGTACAACCATAGAAACAAAAGTTGTACCCCATTTGTGTACAATGAATCAAAATGCAGTCTGTAAAAATAAAATAATAGTAATAAAAAAGATACAAAACAAGATAGTAATCTGGTGTTTTGAACAAGCAACTTATTTGTATTCATCTTGCTGTTTTCCATTTCATCACCCCATCCTATGACTCAGAATCAGACTTGGTATACATTCCCAATTTGGTTAATTTTCATTAGCTGTGAGCAAATGTACCTAACCCTTAAGAGACAGTCCATATATACACCCTTGTGAAGGAAAAAAGATAGAATTTCATATAAATTCTATATCCTTTTTAGCACAATGTGCCAGAAAAAAAAATGACAGTTGAGTCTAAAAAGAGGCAAGAGTCTAAGGGCAGGTGAAATCGGGTCATTTCTGGTGATGTAATTTTGTGGCATAGACCTGTTTGATCCACAGAGACTTGTTAACCCCTTTTATTCTTTTTTCTGATTAAATCTCTTCTGTCCTTTGCATACCATTATTTCTGTTCACCACAGACCCTGACATTTTATTTTTCTAGTTCCTGTCAAACCATGTAACTTTTAAACTCAGTCCTGTTATCACAGGACTGTGTTATGTACACAACAGAATACATTAAAATAGTATTGTATTCCAAGGTAGAGAGATTTAGGGTTTTGTCTGACTCAACCAGATAGGTCGTTACTTGCCTTAGAGACACTTCCTTAATCTTGTGGGTCACTTTTCCACTTTAGGAATAAAGGGGTTTGATATTGACTAATCTTTTGCTCACCACCAAGCCAGTGGCCCTCTTGCTACCATGCAATACAAAAGAAATATTAAGAATGAACCTAAAGTTTCAGACTTGCAATTTGGCTACAAAAGAACTTTAAAGAGACTTACAATTACCATCATTTCATAAAGAGTGGACAATTGGATATCAGAAAATGTCGATGAGATGTAATCTTATAGTTAAATGTTTTGTTAGCAACTGCTATTAGCTTCAATTTTTTTCCCCTAATGCTAAAGGTGTGGTTTTGCTATGAATACCTACCATTCTACAAACAGGTGTTTAGGCAGCAGTGGCCTAGACCTATGGTTTTCAAACTTTGAATTCATTTACGTAACTATTAGGACCATTTCAAACAGACTGCTAGGCTCCACTCATGAAATTTCTGTTTCCATATCTGCTTGGGGTTTGGGAGTTGGTATTTTCTCCTGTGTTCTGAACAGATGCTGATGCTTGCGGAAAACTGCGGCTGCTTGCCAACAGGGCTGCTTTAAGTGGCTCACTGCACAGCTTCTTTGTCTTTTTGCTTACCGAAAACCGCTTGCGGAAAATCGCCGCTCCGACCAGCTGGACAGAAGACACCTACTCTTTAGAAGTTCATGAAGCAGCTTCCCCTTTATTCCAATAACACCCTCAATATATAAACAGTCTCATGCATAAGTAATTGTAACCAGATATGTCCATCCAATCCTGTTAAAGGTCAAGCAGTCACTCGCTCGAGCATACATGTAAAGTATATCTGTCCACGCGCTAGGCAGCTGAACTGATTATAATACAGCCAATTGTAAACGGGTTCTGCCTTTCTCCAGACGTATTCAGAACGCCATTTGCTCTCTGCCAGTGGCCATCTTTGGATGCACGTGGTGTAACCCTGGGCCCCGGGTTCCGCCCACCACAGATGCTACTTGTTTTGGACCATACTTTAAGAACCACAGCCTAGATAGTCCCTAATATCCAAAGCATACAAATCTGTGGCTATGCTGATTATTCTGTGACTAATCATAAGCAAATCAGAGTGACACAATGGAAATTATGAATGAATATATTTGCCACCTACTAAAGACTTTTAGTAAGATTTTAAAAACTAATGTAGGCAATGTGTTCAATACAATAAATTTGAGGAAATTGGAACTTAAATATTAATTTTTGTCATACCAGTGCTACAAAGTATGCATTAATTATACAGTTAAATTTAAAACTATATGAAAGGAATCACAACATACAAAAAAAAACTAGGTTGCATAAATTTTTTTCTTGTAAATACATCTTTAAAGTAAAAAAAAAAATCATAAAACAAAAAAATTACCACAGAGTGATTGTTTTAAGGTCTCATGTGTAAACCTGGTTTTGTTTTTTAAATTTTGTATATGATTTATGTGAAAGGGAAATGGCTGCCTTGAACCTTCTTTTTAATGTTAAATAAAGTGACTTCTTTTAAAAATAGAAGAACTCTCAAAATATTGGAAAGAATATTTTTCTAACTAGCAATAAAGGAAGGTTTCAGGATATAAATGCTGTGTAATTATTTGCTTTCAAAACTAGACAAGGAGGTAATCAGACATAATTAATAGTGTTGCAGTATAACTTTAATGGTAGTGTGTAAATGCCAAGGGAAAAATATCTGACCCTAGAACTGTAATCTCATAGATGTTTAACTTTATACCTTGTGCCCCATTGAGGAAGTAGACTGAATAAGCCAAAAGAGCAAAATACCCACCTTTTAATATTCAGCCGTTACCTTGACAACGGGTAATTGGTATTAACTGTTGTTTCATTTGTAAAGTGAACTGATTTCATTTTAAGCAGGCACTTTTATTAACAGCAGTTAGTTTAAATATATAATTGTGAGCATCTCAGCACAATTGGCATTGTATGTGCAGATGGCTGAAAATGTTATTGTAATTGCTTTTTATGATTTTTAACAACAATATCCATTCATCAAGCAATAAATGTGTTTCATTTAACTTTCTGAGGGTTGTTATAAAATTCTTTTTCCTATTCATCTTTCTCTTTTCCTGAGTTTTATCATCTCTCTCTATATATACTTAGCTTTAATTTTTTATCTTTTTCAACTATTCATTTTTGCAGATTAAATTTTAGGGAATTAGTATAAGCCGTTTTTCAAACGAACAAATTGAAGAAAACATGACACAAAAAGTTATATATGGCATATGTTTCTGACATCAAAATATATGCATGATAACTTTCCTTAGGTATATAATAGCTTTGAATGAAGAGCAGATAAATTTTAAAATCCCCTTCTGGGAAATAATTAAGGACAGGATGCATTTTTTTAATGGACAATAACAGTATTAACTTTATGCAGAGATTTTACGTTACCAAGATTCAGAGAATGGAAGTATATACCACTAGGGTGCCTGCTGATATTCTTTATGGCAATGACCCACCTGTACAAGCTGGTCAATCTGGGGGATACTGCCTTTCTATAAAAGGTTTCACCTTTAAATTAGAGGATTTTTAGTAGTCATCCCTAATATTCCAAATGATGCCTTCTGTTACAAACCTTAATTGGAATTGGACCAAAACCAGGGACAAAAAATGATATTGAGTGAATAGTTTAATCTAAGCAAGAAATTGTGGCTGTTTCAGAGGATAAAAGTTGAAAAAGTTGAATAATAAATACATAAAATAATAAAAGGTGAAAGAGATATTTTGGAGGTTGTATCTGCAACATTCAATAATTATTGAATATGTGGTGGAACAAATTTGTGGATAAGTCCATGATTCTGGGAGCGACTAGGTGGTTTTTATGCCATTAACACAGATTGGATAATTTGGATATTTGAAATGCCAGTGAACAGTGAGAACTAAGTAATCACTAGGCAGATGGAAGAGAAATATAAAACTCAAGAGGGAGATACAGATTTGGAAATCCTCAGGTTTCCAATTTTAAGTTGACAATATGGGTGCAGGTTAGATTATTGGAGGAGAATGTATAAAAACAAAATGAGAATAGAATTGTAGCCTATCTTTTGGAACATCAACATTTGAGAAGAATGAGAAGAGAAATCAATCCATGAAATCTTTAAAGAAGAAGTAATACCTGTATTCACAAAATGCCCCATAAAATAGAAATGAAAAAATTTCTTCTCAACTAATTTTATGTTGTTCATAATATATAAGCCAAAAATGTCACAAGAAAAATTCGGGTCTAAGTTAGTCATGCATATAGTTACAAAATCTGTTAACAAAATATAAGCAAATCAAATCCAGCAACATATGATAAGAATGCACCTTACCCAAGTGGGATTTATCCCAGAAATCCAAGACTGATTTAGTATCAGAATATTAACTAACACACAATATTAACAGCATAAAGGACAAAATTATAGGATCATCATTTAACAATATCCAGTACACATTCTCAGAAAACACTTCCACCAAACTAGGAATATAAAGAAAATCTACAACTGACACTGTACTTATTGGCAATGGTGAAAGACTGAATGCTTTTCCCATGAGATTGGGGACAAGGAAAAGCTGCTCTCACTGCTCCTAGTCAACAACAAACTGAAGATTTTACTACCACAATAAGGGAAGATAAAGAGAACAAAGGCATCTAGACTGCAAAGGAAAAAGTAGAATCGTCCTTTCTCACAGATGGCATGACTGCGTATGCAGAAAGATCTGGAAAATCCACACCACCATTTACAGAGCTATCAAAAAAATTCAGTAAGCTCCCAGGATATAAGAACAACGTCAAAAATCAGCATGAAGTTCATGTTAGCATCAAGAGTGAAATGCATTGGCATAAATTCAACAAAAAGTGCCAGACTTGTACACTGAAGATTATGGACATTGTTGAAAAAAATTAAGGAAAAATATAAATGAATGAAGAGGTATTCACATTCGTGTTTTTGAAGATATTTAGTATTGTTAAGAATGGCTATCTCTTAAAAACTCCATTTTGTAGAAATGGGCACAGAACGTTTATGGAAATGCAAAGGACCCAGAATAACTACAACAATTAAAGTTAAGAACAGGAGGACTTACACTTTCTTCTTTTATCATGAAGTCACAGTAATCGAGACAGCATGATACCAACATAAGCATAAATATTTGGATCTATGAAAGAGAATCATTTATAAAAATTTTATGTTCATGTTCAATTTATTTCCAATATGAACCAAAATAATTCAATAGAAAAGGACAGTCCTTTCATTAAACAGTGTAGGGACAGTTGGACATCCACATTCATAAAGATTAATTTTGACTCTATTTCATACCATTCACACTTACCAAAACAAAAGAAAACAAACAATCCCCCCCCAAAAAAAAAAAAACAAACAAACCCAAATCTTACTGAATAATTGGCAGAAGGGTAGAATTATAAAAATTTATAAAATTCAGAAAAAAAATATAACTTTAAAGACCTAGGTTAAGCTAACAAAAACCATAACAAAAAAGGAAAAATGAATTAAACATCAAAATTGGAAGGCATTTGATCTTCAAATAATGCTTTAAGAAGATTTGCATAGAAAATATTTGAAAATTAGATATCTAATAAAAAGTCTATACAGAACATATAAAGAACTCTGAGAACTCGATCATAACAACACACCCATTTTTTTAAAAAAGTAAAATATTTAAGTAGCTATTTCAATGAAAAAAGATGTAGAAGTGATTTATAACATGAGAAGATACTCATTGTTTATGAGAAAAGTGAAAAGTAAAAACACACTGAAATACCACTTCACAACCACTGAGGTGGCTATACTAATAGTAATGAAAAGAACAATAACAAGGCAAGGATGTGGGAAAATGAAAACCTTGCCCATTACTTATGGAAATGTCAACTTGTACTGCCACTTGGAAAACTGCTTAGTAGTTTTTAAAAAATGTGAAACCTTTGTTTATTTGTAATGTTATTCCAACATTTCTATGAGTAGGTCTCTACCTCCCAAAGAATGAAAATATCTATCAATGCAAAGACTTACATCTGAGTTTTCATAGAAAGATGATTCACAGTAATCAAAAAGTGAAAACAATTAAAATGTCCATCAGCTGGGACATAGAAAAACAACAACAACAACAACAACAACAAATAACCGGATTCTCCATTGAGTTGAACACTATTCAGCAATAAAATGGAATAAACAACTGGGACATGGTAGAACGTAGATGGTCTTCAAAAGGATGAGATGAAAGAAGTCCAATTCAAAGAATTCTGTATTGTATGATTTCATGTATACAGAGAAGAAGATGAATTTTAGTATTGAGGTAGGGTTGCAGAGAGCGGGAAGGTGGTTAGGAGACAAGTGGAAAGGCTACCAACTACAAGAGGCACGTAGGACCTCCTCATAGTGATGGAAATGTTAAGACTGGATTCTGTGGATGGTTACATAACTCTGTCAGTTTACTAAAAATCATGCCATTGTATGCATTATGTATTGTTTGAAATGTAATTCGAAGTAAAAGTAACAGTAAAAATTAAGAGAAAAAGATATTTCCTTACTATGATAGGCAAACATCTGTCAAACCAGAGCATAACTACTATAAAAGTAATTTAAAAGTATGAAGGATAGGCATTGTAGTTGAACAGAGCTGTAGGTATACATAACACATCAAACCTATTTAAAATGCAGGATGCATTTAGAATGTGAAAGCAAATAGCTTGAGGAGTTTCTCATCATTATATGTGTTAAATAGAGAAAGCTAGTTAATCTATAAATATATTTAATATGTTGCCTAATATTTATTTGAAAAACACTAGGGGAACTGAACAGAATCTTTTTAACAAATTTCATGAGATGTTTATTTACATAATAAATTTAAATGAGAATGATATGTATTTTATTTGGCTCCTAAAATTCATTGAACTCAACACTCTTGATGGAGGTGACCACTTTCAGAGATGGGCCTGCAAGAGCAGGCCTTGAGGTGGCGTTGGGTGGCCTGTTGGAATATGCGGTCTGTGCTGGGTGTTGTGGTGGGGGGGAGTTGCCTTAAGGTCTGGTCTATTGTCCTAAGGTGGAGGCTACCATGTGTGCGGAGGCTATGGCAGTAGCTGCAGTGTTCCAAGATAGAGGCTGGTCTGGGGAGCCACAGAGACTGCAGGGTGTGGGTGTGAAGGCCGGGCCTGGGTGCTCTCCTCTCCTCCGAGCGGTTGGGCCAGGCCACCTTCTTTCACCACTTATATTCAACATAATCCTGAAACTCTAGCCAAAGCAAACAGGCAAAAGAAATAAATTGAAGGGATATGAATAGGAAAAAAATAACTCAAATTCTCCTTATTGGCTGACAACAATTCTGTATTTAGAAAAACAAAACAAACAAAACAAACACACAAAAACTCCACCAGAAAGCTTCTGGAACTCACAAATGAATTCATCAATGTAACAAATGTAACAGAATATAAAATTAACATCCATAAATCAATTGCATTCCCATATATCAGTGATGAATCAACTGAAAGAGAAGTTAGGAAAAAGTATCCCATTTACAGTAGCCTCAAAAAATATAGCTACAGAACACTAAAGAAAAATATTGAAAAAGAATTTAGAAGATTGAAAGATCTCCCATGTTCTTGGATGATCAGATTTAATATTGTCAAAATGGCCATACTGAAGGTGCTATACAGATTGAATGTAATTCCTATAAAATTCCAATGATATTCTTCATAGAATTAGAAAAAGCAGTCATGAAATTTATTTGGAAAAATAAGAAACCCAGAATAGTCAAAGCAATCCTCAGTAAGAAAAGTGAAGCTGGAGGCATCACAATCACCAGACCATCAATTGAACTATAGAGCTATACTAAGAAAAGTAGCATGGTATTGGTACCAAAACAGACAAAAAGACCAATGGTACAGAATAGAAGACACAGAGATAAACCCACATAAATCCAGTTATTGCATACTAGAGAAAGGCATCAGAAACATACATTAGAGAAAAGATAGCCCATTCAACAAATGGTATTGAGAAAATTGGAAATCCATATGTAGTTGATTGAAACTGAACTCCTATCTCTGCCTGCATAAACTCAACTCAAAGTGGATCAAGGACCCAAGCATTACAGCAGAGACACTGCATCTAATAGAAGAAAAAGTAGGCCCAACTCTCCGTCATATTGGGTAGGAACTGACTTCCTCAATAAGATTCCTAAAGCTTCAGCAGTTAAATCAAGAATCAACAAGTGGAATGATATCAGACTAAAAAGTTTCTTTACAGCAAAGGAAACAATCTAGAACTTGAAGACAAAACCTACAGAATGGGAGAAAATCTTTACCATCTGCCCCTCAGATAGAGCACAGATATCTAGGATATACAAAGGACTCAAAAAACACCAAAACAACAAAACAAAACAAAACAAAACAAACAAACAAACAAAAAAAACACCCACAAATAACCCAATCAATAAATGGGCAAAGGAACTGAATAGTCACTTCACAGAAGAAGAAATGCAAATTTTCAACAAACATATGCAAAACTGTTCAACATCTCTAGCAATTAGAGAAATTCAAATTAAAACTCTAATATTGCATCTCACTCCATTCTGAATGGCAATTATCAAGAATAGAAGTAACAATAAATGTTGGCAAGGATGTGGGGAAAAAGGTACACTCATATTTCACTGGTAGGACCACAGATTGGTGCAACCACTATGGAAAACAGTATGGAGATTCCTCAGAAAACTTGGAATGGAACCACCATTTGACCCAGTTATCTCACTTCTTGGCATATACCCAAAGGACATAAAATAAAATTGGCATACTACAGTGACACAGTCACATCAATGTTCATAGCAGCTCAATTCATAATATAACTAAGCTATGGAACCCACATAGGTGCCCTTCAACACATGAATGGATAAAGAAAATGTGGTACATATACACAGTGGAATATTACTCAGCATTAAAGAAGAATGAAATTATGACATTTGCTGGTAAATGGACAGAACTTGGAGACTATCATGCTAAGTGAAATAATCCAATCCCAGAAAACAAAGGCTGAATATTCTCTCTGATATATGATACTAATACACAAATGGGGTGGAGAATAGAACTCCATTGGAATAGACAAAGGGGAATGAAAGGAAGTGGGAAAATATAGTAGGATGAATTTGACATAAATTTTCTATATTTATATATGAATACAATGACCAATGTAACTCCACATCATGTACAACCACAAGAATAGGAAGTTATATTCCATGTATGCATAATACGTCAAAATATACTACTGTCAGGTACATCAAAAAACAAACAAAGAAAAATTTTTTAAAAAGTTCATTTCCTTTTACTTCAAATGTAATTTTCTTTGGAATTAGTGTGGTTATTTTTAACTCAAAATTATAAGATGATAAGTTGTTCATCATGTCATGAATAATAGTTGATTGTATGTATATGGTCTAATTAAATTGAATATAATAGTGTTATTACAAATATGTTTTATTTGTATAAATATGTTTCACTTTGATGCTATTCTGCAAGTAGTGATTTTTACTTTGCTTTAAACAATGAGGTTAAATCTGATTTCCAATGACTATAATTACAGTATTTTTGAAAGAAAGGACTTTTTTGCCTGAATTGATTCCAAATTTCAGATTGGTTGCTAAAATCAGTTTTAGCAGTGAAATTAAGTTACTATAAAACATTGCATTACATATTAAAACCATATCATTTTACATAATTTATTTCCAATTCTTGGTAACTTTTCCTACATTGGACCTTTTACTGAAATTATCAAATATTAACTTTATCTTTGAATTTTTTTCTCTCAGGTTTCTGGTATTCAAAAATCAGTATGCTACAAACTATTTTTATATATGTCATAGTTAAATCTTTATTTTTATACCTATTTTTGGGTTATTATCTTTTTATTATTTACTTAGGATTTTTTTTTAAGATAACCAATATGAAGGGTTTTTAAATTTTTATTTTGATGTGTGTGGGTGTGTATGTATGTATCTTAAGGTGAGAACACTGAACATGAGATATAACCTCCTAGTGAAATTTTAAGTTTATAATATAGTATTGTTAATAATAGGCAAGATGTTATAGGCAGTGCTGTAGGGCTTACATTTAACAGTTTGAATATCATTTATTTATTATCTTTTAATAAAAGTTTATTTGTGTTCAAAGAAATTAAATTTGTTTCAACTATGCTTTTAGCTCATTGAATAATCTACCAAGAATTGTGATTTTATTTTATAGATTTTTAAGAATCATAATTGTAGTCTCCGGAAACATTTAGTTTTAATTTTTTTGTTATTCATAACATTAGGATTCATTTTGTCATAATTATAAAAGTATAAAGTATAAATTATAAAAGTAGAAAAGTATAAAGCTAGAAAAATACGTAAGTATAAAAGCAGAAAAACAGACTAAAGTCATTTCATAAGCAAAGATAATGAAAGGAAAATTTCCTTTGGTAAAACATTTTACCTTTGTTATACTCTTAACACCAACTTTGGGTTACTTGTGGATTATCAAAGGATAAAATAGAATACATCTGAGATAATATTTAAATAAGCAAAAGAGAATGTCTTGGGAGTCTACTTGCTTTTTAATCCAGGGTCCCAGGATTAGTTTTTAGATGCTAATAAAACACACACATACATATACACTCTGTACACACACAACTCAGAGATTTTCCTAAAAGAAATGATCCCTATGAGAATTTGTATCAAGCTTTGTAATATTTATATTTTGTGAATCTGGTACAAGTGATGTAATATTTAGAAGTAACAAGTTAGTTATAATAGGAAATTAATGATGTGTTTACTTTTAATTTTAGTCTAAACTTATTTTTTTCTTTATTTCATTGACTATTTTGCCATTACATGCTCGAAAGGAAAAAAAATAACCATAGATGAATTTTTACTACTTTCCATACTTTACAAATAATTTGTGGGCAATGATTTTCTTTTTAGATACAAATCCAAAAGTACAGCAATGAAAGCAAATAAAGGACAAATGGAATGACATCAAACTAAAATGCTTCTGCACAGCCAAAGAGGTGATTGCAGAGTGAAGGGACACGCTCCTGAATGGAAGAGAATATTTGCAAACCATACATCTGATAAGGGCTTAATATCCAAAATGTACAAAGAACTCAACTCAATAGTGAGAAAACAACTCAACTGAGTAAAATGGGTGAAGACCTTGTGAAAGCAATTTTCAAAAGACATACCTATGGCCAATGGGTGCATAAAAAGATGCTCAACAAAACTAATCATCAGAGAAACACAAATGTAAAGCACAATAAGAAATCACCACACACCTAATTTAGCCTCCACACAATGCATGCATATTGTCCGTGATACAAATGATATACATTGTACATGGTACACATGTTCAATTTTTATTTGTAAACTAAAAAATGATCAAGATATATTATTTAGGCTTTTTATTTTCCTATGAAGCTATGTCAAATAAAACCTTCATATATTTTTATCAAAAATTACGCTGCAAAGTTTAATTTTAATTGCCTGAGGACATTACAAAAGTACTTTCTTGTACATGAATTCTGTGCATTAATTCTGTTCGAAGTATTCTCTATTCAGAAGTTCGATTTTGCTATTTTCTGAGTGCAATGTTGTTCTCCAATTCTGGAGACAACTTGCTGTAGAGGTCTGCACAGAGCAGCCCCATTGGCTGCATAAGACTTTGTGTAGCACTTTCCCTAGGATCACTTGTCCACAGCTCTCAAAACTAGTTCAGAAACTAAAAGCTTGATTAGCTTTGTCCACATGGACTATGTAGTTCATTGAGCTATTCCAATTTTCATGCCTTGGTTTCTACCTGAGGAAGTATGAAGATGGGTTGTATTTCGAATTATTGATTATATTTGAGAACCATTAAAAATTCCATACTATATTGCACATTAAGACATATTTGCTCTGCTATTTATCCAGTTGCCAAGCCCAGAAACCAGTATTATGTATGTTATGGTTAGGATGTGAGGTGTCCCTCAAAAACTCATGTATGAGACAATGCAAGAAGGTTCAGAGGAGAAATTATTGGGTTGTAAGATTCTTAACCCAATCAGTGAATTAATCCCCTGATAGGGATTAACACAGTGTTAACTGAAGTGGTGCGTATGACTGGAAGAGATTGGAATTGGGCCGTGGCTTTCGGGTATATATTTTATATCTGGAGAGTGGAGACTGTCTCTCTCTCTCTGTTTCCTGATGATGCAAGCTGCTTTGCTCTGCCACACTCTTCCGCCATGTTGTTCTGCCTCACCTCAAGTCCCAGGGAATGGAGCCAGCCTTCTATGGACTGAAACCTCTGAAACCGTGAACCCTCAAATGAATTTTTCCTCCTTTATAATTGTCCTGGCCCCATCTTTTAGTCACAGCAGCTGGAAAAACTGACTAAAACAATGTATACAACATCTAATAAATTACAAAAAGCTAAATATTCTACCTTTCTTTTAGTGTCATGTAGTCTATAGCCTTTGACATCATTTGCTTGATCTATGAAAATAATTCTCTACTTGGTCTCATGACTAAATTTATGTTTTTGGCTAATCTATTCCATTTTCATTTTCCTGCTAGAGTTTTCTTTCCAATTTTTTCTACCAAAAAATTCAATTTCTTTAAAACAGTCAATGCATTCTTTTGCTGGTAGGATACAATGTAAATGCCTTATTTAGGTTTTTTTAAGAAGTTGTTTACAGTCTAACACTAGCCCATGAGGCCTGCCTTGTCTTTAATCATAATTCAAACCTCTCCCTTCCTTCCTCCTGCTTTAAGTTTTGTGCAACATTGAGCTCTTCAATTAATATGCTAAGTCCTGTAGGACTAACTCCTAAAATGACATTTGTCTCTCTTTTTCAGTTGACAAGCATTTACCCATTCTTCAAGATTTGGCTAATGTGTTTCTTCCTGTGGGGCACGTTTGAATATCAATGAAGAAAGATTTCAAAATGAACTTTACCAATTATGGAGAAATAAGAAACAGAACTTTTTTGTTATTAGAGTGGTTTGAAGTTTTGAATGTTATTTTGATAACATCCAGGGGATTTTTACAATTATTTAAAATTATTTAAAATTTCTAAGGAAAGTCATCATTATTAAATAAAACATTAAATATGCTGTCCAACTAATGGCATATAAATAATATGAATTTAATAAAACAATTTTCATTTTATTTTGCATTTTATGTTTGTGCTGCTATTTTATCTATTATAAATAATTTCAACATTCATTTTCAATAAGGTGATTAATATATTTGTTTATTTAGAAGTATATCATTACATTTATATCTATATATTATAGATATATATCTATATCTATATATTTATATATATATCTATATATCTATATATATCTAATATCTATATATTATATCTATAATTCTCAAAATCTTCTATTGTCAAATGATGCAATATCTACACTTTATTGTCAGCTTAACATTACATTTCAGATGTATTTACATTTCAAAATTGTTGAGTACATAAAATTTATTGTCACTTAAATTTTAGAGAAAGACTATTTTGGAAACAAAAAATAAATCTGTATAATGACTTATACATTGTGAATTAGAATTTTACACTCTTGCAGTATATGAGTAACCACAAATCTTATTTTGGTAACATGCTTATATTGTATGGTGACACATAAGCTTATGATTATCATAGTTTAGATGTGCAGAGGAAGGTTTTGTTCCTGTAATAATTAAGTTATATAGGCAGAATTTATTCCTTTAAGCTTTCGATGTGTATAGCCTAAAAGAATTGAAAATTTAAATTGTCATTGACATATTTTTAGTGGAGGAAAATTTTATTTCAACATAGCTTTAAACTTAGAGAAAAATTATACTAATAGTGGAGTATAAATAATTTCCACATAACATTTGCTTATACTCATCATTTGTTAACATATTGTCATTTTACTTTAGCATTTGCTCACTCTCTCATTTCCTTTCTGTGTTCTTTTTCTCTCCTACTCTCTCTTGTTCTCCATTTTTCTATATACAACCATATGCACATGCACACTTATCATTTGAGAGTACATAAATTAATAGTTGCAGAATAGATGCAAGCATGCACTTTTAGCTCTACATATTTTCTTTTATTTCTAAAAGCAAAGAAAATATTCTTTCTGAACTAGTGATTTAATATTAAGGAACATTATTATGTAACCCACAGTCCATGTTGAAATTTTCCCAGCTGTCCCACTAATGTCATTTATGACTTAATGGTTAATTCTAGTTCCAAATTTTCCATACTTGAAAATTGTTTATCTAAGTAACTTTCTTCTCCAAGAAATCTGTTTTCCATAATTGTAACATGGTTCCTCATTTGATTAATTCTGCAGAGACATGCAAAACAAATGTGTCCACTGTGATAAAGATGCCTATTAACTAGAGGTCAATATTGCTTTTTTCAGTTTTGTTTTGCCTATGGACAAAGTAAGTTATGCAGACTAGTTCTTTCTTCACCTTTCAGTCTATTTATTTGAAGTATAGTTTGTTTCATTTATAGCTATTTGATATTCTCTCTTGTGGTGACTGCCTTTTTATCTTATGGAAAGTTATAATACTGTTTTAGATTCTATTTTTGCTGAGTGAAGCAAACATCCAAATTACAGTAGCTCAAAAATCTATTTTATTATGTCTGTTGACCCTGGAGTTCAAGAATCCAGACAGGAATCATGGAAAGGTTCCATGATATCTGGATCCTGTACTGGGAAGCCTTTAATACTGGAGAGACTCAATGATTGGTCCTGTTAAACTCTGGAGACTCCTTAGTCAGGCATTTTGTGAATGACTCTGCTTATTGACTAGAATTTTACCTGGGGCTGTTAGCCCAAACTGCCTACAAGGCAGTCATCTGAAGTTGAATGTTCTATCACTACACAACAAACCTGCATCACTTTTTATGACCTACCCTCAAAAGCCACACAGCATTACTTCTACCACATTTTATTGGACACCAGTGAATCACAATCCTTCCCAGACCCTAAGATGAGGGCAATTATACTTCTTGGATGACAGAATGGCATGTTTCTAGAAGGGGGTCCTGGATGAATAATATTGTTACATATATCCCTGGAAAATAAACTTTACCCACTAGACATAAGAGTCAACATGAGTTGAAAACTACCCACTAACCAAAGTAGTTCACATCTTACCATATGCAAAGTAGATTTTCTTCCTCTCAATAACACACGAGTTTTAACTGAATCGGACTCAGGCTTGTGGTCCAGGATATTATCATTTCAATCAGGTCTAGGCTTGTATAAGGATCTTCAGATGAATTCTCTGTTTGAACTCTCTTCTTTTATATTTAAAGACTGGTAAGCCAAAAAGACTTATCTGACCATGCCCAACATACAATGGGAGAATGAGGATATACTTACTAAAAAATTGAGGAAATAGGAGGCAAACAATAGTTATTTGTCCATAGCAGTTCTGAAATTCTGTGGGGGGACAAGTCCTCCATTCCCTGATAAGGATTTTGTCTTTCTTACGAAGAGGTGTTTTCCCAGGACTCTGTCTGTGCATATTGGACTTTTGATTCTTTTCTCCTAATCATCCTTTCTTTTCTAGAACGAATGGCTTGTATTTGCAAGTGGGTTATTTTCTCAGCCAACAACCTAGCAGTTTTAAAAAAATGGGAATATGGGTTTTCATTTGCAGTCTTTCTGTCCCTTTCAGTAAAATATGATTCCTTTAAATTATTATGGGATTAAAACATATGAATATTTATTATCCATAAGAATAGCCCAAAAGACCCTGGAAATGTCTTTGAGAAAAGGCGTTCTCTTTTTCGGGCTTCATGTGCTGAGAAAGAACTCTCCGAAAACTCTCATAGTTAATGGAGTCGAATGGATCTGGGAACATTTCTTTAAGACTCTGAAAAAACCTTTATCAGTGAAATGGCAGATAAAATGACATTTTCGAGGTCATAATGAGAATCTTGAAGTTCCATCCTGAATCTGATCTTTGCTTGAAAGTCATTATAAATCATGAACATTTTGTTGGCTGAAAAAACTGTTCAGATCTTTTATGTTTCCTCTGAATTGCAATAAAAAAACTAGTCATTCTTTCATATATATCTCTCTTTTCTCATTTCAATGTGGAAAGCTGAAACAAAACAGAATCAAACAAAACCAGACAATATAATGAGACAGCATCCTTAACATATGATCTGAAAATTTGCTAGACTTAATCAAGTCCATTAGTATTTTTTCTGTTTTCCACAGTACTATGGGAAACATTTTTTTCTTTTCTTTTCCTTCTTTTTCTTTTTTTTTTTTTTTAACCCTCTGTCACCATCTATTAAGTTTCTTCTTTCTTCTGGTGCCTAATAACATTTTCATTCCTTTCCTTTAAGACTTGCTAGCATCTCTGTCAAGTTGTTTAAGGTTTCTACTAACATGTTTTATAAAGTCCTTTAGCTTGTACAAAAAGCCTTTTGATTCCTTCCTAGCTCATTCCTCTCCACACTACTACTGAGCCTCAAAGCCTGATCACTATTTTAGTTTTTGTTATCCTAGTGTTTAACATCCTAGGATCAACTTGCTGTCAAGAAGGATTTGGTCAGAGAAGCAGAACGAGTATGAACAGTGGAATAAAGAATTTATTATAGTCATTAGACCTCACGCAATCATGGGAGCTGGTGGGCATTTTCCGTGTGTCTAGTGTTCAGCCTCAGGCCATAGCAAGTCACACTGGTATTCAAGAAGGAAAGTGGATGTGTAAAAGAATACCAAGAAGAGGAAACGGAAAGAACAAACTGAAATCAACAAAGACCCAAGGGGCACCCAAACTGGAACCGTGTTTTTCTTTCACTCCCTCCAGCCTTGATGCCATGAGTGATCTTGAGAAGTGATGGGTTCCTTTGCCACAGAGTGGCACATATCTGAACAGTTGAATGATATTACTAAGCAGGAGATGGAGGAGCTTAGGACTGAGCACTACCTCATACCAGCCTAGTAAACGAACAGATCAACAGCAATGTTGACAAACAACCACCATACCTAGAATCCTGAAGTGACCTTCAGAACCTTAACATGCCTGTTACTTTAGTGTCATCTTCCAAGTTGGACACATGACAGACTCTAACCTTGAAACACGTGAAAGAGAATCTTCAGAAATCTCGTTCCAACTTAACTAAGTTGATACATGCATCATTTTAGTGTATGCATACATTGCACACATGTGTACTCTGTGTGTGTGTATGTATAATCACAGATACACATACATATGCATACACATACTTTGTACTTTGATTTTATTTAAATTTTATTGTCTCAAAAATCACATTATGTAAGTTCCAACATAGCTTTCTCAGGTTATTTCTTACATTTTTGTTTTACTAGTAAATATAACTCCATTGGGTGTAATGTTTAATCCCAATTTCAATTCCTTCTGTATAAGTTAAAGTTGATTCAAACAGTTTTCAACTATAAAATTACTACGTTTTTGTAAATATATATCATATGTATATGAATGGTATGAATTAATAACTTCAGATATTAAAGCTTGTCTAAAAATTTTTGAATTCTATTATAAAAATTTAAGGTCATGTAAATTTGATTGTTAATTTTATGTGTCAATTTGACTGGACCATGGAGTGCCCAGGCATTTGATCAAACATTGTTTTGGGTTTGTTGGTGAAGATGTTTCTGGATGAAATTAATATTTGAATTGATAGGCTGAGAAAAGCAGATTGCTTTCCCTAATTGGAGGCGTCTCATCTAATCAATTAAAGTCCTGAATGATTATTGAAACTGGAACATTGTTCTTCTTGAACTCAAAGGCTGACAGTAAATTCACTCTTCTTCACCTTGTTGGGTTTCAGATCGGAATTTACATTATCACCTTTCCTGGTTCTCATTTCTTCAGACTCAGACTGATGCTATGCATTAGATCTCCTGGGATACAATCTTCTATTCGTTCTGTTTTTCTGGTGAACCCTAATGTTCTGAATTTAGGAAAGCAACAATTCTTTACACTATTTAACAGAAGATAGACTGGGGTGCATTCAGAACAAAACCACTGGTATAAAAAAGAAACTTTCAAGCTATTTCAGGAATTATCAAAGGAAAATGAAAGTCTTAGAAGAATTTGTACAAAGAGGAGAAATGATAAGTCTTAATAATAAAAGAAATGTCAGGAAGATGGAATTACCTGTTATTTGATCTGCTTGGTTTGACTGGTTGAAAGAAAGGGAAGAATTGTTTTGAGTGGAGACTGCATAAAATATGACAGCATGGGCCGCAGTGAGTCAGGAATCCATTCCTTCCTGTTAAACTTGTATTATTTCAATTTAAAGAAATAAGTTGTGTGATGGTAAAAAGTGTAAATAAAGAACAGATGGAAATACCTCAGAAATGGTGAAAAAATTCAAACAAGTCTTTTTCCCCAAATTTCCCCAAATATATAGATTAGTGAATGTCTATTCAAGTTGATTTTACACCATAGTGGTTTATATGTTTAAACTGTTTGTTTAGACTATCTTCAAGTATGAATAAATTTATTATTTTTCATTAAATTTAATGTATTTGTTTCTGGGATAAAAAAACTAATGACATTTATTATTATAATTATTAAAATACGTGTGCAGCAATGTGATCAATAACTTTGCCTCAGTTTTTGTTTTAACGAAAAACAGAGCTTATGTGAATAATTTCAACTGATAACAAATAAAGGTTATTTTCATGGATTCAAGGGAATGGTGTAATTATAAATAATTTGTGGTTCCAACCTATTACATTCTGCACTGAGCTCAGCAACTGTAAATTTACTTGAAACAAAGTAATGTGAAATTCAACATTTTGTACATGTTTAAGGTTTGTTGTAACTAGATAAAATTTTAAAATTTCTACTGAAAGAAAAAATCGAAAATTGCTTTTATTTCTGTTTAGAACAAGCTGCTACTTGATTTGTTTACTTTGCTCTGATTCTGCATATGAAACTCTTTGAACTACCTGGCTTATGCATCAGTTATGACCTTCCAGCCTACCTTTACTGATTTTTATATATATGCATCTCTGAATGCCTTTTCAGGTGCTACCATGAAACACAATCAGTTAATTTTCTACTTAAAAACAAATCACTAATGGGTTTCAGCAATCGCTAGCTTTGTTTAAACTTTCATTAGATTGAATTCAATCATTCATTTTGTAAACTAACGTATACTTAGTCCCAGGATTTAAGGTGTCTTGTGCATAAATTGCCAATTTTTATTTCCTTATTATTATTTTTATATCATAATTCTTATTCTTATGTCTCAGGATATTTACTTCGCTGAAAGCTAATTACATCTCCAACACTTTATAGTGTAAGTGCTAATGTATTACTAATGTAGACATAAGATATGTTCATAAATGTTTGTGCTGGAAAGATTTTCATCTTATGGTGTTGACCTTCTCTTTTTCTCACTTTACTTTGAATGCTGTAATTCATATTTGAGTTTCTTTTCTTAACGTTATCACAGACTCTATGCTTGAGCACATATTTTAGCTGTTAAAAATCAACTTTGATTTTAATTCAATGCAAAACTGACAAAGTTATCTTAGATGTTTAGTGAAATTATTGCCAGAATGTTATTCCTTATGGAAACATACAAGTGAAGACAAAATATTTCAACAATTGTCATAAATGTTTGCTAATGAAGACAGTCTTTAAAATTCAAATGGTTTCAAACCCTTCTCATTTAAAAAAAATACATATTCAGCTAAAGAAAAACACAGTAGTCTTCATATTCCCACAGTCTTTTTTTCTCCAATAAATTATGCATGGCAAGCTAGCTAAGTTGCCAACACTGGGAACAAGTTCCTTCTGAGGTGCTCAGAAAGCCTTCTGTTTGCTGCAAACTTGCTTAAACACATTCAATACTTCACACTCAAAAAATTTCCCCAAAGCTACTAAAGGCTGTTAGCTGAAGAACTATCTGCTACTAGTATAATGACTGTTCAATATGAAGATTTTTCTTCCAATGATATCCTTTAATAATTACTATTTTTCTTATTAAAGAACATTTTATGATTCTTTGCTGCCATAAATAAATACAAAATTATTTGAATGTTTTTAAATCTATCTTCAGGTCTTTGTGGTATATTGTTAGCTATTTTTCTTTGATATTAAGTTTTTTTGTGGCAATCACTAGAATCTGAACGATTTATTATATTTTATTATAGATAATTTGTTAATTCCTGTGACATGACTTATCAGATAAATTTGTCTAATTTTTAAAGAATTCATTCATGCACTGTCTTTCTCATTGCTACTGTTGCTTTTAATAAACTTTTATATTGAATCTAAAATAGTATTTGGACTTGACATATTTTAGAATTTTCTCACAAATCTTATGAAATCAGGGATACATGCCCAGCTGAAAAACTTAGAAACCAAGGCTGTGTGATAATGAATTCAGTAATGAACTTGAACTGTCAATTAAGTTTTATTTGGGAAGGGCATGATTGAAGGAGTGAGATAAACTTGGTAGATACTTATATAAAGGAATTAATAAGTTTGGAAATCAGGAGGATTAAATATGTCTTTACTGAATCAGATAGGTTAAATCTGTCTGTCGTTACAGATTCAGCTATCAGTTGGGGTCAGAATTCTGCCTCATGGCATCAAAGGGGATGAGGCAATTAACATAAACTTTTGTATCTTGATAATGAAGTAAGAATGTTGGGTAGATAACATTTGTAATTAAAATATTATGCTTAAAATTCTGCTTCTGTTCATGAATATTCCTGGTACAGAACTCAGTCTGCTAAGAAAAATGGATAAAATATATGAGATGTCTGTTTTTAGGCAACAGGCAACACAGGTTTCAAATATGAAGTGGAAAGACACAAATGAGTCTTAAAATTGCACTGGGCTTCTTGATTGTATGCATTTTTTTCTGACCACAGCGCAAGAAAGAGAGGACATAGCAGAACTATGAAATCTCTCTTAAGATGAGAAGTTGTGGGAGGTTGAAGCAGCTGAACTTTTGGGGGCAGAATGCCATAATGGAGAAAATTATGAAGAAGATAAAGTTTGAGAAATCAACACATCCATTGACTCTTTGGTTATTTGTTGATCTAGGCCTGCACATTTCCAGGAATCCCAGAAAAAAGCAACTCCCAAGCACCTATAAATTAAATAATTAACAGTGTTCATATAGGGCTAGGAAATGTTTGCATTCCCTTCAATCAGGTAGGAGATTACCTAAAACACTATATAGTAAACATGCAATGTGAAGCATTGAATACAAAATTACTAAACATACAGAAATGATCAAAGTGAATTATAACCAAGGAGGAAAAGAGATTAATAAAAACATATATAACAGAAATAATGGATTTTTTATAAGAATTTAAAACATAAATACAATATACTTAAAGATCTAGAGGAAAGAAAATACTATAATTAATAGAAATATGTAGAAAAGAACAAAGAGGAATGAAGAATGAAATATCTAAAATGAAAAATTCACTGGGTAAGCATAAGACAATGTAAGATGCTGAAAAAGCAATGAACAATACCAGAGAACTTAAAGACACTAGAACTAGATATTACTAAGGCCAAGGTACACAGATTAAAAACACTGAACTCAAAAAACTCTACACCAAGAATACAAATAATCCAATCAACAAATGAGTTAAGGAAATGAACAGACATTTCACAAAAGATCTACAAGCAATCAACAGACATGAATGGCAATTATCAAGAATACAAGCAACAATAGGTGTTGGAGAGGATGTGGGGGAAAAGGTACACTCATACATTGCTGGTGGGGCTGCAAATTAGTGCAACCACTCTGGAAAGCAGTGTGGAGATTCCTTAGAAAACTTGGAATGGAACCACCATTTGACCCAGCTATCCCACTCCTTGGCCTATACCCAAAGGACTTAAAATCAGCATACTACATAGATACAGCCACATCAATGTTCATAGCTGCTCAATTCACAATAGCCAGACTGTGGAACCAACCTAGATGCCCCTCAATTGATGAATGAATAAAGAAACAATTGATGAATGGAATATTACTCAGTCATAAAGAATAATAAAATTATGGCATTTGCAGGCAAATGGATGAAATTGGAGAATATCATGCTAAGTGAGATAAGTCAATCTCAAAAAATCAAACACGAATGATCATGCTGATAAGCGGATGATGACATATAATGGGGTTGGGAAGGGGTCAAGAATGGAGGAAGGAGGGACTGTATAGAGGGATAAGAGGGTTGTGAGGGGTGAGGGGAAGGGAAAAAATAACAGAATGAATTGAACACCATTACCCTATGTAAATTTATGATTACACAAATGGTATGCCTTTACGCCATGTACAAACAGAGAAACAACATGTATCCCATTTGTTTACAACAAAAATAAATTTTAAAAAAACTGAAAGAAAATGAAGAGTTTCCTACTTACCTGTGGTTCACTGTCATACATGAGCATAAATACAGTTGCAGTTTTAAAAGGAGTCTTGAAAACATTTGAAGGAATAATTTTGATAGAAACCAGTATTTATAAATCAAAAATTCAGTGACTCTCTTTGCCTAATCACAAATATTACTAAAACGAAGACAATGGTAATGATTTTTCTGAAATCTAGGGATAATGAAAAATATAAATTTAAGCAGACAGAGAAAAGAAACAATGAAAATGGGAAAAAAGGTAAGGATATCTTCAGACTTGTCATCAAAAACAAGCTTGAATAACAGCAGATGAATGTCTCCCCTGTGCTGAAAGAGTAAAATAAAACAAAACAGACACAAAAAACTTAAATGTGGCAAACTAGGATTTTGTATACTGTGTAAAAGCTGTTTAAAAATTAATGTAAAATGAAGACAATGAAAGCTGAAAGAATTAATTGCCATTAAGTTAAAAGTGAAATCCTCTTCAGGATTTACTCTGCAAGTCTACTAACATTTAGAAACTAGAATGACTTTATTCATACCAGCTAGTATGAACTTTAAGTCAGGGTGCTTTATGAGAGATAAAGAAAAACACTTTATAATAATCAAAGTGTAAATTCATTAAGTCAACAATCCTAGTGGACTGGGAGGCTGAGGCAGGAGGATTGCAAGTTCAAAGTCAGCCTCAGCAACTGTGAGCTACTTAGAGAGACCTATCTCAAAATAAAAAAAATAAAATAAAAATAAAGATTTGGGGAGCAAGGGATGTGGCTCAGTGGTTAAGAGCCCCTGGGTTCAAATCCTGGCACAGAAAAAGAAATGAAAAAAGAAATACATGTATTTTTTCAAAAAATACATATTTTCAGAAGAAAACACAGTACATCATAATTCCTGGAATGAGTTAGGGCAGTACATGAAGAAATTTAGATGAGCATATAAGAAAAGAAGAAATTACTGAAATTAAACAATAAGAAAAATGTAACATTCTGACATGATGGGATTAATTGCTCTTATAGAGGAATTTTTTAAAATTCATTTTTATTTTAAACAAATGGGACACATGTTGTTTCTCTGTTTGTACATGAAGTAGAGGCACACCATTTGTGTAATCATACATTTACCTAGGGTAATGGTGTTTGATTCATTCTGTTGATTTTTCCTCCCCCCACCCATACCACCCCTCTTTTCCCTCTATTCAGTTCCTCTTTCCTCCATTCTTGCCCCCTTCCTACCCCCTATATGTGTCATCATTCACTTATCAGTGAGATCATTCCTGTTTGGTTTTTTGAGATTGGCTTATCTCACTTAACATGATATTCTCCAATTTCATCCATTTGCCTGCAAATGCCATAATTTTATCATTCTTTATGGCTGAGTAATATTCCATTGTATATATATACCACAGGTTCTTTATCCATTCATCAATTGAAGGACACCTAGGTTGGTTCCACAATCTGGCTATGGTGAATTGAGCAGCTATGAACATTGATGTGGCTGTATCTATGTAGTATGCTGATTTTAAGTCCTTTGGGTATAGGCCAAGGAGTGGGATAGCTGGGTCAAATGGTGGTTCCATTCCAAGTTTTCTAAGGAATCTCCACACTGCTTTCCAGAGTGGTTGCACTAATTTGCAGACCCACCAGCAATGTATGAGTGTACCTTTTCCCCCACATTCTCTCCAACACCTGTTGTTGCTTGTACTCTTGATCATCGCCATTCTAATTGGGGTGGGATGGAATCTTAGGGTAGTTTTGATTTGCTTTTCTCTTATTACTGGAGATGTTGAACATTTTTTCATATATCTGTTGATTGCTTATAGGTTTCCTTCTGTGAAGAATCTGTTCATATCCTTAGCCCATTTGTCGATTGGGTTATTTGTATTCTTGGTGTAGAGTTTTTTGAATTCTTTATATATTCTGGAAATTAGTGCTCTATCTGAAGTATGAGTGGCAAAGATTTTCTCCCACTCTGTAGGCTCTTTCTTTGCATTGTTGATAGTTTCCTTGCTGAGAGAAAGATTTTGAGTTTAAATCTATCCCAGTTTTTATTTCTTGTGCTATGGGAGTCCTGTTAAGGAAGTCTGATCCTAAGCCAACAAGTTGAAGATTTGGACCTACTTTTTCTTCTATAAGATGCAGGGTCTCTGGTCTGATTTCAAGGTCCTCGATCCATTGTGAGTTGATTTTTGTGCAGGGTGAGAGATAGGGGTTTAGTTTCATTCTGTTGCATATGGATTTCCAATTTTCCCAGCACCATTTGTTGAAGAGGCTATGTTTTCTCTATTGCATATTTTTAGCACCTTTATCTAGTATGAGAAAACTGTATTTATTTGGGTTTGTGTTCATGTCCTCTATTCTGTACCATTGATCTATCTGTCTATTTTGGTGCCAATACCATGCCGTTTTTGTTACTATTGCTTTGTAGTATAGTTGAAGGTCTGGTATTGTGATACCTCCTGCTTCACTCTTCCTGCTAAGGATTGCTTTAGCTATTCTGGGTTTCTAATTCTTCCAGATGAATTTCATGATTGTTTGCTCTATTTCTGTAAGGTACATCATTGGGATTTTAATTGAAATTGCATAATTTTGGTAGTATGGCCATGTTGACAATATTAGTTCTGCCTATCCAAGAACATGGGAGATCTTTCCATCTTCTAAGGTTTTCTTTAATTTCTTTCTTTAGTGTTCTGTAGTTCTCATTGTAGAGAACTTTCACTTCTTTTGTGAGATTGATTCCCAAGTATTTCATTTTTTTCAAGGCTACTGTGAATGGGGTAGTTTTCCTAACTTCTCTTTCTGAATATTCATCACTGATGTATAAAAATGCATTGGATTTATGTGCATTAATCTTATATCCTGCTACTTTACTGAATTCACTTATAAGTCCTAAAAGTTTTCTGGTGGGATTTCCTGGTTCCTCTAAATATATAATCATGTCATCAGCAAATAGGGATAGTTTGAGTTCTTCTTTTCCTATTCGTATCCCTTTAATTTCTTTGGTCTGTCTAACTGCTCTGGCTAGAGTTTCAAGGATGATATTGAATAGAAGTGGTGAAACAGGGCATCCCTGCCTTGTTCCAGTTTTTAGGGGGAATGCTTTCAGTTTTTCACCATTTAGAATGATATTGGCCATGGGCTTTGCATAGATGGCCTTTACAATGTTAAGGAATGTTCCTACTATCCCTATTTTTTCCAGTGTTTTGAGCGTGAAGGGATGCTGTATTTTATCAAATGCTTTTTCTGCATCTATTGAAATAATCATGTGATTCTTAACTTTTAGTCTGTTGTTATGGTGAATGACATTTATTGATTTCCGAAAGTTGAACCAAACTTGCATCCCTGGGATAAAACCCACTTGATCGTGGTGCACTATCTTTCTAATATACTTTTGTATGCGATTTGCTAAAATTTTGTTGAGAATTTTTGCATCGATATTCATTAGGGATTGGTCTGAAATTTTCTTTCTTTGTCTGGTTTAGGTATCAGGGTGATATTGGCTTCATAGAATGAGTTTGGGAGGGTTCAATCCTCTTCTATTTCATGAAATACTTTGAGAAGTATTGGAATGAGCTCTTCTTTAAAAGCTTTGTAGAACTCGGCTGAGAACCCATCTGGTCCAGGACTTTTCTTTGTTGGTAGGCTTTTGATGACCTCTTCTATTTCATTACTTGAAATTGATCTCTAAATTCTGTGTGTTCTCCTCATTCAGTACAGGTAATTCATATGTCTGTAGAAACCAGTTGATGTCTTCAAAATTTTCTATTTTGTTGGAGTATAGATTTTCAAAATAGCTTCTAATTATATTTTGTATTTCAATCGTGTGTGTTGTGATATTTTCTTGTTAATTCCGAATTTTAGTAATTTGGGTTTTCTCTCTTCTCTTTGTTAGTGTGGCTAAGGGTTTATCTATTTTGTTTATTTTTTCAAAGAACTAACTATTTATTTTGTCAATTTTTTGTATTGTTTCTTCTATTTCAATTTCGTTGATTTCCCCATCCTTTCACCTTTAGTTTATGAGTATCTTTTTCTATGAGGTGAGTCTCTTGCAGGCATCATATTGTTGGATCTTTCTTTTTAATCCAATCTGCCAGTCTATGTCTTTTGATTGATGAATTCAGCCCATTAACATTCAGGGTTATTATTGAGATATGATTTGTTTTTCCGGTCATTTGGTTCATTTTTAAAATTTTATTTATTTATTTATTTGACATGACGCAGTTCCTCCTTTATTTGACAATTCCTTTAGGATAATTCCTCCCTTTGCTGAAAACATACCATGCACATGGACTCAGCAAAAAAGCTGGAGTATCCATCCTCATTTCAGATAATGTGGACTTCAAGCCAAAGTTAGTCAGAAGGGATAAAGAAGGACATTTCGTACTGCTTAAGGGAAGCATAAATCAGCAAGATATAACAATCATAAACATCTATGCAACAAACAGCCGCTCATCCATGTATGTCAAACAAATCCTTCTCAATTTCAGAAACCAAATAGACCATAACACAATAATACTAGGTGATTTTAACACGCCTCTCTCACCACTGGACAAATCTTCCAAACAAAAATTGAACAAAGAAACCATAGATCTCAATAACACAATCAATAATTTAGAATTAACAGACATTTATAGAATATACCATCCAACCAAGAGCGAATACACTTTCTTCTCAGCAGCACATGGATTCTTCTCTAAAATAGACCATATATTATGCCACAAAGCTAATGTTAGCAAATACAAGAATGTAGAGACACTACCTTGTATTCTATCAGATCATAATGGATTGAAGTTAGAAATAAATGCAAGAGTAAAAAACAGAAAATATTCCAACACCTGGAGATTAAACAATATGCTATTATATGATGAATGGATAACAGAAGATATTAGGAAGGAAATTAAAAAAATTCTTAGACATTAATGCGAACAAAGAAACATCATATCAAAATCTCTGGGACACTATGAAAGCAGTACTTAGAGGGAAATTTATTTCATGGAGCACATTTAATAAAGGAAGTAAAACTCAACAAATAAATGACCTAACACTACAGCTCAAAGCCCTAGAAAAAGAAGAACAGACCAGCACCAAAGTAATAGAAGACAGGAAATAGTTAAACTCAGAGCTGAAATCAACAAAATTGAAACAAAAGAAACAATACAAAAAATTGACAAAATAAATAGTTGGTTCTTTGAAAAAATAAACAAAATAGATAAACCTTTAGACACACTAACAAGGAGAAGATGAGAGAAAACCCAAATCACTAAAATTCGGAATGAACAAGGAAATATCACAACAGACACGAGTGAAATACAAAACATAATTAGAAGCTATTTTCAAAATCTATACTCCAACAAAATAGAAAATTTCGAAGACATCAACAGGTTTCTAGAGACATATGAATTGCCTAAACTGAACGAGGAGGACATACACAATTTAAATAGACCAGTTTCAAGTAATGAAATAGAAGAGGTCATCAAAAGCCTACCAACAAAGAAAAGTCCTGGACCAGATGTGTTCTCAGCCGAGTTCTACAAAGCCTTTAAAGAAGAGCTCATTCCAATACTTCTCAAAGTATTCCATAAAATAGAAGAGGAGGGAACCCTCCCAAACTCATTCTATGAAGCCAATATCACACTGATACCTAAACCAGACAGAGACACATCGAGGAAAGAAAATTTCAGACCAATATCCTTAATGAATATCGACGCAAAGATTCTCAACAAAATTTTAGCAAATCGCATATAAAAGTATATTAGAAAGATAGTGCACCATGATCAAGTGGGTTTCATCCCAGGAATGCAAGGTTGGTTCAACATCCGGAAATCAATAAATGTAATTCACCATATCAATAGACTTAAGGTCAAGAATCACATGATTATTTCAATAGATGCAGAAAAAGCATTTGATAAAATACAGCATCCCTTCATGCTCAAAACACTAGAAAAAATAGGGATAGTGGAAACATTCCTTAACATTGTAAAGGCCATTTATGCTAAGCCCATGGCTAATATCATCCTAAATGGTGAGAAACTGAAAGCATTCCCCCTAAAAACTGGAACAAGGCAGGGATGCCCTGTTTCACCACTTCTATTCAATATCATCCTTGAAACTCTAGCCAGAGCAGTTAGACAGACCAAAGAAATTAAAGGGATACGAATAGGAAAAGAAGAACTCAAACTATCCCTATTTACTGATGATATGATTATATACTTAGAGGAACCAGGAAATTCCACCAGAAAACTTTCAGAACTCATAAGTGAATTCAGTAAAGTAGCGGGATACAAGATCAATGCTCATAAATCTAATGCATTGTTATACATAAGTGATGAATCTTCTGAAAGAGAAGTTAGGAAAACTACCCCATTCACAGTAGCCTTGAAAAAAATGAAATACTTGGGAATCAATCTCACAAGAGAAGTGAAAGTTCTCTACAATGAGAACTAGGGAACACTAAAGAAAGAAATTAAAGAAAACCTTAGAAGATGGAAAGATCTCCCATGTTCTTGGATAGGCAGAATTAATATTGTCAAAATGGCCATACTACCAAAATTATGCAATTTCAATTAAAATCCCAATGATGTACCTTACAGAAATAGAGCAAACAATCATGAAATTCATCTGGAAGAATTAGAAACCCAGAATAGCTAAAGCAATCCTTAGCAGGAAGAGTGAAGCAGGAGGTATCACAATACCAGACCTTCAACTATACTACAAAGCAATAGTAACAAAAACGGCATGGTATTGGTACCAAAATAGAAAAGTAGATTAATGGTACAGAATAGAGGATATGGACACAAACCCAAATAAATACAGTTTTCTCATACTAGACAAAGGGGCCAAAAATATGCAATGGAGAAAAGATAGCCTCTTCAACAAATGGTGCTGGGAAAATTGGAAATCCATATGCAACAGAATGAAACTAAACCCATATCTCTCACCATGCACGAAACTCAACTCAAAATGGATCAAGGACCTCGGAATCAGATCAGAGACCCTGCATCTTATAGAAGAAAAAGTAGGTCCATATCTTCAACATGTTGGCTTAGGACCAGACTTCCTCAACAGGACTCTCACAGCACAAGAAATAAAAGCAAGAATCAATAACTGGGATAGATTCAAACTAAAAAGCTTTCTCTCAGCAAAGGAAACTATCAACAATGCAAAGAAAGAGCCTACAGAGTGGGAGAAAATCTTTGCCAATCATACTTCAGATAGAGCACTATATCTCCAGAATCTATAAAGATCTCAAAAAACTCTACACCAAGAATGCAAATAATCCAATGGACAAATGGGCTAAGGAAATGAATAGACACTTCACAGAAGAAGATATACAAGCAATCAACAAACATATGGAAAAATGTTCAACATCTCTAGTAATAAAAGAAATGCAAATTAAAACCACCCTAAGATTCCATCTGACCCCAATTAGAATGGCGATTATCAAGAATACAAGCAACAACAGTTGTTGGCGAGGATGTGGGGAGAAAGGTACACTCATACATTGCTGGTGGGGCTGCAAATTAGTGCAGTCACTCTGGAAAACAGTGTGGAGATTCCTTAGAAAACTTGGAATGGAACCACCATTTGACCCAGCTATCCCACTCCTTGGCCTATACCCAAAGGACTTAAAATCAGCATACTACAGAGATACAGCCACATCCATGTTCATAGCTGCTCAATTGACAATAGCCAGACTGTGGAACCAACCTAGATGTCCTTCAATTGATGAATGGATAAAGAACCTGTGGTATATATATATACAATGGAATATTGCTCAGCCATAAAGAATGATAAAATTATGACATTTGCAGGCAAATGGATGAAATTGGAGAATATCATGCTAAGTGAGATAAGCCAATCTCAAAAAGCCAAAGGTCGAATGATATCGCTAATAAGTGGATGAGGACACATAAATGGGGGGAGGGAGGGGTTAGTTTTAGGGTTAGAGTTAGGGTTAGGGAGGGGGGCAAGAATGGAGGAAGGAAGGACTGTAAAGAGGGAAAAGAGGGGTGGAAGGGGTGGGGGGAAGGGAAAAAATAACAGAATGAATCAAACCACATTACCCTATGTAAATATATAATTACACAAATGGTATGCCTTGACTCCATGTACAAACAGAGAAACAACATGTATCCCATTTGTTTAGAATAAAAAAAATGATAAACAGTTAATATTTTGGAAAAAAAATTTGTTGATTTCAGTTCTGGTTTTAACTATTTCCTGTCTTCTACTACTTTTGGTGTTGGTCTGTTTATCTTTTTGTAGGACTTTGAGCCGTAGTGTTAGGTTGTTTATTCGTTGATTTTTTCTTCTTTATTGAATGCGCTAAATGAAATAAATTTTTCTCTAAGAATTGCTTTCACAGTGTCCCAGAGAATCTGATATGTTGTTTCTTTCTTCTCCTTTATCTCTATGAATTTTTTAATTTCCTTCCTGATATCTTCTGTTATCCATTCATCATACAATAGCGTATTATTTAATCTCCAGGTGTTGGAGTAGTTGCTGTTTTTTACTCTGTCATTTATTTCTAATTTCAATCCATTATGGTCCGATAGAATACAAGGTATTATCTCTATCTTCTTGTATTTGCTAACAGTAGCTTGTGGCATAATGTATGGTCTATTTTAGAGAAAGATCCATATACTGCTGAGAAGAAGGTGTATTCGCTCCTTGTTGGATGGTATATTCTATAACTGTCCATTAAGTCTAAATTATTTATTGTGGTTTTGAGATCTATGGTTTCTATGTTCAATTTTTGGTTTGAGGATCTGTCCAGTGGTGAGAGAGGTGTATTAAAATCCCCTAGTATTATTGTGTTGTGGTCTATTTGATTTCTGGCCTTGAGAAGGATTTGTTTGATGTATATGGATGAGCCACTGTTTGGGGCATTTTTATGATTGTTATGTCTTCCTGATTTATGCTTCCCTTAAGCAGTAGGAAATGTCCTTCTTTATCCCTTCTGACTAACTTTGGCTTGAAGTCTACATTTACTGTGTCCATGTGCATGGTATGTTTTTCCTCATCCTTTCACCTTTAGTCTGTGGGAATCTCTTTCTATGACTGAGTCTCTTGCAGGCAGCAAATTGTTGGATCTTTCTTTTTAATCCAATCTGCCAGTGTATGTCTTTTGATTGATGAGTTCAGGCCATTAACATTCAGGGTTATTACTGAGATATGATTTGTATTTCCGGTCTTTTGGCTCTTTTTTTTTTTTTGACATGACTTGATTTCTCCTTTATTTGACTATTCCTTTAGGGTAGTTACTGCCTTTGCTGATTTGCATCGTTGTTTTTCATCTCTTCCTCGTGGAATATTTTGCTGAGAATGTTCTGTAATGCCAGCTTTCTTTTTGTAAATTCTTTTAGCTTTTGTTTATCATGGAAAGGTAAGTTTTGCTGAGTATAAGATTCTTGGTTGGCATACATTTTCTTTCAGGGCTTGAAAAATGTTGTTCCAGACCCTTCTAGCTTTTAGGGTCTGGATTGAAAAATCTGCTGATATCTATATTGGGTTCCTCCAAATGTAATTTGATTCTTTTCTCTCGCAGCCTTTAAAATTCTGTCTTTATTTTGTATGTTAGGTATTTTCATTATAATGTGCCATGGTGTGGGTCTATTGTAATTTTGTGTATTTGGAGTCCTATGAGCCTCTTGTACTTGATTTTCCATTTCATTGTTCAGTTCTGGGAAATTTTCTGATATTATTTCATTGAATAGATTGTTCATTTCTTTGCTTTGTTTCTCTAAGCCTTCCTCAATCCCAATAATTCTTAAATTTGGCCTTTTCATGAATCCCATAGTTCTTGTAGATTCTGTTCATGATTTCTTACCGTGTTCTCTGTTTGTTCAACTTTGTTTTCAAGATTAAATATTTTTTCTTCAATATCTGAGGTTCTGTCTTCCAGGTGTTCTATCCTACTGGTTATGCTTTCTGTGGAGTTTCAATTTGGTTTATTTTTTCCTTTATTTCAAGGATTTCTGTTTTTTTTTTTTTTTCAGAATCTCTAACTCTTTATTATAATGATCTTTTGCTTCCTGTATTTGCTCTTTTAACTGTCGATTGGTGCAATCATTCAATGCCTGCATTTGCTCTTTCATCTCATCCTTCAATGCCTGCATTTGCTCTTTCATCTCATCCTTCAATGCCTGCATTTGCTCTTTCATCTCATCCTTCAATGCCTGCATTTGCTCTTTCATCTCATCCTTCAATGCCTGCATTTGCTCTTTCATCTCCTTGTTTGCTTCCCTGATTGCTTTGATTATGTACATTCTGGATTCCCTTTCTGACATTTCTTCTGCCATGCTGTCATTGGATTTTATTGCTATACTATCTAGGTTTTCTTGGGACATTCTTTCCTTGTTTTCTCATATTGTTCAGGATCTACCCATCTAATGGTGAAACTCTGGGATATTGCAGATTTCCTCTATTGACTAATATTGTCTCTGTAGATTTCCAATAACTCACCTCTTAGCCTTCAGTAGCCTGAAGTCTTGTAGTAACTTGATAATGCAGAGCTCCACTAGGAAGCTGGCCTTCTTGGGGTGGTGGTCTTCAGGTGGGGTATATTCCCTGGTGGCTCTGATTGGTCCTGAGTCTCTCAACACCTCCTCCTCTTGGCTCCTCGGTCTTGTCAAAGGTCCTCTAGACTCCTGTAGATGTCTCAGGAAGGGAGCTTCCCTTCCAATGATGATGGCCACGCCCTCAGGAGTAATTCAAAATGCCTGCACCAGCCTATGAAGAAGCCTCTGGCTAACTCTGTGATGGTGACAAACCTTGGCATGGTGGTCCAGTGGGGTTGTTCACTGATGGCGTCTGTCTTTGGCCTGGTGGTTGGGCGGGTTGACTACCCACTGCCCAGCTCTGCAAGGCAGGTGGGTTAGGCTACCTGCTACCTCCAGGATGCAAGCGGCCTGACTCACCTGCCACCTTGCTCCACAACTGCGACCAATCAGTGATGGCACCAAGCTATGTGCAGGGTCAGGTGGGGTAGCTTGGTTATGACGTCTGTCCTTGACCTGCTGGCTGGGTGGGTTAGCTGCCCGCTGCCTATCTCCGTGATGTAGGTGGCCTGGCTCACCCGCCAGCTTACTCCACGACTGTGATCAACCCTAGAGGAATTTGATAGTGGGAGTTTATCCCCTTTACTCTTCCTCCTTTTCCCTTCCAGATGCTACATCATCATGGAAGTGGAGCTTAGACCCTTACCAGACAAGGAAACTTCTATTGCCTTAATTTTGAGATTTTCACTTTTAGAACTATGAGGAATAAATTCTTGTTCTTTAATTATCCAGTCTGTGGCATTTTGCCCAAGCAACACAAAAAGAACATCTTTACCAAAATTGCCACAACAGATAACCACATAGTACTTTAACTTGAAGACTTTGCCTCACAATCAACTTGACATAGAGGTCCGTCCTCTCAGCCATAAGAATGAGGCTCTTGTGAGGAACAGAAGAGGTAAATTGTATTGGTTTCCTGTGGATGAATTACAGTGGTGCATTCTGGAACTCTGTAGGTAAGCCATGAAGACCAAGGAGTGGAGGTCAGGAAGCTGGACCCAGAAATGGAATGAAGCCAAGGGAAGAGTGCTTCAAGTTAATGGAGTGTGACTACATGAGTAAACAGAGAGATTGTGAAGAACAAATTATTTCTCTTTCAGTTTGGCATACGTCATTGTTCTATGCCTCAAGAAGCAGGGAGGACTGATGATTATTTGGAATAATGAAAGGAGTGAATAAATATTGATCCACAGTTTCAAATCTAGTTATAGATGTGGGTGCATAATTGACAGGAGTAGTCAATGAGGAAAATCATGGCACTTTTTAAATTTTACTCAGATGACTCTTCAATTGACACTGTGCACATCTTTTAAGTTAATGTGTAAAAATTAACCAAGGGCTGGGTGTGAGACTCAGAAGCACTGCATTTGTGAGGTCCTGGGTTCAATCTCTAACTCTGCAAATAAAAATAAGTCAAAAATTTTCATTATATTTTACTGTTAGCAGTAGAGCTAAGATAAGGGAGAAGAAGAATGAAGAATATCCAAAGAAGGTAGTGAATGTAGGAATAAATTGTTATAGAAATTAGAGAAATGCAGAAATCCAGATCTCTAGTATCATTCAGCCGAATTTTGCAAAGTAAAGGCAAAATGATGAGGCAAGAGGAAGAATTTATTGCTGCTTTGTGACAACATATTTCATAATCATAGCCTAGTTGATATCCTTCCACTGCTCTGCATGATTGCACATGCATAAAGAAATTGTACCCAGTTAATGGAAATGAGGGGTAAATACAGATGACATGTGGAAAGCAAATGATAGTTCAATGAGCACATCCTTTTCACTTCTCCTTGGAATGGTACAATTAAAAGTAAAAATTTTATAGAAGAGGGATGGATTCTTAAGATAACATTGAATATGTATCTCTTACAAATTTTACTTTGAATAGAGGAAACAGTTTTCACTCCTTTCTGACACATCTGTTTTTCAAAAGGAAGATCGCTTCATGGTAAGCAAAAGGGATGCAGTTCGTGCAGCTGCGGGATCAGGATATGACATTGAGGGACCTGTGAGCGAAATTCTTCGGGAAAAAGCCTACATCTTCAGAATGCTTCTTTGTTTGGGGGGAGAGAGAGAGAGAGAGAGAGAGAGAGAGAGAGAGAGAGAGAGAGAGAGAGAGAGAGAGAGAGAGAGAGAGAGGGAGGGAAAACCATTCTGTAACTGCATGTGTTTTTACTAAGCTCTTTTTAAGTTGCTGTCTGTGGTAACCCTTAATATGGGTCTCTTAGAACCCTTTAATTGACTGCTGACTTAATTGAATGATGGCTTTGAATCTACCTCCAAGCTTACGAAGTGGCCATTCTGAGTCACTGACTGAGCATGGCCATGGTAAGTAGGCAGGTCCATTCTCCTGAGAATGAGACTTCACTGAACAGTAACTCTAGCTCAAGGACTCTCCATTGGTCTAGTCTAAACACTGTTACAAACATACAGTGATGGAAGCCCTTTCATATGAATGCTTTCTTCCCTGCCTCTCTCCTTCAAAGGGGGCAGATCTTCATTTCTGTCCAATGGTTCTTTGGTCTCCCCTGGTGTTCTCTCCACTTTCTCTCACAAGAATTTTCTTCAATAAATCACTTGTACATCTCGTACTCTTGGCTTCTCCTTAGAAGAGCTGAACTAACACAAGTGCCAGGAATGATTTGAGAAAGCAGCCAGTACAATGAGGTTTGGAAACCCACTCATTCATTGCCAGGCAGGCAAAATGAATAAACAAATGAATAAAAATTTTCCATCCTGAGCGATATATGGGACAAAGGAAATCCTTAGCACCTATTTACTGCTTAGTTAGCTTTTTGTTTTTGTGAGAAATACCTCAAAAACAACAGGAGAGAAAAGATTTATTATAGCTCACAGTTTCAGTGGTTTTAGTCCATGGTCAGCTGGCCCCATTGCTTCGGGTCTGAGGTGAGAAAGAACGTCATGGCAGAATGGTGTGGCAGGGCTGCTCAGCTTATGGCCACCAGGAAAACAGAGAAAGAAAAATGTGTTGAGCACAAGAAACACCTTTCCAGATGGTCCCAGGGACCTACTTCCTCCAACTAGGACCAACCTCCTAAACTTTCTACACCTCCCATAGTGCTATTAAATTATCAATTCTTCAGTGGATTACTGCACTGATAAAGTCAGAGATCCCATGATTCCTAAAGCCCCACCTCTGCATTGGGAAGCAAGCCTTTAGCACATGAGATTTTGGGGGGTACTTTAGACTATAATGTTGTCTAATTGCTGAAGAAGCCATTGGAGGTGACCCTGAGGGAATATTCCAGTGGAAAGTAGTATACTTGGGTAAAAAGATTGAAGGATAGACAGGAACATATCCTATCAAGATGGGAAAGGTGTTTGGTTTCTGCTTATGTAGTATTGATGCTCTGCCAAGGAGTAACAGAATACTGAAAAACATTAAAGAACAAAGACTGAGCATGACGAATTTTCTCTGGAAACGTGCAAAGAGGTTGGTATTTTCTATAGGGCAATAGTGGGAACAACTGAGCAACAAATAAAATATTGGCTTAAAGGTTCAACCAAGAAAGGTCTGTCTTTTTTTTCTCTTTCTTTTTTTTTTCTGCTGTATTTTTAAACATATTTTAAATTTGTTCTAATTAGTTATACATGACAGTAGAATGCATTTTGACACATCATATATAAATGGAGTATAATTTCTCATTCTTCTGGTTGTACATGATGTAGAATCACACTGGTCATCTAGTCATATATGTACATAGGGTAATGATGTCTGATTTATTCTACTATCCTTCCTACCTTTGTACCCCATCCTCCCTTCACACACCTGTACCTAATCCAAAGTAACTCTATTCTTTCCTTGCCCCCTTGCCTGTACTTTGAATTAGCATTTGCATATCCGAGAAAACATTTGATCTTTGATTTTTTGGGATTGGCTTATTTCACTTATCATGATATGCTCCAGCTCCATCCATTTACTGGCAAATTCCAGTTTCATTCTTCTCTGAGACTGAGTAATATTTCATTCTGTATATACTACATTTTCTTTATCCATTGATCTGTTGAAGGACATTTAGATTGGTTCCATAGTTCAGCTATTGTGAGCTGAGCTGCTGTAAACATTGCTGTGACTGTGTTACTGTATTATGCTGATTTTAAGTCCTTTGGGTATAAAACGAGGAATGGGGTAACTGGGTCAAATGGTGGTTCCATTCCACATTTTCTGGGGAATCTCTATACTGCTTTCCATAATGGTTGCACCAATTTGCAGTTCTACCAGCAATGTAGGAGTGTATGTTTTTCCTCACATCCTCACCAACTTTTATTGTTGCTTATATTTTTGATAATTGCATTCTGACTGGAGTGAGATGAAATCTGAATAGTTTTGATCTCATTTTTCAAATTGCTAGAGATGTTTAACATTTTTTCATATATTCGTTGATCAATTCTATTTCTTCTGTGAAGTGTCTGTTCAGTTCCTTAGTCCATTATATATTGACTGAGTTATTTGGTTTTGTGGTGTTAAGATTTTTGAGTACTTTATATATCCTGGAGATATTGCTTTATCTGAGATGCTTGTGGTAAAGATTTTCTCCCACTCTGTAGGCTCTCTCTTCATGTTCTTGACTGTATCTTTTGCTGAGAAGAAGCTTTTTAAATTGAATTCATCCCATTTATTGATTCTTATTTTTACCTCTTGTGATTTAGAAATCTTGTTAAGGAAGTCAGATCCTAGGCTGACCTGGTGAAGATTTGGGACTATTTTTTCCTTTGTTAGTCAAAGGGTTTCTGTTATACTGCCTGAATCTTTGATCCAGTTTGGGTGGAATTTCATGCAGATTGGGAGACAAGGGTTTAATTTCATTTTGCTACATATGGATTTCCAGTTTTCCCAGCACCGTTTTTTGAAGAGGCTATCTTTTCTCCACTATATGTTTTTGTTGCCTTTGTCTAGTATGACATAAATGTGGGTTTGTCTCTGTGTCTTCTATTCTGTACCACTGGTCTTCATGTCTGTTTTGGTGCCAACACAATGCCATGTTTGTTACTATGGCTCTGTAGTACGGTTTAAGGTCTGGTATTGTGATGCCTCCTGCTTCCCTCTTCTTGCTAAGGATTGCTTTGGCTATTTTGGGTCTCTTATTTTTCCAAATGAATTTCATGATTGCTTTTTATAGTTCTATGAAGAATGTCATTGGGATTTTAATAGGAATTGTATTAAATCTGAGTAATTCTTTTGGTAGTATGGCATTTGACAATATTAATTCTGCCTATTCAAGAGCATGGTATCTTTTCATCTTCTAAGGTCTTTAATTTCTTTTTTTAGTGTTTTGTAGTTTTCATTGTAGATGTCTTTCACCTCTTTTGTTAGATTGATTTCCAAGTATTTTATTTCTTGTAGACTATTGTGAATGGGATAACTTTCCTAATATCTCTTTCAGTGGATTCTTCACTGATGCATAGAAAGGTGTTTGATTTATGGGTATTGATTTTATGTCCTGTTACTTTACTGAATTCATTTACTAGTTCTGGAAGTTTTCTGAAGGAATTTTTTTGATCTTCTAAATATAGGGATCATGTCATAATGATATTTTCAGTTCTTTTCTTATTCATATTCTTTTAATTTCCTTCTCCTGTCTAATTGCTCTGGCTAGAGTTTCAAGGATGATATTACATAGAAAGTGGTGAAAGAGGGCTTCCTTTACTTATTTCAGTTTTTAGAAGGAATGCTTTCATTTTTTCTCCATTTAGAATGATGTTGGCCTTGAGCTTAGCATATATAGCTTTTAAAATGTTGAGGTATGGTCTCTATTATTCTTAGTTTTTCTGGTGTTTTGATGATAAAGGGGTGCTATATTTTGTCAAATGCTTCTTCAGCATCTGTTGAGATGATCATATGATTTTTGTTTTTAAGTCTATTAATGTGATGAATTACAGTTACTGCTTTCCATATATTGAACAAAACTTGCATCCCTGGGATGAACCCACTTGATCAAGGTCCATCAACTTTTAAATATGTTTTTGTATGTATTTTGACAGAATTTTATTGAAAATTTTTACATCTATGTTTATCAGGGATATTGGTCTGAAGTTTTCTTTCCTTGATGTGTCTTTGACTGATTTTGGTATCAGGGTGATATTAGCATGATAGAATGAGTTTGGAAGGTTTCCTCATTTTCAATTTCATGGAATAATTTGAGGAGTGTTGGTGTTGGTTTAATTGTTCCTTGAAGGTCTTGTAGAACTTAACTGAGAATCCATCTGGTCCTGGGTTTTTCTTGATTAGTAGGGTTTTGATGGCATCCTCTCTTTCTTGCTTAAAATTAATCTCTTTAAATACTGTATGTCTTCCAGATTCAGTTTCGGTAGTTCATATGTCTATAGAAATTGTTGATGTCTTCAAGATTTTCTATTTTATTGGAGTGTAGTTTTCAAAATACTTTCTATTTATCTTCTGTATTTCAGTAGTGTGCATAGTGGTATTTCCTTTTTCATCAGGTATTTTAGTAATTTTAGTTTTTTCTCTCTCCATTAACATGGCTAGGTGTTTACCAATTTTGTTTATTTTTCCAATGAACCAAAATTTTATTTTGTCAAATTTCTGAATTGTTTATTTTATTTCAATTTCATTGATTACAGCTCTGATTTAATTATTTCCTTTCTTCTACTAATTTTGGTGTCAATCTGTTCCTGTTTTTCTAGGACTTTGAGTTGTAATGTTAGGTTATTTATTTATTAACTGTCTATTCTTTTATTGAATGAGTTCCATGCAATGAACTTTCCTCTTAGTACTGCCTTTATAGTGTCTGAGAGATTTTGATAGGTAGTATTAGTACTTTTATTTACCTCTAAGTATTTTTTTTTATTTCATCCTTGATTTCTTCTGCTATTGGTTGATCATTCAATATCTACTCTCCTGGTGTTAGAGTAGTTTCTATTTTTTATTTTATCATTGATTTCTTAATTTCATTCCATTATGATCTGATGGAATGCAGGGTATCATCTCCATTTGTTTTGTATTTACTGAGCTGCTTTGTGCCATAGATATGATCTATTTTAGAAAATGATCCATGTGCTGCCAAGGATAAAGCCTATTTGCTTTTCGATGGATGAAATATTCCATATATGTCTGTTAAGTCTAAACTGTTAATTGTATTATTTAGTTTTATAGTTTGTTTATTTAGATTTTGTTTGGAAGATCTGTCCAGTAGTGAGAGAGGTGTTTTGAAATCACCAAGTATTATTGTGTTGTGGTCTATTTGATTCTTGAAATTGAAAAGGGTTGATTTGATATAGATAGATACTGCATTGTTTGGGGCAGAAATATTTACAATTGTTATGTCTTGCTGATGTATAATTCCCTTAAGCAGCATGAAGTGTACTTGTTTGTCCCTTCTGACTAACTTTGGCTGAAGTCCACTTTATCTGATATGAGGATGGAATCCCCTGTCTGTTTATGCTATCCATATGAATGATATGCTTTTTTTCCCATCCTTTCACATTTGGTCTGTGGATGTCTTTGCCTATAAGGTGAGTCTCTTGAAGACAGTATATTGTTGGCCTTATTTTATAAGATTGATTGATTATTTTGCTCCATTAACGTTCAAGGTTATTATTGAGATGTGATTTCTATTCCTGGTCATTTTGTTTTATTTCTCATTTTTAATTTGACTCAGTTTCTCCTTTGATTTACTATTCCTTTACTGTAGTTCTTCCCTTTGTTGGTTTATGCTTTTTTTTTTTTTCATTTCATCTTCATGGAATATTTTGATGAGAGTATACTGTAGTGCAGGCTTTCTACTTGTGAATTCTTTGAAGTTTTGTTTATCATGGAAGGTTTTTACTGCATCTTCAAATCTAAAGCTCAATTTTATGGGATATAAAATTCTTGGTAGGCATTCATGTTCTTTCAGAGATTGGAATATGTTGTTCCAGGATCTCCTAGCTTTAAATATCTGCATTGAGAAATATGCTGAGATCCAAATTGGTTGCCCTCTATATGTAATTTGATTTTTTTCTATTGCAACGTTTAAGAGCTACCCCTATTCCCTATGTTAGTCATTCTCATTACAATGTATCTTGGTGTGGGTCTATTGTAATTTTGTATATTTTGAGTCTGTAAACCTCTTGTATTTAATTTTCCAATTCATTCTTTAGCTTTGGGAAATTTTCTAATATTATTACATTGAAAAGACTGTGCACTCCTTTGATTTGTATCTCTTGCCTTCATCTATCCCAATAAATCTTAAATTTTGTCTGGAGTTGCCCACTATGATTTAAGTTCTGATTGACCCACTACCTCAAATGTTGACTCAGTTAACACCACCTCATCATAAGATGGTACTTCTAAGATTAGGCTCTAGTAGGAAAAGTGGGCATGAGTAAATTACAAAGGCAGATCCTCATGGCATCCCTCAAATTGCACTAGTTCCTTTTCTCTACCCTACACTTATGCAGATACTTTGGAATCAACTGATGGGGTAGAAAAGAAAAATGGAGCTTAGTTTAGAGTTGAGTCAGGTTGTTTCATAAGTACAAATGAAAAATTGTCAAGAGTGTGACCAGAGATAGATTTAACACACACTGAGGAAAAACCTTCCTAATTTGGAGATACAAGTAGTGCACCTGCTCATTTATTTTTTGGGGAAAGAAAGTGACCTTAGAAGAGAGTGCATACAGTTTCTTGAACATTGGCTAGTGTCCTTGGAATGTAAAGACCTGGTCTCTAAAACAAGAAGGTCTGTAATAGAGGAATTTGAAGGAACACATAGGAGTAGGCACTCAGTGTGGAGAATTCTTTTACTGTGTTAGACAAAATAGTCAAAGATACCAATATTTTGATGCTTTGATTACTCGTGATTGTTTCCTTTTATAGCAAAAGGCGTTTTACAGATCTGAGCAAATTAAGGAATTTGAGGTAAGGTTATCACTCAGAGACAGCTCAACAGTATTAAAATTTTAACTCAATAAGCTAACTAAAGTTTTTAAATGTTAATTTATTCCATTCTGATCCAAAATATGTTTCTGATATAGTTTATGCTTTTTAACAGATTTCTGTAAAGTTTTTACTCTTACAAACAGTACCTCATCGACTACATTTCTAATTGATTAGATATGACATACAGAAATATAGGTGATTTTTAAGTTTGGCAACTTTTATTTTTAATTCTAATTTTTTTATATCTTATTTGCCTTAATGATAATCATGCCATCTGCAAGTGGTGAGAACACTTATCTTTAGATTTTACTATTTTCTCTCATTTTTTATATTAATATTATTTAGTATTATAAAAATAAAAATCATAATTGGGGCTATCCTTGTTTATGATATAGGAATTTCATCAAGTTTCTGCATTAGAAATATTTTTGGAATACTTTTATAAATAACTATGCTGATGTTCAATGAGCATTAAATACTTTTTTCTCTTACATGATAGAGAGTAGATTGCTGTCCTGTTAGGACCTGGTGAGAAATAAAGCATTCATAAGAAGAATGGAAAATAGTATAGAAACTGAAAGATATATATAACCATAAGGTGTTTGTAAGGAAGAAAGCCTTATCTATTATTGATAATTCATGTATTTTTTAAAACTTCCTCTGTTAAAAAACTTTTGGCTCAATGTTCTTTTGTTATTTCAGTTTTAAAAGCATTGCTAATTTTGGAACCATTTTGGTACTATAAAATACTTTTATTAGCATTCAAATGATATGACTCACAGAGAATAAGAGATAACAGACCACTGAGATGAATACATGGTATCATAACAGGTGCACATAAGAAAACATCTTGAGAAAAACATCACATGAAATACTAATATTTTGAAGAGTGGAAAATACAGATCTAACTTTGTCACCAAAGTTATTACAAAAACTTTCAATTTCTTCTGATTTGATTTCTTCTTTATATAAGGTTAGTTGGTGGGAATGACTATAAAACTGCAATAAGGGGTTTTTGTTGTGATAGCACAGACACTAGTGACCAAACTACTATAGGTTTTTCTTTCCTTAACTTTAAAACTTTATTAAATCAATGTATTTTTAATAGACTTCATTGAAGATTTCTCACTAATCTTAATAAACCATTTGTATAAGATTTAGAAATTGTTTATATTTGACCATCTTTATTATTGTTTCCATTGGATCTATTCTTCACAATTGATTATTTTAAATAGGCCCAATGATCCAACTTGATTGCTTTGATATAATAGTTCAAATCCAGAACTTTGGTACACATGACAAATATACTCTTTGCTTTGGAAGACCAGCTAGCTATACATATTATATTTCCTCTTAAGAGATATTGTGGATTGGTTTGAGTAAATTTAGTTCCTATGTTTTACTTATATATTTGTTCTCTCCAAGATAGTCCTCTTAATATAAATATTATTATTTACAAGTACAGATGATTCTGAACATATAATTTGAAAATATCAAAAAATTTAAAAATGTATTTAATACACCTAATCTACCAAACATTATAGCTTAGCCTATTCTGCCTTAAATAAGTTCTGAATATTTACATTAGACTACAGTTTGACACAAATCTTTTAACACAAAGTTTATTTTACAATAAAGTGTTAACTGTTTCATGTAGTTTATTACATGAATAAAATGAATGTATGGGTACACTTTCACACTATTATAAAGTTTAAAAATATAAGTTGGGGAATAAAAGTTTATGTCCACACATAAATTTTTATTACATATAGACATGTTATACACATACATTCATTATTCATGCACATATATAAATTTATATTCTCAATGCCATTTGGAGGTATTAAGATCAGAATATTTTCCTTTTTCCATCTGAACAGTGTTAGTTGTTAGAATATCAGACATTCATAATCATTATTTAAGTACCATTTCAACAGCTTTCCCTACTCTTAATATTTTTGGCCTTCTGGTTAGTAAGCCATGTATTTTAAAAAATGATACTACTTGTAGCATGATATTTGTATTGTTTAATTTTGCCACACCAAAAGAGCAATATAAAATGGTTTTGCTGTTGCTAAGTTGCCTCAATGTAAATGTGACTTCAATTTCTGAAATACTTTAAGAAAATAAAATATTTGCTCTTCGTAAGCCATCTTTGAAGGCAGCACATGACAGTGTTTAAGAACATGAATTCTTGAGCATATCATGATGACTGCTATCAAATTTCTGGCCTCTAGAGGAGTGCTGTCACCAAGAAGGCTGAGTTATACCAACCTGTGCTCTCCTCCCACACCCCTGTGCAGATCAACTGGTAATTATTCACAGATAAAACCCCCAAACATGGGAATAAGCATGAATCACCTGTGTGTTCCATGGGAACTAAGGAACAATCTGCAAGAGTAAGAGAAATAATCTTACATGGACCACGTAACACCTCCCACTCCAACGCAGTGCATTGCCAAAGGGAAGGTCTTAACAGCACACAGTTTCCACAGAGGGTAAACTATTCTGAGATGCTTCTGAGAAAGTCCACTCTGTTCTCACTTCATGGGAAAAAGAGGAGAAAATGGAACCATTAGGCCACTGACGACCGGAAAGTAACAAAGAAAGGAGGCACAGCCCACAGGGACCAGCACACTGATTTTAGTGAAAGTATAACATACTTGCCAACAGTGAAACCTGATCAGAGACATCACGAAACACATAGTCCACCTGAAGAGCTGATCCAGTTGCTCCTGGAATAGGGGGCAGTGCTATTTGGTGTGACTCTCCAGAGGGTCAACTTGCTGGAATCCATAATCAGGGGTCACTTAGGGAGGGAGAAGACACCCATACTGAATTCCACAAAGGTAGAACACTGTTTGTGGGAGTTTAAAGTGTGCTCCTCATGGCTTTGAAGACTAGCCAGGCCACAACTAGGGAAGGACACAACCAAAGCTGAGACTACCACACACAGGCACTAGTTCTGTCTGGGAGATTAAATAGTGCTTCCCATGGTGGGAAAGACCAGCTCTAGACCCAGCCAGAGAAACATGACCATCAATAGCAAACAGACACTTACTGTACAACCCCTAGGAGTTTAAACAGTACTTCCCTCAGCACTTTAAAATTCTTTAATTAGCATTCAGATGATTATGACCCACAGAGAATAATGAAAAAAGATAAGAGACCACTGAAATAAATAAATGGGTATCATAACCAGTGCATATAAGAAAACATGACAGGACATATATTACAGGAAAATAAACTAACGTTTTGAAGACTGGAAAATATGGATCTAACTTTGTCACCAAAGTTATTATAAAACCTTTGAATTTCTTCTGATTTGATTTCTTCTTTATATAAGGTTAGTTGGTGGGAATGACTTTGCTGTGATAGTAAAGACACTAGTGAACAACAAACTACTACAAGTTTTTCTTTCCTTAACTTGAAAACTTTATTAAATCAATGCATTTTAATTGAGAACTTCTCACTAATCTTAATAAACCATTTGTATAAGATTTAGAAATAGTTTACGTTTGACCACCCTTAGTATTGTTTTAGGAATAAATTTAATCAAGGAGATAAAAGATGTGATGTCTGAAAAACACTGACAAAAGAAATTGAAGAGGATACAAATAAGTGACAGTATGTTGTGTGTTTGTGGATCAGAAGAATGACTATTGTTAAAGTGTACATATTACCCAAAGAAATCTACAGATTAATGCAATTCTGTCAAATACCAATTTAATTCTCCACAAAAACAGAAAAAAGTAACCTGAAATTCATACGAAAGATTGGAATAGAGAAGGCAGTCTTGAGCAAAAACAACAAAGCTGAAAGACATTACACTATCCTGCTTCAAAATATCCCACAAAGCTACTGTAACCTAAAACATCATGGTTTGGTTAAAATCAAACATATATACTAATAAAACACAATAACAGTCCCATAATCTACAGATTAATGCAATTCTGTCAAATACCAATTTAATTCTCCACAAAAACAGAAAAAAGTAACCTGAAATTCATACGAAAGATTGGAATAGAGAAGGCAGTCTTGAGCAAAAACAACAAAGTTGAAAGACATTACACTAATCTGCTTCAAAATATCTCACAAAGCTACTGTAACCTAAAACATCATGGTTTGGTTAAAATCGAACATATATACTAATAAAACACAATAACAGTCCCATAAACAACCTCACACAATTGCAACCAACTCATTTTTGACAAAGAAGACCAAAGCACACAATGAGAAAAGAATGCTCTCTTCAATAAATAGTGCTGGGAAAAGTGAATATCCATATGCAGATTGAAAGTAGATTCCCACTCTCTCAGATAAGCTGAGAATGAATTAACAACTTAAATGGAAGACCTAGATCTATGAAAATGCAAGAAGAAAATATAGTGAAAGTACTTCAGGACATTCATTGGTCTAGATAATAGTTTTTAGATATCACCGCAAACATAGGTAACAAAAATAACACGAGGATATATTAAATTAAAAATCTTCTGTATGGTAAAGGAAACAGGCAGCAGAGCCAAATGACATCTTATAGAAGGGGAGAAAATATTTTCATGCTAAACACCAAACAAGATGTTAATATCCAAAATGTATAAGAAATTCAAACAATACATCAACAAAAACAAACCACAAAAAGCAAAAACTCAGTATGATTTAAAGATGGGTTAAACACTTCAATAGACATAACTTTTCTCAAAAGAAAAGGATCTGGTCAACAGATAGATGAAAAATTTTCAACCTCACTAATAATCAGTGAAGTATAAATCAATCCACATAAGATACCACTTTGCCCTAGGTAGAATGGCTACAATAAAAAAAGACAAAAAATGCCAAATGCTGGTGATAATTTGGAGAATGGGGAACTCTTACACACTGTTGGTGGAGATGTAAATTAGTATGAAAAACAATATGGCGGTCTCTCCCAAAACTAAAAACAGAACTCCCATGTAATCCAGCAATCCTACTACCGAGAATATACTCAAAGCAGATAAAATCTACACGTTGAAAGTACATCTGCACTGCCATGTTTATTGGAGCATTATTTATATTGCAAACTATGGAGTAAGTCTATATGTCCATCCACGATGAATGGATAAAGAAAAGGTGGTATTCATCTTTCCATGATGAAATACCCTTCAGGCATAAAAAACATAAAAATCTTTTCATTTGTGACAATGTATATAGATTTTGAGGACATTAAATGAAATAACTGAGGCACAGAATAACAAATACTGCATGATCTCACTCACATGTGGAATCTAAAAATGTTTATCATATAGAGATTGAGAATAGCAAAGAGGTTATTAGTGATTAGAGACAGTAGAGGGATGAAGGATGGGAAACAGTTGGTCGATGGGTACAAAGTTACAGTTAGGAGTTCTGTGTTTTATGACACAGTAGGGTGAATATGCTTAACAATAGTGCATTGTGTACCTCAAATTAGAGGAGAGGATTTTGAATGTATTCATCATAAAGAAGATAAATGTTTAAGGTGATAGATTTGCTAATTATCCCGATAGTATCATTTTCAGTGTTTATATGAATCAAACCATCACACTGTACCTCATAAATATGTGCAACTATTATTTGTAAATAAAGAAAATCTGTAACCTCTAGAACACTAAGACAATAAATACCTGTTTGTTCTAGCAAACCATTTTGTCGTATTTGTTATAGCATCCCTAGGAGACTAATACACCATGAGATTATATATTAAATTTACAAATACATTCACATGGTTTGGTTTAAGAATACTTAGGTACTTAATGTAAGCTGATGTTGTGTTTTTTATATAAAACTATTTGAGAAAATATCATGGATATGTAGAGTTTTGAAATCATGTGTCATTTAGTGTCCCAATTTATGGATACATAAAAAGGTCACCTTCAACTACAATTATGAAGAAAATTGTGAACCACAAAAATGCACAAGTAAAAATCTGTAAGTTGAATAAATATAGCACATTTTAAGCATGGCTTCAAGTTTATTTGAAATGAAATGATATTTTAGGGAGCAAATTTAGGGAGTAGTCATAATCTTCCAATGAATGAATGAACTATCAAAAATGTATAATGGGAAGTTCATTCTCAGCAGGACCATTATAAAGAACCAATTGAATTAATGAATGCTAATGGCATTAGTTTTACTGTAAGACTACTTAAAGAGACACAAATGTAATAAAAAATTTATGTTCATTCATTGAAGTGCACATATATTCCAGAAGAAAAACGATTAATTATGAACTTTCAGTGGAGATATTAAAGTGTTGCAATTAATTCAGTTACTAATATATATCTCTGAAATAATATTTTACATCCATAATAACATGATTAATCTAAATGTAATGAGTGCTAGATTAATTAATAATATCTGATGATTTATCTTAAATTGATAGCAGTCACATTTTTAATGGTGCATTAATTATAATTAAGTAATTACAAAAAATTACTAAAGAACATATGACACACTCTTGTCCCAATTTATTTCATTAGGATTAACACTAGTAGGGTAAAACAGACAATTAAAAATTAATATTGAGTTTTTAAATGTTTAACATAAATGTTTTATTATTTTAGATTCAATTTTTATGATATGTTCAAATTTCAGAGTAGGGCATTTTTTCATTTCAGTGGAATATTAATTTAACCAGTAGCACATCCTTAATTTATAATGTGAGATGATTAAAGGGTGAGCATTGTTTTCAGATGTCAGCCAAACATTTGTAATTCCTTTCCCCAGATTTGAGTTGTTATGTTTTAGGGGAATATGGATATTTATACAAAGTAATTTAAGAGCATACACTAGTACATATACATACACATATATATATATACTAAATGATAAATTTATTGCATATGTGATCTTTGTTGCAGTTGGGGGAAGTATGCGAAGGGTCTGAGAAAATAAAGAGAGCCATGTTGGCAAAGTAAAGCACCATTTTCTACAGTTTTCCCAATTTTAACATTTGCTTTTACATTGTCTGGTATAGCCAGTGTGGTACTCTGCCTCTGTGTCAGCCTTCAGATTCTGTTACTTTTTAAGAAGGGCACATGTTGGGATAAATCTGGTATTTGAGAAAAATAAAAGCAATAGCAGTAACTGCTAATACTTACTGAGAGTTCACTATGTGCTAGGAACCGGGTGTCCTGGATTGCAGTTAGACAGCCACAGGGTTGGGATATAAATCCAGGGAGACTGGTTCCAGGGTCTTTGTTTTGAATCTAGGAACAAAAATAACTTTATACTGCATGCTAAGAGATACAGCAATTCTAGCCTCCTTTTACTCCAAGGATATTAAATTTGATGTCTTAAGAATAATGGGGATAGATTGCCTTGGGATTAAGTATTGGTACCATAATGGCTAATTTTAAATAAGGAAACAGAAGTCCCAGAGACAGTAACTGGTTTTCAAATCTGTAAATACCTAAATAGCAGCTGTAGTTAAAACCATGGTCATAAAAAACACCACATGTGGGAATGTGAACTCTGATAGGAAGGTCTCACTTTTCCTGAAGCAGAAATCTGAGGCAAAACTAATACATTATATGTTAAATTATGCATTTTTTTGAGTAACAATGAAAATTCTTAAAAATGTTTATTGAATTACACTATCAATAGATTTTAAAATTAAGTCAACTACATTTAGGTTAGATCTCAGTTCCCCTATTCATTATTCTTTAGAATTAGAGAAAAATCATTAATCTCTTGATTTATCTCTAGCTCCCTCATCTGAAGGATAGGGAAAACTACAACTATTTAACAATTAATTAAAGGAAAACATCTAAAAGTGACTTGAATATTAATGTTTAGAATGTTTCCCCCCCCCCCCCTCCTCCTCCTCCTCCTCCTCCTCCTCCTCCTCCTCCTCCTCCTTCTTCTTCTTCTTCTATTTACTGATTAAAGTTTAGTTTTCTGAGGATAGAACAAAACCAGATTAATGGGACTATTGCCAGTTGACCCCTTATAAAGCTATTAATAGTATCTGAGTTTACTATTTGCCAGTGATTTTAATAACTTTATTTAATCTTTGCAACAGCCTTTCGTGTTAGATTGATTACTGTCCCTGATTACCATATATGGCTACCGTATGATTACCATCCCTGTATTAACACTGTACTCCTCAACATACTCTCGGCTGTTATCTCAGCTGAACATACATGTGAAGAAGGAAGGAAATCTTTTTTTGGCCTTATATTTATTAAGTATCTGTGGTTTTCATCACTGATTTTTGTTTTAGTTGACTTTTTCACTGCTGTGACCAAAAGACCTGACAAGAACAATTAGAAAAGTCTATTTATTTTGGAGTTCAGGGTTTCAGAGATCTCAGTCCATCGATGGCTGACTCCATTTCTCTGTGCCTGAGGTAAGGCAGAACATCATGGCTGAAGAATGTGGTGGAGGGCTGGGAACATGGCACCAGGAAGTGAGGAGAAAGACAAGAGAAACTCCCTCACCACAGACAAAATATAAGCCCCAAAGTTAGCACCAATGACCCACCTCCTCCTGTCCCACCCTACCTGCCTACAGTTACCACCCAGTGAATTCCTGTCAGGGAGTTAACACACTGATTAGGTTAAGACTCTCATAACCCAGTCTTTTCACTCTGAACTTTTTTGCATTGTCTCACACATGAGCTTTTGGACACCTCGTATTTAAACCATAATAATTTCTAATGCTTGCCTTCTTCGCCTGCTTTTTCATTTTCTATTATTTTTGAGTGGATAGCTAGCTATTTTCGGTTTATTGATTATACCCATGTAGGATCTTCATTGAATCAACATTTTTTTCTCATGTTAATGTTTTCTGCACACACATATGTACTGAATGTAAGCTATAAAATATAGTAATTCAATGAATGTTTGTTGAAAACCTATTAGAAGTCAGGTAGTCTGTAAGGTAAACAAATCATAAAAAGCTACATGAAATCTTTTGGAAAGGCTTATGGTATTGTGATAAAATAGTCATTAATGAAAAATCATGAGTCATTTAGAAGCTCTGATATGTACTCATGAAAAAGTTTAGGTTGCACATATTAGGGGATAATCCTACTTAGGAGCTCTAAAAGACTTTCTGGCAGAATGAAAATTTGAGCTGATATCTTAAGTATGAGCAAGAAACAACCGAAGTAATTTAGAAATAAACAAAATGTTTCAGTTTGAAGGGAAAGACATTCGCAAACATATTGGGGCAGGATGACACACAGAGTTTTGGAAAAATCATGCCGAGTGCTGAAATCGTAGCACCAACAGAATAATAGTACAGAAAGGCCAAATAGGTAACAGGGGCCAGATAGTGTCTCTTGGACTTATTAAAAATATTGGTGTTTGTGTTAGTCAGCTTTTCATCAAAGTGACAAAATAGCTAATGTGAGCAATTTAAAAGGAGTAAATATTTGTTCTGTCTCATGGTTTTGGAGGTTTCTGTTCATGGGTGGCTGACTCCATTGTTTCTGGATGGTGGTAAGGCACAATGTCATGGTAGGAGGACAGGTAAAGCAAACTTGCTCACCTCATGGCTGCCAGAAAGCAGAGAGAGGCAGAGGAAGTGGGGGGGAAGGAATATAGTCCCTAAAGTCATAGTCCTGAGGACACGCTCTCTTCAATAGGTCCACCTCCTACGGTTTCCATCATCTCCCAAGAGTCCATGCAAAGTATGACTCCATCAGTGTGTTTATCCGTTGATAAGGTTAGCACCCTCATCACTTCTCAAAGCCCACCTCTGAACATTGCTGCATTAGGGACCGAGCCTCAACACGTGAGACTTTGGAGAACAGGCTAGATCCATAACTGCAACAGAATTTTATCAAAAATGAAGAGAAAGCACTCCTGTGTTTTAAAGAAAGAGTTTATTTGTCCAAATACATACTTTAAAAGATTGTTTTATGGAGTATGGACAGAGGATTGGAGTTTGGAAGTTTTAATTACCTGTTAGGAGGGGACTATGGAACCAGTTCAAAATGTTTACTTGGATTATGGTGATGAGACAAGAGCTCTGTGGAAGCAGCATAGAAGGGACAGATAATTAAGAAGTATGAAGTATCAGGTTGGGGCCAAGGAGAGGGAAGTTTCAAGTCTGCCTCCCAGTTTTGTGATTTTATTTTTAAACAGTGTTGCTAGAGAGATGGTGAACTCATTCATGGAAGTAGATCCTCCTGGAAGAGAACCAGGTTGGGATCTGCAGTCTATTAGGATGCCTAATGAGAAGGGGATGAGGTGTTTAGTTTGAGGTGCCTGGTTGTGCACACCTGGAAGCTGTAAGCAAAGCTCTTAAGGTGAAGGCTAAAGACATACAAGATTACGTGAGAGCTGAGAGAAGATGCAGCGAGGACCCAACCTGAACCCTTGAGAATTTTCAGCATTCAGACATTGAATGCAGGAAGATTGGTAAAGATTACTGAGAAAGAGCTGCCAAAGAGGTAGGAGGAAGATCAGAGGAAACAAAGGCATAAAGCATTGAAAGAGCAGCTGGTCAATAGTGTTGAAAGGTGCTGAGCTGTTTATTCAGATTAGAATGGAGAAATGACCTTTGCATTCACCAATATCAAGGGCAACATTGATTTTAGTCAGTTTTTTCAAAGAGAGATGGTGATGGAAGACAACTGTAGGGTTTTGATTAGTGTGCACTGTATAATGAACCTGTTAGTGTAATTACGATTTCCTTTACTTGAGCATATTTAAATGCAAGATACAGGAGACATTTTTTGAAGATATTTTAAAGGAATCTTGAAAGGTCCAGGGATACATGTTTACAGATCATTCACAGATATTATTAAGAAGAAATGGGGTCAGTAGTCAAAACGTTTGAAAAACATAGAGCTAAAAATAATTATTTACTCAGGTCCTTTCAACTTTTAAATATATGAATGCAATTTCATCTGCAAGAGGGAAATATGGTACATAGGATCTCCTAAAGCATTTCACCTAGCTTTACCTATTAGAGACCATCTTCATTGTTGGTTTTTCCTCTGTGTTTGTTTTTAACTAATAAAATATTTAAAAAATGGTTTTAGATTTACCAAAATAAAATCAATATAAAGTACAGAGATTCCATATGTCCTCCTTCCTCCCATCTCCTAGATTCCCCTATTATTAACAGCTTTTATTAATGTAAAATATTTGTGGTATATTGGTAGTATTGATACATTATCAATGAAAGCCCATTGTTTATATTACCATTCACTCTTTCATGCATCCCATATCACAAAATCATACAGAATACTTTTACTGAGTTAAAAGAAATCTCATTTGCCAAACCTACCAATCCCTTCCTCATTCCTCCCAATCCTTGGCAGCCACTGACCTTTTATTCACTATTTTTACTGCCTGTATGATTTTTGCCATTTCCAGGAGGTCATACATTGGAACCCTGCCTTATGTAGTCATTTCAGAAAGAATTCTTCTTTCTCTTAACAAATATGCATGTTAGTCATGCCTCTTTTGCATTGGGTGATGATAAAATTTAATTTTCTGTTCTCTAGAAATAATATTTCATTGTATGGATGTGCCACCATGTTTATTCAGTCACCTACTGAAGGAATGATTTTTTTCCCAATGATGAATAGATCTGATAAAGACATCAATGTGTAGGCTTTTGTGTGGAAATGGATTTCAGCTCATTTGAATTAGTATCCAGGAACTAAAGTCCTAGATCATATGGTAAAACTTCCTTTGTAAGAAAATGCAAATTACCTTCAATAACGTCTGTATCATTTGGTGTTCCATCAACAGTGAATGAGAACTCTGGTTACTACACATATTTGATAGTATTTGACCTGGTCGGTGCTTTGGATTTTATCTATTCTTGGAGGTGTGCTTTTATCATTGTTTTAATTTACAATTACGCTAATAACATATGATGTTGAATATCTTTACACATGCTTCCTTCCATCTGCATATTTTATTTGGTGAAGTGTCTGCACAGATTTTTTGCCCACCTTTTAATTTTGTCATTTGTTTTCTTATTGTTGAGTTTCAAGAGTTCTTTGGATATTTTGGATATTTCGGATACAAGTCCTTCATCAGATATGTGTCTTGATTTTCTTCTAGTCTGTGACTTGTTTTCATTGTCTTAATCTTTGGAATTTTTAAATAGTTATTTAAAACATTTTTAGTGTCCACATATTTCTTACCTTTACAATATACTCATATGTAGTTGTCATCAATTAATTAGTTGATCTGTTTTAAAATAAAATATACTTAGTGCTTTATACCCAGTCTCTTTTGCTTTAGAAATGAAATCCAGAATGGTGACTGGCTGTTCTTTCAGGCTGCTTGTTGGCAGTGATGTTTACAGTTTATTGTGTGCTATATCACAGATCATATATTAGGATAGATTATATAACCTTTTATTTAATCTTTGTGATTACCCTGAGAATTAGGGTATATTATTCCATACATTACAGAAATTCAAAATTAGTTCTGAAACTTAAAATAATTTGTTGAGAATATAAAAATTAGTAATTGGTGTACCGAAGATTTTAGTCAAACATTGTAGCCTGCCCACTTCTCTCTCTCTCTCCCTCCTTCCCACCCTTCCTTCCATTCTTTCCTTCCTTGTTCTCTACCTTCCTGCATTCCTTCCCAGGGTTTGGTTTCAACCTCTGTTCTGCATGATGATGCACATGCACACATGAAGAATGGTACTCAATTCAAGACACATTCCCTTAGAAGTTTCTATGTGCATGCAACTAGCTGTAGTTCCATTTCTTTTTTTGCATAGTTATATGCAAATAATTATGAGGGAAACTGTTATACCATGTCTATATCAGTTGTTTTCAAAATGGGGTCCTTATATTGACACAATATCATAACTTATATATTTATTAGAAATTTAAGTTATTTTTAACATTTGATTTGGTTTGATGAAACGTGAAATCTACTCCCTAAGTGAATTTCAAATACGCATTTTTTTTTTAATGCGTGTCTTAAATGTAATTGCATTGACTAAAACATCATTAACTGCCTTAATTTTTACACAATGAACATTCAGGAAATGACCATTCTCTGTGGTCAAATCTGAACAATGTGAAATTGTAACATTGCAGATACGTGCATGTTGATTGGTAAATTTTCAAATTCAGTTTCAAGGCCTGTGCTTTACAATATATTGTTCCTTATGATTACAAAAGCAATGAAAATGTAACTAAATTTAGTTAACTACGATTACAATGCCATGCATGGATCTCTAGAACGTATTCATTTTACAACTGAAATTTTGTACCAAGTAACCAACATCTCCTCATTTCTGTACTCCCTAATGCCTGACAGTCACCATTATTCTCTGCTTCTATGAGTTCAGTTTTTTAAAAAGTGATATCATACAGTATGTGTCTTTCTGCATCTGGGTTATTTCCCTTTTATCATGCACTACACCTGGATGATTCCAACAATTTTTTCCTCATGTTTATATGGGGACCATTTTTGAGAGAAAGGATAATGTGTTTGGTCACTAACAGCAAGTGTTTGCCAGGATCAAGCAATAATGTAAATCTCTGTTTATGCTTCTAATGCCTTCTTTACCGTAACCCTTAATTTCCAAGTACCTAGAGGGTAGAAGAGTCAAATAGTGTATGTGAATTGGTATCACATTGCTTCTTCATTGTCAGAATTCCATAAACTGCGGACATGTTTGTAGTAACTAACATAATTCCATTATTGACTTGACTTTTTTTTAAAATTATAATGATTAGATTTTGTTACTGGTAGAATGTGAGATCTTGAGCCAATCAATCTCCATCTAGTTTAGCTACAGCGTCTCAAAGGTGAAATGGAAATTATGATAGAAACTCCTTCAGAGGCAGTTACAATATTTAAAATGGATAATACATGTTAATGACTCAGTGGAGTTACAGACACAAGGCCTGTGCTTTGCAGAGGTAGGCTTTCTCCTCTCTCTTCTTTGAGAGGTGTTTACTACAATCTTTTGACTGCCTTCCAAGGGTTTGTGTGATCCGATTACTGATATGCAGGAGTTCATATCTCCTATCCTATCTGGAGCAGATTTCTTTGACATTTCAAGCTGATAAATGATCCCTGTCCACATGAGATAAAATATATTTATTGGCTATTCTAAGGGGCTAAGGTAAATTCTTGGATAAAAAATTACAATAAGAAGAAAAATGTTTGCATGCAGTCAGTTTAAATTGAGAAAGACAACATTCTAGCTGACAATTTCTGAACTTACTCTGGTGAACACCAAATATAAGCAACAAAAATGTTGTCAACAAAAAAATGGCATAAATGGAAAGGAAAAGGCTTACAAACATAGATATAATATGCTCTTGCACTCCTAAAATGTAGTTTACAGACAGAAATGGAAATGTCTTCCACAAATAACTCTCTTTATGTCTTTCATAAGTAACAATTTATTCACTCAGATCTTTCCATTTCACTCTGACTCCATTTACTGTACACTTGCATCATTTCCAGGATTTGATGATAGGGTCCACGTTAAAGTGTCCTCTAGATTCTAGGATGATTTTCATCTTTTTAAGGTTAAACTCATTTCATTTTCTTCTCTTTCCCATACCATTGTGCACAGTATGCTAAAGCACAGGTCATTGGTCTTGCTTTCATTATCTTTCTTCATCTCTCAAGGATCAAAAGTGTAAAAGAAAGATAAGTGAGAAGCAAATAAGAGGAAATTGAGCTCTTTGGTCATGTGTAAGATGTCAGAAAGAAGACTCTATTGGTTAAAATAAGCAGACTAAACATTTTTCAGATAAAGTAATGTATTGAATTTTAGAGTCACTTATAGCCAGTGGCTGTTGCATACATTCTCTCTGGATCTAACAATTTAGTTAGTAATTCAATAAGGAACATTTATTAAAAGCTGCTGCGTGCCAGTATTTGAATGCAGGTAGTTTGATTTCAGAGCTCACTCTATGAACCAAAATGTTGATGACCTTCCATGATGTGCATCCAGTGTGTGAGTGGGTCCTTGGGCAGCTTACAACATCTTACTAATTTCTATATGTTTAATAAGGGATGAAGAAATATTTCTTCGTGGAAAGCAATCTATGGTATGTACTAGACTAGAGGGAGATTTTCTTTTGACCATCAGTTTATTACATAATTCAAACATACATTGAATATTTGATCTCACCCTTCCAGGTGATTTAATATGTTGCATGTAAGCAGAAAGAAAATTCCAGTTAGTGTCTGCCCTTTAATTATACAGAGGCAACTTCCAGAAATACTATATCTATGATTTAATAGCCTTGCATTAAGAAATTTTTGTGCTTATGAGATACTTTGGAATATTTTGGATCCTATAACAGTAAACAATTTATTTACTATTAATTCACAGGTCTCTGGAAAGGAATAAAGGATGTGATTTTGTGAACTTATGTGATTTTGTACTGGAAATCATCAGCAAATCTACATTATAAAACATCAGTATTAACTTAAAAAGCAATATGTAATCACTTGCTAATAAAAATTTCAAAAATATTCTTTGCACATTTTCTTGATAATTGCTGACAGACTTTGCAATACATTAGGGAATTCAAAATTTCTTCTTTATTTTCTTATCCTGCAGAAAAGAAAGTATTATATTTTCTGAACCCAAGGGTACTCAAGGATGATGAAATATGTCCCTTTTACATGTACTTTATTGGTGCTCAAATGCAAAATTAATTTATAAGAGCTTTAACTGAATTAAAAAAAAAAAAAAAGACCTAGTATATGCTCCAACCAATGTAAAATCTCTTTTGGTCTCCATGGAATTTTCTGGCTGTGATTATTTCCCCTAAGTTCAGTCCCTCAAAGTTAGTGGTCTCTTCATTCTCTGCCATTTAGTTTTCTTCTACTCAGAGCCAGAAGCAGCTAGCTGCTGTGTTAGAGGAATTGTGAATATGCTGTATATTTGCTTGTGGGTCAGAGTCAAATATGTCTTGTCTATCAAGTAAATGTATTCCATAACCTTCACTACCTTTTCTTCTCGGGCTTTTAAAATTAACTAAGGTAATCAACTTACAGATTAATTTTCAGTGTCCAAATTATAATGATTGATCTCAAAGACAATTTCTTGTTAATAATGATTTACTGCATAAATTTATGGTCCATGGTAATAATGGAAGCAATTAACTTCAAACAAACATCGAATCTTACAAATTTAGTAAAAATGTCAACATGGGGATTTAGCTGAGGTGTTTTAAAGTTTATCTCAGGGTATGAGGGTGACTGTGAATAGTATGTGCTGTAGTATTTTGCTCACTTATTATTTTATAGCTTCAAAAGGTATTTATTTCTAAAACCTTTCACCTCTCTTCCCAACAGGCTCTTAGGGGAAAAAATCTCAGCCTTGCTCAAGATTTGAACCATTGCTTGAATGTAGACATTGTACTATTTGTGTTCAATGGAAATTCTAATTTCCAATTCTTTACCTGTGAAAATCAGCTGACTCTTTTAACCTATGAAATTTTTACTATTTTTTTATTCCAAAGATTATATTTTATTATCTTCACCATAAAACAATTTTTCCTTTATATCTACTTTTTAAAAATATTAATAAAACGGTTAAAAAATATATCAGTACTTCTATTTTCCACTATTCCCTAAATTATCATAAACCTTAACTTTATCGTTTTTAACTTCTTCTGGACTCGTTGCCACATCCATTTGAATACTAAATTCTGTTATTTATGTACCTACAATATTTCCTATGTCTATGTCTTCCTACTCCTAAAACCATAGTCAAGTACCTATTTCTCAGAATATTTTAATATTTCATTTATGATCCTCCCCTTTCCAATATGGTTCACATTAAATGCACAAGCTAGTTTTCTTAAAAATGTAGTGAAATTTTTACATTTTTGCTTTAAAAACTAGAAACGCAAATTTAAATACACTAATTTTAAGATTTGTCATATATATATATAAGCACACACACACATATATATATATGTTTTCTTAGACTGCCTCAAACAATAACATGGCTGAAAAATTCCAGTACAGCTGTGTGCAAGCTGGAGATCCAGGGAAACCCAGAACATGGCTCAATCCAAGAAGCTGGACATTTCAGGACTTGGTAGGGTGGTGGTAATACAGCCCCCAGTCTGAGACCACAGGCCTGAGTCCCTGAAGGACCATAAGGGCAAGTCTCAGAATCCAAAGGCTGCAGAACCTGGGGATTGATGTCCAAACGCATCAACAGCAGAAAATGAACCTGCTTGGGAAAGGGGCGGGGGGGGGGGGGGGGGGGAGAGAGAGAGAGAGAGAGAGATATTGTGTTTCACTCTCTTTTCCTGTTCCCCTGCACAATGGATGGTGCCCACCCACACTGAGGGTGGGTTTTCCTCACTCACTCAGGGAACTCACATGCCAGTCTTCTCTGGAAACATCCTCGTGGACATATCCAAAAGCAATGATTTATCAATTCTCTAGGCATCCCTTAATCCAGTCAAGTTGACACTCCAAAATTAACCATCACAGATGTCTATGACTGTTTATAACCAGCTCTCCCAAATTAATGTTTCCCAGGGTCAAAATCAAAAAAGAATTTATTCAGCAGAGTATTTGTACAAATGGTGGCTGGTCAAAATTGAGACTTTTCCTCAAATTATCTTTGCAGTAATGCTTTATTTCCTCCCAACAAATTGTAACTTTAGCCTAAATTTGTGAGCCACTTAACTGGGTCTTTGGTAATTATAAAAATTGTGTACAACTGGAAAATAGTAGTGAATTGTGAGACTTATCACAGAAGTAGGAAATAATCCTTTTAAACAACATGATTATTCTGTTTCCTTTTTGCTGTTTTAATTTCCATGAGAAGTCAAGATTATTGGGAAATACTTTTATTAAAATAGTCCAGGGAAGAAGTGTTGATTCTTCAGTTAATATTTCAACTGGGCTATGAGATATGAAGTAGCTTATTTCTATAATAGTTTATACATTTTGTATTTGATATTATAAATTCTTATAGCTAGAGACAAAATTTTCTCCTTCTCTTTTGCTCTTTTGATATCTATATACCACTGGCTAAGATAAAGCAATGCTATGGTCCTATGATAAATGGTTATGAATGAATATATTTGGCATTTAAATAAAATACTCTTGCATCAGTTTTTCTTTGTGATTTTGTTTATTCCAGTTGATGGCAGTAAAGGACCTTTGCTCTAGCTAAAAGAAGGAGGAAAGGATAAACAAAGCTCATACACTTAAACTTCTTCCACACAACAGAAGATAGCCCCGTTTGTCAGATGACACAACTCACCTACACACACACACACGCACACACACACAATCCCACACTTACACTAAAGGAATGTGTAAGGAGATAGGGAATTATTAAACTGACAATCTGTTGATCTTTATAAATAACAAGGGCATGTATGTTTTCATTGACTTTATTATCTGTTATCTTGTTTATGTCACAGTTTCAGCATAAGATGCAACTCACTTATGTAATTTGATGAACTAGTAGAAATATTTATATTCCACCTTTGGCATTTTACAATGCACCTGGATGAAAAGAATAAATGGTATGTTCAGGGATAGGTGAGACCTCAATAAAGCTGTTTAGTTCAGATTTGTCACATAAGGCAGATGGCAGCAGAGCAGTGTTATGTCAATGACAGTTTTCAAATGAAAAACATTATATTAAACCTTGAGAATGCCAAGTGGAATGGCAATAGCTAGGACACTGAAAGAGAAATGGTAGAGAAGTTTAAAGTAAAAGTGTACACTCAAACACCACAGAAAACGAGTTCATTGTGGTGGATTTTAATTGTTGACAAATAAGAGTGTTCTGATTATTTTTCTAACTGGAGAGATGGTAGCCCTGAATTTATATGTTCACCAGTAAATTGCAAATATAATAGAGATATCTATAAGACAGAAAAAAGAATGATATACTATTATTGGTACTGACTTGCATATTGCAATATTTCTGTTGTGAATATTCAAGATTCTCTGATTGTTTTATATTAATTTTATATTATTCATTGTTTCCCACAGAAGTGGAATGCTGGAGGTCCCCATCATAACTACTAAGTTTTACTAATACAAAATTTTATATTTTGTCTTATTAATTGCACTCAGTTTTCATCATTCTAACATTGCAGTTGAAATGCCCAAAAGGCAGAAATGTTCAATGACTTGCTCAAAACCATAGAATTTGTTAGAAGATCTGGGAATATAGCTCAAGACCTTTAATCCTTTCTTCTGCATCGTGCAATTCTTTCATTATGATTCAAAGCAAAAAGAGCAAAAGAAAACAAAACTAAAAACCAAACACAAAAACCACACACAAGGAAAATTAAAAAAAAAAAAAAAAAAGCTGTAGCTATTTGCGCTGCTGGGACCAGATTCTCCTCTCGAATGAGAATTGCATGGATGAGGAAGAACGTGCCCCACACTATTGGCATCTCTCCCTGGGATGCTTGAACCCTTCCCCCTCAAAATGCTCATCCCCCGACAGGTTTTGGCATTTACAATGTGATTTCCTCTCCTCTGGATCCTGAGGGAGAGCCTGGAGCTTCTCCTAATGCACACTAACAACACAGAAGATGTCTCTTCTGTGTACCCATCCTCAGGACATGTGAAGACAGTTTCTTCAAAATTAATTTTGGAAAATGGGCAACTTTATTTCTGCATGAATGAACACCATAAATAAAGACAATATAACAAATTCATAAATATATCACCTTTTGTAAGACTTTCCTATGGAAAATTTTAAAAATGATTACATTATTTATGATATTTATTAAATTACATATTTCTGTATATCCACATTTCAAGATGATTTCCGAAAATTTAAATGCCACCAGAACAGTGTAATCTAATTAGGAGAATGTGAAAAAGATTTTATAGTCCATGTAAGAGATGGCCATTGACTTCCATGACTGGAAGAGAGAAGGGTATCAATGAAGAACATGAATGTACAATAGGATAGCAACACAAAGCCTGATGATACAGGATAAGATGAAGTACTCAGCTCAATATTGAAATGGCATGAAATGCTTTGCCTGGTAAGAATTGCAAGAGCATTCTGAAACTTTAGTGATATTATGTCAGCCAGTAACTTTTCACTAGCTCTTCAACTGGAATATTAATCTTTGTTGTGATATTTAACAAGGTGATTTAAAAAAAATACTATAACTAGTGAATTACATAACTTAATGAAATACTTTACATTTTTCTCTGTTGGAGACTTCTGAGTCAAACCTTTCTTTGCCTCCTTCCCCCAACTCCACAGAAATGAAGATCTACATTTTTCCCTCAGTGTCCACAGGGGACTGATCAATGAACTCCATGGATACCAAATCTGCAAAAGCTCAAGTTCCTTAAAATTATATCATATTTGCCTATAACTTATGTGCAATCTCCTGTACACTTTGTATCATCTATAGATGATGTCTAATACTTAATACAACGTAAATGCTGGAATCCAAATATCTTGAACTCTTAGACTAGGCCTCCATATTATATGTTGTTTTAAATCCTCCTTTTGCTTAACTATATAAGGACAATACAGAGTCTATGACAAAATAAAATTATTTAACTACTTAGGAACAAAACATGTCCAAAAGAAAAACAGTCAAAACCTTTGACAACATTTTAGATATTTTCTATATTTTATCTTTTTCTTGTAATATTCACGGAAAAGACAATGAAATCTAATTGACATTATGTCTGGGAACCTGAACATCTAAGTTGACTATTCTCTTCCTATGACTGAGTGTGACAAAGTCGCTCAGGCATAAACTATCCCAGGGAGTCACCAGACTCCTCTGCAGACTCTGGTTTGAGGACTCAGTGGCTTTGCCATGCTAACCTCAGATTGCACAGCAGTCTACTGCACAGCAGTCTCCCTCCCTCAGGGTCTGTCCTGCATCCCAATCTGATGACTTCCTGATGCTATGCCTATTTCTCCCTATTTTCTCTCACATACATATTTTACCCAATAACAGTCACACATTAATGCCTTCGTGGGATTAGCTTCTCAGAGGGTTCAAACCAGTAGAATGACAGAGGAGGTTGCATATTTCAGATGTCTTTCTCATGTTCCAACTCCAGTATTGCAAATATGTGGCTGATTATAATTAATTAAACATGGATAAAATTAACATTGTTATTTTTAATTAATAAAATATATGTTTGAAATAATAGAGTCAAAGAAAATCTGTTAAGTGTTTGGTAATAGTGCACTTTATGATGGTATTTTAAAAAAATTAAAGCTTGGATCCAAGATGGCAGACTAGAGGGTGACTGCATCTCCAGTTGCTCCAGAACCCAGGATTCCAGAAGGGGAGGCATTGAGAGACTCAGACTAAAATAGAACCATGGGGTGAGTCTCCCCCACCCGTTGAAGCTCGGCCCAGGCGGCAGGCCCAGATTCGGGCGGCTTATTAGAGTAGGGCAGGGCAGCTAGAGTCTTCTCCAGGCAGCCCTGGGCACTCCAGCGGTGGGCTTCTCCCACACAGCCAGCTTCTCGGACCAGACCCCCCAGTGAGAGCCTTTCCACACAGAGCAAGCTCCAAGCCCTGGAACCAGTAGTGGGCTAGGGGCAGCTTTCTTTGGAAGCACTGCATTATCAAGTTACTCCAAGACTTCAGGCTACTGAAGGCTGGGAGGTGATACACTGGAAATCTACAGGGACACTATAAGCCAATAGAGGAAATCTGCAATATCACGGAGTCCCACTGACATCTGACCAATATGAGAAAACAAGGGAAGAAAATGTCCCAAACAAACCTAGATACTATATCAATAAAACCCAATGACAGCACAGCAGAAGAAATGTCAGAAAGGGAGTTCAGATGTACATAATTAAAATAATCAGGGAAGCAAATGAGGAGATGAAAGAGCAAATGCAGGCATTGAAGGAGGAGATGAAAGAGCAAATGCAGGCATTAAATGATCGCACCAATCAACAGTTAAAAGAACAAATACGGGAAGCAAGAGACCATTAAAATAAAGAGTTAGAGATACTGAAAAAAAAAAAAAAAACCAAACAGAAATCCTTGAAATGAAGGAAACAATATACCAAGTTAAAAACTCCATAGAAAGCATAACCAATAGGATAGAACACCTGGAAGAAAGAACCTCAGATATTGAAGACAAAATATTTAATCTTGAAAACAAAGTTGGCCAAACAGAAAAGATGGTAAGAAATCATGAACAGAATCTACAAGAATTATGGGATATCATGAAAAGACCAAATTTAAGAATTATTGGGATTGAGGAAGGCTTAGAGAAACAAACCAAAGGAACGAACAATCTATTCAATGAAATAATATCAGAAAATTTCCCAAATCTGAAGAATGAAATGGAAAACTAAGTTCAAGAGGCTTATAGGACTCCAAATATACAAAATTACTACAGACCCACACCAAGGCACATTATAATGAAAATACCTAACATACAAAATAAAGACAGAATTTTAAAGGCCGCGAGAGAAAAGAATCAGATTACATTCAGGGGGAAACCAATAAGAATATCAGCAGATTTTTCAATCCAGACCCTAAAAGCTAGAAGGACCTGGAACAACATTTACCAAGCCCTGAAAGAAAACGGATGCCAAACAAGAATCTTATACCCAGCAAAACTTACTTTCAGATTTGACGATGAAATAAGATCCTTCCAAGATAAACAAAAGCTAAAGGAATTTACAAAAAGAAAGCCGGCATTATAGAACATTCTCAGCAAAATATTCCACGAGGAAGAGATGAAAAAACAACGATGCAAATCAGCAAGGGGAGGAACTAGCCTTAAGGAATAGCCAAAAAGGGAGAAACCAAATCATGTGAAAAAAACAAAAATGAGTTAAATGACTGGGAATACAAATCATATCACAATAATAACCCTGATGTTAATGGCCTGAACTCATCAATCAAAAGACATAGACTGGCAGATTGGATTAAAAAAAAAAATCCAACAATATGCTGCCTGCAAGAGACTCATCTCATAGAAAGAGATACCCATAGACTAAAGGTGAAAGGATGGGTAAAAACAGACCATGCACAGGGACACAGCAAAAAAGCTGGAGTATCCATCCTCATTTCAGATAATGTGGACGTCAAGCCAAAACTAGTCAGAAGGGATAAAGAAGAACATTACATACTGCTTAAGGGGAGCATAAATCAGCAAGACATAACAATCATAAATATCTATGCCCCGAACATTGGCTCATCCATGTACGTCAAACAAATCCTTCTCAATTCCAGAAATCAAAGAGACCACAACACAATAATACTAGGCGATTTTAACACACCCTCTCACCGCTGGATAGATTGACCAAACAATAATTGAATAAAGAAAACATAGATCTCAATAACACAATCAACAATTTAGACTTAACCGACTTATATAGAATATACCATCCAACAAAGAACAAATACACTTTCTTCTCAGCAGCACATGGATCCTTCTCTAAAATAGACCATGTCTTATGCCACAAAGCAACTGTTAGTAAATACAAGAAGATAGAGATACTACCTTGTACTCTAACAGATCATAATGGATTGAAATTAGAAATAAATGACAGAATAAAAAACAGAAACTTCTCCAATACTTGGAGATTAAATAATACACTATTATATGATGAATGGATAACAGAAGACATCCGGAGGGAAATTAAAGAATTCTTAGAAGTAAACGAGAACAAAGACACATCATATCAAAACCTCTGGGACACTATGAAAGCAGTACTTAGAGGAAGATTTATTTCATGGGGCGCATTCAACAAAAGAAGTAGAAATCAACAAATAAACGATTTAACACTACAGCTCAAAGCCCTAGAAAAAGAAGAGCAGACCAACACCAAAAGTAGTAGAAGACAGGAAATAGTTAAAATCAGAGCCGAAATCAATGAAATTGAAACCAAAGAAACAATCGGAAAAATTAACAAAATAAATAGTTGGTTCTTTGAAAAAATAAACAAAATTGATAAACCCTTAGCCACAATAACAAAGAGAAAGATGGAGAAAACTCAAATTACTAAAATTCGGAATGAACAAGGAAATATCACAACAGACACGAGTGAAATACAAAACATAATTAGAAGCTATTTTCAAAATCTATACTCCAACAAAACAGAAAACCTCGAAGACATCAACAAGTTTCTAGAGACATATGAATTACCTAAACTGAACGAGGAGGACATACACAACTTAAATAAATGAATTTCAAGCAATGAAATAGAAGAGGTCATCAAAAGCCTACCAACAAAGAAAAGTCTGGAACCAGATGGGTTCTTAGCCGAGTTCTACAAAACCTTTAAAGAATAGCTCATTCCAACACTTCTCAAAGTATTCCATAAAATAGAAGAGGAGGGTACCCTCCCAAACTCATTCTATGAAGCCAACATCACCCTGATACCTAAACCAGACAGAGACACATCGAGGAAAGAAAATTTCAGACCAATATCCTTAATGAACGTTGACGCAAATATACTCAACAAAATTTTAGCAAATCGCATACAAAAATATGTTAAAAAGATAGTGCACCACGATCCAGTGGGTTTTATCCCAGGGATGCAATGTTGGTTCAACATCCGGAAATCAATAAATGTCATTCACCATATCGACAGACTAAAAGTTAAGAATCACATGATTATTTCAATAGATGCAGAAAAAGCATTCAATAAAATACAGCATCCCTTCATGCTCAAAACACTAGAAAAAATTGGGGTAGTGGGAATATTCCTCAACATTGTAAAGGCCATCTACACTAAGCCCATGGCCAATATCATTCTAAATGGTGAAAAACTGAAAGCATTCCCCCTAAAAACTGGAACAAGGCAGGGATGCCCTCTTTCACCACTTCTATTCAACATCGTTCTTGAGACTCTAGCCAGAGCAATTAGACAAACCAAAGAAATTAAAGGGATACGAATTGGAAAAGAAGAACTCAAACTATCCCTGTTCTCTCATGACATGATTATATATTTAGAGGAACCAGAAAATTCCACCAGAAAACTCTTAGAACTCATAAGTGAATTCAGTAAAGTAGCAGGTTACAAGATCAATGCTCATAAATCCAATGCATTTTTATACATAAGTGATGAATCTTCAGAAAGAGAAATTAGGAAAACTATCCCATTCACAATAGCATCGAAAAAAATAAAATACTTGGGAATCAATCTCACAAAAGAGGTGAAAGACCTCTACAATGAGAACTACAGAACACTAAAGAAAAAAATTAAAGAACACCTTAGAAGATAGAAAGATCTCCCATGTTCTTGGATAGGCAGAATTAATATTGTCAAAATGGCCATACTACCAAAAGTGCTATACAGATTCAATGCAATTCCAATTAAAATCCCAATGATGTACCTTACAGAAATAGAGCAAGCAATCATGAATTTCATCTGGAAGAATAAGAAACCCAGAATAGCTAAAGCAATCCTCAGTAGAAAGAGCGAAGCAGGGGGTATCGCAATACCAGATCTTCAACTCTATTACAAAGCAATAGTAACAAAAACGGCATGGTATTGGTACCAAAATAGACAGTTAGATCAATGGTACAGAATAGAGGACGCAGACACAAACGCAAATAAATATAATTTTCTCATACTAGACAAAGTTGCCAAAAATATGCAATGGAGAAAAGATAGCCTCTTCAACAAATGGTGCTGGGAAAACTGGAAAACCATATGCAACAGAGTGAAATTAAACCCCTGTCTCTCACCCTGCACAAAACTCAACTCACAATGGATCAAGGACCTCGGAATCAGATCAGAGACCCTGCATCTTATAGAAGAAAAAGTAGGTCCAAACCTTCAACTTGTTGGCTTAGGATCAGACTTCCTTAACAGGACTCCCATAGCACAAGAAATAAAAGCAAGAATCAACAACTGGGATAGATTCAAACTAAAAAGCTTTCTCTCAGCAAAGGAAACTATCAGTAATGTGAAGAGAGAGCCTACAGAGTGGACAATATCTTTGCCACTCATACTTCAGATAGAACACTAAGTTCCAGAATCTATAAAGAACTCAAAAAACTCTACACCAAGAATACAAATAACCCAATAAACAAATGGGCTAAGAAAATGAACAGACACTTCACAGAAAAAGATGTATAAGCAATCAACAGATATATGAAAAAATGTTCATCATCTCTAGTAATAAGAGAAATGCAAATCAAAACTACCCTAAGATCCCATCTCACCCCAATTAGAATGGCGATTATCAAGAATACAAGTAACAATAGGTGTTGGGGAGGATGTGGGGAAAAAGGTACACTCATACATTGCTGGTGGGGTTGCAAATTAGTGCAGCCACTCTGGAAAGCAGTATGGAGATTCCTCAGAAAGCTTGGAATGGAACCACCATTTGACCCAGCTATCCCGCTCCTTGGCCTATACCCAAAGGACTTAAAATCAGCATACTACAGAGATACAGCCACATCAATGTTCATAGCTGCTCAATTCTCAATAGCCAGATTGTGGAACCAACCTAGATGCCCTTCAGTTGATGAATGGATAAAGAAACTGTGGCATATATATACACACACACACATGCATACATACATACACAATGGAATATTACTCTACCATGAAGAATGATAAAATTATGGAATTTGCAGGCAAATGAATGAAATTGGAGATTATCATGCTAAGTGAGATAAGCGGATCTCAAAAAACTAAAGGACGGATGATCTCACTGATAAGCGGATGAGGACATATAATGGGCGTTAGGAGGGGTTAGCGTTAGGGTTAGGGTTAGGTTTAGGGTTAGGGATAAGGAGGGTGGTAAGAATGGAGGAAGGAAGGACTGTATAGTGGGAAAAGAGGGGTGGGAGGGGTGGGGGTGGAAGAGAAAAAGTAACAGAATGAATCAAACAACATTGCCCTATGTAAATTTATGATTTTTAATAAAAAAAATTTAAGCTTGACCTGCCATTTTATCATTTCCAATAAATGTGATGACTTACTTTGTGACAAAACTCTAGAAAATTCTTCTTCTGTAGTTTAATGTGTAAGCTTACCATATAAATTGAAGGCCCAGGAACTATAATTGATAAAAGAAACGTCAATGTATTGTAAATTATTTATTACATTGTAGACTGTTTCCCTATGATCTTCCAGTTATTCTAGGTATATTCTGCAGCACTTCCCTGAAAGAAATGTTAAAACAGCATCAAGTCTAGTTTTCACTATAGGGAAATTTTTAGTAGATCCATGATGAAGGTCAATCCTATTGAACAAGGGACTAATTAAGTGCTCACCTTTGGTAAATGCCTCTTCAAGTTGTGCAGTTTACTCTTCTCTAATGCTCTCTGAAGACTTTTAAAATAGCTATAAAGAAAGACCTATATAATGTAAAGGTGGGTTAGACCACAGAGTCTAATATCAAGCTTGCACTACAGTTTCTCCTCTGAAGTGATATAATAATGGGCCATTATACGCACCAGATACACATTGTTGCTGACCTCTGAGTGAGAGAACATTGCTCATCTTCTAAAGTTGTTCATGGGATTCTCCAGAAAGTCAGCTTTATCACTGGTGAATTCTACTGAACATTTATACAGTGTATGGGTGGTTTGGATCCTGTACCTGAAATCAAACTAAAACAAACCAAACCAAAATTTAGCAGTGAAGAGGGATGACATTAAGTTACCTAAAAGATCTAAAACTATGTACATATACTTAAAATTACAATAATTTTCAGATATAATTGATGTATTTTCTCCTTAGTTTAATTTGGACTGCTTAAATAATAATAACAATAATAAAACTGTTACAAGAAATGAACTCCCCTTCATTCAAAAACATTTATCTCTCAATCTCAGAAAATTTTTTATTTGTGCCAGATTGGTGCTGCTTGCCTTTAATCCCAGTGACTTGGAAAGTTGAGGCAGGAGGATTGCAAGTTCAAAACCAGCTTTGGCAACTTAGTGAGGCCCAAAAGCAACATAGAGAGATCTTGTCTCTAAATAAAATATAAAAAAAGGGCTAGGGAATGTGCCTCAGTGGTTAAGCACCCCTGGATTCAATCTCTGGTACCAAAAATAAATAAATAAATAAAAATTCTTATCTGTAAGCTGTCGTTCAGGAGGCAAAGTTTGCACAAATGCATACACGCATATGATCATACATGCTAACAAGTGATGGACACATGAAATAAGGAATTTTACCTCCGCTTGTTAACATTGCTCTCTATCATTCAACCACTTACAGTTGCCTTAGCTAGTGCATGATTGGAGATCCTAAATTTCTCAAGATTAAAAAAAAAATAATTGACTTTTTGATATGGAAAACCAATATGAAATGCTCTGTCACTTTTGCCACCTGAATTACATAAACTTTGAGCCTTATAGACAATTTAATAGGACTTGACTTGCTTTATTCTCTCCTCTCAATCCCACTGAGGCTGTGTTTCAATCTGTCAAGCCCTGTATCACTTTCATACAACATTCTTTTACTGCTTGTATCTTGAATTTGACTCTTGTTCTCTGGGGATCTGAGTGAAACTGCCAGAAGTCATTTTACTTGTCACCTTTAACAACCATCAGAAAGATGGAAGTACATCTACCTATGATGGGTTTGAGTTTTCACCTGACAAAGCGCAGGCATTGAAAGATACTTTCGATTTACAAGCACTATATTGACTAGAACCTGAATCTCTCCGTTTCAACGATTTGTGATCACAGCCTGGGACATATTCTGTTTCTTGAAATGATCTTGAGGCTCTTCTTTTTCTTTCGTCACTCGCCATCCACATGGAGAAATAAATAAAATGAAATTTTAAAAATGATGGGCAAATCGAATCTTTTCATTGTTCCTAACACAAATCAACTTATTTTCATTTCAATTCTCTTCCTTGGGATTCTGCAATTGGAATTTTGTGACATGTAAAATGCTCGAGTCTTGATTTCATAATTTATAATAATTTTAGTTATTATTTATCTAGTATTTCAAATATACCAGGCACAGCTCTCGCTGTTGTAGATGCAAAGATGCACTTCACCTTCACAATTATCCCCATGGAGGGAAGTGTAATTATTATTTCCATTTTATATGTTCAAATGCAGTAAAACCAGAAGAAAATTACCCACTTTATTATATTGACATTCAAATTTCAATTCTTAGCCCTCTTTTCCAAGATCTGAGAAAAGTAAAAAAATGTTTTTTACATACAAACTAAAATTCCAAGGCATACTCTGATTTGATAAATCTAAGAGTAAAATTATAATCCCACAAAGATGGGTAAGTGATATTTCTAATAAATATGTTCTTTGTTTTAAAAAATATGTTTTAATCAAAGAAGCAAGAAAGGGAAATCATCTCACATTGAAGGCATGGGCTTACCTACTGAAATAGAGCAGCTGTACTCTAGCCTTGGAAGGGTGACTTCAACAAATCTAATCAATAAAACCACTGAAATCAACATGTAACATAACTGATAGTTTATTTAATATACATATCTGTGAAAGACATATCCATGTGGTACCCTCACGTTTTATCTCATTACCCAAGTAAATACCCTGCCAACAGGAAGTAACTCATCACAGTGAATTAGACACAGGATGCCACAGATTGTCATTTCTTTCTCTGTGTGAAACAAAGCACTGCCCCTGAGACACTACACAGAGAAGACAGGAGTGTTTTTGTGGGTATCTGATGGTGTTTGTTTCTGCAATATCGTCCTATCTAGGACAGAACATTATTGAGACCCAGAACTGGTAAGATGGATGAGGGAAATTCAAAAGTGTTTTTAAGTTCCCACACACATGGCAGAAGCTTGAAACTTTGAGGTTTCAAATGAGATACTATGAGACATACAGCAAAATACCATAAGGGATGCTGAAAGAAGTAGAAGGCCAATGTGCCTGCAGTGTTACTCTCTGGTTATTAGATTTTATTTATTGGAAATGTTCTGTTTCTATATTTTATAAAAATGGGACAGTCAAAATTTGATTTATGCCTTCAATTACATTTCTTTAAAGATTGTGTTTTTAAATAAGTTATGCAATCATACATTTACTATAATCAACATTTTGGGGGGTAGTAAAGAAAATAACATAAAATTCTTAGATATATTCTTCTAAAGAAGATAAAGGTAGAAATAAACAATCTAAGGAGGCATAATAACAATTTCATATACTGTGTTTTCAGTAAAATAGCACCTTTTTAGTCTTAAATGGCTTAAAATAAGTAACTTTTCCCCCCAAATACTTTGAAACAATGCTACAACTTCTTGGTAATAGACCATATTTTAGTAAACATTTGTGGCATGGAGCTTATAATGACTCTCGCTGATATCTGCCCTTCAGGAATACAAGTCTTTGTGTATCTGCATCCCTTGAGGGCAGGTGTCACCTGTGACTTACTTCTTATCAATGGAATATGATAAAGGTGAAATGAAGGTTGTCACTCTTACTAGGTATGTTATGTTATATGACAAGATAATGGAATGTCACTTTGGGAATGGCATCATGTTGCATAAAATTCTATTTGAGCAGACTATAAGCAAGAGACCATGAAGCCAGAAGGAGAGAGAGAGAGAGAGAGAGAGAGAGAGAGAGAGAGAGAGGGAGGGAGGGGTTGGGGGGGAGATGGCAAAAATTTGTGGTTCACTCTTCACTCCTAGGGTCTGAAAGTGGCCACTAGTCAATAGCCAATAAGCAGCTGAGGCCCTTATACATGCAACCACAAGGAAATGAATTCTGCTAGGAATATAAATGAACTTGGATTCCTCTCTAGCTGAACTTCCAGAGAGAATGCAATCTCCAACACTTTGAAGCCTGTGAATCTCAAACAGAAAATACAGGCAAAAGAGCAACAAAGAGCTAATCATGTGAGGATGAGAGAGACCTCCTGTTGTACCAATGACTTATGATGTGGTGTTTCTGCATGAAACTTGCCTAGGACAAGGAAAACAATTAGGAATTCAAAAAATAAATGCCTGACAAAACCCATTGAATACTTGGAATATAGACTATGGGAACTTCAGTAAACAGGAATAATTATGAATTACTGTTATGGTTTGGATATGAGGTGTCCCCCCCAGAGCTCCTGTGTAACACAGGAATATTTGGAAGTAAAATGGTAGAATTGTGAGAGCTGTCAATCAGTCCATCCTAGTGTGAATGGGTCCACTGGGTGGAAACTGTAGGTAGGGGGTGTGGCTGGAGGAGGTGGATCACTGGGGTTCTGCTCTGGGAGGGTTCATCTTCCCTGTTACCACCTCCACCCTTACTCTGCTTCCTTGCTGCTGTGTTAGAAGCATCTTCCTTCTCCTTGACCCTTCCCTGTGATATGCTGCCTCACCTTGAGCCCAGAGCAGTGGAGTCTGCCATCTATGAACTGAGACGTGTGAAACCATGAGTCTGATGACAATTTTATGCAATATTTTAAATAATTTTGTGCATAAAGCAGTTACTGTAATTAAACCATCAGAAAGTCCAAGTGTCCCTAGCTCACTGTCCACTGGAAGACAATATGTGGTCGTCTGACATCATTGTCACTTCTGACTCTGAATTTATATGCTACTGCAAACAATCACTTTCTTATAATATTTACACATAAGGACTTAATAGAAAAATTTTGATGGGCAATTGATGCAGTAAACCAGTCGTGCCATGAGTGTAAGAGAACAGCACAGAGATATCATCAGCATCCTGGGTCAGCTATTAAGCAATACCAGCAATGACCAGCTATAGCTTGTCTCCACCTACCACACTTATTGTTGACTGAAAGGTTGCTGTACTTATATTTTGTTATTTTGGGGGTAAGGAGAAACATCAGAAGTAGTTGAGGGGCCAGGAAGCAATTTCTTTAAGAATAGAGAGGTACTTTGCTGGAAGCTTTTCAAATGTTTCCTCCAGAGTCTTCTGCTTCATTTTCTGTGACTTTTGTCTCAGAAATACCTCTTTGATTATATCAAGTAGCATAATTTCTTATTCTGTTATGGTACACTCATTTATCCCTCGTTAAGTTCTTCACACATTTTCACCATGTTGTTATGGGATGTTTTTCTACAGAGTTAACCAGGTCATCTTCCTTGTCCCTGTTATGATTACCTTGATTCAGAACTATTTTTGGCTATTTCATCATAACCCAATGAATACAGAACTAGTGTGTCATCATCAATGTTAAATCTTCTTCCATGTCTATGCCTTCCAGCTTACTGATGGACTCTGAAGGTATTTGTTTTTACATATGGAAATAGGTCAGACATCTTTTTTTCTCATTTAAGATACGGAATCCTTTAAAGTTACCACCTTGTCCATCATTACCACTGAACATGGTCATCAGGCCATAGGTTGTGCCAGACCTAGTCATTCCCATTGTATCTTTATCAGGTGTGCACTGACAATAGCAGATACAGAATCCTTTATGTAAACTTCTTTCAAAAAGCTTTCACATCCATGTCTTTGCTCGCTGCCGTTAGTATGCTGTTCAAGAAAGTTTTTACATTTATCCTTTGTTGATCTAAAGATCCTTGAGTCACATGTCTGAATTAACAAAGTCGTATATAGGAGAAAGTATATATGGCATACTCATTGTAGTTCATGAGAATTTGAGATGGAAGGTTGGCAGAACAATTGTCAAAGAATAACAAAGTCCTGTAGTCATCAACGCATCCAGCTTCCCTATAGGGAGCATGAGTCACTATAAATGTTTGCAAAACCAACCAGAAAAGATTCTTTTTTGGGTCAACACCTGTCTATGAGATTTATTAATGTAGTGAGACACTTCACAAATTCTTCTTAGGTATCATTGTACAATATTGTATTTTATGGATTGATGCTTGGGCTGTGAATGACACTATTAAAATATTCTCATACATGTTTTTTGGTTCATAAACTATACATATAAATGTATATGTATGTTTATAAATAATTTAGATATACTATGAGAAATTTAGTTGCTCTATTTCCTTTCAAAATCTTGGTTTATTTAAATTTACTTTTTTGTCCTTTAGGTGAGAATGTAGTGGAGTTTACTTGTGGTTTTAATATGCATTTTCAATTACCAGCGACGATTTTATTTTCTTATTGCGCACTTGGTTATCCTCTGTGTAGTGCCTTTTCAAATATTTTGCTTACCTTCTTAAACTGGGTTGCATATTTTCTTAAAAAGTTATTTGTAGGGTTTCCTCATGTATTTTGGAAAGGGTCCTTTGTCAGATTCTTTTTGGAAGAGAGAGAAATATAACAGGGAAAGAAAGAAGCTGTGAGTCAGAAGGGGAAACGTTTTCACTTACTTGTCTGTATCAACACAGACCCAAAGCCAAATTGTACAGGCAGCATTTCCAATAGTTACTGATAACCTGTTTCATTCTGTTAATCCTGTCTCCAGCAGCTCCTGAGAGCTAGAGCTTGTATGATGTGTAGGTGAGGAGTTAAAGTGAAATTCCAGGTCCTGAAGGGAGAGTTAGAGCATTGTCTGTTTAAATGTGACTTCCATTGTCCAGTTATTTTCCATTTGTGAGTAATACTTCCAAATGGTTCACATAGCAGAAGGTTCTAAATGTATGTTAAATTTAGGTGAGCCCTGAAACTTCATTCCCCTAATGAATGGGGATTCAGTTGGTGAAGGTTTTCAACCTGATAATTATAAAGAGTTCTAAAAGTAGGAACTAATTGAATTTCAATTTACTTTTCTTTCTGCTCTAACAGCATGATTTTAGGAAATTTTTTAAAAATAGCTATATTATGCTCAAATATTTCATTATACCATGACATTAATGATGTTGTAAGTAGGCTAATTGTAGATTCCATTGCAGACCTCCTTTGGAGATACTTCTGTTCAACACTTAGAGCTGGTAGAATACATTTAGTAGAATAGATACAAGTTCAAAAGTCCATCCTGGTATTGGTAAGATTTTTAAATTCATATTGGTAAGTTTCTTAAATTCACAGAATTCAGAAATCAAATTTTGTGTACAAATACAGATTAATTGAAACCACAGAGGAGAATTTTCAACCTTTATATCATGTGAGAAATTATTTTTTGATATTTGAAAGTTTTTCATCAGGCAAATTCTGTAATATTTCCCTATGTTCCTTCATCCAAAGATGAGATAATGACCTTAATAATTTCTCCCTACACCATGCTACAAATAACTTCAGGGTGTTCACAGACCCAAGACACCCATCTATAGAGTCTCCAATGGCTCATGGATCCATGAATTACAAAACCTAGTTTAAAGGATAAGATGGTTCTCTATTATAAGGCTCCACACAAAGATTACTTTTCCTGTCTTTTGAATGCTTTGAAGGGGATTTTTAAAGTATAAGCTATTTGTGTCTGGATATTTTGGAGTCGACACCATGTCTGTGAGATTCATCACTGTAGTGATGTACTGTGACAATTGATTCTTATCATTATATGATATTGAATTTTATGGTTGGATGCCTGGGTTATGAATGACACCCCTAAAATATTCATATATATACACATATATATATGTGTGAAGTGTATATATTAATTAAAGTTGGATTTTAAATTTATTCTAGGGATTATCAAAGAAGCATCAGAATTTCTGGCAAGTATCTATTTTCATGGGATATGTTGTTGAATTTGCTGCAAATTTAAGATTATATAATCTAGGGATCCATCTGAATTTTTAAACCCTCTTTGATAAATAAACTCTACATTCTAGAAACCTTATTATATGATAGAAATTCATTCTTTTTTATTACATATGCAATGCACTTAGCAATGAAAATATCAAGTAAAATTCAAATCATATAAACAGTTTTTATCATCATATTAGTTTTTTATTTTTCCTCGGAGCTTTTGAATTCTCACTTGCTACTGATGTGTATTATACATATGAATCTCTGTCTCAAGTATGTCTGTGTGTGCACACAAGTAAATTATGGGATGACAAAATCTGGGCAAACAAATTTCTGGAAACAATTTAAAAAACGAATCAGAAATGTAAGAATTAAATTTCAATTGTATTATCTCTTTTTTAAAAAAGTACAGAAAAATTTAAAGAAATTTATTTTCGTTTGCTGTATAGCATACATTTTAATATAATTGAGATATTTGATAAATAGTCTATAATTAAGTAAGATTCCATGTTTAATGCATAACAATAATGTTAATGCAGGTAAGACACATACATAGCAGGTCACATGGTCAAATACATTTCTTTCATAAAACTTCTCCATGACTCCAAACTGGGCTGAATAGTGTTCCCCTCAAATCCATGTCCATCCAGAATCTGTGAATTGTACATAATTCACTTGCAGGAATTAGCAAGTGAAGATGTCATACTGGATTATAGTGGACCTTAGTTCAGTGACAGATGTTTTTATAGGAAGAGGGGAATTTAGACAGAATGAAGCAGAGAGAAGATGTGAAGATGGAGGCAGACACTAGAGTTAAACTGTCACAAATCATGGGAGGCCAGGACTGCTGAAGACCACCAGAGCTGGAAGAGACAAGGATGGCATTTCTCTGGATGCTTTGGAAGAAGGATGGCCCTTCTGACAACTTGATTTTGAACTACTAGCCTAAATTTAAGAGAATAAATTTGCTTTATGCTACTGACTTCTTGATAACACATTAGAGCAGCCTTAGGAAATAGATTTAGATTCCCATTACTCTCAGATTAAGTTTGAAATCCTTACTATGGCATTTTGTAATCAGGTACTATTTAGGTTTTCAGTTCGTCGTGTCTTCTTCTTGCCTTATTCTCTCTGTAAAGTCAATGGAACAATGTTATCTTCAGCAATTTAAGATAACACTGTAAAATAAAATGGCACATATTGTAATCTGAACCTAAATCTCTACTTTGAAGGTAAAAATATTTACCCAGAAAGTACCATGATGCCAAACCTTTAGGTATAAGTAGGATAGCATAGAGATAGTTTTGCAGCTGGATTATAAAGTTATAATGAACAGTATGCATTGGTGCTGAATCTTTTTTTGGTTTGTAATGATTTTTTGATTTTTAATGTGGGAGTCGAAATGAAAAACATAACAGTGACCTACCCAACTGTAAAAGCTTATTATAAAGGCTAATTTTGGGTCTCAACTTAGTGGGCCGGAATGCCCAGGTAACTGATAAAATGTTATTTCTGGGTGTGCCTGCATGTTTCTGGATGAAATTAGCATTTGACTTAGAAGACTGAGCAGCACAGACTCCTCCTCAGCAATGAGGATGGTGATGCACTGATGACAGGAAGAAAAAAAGAAAAGGCTGAAGGAAGGAAAATTTCCTCCTGAAAGGAGATATCCATGTTCCACTGCACCAGGGAGTCTTTCCCCTTATATGTCTCTAAATATCCTATGGGTGCTGTCTCTCTGAGGAACCCTGACTTCTACACTTCTTAAACCATAATTGCAGATAAGAATATGATTCCTAGGAATGTAAGGAATATCTAAATGTATTCCTTTTAATGACATATTTGGTGGTGTTATTTATGAGAGACTCTTTGGCACATACCCTAAACTTTGGCAAGTTACTTTCAGTACTAGAGACAATAATAGCACTTTGGAAAGAGCTTTGGTTTTGAGATCATAATTCCATCTCTGTATCTTTCTAGCTTTGTAAATACTGGTTTCCTTCTAGGTTTACTCATCAACAGATGTCAAGAAAATTCACAAAATTATAGTGTATATAATCTAATGTATAAGACATAATATTATATCCTAAGGTGAAACTCAATGCAGTCAATATTTTTTCTCAGAAATGATGGCAAATCATTTTTTTGGTTTTGAAGAAATCTTAAGAAGTGAAAGACAATAGGTACCAGTTAGCCAGTGCCACAAAAAAAAGTTATAAAAATTCTTAAACTCACTGTCTTAAAACAGCAATTTTAATCACAGATCCATGGGCTGTCTAGGGATTGCTGTCCAGTTTAGGCTCAGTGTGGGGCTTGAGCTAAGCTCCCTGTGTCTCCTGTCTCCTTGGTAAGCTGTCACTGGTGAGCGTGTTCTTTCTACAGTAGCAGTACTGCCAGAAGTGGAAGCCATACTAAGTAATGGTGTTTCCAGACTCCACTTGAATTGCATTTCGCTAGCATCCTCTTGGCACAAGCAAATTACACGGTCCAGTCAAAGAATGAGGAAATAGACCTGTAGCAAGCCTGGGATGGACAGTGAAATGCTTTTAAACCACACCAGAGAATAAATAATGCAACCCATCAGAATTTGTTGGCTTCTGTTTATAATCTAATCAAAGAATGAGAAAACAAACATTTTAGTAGAAAAAGACACATGACAGCAAAAAGAAATTACCAACTGAAGTTAGGGTAAGGCACACAGTTGGTGAGAGAGAGAGAGATTGTGGAGAGAGCTTTGCAGGCTGATTCTACTTCTTAACTATAGGAGACACAGGCAAAGAATCCACGCATCATCTCAGACTCATCAAAAACTCATTCCTGTGGCAGGAAGGCACTTAATTACATAACACTTTTCCAACTGCTATCATCTTGAATTAACAAGAAAAAGAAAAGCTTCTAATATCCAGTTCAATGTGCCATCTAAGGATCACTCCCATAATTTCGGGGTGGCCTGCGAGGTGGTGTTAGGCATAGATATAATTAATCACTGATGCTATGAAAGTGTGCAAGGATATGATTAAATATAAGTCAGCATAAAAAGATCAAAATCAGCTACAGTTTCCAAATTGTTATTCCACTAGCATAGTATATTTATGAGAACTAGAAAAATAAAGGACGGGACTAATCTCTCAAAAGAAAGTACTGTATCTCCCATCATTATTTTGTTTACAGTAGGGATTATGGTGGCAGAGGCAGATGGTCTAAGTGTCTGGCACAGCTTCATCACCTACACATGTGACTGTTCAAAAGCTGTTTTTTTCTGATCCCACTTCTACAGTTGTAAAATGGGTATAGCTATATCTCACAAAGTTTTTAAGAAAATAACTTAAAATAATATTCATGAAAGAATTTTACCAAGTGTAAACTATTAGTCATGTTACTGGTTTTTGTTTTAACTTAACAATCTATTCTTCAAAATTCAAACAGAGAATAATACAAGAAAAAACACAATGAACCTGATTTCAAAATGCTTTATAGGTTATATTGAGGATTTTTAAACTTCATCTAGAAGAATAGCTTTAGTCCTACTTTGTCTTTATGCCTTAGCCACAGAGTACATTGTTAATGCCAAAGTGTGGCCTAATTGACCTGGTTGGTGTTGCAGGAACACTAAGGGAGGTAGCTTGGTATTGATGTTGTCAACACTCTACCTTTCTCAAGGCATTTATTTGTTTGAAGGGTTTCAATGTTTGCTTTTTCTGAAATTGTTATGATCCCAACTCTATGATAGGTCTACCGAGGTAGACATAACTATGAGACAACTCAAAACAGCTCTGATGTATTGCAATCCCAAATGTGGAGCTAATCTGTTTCTCTTCTCGCCTTGTTTTTGCTTTGGAGCCCACGGCAAGCAACAAGTGCAAACAATGCTTTTAAGTTGAAGCAATGATCTGCATCTTCTTTCTTTAAAAGTAAAAGGACAGTGATTTTTTTAACATGTAAGCACACTGTGATTGTTATAGCAAATGCAAAACTATTGTTGCAAAGTAGGGAGGCTTAAAGGTGAGGAAGACTTAATTTTTAAGAAAATACAGGATCAGGACTTTAGTAAAAATAAACTGTGAAGTGAGTACTTGTGTTTCAGATCTGTCATAAGCTAAAGCTTATCCTTGGCATGAAAATAGCTACTCAAGAAAATCTCATCTTAACTAGATTCAAAGTGTGAAGCAAGGCTGCTATTCTCTTCTTGGATGAATGTTTGCTTCACCCATGATGGGGATGAAACCTGCTGAGACATCACCAAAAAATGGCAGATTTTCTTTTTAAGCAAGCAAAGCAAAAAGCAGCAGGAAGTAAATTCAGAGTTGCAGAATAAAATCATGTAAGAATCTTGTTTGATGCTACTGAAAAGTAATTGGATTTGTGAATACCGGGCAAACAGCTCAATGAAAAGAAAATGATATGCTGATGTGTTGACATTTGAGCTTGCCTTATAGAAAGAAGGAAAAAAATAAGCCTTAAATTTGAACTTGTGGAAATCTTTTTTCCCTTTTTTATGACTTCTTGCATGGGGATCTCCTTTTCATATAAATTAGTTGGTAAAGGGTTGGCAATAGATTCTAATATTACTTAACATAATCTTAAAGGGGATATTTGAATATATTAAAGAGAGGATAGACTGTCACAAGGGAAGAATATTCATTTCTTAGGATTATTAATAATTTATTATGTTTTAAAATGTGATAGCCAAATTCAAACTAAAATAAGGATCTCAGTTAACAAGATCTTTGTTATTGTCATGATGACTGCAACTCAAGTCAAGCTAAGCCATTCTTAGAAATAAATAGTTTTTATGTGGAAGGTGATGAAATCCTCCAGCAATACAGCTGGGGCACATCTGCGTTATCCCAGCAATATTCCGTAGTTAAAAGTTATGCATTTATACATAATGCATGCTTTTGATTCACATCTGCATTACCAAGGGCTAGTTTGTTTCCACTGTGCTTCACTCCACAAAATGTATGCAATTCTCTGAGCCTGCATTGAAAAGCAGCAATTCTGAATACATTTTTATTTCAATATATTTTTGATTGAACTGTTTAGCAGTCTTTTTTTAAAACAATATTCCTTATTCTGTTTTCTATTGTACGTACGATATCAAGGTGGTAAAGGAATATAGTATAACCATATACCTTGTGGGATATAGAGTGTCAATCAGGTACATTCTATAGAAGGATAAACTCTTGGTCATGGGGGACATTACCAGATTCTGTTCATGTACTCTCAACCTCAGTTCATTGTACACACAGACTGAGAGGTGGATCCATTATCCCTCAAATGAAGACCGTGGATTCATATCTTTTAGTGTGCTTAGATGAGACACTTAACATTGAGCTCCTTCCTTTCCAACAATTCCACACAGATGTGATTATTTAAAATAGACATCAAATTAGCATTAAAAAAGAGAAAGAGATCAGTCTCAGGACGGCTTGTAAACTGAGAAGAATGTGGAAGGAGTGGTACAATTTCCCATATTTTTGCTTTGAAAGTTGAGGTTGCAGTTTAAGTATATAAGAAATTTGATGTGATTTATTTTATTTAACTGTTTGTAACATACTCAGAACAACAGCAGCAAGGGGTTCAGTTTTGTTAGAATATATATTTTAGAAGTATGGATTGGGGACATTTGATGCTGATGAGTCGAACAGGGTTCAAACAACTTGACACAGCATGTTCCAGGTTGAGTAGATTAAAATTTTTTCCTGTAGATGTGGGCTATCAATATGAATTGGGTGACCAACAAAGGCAGAGTCGTTTGTCCAGGATTTTGTTTTAAGGAGACTGCACAGTTTACAGAATGGAGTGTAGATTACGTGGGCATGTGGAGTGTGGTGTCAGAGCTGAAGAAAGCAAGAATATTTAGGTGCTTAGTGTAACAATCCTGCAAAAAGACAATTAAAAAGTGGACAAATTTCTTTGTTTCAGTTTATTGGTATCAAATCTCTCTATTTCTCTCCTCTGATAACTGGTAAGATTGCACAGGCGTTCTTAGACTTTTGAAAATAGTCCAGTGTTGGCATTACTCAAATTAGTAAAAGAAAACATAAAACCCTTTAAAGCTCTTCACTGATGTTTTAATTTACTTAGGCAGAAACTGTTTACTAAATTCCCACTATGTACCAAGTACAAACCTGTGTCCCAAGAATGTAAGAGGGAAGATTGTAATTTAGGGGGCATTATAGAGAGAAGTACCCTTGAAAGGAGAATATAATAGACATGGCAATATGTGAATACATAAGATTTGCAAGTCTGTGAGGAGGGTGAGGCATGAACATCTTATCCAAAAATCATTAAAGGATTCTAGAGGAAGTAAGATCTGAAATGAAGGAGGATTAACGGTTAGGTAGGGTTAGTATGGGGAGAGGGAAAAGTTCAGGCAAAGGAAAAAGCAAGTACATATAGAGAGCCTGGCTGGGCCAGGAACTGGACATTAGTCTAGGCTGGAGGGACCAGAGTGGTTCAGGAGGGGGAACCAGAGATAAGGCGCATTGCACTGCGTGTGTATCGTCCTCTTGTGAAGAACACATATTCCTTTGGGTAGAGGCTGGGTGATTGTTGCCATTTGTACTATCCTAGAGTCTTTAATAGTCAATGTGCGCATCAGTTAGGGAGTGCAGCCAAGGTATTTTCTGTGGCCCAAACACAACTCCTCTTGGTGCATGGCTTCTGCTCAGGCAGGGAGCCTGAGAGATCTGCAGCAGTATTCACTGGTAGGAATCTGGAATACTCAAAAGCACTGTGCATTTCTAATCTGAAGACTTATTGGATCTAGACAGGTGCTTGGCTTCTCCCTCTGGGGATCTTGCTTCATCAATTCCCAAACTGCAGTAACTAGAACATTGAGGACATCCTCTTTGCTCAGACAGCCTTTCTAGTACTTTGAATCCAGTGTCTTCACTTTATTTAACTAATGTACTTTCTTTCCTGAAATAGAAGTTTCCCTGGAGAGCCCGCACTAGCTGTTTTTCCTTCTCTTTTTCCATAGCAGGGCTGCCCTGCCTGCTACTTATCAGGTCTGAAAAGGAGGTTTAATTTCTCAACTATTCAAGGAGGCTCTTGGGGGGTGTCATTCACTGCATCGCTGACTTCTGGACCAGCACAAATTGAATTCCATGCATGCGTGCTTATCTGTCTTTGACAGACCCTTGGAGTCTCGCCTTGCACAGGGCGGTGTGGATGCAGAGGCTGCCGCCAGTCCCAGCCCCCTCACTCTGCGCCTGTTCCTCTCTCCTTCTATCACAGCCGCTCCTTCCTCTAGGGCTCTTGGTAGTGTCTGCTTCCCACCCCTGCTGACTGCAACCTTCTTTTTCAAACACTAAGCCTCCTAAAATGTTTATGGGACAGTCTCCAGATAATCACCAGAAAAGTCTCTAGATAAGCTGCGCCCTGAATAATATAACATGTTTTAATTCCAGTGTAGTCAATGTCCAAAGATCGCTGAGTACTTGCTGCACCTAACCAGAAAGTACAAAGTACAAAATTATACTAGAAAGAAATGATTTGCCAACAAAATCTCCAATTCAGGAAAACAAAGCACATGCCTCTTCTTAACAAGAGAATTGACAGTGAGTCAGTTTTTTTTTTTTTTTTTTTTTAAATGCATACCCTTCATGCTTTTTGAAAGGCATAGGGATGTCTTGGAAATCTGGGGGGTAGTTGTTCCTTAAATGAAATAAAAGACAATTCTCTGACTTGTGACAGTGAGAACCACAGTATGAAGGAGCTACAAAGAGCACATTGGCTGATGGCCATTTTGAGATGGAGAGTTGAAGCTCCAGGGCTCCCTGGCATCCTCTGTGGGAGTGATCCCTGAGATGCTGGGTCCTTTGCTCTCAGTTGATTTTCATGCTTACATTTTCCTAGTTTTCTTTGGGATAGCCACTGAGGATACAGAAATTGAAATTAAAAACTGTATATCTCAAAGACATGTGCCCTAGAAGATACAGATATGTGTTGTACATATGGAAAATGGACAGATATAGAGCATGTAGGAATTAGGTAAGATGCCAACTATCCTCTTAAAATGTGTATGAAAGGGAAGGAAATACCTTGGGGGAATGGCCACTCTTAACTCTGGACTGCTCCCCACCCCCAGCTAGATTTTCATAGAGAATAATGTACTTCGTGTTTGGGTAAAAGTTGCTGCTAGGGTCTGTTTTTACCCACACTCATTAAACGATGAGCCATGGTAGTTCTTGCCAAAGACTTTTATTAGGAGTTGAAGAAAGAACTCAGGAGGGCAGTTTGACTTCTACATGATGGTACGTTTGACTCTTCAGATTTTCCTTTGGTGGTAAATTTTGCTCCTGCTGACAGCAAGAATAATTGCCGCACACGGAGTTTAACTCTATTTTCTTGCTGGATTTTTTTTTTTATAGTATAAGCAATCTTGGACAGCAAAGTTTTCAGACCAAATCCCGCTTCTGAGCAGAAAAAATCAACTTGTAGTCTGATGTCCGACCCTATGGCAGCTTATTGTGACAGCACAAAGGATGTGTACTTTGAATTGCTCTTGATATTCCAGATGATAGCAAATAATAAAATAACTTTTTTAAAAATGTGCATGACGACTGTTTTATTAAATAAGATCAACTGCACGAGGTAAAGTTTTCATATTTTAAAGTATTCTGCTACTTAGGTACTCAGGTATTTGTGTGTTGTTGTCTTTCACTACCTAATGACTATTGTGTACAATTCACTGCATTCTTTCTCCATTTGATGTTTCCATTTAGGAATAATGGTATTGTGCTAAGGAAATAGCTTCAGCATTAATGTATTTCATTATCTGATTTTATTAATATGTCTTGTTTCATCTGAGACTATAAAATAAGTTCCTACTCTTATAAATCTTTCAAATACATGCAATAGGATTCTGAGTCTCCAGAAAAATCTGTTTTTTTTTGTTTTTTTTTCCTTGAGTTTTCACTCAGCTAATTACCAGGGACAGGAGAAATGAAAACACAGGTGTGAGCGACTCTACTTCTTTTTTTGCTATGCTGTCTACTGTTGGGAGACTGGGAGCTTCCCAGTCTCCTCAAGTTCTACTCTTTAACAAAGCCTACTAGTCTCCAATCCTTTCAAAACATCTTCTCTGTGGTCACTGACTTTCATTTCTGCCTTGTTGCCCAGTCAGAAAGATAGCTTTCAAGAATGAGTGCATATTTATTATACAGAATAGTGGTTTCATGGTGGCATATTCATATATGCATATAGCATAATTTCATCAGTTTCACTCTCTTTTACCTTCTCCCTCTTCCCCTGATTCAATTCCTCTACCCTAATGGTCTCTCTCCTTCTTTCCTACATCATGATGACTTTTCTTGACCCCCTTTCTCATTTAGCTTCCATAATGAAAGAAAACACATGATACTTGCCTGGCTTTTTTCAGTTAACATGACAATAGCCACTAACTATGGAAGTCAGTATAGAAGTTCTTCATAAAACTAAAAATAGAACAACCATATAATCTACCTATATCACTCCTCAGTATTTGTCTGAGGGAATAAAAGTCAGCATACTTTAGAGATACATGCATACCTATGTTTATTGTGCCACAGTTCAAGATTGTCAAGTTATGGAACCAGCCTAGGCGTCCATCAAACGAAAAATGAACAAAGAAATTGTCGTATATATTATTCAGCATAAAGAAGAAAAAATTGTGTCATCTGAAGAAAAATGGATGGAACTGGAAATCATCATGTTAAGTAAGATTTCTCAATTTATTTTTTCAAAGATACTAATACAAAAACTTCTGAGGAGCAGAGAAGATAAATTGTCTAATGCAAAGATGTTGCCAGAGCCAGAAATCCACATTATTTCTCTCTGTAGTTAAAAAAGAAACTGCTTTCCAATGCCATTCTTTGTCTTGAGCAGAACCCCAGGAAAAAAAATCCTAGTGTCAGATTGGCAGAGATTCTGGAAACTACCCAAATTACTTGCTGCTCACACTGTGCCACAGGACCAAGCATGTCCTTAGATAAGTGACAGAGTCCACACTTCTTTCTACTTTTCTCTCTGGTCCAAGAATGAAATCACAGGTAGAGCATACATTCCCTGGATCTGAGCTGTTCATTCTTAGTCATGATCACTTTGTTCCAATAATGATCCACACAATTTTTTTGAAGATAAACATTGATTATCAGTCTATTTTTACCACACTTATGTTTTGAACAAATAATGATATTGAAACTTTCACTGACCTCAAGATCACCAAAATTTAGAAGATAAAATTATTTTTAAGATCATCACAGTAAATGATTGTACCTTGAGTTTAAACTTTGAACACTACTCTTAATGATTTAAACTTTATAAATTAAAACATGTTAGGTTTTATTCTCGAAATTTAAATGACAGGCTTAGAATACAAAATATTTTAAATAATAGTTCAGCAAAACAGAAAAGTGGATTTATAAATGGTTGCCAAATTAATGAACGTCAATTCCTCTTCCAGATGTTCGTGGTCTTAACAGTAGGTGACTATTCCCTGAGTCATTTTTCAGGTATGTATAGAAGACCACACATGAAGACTGAGTACAAAAATCGCCCTATTCAGACCTATTCAGACCACTTGAGACTTCACCTTTTGAAGTGTTATTTTATTGTTCTTCCAATGAATTGTGGTTGGCATGTAATCATCTACCCCTTGAATCTGTTCTGACTTTGTGACTCTCTTTGCTGATAGAAGGTGGCAGAATTGGTGGTGTGACTGTTCTGAGGCTAGAACAAAAGACCCTTGTACTTTGACACCTTTTCTTTAAATTCTGCTACAACTGTATAAATAATCTCCGAATGACATTATGAATGGGCACCATCCCCACCATTGCCCAGCTGCCAGTCAGCTAGCTACTCAAAACTCATGTGAATGTGGCTTTTCTTGAATTAACTAGTCCCCAGCCAACCTGTCTGGTGACCACTGGCACATGACAGATCCTAGCTGAGACCACCTGAGCCTGCCCTAGATTAACACAATTATTCAGCTGATGTATAAGCATGCAAGCAACAATAAATAGTTTTGTCAATCACTATTTTTTGAGCAGTCTGTTAACCAGCAATTGATAACTGAGGTAAATATTGGTTGCTGAGATGAGGAGTTGCTATAAGATAAATGTTAGACTGGGGAATTGATAGAGGTTGGAAAAGAGGAGAGAACACTTGTCATCTTTTGTCTTTTTGATGAGAGTCATCCTTACTAGAGTAGTTCTAATTGTGGTTTTGATTTGTGTTTCCTGATGATGAAGAATGTTAACTTTTTGTTTTCATATACTTATTAACTATTTGCATATCTTCTTTCAAGCACTTTTTTTTGTCATTGTTCATTTTAAAAATTGAATTATCTGTTATTTTGTTATTAAGAGTATTTTTAAAATTTTTCTTGTGTACTCTGAATATTAGAATTTTGCCAGATGTCTAGTTTGCCAAAATTTTCTTCCATTCTGCAGGTTATTTCTGTACTCTATTGACTGTCTCCTTTGTTGATATTGTAAGCCAGGAGGGGAGCAACATCTGAAGCCCTGGTCTGAGTTGCTTGACTAAATTCTAATATATTCAAATGGAATTTCAAAATAGCTTCTAATTCTTGTATAATCATGCTGTTTGTTTTGTATTCACCTATCTGGTGATTATCAGAATTTCAATAACTCATGGCAAGTTAAGCAGTTAAGAAAATGGATTTTTGAAACATAATAATATTACATACTAGGCTAGAATGGTAAGTACAATAAATATTTCAAAAATTTTCTGAAGGTAACTAAATATTATTCAGGCAACAATTAACCATTATTTCCAGTTTTGAACTTGGAACATAATAATTAACAAAATGCTTAAATATTAAAGTCAGTTTTAAATGCAATTAATTTTTTATTTAATACTGTGGCATAATTATGGTCATATACTGCCTAAGCTTTTATTTACTATAAATACTGCTGCTCTAAACTATGAAAAATGAAAATCAACTACTTTTGTTCTTTTAAAATACAGCTCAATACTCTTCAATGTGGATGTCTTCTCAATTTCTATTAATAGATAAAAGTTTGCCTTCTGGATTTCATATTTTAAAATGTAAACAAAATCTATATATTTGTCTTTGGTTTACATAGAATTACACAAATATTGTGTATTTAATTAAGGCAAGTAATGTAAGACAAATTAAAATTTGTTTTTAAAGTCTGTTAAACCATAAAGACATAAATGTCTTACAAACTACTCTTTTGCTAATTATTAAATTAGAAAGTGAAAAGGCAAAAATCTATATGTCAATCACTAGAGGCAGACTGGTTTCTGAATGAAACAGGAAATCTTGGTTTTAAATGTTGGAGTCTTTCATATTGGTTGTCTTCTGAAATATCGTATTTATTCCATTTGACCCTGGCTCATTTCCAGGTCAAAGTACACTGTGAGTTCTGTTGTACAGTTAATTAAATGTCATAGCATTCTAGACAATATGGAATTCCATGTTAAAGCTCATGCAATAATTCCAGTCTCCATGTTCCTAATATAAAGACCCTTAGGTTTTTAAGATCCTGATGTTGTACATGAAGTAGCTGTAGTCTCTCAGTATTAATGCACTTGCATAAAGTTGTAGCATGTGCCATAACCTGATAGGCATGTTTCTAAAGAAAATTAAAATTTCCCACATCTCTCAATGTCATAAGGCCCAATACCAACAGTGGAACTGCTTTTATATAGACCTAAGATTGGACATCTTTTGGTTCACTTATAGAAAATAATGACTATACTGAAAGCCCTACTTTTAATTTAAATCTGGCCATTGCCTCAAAACTCATTTAGTCTTGGAAGGATGCAGGACTTGAACAGAAGGTCACACTGGTGGGAGAATAGAGCCTGATATTTAGGTTCAAATTATGGTGTCTTATAAAACTACCGTTATTGAAGGTGATGAGAAAATTCATTCAAATTCATTTAAGTATTTCCCTCCTTTAAAATTTCTCTTCTTAGTTTAAAAAGAAGATAAGGGAGATGTTGAGGTGATTAAGAAAGATTGATGATCTTGGTTTCTAATGGGTTCAAGTTTAAATCTAACTTTATCATTCATGCTACTCATTCATGCAATAGTTAGCTATTGCATTAGTTATTTGAACTCTAAGACCTTCAGTGTTTTATATGCATAAGGATATGCATGGAATTTTGAATTCCAACTCATTATTATCTTATTAAAAATATGACACCTAGAAAACCAAGTAGAGTTATTTATTGCATAAAATAATATTGCCACACATCTGCTATCGTTAAGTGATAACATGAAGTATAATGCATAGCTCCTGAGAAGTTCACTTTGTCCCTAGGATCTATCACTTAAGGTCAGCTGCCCGTGTAGGAAGCAGGGAGAAGACTTGGATAGAAGCAGTGGGGTGAGTACTTTAGTCTCACCTTAATCAAACCACAAATACCAAATCACCATTACCACCATTTTAAGTTTATGTGGAGCAGAAGTAGATTGACATCCATTCTAAATCAGAACTGTCATTTAAAAGTTATAGAATACTTGGTGACGTTTGAACCACGTGGTCTTTAGGAATAGACCAGGGAATGTCTACTCGTAAGTAAGAAAAATACATTGTTAGTATTTAGAAAAAGATTTTTTCTTACAGATTTTTCCTTTAAAAGCCAAAAAGCCTTTCAAAGTCCCTGCCCAAGGTCACCTTCTTTTTTCTGAGAAGTGTTACTTCAATCAGGGAGTACAACAACGCATAAGAATCTAGTCATTGAAAGGGATGGTAGATGAAACACTGGGACAAAACCAAGAAAGCCCTGTGGAATGGATCTACTGTATGTGCATTTTGCTATTCAAATCCACATTGGTGGTTTAAAGCATATTTACTTGTAAACTTCTACTTACAAGTAATGTGCTCTCTCAAGAATTACCCCATGCAGTTAAAGAAGAAACAAAAATTCTCAGTTAAACATAACCCTTTACAAAGGAATATATAACCTCTTCAAAGAAAAAAAAAAAGTACAGGAATTAACAATCCTGTTTCTAAATTGTTTATAGACTGCACTGGAGGGTATCAGGCACTCAGTGTGTAAAGAAATAATCTGTTATTCTGATTCAATTGGACCTGCATCTCCTAAACGTGTATATACTTCTCACCTATTTAGCACAAGCAAACCATGAGTGTGTAATCTAAATATATATTACTTCAAGGACTTATCTATGTCGTCACAATGTGGTGAATGTTGGGATAAGTTCAACGTCTCCATGACAAGGTAGCACCAGGGTCCTGAATGTTGGTGAAAATCTGAACCATAATGTATTGGAATCCAGTTTCAACTCAAAGAAGGCTTTTCTTCCATTTGCTGTTTTAATCTTAATCAAGACTCTCCATCATCAATTCTATAAAATATCACCAGAGTCTTAAGAAAGATTATTCAAGGAAACTGATTTATAGAATAATGACAATCCAAAATAATATATTGGGTTCACTCAGAATGTAGATAGCATAGCTAAAACTCATATTGCATGTTCTCTGACTCCCAAGACAATTTCATTCTTCTGAGGCCTGCTAAACCTCTGTTTGATAGTAGCCTTGGGGACATAAGTGATAATTTGTGTGATGGTATTCTCATTACTAGAAGTATTTGCATATCAGACCTGCAGAATGAATTCTAGTCATGGGAAGAATTGCATGTTCTATTTAGAGAAAATATTTTGTCCTCTGACTTTCCTTGTTACTTCTTTCTTTCTTCCTTCCTTCCTTCCTTCCTTCCTTCCTTCCTTCCTTCCTTCCTTCCTTCCTTCCTTCCTTCCTTCCTTCCTTCCTTTCTTTCTTTCTTTCTTTCTTTCTTTCTTTCTTTCTTTCTTTCTTTCTTTCTTTCTTTTTGTACTAGGGATTGAACCCTGGGTGCTTAATCACTGAGCCACATCCCCCAGCTCTTTGTATTTTTATGTTGAGACAGGGTATTACTAAGTTGCTTAGGTCCTTGCTAAATTGCTGAGGCTGGCTTTGAGCTTATGATCCTCCTGTCTCAGCCTCCCAAGTTGCTGGGATTATAATTGTGTGTCACCATGCCCAGCCTTATCATCTTATTTTTGAACATGCCTAGCTAGGCTGGCCCTTTGTGCATTGCAAGTAAACATTATTATGTCATGACCAGCGCAGCTAAACTTGCAGTTCCTGCAAGGAGCAAAGGGGGATTAGAAAATAAAAACTCAGGAACACAGATTTTGAAGATTAAGCTGGGATCGGTGGAGCTCTGCTCTCTGATAGAGATGCAGATCTAAAGAGTTATTATAGCAATCTTTATTTATGTAGGTCTCATTAAAGGGTTAAAGACTATGCAAGCATTATTCTTTGTGTTCAGGAAGATTACAGAAACTAGGACATCTATGTAGCTTTTCCATAGTTGTAATCCATAATTGCAAAGTGTAATGTTAGGAGCTTTGTGTCGCTCTCAAGAAAGTCCACTGTTAAAAGTTACTCTAAAATGAGCAGGAACAGGAGAAGCAAAACTGGTGAAACATTGTGGTTGTCTAGCATAAGAACTTCTCTATTCCTAGGAGTTGTGTGTGCCTGAGATCAAGGTCAGAACTGAGAGGACTCTTGCATAGAGCCTCCTCATGCAGGGCATTGCCACAGCAGCTAAGCATCCTTTGCACAGAAACATTCCCAGGCACCAGGCATACCACAGCTATGAGGTCATCAGAGACTCCCAATCTCAGTCACTGCTCTCCCATCCTCTGTCATGGCTCTCCACATTCTTATATTCTCAGAAAGCCAATTAAATGAAAATGTTCTGATTGACTATTCTGCCAACGTATGTAGGAATGTATGGGGATGTCCTGATGTTTTCATAGGAATGACATATTTAATAAGTCTTAAAAAATTAATGTTACAGAAAATTAATATGCATTATATTTAATTCTATTTGAGTTGATCTAATTCAAAATACAGTTATTGAATGACTTTAAAAAGACAGGTCCACTTCCAACAACATTATTTACAGCAGTATGCATTTACTGCATTCACAGCCTTGTACAGCTAAATGTATCTGTAATTTGAGCCTCCTTCAGTGCTGGGATTCCTTTGGTCAAATGTAAATCTGCAGTATTTATTACAGTTCTAGGCTTTTTGAATACTAAGTAGTTTAGGTTGAATCAATTCACATGTGTACAACTTTTCTCATTCATTGTGATTTCTAATTCTTATTTTCCTCTATTTTGGGGGATGAAGTGGTCAAGTAAGAAGCAGTGTCAGCCATGCATGTTGTGCACACCTGTAATCCCAGTAGTTCAGGAGGCTGAGGCAGGAGGATGGAGAGTTCAAAGCCAGCCCTAGCAATGGCAAGGCACTAAGCAACTCAGTGAAACCCTGTCTCTAAATAAAAATATAAAATAGGACTACAGATGTTGCTCCGTGGCTAGTGCTCCTGAGTTCAATCCCTGGCACCCACCCTCCCCTGCCCCCCCCCCCAAAAAAAAAAGAAATAGTGTCTGATCTTTATGGTCCCTTCTGGAATACTTTGTTCTACTAATAGGATATTTAATAAGGTTGTGGTTTCCATGACCCTTGGTCTCCTTGAGTAAACATCTCCAAAGTTTCTTTTTCTTTTCATTTTTAAAAAAATGTAAAAGTTTTTATTAGTGCATTATAGCAATATGTGTAGCTATAATGTACATTTTGATGCAATCATAAATGTATATGCAAAGTTTGCTCATTCTCAGTCTCTAGTACTTTTCCTTTCCCTCCACTCCTCCTTCTCTGCTGTCCCCTTCCTCCACTCTACTGGTCATAAGTATTTTGTGTTTGTTTATTTCCCAAATAGTTGAAAAAGTGAAGGATATTATGTTCAAAATAATGGGTGATTCCTTTGTGTCTTGCTTACTCTCTGTATGACCTAAGATAAATTACTTTTGTGTCCAAAGATTTTTCCACCCTAGTATAAAGGATCTAATGAGTCCTACCTTCAGACTTTTCCAGTGAATATATCTGTCTATAACTTGAGGTTAATCAAATTTCAACTACTTAAGAAATACTCAAAAATTAAAAAAAAGTAAAAGAGAAATTTAAAGAATGCATTTCCCATTCACATAAATACTTATGAAATTTGCAGAGAGCAAAGATTAAACACACAGGAGAACATAGCACCAGACACAGGCAGGGAAAGATTGTTTCCTCTTGAGCACTAAATAAAAGGAAATATAGCTTTGGTATTTTTTTAGACACTTGAGTATACAGGGATTCCCAAAAGAGAAAAATTTTATTATAATTATGAGGATAAAAATGAGTTGAACCTTATTGTTCAGCAAAAAGAAGTCAAATGTGTTACTTTGTGCTGTCCCATTGCTGAAGTGAAAGTCCATGACAAATTTCTTTGAGTATATCTAGATATTTTATTATGCTATCTTTCTGAGATTTGTCTAGTATGATTTATCATGTTTTATTCTTCTCAGCAAAGTTTTCAAACATTGAGATAAGAGATTAATAAATAATAAGATCTAGTTGAAGGAATCTTGTAAGGGAGGCTTCAATGAAGGATGCCCTGTATCTCTTGTGTTTTTTGGTGATAAATTGGCCATTCCTAATACTATTAAATGTTGGTTGGGTTTTAGCCATAAAATTGTTCACACTTGGAATTTATATAAGAACAAAAGAAAGCTGGATTAACACCTAGAAAATATACTCAATTTCATTTGAAATTTGTGTCTTAACTGACTTCTCTCGCCTCCTCAGTAAGGTAGGGTTTTATTACAGCATTTATTTATTAGGCTTTGAATTCCATTTAGTGATGCACATAGTTTTTCTGACTCTATAAATAAAACGAATTCAAACCAACATAATTTCAGAAGCTGAAACAGTTGTTTGAACATAGAAGATGCTTGATGTTTATGGTGTCATTGATATTTTGTACCACTCTTTCTTATATAAAATATCAGATCATAACTCCGAGGCTAGAATTTCCTTTACTCACATTGATTATGTGACAGTGAGTCTACAGCTTTGTAACTTAAATTCTATAAGTTGAAGAAGATGAAGTTGGTCTAAAACGTGGTATGATAAAGTAAAAAAGCCACTGACTTCAAGAAGTCTGGATTCAGGTAACTTTGTTGAACATTTTCTTTTTTTTTTTTAAATGTGTTTTGGAAGGAGCAAGGTAAGTGCCATTTACTCATTTTATTTTTGTTTATAAAAAATAAACTAGCTTCACAAATCAGTGTTTCTATTTAAGAAGTCTATTTAAGTTGTTTTGATTACTCGCTTTTTATGTACTTGGGTTGAACTAACCAAATCTCTAGTGCCAATGTAGTTGCTTAGTCCTAAGAATGAGATATAATATAGCACAGAGTCTGAAAATCCTCTTATTTAAAATCCATTTCTCTCCTTTGTGTGCAAGGAAGCTTTTACTTCTTCAAGTGGGTGGAGAGGATTATTCTCAAGTGTGATAAGGACATTTTGAGAACAAACTCAAATCTAAATTTTATTGTCAAATTATCTCTTGTTCTCTCAACCTCCAAATTATTTCATTTTCTTTCATTTGAGCAAAGGATATAGCCTTTAAGTGGTAGTCATGTTATGGCAATTTTTTTCTTGTTGCATAAGTGTGATATAAAGACAGTTTATTGTGCAGTGCTGTGTATTTGTTTTGAAGGCAGCATGATTAAAATAATTCTCTTACTACTGCTTGTCTTAAAATTCTCAATTTAAATCTTCCTTCTCTGTGGATAAGTAAATTAGGCTATTACTTTTTGAAGTTTATATCTCCATATAGAAACGAAGGAAAATGGAATAAGAGAAAGTATGGGGAAAGGGGATTCATCACTAGAATTGAGCTTGAAGTACTGGTATAGGTTATATGGAATTGTGACAGTGATAGCTCTTAACAATTGAGAATATTCTCATGTGTCCTTGGGTCCTAAAGAACTTTTGTTCAATTCCTTTTGCTTTTCTTAAATTGGTGCCCTTTTCTGTTTTCTTCTTACTGGAACTTCCAACAATATTCAACCACCATGTAGTAAAATAGTAGTTATAATCTAGGGAGATTGTAACACCATCTGACCAATGACAGGCTGTAGATTGCAATAGTTTATTCTGCTTTCAATAATACGTTATTAGGCAACATATGCCAGGCAATATAGTCTACTGTTACCAGACTATCATTTAATCTTTTGCCCATCAAAACTTAAAACCGTTAACAGAATTTTATTAGAAAAGTATCAATGCCTTAACAGTGATCCACTTTGCGATTGAAATTGACCTCAGAGACTTAAATAACCTTAGACTTAGCTCTTGCCTTAGGTAGGCAATTTTTACTGTCTCTTTTTCTTTCAGTGACAAGATATCAACTGGTTCAGACAGTTCAGATGTTCCATTAATGTGAAATCACCAACCTGCCCAGGTGAGTTCACTTAAGGCAGGCTGTTAGTTACTCTTTTATTTAGGGCTTGATCTGTAATACTTGCCATATTCATCTACTTTTCTTACTCAGAAATGTCAAACCTGACAATGTAGAACAGGGAGATATGATTCATATTAGAAGGAATTTCTAATTTAGGTTGGGAGAGCACACAAAAATTTGCAGAATGTTATTCCAAAATCTAAAATTGTGAGATCATGACACTTATGTAGCATTAAGAATTGCTCAGGGGATTCTGAATGAGGAGAATTGTAACCATCGGGTTTCTTTGTAGGAGATGCACAGTGAGCAACATATAGGGCTTTGTTGGGCAGAGGACAGGACATGCCACCTCAGAGGTCTGTCATCACTAAAAATTGCAGTGACTTTTGTGTCAAAGAACAAATTTCCTAATAAATGGTGTATCACTGCTGGTTTTTGAAGTGCTGTGCATCATTTCAAATTTGGCAAAGTTGAGCTTGGAGAGATAGAATAGGCACTGAAAAATCTCTCCAGCAATCACTTACCTGGATAGGTAGCCTGAAACCTTCTGAAAATTCTGTGGGTTTCAGTTTCAGCTCTCATTAAAATTTTCAGTGAATGTTGTCTCACAGGAATGCTCTGAGAAATCAGTTCTTCAATGTTTTAAAATGCAATATACTTCCATGGGTGATAGCAGCAAGATTACTGCTTTATTTCCATTTAACTGGGTGATGAAAACATGTGATAGGCTTCTAACTATTTTTGCTTAAACTAATTGCTTTCTGTTGACCTGTCAAAAAATACAACGCATAAAATATCTGAGTTCTTTATTATTCTTATTATTTAATTGACACACACTATTTGTACATATTTATTGGGTTTGATATAATTCAATACACGTACACAATGTGGAATGATAAAAGCAGTGTAATTAGAATTTGTATCTTCTCAAATAATTATTGTGTCTATATATTGGGAAACTTAGGACTCTATTATTTACTTTGAAATAAATGATAAATTATAGAGTATAGTTACCTACAGCACATCAGAACTAGTTCCTCCTAACTGTGTTTTGGTACCTGTTTATCTAATTTCTTTTCATTCCTTCCGCCCTCTCCACTTCCCGTCTTCAGGGACCACCATTTCCCTCTCTTCCATGAGACAGATCATTTTAGTTTCACAGTGGATGAGAACATGCAGTATTTGTAAAGTTGCTGTGTGTGTAAATGGGAAGCTTTTGTTTGGATCCACAAACATCATTCAGGAATGATCAACTGCCCAAATTGATCCTTAACAAAATGTCATTCCCATATGAAGGTAGGCTTGAGAGAACAAATCTGTTGGCACAAATAAAATTCAAGATTTATAAAGTCATCAAGAACCTGGAAATAGGATTTCTTTCTAAAGACAGAAATCTATAAATGAAAAGTCAGAGGTGTCCTTGAGCTGATAATAAGCTCCCTTTTTGACATCTGAAACATTTTTGATACTAGTTATTCAAATATCTTACTACATTTTTGGAAAAGTACTAGTCACTCATGTTTTTCTCCTAACAAGTAATTTTCTCTATGAATAGTGCTGGTTTTCTAGAGAAATGTGAATTTCAAGTATGAGAAGGCAGGATATTTTAGCTTGTGATACAGGCAGACATTCAAATGAAAGAACGGAGCATGAATACAACTAAATTCAGTTCCCACTGACATGAAACCTGCCTACTCAGGTTTGTGCCTCATCATAAGATAATGAGCAACAGGATCTGAATGTCTCTTAGTCCAAAAATAAGAAAAAAATATAAGATTTCATAGTCATTATTTCTTATTCCCTATAGTTTTGAATGGGCCACATCATCAATACTGATATATTGACATTACCTTGCCACTGACACTCATGGAAAGCTTTAGAAGTGTCCTGTTAGCTTCTCCTAGCCTTCTCAGCACAGCGAATTTGGCATTAGTTTAGGTTATTCTGCTGTCTTCTATGAGATCTATTTTTTTTTTTTTGTTAGATTTTTTTGATGGACTCATTGGTTGAATAGTATAGAAATACTTTCACAGAAATGAGTTCAGCTCCTTTGTGATTTAAGTATAAGAAAAAACTTATGGTCATGTGTCCAGAATCCTCCCTTAGCCTCTGGATCTGAAAAGTGCTTATGCTCCTGTTCTGTAAGATTTGAATGTGGAATGTGGTGGTTCTCTGTTTTCTCCTTAGTTAATGTAGAATCTCATGTGTCTCCTCTGCTCATGCAAGGGCCCTGTCTCCCCTCATTTCCAACTTCACTGTGCAAAATGAGATCACTTGACCATCCAGACTGTGGTTGGTATTGGGCTGAGAAGACAGGCACAGACAACCCATAGCAATTCCTTGACCCATTTTCTATAGTAATAACATAATCAAGAAAGAGAAGGATTTTCAAGAAAATTGTACTTCATTGCTTCAAAAATTTCTTTGAGAACTCTGTTAATTTCATACTCTATTTTCAAAGGCAGAAAAAATTATGTTTTTCAGGAATATTCATCAGATATATTTTTCATTTTATATTTGCTGCTTACAACAGTAGATTCCACTTATGTAGATGAATTATATTAATGAAATGATTTGTTCCTCATAGGGAAGAATAAATGAAGTATTACTATACATATTTATGAACACAACTAAAATTTATCCATATTATCTACATTTATATCATACATGGAAAAGAAAGAGGACAATTAAGGTGAAGAGAACCTCTGCTTCTATTTTTGCTCATCCTGATACAGTTTGCAAGAGAAACGTTACTTTCCCATCTCTAGGCCTTTACAGAATACAGCAGGAGTATTTTCTCACATTTGCTCTTGGAGATAACAGGAAGAAAACCTTTTCTCTCTCACTAGTTTTGACAGGTCAGGGGTCTAATTCTGTCTTTGAAAGGAAGAAAGGTCAGCTATAGATATTGCAATATTTACCTGGGTTTCATGACCTGTTGTCTTTTCCTTTATAAGTACAATTCAGATTATGCAAGGACAATGTAATAAGAAATAACAAAATAATCTGCATACAAGTAATAATACAAGCAATGAAAGACAGCTAAAAGAAAGTTTTGGTTTAAACATCTGTGGGTTAGTTGTGCAAGTAACTTGACAGATATCTCTTTACTGTGAAGTTTCTAAGATATATTATAATTATTTGCACTTTAAACTGAAGAAGATAAGAACTTTGAAGTGGTTGTCATTATTTTGACCCATCTTCATCTATAGGAAATAGCATGTACATGTGACTAATTTTTATTTATTTATTTTTAATAGACTCTGTATTTTTACAGTAGTTTTAGGTTAGTTTCAGAGTATAGTGTAGATTTCCCATACGGTTCTGACCTACACATGCATAGCCTCCTCTGTTATCAATATAACCTGCCAGACTCATATATTTGTTATCGCTGGTTCATGTACGTTGACACATTATCACCAGAGTATGCAGCTTGCATTATAGGCTTTACTCCTGACATTGCACATTTTATGAGTCTGAATGAATGTATAATGACATACATCCACCATTATAGCTTCTTTCCTAAAAACCTCATGTTCTCCATATGTTCTTCCCTCTCTACCCTTTGGCAACTACTGATCTTTTTACTGTCTCCATTTTTAAAAAAAAAAAATTTTCCAAAATAATATAGGCAGTCACATGTATGCCATGAAATGACATTTGGTCAAAGGTAGACTATATATACCATGGTTCTCGAATAAAATTATATGGCCTAGAAATATTGTAGCCACCTTTGTTTGCATAATTATACTGCATGATTCTTCCACAATGATGACATTGTTTAATGATGCTTTTCTCAGGATGTATGCTTGTTGTTAATCAATGCATGACCGTAGCTATAGCCATATAGGTTTTTTAACTTGATTTCTTTCACTAAGTGATATGAATTTAAGTTTCTTTGATATTTATATGGCTCAATAATTCATTGCACTTAATGCTCAACAGTGTTCTATTGAATGCTTGTACCATAGTGTGGTTAGCCATTCACCATCTGAGGAGAACATAGCTGCTTCCAACTTTTGGAAATTTTGACTAAAGCTGCTGCTATACACATCGATTTACAGGTTTTTGTGTGAACCAAGTTTTCAGTTCCATTGGACCAATACCAAGGAACATGATTACTGAATCCTATGATAATGTATGTTTAATTTTGTAAGAAACTGCCAATATCTAAATTTCATCTAGATATAAGGACAAGTATTTCTGTTAAAGGGGAAACTATAAACTACTGAAATGACAAAGTCAATGACTTAGAGGTGTTGAAAGGCCAGTTGTAGATGATTTCTGGATAAAAAATTTGTAGCTATAGGCCCTTTCTTTGTAAACATTATCATAGGCACAAAGATTCTGATGATTAGTGTGCATTTTTTGTTATGGGGTGCAAATTAAGAATAGACCGATCACCACTGAGAAGTCTAAATTTGAGGGTCTTTATTAGCCATCTGGCTGACTGTTTCACACAATGCCCCAAAAATGGCTATTGGGAGAACAGCCCTGACCATAGGGTTGCAGGAGTTTTTATACCATAAATCAGTACATCAATCATAAGTGTCTGTTGCTATGATTCAAAATTACAAACTAACATCACAAGATCTGAAATCATCAGCAGAAGGGAAAGTGGGTCAAAACGACCTCACCTAGGTACAAACTAAAGAATGATTACTAACATCCAAACAATCACTGTTGACATCACCGTTAACATGGTACATTGTTTAGGAAAAATAGAGATAAAAAAGAGAACAATTTTTCATCATATAAGAATTGTCATTTTGTCATTTTGTATTGCTAAACATGTCATGCTATGTAACTGATGATGGGTACTGAGGCAGGGTGTTCCCATGGGAGAAGCTAAGCAACTATTGATGGGTACAGAGGTGGGACATTTCCATGGGAGAAGCATTTCCTACATAACATGGAGTCTCAGAGCAAAATGGAGTCTGTTTAGTCGTTGCCCATATAGCCTGAACTGTACCATTTCCATGGAGCCAAATCTGTCAGCCCGTCCCATTTCCATCTCTTACATTTGTGTTTTAGAGTTTGCATTTTGCTTTTGGAAAATACATTATCTCTTAACCTGTGGGAATATTACTTTTACTATCAGTCCCAAATTCATCTGAGGACATTCAGATGAATCTGAAAAGTGGATCATCAATTCCTAGTTGTCTTGAAACTATGCAGAATTTCAGTATGAACTAGACTTCCCCTGTTCTGTGCTCTACTTACTTCTCAAGATGTTTACAGCTTCTGGAATATAGTACTCATTCAAGAAACATTGATTAAATAAATGAAAGAGATGAGGTAGTTTATGGTCCTATTTTGTACACCAGGAAGGTAGTGTATAGAGGTTATTTGCACAGGATATAGAGAAAAGGTTGGGTAGGGCTTATACTGAACTTCCAAATTCAATGCTGCTCACTTCAGTTCTGTCTCTGCCTCTCAGAATCTGTAAGCATGTGTATGTATGTGCGTTTATGTGTGTAGTGGGGAAGAGGGAGGGTAAAGTCAGGCAAAAAATGACAATATAAATTTCAGGAAAATAAAAAAAGAAAAGGTAATCTTCCTTCTATTTGCATGGGATTTAACCCTCCTTTGTTTTTTATTTTGATCTAGCAGAGGAAGAGGATTGAAGGGAAGGGAGGAGGGATATGGAGAGGGAGGAAGGGTGGGATAAAATTGAACATATTATACTAGTGTATATGTGGATATGCTACTGTGAATTTCACTTTTATGTATATCTATAAAGAACTATTTTAAAAATAACTATAAATAAATAGAAGGAAGACCAATAGAGTAGAGGAAAGAAAACAGGAAGGGAGAAGAGGAAGGAAAGAGGAAGTGCTAGAGATGAAATGGAGAAAAATATTCCATGCATGTATGATTATGTTTAAGTGAATCCCACTATCACATATAACTATAATGCACTAGTAAAAATTTTTTATAAAGAATGTACATGTTGAAATTAAAACTTTTTGTAACAGAAATTGATAATAATGATTTGATAGATGAATGAATGTGCAACATATTTTAGTTATAACTGAGTGTATTATGTAAATTGTCGGTAAAAGTATAAGAAAAACTTGAAGTATTTTTCCCAATATTGATAAATTTAGAAATGTTTTTACTTTGAAATCAATGTTAATAAACTGAGTTGATGTAAGAATAAATAACTTGTTTTAACTGAGATGTAATTTTGAAATAGACATTGTTTTGCACAAAAGTCAATTGTTTGTCAATGTGTTGAATATTCAGGAAAATGATTCTTTGGTACTTGATTTAGTTATTGGAATGCTTCAAGTGAGTTTGCAACAACTTAAGTATGTAAATCTACTTTTATAACTAAAATTTTATGAAATATAAATATTATTTCCAATGAATACTTAGCATCTAAATTTAGATAAGCTGTAAGTATAAAGTACAATCAGACATTGAAGACAATGAAAATGTCAGATAGACCACCAATAATTTTGATATGTTGATTACATGTGGAAATGATAATATTTTGAATATATATTGTACCGGATACAATATATTATTATTATATTCATTCCAAAAAGGGGGGAAAAAAGGAAAAAGAAAAGGTGATGCATTTGGTTCTTGTAAAATAATAGAAATGGTAATATCATCATTTGATCTTAGCTTGAAAATTCAGCACAGCTTTTATAAACCAATTTCCTTCACTACACTGGCAATTGAATACTTAGCTATAGCATGCCGTGAATCCAAATAGGCACATCTAAACTAAAATGGCATGCATTTTAGCATTATTCCACCTCTGCAAGTCTCTCTTCAGAATCACAGTAAACTAGGATTTCATTGAACAGAAAGCCTGCATGAAGTAATATGTTGCAATCTTTTTTTTTTTTTAAAGTAAGTTTTACATTGCTTAAATTGCTCTCTGTTGTAAAACGGAAGTAATATAAACTCACTTCCATTCAATACAGATAATATTCAGGTTTATTACTCTTTTTAAAAAAAGAAAGTCTTCAGCTTCATGTCAGCAATCACATCTGCAAACAATCACCAGGTCAATCTATTTCATTGTACATATCCTTTGAAAGTGTGGGGATTACTAGATTTTACTGAGCTTCAGAATCATCTTGTTGGAATTACAGTTTATCCACATAGCCCTGCAACTGACAGCTAGATAAGCACCATGCAAACTAAAAAGCACAACTAGATATCAATGATTTTGATTTCTGAACCATTTGTGTTGTTATGAGAGTAACTACTGATATTATGGCACAAATACCAGCAATTTCTTTGCAGTACACAATGACAAAAGAATGTTATGAGACTATAAGAAAAACATCAAACTAATTGTAGCTTACTCCATTTATTCCACATGGATAAATATGCTCTGGTTAGGGAAGCAATTAGGTTTATCCCAAAAACACCAATGGACTTTTAAATAGGACTAATAAAGCAAATTAAAGTTCATATAAAGTGGATAATATTAAAATATAAGTAACTAGGCCTACAAAAGTTTTCTACAATTTAATGACATGAGTGTTGTGCTGTGGCTGCAGCTCAGGCCCGGGAAGCTGGGTTCGGGGCTCCAGCCGTTGAAAGAAGATGCAAGGTGGGGATGTTATTCTTTATTTGGAGGCAGTAATAGCCCCTAGTCAGCCCCCCAAACCATTTCCATAGACATTTTTAATATCCAGGTCACACAAAGAAGGCACACTGCCAACAGTTTACGTCAGTGGGCACATGCTCACAAGCAAATGTTTATGACCTTGAGTGAGGGAGCCTATCTATCACCATTTTGAACCTGTCCACAATCCACCCCTTTAGGATTCCTCACCATTCAGTCTATACATCTGAAATCTTCCACAATGATCTTTTAGTGAGGAGGGCAGAGTCCTGAATCCACAGGCCATAACAACAATATAAGCTGCAACAACATACAACTAGGAAACAAGCCCCACCACCTATTATTACCAAGAGTCAGCTCCAGGTGGTGCCTAAACCCGCCCACCATTTCTGCAAAGGATCACCAGTAAGCTGTTGTACGGCTGCTACTTCAGAAGTCATATGTGCCAAAGCCATATTAATATGCTTTTGGTTATCTGGAATATACACATAACATTCAGTACCAAGCATCACACATACCCGTCCTGTGGTACTGTCAGCAAATCAAGCACCATGGAATTTTGCAACACAACTTTTACATATTTGATACATTTCTTCATTCACTAAAGATAGAGCCTGTTTTTAGGCACTCTTCTGCTTCTCAGTCACCAAGGATGCCTCTGCAGGGGAAACAAAGTCAGGGAATAATACCACCAAGGTGCATACGCTATAGCTAGCTCATACAGTTTCTCAATTAGCAGGACTCTGAGGCAATGTTTTGCATATGGTTGTCAGGTGTGGGTGACCTCAGGTGAAAAGTCCTGTCCAATTCCACAGGAGGTACGGTTACCCATGAGTGCCACAGACCCACAGGGTGCCCTGGGACACTGGGATAAGAGTCGCACCTGTTATTCTGACATCAGGTTTGATAGTCTGACAAGAGGCTCTAGGTACCTTCCATTTTCTCCAAACATCAGGGTACCAAGCTTCTTAGCTATACAGTATCAACTGGGAGTAGGCCATGCCATCCCAAACAGAGTGCTCCAACCACGGGTGAGGGGCATTAAGCTGTACTTGGATCACTGTCACAATGGCTGTCTTAGCTTCATCCCATATTGAGCTATTCAGCAAAAGACTCTTCCAGCCAGGTACAACTGTCCTGGTACATGATCTGAATTAGCCAGTGTAGTCTGGTAATAGAACTCATAGGCATTTTGGTGCATATCCACCAGGTGGAGATGTTTGCTACTTTGGCATAGGTGTGTGCCCAGACACAATGGTGTTAGTGAGGATACAAGTGTGGACAAAAGGACAAAGCAGTTACAGTCACTAGCCCAGGTAAATCACATCCATCTGGGAGAATGTATGCCAGTTTTGAGTCCTAGGAAAGCACACGTCACCTGTGCTGGCTTCCCTGGTGGTGATACCACACCCATACAGCTTGGTTCTTTTTTTTTTTTTTTTTTTTTTTAATTGTAAACAAATGGGATACATTTTGATTCTCTGTACATGGAGTCAAGGCATACCATTCGTGTAATCATAAATTTACATAGGGCAATGTTGTTTGATTCATTCTGCCATTTTCCCCCTTCCCCCCCACCCCTCCCTCCCCTCTTTTCCCTCTATACATTCGTTCCTTCCTCCATTCTTGCCCCCCTCCCTAACCCTAACCCTAAATCTAACCCTAACCCTAATGCTAACCCCTCCCATCCCCCATTATATGTCATCATCCGCTTATCAGCAAGATCATTTGTCCTTTGTTTTTTCGAGATTGGCTTATCTCACTTAGCATGATATTCTCCAATTTCATCAATTTGCCTGCAAATGCCATAATTTTATCATTCTTTATGGCTGAGTAATATTCCATTGTATATATATATGCCACAGTTTCTTTATCCATTCATCAACTGAAGGGCATCTAGGGTGGTTCCACAATCTGGCTATGGTGAATTGAGCAGCAATGAACATTGATGTGGCTGTATCTCTGTCGCCAAAGAGTGGGATAGCTGGCTCAAATGGTGATTCCATTCCACAGCTTGATTCTTAACTTCAGCAGCATCTGTGTGCACCAGAATTGGGGAACTCATCATTGGCTCAAGGGGAATAAAAAATGTGCATTTAAAAATCTTCATCTCATCTGTGGGACCAGGCCAAGTCACATGTATGGGCAGGGGAGTATTAATTACCCCATGGTGTCACCAGGTGATCACACTCCAAACCTCTTTCCCAGGGGCCTAACAGGGCCATCTGACAAAAGTGGGGGGAGCTTTTATTGTCCAGAGTCATGTCCATTCCATAGTTTGCTCCTGTTCAATTCAGTGGGAGTAGGAAAAAGAACATTTCTTTGCTTCCCAAACTCAGACTTAATCATAACATCCTTTGTTGTCACCTGGACCTGTATTGGGGCCGCTGTGTGGTGCAGCAAAGCCTCCAAAGGAGCTGGTCCCCCTCATCAGGGACACTCATTCAGAGCTCTTGCAATTGCCCATAGGTGCTGTGCCCACCCCTTCATAGAAGGTGGACTGACTGCAGTCCTAAGTCCTTTCTTAAGCCATTATATCTTAGGCCATTATATCTCTCTATCATGCTGGCAGGCTATGGGTGGTATGGGATCTGCAGTTTCCAATCAACCTGTAACTGAGTTGCCCCTTGCTGTACATCCTGACCTCTGAAATGAGTACCTTGATTACATTCTATTGTGATGATCCAGCTGTATAAGCGATTTGCTTGATCACTGGGCCAGGAGAACAACAAGCCTGTAGCCATATCCATGCCATCAAGGCAAACATAGCCCCTTCAGTCCTTGGGCTAGTCAGCGGGGCAAGGCCAGTAACATGTACTCCAGTTATCTCTTTCATGGCTGATGGTTCAAAGGTCCTGCCACAAAGCAGGCTGATGCCCTACCATCAATTTCTCTAGTTTCCATGTAGTAATGCACAGTAGTAACCCCTTGAGAACAGCCCAGCTATCTGTACAGATAATCAGGGATCCTGGTTCACGCAGTGCCACCATTATATAAATGGTATATGTGCCATATGGCACATAACTCGGTCCATTGGCTGTTCTGTCCCATTCCCGCATCATGCCACAGAGTGTCAGTAGAGGGTTGTATAGCGATGGCAGTTCTATGGTCAGAGGGACCTTTGCTGGATGCCTCATTATACCAAACGCTATTATCCACCAGGGGCTGCTCCTTCCTTAATGGGTGATGGCTTTATTGGCTCATGGTTTATCAGCCCTTTTAGGTGCTTCCTCAGTTGCATCACACCTTTCCTAGAATTTGTTGGAGCACATGGGACATGGGACTAGCAGACAAGTCATTTCTTTGTTCCGAATACATTCCCCACTTTGCTAGGGCACGTGTCCTTGAGTTGACTTCCTAATTCTGCACCCATCCTGCCACAGGTTGTGTAAAGATATGTAGTGCACATCAGAATTTCATCAGCATTTGTGGTGGTGCTCAAGGCCACCAGAGTTGCATACACAGCTGCAAGTTGCTTCCCTCTCAGGGTGTAATGAGCCTTTGCACCCTTCCATAACTGTAAGCAGAAGCCTACTGGTCTCCACAGCTGTTCATGCCATTGCTATCTGTCTCATCCAAAAACTTCTTGGGTTACATGAACCTTCGGTTTGAAGAGGCGTTGTCTACTCCCTGCCTGAGCTTGCTCAGTGGCCCTCTTAATGCCCTGAAAGGCCAGTTCAGCTGCTTCAGTCTAGTCCCACCATGCCCTTTCTTCATTAGGGCATAAAGGGGACAATATGATTGGACCAAATTGGGAAAAATAGACCACCAATATTCCAACAAACCCACTTTGGTTTGCAGTTGTGCAAACATTGTTGGTTGCAGATATGCTGGAGTTTTATCAATAACAGCTTCTGGTACAACTTTGGTCTCAACTGACAAAACAACACCCAAGAACTTGACTAACAAGCCAGCTCCCTGCACCTTGGCTTATATTTACTGCCCAGCCACATGTCTCCAAATGGGACACTAAGGTCAGGGCCACAAACTCTAAATCTGCAAGAGTCAGAAGTCAACAGAATGTCATCAATATAATAAAACATCTGTAGGTGGCAGAGTCCACATGGCCAAGTCACTGACCACCAAATCGAGGCATATGGTTAGGCTATGCAAATAACCTGTGGCAACACTTGAAATGTCCACTGCTGGCATTCCCATGTGAAAGATAACTGCTTCTGGATCTCCAGGGCCACAGTAATAGAGAAGAAAGCATTAGCCAAGTCCAGCTCATTATGATATGTGCCCAGCTGCAAGAATAGTTGGTCCATGAGATCATGCACTAAAGAAACCACTGCATGCAAAGACACTACTTTATTCAGTTCCCAATGATCCATAGTCATTCTCCAAGTGCCTCAGGCCACACTGGAGAGTTAAAGAGGTTGTGTGTGGGCCATATGATATCCACCTTCTCCAATTCCTAGCTCCAAGTTCTGCATGTCCTCCTGGAAGGCGACTGCTTCACCATCAAAACCATCCAGAGTTGTGGCAAGACCTGGAGGCAGGTGTTTTGTATATCCTCTCACAACACTTACATGGAGGTGGAATTCCCCTGCTGTGCCCTACAGCCATAGTCCTTGGAGCACATCTAGACCCAAGGTGTATTCTGGGATAGAAGATAAAAGTTCCTTTTATGCTTGTGGGGCAAATGATCTATCCCCAGGGATAAGGACACTGCCTTTTCTTTGTGTGTCCCCCATAACCATTGACATGGGCATATGGACCTGGACACTTATCAAGGCTGCCAAACACTAGGCTGCATTTAGCTCCAGTATCTACCAGGGCCAATACCCTCTGCATTGTTTGGGCCAGCGGATAGCACGTTCCACATGTGGCCTCTGGTCCTTGCCTGTACCTATAGGGCAGGTAACTTGTCTGGATTCCTTAGTCATATTGAAACAGAGTTCCCTCGTTCCCCCTAGAAGCAGCCAAATAGTCTTTCAGTTGCACAGGTCGCTTCTCAGGTGCTTGTTTACCTCTGTGCATTCCATGTGTTGCTGCCCTGGGTATAGCTGCTCCCACAAGCCCAAGGAGGACTAACTCAGGCTGAATTTCTATCTTCTGGTGATTTACCCCTGCGGCCAAGAGATCAGCCTGTATTTGCTTGTGAGTGATTCTAATGGGCCCTTTCTTCCTTTCTTTGTCTCACCCCCAAGCCCCTCTCAATCTGTACACACTTTCCAACTACTCTTTGCTTTTGGCTTCTCCCAGGCTAGCCATTGTGGTAGCAACTTCATTAATGGGGTACCTGACATACAGTGCTAAAATAGCCATCAAAGACACAAAAGGTGGCAGGTGGAGTATGCTGCAAAACCAAGTCCCTCATGTCACTAGTAAATCTTTCATTATTTGTCCCCTGTGTATTCAGATTAAATATTGCCTGATGCAGATCAAGGTCCCATAGTATTTGCTCCAAATCTGCATGGGATATCCACTTACTTACCGTTTCTGGCAGTTCACCAGCATCAGTCCATGTGGTTCGCACAGCTGCATAAATCCAATCTATCTGGGAGTGATTACCTTCTCCATTCCTGTGACTATTTTGCAATTGCTCTTTCAGGGAGGGGTGGGTAGTGATGGATGCCAGAGGCTCCATCTCTTTTGAAGTGCAAAAAATACTGTCCGTCCCTAGATCCCACAGCTGTAAAACTCATACTGAGAGGGCCTCCCCAGTGACCAAAATGCTTATCTACCTCCCCTAATCCTGCCTGGGTGTATGTAATAGACTCTGTAGTGTTCAGCTGCCTGCCCCATTGCCTGACCTCCAGTGGCCTGGGATTGTCTGTGTTTCATCTTCTGCTGAACCATTGGGTGGGCTCACAGTAGGGGCTTCTCCTCAAACTCCTCTTCAGGTTCCACTGCTGCCCCCTCAGAGGTCAAGGACCCACTTGACTCATACCTTAGCTTCCAAAGTGCAAATACATACCTCCAAGTCTTTCTGCTTCTTTGGCAGGGTGTGGAACTGGGTGGTACCCCACAGAGCCAGGTCCTTGTTTGCTTTCAAAGCAGTGAGAAGTATACACCCCCCTGTCCTGCTGCTTCCTGGGCAGCACTATCTTGTAAGTTGTAACTCCCTACTTGCAAAGCCTTCTCTATACTCACAGGTGACCCATTCTGTATCCCAACTCTCCACAGGAGCTCATGTCAATAGGACCATGGCAACTGAGTGTCGCATACTCCTTGGTGGCCACAGGTCTCCCCCATCTGCCAGGGTTGATGTGTATCTCTCACCTGTGGAAGAGTCTGTTGACTATGCCAATTCTTGTGCTGAGGCTGAGGCTTAGGATTTGGGGCTCTGGTAGTTGAAAGAAGACATGAAGCATAATTGGAATGGTAGTCATTCTTTATTCAGAGATGACAGTAGCCCTTAATCATCCCCTACACCCCAGTTATGTACCTAGGCCTTTTTTTATATGCAGGCAAGACAAAGAAGGCACATTGCCAACACGATATGTCAGTGGGCACATGCTCACAAGCAAATGGTTATGACCTTGAATACATATGCTGAATTAGTGATCATGACCTTGCCTATGCACTAGAAACCTTGGCAAGGGAGCCTGACTATAGCCATTTGGGGTCTGCCCAACAAAAAGAGAATGAAACAGAAATAATGTATGACCATATCCATAAATATGATATTGTATTAATGTAACTAAGTAGTCACATTTTTGCATGTCTCCCAACTTCTAGCTTTGTAGTCATTTCTTTTTTGTCTCAAGGGGTTTATATTTCCACTAATTATCTTTGTTATGATTTCTTCTTTCCCTTGAGTATTTTTATACCACTGATTCTCTAAACTTGGAATTAATCTCTGTCTGCCCCATATCAACACAAATCAGGACATAAACCTTTTGTATTAAATTTTACAAAGCACAACCAGTGGGAGTCAAATGCATGGACTGCAGAACTCTACTGGGAATTTTAAGGTAGTGATAAAGATTGTGCCTCAGAAACACAGGATATCCAAGCACAGAAAATACAGCAGATAACTTTAAACTGAATATTGAACTTAATTCTTAACACCCTCTAGTCACTTCAACACCCGGAATATCTCACTATCCTGCATTATATATTTAAAAAAAAAAAAAAAACAAGAAAAGATCTACATTTTATTTTGTAAGCTATACGTTTGATGAAAAAATTAGTCTTTTTTGTTTAGCTTCATAATTATCAATTCGTATGTTCTGGGCTGAACTTTTCACACTTTGTTAGTAGCTATGTGTGAGCTGGCAAGACTGATTAGAATTCAGAGAAGCCATACACAGGGAGCACACATGCACCTATCAACTGTTATACCGTGGGCCTTCTGCTAGGTGTGTGGGGAAGTATTCCAAAGTCAAGGGTCAGGGAAAGGCTCCTGAGATTTTTTTATGGAGTGCATGGAAAACTACTAACACATTGATGAAAGCAGAAGAGCTGAATTCTTTCAGGCACCCCAAACTTTCATCAGATATAAAGTCTGGCGACTCAGGAATGATGTAGAGACAGTAAATAAACTCCAGAAACCTAAAAATATGACAAATGTTCCTTGAAGGGGTAAGGAAGAGAGAGAGAGAAAGAGAGCGAGAGAGCCAAGTTTAAAACATCTGGTAACTTGGATTTAAACATAGATAAAACCACAAATCTCAAAATTTGATCAGTTCTGAGTTCCAGTGAAAGGTCAATTCTGCCTTGATCCCGAAAATATTAGAAATAAGTGTTGAAATAAGCCTAATATGTCATCAAATCTCTGCTTGGTTAAATTATAGATTAAGTTAATTCAGTCCTCCACAATAGTAATGCAATGATAGAATGAATATGCGCCATTTAGGTTTAAGTATTTTTTCAGTGTCAATTTTTCTTTTACCTTTAAGGTTCAGCATAGACCACAAGGCAACAAGACAGTAAGAAGCAAAGAAATATGCCCTGTATTCAAAGCCAGTGGAGGTATTTCCTAAATACTGGTATTATCTGAAAAAAGATTTAAAAATAACTATAATAATTATGTTAAATTGTCAATAATAGAGTATATATTTCAAAAAAGATACAAGAGAGGCTTTTGAATGTTTTAATCACAAAGACATGATAAATGTTTGATGTGATTAATGTTATTTATACTGATTTCATTCTTACACCATGTATACATACATTGAAACACCATGTCGTACTGTACAAAGATACAATGTAATGCACAATCATGTCAGTAAAAACTAATAAAATAAATAAATGAAATATGGACCAAAAAGGAAACAAAGAATTTTGTTTTGTACATAAGTAGAAATAATAAAAAATACAATAGAAATAAAAATTGAGATATTAGAAATGAAAACTTCATTGTATGGGCTTACTGGACAACTAGTAATACATATTATATAAATCCTATGTTAAGATGTATATACTTGTAGTTCCAAATGGGGCAAGGAGGATCTAGTACCAGTTTTTTCCAAACTTGATGAATCAAGCATAGACTCTGAAAGCTGAGCAAAGCCCAGTGAGGATGTATGAAAACAACACAAAACACCAGGATGTATCAGAGTCAAATAGTAACAAAGCAACAGCAGAAGCACAATGTGTTACAATGCTATTGACTTTCTTTGGTTGTTATTTTACATTTTTGCCCTTTAATAATCACCATTCATATCGTTAGGTACAAAAGCCTTTTACCAAGTATCAAATACCTGAATTTTGTTTTCTAAATAAGACGCAAAGAGTTGGCAAACCACAGCCCATGTATAAAACCTGGCCTGTCGTCTATTTCTTATGGCCTTTGAGCCTCAAATAACTTTTACATTTCTAAAGGGTTGAAAATACCCAAAGAAGAATAATATTTTATGATACATGAAAATCATACAAAATTTAAATTATCGTGACTATAACTACAGGTTTATTGGAAGTCAGCCATGCTCAATTCATTCATGCATTGTCTATGACTGCTTGGGACTAAGCAGAGTGTGAAAGAGGTTGTATGTATGGGGCACTCTCAGTACTTCATTACTTCATACTAAGGCTTGGTACTCTGCAAATTGCTGTAACCCAGCTATACCTTGGCAACATTCCTAATTCCACATGCTATCACAAAACAATACTTAGTTTTTCCTGCTGTCATACAGTCAAAACAAATGAAGAAAATAAGAGTGGAATTCAAATGTTCCATATTTAAGGCATAGCTGAGTATGGTTATTTTGTATTGAATTCAATACAACTCAAAATGTTTTCTTATGCAGTGACATTATACCCATGTTTTAAAAATATGTGTTATCATTAACAGACCAAGCACACATCACAATTTGCCTATTCACAGAAAGATAATTTTCAGAAAAATTAAAACATACAATAATATATTCCATCAAACTATTTCTTCACAAAATTTTTTAAAAAAAATTATAATTAGGCTACAACCACACTAAATTGTCTCATTTGTTAGCCAAGCAAGTAAAGCTATTTACCAATGAGTGAGTTATTTAGATCATATTAGATTGCAGCAGCTGAAAAAAATGCTTGAAGAAAACAAACTTATTTAATATGACTATCTTTTCAGTCAGAACTGTTACATGAAGAATTGAAAACATTAGAAGCAGCATAAATAATCAATTTACCTTATTTATTTTACAAGCAAATTACTTCAAGTGGTTTTTGCTTGCTCTTGATGAGTTCAAAGATGTTGCTGACACTCATCAGTCATTATTTATTTGGTAGGTCAATAATACCTTTTAAGTGACTGTAGAATTAACCTCTGAGAATTGTGTACTTGGAACACAGGGAGGGAAGGCTATTTTTAAGAAAATTAGAGCCCACTAATTCAGTTCAACCTGAAGTGGAATCCACTTGTACAATTGAAAGTGCTAAAATATACATGGAGCAAGAAAAGACTTATTGGACATATTTACAGACCTAGGAAAATTTTAAGGATATAAAGCCAATTTTAGTATTTATCCATTTTAGTAAGGGTAAACTGCCCATTTTAGTATTTATCAGCAGAAATTTGAGGAAAATACTTGCATCTTTTATGCTTTATTGAATAAGTAGTGTCAGCAGTAATCTTCATTTCCTATCATGGGCTCTCCCATCCTCAGATTTGTAAATTTTTGTCTAAGATGAAAGATGAAATTTTTGTCGAAGATGAAAGACCTGACCTGCCCCATCAGGCAGCATATCGATGATTTAGAGTAATGTTTAATTGCAATATTTTGAGCCCAGAACTGGTACAGAAATTTTTCTGGAAGGAAGGAATTGCTTTCAGTTACTATTATCAGATACTAAATAGAATTGAGTTAGTGTTTGCTATAGACTTGACAGTATTTTATGATGGGTTCAACCTAAAATTACAAGGCAAACTGTACATTAAAATAAATACATTAAATCCATTTTAATTATGTGATGAAAGAGTTTCTATCTAACTGTAAATTAGTGCAACTATACGTTGAAAAGTATTAGGAACAATACCTAGTAGAATTCCATAGATGCCTTCTAAGAATTGAATGCATTCAATTAAATTATTTGCTTGTGGGTTGATATCAGTATTTGTCAGGATCTATGTGAAAGATATTTTCAAAGATAATATATATAAAATATCATTATAGATGACCATTAACAGATGAGCTCTTGCCACGGATTTTGATGAAAAGTAGTGCTACTGTTGAATCCCAAGTAGATGAAATGTTATCACCAAAATTCCATTACTCATAAGTAGACCTATATTACAAAAAATTTGATCAATGATTTTTTATATTTTGGATTTGATAAATGTGGAGAATTTTTCCTTCTAGAAATATAAGTATCTAAATACCATTCTAAATTTTGGTTTGCAAAATCAAAAATATTTATTGTTTGGTCATTTACAGGGCAAGTTTGCTAAACACTGTCCTCTAAGAATAGTTTCAAAAACAATAACAGATGTATTCTTTCTCAATGGATGGAAATTGACTGTTTAGTGGGGGTTTTCCTTAATACTAAGAAAAAAGATCACCAAAGATAGACTTGAATTTTCTTAAGAAATGGTGGAGTTTCATTTTATAATTGACATTTTTTCTCTCATCTTCTATAATCAGTGACTTCCTGAGACTACACTAACAAAATCAAGTTTCTTAATCTATAGTTAAGATGTATCATGACTTTGGAGAATCACAGCATAAACGCCACTGTTGGAATCTATTCCTAACTTCCTCCCAGGAAATGTTTTCTTCTCTAGAAAATCAACAAACTTGCAAAAAACAAAGGTACTAGGAAGGGTTATATAAATGTGCCTCTTCTTTTCCTGGGTGGATATTGAATTCCTCCTCTCTGAGTAAGTCGAGTAGGTTGATTTCCAGTATGTCTTATTGTGAGCTTGATGACAGACAGTTCCTGGATAACAAGGTTATCATGGCTTCTTATGTATCAGTAATGAAGCACATCTGTAATCAACAAAACTGTACTGAGAAGTAACAGAACTGCTCGAATCAAGTTACTTTAATGGACAAATCATTTAAACAAACTTTCACCATCTGTTTTGCATCTAAATACAAACTCAAAAGAAAGGTTATTCCTACAAAATGTAATGACTGCTGCACAGTTATAATTTTTTTACTGGATGTAAAAATGCATTTGTTATTCTCCTATCATGTTTCAAATAACCATCAGCTTAGGCAGCTTCTCTTTCTTAAAGTTGTGAATAGTGTTTTATGGCAAAGAGATTCAATGTAAAAATCAGGATATGGTTAAAATAATGGAGCATGAAGTTAGTTGCTTCTGTAGTCAGATTTCATAGTAAAAAAAAAAATCGCTATTAAAATAAGTATTTCTGTCTTTTCCTAGGGGTTCACAATAAAGAAACTTCATTTTAAATCTGTTTATATTTAAATTAATGCTTAAAAAAGTAGTGATTCTAAATATGTATGTATTTGAGTAACTAAATATTTATTTCTCCAAGCCACATTTAAAAATAGCAAGACCAATGGCAAGTAATTACCATTCTTTTTTTTAACTTCCATTAGTTTAGAAAGAGTTATGTGTGTTTTTCTCTGATGTTTTCTACTCGTTTGGTTTTTATAGGAGAGCAGTTGGCATCTCAGATTTATTTCTCCCATATTTTTCTTGAAATAAAGTAAAACCCAATTTGATTCTAGCTTGTGTGTTCATTTACAGAGTACTTAGAAGGATTCCCAATTATTTTATTGTCTAGATGGTCTGAAATAAAGAGATACTGCCAAATTTTACTAAGTGACCTCTATATTATGTTACAATCCTTATGTTAGCCTTCCTTAATATTGCCCTTCATTTCAAAGGAAAGAAGTTGTGAATTAAAATCTCATAAATGCCTTATTAATCTATTTTTCCAATCTCATCTTCCAATAGACAGCTTCCAATATGACCTCTAAATCCTAGTTTTGAGCTTTGATAATAGCTTTCTCTTATCAGCGGTGGCACCTAAGTCCATTTATTCTTTCCTCCCAGTACAGAATCCCTTTAAGTTTACATTTTTAACTCTAGGTCCTTTTTAAAAAGGGCTTTGAAAAGGTGTTAAGACTTTTGACATTAACAATAATTCATAGCACAGTATAAGATATGAAACTAAAACTTACAGGTCCCTGTATGGCAAGAAAAAATAATGACCATCATCTGCTTGATTTTACCTAGAAATACATACAGCTATTCTTGTGTTCTTATATCAAAGACTAATGGCCATCTTCACAGGGGCCACAGTTTTGTGTGTATTCAACATAAATGACTGTCTTCTAAATTTTTCATGCCCTTCAGTAGGGCAGAGCAGATATTAACTAATTTTTGCCCATAAAAACCAAGTAGCAAATATTTTACTTTGTGGGCCATATGACACCATTGCAATGAGTCAATTGTGCCATTATAGCATGAAAGTAGAGATAGAAATACTTAAAATAATACATATGGATGTGGTTCAACAAAATTTTATTTACAGAGCAGATGGCAACTTGGATTGGTCCCACTGATTGCAGTTTGCCAACCCTGGGATAGTGTTTGTAACAGGAAAAATGATTATCTAGACAAAGACCTGATTTCTTATTGCTGAGAAGAATATTTTTGGAAAGCCAACTTTCATGGCTTCTTTGCAAGGCCAAGTACCTGTGTGTATGTGTGTGTGTATGTGGTGTGGTGTGTGTGTGTGTGTGTGTGTGTGTATCTGTGCATAAGGGAGGAGGGAGGGAGGGAGAAAGGAAGGGAGGAAAGGAGAGAGAGGGAGAGAGAGAGAGAGAGAGAGAGAGAGACAGAAAGTAACTGTATTGATTAAATTTACTCTCTTTCAACCATGAATGGACTTCATTCTTGTCTTGTTGAGTAGTGTAATGGTTAATTTTAGGTGTCAACTTGACTGTATTAAGAATGGCTAGCATGTATGAGACACAGCATTGTACATTTGGCAGATACCACAGAAAGAATTCCTTAAAGAGGTCTCCAAAAATTATCTGTGTATCTATACCTACAAAAAAAAATAAAAAATAAGATGTTCCTCTATTTGAAGAGAAGGAGGGAGTAGAGGGGGTGGAAGGAGAAGAAGAAGAGGAAGAAGGAGAAAAAGGATATATTAAACTCGTGTAGAGGGAATTTTAAGAAGTTTTCCTTATAAATTTTGAATAATGAAATATTGAAAAACCTCCCAACAATTTTACTGAGATAAAATGACTGAAATCCATGAAATACCTCTATTAAAAACCCTCATCTACTGTGTGAATTTCTTCTTTATTCTATTTTTAACTATTGTGGTGCACTGTATTTGCTCTCGTCTGTATCATGAATTTAATGAATTAAAATAATCATGTAGTAAACTTTGTGAAGATAGATTTTATTCTCTTCCCCCCACCCCCAGCATTACAAAGAACAGGATAATAAAGGCTTGCTTAGTAATGGGTGAATTGAAGGTTCATATCTTTGCTCTTATTTGTGAGCTCAATACACAATTCTTGGTTTCTAGTCTTTGTGCTCCCCCCAAAATCAAAGTATGATCAGATCATTCTAGAGATCCTATTCAGTTCAAACTGAGAGATTACTCTCTTTAGGATTCAGAATGGGATAAAGGGATAAGAATACTAAAATAATTTTTGTATTTATTTCATTGTTCCCAAAGCTCTTCTTTAAGATTGTGCTTCCATAAATTAGTTTCTTTTTATATTTTTATACTATAAAAGGATGAACTGAGAGAAAACACATAATTGATTCAAAAGCTTATCATGATTATAAATGTAGGTATTTGAAATGTAACCTTAAAGCATGAAGATTTAAATATAAGCTTATTCAATAAATTGAATTGCCCAGAGGCCCTGCGTGCTGTTCTGTTTATACTGTACATTATGTTACAGAATCACTGTCTTCTTGAGATTAATATTGGAAAGAATCATTCAAAGCCCTTTTGTGACTGTCTGTCCTTATCCTTCCCTCCAAATCTTTGTAACTTTCTGCACGAGAAATAATTTCAGACTAATACTTTTCCTGGATTGCAAATTGAAATGTTATCATTATGTCTTGAGAAATTATCTTCCATATAAACATGCCATTGTAAATTTTTTCAACACTGTCTCTGAAGCATTTCACAGTGCCTGCTGCATACTTTATCCTGATATTTAGCTTCTGGAGACAAGTTGAAGATATAGCTTAATCTGCATTTAATATGAACATCTTTCATGCTTAAGTAAAATGTTCCAAACTCTCTCTCTTACATGACACAAACCCATGTATAGAAGAAATAGCATAGTTCCATTGACATTCATGGGTGGTGATTATTTGGGATGATTTTATGTGCCAAATGTGGAGCCGAACGTGGAAGCAGAACAAGATGACTTAAAGATCATTGCCTTCTCAAAGGTCACAAGCAGGAGAGCTAGAAAGACTGAAGGCTGCCAATTTAAGCAGGCCTACTTTGATGCTTGAGTGCTCTGGAATTTAATTTTTGAATAATTCAATGGCGCTTTTCTACCAGTTTGTATTAAATCACCTTAGTGTCTGAATTTAAGTGGTTCAGGGTTGAATAACTTCAAGGAAAACCAAAACTTGTCTGCAGAGTTATTTTTGTTAAAGATCAGAAAGGGCAATGACATTAATGATAATAACAATGACAACATCAATAATAGCTAACAATGCCTGGCACCGTTTTGATTACTAACTCATTTAATTAACTACATATTATTTACTAGTTTAAAGAGGATGGAATTTATCTAGAAGCACATCTGTAATTTTCTGTCCACCACTCATATACCAAATATAATCCTGGGACATTTAGCACTAAACATGAAGTAAGTCAAGCCCAAATGTACTCACATTAAAAATTAAAGGTCTGATTGAAATACCTTTGTTTAAATGTTACATAAAGAGAGAAATAGAGGGTACATTATGCCTTTGATACCTACTTAAATGATTTGGCTGGCTCTTTCAGATATGCTTGTGTAATACACAGTAATTGAAATTGAAAGATATGTGTTTCATATTTGACTGCTCCATTGTTGTCTTGAATTTTAATTCCATATAGAAAAATTCATTTAGTTAATAAAATGCATGGATTTCAGTTTGTTTGGCTTTAATATGGAAAGCATATCTCATCTTATCCTTTTTATGTCATTATAACTTTTTGTGTTGAAATATAGATATAAAACTAGTTCTTAAATTGCTATGAATAGTGTTTATATATCCTTCATCCAGCTTCTGTGAATGTCAATAGTTTGAATAACCAACAGTGTCATTATTAAAGCCAGAAAATCAGCTTGAAAAATACTATTAACTACTCTACAGATCTTATTCAAATTTTGCAAATTGTCCCAGGAGTACCTGCAGGTCCAGTAACCCACATTGTGTTTATTTATTTTTTGTCTGTCTCCTTAGTTTCCTCCAACCTGAGATGTTTCTACAATCTTTTTGTGTTTTATAGCTTGGTAGTTAGGAAGAGTTATTTTATAACTTTGGTATTTTAGTTAGCTTTTTTTTGCTACTGTGACTAAAAGAACTGATAAGAACAATTTTGAGGAAAAAAAGTGTATTTGGGGGCTCATGGTTTCAGAAGTCTCAGTCCACAGACTGCTGGCTCTATTCCTCAGGCTGGAGATGAGGCAGAACATCATGTTGGAAGAGCGTAGTGAACGGAAGCAGCTCAAGATATCATACCGGTAAGCAAAAGAGACACCACTTGACAGATACAAAATACATACCCCAAAGGTATGACCCCAACGCCCACTTCCTCCATGCAAACCCTACCTGTCTACAGTTGGAATCCAGTTAATCCATATCAGGAACTAATGTACCAATTGGGTTAAGGCTCTTATAACCCAAATAATTTCACCTTTTCATTAAACCTTCTTCTATTGTGTCATACATGAGCTTTGGGGGACAGACATCTAAACCATAATATTTAGCTTGTCATATGCTTCTTCAAGTTGGGTATGATTTTGCAAGAATATTACCAAGGTGTGTGTCCTCCTCATCATGCCATATCATCATATCGGTAAGTTCGTGATACTCATAATCGCTTTGTTAAGATGATGATTGACAGACATTTCAAGTGTAAAATAAAAACAACATCTTTGGCCCTTAAAATAAAACCTGTATTCTGGGCAATTATTCTGTTTTTTAATTATCCAATTTAACACCTAATTTCAGCATTTAATTTCTTACAGTAATTATTACTGTGGTATCTGTCCAATGACTTTTTATATTCCTCATATATCTTATATTTATTAAAATCCTACCATAAGGAAGAATTATATTTTGTTCCTATTTCTTTGTTCATGTATTTTATTAATATTGCTCATTGGTATATATTGTATTTTATGGTTATAAGCCAATATTAGTAATTATTATATAATTGCTCAAATTGTCTCAGATATAACCATCAGTCACTGGGAACTCCTTAAAGTTGAATATATGTATTTTCTCAAATGCATGTATATATATATGATATATATATTTCAAGTTATTCAGATTTATTTTTGTTGTAAAGGTAGGAGTAATGTCTTTTTCAGCTCTACATCTCTAAGTCCAAAGCAAAACAGTTTTAACAGAAAATTTATGTTTATAACCTTCAATAAATCTGGTATTAGCAGACTCAAAGGTTTGCTATGTGACCTAGTTATAATAACTAAATTATTTGGTTTTATATAATAATGGACCCATGGAAGTTTCCTGAAAAGATACAGTTTTATATATCTTATGTATAGTGAATAATTTTATTATCAGCTTCTAAAAATACAATAATGTGTCCAAACAGTTGTTCCACAACCCTCTCCCTATAAATCTCCTTTAACTTATGAAACACACCTTCTCTGCACATTCCCTTATTGTTGTGAAATAATACACTCTTCCTAAGAACACAAATCCAGTGTTCATCTCCACCAACATTAATTGCTCATGATTTGCCTCTGACTTTTGCAATCAACTTATCTCAAATTAACTCTAAATGAAATGTAGAATTCATTCTGAATAGTTTTCCTTCTCTTCTGTCTTACCTTGGAAACACATAACGTCAGTACCTCCCAAATCTTACCTTTTCTAGAAAGTAATAAAGATAAATGCTGGCTAAAGATAATTAATAACTATCTTAATGGTGATTTCATAATAGCTGAGTCCTAGTATTTAAGAGCAAAACTAAACAAGAGACCTCACTGATCTCATTCATGATTCTTATGCCTTTGTGTCCTGCATTATTCTTTAGCCTTAATCTGTATCTCGAGTTAAAATGCTGTTACTTAATAAAATACTGTTACACTGAACATATCTCTTGAACTCTTTTCACCTCTGTGAACTCAATTTCTTGTCTAGTAATATGAAAATCATCACTGCCATTCTAAATTTCTATGATTCTTATCTGATATCTGTAAATTCTATAAAATATATTGCATTATATAGCAAATTTTACTTCATGTTGGGGTATTCCGTATTTGAACTGTTTTGGAGATGAAATTATTTTAAAATTTCCAAAAGGTTCAATGCATTTATCTATAAATGTCATCTAGAATTAATCCTGGGAAGATATACATTAATATCTTTCTTCTCATTGTTTTTTGGGCTTCTTCAAGGTGACCGTTTCTTGACAGAAGCTCCCTGAAGTCTAAGGCTCACCAAGATAAGTTGTAGTAAGTAGAATAGATGTAGTAACAGAGTCCCTGTCAAGAATGAAGGTGGCACCCCACAGGAAGCACAGAGTGCAGAAAAACGGGGAGAGCAGGATCCTATCTGGGGAGAGCAGAGTTTGAAGGATTAGAGGAAAATTAAACTTGCCTTTTTCAGAACTTCGACTTAGACTAGTTCAGCTTAAGGACTGTTTCATAGGCATTGCTGTAAGTCTTAGCTAACACGAAATACGAACATGCATGATTTCCTCCAAGACACTATTCTGGTTTGTATCTGGAGTAGCTTACTCTGCTTCTGCCCAGTCACGGTTGTATATGTGACTTTTAGGCCAGGACTTGCTGTGTCCCAATTCACTTTGCATATCTTTTATTACCTATCCTAGTGAAGTAGTGGGTGGAGCTGAATATTAGGGAGAGCTATTTTACTTACGTGCAGTGGTGGTATACTTGATTTAGAAAAGATTCATATCACTCTGAATTATAGATGTTGGCCAAGGTTTTGTTGAAGAATTCCTGAAAAAATTAGTCAAAGATCACCACATATTGTAGCAGCCATTCCATTCTGTTCCTTTATTGTATGTAAGTGAGAGGTTGAAATATAAGCAGTTAACAGTGCTCATATTTCACTTACAGACTTGAAATGATTTGTAGACCTCTATCTGATGATGAATGTAGAAAACCAAAATCTTTGTTTTTTTTTTTTTAAATTCAGATATTAACTAACTATTTGTGTCTGTTTCTTTGTAAGGTACTTCAAATGTTTATCTAATAGCCTCCAGGGTTTACACTAAAGCCAGTTAACAAACATATAGATAGAACTTCCTCGTCTTACATTTTTTAATCTATGTAATTTTTTTATTAAAAATCATAAACTTACATAGGGCAATGTTGTTTGATTCATTCTGTTATTTTTTCCCTTCCCCCCACCCCTCCCACCCCTCTTTTCCCTCTATACAGTCCTTCTTTCCTCCATTCTTACCACCCTCCTTATCCCTAACCCTAAACCTAACCCTAACCCTAATGCTAACCCCTCTTACCCCCATTATACGTCCTCATCCACTTATCAGCGAGATCATTCGTCCTTTGGCTTTTTGAGATTGGCTTATCTCACTTAGCATGATATTCTCCAATTTCATCCATTTGCCTGCAGATGCCATAATTTACCATTCTTCATGGTGGAGTAGTATTCCATTGTATATATATGTCACAGTTTCTTTATCCATTTGTCAACTGAAGGGCATCTAGGTTGGTTCCACAATCTGGCTATGGTGAATTGAGCAGCTATGAACATTGATGTGGCTGTATCTCTCTAGTATGCTCATTTTAAGTCCTTTGGGTATAGGCCAAGGTGTGGGATAGCTGGGTTCAAATGGTGGTTCCATTCCAAGCTTTCTGAGGAATCTCCATACTGCTTTCCAGAGTGGCTGCACTAATTTGCAACCCTACCAGCAATGTATGAGTGTACCTTTTTCCCCACATCCTCGCCAACACCTATTGTTGCTTGTGTTCTTGATAATCGCCATTCTAATTGGGGTGAGATGGGATCTTAGGGTAGTTTTGATTTGCATTTCTCTTATTACTAGAGATGTTGAACATTTTTTCATCTATCTGTTCATTGCTTGTACATCTTCTTCTGTGAAGTGTCTGTTCATTTCCTTAGCCCATTTGTTGATTGGATTATTTGTATTCTTGGTGTAGAGTTTTTTGAGTTCTTTATAGATTCTGGAAATTAGCGCTCTATCTGAAGTATGAGTGGCAAAGATATTCTCCCACTCTTTAGGCTCTCTGTTCATATTACTGATAGTTTCCTTTGCTGAGAGAAAGCTTTTTAGTTTGAATCTATCCCAGTTTGTTGATTCTTGCTTTTGGGAATCAATCTCACAAAAGAGGTGAAAGACCTCTACAATGAGAACTACAGAACACTAAAGAAAGAAATTAAAGAAAAGCTTAGAAGATGGAAAGATCTCCCATGTTCTTGGATAGGCAGAATTAATATTGTCAAAATGGCATACTACCAAAAGTGCTATACAGATTCAATGCAATTCCAATTAAATCCCAATGATGCACCTTACAGAAATAGAGCAAGCAATCATGAATTTCATCTGGAAGAATAAGAAACCCAGAATAGCTAAAGCAATCCTCAGTAGAAAGAGCGAAGCAGGGGTATCGCAATACCAGATCTTCAACTCTATTACAAAGCAATAGTAACAAAAACGGCATGGTACTGGTACCAAAATAGACAGGTAGATCAATGGTACAGAATAGAGGACATGGACACAAACCCAAATAAATACAATTTTCTCATACTAGACAAAGGTGCCAAAAATATGCAATGGAGAAAAGATAGCCTCTTCAACAAATGGTGCTGGGAAAACTGGAAAACCATATGCAACAGAATGAAATTAAACCCCTATCTCACCCTGCACAAAACTCAACTCAAAATGGATCAAGGACTTCGGAATCAGACTAGAGACCCTGCATCTTATATAAGAAAAAGTAGGTCCAAACCTTCAACTTGTTGGCTTAGGATCAGACTTCCTTACCAGGACTCCCATAGCCCAAGAAATAAAAGCAAGAAAACCAAAATCTTTAACATGGTTATAATAACTTCAGTGTGCATAAAATATTCCAAAATTTCCTTTGATGGCAGAAGGCATGCCTTGTTTTGAAAATAACATGCAATGTATTGGTTCACATTAGCAAAATAAGAATGTTATCACTGATATTTTAGTGTGAAACTAAATCATTTTACTTTAATGGAAGCATTTAAATATTCTCTAGGAAGAGTAGTATAATTGGGACTTAACTTGTCCCAATATGTTAATTCACACATGATATGCACATATGTATGTATATGTGTGTGTATTTAATATGGTGGTATGTATCATTGAAAATATTGAAGATATAGCTAGTTTATTAAAGTGTCAGTTATCAAATTGATTATAAATATAACCTAAAAGCAATTTATAAGATATGCATATTCAACGTTTTCTTTCCTAAATCTTAGATATGTCATTTTCTCAGTTACTTTTTCTCATAAGAACATATCTACTGCCTTGCTATAAGAAAAATAACATAGCAATGCCAGGGTAACTAGATAAAGATAATGTCATATTCGTAAAAATGCAATAAAAAGTATTAAAAAATGCAAAAACAATGAAGTAGGGGTATGCATGAATTGATGACTACTAAGATGAATAAAAAAACTCAAATGCTGTGGTAAAAAAAAATCATTGAAATGTACATGCTACAAACGAACCTATGTATTATATTCATCTGTTTTAACAAACAGCAGTAAGTTCAATGTAAATAATTTCTTATAATTCAATCTTCTTAAATCAAATCAAGTCAATAAATATTTACTAAATGTCTGCCATGAACAAATACTGTGAGAATACTAGAAAGGGAAATATCTATGACATTTGCTTTTTTCAAGCTTATAATTTGATGTGGCCTCAAGCATAGAAACCAGTGACTGGATTAAAATAGAGGCATCACAGATACATGTTAGAATGAAACAGTCACTACACATAAAAGGAATCTAAATATGCTGTGGTTAGCAGTAGAAAATAGAAAACTGTCACTTATTAGAAATTTTTTTTAAAAATGCAAAGAAATAGTCATGAGATTTTAACTGTGGACTTTCCTTTAAATATATGGACAAACCTTGCTCACAGAGTTTTCTGGGGAAATGTCTTCCCTTTAGATATTTCTGCGAGGCCTGAAGAGTTTAAGAATACAGTAGTTTAGATATTCACTCATTGAGCACTGACAAGGTCACTTGGGGAAATCATAGCTGGAAAGTGAGAGTTGTCTTGCTAGTCTACAGTCTGAGTCAATCAGTGAATTTAGAGTCACATTTTAAAGTAATGTTTTTGAGTAGGCAGAAGAAACTATAGGCATTTTACTATAATGAAAAGAAAGCATGCCATTTAGAGACTATAAAGTGGAGCTGAAACCTCTAAGAACTAATTATCTTCTGATGCTCTTAACCTAATTTCAGTTCTTGTCCATTTTACCACAAAGAAACAAAATAGGAACCATGGAATTTCAAAATGATAACTTGTGCAGAAATGTTGGATTCACGTGTAGCCACTATCAATAGCAATAAGAAAAATGAGCCTGAAATTGCCTCAGAACAAATGTGAATGTAGAGAATAGAGGGAGAATAACATATCCTGTTGAACTTCATATGTATTTTATATTGCATCAATGCATGCTCTCAGGACATGTGTATAGTCCTTCTGCAATAAATAGCTGACTACTGTTTGCAGACTTATGTTCAACATGAAATGGTGTAGGAGACACAACACCTTTCTCCATGATGTTTGTGGCGAAGTGTGGATATATCTTCTAGCAAATTTATTACTATGCGATAAATGGTAAATAGAATTTTTTAAAAAGGGCAGTGGAAGCTTAGGAAAAACACAATTTGGCCTTGATCAGAGTGGAGGATAGTAAAATAAAACTTCTTAGAACAAGAGGCATCTGTACTATTGCTACAATAATATTCAGAGGAATACAAAAGCAAAGGCAGGGTAGGTAAGAATAAACAAAGAAAAAATCAGGATGAGGGAAATGTACTCTCCTAGAAATGGAATTAGAGAAGGAAAGACAGTCTTAATAATTTCCCATCCATTTAAGGAAGAAAAATACACAAAGCTGTAATAAGAAACCACAACCAATCCAAGTAGCACTAATTGAAGATGGAGAAATCATAGCAAATTGAAAAAACAATATATTACAGGCATAGGACCAAATATATCTATAGTCACAAAAAAGTGTACAAGTGAATTTCATCTATTTTAAAACACAATCTTCAGGTTTGCCCAAAGGTAATTGAACAGTTATTAAGTTATTATCTATATATATATATATATACATATGAGTTATCTAACTGAACGACATAAGATATTTTTATATTGATGGTATGTGTGAAATTTTTATTTTCTTTTCATTTATCTGTATTTAAAATTTTAGATTATAATTGTATACATTTAAAAATTTATCAAAGAGTAGAGTTAGTAATAATTTCATGGAATATGCTTACTTCCATCAAGTGACTGGTTATACGAAATCCAAGAAAGGCTACATGACATGCAAAGAATTTGGATTGTTCAAGTGTGAATGATTCTTCTCTAACAGTATTTTTTTTTCTTAAAGCAAAGACTGGAAAATATTCAGTTGTAATGCTACGAGAAATAAAGAAATCAATACCCAGGACAACGTAGCATGGGTGGGTTCCTGATTTCTTTCTGAAGGGGTCATCTTAACAGTACTGAGGTGGTCAACAGTAATTTGACTGAATGCCCCATGCAGGTCATTTGAGATCTTCATTATGCCCCAGGCATTGGGTATCCAGTGGAGACTCATGCTGCCCAGGAAGAAGTCTAAAAATGGGAGTTTTAGTGTTGAAGGAATGTTTGGAGTTTTAGTTTACAGTCAATTTGTTGTTCAGTGTTGTAGTTTATAGATCAATATATTTTACCATATTGCAGTATGTAGATTTATTTGCCAATTTCATAAAATGATGTACACCAGATGGTTATTTTTAATGTGGGTATAATTTTGTGATATGTGCATCATAAAAAACTACCATAAAACCAGACTAATGAGGCAACTTTAGTTAGGTAACCATATTCATAGCTATACACCTGTTCAATCAGTATATTGATGAAAGCTCATCGAAATCTTTGCTTCTATTTTCCACTTCATTTTACATTTTTTTTTCACGAAGCACTATTTTTTGATTATTTCAGTGGTGCTAATAGTAGAAGACAGCATGGCTCTCTATTGAGGTTTAAAGGACTCTTTGCCTTTGAACTACAGGGATTCCATGCCTTCATTAGGGAAAAATACAAGCAAACAAATAATTACATACATTAGAATATAGAGCCAAAGTACAACTATCATCTTCTTTGCAAATTGTTTTTTTTTTCTCTAGTGGAATAGAGAATCAAATAAAGTATTGTTCGTATAACAGCCATAAAATATACGAAGATAAACAACCAAAACTGCTTTACCATTGTATTGAAGTTTGAAAAATTCCAAATGTAAATGGCTTTTCTAATTCACTATGAAATTATTAATATGACTACCAAAATATTTGCTCATTCATTAGTATAAAGTAGAAATGATTTAATGCTACCTATAGCAATGGTAGGAAGAATCTATATGGAGTCTGACATTTTAGACTAATTATTTTACCATGAGGGGTGATCCATTTCAGCATCAACAATTTATCATTACTTAGTGGTTTGTTTTGATCTTTAACAGTTGTTTATTCTTTAAAAAGAAAGCTAGAGAATAAGCAATATTTATTTATACTTCTAAGCAATCTTCTGCTACGTTGAACTTTTTACTATTAAAATATTGATTATTTCATTAAACAAACATGTTTTAATACTAAAAACCTACACCTTTTGGCATCTTGTAATATTTTCATTTACTTCCTCATGTGTATTACATTATATACAATATTTATAATCTGAATATGTATTCATATTACACATATTACATATATTATATGAATATGTAAGCTGCTTATCAGGTTTGTGAGCTAAAAATCTAAATAATGGACTCCGACAGTAAAAAAAAAAAGTCCTTATGACTTTGAGAGTTCTTTATAGATGTCAAGAAATACAAAATACCATATGAATAATACTTGTTTCTTATCAATAGAGAAAATACTGATTTCATCAATGATTTTCATCAGTAAGCTAACTGGACAGATCTCTAATTTATTAGAAATCTTTATAATAATAATAGCAAAACATAGCACATTATTATAACACAATGTTATCATTTATAAAATCCTGAAATTCTTCCATATTAGTGTAAGGGATGAGGAATCTTAAGACTGGTTGAGTGGGATTAGGCTGAAATTTATACAGGTGAACTGATTTACTTGGAAAGCCACTTTCCCTGGTTTTGTTTGATACCTATATCACGTATTATCATAGTCTCACTTTTGGGTTCTTTGAATCATCACTAGAAAACCTCTCCTTTACAGACACGGGTAGACTTAGCTCAGATTGCAGTGCCTACCACTTTACAAGAGCATGCTGTGAAGTTTCTAAGATATATTATAATTATTTGCACTTTAAACTGAAGAAGATAAGACTTTGAAGTGGTTGTCATTATTTTGACCCATCTTCATCTATAGGAAATAGCATGTACATGTGACTAATTTTTATTTATTTATTTTTAATAGACTCTGTATTTTTACAGTAGTTTTAGGTTAGTTTCAGAGTATAGTGTAGATTTCCCATACGGTTCTGACCTACACATGCATAGCCTCCTCTGTTATCAATATAACCTGCCAGACTCATATATTTGTTATCGCTGGTTCATGTACGTTGACACATTATCACCAGAGTATGCAGCTTGCATTATAGGCTTTACTCCTGACATTGCACATTTTATGAGTCTGAATGAATGTATAATGACATACATCCACCATTATAGCTTCTTTCCTAAAAACCTCATGTTCTCCATATGTTCTTCCCTCTCTACCCTTTGGCAACTACTGATCTTTTTACTGTCTCCATTTTTAAAAAAAAAAATTTTCCAAAATAATATAGGCAGTCACATGTATGCCATGAAATGACATTTGGTCAAAGGTAGACTATATATACCATGGTTCTCGAATAAAATTATATGGCCTAGAAATATTGTAGCCACCTTTGTTTGCATAATTATACTGCATGATTCTTCCACAATGATGACATTGTTTAATGATGCTTTTCTCAGGATGTATGCTTGTTGTTAATCAATGCATGACCGTAGCTATAGCCATATAGGTTTTTTAACTTGATTTCTTTCACTAAGTGATATGAATTTAAGTTTCTTTGATATTTATATGGCTCAATAATTCATTGCACTTAATGCTCAACAGTGTTCTATTGAATGCTTGTACCATAGTGTGGTTAGCCATTCACCATCTGAGGAGAACATAGCTGCTTCCAACTTTTGGAAATTTTGACTAAAGCTGCTGCTATACACATCGATTTACAGGTTTTTGTGTGAACCAAGTTTTCAGTTCCATTGGACCAATACCAAGGAACATGATTACTGAATCCTATGATAATGTATGTTTAATTTTGTAAGAAACTGCCAATATCTAAATTTCATCTAGATATAAGGACAAGTATTTCTGTTAAAGGGGAAACTATAAACTACTGAAATGACAAAGTCAATGACTTAGAGGTGTTGAAAGGCCAGTTGTAGATGATTTCTGGATAAAAAATTTGTAGCTATAGGCCCTTTCTTTGTAAACATTATCATAGGCACAAAGATTCTGATGATTAGTGTGCATTTTTTGTTATGGGGTGCAAATTAAGAATAGACCGATCACCACTGAGAAGTCTAAATTTGAGGGTCTTTATTAGCCATCTGGCTGACTGTTTCACACAATGCCCCAAAAATGGCTATTGGGAGAACAGCCCTGACCATAGGGTTGCAGGAGTTTTTTACCATAAATCAGTACATCAATCATAAGTGTCTGTTGCTATGATTCAAAATTACAAACTAACATCACAAGATCTGAAATCATCAGCAGAAGGGAAAGTGGGTCAAAACGACCTCACCTAGGTACAAACTAAAGAATGATTACTAACATCCAAACAATCACTGTTGACATCACCGTTAACATGGTACATTGTTTAGGAAAAATAGAGATAAAAAAGAAACAATTTTTCATCATATAAGAATTGTCATTTTGTCATTTTGTATTGCTAAACATGTCATGCTATGTAACTGATGATGGGTACTGAGGCAGGGTGTTCCCATGGGAGAAGCTAAGCAACTATTGATGGGTACAGAGGTGGGACATTTCCATGGGAGAAGCATTTCCTACATAACATGGAGTCTCAGAGCAAAATGGAGTCTGTTTAGTCGTTGCCCATATAGCCTGAACTGTACCATTTCCATGGAGCCAAATCTGTCAGCCCGTCCCATTTCCATCTCTTACATTTGTGTTTTAGAGTTTGCATTTTGCTTTTGGAAAATACATTATCTCTTAACCTGTGGGAATATTACTTTTACTATCAGTCCCAAATTCATCTGAGGACATTCAGATGAATCTGAAAAGTGGATCATCAATTCCTAGTTGTCTTGAAACTATGCAGAATTTCAGTATGAACTAGACTTCCCCTGTTCTGTGCTCTACTTACTTCTCAAGATGTTTACAGCTTCTGGAATATAGTACTCATTCAAGAAACATTGATTAAATAAATGAAAGAGATGAGGTAGTTTATGGTCCTATTTTGTACACCAGGAAGGTAGTGTATAGAGGTTATTTGCACAGGATATAGAGAAAAGGTTGGGTAGGGCTTATACTGAACTTCCAAATTCAATGCTGCTCACTTCAGTTCTGTCTCTGCCTCTCAGAATCTGTAAGCATGTGTATGTATGTGCGTTTATGTGTGTAGTGGGGAAGAGGGAGGGTAAAGTCAGGCAAAAAATGACAATATAAATTTCAGGAAAATAAAAAAAGAAAAGGTAATCTTCCTTCTATTTGCATGGGATTTAACCCTCCTTTGTTTTTTATTTTGATCTAGCAGAGGAAGAGGATTGAAGGGAAGGGAGGAGGGATATGGAGAGGGAGGAAGGGTGGGATAAAATTGAACATATTATACTAGTGTATATGTGGATATGCTACTGTGAATTTCACTTTTATGTATATCTATAAAGAACTATTTTAAAAATAACTATAAATAAATAGAAGGAAGACCAATAGAGTAGAGGAAAGAAACAGGAAGGGAGAAGAGGAAGGAAAGAGGAAGTGCTAGAGATGAAATGGAGAAAAATATTCCATGCATGTATGATTATGTTTAAGTGAATCCCACTATCACATATAACTAATATGCACTAGTAAAAATTTTTATAAAGAATGTACAATGTTGAAATTAAAACTTTTGTAACAGAAATTGATAATAATGATTTGATAGATGAATGAATGTGCAACATATTTTAGTTATAAACTGAGTGTATTATGTAAATTGTCGGTAAAGTATAAGAAAAACTTGAAGTATTTTTCCCATATTGATAAATTTAGAAATGTTTTTACTTTGAATCAATGTTAATAACTGAGTTGATGAAGAGAATAAATACTTGTTTTAACTGAGGATGTAGTTTGAAATAGACATTGTTTTTGCACAAAAGTCAATTGTTTGTCATGTAGTTGATATTCAGGAAAAATGATTCTTTGGTACTTGATTTAGTTAGTGGAATGCTCAAGTGAGTTTGCAACAACTTAGTATGTAAATCTACTTTTATAACTAAAATTTTATGAAATATAAATATTATTTCCAATGAATACTTAGCATCTAAATTTAGATAAGCTGTAAGTATAAAGTACAATCAGACATTGAAGACAATGAAAATGTCAGATAGACCACCAATATTTTGATATGTTTGATTACATGTGGAATGATAATATTTTGAATATATATTGTACCGGATACAATATATTATTATTATATTCATTCCAAAAAGGGGGGAAAAAAAGGAAAAAGAAAAGGTGATGCATTTGGTTCTTGTAAACTAATAGAAATGGTAATATCATCATTTGATCTTAGCTTGAAATTCAGCACAGCTTTTATAAACCAATTTCCTTCACTACACTGGCAATTGAATACTTAGCTATAGCATGCCGTGAATCCAAATAGGCACATCTAAACTAAAATGGCATGCATTTTAGCATTATTCCACCTCTGCAAGTCTCTCTTCAGAATCACAGTAAACTAGGATTTCATTGAACAGAAAGCCTGCATGAAGTAATATGTTGCAATCTTTTTTTTTTTTAAAGTAAGTTTTACATTGCTTAAATTGCTCTCTGTTGTAAAACGGAAGTAATATAAACTCACTTCCGTTCAATACAGATAATATTCAGGTTTATTACTCTTTTTAAAAAAAGAAAGTCTTCAGCTTCATGTCAGCAATCACATCTGCAAACAATCACCAGGTCAATCTATTTCATTGTACATATCCTTTGAAAGTGTGGGGATTACTAGATTTTACTGAGCTTCAGAATCATCTTGTTGGAATTAACAGTTTATCCACATAGCCCTGCAACTGACAGCTAGATAAGCACCATGCAAACTAAAAGCACAACTAGATATCAATGATTTTGATTTCTGAACCATTTGTGTTGTTATGAGAGTAACTACTGATATTATGGCACAAATACCAGCAATTTCTTTGCAGTACACAATGACAAAAGAATGTTATGAGACTATAAGAAAAAACATCAAACTAATTGTAGCTTACTCCATTTATTCCACATGGATAAATATGCTCTGGTTAGGGAAGCAATTAGGTTTATCCCAAAACAACCAATGGACTTTAAATAGGACTAATAAAGCAAATTAAAGTTCATATAAAGTGGATATATTAAAATATAAGTAACTAGGCCTACAAAAGTTTTCTACAATTTAATGACATGAGTGTTGTGCTGTGGCTGCAGCTCAGGCCCGGGAAGCTGGGTTCGGGGCTCCAGCCGTTGAAAGAAGATGCAAGGTGGGGATGTTATTCTTTATTTGGAGGCAGTAATAGCCCCTAGTCAGCCCCCCAAACCATTTCCATAGACATTTTTAATATCCAGGTCACACAAAGAAGGCACACTGCCAACAGTTTACGTCAGTGGGCACATGCTCACAAGCAAATGTTTATGACCTTGAGTGAGGGAGCCTATCTATCACCATTTTGAACCTGTCCACAATCCACCCCTTTAGGATTCCTCACCATTCAGTCTATACATCTGAAATCTTCCACAATGATCTTTTAGTGAGGAGGGCAGAGTCCTGAATCCACAGGCCATAACAACAATATAAGCTGCAACAACATACAACTAGGAAACAAGCCCCACCACCTATTATTACCAAGAGTCAGCTCCAGGTGGTGCCTAAACCCGCCCACCATTTCTGCAAAGGATCACCAGTAAGCTGTTGTACGGCTGCTACTTCAGAAGTCATATGTGCCAAAGCCATATAATATGCTTTTGGTTATCTGGAATATACACATAACATTCAGTACCAAGCATCACACATACCCGTCCTGTGGTACTGTCAGCAAATCAAGCACCATGGAATTTTGCAACACAACTTTTACATATTTGATACATTTCTTCATTCACTAAAGATAGAGCCTGTTTTTAGGCACTCTTCTGCTTCTCAGTCACCAAGGATGCCTCTGCAGGGGAAACAAAGTCAGGGAATAATACCACCAAGGTGCATACGCTATAGCTAGCTCATACAGTTTCTCAATTAGCAGGACTCTGAGGCAATGTTTTGCATATGGTTGTCAGGTGTGGGTGACCTCAGGTGAAAAGTCCTGTCCAATTCCACAGGAGGTACGGTTACCCATGAGTGCCACAGACCCACAGGGTGCCCTGGGACACTGGGATAAGAGTCGCACCTGTTATTCTGACATCAGGTTTGATAGTCTGACAAGAGGCTCTAGGTACCTTCCATTTTCTCCAAACATCAGGGTACCAAGCTTCTTAGCTATACAGTATCAACTGGGAGTAGGCCATGCCATCCCAAACAGAGTGCTCCAACCACGGGTGAGGGGCATTAAGCTGTACTTGGATCACTGTCACAATGGCTGTCTTAGCTTCATCCCATATTGAGCTATTCAGCAAAAGACTCTTCCAGCCAGGTACAACTGTCCTGGTACATGATCTGAATTAGCCAGTGTAGTCTGGTAATAGAACTCATAGGCATTTTGGTGCATATCCACCAGGTGGAGATGTTTGCTACTTTGGCATAGGTGTGTGCCCAGACACAATGGTGTTAGTGAGGATACAAGTGTGGACAAAAGGACAAAGCAGTTACAGTCACTAGCCCAGGTAAATCACATCCATCTGGGAGAATGTATGCCAGTTTTGAGTCCTAGGAAAGCACACGTCACCTGTGCTGGCTTCCCTGGTGGTGATACCACACCCATACAGCTTGGTTCTTTTTTTTTTTTTTTTTTTTTTTTTAATTGTAAACAAATGGGATACATTTTGATTCTCTGTACATGGAGTCAAGGCATACCATTCGTGTAATCATAAATTTACATAGGGCAATGTTGTTTGATTCATTCTGCCATTTTCCCCCTTCCCCCCCACCCCTCCCTCCCCTCTTTTCCCTCTATACATTCGTTCCTTCCTCCATTCTTGCCCCCCTCCCTAACCCTAACCCTAAATCTAACCCTAACCCTAATGCTAACCCCTCCCATCCCCCATTATATGTCATCATCCGCTTATCAGCAAGATCATTTGTCCTTTAGTTTTTTTGAGATTGGCTTAGCTCACTTAGGATGATATTCTCCAATTTTATCCATTTACCTTCAAATGCCATAATTTTATCATTCTTTGTGGCAGACTAATATTCCATTGTATATATATATGCCGCAGTTTCTTTATCCATTCATCAACTGAAGGGCATCTAGGGTGGTTCCACAATCTGGCTTTGGTGAATTGAGCAGCTATGAACATTGATGTGGCTGTATCTCTGTCGCCAAAGAGTGGGATAGCTGGCTCAAATGGTGATTCCATTCCACAGCTTGATTCTTAACTTCAGCAGCATCTGTGTGCACCAGAATTGGGGAACTCATCATTGGCTCAAGGGGAATAAAAAATGTGCATTAAAAATCTTCATCTCATCTGTGGGACCAGGCCAAGTCACATGTATGGCAGGGGAGTATTATTACCCCATGGTGTCACCAGGTGATCACACTCCAAACCTCTTTCCCAGGGGCCTAACAGGGCCATCTGACAAAAGTGGGGGGAGCTTTATTGTCCAGAGTCATGTCCGATTCCATAGTTGCTCCGTTCAATTCAGTGGGAGTAGGAAAAAGAACATTTCTTTGCTTCCCAAACTCAGACTTAATCATAACATCCTTTGTTGTCACCTGGACCTGTATTGGGGCCGCTGTGTGGTGCAGCAAAGCCTCCCAAAGGAGCTGGTCCCCCTCATCAGGGACACTCATTCCGAGCTCTTGCAATTGCCCATAGGTGCTGTGCCCACCCCTTCATAGAAGGTGGACTGACTGCAGTCCTAAGTCCTTTCTTAAGCCATTATATCTTAGGCCATTATATCTCTCTATCATGCTGGCAGGCTAGGGGTGGTATGGGATCTGCAGTTTCCAATCAACCTGTAACTGAGTTGCCCCTTGCTGTACATCCTGAACCTCTGAATGAGTACCTTGATTACATTCTATTGTGATGATCCAGCGTATAAGCGATTTGCTTGATCAACTGGGCCAGGAGAACAACAAGCCTGTAGCCATATCCATGCCATCAAGGCAAAACATAGCCCCTTCAGGTCCTTGGGCTAGTCAGCGGGGCAAGGCAGTAACATGTACTCCAGTTATCTCTTTCATGGCTGATGGTTCAAAGGTCCTGCCACAAAGCAGGCTGATGCCCTACCATTCCAAATTTCTCTAGTTTCCATGTAGTAATGCACAGTAGTAACCCCTTGAGAACAGCCCAGCTATCTGTACAGAATCAGGGATCCTGGTTCACGCAGTGCCACCATTATATAAATGGTATATGTGCCATATGGCACATAACTCGGTCCATTGGCTGTTCTGTCCCATTCCCCGCATCATGCCACAGAGTGTCCAGTAGAGGGTTGTATAGCGATGGCAGTTCTATGGTCAGATGGACCTTTGCTGGATGCCTCATTATACCAAACGCTATTATCCACCAGGGGCTGCTCCTTCCTTAATGGGTGATGGCTTTATTGGCTCATGGTTTATCAGCCCTTTTAGGTGCTTCCTCAGTGCATCCACCTTCTAGAATTGTTTGGAGCACATGGGACATGGGACTAGCAGACAAGTCATTTCTTTGTTCCGAATACATCCCCACTTTGCTAGGGCACGTGTCCTTGAGTTACTTCCTAATTCTGCACCCATCCTGCCACAGGTTGTGTAAAGATATGTAGTGCACATCAGAATTTCATCAGCATTTGTGGTGGTGCTCAAGGCCACCAGAGTGCATACACAGCTGCAAGTTGCTTCCTCTCAGGGTGTAATGAGCCTTTGCACCCTTCCATAACTGTAGCAGAAGCCTACTGGTCTCCACAGCTGTTCATTGCCATTGCTATCTGTCTCATCCAAAAACTTCTGGGGTTACATGAACCTTCGGTTGAAGAGTCGTTGTCTACTCCCTGCCTGAGCTTGCTCAGTGGGCCCTCTTAATGCCCTGAAAGGCCAGTTCAGGCTGCTTCAGTCTAGTCCCACCATGCCCTTTCTTCATTAGGGCATAAAGGGGACAATATGATTGGACCAAATTGGGAAAATAGACCACCAATATTCCAACAAACCCACTTTGGTTGCAGTTGTGCAAACATTGTTGGTTGCAGATATGCTGGAGTTTTATCCAATAACAGCTTCTGGTACAACTTTGGTCTCAACTGACAAAACAACACCCAAGAACTGTGACTAACAAGCCAGCTCCCTGCACCTTGGCTTATATTTACTGCCCAGCCACATGTCTCCAAATGGAACACTAAGGTCAGGGCCACCAAACTCTAAATCTGCAAAGAGTCAGAAGTCAACAGAATGTCATCAATATAATAAAACATCTGTAGGTGGCAGAGTCCACATGGCCAAGTCACTGACCACCAAATCGAGGCATATGGTTAGGCTATGCAAATAACCTGTGGCAACACTTGAAATGTCCACTGCTGGCATTCCCATGTGAAAGATAACTGCTTCTGGATCTCCAGGGCCACAGTAATAGAGAAGAAAGCATTAGCCAAGTCCAGCTCATTATGATATGTGCCCAGCTGCAAGAATAGTTGGTCCATGAGATCATGCACTAAAGAAACCACTGCATGCAAAGACACTACTTTATTCAGTTCCCAATGATCCATAGTCATTCTCCAAGTGCCTCAGGCCACACTGGAGAGTTAAAGAGGTTGTGTGTGGGCCATATGATATCCACCTTCTCCAATTCCTAGCTCCAAGTTCTGCATGTCCTCCTGGAAGGCGACTGCTTCACCATCAAAAACCATCCAGAGTTGTGGCAAGACCTGGAGGCAGGTGTTTGTATATCCTCTCACAACACTTACATGGAGGTGGAATTCCCCTGCTGTGCCCTACAGCCATAGTCCTTGGAGCACATCTAGACCCAAGGTGTATTCCTGGGATAGAAGATAAAAGTTCCTTTTATGCTTGTGGGGCAAATGATCTATCCCCAGGGATAAGGGACACTGCCTTTTCTTTGTGTGTCCCCCATAACCATTGACATGGGCATATGGACCTGGACACTTATCAAGGCTGCCAAACACTAGGCTGCATTTAGCTCCAGTATCTACCAGGGCCAATACCCTCTGCATTGTTTGGGCCGCGGATAGCACGTTCCACATGTGGCCCTCTGGTCCTTGCCTGTACCTATAGGGCAGTAACTTGTCTGATTCCTAGTCATATTGAAACAGAGTTCCCTCGTTCCCCCTAGAAGCAGCCAAATAGTCCTTTCAGTTGCACAGGTCGCTTCTCAGGTGCTTGTTTACCTCTGTGCATTCCATGTGTTGCTGCCCTGGGTATAGCTGCTCCCCACAAGCCCAAGGAGGACTAACTCCAGGCTGAATTTCTATCTTCTGGTGATTTACCCCTGCGGCCAAGAGATCAGCCTGTATTTGCTTGTGAGTGATTCTAATGGGCCCTTTCTTCCTTTCTTTGTCTCACCCCCAAGCCCCTCTCAATCTGTACACACTTTCCAACTACTCTTTGCTTTTGGCTTCTCCCAGGCTAGCCATTGTGGTAGCACTTCATTAATGGGGTACCTGACATACAGTGCTAAAATAGCCATCAAAGACACAAAAGGTGGCAGGTGGAGTATGCTGCAAAACCAAGTCCCTCATGTCACTAGTAAATCTTTCATTATTTGTCCCCTGTGTATTCAGATTAAATATTGCCTGATGCAGATCAAGGTCCCATAGTATTTGCTCCAAATCTGCATGGGATATCCACTTACTTACCGTTTCTGGCAGTTCACCAGCATCAGTCCATGTGGTTCGCACAGCTGCATAAATCCAATCTATCTGGGAGTGATTACCTTCTCCATTCCTGTGACTATTTTGCAATTGCTCTTTCAGGGAGGGGTGGGTAGTGATGGATGCCAGAGGCTCCATCTCTTTTGAAGTGCAAAAAAATACTGTCCGTCCCTAGATCCCACAGCTGTAAAACTCATACTGAGAGGGCCTCCCCAGTGACCAAAATGCTTATCTACCTCCCCTAATCCTGCCTGGGTGTATGTAATAGACTCTGTAGTGTTCAGCTGCCTGCCCCATTGCCTGACCTCCAGTGGCCTGGGATTGTCTGTGTTTCATCTTCTGCTGAACCATTGGGTGGGCTCACAGTAGGGGCTTCTCCTCAAACTCCTCTTCAGGTTCCACTGCTGCCCCCTCAGAGGTCAAGGACCCACTTGACTCATACCTTAGCTTCCAAAGTGCAAATACATACCTCCAAGTCTTTCTGCTTCTTTGGCAGGTGTGGAACTGGGTGGTACCCCACAGAGCCAGGTCCTTGTTTGCTTTCAAAGCAGTGAGAAGTATACACCCCCCCTGTCCTGCTGCTTCCTGGGCAGCACTATCTTGTAAGTTGTAACTCCCTACTTGCAAAGCCTTCTCTATACTCACAGGTGACCCATTCTGTATCCCAACTCTCCACAGGAGCTCATGTCAATAGGACCATGGCAACTGAGTGTCGCATACTCCTTGGTGGCCACAGGTCTCCCCCATCTGCCAGGGTTGATGTGTATCTCTCACCTGTGGAAGAGTCTGTTGACTATGCCAATTCTTGTGCTGAGGCTGAGGCTTAGGATTTGGGGCTCTGGTAGTTGAAAGAAGACATGAAGCATAATTGGAATGGTAGTCATTCTTTATTCAGAGATGACAGTAGCCCTTAATCATCCCCTACACCCCAGTTATGTACCTAGGCCTTTTTTTATATGCAGGCAAGACAAAGAAGGCACATTGCCAACACGATATGTCAGTGGGCACATGCTCACAAGCAAATGGTTATGACCTTGAATACATATGCTGAATTAGTGATCATGACCTTGCCTATGCACTAGAAACCTTGGCAAGGGAGCCTGACTATAGCCATTTGGGGTCTGCCCAACAAAAAGAGAATGAAACAGAAATAATGTATGACCATATCCATAAATATGATATTGTATTAATGTAACTAAGTAGTCACATTTTTGCATGTCTCCCAAACTTCTAGCTTTGTAGTCATTTCTTTTTTGTCTCAAGGGGTTTATATTTCCACTAATTATCTTTGTTATGATTTCTTCTTTCCCTTGAGTATTTTTATACCACTGATTCTCTAAACTTGGAATTAATCTCTGTCTGCCCCATATCAACACAAATCAGGACATAAACCTTTTGTATTAAATTTTACAAAGCACAACCAGTGGGAGTCAAATGCATGGACTGCAGAACTCTACTGGGAATTTTAAGGTAGTGATAAAGATTGTGCCTCAGAAAACACAGGATATCCAAGCACAGAAAATACAGCAGATAACTTTAAACTGAATATTGAACTTAATTCTTAACACCCTCTAGTCACTTCAACACCCGGAATATCTCACTATCCTGCATTATATATTTAAAAAAAAAAAAAAAACAAGAAAAGATCTACATTTATTTTGTAAGCTATACGTTTGATGAAAAAATTAGTCTTTTTGTTTAGCTTCATAATTATCAATTCGTATGTTCTGGGCTGAACTTTTCACACTTTGTTAGTAGCTATGTGTGAGCTGGCAAGACTGATTAGAATTCAGAGAAGCCATACACAGGGAGCACACATGCACCTATCAACTGTTATACCGTGGGCCTTCTGCTAGGTGTGTGGGGAAGTATTCCAAAGTCAAGGGTCAGGGAAAGGCTCCTGAGATTTTTTTATGGAGTGCATGGAAAACTACTAACACATTGATGAAAGCAGAAGAGCTGAATTCTTTCAGGCACCCCAAACTTTCATCAGATATAAAGTCTGGCGACTCAGGAATGATGTAGAGACAGTAAATAAACTCCAGAAACCTAAAAATATGACAAATGTTCCTTGAAGGGGGTAAGGAAGAGAGAGAGAGAAAGAGAGCGAGAGAGCCAAGTTTAAACATCTGGTAACTTGGATTTAAACATAGATAAAACCACAAATCTCAAAATTTGATCAGTTCTGAGTTCCAGTGAAAGGTCAATTCTGCCTTGATCCCGAAAATATTAGAAATAAGTGTTGAAATAAGCCTAATATGTCATCAAATCTCTGCTTGGTTAAATTATAGATTAAGTTAATTCAGTCCTCCACAATAGTAATGCAATGATAGAATGAATATGCGCCATTTAGGTTTAAGTATTTTTTCAGTGTCAATTTTTCTTTTACCTTTAAGGTTCAGCATAGACCACAAGGCAACAAGACAGTAAGAAGCAAAGAAATATGCCCTGTATTCAAAGCCAGTGGAGGTATTTCCTAAATACTGGTATTATCTGAAAAAAGATTTAAAAATAACTATAATAATTATGTTAAATTGTCAATAATAGAGTATATATTTCAAAAAAGATACAAGAGAGGCTTTTGAATGTTTTAATCACAAAGACATGATAAATGTTTGATGTGATTAATGTTATTTATACTGATTTCATTCTTACACCATGTATACATACATTGAAACACCATGTCGTACTGTACAAAGATACAATGTAATGCACAATCATGTCAGTAAAAACTAATAAAATAAATAAATGAAATATGGACAAAAAGGAAACAAAGAATTTTGTTTTGTACATAAGTAGAAATAATAAAAAATACAAATAGAAATAAAAATTGAGATATTAGAAATGAAAACTTCATTGTATGGGCTTACTGGACAACTAGTAATACATATTATATAAAATCCTATGTTAAGATGTATATACTTGTAGTTCCAAAATGGGGCAAGGAGGATCTAGTACCAGTTTTTTCCAAACTTGATGAATCAAGCATAGACTCTGAAAGCTGAGCAAAGCCCAGTGAGGATGTATGAAAAACAACACAAAACACCAGGATGTATCAGAGTCAAATAGTAAACAAAGCAACAGCAGAAGCACAATGTGTTACAATGCTATTGACTTTCTTTGGTTGTTATTTTACATTTTTGCCCTTTAATAATCACCATTCAATATCGTTAGGTACAAAAGCCTTTTACCAAGTATCAAATACCTGAATTTTGTTTTCTAAATAAGACGCAAAGAGTTGGCAAACCACAGCCCATGTATAAAACCTGGCCTGTCGTCTATTTCTTATGGCCTTTGAGCCTCAAATAACTTTTACATTTCTAAAGGGTTGAAAATACCCAAAGAAGAATAATATTTTATGATACATGAAAATCATACAAATTTAAATTATCGTGACTATAACTACAGGTTTATTGGAAGTCAGCCATGCTCAATTCATTCATGCATTGTCTATGACTGCTTGGGACTAAGCAGAGTGTGAAAGAGGTTGTATGTATGGGGCACTCTCAGTACTTCATTACTTCATACTAAGGCTTGGTACTCTGCAAATTGCTGTAACCCAGCTATACCTTGGCAACATTCCTAATTCCACATGCTATCACAAAACAATACTTAGTTTTTCCTGCTGTCATACAGTCAAAACAAATGAAGAAAATAAGAGTGGAATTCAAATGTTCCATATTTAAGGCATAGCTGAGTATGGTTATTTTGTATTGAATTCAATACAACTCAAAATGTTTCTTATGCAGTGACATTATACCCATGTTTTAAAAATATGTGTTATCATTAACAGACCAAGCACACATCACAATTTGCCTATTCACAGAAAGATAATTTTCAGAAAAATTAAAACATACAATAATATATTCCATCAAACTATTTCTTCACAAAATTTTTTAAAAAAATTATAATTAGGCTACAACCACACTAAATTGTCTCATTTGTTAGCCAAGCAAGTAAAGCTATTTACCAATGAGTGAGTTATTTAGATCATATTAGATTGCAGCAGCTGAAAAAAATGCTTGAAGAAAACAAACTTATTTAATATGACTATCTTTTCAGTCAGAACTGTTACATGAAGAATTGAAAACATTAGAAGCAGCATAAATAATCAATTTACCTTATTTATTTTACAAGCAAATTACTTCAAGTGGTTTTTGCTTGCTCTTGATGAGTTCAAAGATGTTGCTGACACTCATCAGTCATTATTTATTTGGTAGGTCAATAATACCTTTTAAGTGACTGTAGAATTAACCTCTGAGAATTGTGTACTTGGAACACAGGGAGGGAAGGCTATTTTTAAGAAAATTTAGAGCCCACTAATTCAGTTCAACCTGAAGTGGAATCCACTTGTACAATTGAAAGTGCTAAAATATACATGGAGCAAGAAAAGACTTATTTGGACATATTTACAGACCTAGGAAAATTTTAAGGATATAAAGCCAATTTTAGTATTTATCCATTTTAGTAAGGGTAAACTGCCCATTTTAGTATTTATCAGCAGAAATTTGAGGAAAATACTTGCATCTTTTATGCTTTATTGAATAAGTAGTGTCAGCAGTAATCTTCATTTCCTATCATGGGCTCTCCCATCCTCAGATTTGTAAATTTTTGTCTAAGATGAAAGATGAAATTTTTGTCGAAGATGAAAGACCTGACCTGCCCCATCAGGCAGCATATCGATGATTTAGAGTAATGTTTAATTGCAATATTTTGAGCCCAGAACTGGTACAGAAATTTTTCTGGAAGGAAGGAATTGCTTTCAGTTACTATTATCAGATACTAAATAGAATTGAGTTAGTGTTTGCTATAGACTTGACAGTATTTTATGATGGGTTCAACCTAAAATTACAAGGCAAACTGTACATTAAAATAAATACATTAAATCCATTTTAATTATGTGATGAAAGAGTTTCTATCTAACTGTAAATTAGTGCAACTATACGTTGAAAAGTATTAGGAACAATACCTAGTAGAATTCCATAGATGCCTTCTAAGAATTGAATGCATTCAATTAAATTATTTGCTTGTGGGTTGATATCAGTATTTGTCAGGATCTATGTGAAAAGATATTTTCAAAGATAATATATATAAAATATCATTATAGATGACCATTAACAGATGAGCTCTTGCCACGGATTTTGATGAAAAGTAGTGCTACTGTTGAATCCCAAGTAGATGAAATGTTATCACCAAAATTCCATTACTCATAAGTAGACCTATATTACAAAAAATTTGATCAATGATTTTTATATTTTGGATTTGATAAATGTGGAGAATTTTTCCTTCTAGAAATATAAGTATCTAAATACCATTCTAAATTTTGGTTTGCAAAATCAAAAATATTTATTGTTTGGTCATTTACAGGGCAAGTTTGCTAAACACTGTCCTCTAAGAATAGTTTCAAAAACAATAACAGATGTATTCTTTCTCAATGGATGGAAAATTGACTGTTTAGTGGGGGTTTTCCTTAATACTAAGAAAAAAGATCACCAAAGATAGACTTGAATTTTCTTAAGAAATGGTGGAGTTTCATTTTATAATTGACATTTTTTCTCTCATCTTCTATAATCAGTGACTTCCTGAGACTACACTAACAAAATCAAGTTTCTTAATCTATAGTTAAGATGTATCATGACTTTGGAGAATCACAGCATAAACGCCACTGTTGGAATCTATTCCTAACTTCCTCCCAGGAAATGTTTTCTTCTCTAGAAAATCAACAAACTTGCAAAAAACAAAGGTACTAGGAAGGGTTATATAAATGTGCCTCTTCTTTTCCTGGGGTGGATATTGAATTCCTCCTCTCTGAGTAAGTCGAGTAGGTTGATTTCCAGTATGTCTTATTGTGAGCTTGATGACAGACAGTTCCTGGATAACAAGGTTATCATGGCTTCTTATGTATCAGTAATGAAGCACATCTGTAATCAACAAAACTGTACTGAGAAGTAACAGAACTGCTCGAATCAAGTTACTTTAATGGACAAATCATTTAAACAAACTTTCACCATCTGTTTTGCATCTAAATACAAACTCAAAAGAAAGGTTATTCCTACAAAATGTAATGACTGCTGCACAGTTATAATTTTTTTACTGGATGTAAAATGCATTTGTTATTCTCCTATCATGTTTCAAATAACCATCAGCTTAGGCAGCTTCTCTTTCTTAAAGTTGTGAATAGTGTTTTATGGCAAAGAGATTCAATGTAAAAATCAGGATATGGTTAAAATAATGGAGCATGAAAGTTAGTTGCTTCTGTAGTCAGATTTCATAGTAAAAAAAAAAATCGCTATTAAAATAAGTATTTCTGTCTTTTCCTAGGGGTTCACAATAAAGAAACTTCATTTTAAATCTGTTTATATTTAAATTAATGCTTAAAAAAGTAGTGATTCTAAATATGTATGTATTTGAGTAACTAAATATTTATTTCTCCAAGCCACATTTAAAAATAGCAAGACCAATGGCAAGTAATTACCATTCTTTTTTTTAACTTCCATTAGTTTAGAAAGAGTTATGTGTGTTTTTCTCTGATGTTTTCTACTCGTTTGGTTTTTATAGGAGAGCAGTTGGCATCTCAGATTTATTTCTCCCATATTTTTCTTGAAATAAAGTAAAACCCAATTTGATTCTAGCTTGTGTGTTCATTTACAGAGTACTTAGAAGGATTCCCAATTATTTTATTGTCTAGATGGTCTGAAATAAAGAGATACTGCCAAATTTACTAAGTGACCTCTATATTATGTTACAATCCTTATGTTAGCCTTCCTTAATATTGCCCTTCATTTCAAAGGAAAGAAGTTGTGAATTAAAATCTCATAAATGCCTTATTAATCTATTTTTCCAATCTCATCTTCCAATAGACAGCTTCCAATATGACCTCTAAATCCTAGTTTTGAGCTTTGATAATAGCTTTCTCTTATCAGCGGTGGCACCTAAGTCCATTTATTCTTTCCTCCCAGTACAGAATCCCTTTAAGTTTACATTTTTAACTCTAGGTCCTTTTTAAAAAGGGCTTTGAAAAGGTGTTAAGACTTTTGACATTAACAATAATTCATAGCACAGTATAAGATATGAAACTAAAACTTACAGGTCCCTGTATGGCAAGAAAAAATAATGACCATCATCTGCTTGATTTTACCTAGAAATACATACAGCTATTCTTGTGTTCTTATATCAAAGACTAATGGCCATCTTCACAGGGGCCACAGTTTTGTGTGTATTCAACATAAATGACTGTCTTCTAAATTTTTCATGCCCTTCAGTAGGGCAGAGCAGATATTAACTAATTTTTGCCCATAAAAACCAAGTAGCAAATATTTTACTTTGTGGGCCATATGACACCATTGCAATGAGTCAATTGTGCCATTATAGCATGAAAGTAGAGATAGAAAATACTTAAAATAATACATATGGATGTGGTTCAACAAAATTTTATTTACAAGAGCAGATGGCAACTTGGATTGGTCCCACTGATTGCAGTTTGCCAACCCTGGGATAGTGTTTGTAACAGGAAAAATGATTATCTAGACAAAGACCTGATTTCTTATTGCTGAGAAGAATATTTTTGGAAAGCCAACTTTCATGGCTTCTTTGCAAGGCCAAGTACCCTGTGTGTATGTGTGTGTGTATGTGTGTGTGTGTGTGTGTGTGTGTGTGTGTGTATCTGTGCATAAGGGAGGAGGGAGGGAGGGAGAAAGGAAGGGAGGAAAGGAGAGAGAGGGAGAGAGAGAGAGAGAGAGAGAGAGAGACAGAAAGTAACTGTATTGATTAAATTTACTCTCTTTCAACCATGAATGGACTTCATTCTTGTCTTGTTGAGTAGTGTAATGGTTAATTTTAGGTGTCAACTTGACTGTATTAAGAATGGCTAGCATGTATGAGACACAGCATTGTACATTTGGCAGATACCACAGAAAGAATTCCTTAAAGAGGTCTCCAAAAATTATCTGTGTATCTATACCTACAAAAAAAATAAAAAATAAGATGTTTCCTCTATTTGAAGAAGAAGGAGGAGGAGTAGAGGGGGTGGAAGGAGAAGAAGAAGAGGAAGAAGGAGAAAAAGGATATATTAAACTCGTGTAGAGGGAATTTTAAGAAGTTTTCCTTATAAATTTTGAATAATGAAATATTGAAAAACCTCCCAACAATTTTACTGAGATAAAATGACTGAAATCCATGAAATACCTCTATTAAAAACCCTCATCTACTGTGTGAATTTCTTCTTTATTCTATTTTTAACTATTTGTGGTGCACTGTATTTGCTCTCGTCTGTATCATGAATTTAATGAATTAAAATAATCATGTAGTAAACTTTGTGAAGATAGATTTTATTCTCTTCCCCCACCCCCAGCATTTACAAAGAACAGGATAATAAAGGCTTGCTTAGTTAATGGGTGAATTGAAGGTTCATATCTTTGCTCTTATTTGTGAGCTCAATACACAATTCTTGGTTTCTAGTCTTTGTGCTCCCCCAAAATCAAAGTATGATCAGATCATTCTAGAGATCCTATTCAGTTCAAACTGAGAGATTACTCTCTTTTAGGATTCAGAATGGGATAAAGTGGATAAGAATACTAAAATAATTTTTGTATTTATTTCATTGTTCCCAAAGCTCTTCTTTAAGATTGTGCTTCCATAAATTAGTTTCTTTTTTATATTTTTATACTATAAAAGGATGAACTGAGAGAAAACACATAATTGATTCAAAAGCTTATCATGATTATAAATGTAGGTATTTGAAATGTAACCTTAAAGCATGAAGATTTAAATATAAGCTTATTCAATAAATTGAATTGCCCAGAGGCCCTGCGTGCTGTTCTGTTTATTACTGTACATTATGTTAAAGAATCACTGTCTTCTTGAGATTAATATTGGAAAGAATCATTCAAAAGCCCTTTTGTGACTGTCTGTCCTTATCCTTCCCTCCAATCTTTGTAACTTTCTGCACAGAAATAATTTCAGACTAATACTTTTCCTGGATTGCAAATTGAAATGTTATTCATTATGTCTTGAGAAATTATCTTCCATATAAACATGCCATTGTAAATTTTTTCAACACTGTCTCTGAAGCATTTCACAGTGCCTGCTGCATACTTTATCCTGATATTTAGCTTCTGGAGACAAGTTGAAGATATAGCTTAATCTGCATTTAATATGAACATCTTTCATGCTTAAGTAAAATGTCCAAACTCTCTCTCTTACATGACACAAACCATGTATAGAAGAAAATAGCATAGTTCCATTGACATTCATGGGTGGTGATTATTTGGGATGATTTTATGTGCCAAATGTGGAGCAGAACGTGAAGCAGAACAAGATGACTTAAAGATCATTGCCTTCTCAAAGGTCATCAAGCAGGAGAGCTAGAAAGACTGAAGGCTGCCAATTTAAGCAGGCCTACTTTGATGCTTGAGTGCTCTGGAATTTAATTTTTGAATAATTCAATGGCGCTTTTCTACCAGTTTGTATTAAATCACTTAGTGTCTGAAATTTAAGTGGTTCAGGGTTGAATAACTTCAAGGAAAACCAAAACTTGTCTGCAGAGTTATTTTTGTTAAAGATCAGAAAGGGCAATGACATTAATGATAATAACAATGACAACATCAATAATAGCTAACAATGCCTGGCACCGTTTTGATTACTAACTCATTTAATTAACTACATATTATTTACTAGTTTAAAGAGGATGGAATTTATCTAGAAGCACATCTGTAATTTTCTGTCCACCACTCATATACCAAATATAATCCTGGGACATTTAGCACTAAACATGAAGTAAGTCAAAGCCCAAATGTACTCACATTAAAAATTAAAGGTCTGATTGAAATACCTTTGTTTAAATGTTTACATAAAAGAGAGAAATAGAGGGTACATTATGCCTTTGATACCTACTTAAATGATTTGGCTGGCTCTTTCAGATATGCTTGTGTAATACACAGTAATTGAAATTGAAAGATATGTGTTTCATATTTGACTGCTCCATTGTTGTCTTGAATTTTAATTCCATATAGAAAAATTCATTTAGTTAATAAAATGCATGGATTTTCAGTTTGTTTGGCTTTAATATGGAAAGCATATCTCATATTATCCTTTTTATGTCATTATAACTTTTTGTGTTGAAATATAGATATAAAACTAGTTCTTAAATTGCTATGAATAGTGTTTATATATCCTTCATCCAGCTTCTGTGAATGTCAATAGTTTGAATAACCAACAGTGTCATTATTAAAGCCAGAAAATCAGCTTGAAAAATACTATTAACTACTCTACAGATCTTATTCAAATTTTGCAAATTGTCCCAGGAGTACCTGCAGGTCCAGTAACCCACATTGTGTTTATTTATTTTTTGTCTGTCTCCTTAGTTTCCTCCAACCTGAGATGTTTCTACAATCTTTTTTGTGTTTTATAGCTTGGTAGTTAGGAAGAGTTATTTTATAACTTTGGTATTTTAGTTAGCTTTTTTTTGCTACTGTGACTAAAAGAACTGATAAGAACAATTTTGAGGAAAAAAAGTGTATTTGGGGGCTCATGGTTTCAGAAGTCTCAGTCCACAGACTGCTGGCTCTATTCCTCAGGCTGGAGATGAGGCAGAACATCATGTTGGAAGAGCGTAGTGAACGGAAGCAGCTCAAGATATCATACCGGTAAGCAAAAAGAGACACCACTTGACAGATACAAAATACATACCCCAAAGGTATGACCCCAACGCCCACTTCCTCCATGCAAACCCTACCTGTCTACAGTTGGAATCCAGTTAATCCATATCAGGAACTAATGTACCAATTGGGTTAAGGCTCTTATAACCCAAATAATTTCACCTTTTTCATTAAACCTTCTTCTATTGTGTCATACATGAGCTTTGGGGGACAGACATCTAAACCATAATATTTAGCTTGTCATATGCTTCTTCAAGTTGGGTATGATTTTGCAAGAATATTACCAAGGTGTGTGTCCTCCTCATCATGCCATATCATCATATCGGTAAGTTCGTGATACTCATAATCGCTTTGTTAAGATGATGATTGACAGACATTTCAAGTGTAAAATAAAAACAACATCTTTGGCCCTTAAAATAAAACCTGTATTCTGGGCAATTATTCTGTTTTTTAATTATCCAATTTAACACCTAATTTCAGCATTTAATTTCTTACAGTAATTATTACTGTGGTATCTGTCCAATGACTTTTTATATTCCTCATATATCTTATATTTATTAAAATCCTACCATAAGGAAGAATTATATTTTGTTCCTATTTCTTTGTTCATGTATTTTATTAATATTGCTCATTGGTATATATTGTATTTTATGGTTATAAGCCAATATTAGTAATTATTATATAATTGCTCAAATTGTCTCAGATATAACCATCAGTCACTGGGAACTCCTTAAAGTTGAATATATGTATTTTCTCAAATGCATGTATATATATATGATATATATATTTCAAGTTATTCAGATTTATTTTTGTTGTAAAGGTAGGAGTAATGTCTTTTTCAGCTCTACATCTCTAAGTCCAAAGCAAAACAGTTTTAACAGAAAATTTATGTTTATAACCTTCAATAAATCTGGTATTAGCAGACTCAAAGGTTTGCTATGTGACCTAGTTATAATAACTAAATTATTTGGTTTTATATAATAATGGACCCATGGAAGTTTCCTGAAAAGATACAGTTTTATATATCTTATGTATAGTGAATAATTTTATTATCAGCTTTCTAAAAATACAATAATGTGTCCAAACAGTTGTTCCACAACCCTCTCCCTATAAATCTCCTTTAACTTATGAAACACACCTTCTCTGCACATTCCCTTATTGTTGTGAAATAATACACTCTTCCTAAGAACACAAATCCAGTGTTCATCTCCACCAACATTAATTGCTCATGATTTGCCTCTGACTTTTGCAATCAACTTATCTCAAATTAACTCTAAATGAAATGTAGAATTCATTCTGAATAGTTTTCCTTCTCTTCTGTCTTACCTTGGAAACACATAACGTCAGTACCTCCCAAATCTTACCTTTTCTAGAAAGTAATAAAGATAAATGCTGGCTAAAGATAATTAATAACTATCTTAATGGTGATTTCATAATAGCTGAGTCCTAGTATTTAAGAGCAAAACTAAACAAGAGACCTCACTGATCTCATTCATGATTCTTATGCCTTTGTGTCCTGCATTATTCTTTAGCCTTAATCTGTATCTCGAGTTAAAATGCTGTTACTTAATAAAATACTGTTACACTGAACATATCTCTTGAACTCTTTTCACCTCTGTGAACTCAATTTCTTGTCTAGTAATATGAAAATCATCACTGCCATTCTAAATTTCTATGATTCTTATCTGATATCTGTAAATTCTATAAAATATATTGCATTATATAGCAAATTTTACTTCATGTTGGGGTATTCCGTATTTGAACTGTTTTGGAGATGAAAATTATTTTAAAATTTCCAAAAGGTTCAATGCATTTATCTATAAAATGTCATCTAGAATTAATCCTGGGAAGATATACATTAATATCTTTCTTCTCATTGTTTTTTGGGCTTCTTCAAGGTGACCGTTTCTTGACAGAAGCTCCCTGAAGTCTAAGGCTCACCAAGAATAAGTTGTAGTAAGTAGAATAGATGTAGTAACAGAGTCCCTGTCAAGAATGAAGGTGGCACCCCACAGGAAGCACAGAGTGCAGAAAAACGGGGAGAGCAGGATCCTATCTGGGGAGAGCAGAGTTTGAAGGATTAGAGGAAAATTAAACTTGCCTTTTTCAGAACTTCGACTTAGACTAGTTCAGCTTAAGGACTGTTTCATAGGCATTGCTGTAAGTCTTAGCTAACACGAAATACGAACATGCATGATTTCCTCCAAGACACTATTCTGGTTTGTATCTGGAGTAGCTTACTCTGCTTCTGCCCCAGTCACGGTTGTATATGTGACTTTTAGGCCAGGACTTGCTGTGTCCAATCACTTTGCATATCTTTTATTACCTATCCTAGTGAAGTAGTGGGTGGAGCTGAATATTAGGGAGAGCTATTTTACTTACGTGCAGTGGTGGTATACTTGATTTAGAAAAGATTCATATCACTCTGAATTATAGATGTTGGCCAAGGTTTTGTTGAAGAATTCCTGGAAAAAATTAGTCAAAAGATCACCACATATTGTAGCAGCCATTCCATTCTGTTCCTTTATTGTATGTAAGTGAGAGGTTGAAATATAAGCAGTTAACAGTGCTCATATTTCACTTACAGACTTGAAATGATTTGTAGACCTCTATCTGATGATGAATGTAGAAAACCAAAATCTTTGTTTTTTTTTTTTTAAATTCAGATATTAACTAACTATTTGTGTCTGTTTCTTTGTAAGGTACTTCAAATGTTTATCTAATAGCCTCCAGGGTTTACACTAAAGCCAGTTAACAAACATATAGATAGAACTTCCTCGTCTTACATTTTTTAATCTATGTAATTTTTTTATTAAAAATCATAAACTTACATAGGGCAATGTTGTTTGATTCATTCTGTTATTTTTTCCCTTCCCCCCACCCCTCCCACCCCTCTTTTCCCTCTATACAGTCCTTCTTTCCTCCATTCTTACCACCCTCCTTATCCCTAACCCTAAACCTAACCCTAACCCTAATGCTAACCCCTCTTACCCCCCATTATACGTCCTCATCCACTTATCAGCGAGATCATTCGTCCTTTGGCTTTTTGAGATTGGCTTATCTCACTTAGCATGATATTCTCCAATTTCATCCATTTGCCTGCAGATGCCATAATTTTACCATTCTTCATGGTGGAGTAGTATTCCATTGTATATATATGTCACAGTTTCTTTATCCATTTGTCAACTGAAGGGCATCTAGGTTGGTTCCACAATCTGGCTATGGTGAATTGAGCAGCTATGAACATTGATGTGGCTGTATCTCTCTAGTATGCTCATTTTAAGTCCTTTGGGTATAGGCCAAGGTGTGGGATAGCTGGGTCAAATGGTGGTTCCATTCCAAGCTTTCTGAGGAATCTCCATACTGCTTTCCAGAGTGGCTGCACTAATTTGCAACCCTACCAGCAATGTATGAGTGTACCTTTTTCCCCACATCCTCGCCAACACCTATTGTTGCTTGTGTTCTTGATAATCGCCATTCTAATTGGGGTGAGATGGGATCTTAGGGTAGTTTTGATTTGCATTTCTCTTATTACTAGAGATGTTGAACATTTTTTCATCTATCTGTTCATTGCTTGTACATCTTCTTCTGTGAAGTGTCTGTTCATTTCCTTAGCCCATTTGTTGATTGGATTATTTGTATTCTTGGTGTAGAGTTTTTTGAGTTCTTTATAGATTCTGGAAATTAGCGCTCTATCTGAAGTATGAGTGGCAAAGATATTCTCCCACTCTTTAGGCTCTCTGTTCATATTACTGATAGTTTCCTTTGCTGAGAGAAAGCTTTTTAGTTTGAATCTATCCCAGTTGTTGATTCTTGCTTTTGGGAATCAATCTCACAAAAGAGGTGAAAGACCTCTACAATGAGAACTACAGAACACTAAAGAAAGAAATTAAAGAAAAGCTTAGAAGATGGAAAGATCTCCCATGTTCTTGGATAGGCAGAATTAATATTGTCAAAATGGCATACTACCAAAAGTGCTATACAGATTCAATGCAATTCCAATTAAAATCCCAATGATGCACCTTACAGAAATAGAGCAAGCAATCATGAATTTCATCTGGAAGAATAAGAAACCCAGAATAGCTAAAGCAATCCTCAGTAGAAAGAGCGAAGCAGGGGGTATCGCAATACCAGATCTTCAACTCTATTACAAAGCAATAGTAACAAAAACGGCATGGTACTGGTACCAAAATAGACAGGTAGATCAATGGTACAGAATAGAGGACATGGACACAAACCCAAATAAATACAATTTTCTCATACTAGACAAAGGTGCCAAAAATATGCAATGGAGAAAAGATAGCCTCTTCAACAAATGGTGCTGGGAAAACTGGAAAACCATATGCAACAGAATGAAATTAAACCCCTATCTCACCCTGCACAAAACTCAACTCAAAATGGATCAAGGACTTCGGAATCAGACTAGAGACCCTGCATCTTATATAAGAAAAAGTAGGTCCAAACCTTCAACTTGTTGGCTTAGGATCAGACTTCCTTACCAGGACTCCCATAGCCCAAGAAATAAAAGCAAGAAAACCAAAATCTTTAACATGGTTAATAATAACTTCAGTGTGCATAAAATATTCCAAAATTTCCTTTGATGGCAGAAGGCATGCCTTGTTTTGAAATAACATGCAATGTATTGGTTCACATTAGCAAAATAAGAATGTTATCACTGATATTTTAGTGTGAAACTAAATCATTTTACTTTAATGGAAGCATTTAAATATTCTCTAGGAAGAGTAGTATAATTGGGACTTAACTTGTCCCAATATGTTAATTCACACATGTATATGCACATATGTATGTATATGTGTGTGTATTTATATGGTGGTATGTATCATTGAAAATATTGAAGATATAGCTAGTTTATTAAAGTGTCAGTTATCAAATTGATTATAAATATAACTAAAAGCAATTTATAAGATTATGCATATTCAACGTTTTCTTTCTAAATCTTAGATATGTCATTTTCTCAGTTACTTTTTCTCATAAGAACATATCTACTGCCTTGCTATTAAAGAAAAAATAACATAGCAATGCCAGGGTACTAGATAAAGAGTAATGTCATATTCGTAAAATGCAATAAAAAGTATTTAAAAAATGCAAAAACAATGAAGTAGGTATGCATGAATTGATGCTACTAAGTGAATAAAAAAACTCAATGCTGTGGGTAAAAAAAATCATTGAAATGTACATGCTACAAACGAACCTATGTATTATATTCATCTGTTTTAACAAACAGCAGTAAGTTCAATGTAAATAATTTCTTATAATTCAATCTTCTTAAATCAAATCAAGTCAATAAATATTTACTAAATGTCTGCCATGAACAAATACTGTGAGAATACTAGAAAGGGAAATATCTATGACATTTGCTTTTTTCAAGCTTATAATTTGATGTGGCCTCAAGCATAGAAACCAGTGACTGGATTAAAATAGAGGCATCACAGATACATGTTAGAATGAAACAGTCACTACACATAAAAGGAATCTAAATATGCTGTGGTTAGCAGTAGAAAATAGAAAACTGTCACTTATTAGAAATTTTTTTTAAAAATGCAAAGAAATAGTCATGAGATTTTAACTGTGGACTTTCCTTTAAATATATGGACAAACCTTGCTCACAGAGTTTTCTGGGGAAATGTCTTCCCTTTAGATATTTCTGCGAGGCCTGAAGAGTTTAAGAATACAGTAGTTTAGATATTCACTCATTGAGCACTGACAAGGTCACTTGGGGAAATCATAGCTGGAAAGTGAGAGTTGTCTTGCTAGTCTACAGTCTGAGTCAATCAGTGAATTTAGAGTCACATTTTAAAGTAATGTTTTTGAGTAGGCAGAAGAAACTATAGGCATTTTACTATAATGAAAAGAAAGCATGCCATTTAGAGACTATAAAGTGGAGCTGAAACCTCTAAGAACTAATTATCTTCTGATGCTCTTAACCTAATTTCAGTTCTTGTCCATTTTACCACAAAGAAACAAAATAGGAACCATGGAATTTCAAAATGATAACTTGTGCAGAAATGTTGGATTCACGTGTAGCCACTATCAATAGCAATAAGAAAAATGAGCCTGAAATTGCCTCAGAACAAATGTGAATGTAGAGAATAGAGGGAGAATAACATATCCTGTTGAACTTCATATGTATTTTATATTGCATCAATGCATGCTCTCAGGACATGTGTATAGTTCCTTCTGCAATAAATAGCTGACTACTGTTTGCAGACTTATGTTCAACATGAAATGGTGTAGGAGACACAACACCTTTCTCCATGATGTTTGTGGCGAAGTGTGGATATATCTTCTAGCAAATTTATTACTATGCGATAAATGGTAAATAGAATTTTTTAAAAAGGGCAGTGGAAGCTTAGGAAAAACACAATTTGGCCTTGATCAGAGTGGAGGATAGTAAAATAAAACTTCTTAGAACAAGAGGCATCTGTACTATTGCTACAATAACTATTCAGAGGAATACAAAAGCAAAGGCAGGGTAGGTAAGAATAAACAAAGAAAAAATCAGGATGAGGGAAATGTACTCTCCTAGAAATGGAATTAGAGAAGGAAAGACAGTCTTAATAATTTCCCATCCATTTAAGGAAGAAAAATACACAAAGCTGTAATAAGAAACCACAACCAATCCAAGTAGCACTAATTGAAGATGGAGAAATCATAGCAAATTGAAAAAACAATATATTACAGGCATAGGACCAAATATATCTATAGTCACAAAAAAGTGTACAAGTGAATTTCATCTATTTTAAAACACAATCTTCAGGTTTGCCCAAAGGTAATTGAACAGTTATTAAGTTATTATCATATATATATATATATATATACATATGAGTTATCTAACTGAACGACATAAGATATTTTTATATTGATGGTATGTGTGAAATTTTTATTTTCTTTTCATTTATCTGTATTTAAAATTTTAGATTATAATTGTATACATTTAAAAATTTATCAAAGAGTAGAGTTAGTAATAATATTTCATGGAATATGCTTACTTCCATCAAGTGACTGGTTATACGAAATCCAAGAAAGGCTACATGACATGCAAAGAATTTGGATTGTTCAAGTGTGAATGATTCTTCTCTAACAGTATTTTTTTTTCTTAAAGCAAAGACTGGAAAATATTCAGTTGTAATGCTACGAGAAATAAAGAAATCAATACCCAGGACAACGTAGCATGGGTGGGTTCCTGATTTCTTTCTGAAGGGGTCATCTTAACAGTACTGAGGTGGTCAACAGTAATTTGACTGAATGCCCCATGCAGGTCATTTGAGATCTTCATTATGCCCCAGGCATTGGGTATCCAGTGGAGACTCATGCTGCCCAGGAAGAAGTCTAAAAATGGGAGTTTTAGTGTTGAAGGAATGTTTGGAGTTTTAGTTTACAGTCAATTTGTTGTTCAGTGTTGTAGTTTATAGATCAATATATTTTACCATATTGCAGTATGTAGATTTATTTGCCAATTTCATAAAATGATGTACACCAGATGGTTATTTTTAATGTGGGTATAATTTTGTGATATGTGCATCATAAAAAACTACCATAAAACCAGACTAATGAGGCAACTTTAGTTAGGTAACCATATTCATAGCTATACACCTGTTCAATCAGTATATTGATGAAAGCTCATCGAAATCTTTGCTTCTATTTTCCACTTCATTTTACATTTTTTTTTCACGAAGCACTATTTTTTGATTATTTCAGTGGTGCTAATAGTAGAAGACAGCATGGCTCTCTATTGAGGTTTAAAGGACTCTTTGCCTTTGAACTACAGGGATTCCATGCCTTCATTAGGGAAAAATACAAGCAAACAAAATAATTACATACATTAGAATATAGAGCCAAAGTACAACTATCATCTTCTTTGCAAATTGTTTTTTTTTTCTCTAGTGGAATAGAGAATCAAATAAAGTATTGTTCGTATAACAGCCATAAAATATACGAAGATAAACAACCAAAACTGCTTTACCATTGTATTGAAGTTTGAAAAATTCCAAATGTAAATGGCTTTTCTAATTCACTATGAAATTATTAATATGACTACCAAAATATTTGCTCATTCATTAGTATAAAGTAGAAATGATTTAATGCTACCTATAGCAATGGTAGGAAGAATCTATATGGAGTCTGACATTTTAGACTAATTATTTTACCATGAGGGGTGATCCATTTCAGCATCAACAATTTATCATTACTTAGTGGTTTGTTTTGATCTTTAACAGTTGTTTATTCTTTAAAAAGAAAGCTAGAGAATAAGCAATATTTATTTATACTTCTAAGCAATCTTCTGCTACGTTGAACTTTTTACTATTAAAATATTGATTATTTCATTAAACAAACATGTTTTAATACTAAAAACCTACACCTTTTGGCATCTTGTAATATTTTCATTTACTTCCTCATGTGTATTACATTATATACAATATTTATAATCTGAATATGTATTCATATTACACATATTACATATATTATATGAATATGTAAGCTGCTTATCAGGTTTGTGAGCTAAAAATCTAAATAATGGACTCCGACAGTAAAAAAAAAAAAGTCCTTATGACTTTGAGAGTTCTTTATAGATGTCAAGAAATACAAAATACCATATGAATAATACTTGTTTCTTATCAATAGAGAAAATACTGATTTCATCAATGATTTTCATCAGTAAGCTAACTGGACAGATCTCTAATTTATTAGAAATCTTTATAATAATAATAGCAAAACATAGCACATTATTTTATAACACAATGTTATCATTTATAAAATCCTGAAATTCTTCCATATTAGTGTAAGGGATGAGGAATCTTAAGACTGGTTGAGTGGGATTAGGCTGAAATTTATACAGGTGAACTGATTTACTTGGAAAGCCACTTTCCCTGGTTTTGTTTGATACCTATATCAACGTATTATCATAGTCTCACTTTTGGGTTCTTTGAATCATCACTAGAAAACCTCTCCTTTACAGACACGGGTAGACTTAGCTCAGATTGCAGTGCCTACCACTTTACAAGAGCATGCATACAGCATAATTCCTACTTGAAGACATATGAATAAAGAGGAATGAAGCCTAAGTGAGAAGATGCCTTGAGTTACTTTGAATGTAAATGCAAATACATGTGGTGATCAAGCACATTCCATTAAGGTCTTAGCTCTGTCACATTATTGAAATATGTTTCAAATAAGAGCGAATCACATACATTAGCTAGGTTACCCAAAGAAATGAATTAATTTGAATAAATATAAAAACTAAAGAATAAATATAGAAGATATAATTTTATTTTAAAATGTAACTGTTTTTAAAATATACATGTATGAGCAAAAGAAGTCTAATAGAGTTAGAGGAAAGAGAATGGGAGAGAGAGAGGGAACAGGAGAGGAAAGGGTGGACGGATCACGGACCGAAATAGATTTCCAGGCATTTATGAATTTGTTGGGATGAATCCACTACAATGTATAACTGTAAATCTCTAATAAAAACAAGTAAGTGAATATACTCATAATATACGTGCAATATACAAAATGATATTTTTCAGAAATATAAAATTTAGGTAGGAAAAAAGATTTTAAAAATACCCCCAATTCCTTTGACTGAAAGACAATTTCAATAGTGAATGAACATTTTATATTATATAAAAGTGAAATTTTAATGGATGTGCTAGTGAAATGGGTGACCATACCTTGGTAACTTTGCTTGAATATCTACTATGTAAGCATTGGGGCTGAACTGTAAGACAGCAAAACATTAAAAGGCTTAGGTAAACTAAGTAGTAACAATACCAAATAACATAAAATAAATAAAATATAATATAATGTAATATAGTATAATAGAAAAGAGAAATTTCTGGAAGAAATTCTTATTGCCTAGAAAGTCAGAAGTCAGAAAAAATATTGGAGGCTGAACAAACATAATAACTAGTCAAAGGGTGAAATGATTGATTTTCATGTGAAGCAAGTAGCCCAAGGTGACATGGTTATGTAGAATAGCCAGATTTCAAGGTCTATGCTTTAAGGCAGAATGGAAAAGTGTATTAATTGCTGAAATGTATTTTTTTAGTTTGTAAAACGGTGGATGGTTTGTTTATGAAATACATGCTAAATGAGAAAGTCTTCATAGTATTTTTTCATCAAATTGCATTTGCAGATCATACCGTTTAAATCAGGATTTCTTTAACTAAATCCAGTGCAACTAAGAAAAGCACATATGACAAGAAAGATGACCTTTATGCTTTAATGAAAGGGAGAATTAGATAAAAACAAGAGAAAGTTGCATATGATAATACATAAAGAAGAACAGAGATAAAAGTATTCTAGAAAAGTGGTGAGGACAGTTACTGAAATAATTTGACATTTTTATTCTTTGTCCTATTATAAAATCTAGGGGCACAAGGAAAAAGTCTGCTTCATTTGGGAAAGCAAGGAGGAAAAAAACAAATGGTCTATAGGAAAAAGAGAAATGGAAAACATAATGTCAATAAACTCATTAGACTTATGGAAATAGAGGATTTTTCAACGTGTATCTTTAAATATTATGAAGTGTATTTGCAGAATAATCGTATTTAATCACTAGACTGAACAAATGAAGAAAACAAACAAAAAAAAAACACAGGAGCAATATTTTTCTAACTTCAAGGCATTGGCATAAATATCCATTTAACATCTGTTTCAAGAAAACTAGATGAGGGAATAGAAGCATGAAAGGAAAATGATTCTTCCTTCTCAGGGTGATTTACACCGCAGTTTATAGAAGTCACTGGTAGAGGTAGAGAGGACATCTGATTTATCTAAATACCTATCTATCTGGTTAGAGTTTAGGCACATTGTGTCTAAACACTGTTTTATTTAGTATGGATGAAGGACATATGCAGTTCATAATCTTCTTTTTATAGTAAGTCAGAGAGGCAATAATTTTATTGAAACTAACAGGGTTATCAAAATATTAGTTCTATTTTTTAAAAGCATAATATGAAAAAAGTATCTAAAAATAGTGGTCTATATTCTAGTTCTACCTGGTTGTCTGATTTGGGATAGTCCATTCATCTTTCTGAGTCTTGCTGAATTCAGTTATGCAAATTCCATAATAGTATCATCTCTTTTTAACTCTCAGGATAAAGCACAACGTGATACACACGTATAATTTAATAATAATTATCAATTGTAAGCTGCCAAACATACTTTTTCTTTCTCTTTCATTAAGCACCTGACAAAGGTTCATAATTAGAGCTCCAGAAATCTTCTATCAGGAATTAATTGCAAGTGGGGAGGTGCTGATTATGGTTTGATGTTATTTGACTAAATGAACTTGTGCCTAGAGGGGAAAAAGAGAAAAGAAAAATAGCTATGCCCATTCAGCTCTATTCTTAGAGGATGAGAATGTCTTTGGGTAATATCAAGGATTCAGAACTTCAAAATTATGCTGATTCTATCATCTGAAAGGACTTAGAAGCAATGATCCTAGTCACAACAAGACCATGATTCTTACATCATTTCTTAATAAAAAGAAATTAGAATTCCTTGAAGTAATAGATGATTCTACCACCAGGCAGGGAATATACGATGTTTCTGTAACATCTGTAGAGTCATGAAGAAAGTGCTCAAAACCCAAAATCAAAGCTAAAAAATTTTATTACCTTGATGGAGGTATATTAAAGGGACACAGAAGAAGGAGTCCCAAGGAGCAAATCCAGGACAATTTCAGTCAGAAAATAAAATGGTATTAGATTTTGGCCAAAGAACAAAATGAATAACCATGAGTCCATACTAATACGAATAAATAATTGAATAATAAATAAATGGGGACACGAGTTTCATGTATAATTTCAGATGCTATTTAGATACACCTTCATCAAGGATGTGGCGCACAATCCACACTCAAGCATGGTCCTAACTTCCTTCCAAAGAGTATGGTGGGAAATGAGGGGAAAAGGAGTAAGTTTACAGCAGGAAAATCTGATAAGTGTCTCTTCAATCAGAGGATCAAAATCAACAATGGTGTTGTCATAGTGCTATGTGTATCCTTGCTATAATGTGATGAAATTGACACTTCACACTGTGGGTTTTTTTTTACTCCAAATCAACAATCCTGATCTAGAGAAAAATCTCAATTGAGGGACATTTTATAAAATACCTTTTTTTAAGTCATCGAATGCTGGAAAAACTATTACAGTCCAGAGGAAATTAAGGATTCATGATAACTAAGTGTAATATGATATCCTGGATTAAATTCTGGGACAGAAACAAGACATTTGACAGAAACTATGAAAACCTAAATAAAATGTGAACTTTAGTTAATATTTAAAAAATCATAAGGAATATATTGCAACTGAATTTCACTAGCATCCATGACTCCAATGGAAATAGAAGTCACTAACTAACAGAAATTAAATCTGCACTTAATAGTATATGAGAACAAGATGGAGAAAACCAATGGAGGGTGAAAGGCAGAGGCTTAATGACTTTAAAGGACAAAATTAAAATTACAACTAAGGACATTCATTAGGAGTATTTTTTTTTTTTTGATCACTTAATAGTAAGGAAAGTGTTTCAATAAAACTCTAAAAAGAGAATTGCATTAAGTGGGTATCAACTTGAATGAAACTTTAAATTGCAGGAAGCTTTTTTGTTTTTTGAAGCTGATAATTTTTAAAAGGGAAAACATACTCAAAGGGTGTTTCTAGCCCCCAAAGTTTTCATTACCTTTAAATGCTTTCTTCTTACTAATCTTATTTGAAAGATTGAGGAGTATGCTGTTATACTCCAGCTTCTCCCTGTCCTGTGAGTGCTTCGGGGAAACGAAATCACACGGAATGCTCCTGAAGACATTAAAGCAATGCTCCTGCTACTTAAAGCACATTATCTTGAGAGTGGGGAGACCCACAGCAATCTCAGCTCATGAGAAAGCACTTAAATACTCATCCACATAGCACAGTCAAGGCGCGCACTCCCGTTCCAGTCTACGAAGCATGTGAACCAATTCTGCACCGCACATTCAGGAGTTCAGAACATAGTTTTTATACATAGAAAATAGAATTAAAGCATTGAAAAGCTTGATGCTTTTAGTTCCTGTGTTTATACAGCAATTCTCTTTCAAATGTTCTTCATCACTGTTCAGTCAACCCTTCTAATGGGATTTTTGCTTATAGAAATTAAAAAATGTCTGGATAAAATACATTCCAACAATGTCCAAAATAAGTGGTTGTTTATGTTCTTATTGACTAGAGACTTAGAAAAAATGGCCTTAACTATTGACCAACACATGAAAGAGATTTTCTAACTATGATGGTTTAAATATTCCCACAAAACTGATGTTGAAAGTTAATTCCTATTTATTTTATTTTACTTTGGTACTAGGGATTGAACACAGACTTTTTAAAATTTTTTCGAATTTTTTTTTGGAATTTTTATTTTACTAAAACTGATCTTGAACTTGTAATCCTTCCACCTGAGCCTTCCAAGTGGCTGGGATGACAGGTGTGTGTTTTGGGGAATTATGAGATGGGACCAAGTTAAGACTTTTAAGGACTAATTATGTCATGAGGATTCTACTTTTATGAGTGAATTAATAGATTAATGAATTAATAAGAAAATGGGCTATTTCAAGAGTGGATATATAAAAGCCAGTTTGACTTTGTCCTTTGAATGTGTTCATCTCACTGTGTAATGCCCTGTATTTTCTCAATGAGCCAAAACAGCAAGAAGGCCCTTACCATATGTAGACCATTGATTTTGGACTTTACAGTCTCCACACCTTTATTCTTTATAAAGTATTTAGGCTAAGATATTCAGTTATAGCAGCAGAAAATAAACTCAAACACTAATATGCTTATAGACTGAACCCTACATCTTAAAACATAAATATCTTACTACTCATTTTAATTGACATACAATGATTATGTATATTTGTGGTGTGCAATATGAATACATAAAATTAAATGACTTAAAAGAAGTTAATTACCACATTAGTTCACATATTTATGTCTAGCAAAAGCATTTAAAAATCTCTCCTAGCAATTTTCAGATATATAATATATTGTCAGTAACTATAGTCATCATGTTGTATATTATGATTTGGGTGTGAGGTGACCTCCAAAAGCGTACACGTGAGAAAATGCAAGAAGGTTCAGAGGAGAAATGATTGCGCTATGACAACCTTACCCAGTCAGTGAACTCATCCCCTGATGGGATTTACTGAGTGGTAACTGAAGGTGTGTAGGGTGTGAATGGAGAGGTGGATAACTACAGGCATATCTCTGGGGTATATATTTTGTATCTGGCAAGTGGAGTCTCTCTCTCTCTCTCTCTCTCTCTCTCTCTCTCTCTCTCTCTCTCTCTGTCTCTCTGATTTCTGATCTGCTTTCTGTGAGCTGCTTCCCTCTGCCACACTCTTCTGCCATGATGTTCTGCCTCACCTTGAGCTCCAAGGAATGGAGTTGACCTATGAACTAAGACCTCTAAAACTGTGAGCCCCTAAATACACTTTTCCTCCCCTACATTTTTTTTGGTCAGGTCTTTTAGTCACAGCAGCAAAAACTCTGACTAAAGTATTGTACAATAGACATTTTGAAATTATTCCTCTTAATTGAACTTTTGTGTCCTTTGGCCAACATCTCTCTAAGTCCTTTCAGTTTCCCACACCCCACTCTTAAAAATTTAGAAAATAGAGGAAGTAGTAGCTTGGCGGGTGATAAAAATGTATTTTCTGCCTAATTCTCAAATGCTCTAAAATTGATTTATTTATATCTATAATATGTTTATCATTTTTCCTTGGTCACCCACCACTACCCTATGCTCAAGGACTGTAGTGAGTCCTTCAAACATCACCATTCTCATCCTCATGTGTCTATATTACTAGCAGTTGATATATAAAAACAAATAAATAAACAAAAACCAAGCAGAAGATACACTAATGAGGAGTCAAATGATGGACATGGACTCACAAAAAGGACATAGCAAATTAGCACCTTATGTAAATAAGTGTGTTGTCCAAATGTTTATGTATATTTGCTGGAGGTATCAGATTTGCATCAAAGGAAAGATCTGAAAGAAGAAATAATTGCTTCTCCCAAATTACCTTATTCTGCATATCCTATTTATATTTTAATTTACTCTACCCCATTTTGTGAGACTCAAGTGAAACACTTTGCTTATACAATTTATATTATTCAAAACTATAATGCTAGGCCAGAAATCAGTGATTTTAACTCATTTTCTGTTGAATGTTTTTTTCTTAATTTGACCATTTTGTTTCCTTAGTTTCTCATTCTTAATACAGTCTTCATAACCAGGTATAACATAGACCCTTATAGCCTCTTATTTATCCCTTCAAAGACACACACACACACACATACACACACACATATATGTTTATATATACGCATATATATGTTTTTGTGTATGTATTTTATATATATATACAACTCCTCTTTCTCTCTATATACGCAGGCTCTAGCTTTGTCAGTTAAATTGCTGCCTACCTGAACATCAGCAGGGCACAGTGGTTAAGGGTATACACAGGCTCGAACGCTTGAATTCCAGCCTTGACTATGTCACTTACCATCTGTATGATTTGGGTAGAGTCATTTAAATCCCCTCTGTCTCTTTTCTCATCTACAAAATGAAGATGATAACAGTGTCGTTGTCATAAATGTGGCAACGACTGATAGAGAAAAATAGTTACTGGCAGAGGATACGTGTTCTTTTACAGTGATTCAGTAACTCAAGAAATTGAAGAAATTGCCTGTGCAAAGATGGCTGAACAAAAGAGGGGGACAGCAGAGCAATTCCTGTTGACAGGGCCAAATTCCCTGGTTTTCCAGGTACCATGAAATAGCAGCTGTCTGCAATAATGGCTTCCATTACAGCTTCCAAAAAACTCATGCCCTCTTTTCTCCAGGATAATTTATATGCTCCTGACCTCTCCTAATTATTCTTGATACTGAGTTTTTGCCTATCAGTCCACTATTTGCAAGTAACTGATAGAAAATCTCAACACTTTTATAAATCTTTCTCAAGAGACCGCATGAAACAGAAGTCAGTGACACAGATGTTGTGGACCCTAGTTGGACCTGATATAAAGTCTAGCTAGGTACAGGCCAACAAAGCAAAACAATTACAGAGTCCTTGTGAGAGTTCAGTAATAACAACATGAATAAGGCCCTCGATTGATAACACTGATTATGTTATAGTTAAAACAATATTATCATTATCTTTAAGATTGAATATCATCAGAGATGATGTTCTTTTGTTCTGAGATTCTAACCACTTTTAAACAATAGTTTCCATAATCAAAAATTTTAAAGCAAACTATAAAACTTCAGTTTGAGCCAGTTGAGTTGCATGACAAAAGAACCTAATTTATTGAGTGACTTCCAAACAGTAGTAAACTGATATGACAAATTAAATATTCAAATTTAATGTCAAAAGCATTTTTGGAATTGGGGATTATTTTATTCTGCTAGGGCTACCATAACAAGGTCCTGCAAAATGGGTGGATTAAACAACAGCAATTTATTTTCTCACAGTTCTGGAGGCTGGAAGTCTAAGATCAGGCACAAGTAGATTTTTTCTGAAGCCTCTCTCCCTGGCCTGGAGATGATCCTCGTATGGTATCTTCACATTGACTTCCTCTGTGTATGTCTGTGTCCTGATCTTTTAAAAAATGACTACACGTATCAGAATTCTTCCCCTGCTGCACAGCAAACTTTTTGGAAATGAGAACTAAACAATGGTATTAAGCCACTGAAATGTCAGAATTATCTCTTAAAGCACAGATTTAGCTTAATTAAAACAAATGAGAGATATTAGTCATATTTTAAAAAATTAGTAACCTCAGAAATCATAAGAATGTTCAGCTAAAATCTTGTTGCAGAAAACACAAGACTGGTTAAAAACTTGGAAATTAATTGCATTCAGCAGAGGGTACTATGGTTTGGGAATTCTTGGTTTTTGTAATATCTGTTTTCTAGACTTGAAAATGGAAAATATAAGCATGGGCATTGAGGGATTAATAAAATCTCTATTTCTGTTTGAGTTATTCAATACTAACTTGTCTCTGAATAACCTAGGAGCATCCAGCCACCGTGCTGATCAAAGCGCTTGAAAGCAAGATTCTTCCTCGGATAGACCACTCATGTTCATAATAAGTGCCTCCCAAAATATGTTAACAGCAGCAACAACAATAACAACAACAACAATACAAACCTTTGATTGCCTACATTTGTAAACATACAGGGCTGTTTCTTCTTCATATGTCAGGCTTCCACTGCCTTGTTTTTAATCTCAGAAACTGTTTTTCATTTGGTTTGTACTGCTCTTTCATATATATTGTCCCTTGCAAGATATAATGCATGCATTTGAAATCATGACAGGCAGGAGAGAAGTATATACAATGATTTTCACTCTAACATTGAGGTGCACAAACATTGCAACATCAGGGGAAAAGATAGATGACTAGTGAGAGCGAAAGCTGGTTTAGAGACTCCAATAAAAGAATCTGGATCCCTTCCATCACTGCAAGAAGGAAAAAGAAATCAAGCAGCTAGGCCTAATGTTATGAAATATCTGCAGTTTTCAGTTCTGATAAGATTTTTCTTTTGATGGAACAATGCTCCACTATTAATGGAACTATATTAATATGTAGTATATGCATATATTTCCTTTCAAATAAATACTATAAAATGATATGTTTGACATTTTATTTTCTCATAAAGACTTCATATTAAAAATTTCTAATTACCCTTTCAGGAAATTAATAAGGTAATAAAATCTATTAAATACAACTGTATTTTAAATCACATTGCAATACTTACTCTTTGGCATTTTTTTTTCCTATTTAGGATTTGGACTGACTGAATATTTTCTGATTCAGTGTACCATTTTGCTGATCAGAAATTTCTGGAAGTCTCTAATATTATTAATGTGATATGTTTCTATTTTAGCAATTAACCATTTATCTATTTAGTTACATCATTAACATGAGGTAAAGGTCTGTGGACTAATTCTCAGCACAGTGTAGTTTTTCCCTATATGTGAAATAAAAATGAGATCAATTGGTTTATTTTCTGGTATTAGTTATGCTCATTTAACTTGCAGCCAGGAAATACTGGTGGAAACTAGAATCACCTTCCCCTAAAAAATGAGAAAGGAAGGAAGGAAGGAAGGAAGGAAGGAAGGAAGGAAGGAAGGAAGGAAGGAAGGAAGGAAGGAAGGAAGAGCAGAAAGTTTGAAAAACATTTAAACATTTGAACCAGGTGCTCATGTCTCTGGATATCAGGTGATATAAAATACAGTCATCCCTGAAAGACAGGAAACAAATAGGTAGGTGGCTTTTGAAGAACAGACTATCAGGGAGGAGAAAGCCACATATACACACAAAAAAGGCAGAGATCTGATGGATATCTCTTTCAAATAATCATCTGTGTACTTCTCAGAATAGGGAAAAACACACTGGGAAAGATGAGGGCTAACAGGACCTGACAACCATAAAGGATCAGGAACGGTGCTCATTCTACTAGCCAGACTAGAAAAGACTATTTTCAAGTGACTGAATTGAATTCCAAAGAAAAGCAGATTTATAGGAGAATAAATATTTAACAACCCACAAGATATATATATATTTTTCATGTGGCGCAGAATTAAAGTTTACCAGTCATGCAAAAATGTAAGAAAGTATAACTCATAATAACAGGAAAAATGCATCAAAACCAACAAGAATTGATAGTTGGTTAGAGTAAGAAGAGAGTAATTTAAATACTGTTGTTATAACTGTACTTCATGTGTGTGAAAAGTTAAGTGAAGATATATAACATATCAAAAAGTGCAAATGGAACTTCTAGGAATTAAAACTACAATCTGTACACTAAAAATAAACAAGATGGAATTAATGGACTGGATATTGAAAGAGAACACATCAGTGATTTTTTTGAAGAAAGTCAATGAAATCTATTCAAAATGAAATAGAAAGAATAAAAAAGTAACATTGGATAGACTATCAGGAAACTGTGAGATAATTTGAATCTCCCAAGAAGACACGGGGGCAAAGAATATTTTTAAAGAATGATGGTCATCTTTTCTTCAAAACTGATGAGGGCTATAAATCAACAGTCCCAAGATGCTCAAAATATCTCATACAAACATGGAGGAAAGGAAGACAATTTCACAGAAGAAAAACTTAAAACAGCAAGACAAAATAAATGTTATGTACCTAGAAACAAAGGTAAGAATTTAGCAGATTGTTTTTTTCAGAAATAGTACAAATAAGGAGATACGAGAGTCACATCTTTAGGTGATAGAAAATGAAAACAAACAAGCATAATGATCCAGAATTGTAGAGCTGGGAGAAATACCTTTCATAAACAAAGGTGATATGATAATTTTTTGACACATAAAAATTGAAATAAATCCTCCTCAGGCCCACAGGATATAAAATGCTGAAAGGCTAAAGAAAAACGAGACCAAATGGAAATATGAATCTACAGAGAAGAGTGAAACCTTGGATATGAATAAGTATGAATACATGAGAAACATGACTTTTTTCTTATTATATAAATTTCTTCAAGGGCTATCTGCCTGCTGAAAAGGCAATAATAAATTCTAGAGTTCGTAACATGTAAATGTAAGAAGTTTGACAACACTAACAAACTTGGGATTAGAAATAATTGGAAGTACATTATTGTAAAATATTTATTTACATGAAGTAGCAGAATATCACTTTAAGGCAGGCTAAAATATGCATATTTATTGTAAACACTGAAATGTAACAAACCAAATGTAAGCAAATAAAGGCTAATAGACCCATAAAAAGATAAAATGAAGGTTTGAAAACTACTCGATCAAAAAAAAAAAAAAAAAAAAGCAAAGTAGAAAGAGAGAGTGAGAAAAGGGAACAAGGGCTATTGGAAGACAGAACATATATGATCCAAGCACTTTTATTAAATGGTGGAAAATTTCATATTAAATACAAAAGCAAAGGTCTTAAAAATATAAGTTTTAAGATAATAAGAAGATGATGAGACGGTCAGAATCATTATGATGAAAATATAATGAAAAGCCATAATGAGATACAGGGCCACACTTACTTGAATGTGGGAGAAACAGAAAACCCACATGGTATTAGTGGATACTTAAAATGGTACAAACACTTTGGAATACTGCTTGCCCATTTCTTGAAAAGTACATCATATCCCAGCATGTGTTGAAGACATTCTACTCCTCTGTATTTATCCAAGAGAAGTGAAAACGATGTCCCTGAAATCCGTGTACGTAAATAGGCACAGATGTCTTCCCTGTATCAGCACTAAGACCAGCAATAATCCACATACCTCCCAACGGAAGAGGAGCTAAGCAAATGGAGGTGCATCTGTGCAAAAATATATTGCTCAGCAATAAAAAAAAAAAAAACATAAAATATTATTTTTGTTGAGAAATTCTGTGAATTAGAGTTTCCTTAATTGCATGAGAATTAAGTTAACAAAACCCAGGCCTGTGGTTTTGCTCTTTTTTTTTTTTTTCACTTTTATTGTCTAGTTTGAATACTTGGGTGATACCAACCTCCTGAAATGACTTGGGAAACGTTCCATCACTTTGTGTTTTCCAGAATACAAAGTGTAACATTTGTGATAATTACGGTCAAATGTTTGGTAGAATTCTCCACTGAAACAACTTGTGCCACATTTTTTTTCCCATATGGGAGTGTGAGAGCTTTTAAATTATAGCTTTGATACATTTTATGGTTATAGGAATAATATTCAGATTATCTGTGTTACAATGATTGAATTTAGTTGGTTGTAGTTTGTAGGTTTTGAGAAAATGATTCATTACTTCTAAGTTTTCAAATTTGTGGGATAGCGCAAAAATAACCCAAAGAGATGTTCAACATCATTAGCCCTTATGTAAATGCAAATTAAAGCTACAATGAAATATCACTACACATCCCTCAACATGACTATAATAGATAAACCCATAATACTAGGTGATGCTGTGAGTTCAGGGAAACTGGATTTCTTAGCCATCCGCCCAAAAGGAAATTAGTGTAAAGAGGGGAAAGGCATATTCCAGGTACTGAAAAATTCATTTATAAGGACCTGAAGTGGGAGAGTGTATATGTTTGGGACATAGGGAAAACATAGCAAAGGCTGACATAGAAAAAACGTTGCCTGAGTTGATGCTGGTTTAAGTAAATCTGAAATCATGCATAGTTATGTACTATTTCAGAATTTTAAGAGTACTAAGAGATGATCAAATAATTTCATTTAGAAAAATTATAATCATATATTTGGATATTATACATTGTTGTTTGTGTTGTATATTATTGCATGTATGCTACATTAATAATTTACATAACTGTGTTATGGAGTGTTTGAATTATATATTCTTGAATATACATATTTGAGCAATTTATAAAGGGATATTTATAAAGGAATCATAAGAATCAAAAAAGGATACAAAGGAAACATTTAAAAGCATATTGAAGCAGTGGAAGAGAGAGCAGCTAGGTGCAGGATAAATGGCAATTTGGGAAAGAAATTGATTTAAAACATGATGAATGAATGGGATTAAAAAGAATTCATTTTACTGCATATGGATTTCCAGTTTTGCCAGCACCATTTGTTGAACAGGCTATCTTTTCTCCATTGTATGTTTTTTGGCTCCTTTGTCTAGCATGAGGTGACTGTATTTATGTGGTTTTGTCTCTGTGTCTTCTATTCTGTACTATTGGTCTGCCTGTCTATTTTGGTGCCAATACCATGCTGTTTTTGTTATGATTGCTCTGTAGTATAGTTTAAGGTCTGGTATTGTGATACCTCCTGTTTCACTTTTTCTATTCAGGATTGTTTTGGCTATTCGAGGTCTCTTGTTCTTCCAGATGAAGTTCATGATTGCTTTCTCTATTTCTATGAGGAATGTCATTGGGATTTTAATTGGAATTGCATTGAATCTGTATAGTGCCTTTGGTAGAATGGCCATTTTGACAATGTTAATTCTGCCTATCCAAGAACATGGGAGGTCTTTCCATCTTCTAAGGTTTCCTTCAATTTCTTTCTTTAATATTCTGTAGTTTTCATTGTACAGGTCTTTCACCTCTTTTGTTAGATCAACTCAAAATGGATCAAAGACCTAGGCATTAGACCAGAGACCCTGCACTTAATAGAAGACAAAGTAGGCCCGAATCTTCATCATGTTGGTTTAGGATCAGACTTCCTCAATAAGACTCCCAAAGCACAAGAAATCAAAGCAAGAATTAATAAATGAGATGGACTCAAACTAAAAAACTTTTTCTCAGCAAAGGATACAATCAAGAATGTGAAGAGAGAGCCTACAGAGTGGGAGAAAATCTTTTCCACATGTACTTCAGATAGAGCACTTATCTCCAAAATTTATAAAGAACATACAAAACTTTACAACAAAAATACAAAGAACCCAATCAAAAAATGGGCCAAGGACCTGGATAGACACTTTACAGAAGAAGACACACAGGCAATGAATAAATATATGGAAAAGTGTTCAACATCTCTAGTAATTAGAGAAATGCAAATTAAAACAACTCTAAGATTTCATCTTACACCAGTTAAAATGGCTTTTATCAAGAACACAAACAATAATAGTTGTTGGCATGGATGTGGGGAAAAAGTCACACTTTTACATTGCTGGTGGAGTTGCAAATTGGTGCAGCCACTCTAGAAAGCTGTATGGAGAATCCTAAGAAAACTTGGAATGGACCCACCTTTTGACCCAGTTATCTCACTCCTTGGTTTATGCCCAAAGGACCTAAAATCAGCAAACTACAGTAACACAGCCACATCACTGTTTATAGCAGCTCAGTTCACAATAGCTAGATTGTGGAACCAACCTAGATGCCCTTCAACAGATGAATGGATAAAGAAGCTCTGGTATATATATACAATGGAATACTATTCAGCCATAAAGAAGAATAATATTATGGCATTTGCAAATAAATGGATGGAATTGGAGAATATCATGCTAAGTGAAATAAGCCAAGCCCAAAAAAACCACAGGACGAATGTTTTCCCTGATAAGTGGAGGATGATATATAATGGGGCTGGGGGTGGGGAATGAGAGAATAATTGGGGAACTTTAGTATATGTAGAAGAAAATGAGAGGGAGGGGGGTATAAAATATGGTGGAATGAGACAAACATCATTGCCCTATGTACATGTATGATTACACGAATGCTATGAATCTGCATTGTGTACCACCATAGAAACGAAATGATGTACCTCATTTGTATACAATGAATCAAAATGCAGACTGTAAAAAATTAAAAGCCAAATAAAAATAATAAAAAAATTTTCAAAAAAAAAAAAAGAATTCATAGCTGAACTGATGGTGGTATAGAGAAAGTTGGGAGTTAAGAAGGATCGCTGTGAATTGAAGAATTTAGGGACAGAAGAAGAAAAACAGGTTTAATGGATACAAGATGATGTTTGGCTAGATAAGAGTTGTTTCAGTTCTGGACACTCAGCATGGCTTGCCATTTTTAATTCAACCGAAGCTGCCAAATTTATAATTGAACATAAAGGTCTGAACTTCAGAGAAGAGGCCAGAAATACAGACAAGAATTTGAGAAAAGTTAGTAAATAGAGGTAAATGAAAGACAAAGAGATGTATCATGTCCTAATAGGAAGTGAAGTGTGAGAAGAGAAAATGGTGGAAAAGTTCCAGGAACTTCCAGACTCATGACCCCCTAGAGGTAGAAGGATATACAGTTGTTATTTAACTCTCTCCTATTGAGGTACACTCTGGTTGTTTCCAATTTTTGCCTATCACACTCATACATAACAGCATTTTTACATACATTATTTTGCAGGTGAATAGATATGCTGTTGGCCAGATTCCCAGGAGTGGGATGGCTGAATATATGCGTGAATGCTTTCGCAATTTTGTTGGCTGTGGTAAGATAGCTTTCTATATGTACTGTTGTTGACCCTCACCAGTAGTGTATGAGAAAGTCTGCTTCTTACTAACGGAGTGCTTTGTCAAATTTTGGCATCTCTCCCAATAACCTAGGCGGCTCATGGAATCTCAAAAAGGTGTATTGCAGTTGTATTATTCATTAATCTTATCATAAGTTGGGTCAATCCTTTTTACATGAATTTTTGTTTGAAAATTCTTTCATGGGAAATATTTGTTTATGATCTTTACCCATTTTTCTCTTTAAGTTTTGTTATTTTTCTTTTCATTTTAGGAGCTCTTTTGTATTATAGAATTCTTTATTATAATGAGTTGCAATTTTTTTTCTCCAAGGTTATTGTTTTATTATTTTTTTTCTCTCTTGTCATGTTTTAGGTATGTTGCTTATATTTTATTTATTTGTTAATATAGCTGAACTTGTCATTTTAGTTTAATGGCTCCCAGATTTGGAATAATGCCTAAATTGTCTCTTGACTCCACATTTACAAAGGAATTCTGATGTTTTATGTAAGTACTGTTACTTTTTCACATTTAAGTGTTTAACATATTTGGGCCTATTTCGGTGTGTAATGTTATATGGAGATAATGTTAACTCTTATAAATGGCTGTTTAGTTGTTCCCACACCATTCATTACGCACCCATTCCATATTCATACTACATGACTTCCACTAGGCGTTTGGTTCCATTTCTGAACTTTGTCATCATTTCACTTGTGAATTGGTGCTGTTTTGTTTTATTAGGGAGGTTTTATAATATATTTTTTCCGTTGTGTTTAATCCTGCTCTTATTATACTTCTTTTGAAGAGTTTTCTTCCAGATTACTACCATTTCTCTTTATGTTCCTGATTCTTACGTACATTAAGGGCTGGTGGTGGGTCAAAGGGTAAAGGTGAAAATTCCATTAGTGGTGTGTAAATATGAATAAAAACAAAGAGGCTGGCAAGCCATTAATTCAGAAGGGTTTGCATTGGCAAAGAGAACTCAGGTTCGGCTAGTGATTATCCCTTGGTCCTCTAGTTTACCCTCATGGGAAGAGATTATGGAAGTTGGTCAGTAAAGGAGTCTTTCCACATCCCCATTTCATTTATGGCCATAGAGGATAAAGAACACTGGTGTGAAGTACCTAGGACTTGAGGACAATACACAAGGGGAAGGCTTCTAAAGAACAGAATGAAAGACTGCTGAATTATATAATCTAAGACTTTATGTAGGATAGCAAACCTTTGCTACTTTTTTCTTGCAGTTTTTTATTCGCAATTATCCAAAATAATTGTATATTTCTCATGATGTGTATTTTATTTTCTGAAAAGTTTTATTTTTAATTGTGGGTATTTTATCTCCCAGTTGTGTATCTTAGTGACGATATCAGCAGATAAATTCTAGTTTGTTCCATGAAGAAACACAGAGAATGGCCTCAAATGGGGAGGAGTTACCATAATCTTAAAATCCTGTGTATGAAGCTAGACACTAAAGCAGAAGTCCCGATGAGACTTTAGAGTCCTACCCCATGGACAGGGAGTGTGAGTGCTTCATTATGGAAGGAACGCTGCATGTGGAGGTGGGTAGCCAAAGGGGTAAACAGTGGCAGGCAGTTCTAGTTGTCAATCCTATATTCCTTCCCCTTCATCATTATTAATAAAAACCAAAGGTGGAATGCTTTCTCTGATATGTGGAAGCTAATCCACAATAAGGGGTGGGGGGATAAAAAGAAAGAATAGAAGGTCAGTGGAGCAGACAAAAGGAAATTGAAAGAGAGGGGGATGGGAAAAGGAGAGACAGTGGAATGAACCTGACATAACTTTCCTCCATACATATATGACTACACCACAGGGAATCCCCCCATCATGCACATCCATAAGAAATTAATTTTTAAAAAATAACTATGAGTAAATGGCAGTAGAGGGAAGGAAGCAGGGGTGGGAGCAGAGGGGGACTGAATTAGAACAAGTATATCACATGCTTTTATTATTATGTTAAAACAGATTCTAAGGTCATGTATAACTGAAAAGAACAACAACAACAACAAATCTCCAGATGTTTCTCAAGGTAGCAATGTGCTGACAGAGTTCAGGTACATTACCTTAAATATGGCATCTTAGCATTTGAGAAAATATCAGAAGCAGAAATTCTCTCTGGTCTTCTCCTGCCATTCTTACCCAAGAAAAGCCACGACATACTCTTTGACTTTCCTCCAAATTAGGCATGAAGGCCCTCATTTCAGAAGGTGGTCCCCTATATCCAAAAGAAAGGAATGAAAATACAGGGACATGGAGAAGAGTCCAAGCACCAGGCCTTGCCAGGTGCCAGTCCCCAGGTCATTACCATTAGATCAGGCCACATTTTTCTAGTCAGGCTTCTTTGTGACTTTCTGTTTTTTATTAAACCTAAAAGCATAAAAAGAGCCAATTTTCCCAGTTTCTCCGAGTCTTCATTTCGGAAGGCTCCTGTGTCATGTATAACTTATGTTACATACATTCCTATGCTTGTCTCTTATTAATACACCACTTGTTACAAGGGTGTCAGCCAGCCATGAATCTTACAAGGGATGAGGAAAAGTTATTACCTTTCTCCCCTACTGTGTCCAAATAAAAATCGCTGTCTGCTTTAGTGCTGAGTTTGGGTGAACAATCATGTATAAGGTAGAGTTGCTTGGATGGCCTCTGGGATGACATTTTAAAATATAGTATAAAAATTCTCAAATATGCACGAAAATTGAAATAATGGGATATCCTAACTGAAACACTTTGAGTGTAACGAACAACCTTCATGTCTTGATGATGTAAGATTACACATCCATATTTCCATCACAGTTTGCCGAGGGACTTTTCTCTAGGTAGTTCTTGCTTGGTATTGACTGGACATGCAACCATCATCTGAACTACTGCTAGTGCCATGGAACTAACAAAGGCAGCAAATTCTGTACTGACGATGTAAAATTCTGCCTGAAAACACACATGTCATTATAAGTTGTATTTCTTTGGTAAAAGAAAATTGTACGGCCATATCCCACTTAAGTGCTTGTAAAGAATAAACTTGGATTATTTAATCCAATCGAATATTGAGATGCTCTGAAGCTAGGCATAAATTCCTCTTGGATTAGAATCAGTCTTTTAAAAATTTATTTATTTATTCGATGCTGGGAATCAAACACGGCCTCACTTGTGCTAGGCAAACACTTTATCACCGAACTACATCGACAATCCTGCAGATTTTCTTTTCCAAGTCATCTCTTATGCCTATGGTATAACCACTTGGCATCCCAGTCCCTAAACCTGGGAGACTTTTGTTTTCTTCTTGATGAACCCTGAACCTCAGTAACTGTCAGTCTAGCACAAGGTCTTTCAAAGCTCTGTTGACAAATCAGCCTGTTGGCTAATGCTTCTGGATGCTTCTCCAAACCCATTAATCATTTCTGAGATTTTCATGTATATTTTGTCCCTATAATTCTTTTCTGTCCTTTTTATTCTCCAATTTTTCAAGAAAAGTTTTTTTTAATGTTATAATCATTTCTTGTTCACAGTTGTAAGTTTGCTCTGAATTATTTAATCCACCAGTTCTGGAACACTAGAAGAATTTATTTAAAAGAACTATACTCAACTGGCATCCACCTTTTAATTTTTCTCCTGCCCTTTACCACGTCTTCTATCTTATAATTTAGATGTAGCAATAGCATTGAAATAGTTATCCTGTGAGTTTGACAGTAAAAGCCACATTTGGAAGCTAGAGCGGCCATCTTGGATAATCCTGGAAGCCGGAGCTCCGATCTTTAGGTGGGGCAAATCCAATCCTGAGACGCCTGCTGGAGGCTTGATGCTCATTGTCAGGTACCTCTCATGCATCAGGCTAATGAACACTGGGAGGTTTGAATACTATATGACTGTTATAGTGTAGATTTTCCTTTTTCTCCTTATTGAACAATTTTAAGGTTTTTTTTCTTTACTTTTCATGCTCTCTTTTCTTTTTGTATACCTGTACCCTCAGAGTCTCTTTCTCCCGTTTTGCACGCTAACATCCAATTTCTTTTGATTACACTTTCACCCTTTCTATTATCTAGAATTTCTGCATATTCTTTTCTTATCCCATTAACAGCTACATCCTACATCCCTCTGCATCCTCTTTGTCCTCCATTAGAAACTGCAGACCAATAAGGTCTGCAAATATGTTTGTTATACTGAAGATAATATGACAATTTTGTTATTGTCCTCATAGGGGCTATTTGGTCTAGGATTGCATAGTGTCTGAATTGGGCACTGCTAATATTGATCTCCCCTTAAAGAAAAGGTTTTGGAAACCTATAGGGCCACTATAAGCCTATAGGGGGAAATTTGCAATACCCCAGATCTACACTGCTAGAGGGGAAGATACGTGAACAACATGAAAAAACAAGGGAACAAAATGATCCAAACAAATCTAGATTCTATAGTAACAGAATCCAATGACAGTATGTTAGAAGAAATGTCAGAAAAGGACTTCAGATTATACATGATTAAGATGATTCGCGAAGCAAAGGATGAGATAAGAGAGCAAATGCAGGCAATGAATGATAATACCAATAAGCTGAAAGAGCAACTGCAGGAAGCAAAAGATCATTTCAACAAAGAGAGATTTAAAAAAAAAAATTCTTGAAATGAAGAAAACAATAAACCAAATAAAAAAACTCAATGGAAAGCATCACCAAAAGACTAGACCACTTGGAAGACAAAACCTCAGAAAATGAAGACAAAATATTTAATCTTGAAAATAAAGTTTCCCAAACAGAGAAGAAGCTAAGAAATCATGAACAGAATCTCCAAGAACTATGGGACATCATGAAAAGACCAAATTTAAGAATTATTGGGATTGAGGAAGGCACAGACATACAAACCAAAGGAATGAACAACCTATTCAATGAAATAATATCAGAAAATTTCCCAAATCTGAAGAATGAAATGGAAAATCAAATACAAGAGGCTTACAGAACGCCAAATGCACAAAATCATAACAGATCCACACCAAGGCACATTATAATGAAAATGCCTAACATTCAAAATAAAGATAGGATTTTCAAGGCCGCGAGAGAAAAGCATCAGATTACATATAGGGGGAGACCAATACGGATAGCAGCAGACTTCTCAACCCAGACTCTAAAAGCTAGAAGGGCCTGGAACAACATATTTCAAGCTCTGAAAGAACATGGTTGCCAACCAAGAATCCTATACCCAGCAAAACTAACCTTCAGATTTGTAGATGAAATAAAATCCTTCCATGATAAACAAAAGTTAAAAGAATTTACAAATAGAAAGCCTGCACTACAGAATGTTCTCAACAAAATATTCCATAAGGAGGAAATGAAAAACAACAATGTAGGTCAGCCTTAGAGTAAAACCACTCAAAGGAGAAACCAAGCCAACTTAAAAACCAAAAATAAGCCAAATGACTGGTAATAAGAATCATATCTCAATAATAACCTTGAATCTTAATGGCCTAAACTCATCAATCAAAAGACATAGACTGGCAGAATGAATTAAAAAGAAAGACCCAACAATATGCTGCCTGCAAGAGACTCATCTCATAGAAAAAGACATCCACAGACTAAAGGTGAAAGGATGGGAAAAAACCTACCACACATGTGGACTCAATAAAAAAGCGGGGGTTTCCATCCTTATATCAGATAAACTGGACTTCAAGCCAAAGTTAGTCAGAAGGGATAAAGAAGGACATTTCATACTGCTTAAGGGAACCATAAATCAGGAAGACATAACGATAGTAAATATTTATGCTCCAAACAATGGTGCATCCCTGTACATTAAACAAATCCTTCTCAATTTCAGGAATCACATAGACCACAACACAATACTTCTGGGTGACTTTAATGCACCACTGTCACCACTAGATAGATCTTCCAAACAAAAACCAACCAAAGAAACCATAAAACTCAATAACACAATCAATAACCTAGACTTAATAGACATATATAGAATATTCCATCCATCAACGAGCGGATACACTTTCTTCTCAGCAGCACATGGAACCTTCTTGAAAATAGATCATATGTTATGCCACAAAGCAGCCCTTAGGAAATGCAAAAAAATAGAGATACTGCCTTGTGTTCTATCAGATCATAATGGACTGAGAATAGAAATCAATGACAAAATAAAAAACAGAAATTATTCCAACACCTGGAGACTAAATAATATGCTATTGAATGAATCATGAATAACAGAAAACATCAGGGAGGAGATAAAAAAATTCTTAAGAGGTCAATGAGAATGATGATACAACATATCAAAATCTCTGAGAAACTATAAAAGTGGTACTAAGAGGAAAATTCATTGCATGGAGTGCATTCCAGAAAATAATGAAAAGTCAACAACTATATGACCTAACATTACAGCTCAAAGTCCTAGAAAAAGAAACAGAATAACAGCAAAAGTAGTAGAAGACAAGAAATAATTAAAATCAGAGCTGAAATCAATAAAATTGAAACAAAAGAAACAATTCAAAAAATTGACAAACAAAAAGTTGGTTCTTTGAAAAAGTAAAAAAAGTAGACAAACCCTTAGGCACACTAACAAAGATAAGGAGAGAGAAAACTCAAATTATTAAAATCCTGATGCAAAAGGAAATATCACAACAGACACCACTGAGATACAGAACATAATGAGAAGCTACTTCGAAAATCTGTATTCCAACAAAATAAAAAGTACCGAAGACATTGACAAATTTCTAGAGACATATGCTCCTCCCAAACTGAACCAGGAGGACATACATGATTTAAACAGATCAATATCAAGCAATGAAATAGAAGAAGTCATTAAAAACCTACCATCCAAGAAAAGCCCAGAACCACACAGATTCTCAGCCGAGTTCTACAAGACCTTCAAGGAAGAATTCATTCCAATACTACTCAAAGTATTCCAGGAAATAGAAAAGGAGGGTACACTACCAAACTCATTCTATGAAGCTAATATCACCCTCATATTCAAACCAGGAAAAGACACATCAAGGAAAGAAAATTTCAGACCAGTATCCTTGATGAATATAGATGCAAGGATCCTTAACAAAATATTGGCAAACTGTATCCAAAAGCATATTAAGAAAATCATGCACCACGATCAAGTGCGGTTCATCCCTGGAATGCAAGGATGGTTTAACATCCGTAAATCAATAAACGTACTCCATCATGTCAACAGACTTAAGGATAAGAATCATATGGTTATATCAATCGACACAGTAAAACCATTCGACAAAATACAAAACCCTTTCATGCTCAAAACACTAGAAAAAATAGGGATAGTAGGAACATACCTGAACATTATAAAGGATATTTATGCTAAGCCCATGGCCAACATCATTCTTAATGGAGAAAAACTGAAACCATTCCCTTTAAAAATGGGAACAAGACATGGATGTCCTCTTTGACCACTTCTATTCAACATTGTCCTCGAAACTCTAGCCAGAGTGTATGGCAGATTAAAGAAATTAAAGGGATATGAATAGGAAAAGAGGAACTTAAGCTGTAACTATTTGCTGATGACATGATTCTATATTTAGAGGATCCAAAAAACTCCTCCAGAAAACATCTAGACCTCATCATGAATTCAGCAAAATAGCAGGCTATAAAATCAACACGCATAAATCTAAAGCATTTTTATATGCAAGTGACGAAACAGCTGAAAGGGAAATGTGGAAAACAACTCCATTTGCAATAGCCTCAAAAAAAAAAAAAAAAAAAAACCTTGGGAATCCATCTAACCAAAGAGGTAAAAGATCTCTACAATGAAATCTACAACACATTGAAGAAAGAAATTAAGGAAGACCTTAGAAGATGGAAAGATCTCCCATGTTCTTGGATAGGCAGAATTAATATTGTCAAAATGGCCGTACTACCAAAAGTGCTATACAGATTCAATGCAATTCCAATTAAAATCCCAATGATGTACCTTACTGAAACAGAGCAAGCAATCATGAAATTCATCTGCAAGAATAAGAAACCCAAAATAGCTAAAGCAATCCTTAGCAGGAAGAATGAAACAGGTGTTATCCCAATACCACAACTTCAACTACACTACAAAGGAATAGTAACAAAAATGGCATGGTATTGGCACCAAAATAGACAGGTAGATCCATGGTACAGAATAGAAGACTTGGACACAAACCCACATAAATACAATTTTCTAATACTAGACAAAGGTGCCAAAAACAGGCAATGGAGAAAAGATAGCCTCTTCAACAAATGGTGCTGGGAAAATTGGAAATCCATATGCAACAGAATGAAACTAAACCCCTATCTCTCACCCTGCACAAAAATCAACTCACAATGGATCAAGGACCTTGAAATCAGACCAGAGACCCTGCATCTTATAGAAGAAAAAGTAGGTCCAAATCTTCAACTTGTTGGCTTAGGATCAGACTTCCTTAACATGACTCCCCTAGCACAAGAAATAAAAGCAAGAATCAATAACTGGGACAGATTCAAACTAAAAAGCTTTCTCTCAACAAAGGAAACTTTCAGCAATGCGAAGAGAGAGACTACAGAGTGGGAGAATACCTTTGCCACTCATACTTCAGATAGAGCACTAATTTCCAGAATATATAAAGAACCCAAAAAACTCTACATCAGGTATACAAATAACCCAATCAACAAATGGGCTAAGGATATGAACAGATGCTTCACAGAAGAAGATCTACAAGCAATCAACAAACATATAAAAAATTCTCACCATCTTTAGTAATAAGAGAAATGCAAATCAAAACTACCCTAAGATTCCATCTCACCCGAATTAGAATGGCGATTATCAAGAATACAAGCAACAATAGGTGTTGGCAAGGATGTGGGGAAAAAGGTACACTCATACATTGTTGGTGGGGCTGCAAATTAGTGCAGCCTCTCTGGAAAGCAGTATGGAGATTCCTTAGAAAACTTGGAATGGACCCACCATTTGACCCAGCTATCCCACTCCTCAGCCTATACCCAAAGGACTTAAAATCAGCATACTACAGAGATACAGCCACATCAATATTCATAGCTGCTCAATTCACAATAGCCAGATTGTGGAACCAACCTAGATGTCCTTCAGTTGATGAATGGATAAAGAAACTGTGGTATATATATACAATGGAATATTACTCAGCCATAAAGAATGATAAAATTATGGCATTTGCAGGGAAATGGATGAAATTGGAGAATATCATGCTAGGTGAGATAAGCCAGTCTCAAAAAAACAAAGGAAGAATGATCTCACTGATAAGCGGATGATGACACATAATGGAGGGATTGCGGGGCACAAGAATGGGGGAATGAAGGACTGTATAGAGGGAAAAGAGGGGTGTGGGGGAAAATAACAGAATGAATCAAACACCATTACCCTATGTAAATGTATGATTCCACAAATGATTTGCTGTTACTCCATGTACAAACAGAAACAACATGTATCCCATTTGTTTACAATAAAAATAAATTCAAAAAAAAGAAAAAGAAATAAACAGGAAAATAAATTGGTTTACCTCAGGACGATGTGCAGAAAATGGGTGAAGCATAAACTGCTGAGACTAGCCCAGTGGTAGGATGGTCCTCTTGTACTTCATGTGCTCTGACCCAGTAGTGCTGGTGACACCCTGGTGGTTTACCTGCATATGTTGGGTTAGCATTATCTGCATTGTGTTAGAGTGAAATAGGTGTCCGGTTGTCACTTACACACATTTTTAATAAGAAATCTTTTATCAAGGGAGCATCTTTGGACTCTCTGTTTTTAAAACCTTCTGAACCATGACTTGGAGCCGGCAGAGTAGGCTGTGGCTCTGGACTTCAGTACAACCATCAACATTGCTGTTCAAGAAATTACAATTTACGTCCATTCCAAGTTGTAAATGCTAGTCTTTTTTTTTTTTTTTCCAATAAAGAGACCATTACCTTAAAAAAAATAAAACACATCATTACCCTATGTACATTTAGGATTACACGAATGGCATGAATCTACATCGTGTACAACCACAGAAACGAAATGATGTACTCCATTTGGGTACAATGAATCAAATGCGGTCTGAAAAAATAAAAAATAATAAATAATAAGAGAATATCATGCTAAGTGAGATAAGTTAATCTCAAAAAACTAAAGGATGAATGATCTCGCTGATAAGCGGATGAGGACATATAATGGGGGGTAGAAGGGGTAAGCGTTAGGGTTAGGGTTAGGTTTAGGATTAGGGATAAGGAGGGTGGTAAGAATGGAGGAAGGAAGGACTGTATAGAGGGAAAACATGGGTGGGAGGGGTGGGGGGGAAGGGAAAAAAATAACAGAATGAATCTAACAACATTGCCCTATGTAAATTTATGATTTTTAATAAAAAAAAGAATGCAATGTGTAATGCAGAACAAAGGAGCAATTTAATATCTGATAAATAAAAGCAAACATAAAACTAGCAAATTGATCTACCAGCCCTAAATAAGTTCAAGATACCTGACATGTAGTTAACCTACTTAACAGTGGCTCTTGACAAACTAACAAGGAAACTCTGTAGTAAAGAATGAGAACTAATATGGGGTACACAGTAACTAAGATTAACGTTTTATGGGGTACACAGTAACTAAGATTAACGTTTTGTAGTCAGTGTGTATCAAGACTCTGATTTTGTGGGTCACTGCACCACATAACTCTAATTGAAGTTCTCATAATCTTTTAGAACACTGGGTCAGGTATGTGGTTATGTGTTTTACGAAAGAATTAATAAAGCCTGCAAACTGTGAGGCATACAAGGCTGTCAACAGATATTGATCCACAGCTATCTTTCCGCTAGTGACATTAAGCTAAATTTCACCTCTCCTTATTCTGAGTCTGAGAAAAAGAATAATAAATAATACAAACCCCTCAACTAGGCATCATTTTAGCTGTATATCAAAAGAAATTCAATGATAATTTAAGCAGTTTTTATTCCATTCCATGGACATTTTAATAAAATTTCAAATATAGCTCTTAACTACCATTATTCTTTTGTTGTCTTGCCAGCCACACCGTCAAAGCCTCAGGAAGAGAACCATTAGACATTTTACACTTCCATTCCTGTCTCTTCTCCAGTTAAATTCTGTACATAATATTCTATCTAAACCCTGAGAGCAGCGCACAGAGAGTTGTACATTTTTAGTTCTTCCATTTTGGTTAGTGCATACAGAAGAAGAGAAAAAATACCAGTCTATGTCAGTTGGCTAGTATGTGTGCATATGTGGCTAGGATAGAGTAGAGAATTGGGGAGGGAAAATAATCTAGCACTCTTATCTTCTATCCTGTGTACTTTATATTCATCTTCTCCCAAAACCCCAAATATACAGTACTGTCCACCTATTTTCATATATACTGTAGAGTGGAAGATAAAAAACATTCAATTCCCAATCATGTCTGACTATTTGAGCTACTATAACAAAAATGCCTGAGACTAAATAATTTATAAACAGCTTTGAAGTTCAAGATCAAGACACCGGTAGGCTTACAGTCTGGTGTTTTCTCCGTCAGTGTTGTCTTCTCACATGGGAAAAGGAATGGAAGGCAAAGTGGTCCAGCTGGTTCCTCCAACTCTTTAATAAAGTCATTAATTCCATTTAAGAGGGCTCACCTAGAGGTCCTACCTCTTACTACTATCACATTGGGATTTAAGTTCCAACATAAATTTTGATGGAATACATAGAATTTGAACCATAACATTGTTTCCCTAAACCTTTCTCTATACTTTTTAATATAAAGACAAATTTCTCTTTAGTTATGATGTGAAATACCATCCATATTCAAATAACTACCCAATCCATTTATCCACCCTTGTTTTCTCTTCTAATCTAAATAGTTCAGATACACCAAGCTAGCAACTTATTATCTCAGTTGCATGTCTTATGGAAACACATTAAACAGATTTGATTCTAAATATTTGGTTAATCTCTACAAAACTTTTTTCTGCATTTCATATTGTCCATCTAAAAACTCTTATTTTCAATTAATAGTTCCTGGGGAGAATTAGATGAGCATTGGTACCTCTCTGTCTCCAACCCATAATCAATAAAGTATATTAATAATCTGCTTACTCTTTATGATTATGAATCTGATCGTTTTCTCCTTTTCACTGTTATCCAATATGATCTTTCCAGATAATCTTGACTGCAACCTTCTAGATGTTCTTCCTTATTTGGTTCTTGATCTACTCCAGTCTGCTCACACGACCAAGGCCAAATTCATGTCCTCAAATAAACATTTCATAACTTTACACAGAGTCATCCACTCCTTCTCTAAAACTTCAGTTTTGCCGCATGTTTTTTCTTTCCTTTATTACAGTTATTTGCTCCCATTTGTTAACTACGTTGAGTTCTCCTTCTGAGTATGGTTTAGGATTTTACTTTCTTGTCCTCATGAGTTTAGTCATGGCCGCATGACTTTCATTGAACTACAGGCAATATTGTTTTAGAAAGATATATACTACATAATCCTCTTATTACAAATGATGTAGAAGTTGAAAGGCACATGAAGATACACAGGTAGGAAGTAAATATCCATTATTTTAAAACACAGAGACTCAACCATTATTTGCTTGTCTTTCAAAGAACATGCCACACTCCTTTGTATTTCTGAACAGTCACACGTTTTTCCTCTGCTAGAGTGCTTCACCCATCACCTTCCTCTCCATCATCTTCACCTTCATACCTCAATTTATCCTCCCCTATGTCTGTTTAAATGAGAACTTCCCTGGTGCACCAGATTGCATGCTCTCGTGTTTCCTGGTTTTAAGTATTTACCATAATTGTAGGATTGTTTTCAAAATAACATGTAAAATGAAATATTTTAAAAGTATTTTGATTATTAGCTCTATGAGGACATGATGCAGGGTCTGTCTTATTCACCAGAATGAATAAACAAATAAAATCCTTCTTATGAGATCTGCAGGGGGAAAAAAAGCATTTTGGAGTTAAGTAAGCCTGATTTTCATTTGTCTTGAGCTATTCAGTAGAATATTCCATTGAACAAGTTACAAAATTTCTTTTACCATTAATTTCCTGATCTGTAAGTGGGTGTCCTGGACTATTTTATGTTGCTATAAAAGAATGCTATAGGTTGGGGAATGTATAAAGAACATACCTCTATGTCTTCATAAGTCCTGGAGGCTTGGAAGTCCAAGGAACCAGCATTTGATCTGGTGAAGCCCTATTGTGGTTGTGTCCTCGTGTGGCAGAAAGTAGGAGGACAAGCTAGCAAACTGCTAGTGAAGCCGCTTTGAAAGGACCTTAGTTCCATAAGTAAGGGAACAGCCCCCAGAGTCTAATCACCTCCTAAAGGCTCCACCCCTAATACTGTCGTGGGGCAACACCTGAATTTTGTAGTGGACACATGTGAACTATAGCTGTGGGGTAGTGTTTATCTCTAAAATTTGTTGGGATAATCAAAAAATTAAAGTACTAAAATGTCTATCATGCTATCTGGCATGAAGTAGATGCATAAGAATAGTTCCTTTTCTTCCCATACTGAGCAAGTAAAATTCTAATGTCAGTGCTATCAAGATATTCAGAACTTTACTGACCCATTATACAAAGGGAATGTTGGTTTTTTTTTATATCAGGTAATATTTCAAAATCACATTGATTTCCCCATCCATTTTCCTTGCCTTATCTGTTGTATTGTTATCAAATTATAATATCTTAGGACACACAGTCTTTGCTGACAATATTTCAAAATTAAGCATGTTCCTCCATATACAAATTATAGGAAAAAATAGTTTCATACTAATAAGTATACCTTCATGACACTGTTATGTCACATTAGCTTGGTCAATTGTAAATTGCCTTGTTTTGCTACAATTTGATAATCATTACTGTTAATCATTAAGAAGTTCCATCCAGTCCTTGGCCAGAGAGTCAAGCCTTGTGCATTTAGCCTAACTTAGTCTTAATTTTGGACAACTGCTTTTTCTACCTGCCATGTATGTAGCATTGTGTGAGTTAGTATAATTGACTTTTTGGGGGGTTGCAGAGCAGGTAATGGATTATAGAATCCTGTATTTGAATGAGTTACTTGAGCAAAAGTCATAATGGTTTGGATAGCATTGAAAAGCAAGTTAAACACTATGCAGTTTCAAAAAAGAGAAAATTTGTCCTATTGAGGAAGAGATGTCAGTAAAGAATTAGTGAAACTTTCCATGAAAGTTGCTTTAGATAACAGTGACATTGAAAAGATAATTGTCTATGAAGTTAGAAAAGCATTTATCACATACAGATACTTAAATAAAGTACTTGTGCTTTTTGAGCCTTTACTTATTTGCAAAATACAGACTACTGTAACTGTTCTGTAGATTTGTATGTTATTTAAATTATATACTGTTTGTTCTGGTACCTAATGATACTGTTATTTATTTATGCTTTAGATATGCAACATTTTACTGTTCTTTTTAGTGGCCAAAAACAACTGAGGGAAGCATAATATTTAAGCAGATAAAGATCAAATAAATATTCAGCTTATTATTTCAAATTTAAATTATTTTAAATTTTTTATTTTACTTTTTTTTTTAAATTCCAGTGAAGACTGGGTTGAGTGTGGTGGTTTAACTATGTAGCAACAGTAGGTTTCAACTGTGCAGCAATAGTGGGTTTCCTAATATTGGGCCCAAGGTCTCAATAGATTTATGCATTCGTCAAACTACACTTGTTCTGGAAATGGGATAGAAAATTTATAACTAAGTGTAGTTCATCATGCAGCCCAAAAGGGAGGAAATCATAATCTCTGAAAGCAGTTTTACCCCAAAGTGTAAATATGGAAGAAACTGAACTACGTATACCCAGTGTCTTTTCCAAACTTGGTAATCGAATAAATTACTTCCTCTCTAGGAATGAGGATGAATGAAAGAAGAGTCAATAGAGATATGTTCACAAAAGGACAGATCCAACATGGCAGCAAAACACTACCTTCACATAGTTTCCACCTTGGAATTCTCTTTCCAGTTCAGAGGAGGAAGGTCATGCCCTTAGAGGAGATTCATGGTTTACAGCCCAGTGCCAATCCCACCTTGATATTGTCACCCCTCCATATCAGCTCAGGCTTGATTGTAGATTAGGCCTCCAAGAACCATTGCACACACTAGATTTTAGAACCCCACTCACCTCAGAGGGAGGGAATTTCCATAATTCTTACAAGATTTAAACCAACTCCAAAAGTAAAAATCTGTGGAGCGAAGTGGCTACAGAAGGATTTGAGATTGTGGTTATCTCTACACAATAACCATTTGTAAGCAAATAGTTGTTCAAGAGTTGAAAAAACAATGATGTTGAAGAAAACTGCTAAGCTAGTATAAGGACAAAAATGAGTTAAAAAATGAGTTAATTATCTCTTGAAAATAAGGGATTGAGATTTCCCTCCCTCTTCTATTTTTCCTCCGAGCATTTAACTTAGAAAATTTGTAACTGTAAGTAATTTCTCATCTCCTTAAAATGTATGTATGCATACAAGTTCTTTTGAAGAATAGACAGACCTTTTTCCAGTTTCATGACCCAGGGAAATCATTTGCTTTGAAATGTGAATATCAAGGGAGAAAGTACTTTCTGTGAAAAGGTAGGAACCTAGTTTCAGTAAGGTCCTTGCTCCAAGTTGTAAAGCTCCTTCTTGCCAAGAGAACTGAGAACACTTTTCCACCTCTGGGTAAAGCCAATTGGCTAACACAGATGGTCACTCCTAAGTTAAAATGAACTGTGTTCTCCAAATAGTATTATAAATTCTGTTTGAGGGCAAGTTGTTTACTGCTTATCTTAAAACCCTGATTTAATGAGTTGTATGTTTGGCTATGTAAAAGGAAGAGATTTCTTTCTGTCTTTGCAATCAATCTCTGAATGGATTGCCCAGGGTGTACATCACATTCTGATCTAACGCTTGCTCAATTTAAAAACTTTTCTTTCTCTTATACTTTTGTGGAGAGATTTTATGGGTTGGCAGAAAATTTTGTTTGTAGATTACATTTAAACACTAGTAACCTCATGCTTTAAAGCCAAGGATGTTATAATCAGAAATCCAAAGAGGAGAAGAATGTAACATGAAATTATGGCAAATGATGATTTTGGATCTAGAGATCTCTGCAGTGGGTTATAAGGGTACATTTATTAAACTTCATGGGACCTCTGTATTCTACACTCAAAGATCATTATAAACACTCTTATTGTAAAATAACCTACTGGAAATTTTGAAATAAAGTTAAATTGACTTTAAGCACTCTGATACTAAATTGCTCATAATTGGGCATCCTACATTTGATTATCTATGTCTTTCTGCTATTATTTTACCGGATGAAAATTAATATCAAGCATTCAGATTGCTTTGCAATTCAAAACTTAAAGAAATTAAGATTCATATTCTAATTCTTCTGGTTTTTTTGAATTAATAGTCAAAGAAATTAAAATTTAAAATCTATCTCACCCAATTACATATTTTGCTGAATCTCAGCTAGGAAAGTTCTAAATGCTTCTGAACCCTCTTGGGTTTATCTCTACTGTTGTTTCCTTGACTGCTTCATGCTAGAATGAGTGCAGTTTGATCAAGAATTTTTATCATCAAGATCAGCCCTCTGATGTTCTCCACTTCGAACATCCAAGGATTTACAAATAAAGAATGACATGACACTGGCCTCACAGCCACCAAATTTAGTTCGATTTTGCCAGCAAGGACCATTATCTGTTGTTTTTTTCTGGCCCTGAGAGTCTCAAAGCACATGCTCTCTACAGATTGGCAGATCCCAGAAGGGGCGAAATGGGAAATGGGAACGAGGTGTGTGGAAGTCAGGGGAAGTCCCACTTGCTGAGCACCTCTCTGAAATCAATTTCCAGGCTGATGAGTCAATCTTCATCTCTCCCCAGAAGGAATAAACGAGGAGAAAAGAGGATAAAGGTAGTGTACTATAGGCTGTCCAGCCACCATTGAAAAGGAAGATTCAGGAGTGACTACTTTTCCATAACACTGTTAATAACAGATTGTCCCAGAGTACTGTGATTTCTCATACTTTTTTGTCCTGTCTTCTCCTAAGTAAATTTTCTTTTCCATTCTACCAAAGTTGTGTTTTATTTTTATTTTCAGTCAATGTTCTTGGTTTCATGTTGTGTCTTTGTCTTCCTCAGATTTCTGACTATGAGAAGTCTTTTCATCATGAGGCTGAGTCCAGTAATTTCCTTCTATATATATTAATTTGTTTAAACTTTTGAATAATTGTTTTCTTATAAAACTACTTTTAAGTAGGATGAGCCAAAATCCCAAGTCCTTTTGTAGATATTTTGTTCCACAGGCTTTTTATTTCTTGGAGTAGGATTTTGAATCTTGTAAGACTTACATTTTATGCTCTCCCAGTGAGTGAGTGGAGTTATAAACTCTGCTACACAGGTGGTGCATATTTCATGTCTGTTATGTCTGTCTGTGTTGTTAGATGTGTAATGCTAGCAGACATGAACTGTCATGGAATTATTTCAAAATTTAGAGAATTTTAAAGCAATTGTTAACAGCACTGACATAAGCAAGCAAGTTTGAGACATATGAAGGAAAGATGGTCTCCTACATATCATTTATTTAATTAGTTATATCAAAAATAGTCTCAATTAAAAGTGACCCTTGGGAACTGAAATCCTAGAAATAAAATAGGACCTTGTTTTAGATGAGAGATTTTAGTAATACCTCTGAACAGAAATATCTGCATGGCAGGACAGTATTCTGGGGATTTTAAACCTAATGCACTAAAAGATAATTTGATATTTTGAGGCATTCCACAAATATGAAGATCATTTCAGCAAACATTGTTCTAGTAGAGTGATATACAAAGAAACATAAGGAATACTGAATTCAAAAACAGACGTTCACATTTAAACAATGCAGTGTTTTTGTCAATTCAGAATTTCACCTATTCATTTATCATGCAACATTCCCTTTAATTCATTTTGTTAGTTGAAGCAAATTAACATCTACACACATGGAAAAAAAGACACCTCAGACGGTCTTAAGAGTGCTATCCCTCTTAAGTAGTAGTAGTGCTATCTACTTTGTTTCATAATGTGATAATGTGTGTTTGTGGTTCAAAATTAACTCACCATGAAAAAGCCCAATCTAATGTTTATATTTAAAGTACCTAGAAACTAAAGATAATATCTTTTTTGTTGTTAATAAATAATGGATTAGTAGTAGTGCTATCTACTTTGTTTCATAATGTGATAATGTGTGTTTGTGGTTCAAAATTAACTCACCATGAAAAAGCCCAATCTAATGTTTATATTTAAAGTACCTAGAAACTAAAAGATAATATCTTTTTTTGTTGTTAATAAATAATGGATTAGTAGTAGTGCTATCTACTTTGTTTCATAATGTGATAATGTGTGTTTGTGGTTCAAAATTAACTCACCATGAAAAAGCCCAATCTAATGTTTATATTTAAAGTACCTAGAAACTAAAAGATAATATCTTTTTTTGTTGTTAATAAATAATGGATTAGCATATGAGGTTATAATTACAAGTGTGGTCACTAAAACTAAAATGAAAAATATCCACTTGTTAAAACACACACACACATACACAATATTGTAGAGAAATGTCTACAATTTGAAGAAAATTGAAAATTTTGGCACAAATTAGGGACTTAGGAAATATGAATCAGAAAAATTTTAAAAATGAATGCACAAAATTAAAACTGAGAGTGTCATGGATGGATTTAATACCTAATTAGACACAGGAAAGAAAGAATTGGAAAATCAGAAGAAAGACCCAAAGAATCAGAGAAAGAGACAGACAGACAGACACACACACACACACACACACACACACACACACGCATACACACACACACACACATACACTGGAAGTTCTAATTTGAGAGCAGCAACTGAAAGTTCTTCAAAACTCCAGCAGTAAGAAATTCCCAGATATAACTGAAATTATGGGATTAGAAAAATAGACTCCGGTTTTTAATGGAATGAATGGAAAATTCATAATCAAAGGGGCATACATTAATTGATAGAAGAAGTGACATGTTTTTATAATAAGAATATGAAATATCATTTGGTAAATTCATATAATTAAATTTCATACAGTGATATAAATTAATGAGTTTACTTCAAGTATTGTTAGAAAGCAAATTTGTGAGATAAATGCTTCTGAATTAAACAAAGTAAACATATGTGTTTTGTAAGTCACTATTGTCAATGAGAAAGAATAAATCACAAAAACTTGTTTGTGCATAGACTATTGAAACACATGCAAGAATGGAGGCAATATGATTGCTTTTTAAAAGATTAACTGGATGGTGAATTAAGGAATTATTACCATATTATTCTATGGAGTTTGATTAACTTAATATAAGTAAAAATATTTTAAAAGATTGGTGAAAAAAATCTGATCATTGAAGTCACTGAATATTGAGACAGTTAACTAGCCATTTTTATAGGAAGAAAAACTTTATATAAACAATTACACGTCAGGCAGTGAATTTAGAATAGGAATAAAACTTTTTCATATTGGGTTAGAGTTTGAACTTACTTTTTAGGTAGTTGTTATGATTTGAATATGAAGTGTCCCCCAAAAGTTCTTGGTGATAATCCAGGAATATTCAGAAGAGAAGAAATTGGATATGAGAGATGTAATTGAGTCAGTGCATCAGTTTGATGGGCTAACGGGGTTGTAACTGTAGGCAAGTGGGGTAAGTCTGGAGGAAGTGGGCCATTGGGGATGTGTCTTGGAAGGGTTCAGCTCCACTGGGGTACCTTCGCCTTGCTCTTTTGGCTGCTTGGATGCCATGACAGTAGCGGTGCTCCTCTGTCACATCCTTCCGCCATGATGTTCTACCTCATCTTGGGCCCAGAGCAATGGAGTTGACACACCATGAACAGAATCTGAAACTATGAGCCAAAATAACTTTCCCTCCTCCAAATTATTTTTGTTGAATATTTTGGTCACAACAATGAAAAGCTGATTAACACAGTAATGATAAGTCATCACTTGTTTCTGCCTTGAAGAGGCACAATGAAACCAGAATATCGGAGACGTGAGTCTGACAGTTTTGTCCAAGATAGAATGAGGAAGTCTTAGATGCAGTTAGAAGTCTATTGCAAGTCTAGAGGCATTGTTGTTCAGGAGAACTAAACGTATTAAAAGCTGGTACCCAGTTGCTATAAGTTAATTCAGGTCAACTGAGATAGATGAAGCAAACCATAGGAGCTGGGGGAGGTTGTGAATTTGATTACTTACTTTCTGTGAGTAGTCTTTGAGAAGTATTGGTGACCTGGAAAGATGCCCAAATGATGCAAAAGTGATACATTGCTTCAGTGGTTTTTAAATTTTTTTTAATTTTATCTTTTTTGGTAAAAAATAAAATAAAACAAAAGTAAAATCTACAGGCAATAAAATTGAAAGACATGCACTTAGAATAAAGTCCATTTCTAATTAACAGGGACCAGCAAAATTTTACATTTTGACTTAATTTAACATTAATTTGAAGTAGGCAGAACACGAAGTCCCAAAAGAAGTGTTGGTGGTAAGATTCTGGGCTATTGGGACTCAGAAATGACTACACGTTTCATAACATTTTTGAAGAGTTATTAGTAAATAGAAAAGTTGTTTCTGGGAAGATAAAACATGCATGCTCTTCTTCTTTCTCACACTAAGTTCCCCTGGGCTTTATATAAAAAGCATGTGAAGACTCTGAAAAGCTCAGAGAAAATGACGGATTGGCTAGGAAACTTGGGATCCAAGGAATGGCAGTGGTATTTTCCTTTTGCCTCATGTATATCAGACTTGAACACAAAGAAGCCCATATGCGGAAATACTAATGAGTTCAAACAAAAACCCCAATCCCAACCCAGGCACCCCCCCAAACCTGCTCTCTTTAGGCAGAAAAACTGTGGGCTTTCTTTTGTTTTGTTTGTAAAAGCAAAGTGAGGAGCCTAGACTCCCATCTTTGCCAGGTTATGCCAAAGCCCTTCAACCCATCCACCTGGATAAGTAAGAGAAGGTCACGTAGGAAGCTCTGACTCTCATCCTCCCCAGGTAGTAATGTCCCTTCACACCAACAACAATGCCAATGGAGAACATGTTGGAGTCTGGAATTTCATTCCCAGCTGACAGTGGGCACCCTACCCGTACTCACTGAGGGGGTGTCTGAAGAGGATTAGTGGAGAATCAGGACTTGTACCATTTTCTTGCTTCCCAGAGGTAACAAGGACTCTCCCTCTGAGGTACCAGTGGAGGGAACGTGGGATCAATAATGAGGTATTGCTGCCTCTTCCAGCCAAGTCAGCATCAATTGAGACCCAGCAGGTAGTTAAAATTTCCATCACTTTTGAGCCGTAATGAAGATCCCTCTACCTCCCACTATCTCATGTTACCGGCACCTGAGTGAGGAACCTGGACTTCTCACCCCAACTGCCAATAAAAAAGAGACACCTCCTCCTCCATCCCTGTATTTGGGGAAGAAAACTAAAATATATTTAAATGTTATCTGGATTCTTATAACATAGACTCCATAATGTTTAAATCATATCAAAAACAGGATCTCAAACTCCATGGTGAGTGACAATCAATAGAGACTAATTCTCTTAGGAAGGAGAAGTTAAAATGTTCTGACAATGATTTTAAAGCAACCATCATAAAAATGCTTCAACTAACAATTACAAACACACTTGAAAGAAATGATAAACTTAAATGAAGAGTCAATAAATAGGACTTTTCAAACTAAAGTTTCTTCTCAGCAAAGGAAACAATCAATAACATGAAGAGAAAGCCTACAGAATGGGAGAAGATCTTTACCACATGCACCTCAGATAGAATACTAATCTCCAGGATACGTAAAGAACTCAAAAAACTTAACACCAAATAGCCCAATTAAGGAACAGGCTAAGGAACTGAACAGACATTTCACAGAAGAAATACAAGTGATCAACAAACATGAAAAATGTTCATTATCTCTTGCAATTACAGAAATGCAAATGAAGACTCCTCTAAGATTTCATCTCACTCCAATCAGAATGGCAGTTATCAAGACTATAAGTTGTGGCTCAGTGCTAGAGCATTTGCCTAGCATGTGTGAGGCCCTGGGTTTGATTCTCAGCACCACATATAAATAAATAAAATAAAAGTCCGTCAACAATTAAAAAATATTCTAAACAATAATAATAACTCATTGAAAAACAAAACAAAAGAATACAAGCAATAATAAGGGTTAGTGAGGATGTGGAGAAAAAGGTACACTCATACATTGCTGGTAGGACCACAGATTGGTGCAACCACTGTGGAAAGCAGTATGGAGATTCCTCAGAAAACTTGGAATGGAACCACTATTTGACCTGTATCCCACTCCTTGGTTTATACCCAAAGAACTTAAAATCAGCATACTACAGTGACACAGCCACATCAATGTGTATAGCAGCTCAATTCACAATAGCTAAACTATGAAACCCTTTAATAGATAAATGGATAAAGAAAGTGTGGTACATATAAACCATAGATTATTACTCAGCTTTAAAAATGTATGAAATCATGGCATTTTAAGGTAAATGGGGTTGGAGAATATCATGCTAAGTGAAATAAGTCAATCCCAGAAAAACAAAGGCCAAATGTTTTCTCTGGTAAGTGGATGCTGATCCCTAGTGAGGGGTGGGTAGCAAAGAATGAAGGAACTTTTGGATTATGTAGAAGGTAATGAGTGGAAGGGAGAGAGTGTGGGGTTGGGAAGGATGATCAAATGAGACAGACATTATTACCCTATATACATGTATGATTATACTATACCCCTGTGACTCTGCACCACGTACAACCAGAGGAATGAGACGTTGTGCTCCATTTGGGTACAATGTGTCAAAATGCATTCTATTATCATGTATAAGTAATTAGAACACATTTTGTAAAAATGTAAAGAATTTGCTGGGTGACATGGTGCATGCCTGCAATCCCAGAGGCTTGGGAGGCTGAGGCAGGAGGATTATGAGTTCAAAGCCAGCCTCAGCAAAAAACAAGGCACTAAGTAAGTCAGTGAGACTCTGTCTCTAAATAAATAATAAAAAAAAAAAAAAAGAAAAAGAAAAAGTCATAACAGAGAGTCACAAGAAAGACATGAAAGTGAGAAAAAAGGACAAAATGAAAATTTTGGAGATGAAGTAAATAAAGTAAAAATTTAATGGACAGGTTAACAACAGAAAGGAAGAAGCAGAAAAAATACTCAGTGAAATTAGTTTTATCATTTAATAATGCTTGAGTATTGATTACATGCAAAAAGTTTTCAGTGAGAGTAGAAATACCCAAAAAGATACTACATTATATTAAAAATAAAAAGGCAAATTTAGAAATAAAGTTGAACTAGAGTTGGAGTAAAATTTAAAAAGAAAATCACACCTGATTCTTCTCACTTTTCATTTCTCTTATAAATTTAATAAGAATGATGCAGTCATTCTTAAATGACTTAAATGTAAAGCAGTTCTATTGAACATAGAAATGCTGACTTCAGCAAACAGTGTAGAAATGCACATACATGATAGAATAGAAACAAGTACCCCAAGAGAAGGAGAACTAGAGAATAAATAACATTTCAGTAGGGAAGGAGTTATCTAGTAAGGGGAAGACCCACGAGAGGTGTGGACTTACAGTCCGCCTTTAAGAATGGGAACTACTGCTGGGCTTGGTGCACCCCTGTGGTCCCAGTTGCTTGGGAGGCTGAAATAGGAGGATCTTTTTTTTTTTTTTTTTAAATGGGTGCCAGGGATTGAACTCAGGGGCACTCCACCACTAAGCCACATCCCCAGCCCTATTCTGTATTTTATTTAAAGACAGGGTCTCACTGAGTTGCTTGTCTCCTCACTTCTGCTGAGGCTGGCTTTGAACTTGTGACCCTCCTGCCTCAGCCTTCCAAACCATTGGGATGACAGGCCTGCATCAGGATGCCCAGCTAGGACAATCTCGAGTTTGAAGCCAGACTCAGGAAAATCGAGGTGCTGAGCAACTCAGTGAGACCCTGTCTCTAAATAAAATATAAAATAGGGCTGTGGATATGGCTCAGAGATCTAGTGGGCTCAAATTCAATCCCCGGTAAACCCCTCCCTGCAAACAAAGAATGAGAACTACTGATGAAAAAAAATAAATAAATAAATTAAAAAAAAATAAATGAAAAGATCTTCATCTGAAGGTATGTCTGGACATGTAGACTATCTGCATAAATTTGAAAGACTCAGGAAATATAAGCTCATAGGACTGACAAATAATACATGTTACCAATATTCATATTTGTAAATCTTATTCTTTCAATCTATCAGTTTAAAGGCAAATAGTTTTATACTTGTTAAACCTATCACCAATTACTTGGACAAAAATCTAGTACAATGCTCAATGTTTACTTGGAACCTATTAAAGCTCTTTGAATAAATGAAATCATGTCATATTAAATGGTTAGAAAGTATTAAATAACTGATTTGAAAATGAAAGCTAGGGAACAATGCAAAATACAATATGGAAGCTGCATAAACTTTGTTGTATTGTTTGCTAAGTATAAAATGTCACAAGACAAACCCATCCAACACCTGAATTCTGAGGTTACCTTGTGTTTAATAGCTTAACTGCATAGATGGTCCAAATCTATACTTATTGTGAGAAAAATTGAATCTGGCATTGTCTCTGATAAATCAGAAAACAGGGATCTTTATTTATCAAGGGTAATTTGACAGAAATATAATGTGACCTTGGGAGAGCCATATTATTTTCTGAACTATATAATGAGAGAAATTTTGCTGTATCCCACCAAAGTTTTGTTGCCCTTCTTGTTTTATTGTTGTTCTTTGTTCTTCATTCTTTTTAAATAAACTGCTACTATGTTTTCTTCATGCCTGCAATTCAAGATTTCTTCCATATTCCATGTTACTAAAAATATTTCTCTGTGAAAAAGGGCTTCACGAAAGAATCATGCCCTTAGAGAATTTTTGCTTCTTTCATATTGAGTTTTCTCTTTTCTTTTTTCTTCTTATTTTAGGAGATACTTGTTGTAGTTAATTGATGGCTCTTGAATTTGAAGACTAAACCTGAAAGAGGATCAAAGCTTGTGCCTTTGTCCATAACCTACCACCATTTTCATACTCTTTAGAAAATACATTGCTGTCATTTTAGTGTCACAAGATCAAAATTGTTTTATTTGTCTTAGATTTATACCATTAAGGTGCTACTCATTTTAATGTTAACTTTTCCAAGTTCATTTAATCTAATTATATTGTTTTTAATACTCCTTTTTACTACATTGATTATTTCTTTTTACATTGCCTAATTTATATTTGCCTTTCAAAGTACTTTATTATTAGGGTGGGGATGAACTTTGTACTTACATGGTTTAGGTCAGTGACCTTTGAATAATTCTGATGACATTAACTTGTTTTCATTTAAATTTAACTTTTAGAAGATTTTGTTTTTTTCAAAACACTATTTGCAGCTTAGGAAACATATTTTTGGAAATTCATTGTATTTACATAGTAAAAACTTTATGTGAGGCTAGTCATGGTGGTGCACACCTATAATCCCAGTGGCTCTGGAGGCTGAGGCTGGAGGATCCTGAGTTTGAAGTCAGCCTCAGCAAAAAGGAACATGCTAAGCAACTCAGTGAGACCCTGTCTCTAAATAAAATACAAAATAGGGCTGGGGATGTGGCTCAGTGGTCAAGTGCCTCTGCATACAATCCCTGGTACCCACTTCCTCTAATAAAAACCTTTATGTGTATATTGTAAGCGAAGCTAAAATGATTTGTCTCACTTAACAGAATTAAGAAGAGACTAGAGAATGACATTGTATTTTCAAAGTTCACCCTTGAACAAGACAGATTCTGTGTGAGGTCCTTTTATAAGTGGATTTTTTTAAAGAGTTGGGATAATTTGAAAGAATTTACAAACCACAGTCTAATTTTTTTTCAATTAAGAAAATTATGAAAAGATGAATGATCTCACTGATAAGCAGATGATGACACTTAATGGGGGGGTGGGAGGGGGGCAAGAATGGAGGAAGAAGGGACTGTATAGAGGGAAAAGAGAGGTGGGAGGGGTGGGGGGGAAGGAAAAAATAATGGAATGAATCAAACATCATTACCCTATGTAAATGTATGAATATGCAAATGGTATGCTGTTACTCCATGTATAAACAGAAGCAACATGTATCCCATTTGTTTACAATAAAAATAAATTTAAAAAAATTCACCCTAATTCAAGATCATAATTGGTCCTTAGAGAATAGAAAAAAAAAAAGAAAATTATGAACATGTAAAATATATGTAGTCTCTTTTATCATTCACTATCATATACACACTCAGAGAGACACACATATATTATAAAAAGACACAAACACAGGGGGTACCTGTGCTATTTATAGTGGAGAGAAATGTAAACAAACATAAAGATGTAGTATTCAAAAATAACTGCATAAAATTAAATGTAGCAAATCGACACTACTGCAATAACCTGGTGGCCACCTTCTGTTGCTATTGCAGTGAGCTCAAGCTTTGCAAGTATCCACTTTAAATGTAGTTCCTCTCTCCAGTTAAATCGAGAATTGCAGTACAAATCTCTCCTGGTTTCTCTTATATTTTCCACATATTGTAACACATACAACATACAAAATATGTGTTAATCAGCTTTTATGTAATCAAGAAGTTTTTGAGTCAAAAGCAGGTGAAAATTTTGGGGAATTAAAAGTTGTACATGAGAGGCAGTTGTGGTGGCCCATGACTATAATCCCAGTGGTTCGGGAGGCTGAGGCTGGAGGATGGTGAGTTCAAAGTCAGCCTCAACAACTTAGGGAGGCCCTAAGCAACTCAACCAGCCCCTTTCGCTGAATAAAAAATGTAAAAAAGGACTGGGATGTGGCTCAGTGGTTAAGTGCTCCCAGGTTCAATCCCCAGTACCAGAAAAAAAAAGTTGTATATGGATTCCCCACTGTGTGTGGGTTGGTACCTCTACCTCTCATATGGTTAAAGTGTCATCTATTTTATTTTTAATTTAAATTTATAAATAACAACACAGGAAGAAGTCACCCACTTCCCCTAGACTGCTGGGATTGCCCTGGATTGCCACTGAACCTGGATGACATTGAGAGTATCCTTCAATTATGGGATTCACACCAGAAGAAATGACACACCCCTCATTGATCAGTGAGTCTGGAATTACTCTGTAAATCCTGGGACTAGCTGGGTGCAAAAAAGAGTACTGGGAATTTAAATAAAGGAGAGATACATCTAAAACTGATTAAGAAGTCCTGAGAGAAAAAGTAATTGATTACTATATTTAACAAATTCTTATTGAGTTCATAATGCTAGGCATTAGGGAAATACGAGTGATTATCCATGAATCTTGCCCCTAATTCCTGGAGGTTTTACTCAGGCAAGGGAGGACATACTAGTAAAACAATTAATACTGAATGCACAAGTACATGCTGAGCTAAGGGATTTAAAGAAAATTAACACACAGTTGTGAGAGCATGGTCAAAGGACACTGGCCTTGAGTTGAATTAGGGATGATTTGCTCTATGAACATGAAACTGGAGGAAGGAGCTAAGGTCTAACAAGGTGAAGGGGATAACAGAAGGAAGTGGTGTCCCAGGCAGTGAGAGCAGCCTGTATAACATAGCTCTGGGAAGAAGGTCAGGAACTGGAAGGGGTGATGTGATGGCCGGGGCAGGGAAAGAGGAAAAGAGAAATGTTTCCCCTGGGCTGCAAACCGTGTTGAAGATTTGGGTTCCTCAGAGCAGTGAGGGTAGCATTCAACAATGTTAAACTTGGGTAGGAATTAAGATGATCAAATTGTTATTTGAAAATATCCCCATGGCTACAATCTGAAGAACAGATTGGAGAGGAGCCAGAAGAGATTCACAGAAAACATTAGTTGAGCATTGATAATATATGATGGTAGCTTGCACTACGATGGAGACAGTGACAAGGATGAAGTGTGGGTAGACCCAAGATGCAAGAGGTACAATAGTAAGAGGATTGGTGAAAATTTTCATATGTTAGGGAGAGGAGGCCTGCATTCAAGGGGACAGGCAACAGAAGAAGATGTACAGGTCTGGGGAAGGAACACATTCAAGTGTAGGAGGCTTTCTAGACACTGTGAAATCAATTCCTGCCTTTACTTGTCTGGAACCTATGGGCAGGAACTTGGCAAGTCACCAAACAAGTTGTAATTTACCTAGAACTGGATTCAAATAGAACACAGGCAGGGGCAGAAATGAAAGTCAAAGGTGCATGGAAGCCATTGAGAATAAGTGGTTGATTTTTATCTTCGAAATCAAATTTAGTCAATCACCAGGCAGACATTTATAATTTTCCTTCATTCAAGCAGATGAAAGAATCTAGCTAAAAAGAAAATAGTGATATAACTATTTAAATGTCCTTTAGATTGTCTTAACAGGAAGACATGATATGTAGACCTGACTGAGAAGTGGAGCAATATGGATTTCTGATGTGCTTCTTCCAAGAAAATATTTTCATATTGATTATCTTATAAACATTTTTTATTAAAAAATGTTGATTTTTTTCCCCCTCTTTAGACTGCTCAAAGCCCACCTCTAGAAATAGTTACCAGAAAGAATAGTAGATATTGTTTCAGAGAGAATAGCTGAAGTGTGGAAATTCCTAAACAGTCACAAGAGAACACAAGTTTAATAAAACATAGTGGTACTAGAGAAGGTGCAGCCCCTTAGCTTATAAGGAACGTTTCCCTAAGCTCCTGGGTGGGCTCAGACTCTGGTGGAACTGTTTCTTAGCTCAGTCACCTGTCATTCTCATTTGCTGGATACTCTCTGACCCCAACTATGCAAAATGGCTCTCCTTATTTAGCCTCTGTCCTCCAAGGATGATGGGGATTTTCTCATTATGTCCTTTAAGGACCCTGTGTTTCCTTATCTCAATTTGCATTCATACATTTGCAGGATTGTTCCATATGTATCTCTGCCACGGATATTCTAAGAAAGACAGAATTGTACAGGTCTAGACCCTGAACAGCTACATAGTAAACACTCAAGGCATTTTGAGAGATTAACAATGTGCATTAAAAATGGATCTCAGCCCAGTGAATTGTTATAATTTTTCTGGTTTGATAGAGTTTTTCTGAAAGTTTTAACACTGCTGTTTATATACAGCTATACACCCAGAAGCAAAAATGCCTAAGCCAAAATAAAGAGTATTTGAAAATAATTTAATACGAACATTCTTGATGTTTCATAATAAAGAGTCTGAAGTTATATCATTTAATGATCAGAACACAATATTTTAAATTAAATTGAAAGTAATTAAAAAGTGTATTACATATATGCATAAACTGATCTTATACTGAAACCCTCAAATTATGTACAAACACATAACTGTTGTTCAATTTTTGATGCTTTGTACTCAACAGAACAGCTTCCCCATCAGCATCTCATTTTGTTTTAAATCACAAATATGTACTTTGTACAAATATCAATCTGAAACAACTTCATTCACACAGATAATTAGGCTCTGAAATTTGAAAAGGTAAAAGGAAGCATAAATGTTACCATAATTGTTATAAAATTGTGGCCAAAATTTGCACTATGGAACGCAATGTCTTTTAAAAAGCAGAATGTAGTCATTAAAAAGTAGCTTAAGATGGTATAACTGGTGAATAATTTAGCTGGGCTAATAATTTTCCCTCTGTTAGATGCAGAAATGGTCACTTCCAAGATGGTACAGATGCCTTCTCTAAACTCATTTAAAAAAACCAGGGGTGTCTGAACAAAAAGACTCTGGAATGATAGACAATGTGAATTTGGAGGGAATTTGAGTAATCATCAGAGCTGAAGTTACATGAGAAAAAAAATGGAATAAGAATAAGAAATGATTTGTGATGATAATGCATTAGGTGCTCAGAATTGTGCTTGAAATTTTGTGTATACATTTTAGCATGTTATATGTGTCACATATATGTGTATATATACAACAATTTTCCAAGTAAGACAGTGGAACAGTCTTTGGCATACAGGTTCTTCAGCTTTCTTTCTTTCTTTCTTTTAACCATAAATATATGAAAGCTTGTATGCTTCATTTTATTTTATTTATTTTTATTTTGATTCATCGTACACAAATGGGGTACAACTATTGTTTCTCTGGATGTACATGAAATAGTCACACGATTTGCGTAACCATACACGTTATAAGGTAATGATGTTTGTCTCATTCCATTATTTTTCCTTCCCCCCACCCTCCCCGCTCCTCATTTTTTTCTATACAATCCATTCTTCCTTCATTCTTGCCTCCCTCCCCACACCCCATTATGTATCATCATCCACTTATCAGAGAAATCATTTGGCCTTTGGTTTTTTTGGGATTTGTTTATTTCATTTAGCATGATATTCTAAAATTCCATCCATTTATGCCATAATTTTATTCTTCTTTATGGCTGAATAATATTCCATTATGTATATAAACTGTGGTATATATACAGTTTCTTTATCCATCCATCTGTTGAAGGGCATCTTGTCAGGGTCTTAAGCCCCCTTGCTCTTCTCGACCAGCGACAAGGGAAAGGGACACTCCCCAACAAGGTCAGACCGGGATACGTAGGGCCGACTGACCACCCACTCCCAGCCCTCCGGGTGGAGGACAATGAGACGCGTCAGGAAGACCAGTCACAGCAGGAACTCATTTATTGAAGAAATCACACAGCTTTTATGTAGGGTGGGGGCTAGGCAGGAACCAATCAGCTTAAAGGTCAGCAAGGCATGGGGGGTTCACACAGTTGAGAGTCCCATAGGACGATATGGCAAGCACGAGCTGATCATGTTGGCAGAACTGTTGTTAACCAATCCCTGACGGTGGTCCGATTTATTGTCATTAACCTTTGAAACCACCTTTGAAGCCTTGATCTTGCTCACCCGCCAGGGAGTAAGGAGTCAGCCTGAGTTAGTTAACGTGTCATTAGTCCCAACAGCATCTAAGTTGGTTCCACGATCTAGCTATTGTGAATTGAGCTGCTATAAACATTGATGTAGCTGTGTTACTGTAGTATGCTGATTTTAAGTCCTTTGGGTATAGGCCAGGGAGTGGGATACCTGGGTCAAATGGTGGTTCCATTCCAAGTTTTCTAAGGAATCTCCATTCTGCTTTCCAGAGTGGCTGCACCAATCTGTAACCTCACTAGCGATGTATGAGTGTGCCTTTTTCCCCACATCCTCACCAACAACTCTTGATAATAGTCATTCTAATTGGGGTGAGATGAAATCTTAGGGTAGTTTTGATTTGCATTTCTCTTATTACTAGAGATGTTGAACAGTTTTTCATATATCTGTTGATTGCTTGTAGATTTTCTTCTGTGAAGTGTCAAAACTACCTCATTCACAATAGCCTTAAAAAAAAAAAAAAAAAAAAAACTTGGGAATCAATCTAACAAAAGAGGTGAAAGACCTCTACAATGAAAACTACAGAACACTTAAGAAAGAAATTAAAGAAAACCTTAGAAGATGGAAAGATCCCCTATGTTTTTGGATAGGAAGAATTAATATTGTCAAAATGGTCATACTACCAAAAGCACTATACAAATTCAATGCAATTCCAGTTAAAATCCCAAAGACATTCCTCATAGAAATAGAGAAAGCAATCATGAAATTCATTTGGAAGAATAAGAGACCCAGAATAGCTAAAGTAATTCTTAGCAGGAAAAGCAAAGCAGGTGGTATCACAAAACCAGAACTTGAACTATACTACAGAGCAATAGTAATAAAAATGGCATGATATTGGCACCAAAATAGACAGGTAGACCAATGGTACAGAATAGAAGACACAGAGACGAACCCACATAAATACATTTATCTCATACTAGACAAAGGAGCCAAAAACATACAATGGAGTAAAGATATCCTCTTCAACAAATGGTGCTGGGAAAACTGGAAATCCATATGCAGCAGAATGAAACTAAACCCATATCTCTCACCCTGCACAAAACTCAACTCAAAATGGATCAAGGACCTTGAAATTAGAACAGAGACACTGCACCTAATAGAAGAAAACGTAGGTCCAAATCTTCACCTTGTTGGCTTAGGATCAGACTTCCTTAACAGGACTCCCATAGCACAAGAAATAAAAGTAGGAATCAATAATTGGGATAGATTCAAACTAGAAAGCTTTTTTTCAACAAAGGAAACAATCAACAAAGTGAAGAGAGAGCCTACAGAGTGGGAGGAAATCTTTGCCACACACACTTCAGATAGAGCACTTATCTCCAGAATCTTTAAAGTACTCAAAAACTACACCAAGAATACCAATAACCCAATCAGCTTACTTTCTATGTGACCCTGGGCATTCAATAGAAACCGTTGGTCCTCAGTTATTTGATGTTACAAATAAAAATCATCATTTCTCTCCTCAAGATAATTGTAACATTGGACAAGATAATACAAATCAACATCTAGCTTAATACCTTGTGTACTGCAGATATTTTAGACATGGAAGTATTCTTCTTTAACACAAGTTTACAAATTTGTTCCCCAATATTCATGAAAAATTGCATCCAGCTTGGCTTCTCTCCTCTTACAGAGTGGAAACTTATTCTGTGTGGGCGTGTATGCATGTGTGTGGGAGTTTGTTTCAAAATTTGAAGTTATATAACTTCTTTCACTGAGATAACATTTACTTCTCACAGCCCATATCTAGAACAAGAGTGAAAGAATAGCAGGAAGATTGTCATAGGGGAAAAATATTGGCAAACATGGATTCCTGAGACTCATGGCAATCAAAAATGAAAGAGAATACAATTTTAAAAAAGCAAATTAAAGATTATTGTTTAACCAAAACAAAGACATAGGAAATGCAAAAATAAAAATATGATCAAATAAAAATATAAAAATCTTTTATTGCTAAAAGTAGTTTCTCATGTACTTGTCTTCCTTATCAGACAATATGTAGTCTGAAAAATATAATGCTAAAAAGTAGTATTATAAAAAATGGGAAAATATTTTCATAGGGTTCATTTTTAATTTGAAACAAAAGAACTCAGGACTAAATTGTACTTCTGTGAATGCATTTTTTCCTAGGGAGCCAAATTAATTCAGACTCACTTAGGATTTTCTGGTCATTTGGTTTGATGTATATTATATATAATTGCTTTAGTTAGCTTTTACATCACTGTGACCAAAATACCCAACACCTCCAGTGACCCACCTCCTCCTGCCAGGCAGTTACCACCTGCCTACAGCTACCACCTTGGAAATTCGAACTAGGACGGACTGAATAGGCTCCAGTCTCAAACTCCAGTTGTTTTTCCTCTGAAGATTCCTGCATTAACAGATTTTTGTGAAACACCTCATATCCAAGCCATAAATAATAATTTTTTTAAACACAAAGGAAGGGAAGGAGGAGAAGGAAAGTGAGAGCCTTAGCCTATTCTTAAAAGCAATTCCATCAGAAAATTTTTTCTTTTTTTTTAATTATTTTTTTATTTTTATAGATTGCATTTTGATTCATTGTACACAAATGGGGTGCATCTCTTTGTTTCTATGGTTGTGCATGATGTAGATTCACACCACTTGAAAGTAATGAGGGAAACGAGAGGGAGGAGTGGGTGAGGGTATGAAAAATAGTGGAATGAGCAGAAAATTTTTTTCTTTAGTTGTATTTTTGCCAGGACCTAGATAATAGTTTGTATCAAATATTACCATTTAGTGGCTTGAAGTCTTGCCATCCTCTGTAATTAATTGAAAGAGTATTCTCAGATATCAACTGACTGGAGGCATGCTGACATAATGTAATAATTAAATAATCTGGATTACGATCTCTTCCCTGTGGAAGATCTATTCACAGAGGATTGCTACAATAATAGACAAGTTTCAAATATTTGCCAGGAAGAAAATTCAGAGCTGTCAAAAAACAGAAATGATAAATTGAAGCTACAATTCATCACAATAGAAGATGGGCAGAATATCCCTTGATTTAGCCATATTGAAGGCAGCAGTTATCAATTATCTGATTTTGATTACTGCACAGAAGTTTTTGGGAGGTATTATGTTTGTGATAGTTTAATGTCTACACTAAAATATGGTTGGTACAAATAAGCCTCTTTTATAGGATACTCGATGAGTGTTCATGTGAAACTTCTGATAACAATGACAAAGTTAACTGCAGAGTATTGGCATTAAGCCACCATTTCTGAAAATACGTGAATTAAAATTTGGCTAATTGTGTTTTTCATTAAGTTTATTTTTCAGTGCTGGAAAGCATTCATGAACAAAAGAGGAAATTTTATTTAATGGTTAGATAATCCCAACTTGCTGCAGTAGTGAATACAAAAGAAAAAAAAAATTGAAGGACCATTTCAAAACCAAAACTTCTCCAATTTTCCGGTTTCTCTCTCACACTGGAAACACTAAGGAGAGCTATTACCTCTAACTCATTCTTAATTTGATATGTATATTAGGATAATACAAACAAAATTTTAATTAAAAAACATTTTGTCCTAATACTGCCTTGAGTCATATTTTGGGCAGCACCAAGCACAAGGACTTTGGTACAGGTAGTTTATTTGGAATGTGATCCAGGAGGTAGGGTTGACAGAACAGGGAAAGGAGGAGAAATCCTTCTGAGTGCACGATGGATTTACTGCTTCTGGGACACTGTTCCAGTGGGACCTCTGAGAAATGATATCTCCTACACTTGCTGACCAGGTTTGAATGGAGGCTGACCCCATTGACACACAGCTGAGTGCAAGGGACTGTCCTTCACAACTCCAGCTCATATCAGAGGAGAGCAGAGGGGAGGTGACAGGAGGCAACAGAGCTATCTACTACTACCACCTCCCTATTTTCCTTCCTCTTCTTATGCAACTGAGGTGGTTTTAAAATTTTTTTAAACTTATATGTAAGACTTCAAGTGTCATTCTGTTAATTTTTTAAAATGTTTTATTTTTATTTTTTTATTTTTTATTTTTTATTTTTGCAGTACTGGGGATTGAACCCAGGGCCCTGTGCTTGCAAGGCAAGCACTTTACCAACTGATCTATCGCCCCAGCCCAATGTTTTATTTTTTATCTTTCATAGTACTCTTTACTCAGCAATTGTGACAGGTACAGATATAACGTACATTTATTTTTCTGTCATTTTGTGTTTCCTTAATAACACTCTATTACTTGTTACTTTATGTTTGCTTTTCAACTGGAACTTTACATGCTCATCAGTCTTTGAGAGACAATAATTTAGTGGAAATTTTAATACCCATAGTGTATGTTAATATTGTAAAAATGCAATGATCTTTAATGGTTGAGTAATACAATATTCTGATATTTCAGTTAATTTTTTGAAATATTGAAGTTTTAAAATTCTAACTTCCTTACAATGGTTTAAGAAATAATCAGCTGGCATGCTAGTAGATAATTAGATCTTGGGTAATCTATGCCTATAAAAGGTGACTCTTTGGCTTTGGTTGTGGTTGTTTGTCTGTTCCAAATAACTGGAGATTTTATAGATCTAGGGAAGGTAGTAAAATACAAACTTGCCCTTGTATTCAATTTTTATTTGCTGTTATTGTCATAAAACACTTTGCCAGAATCCTGTTTTATCATGGTAATGAAATTGTATCAATTAATTTTTCTTCAATTAGTTATTTTGCTTTGATTATTTCTTTAAACTTTTTGCTAGTTCCAAGGATTTTTCTGAGACAGCTATGTAATGGTCTCTTTGTTAGGTGTCGTCAAATGCTTAGTGCTTGTATTGTTCAATCTTTTACTTTCAAATCCAGAAATAGAAAAACTAAGACTGACTCTTTATGCTGATCTGGCACTTTCATTCACTGAGAAGTTGGCCAGGAAATCAACGGTTCCATGACAAGTCAGCAAATACAGAATGTGGAGCTTGTTTTGATCTTTATTTAAACAGTGTAAAAATATAGGTTACTAGATACTTGATATGCAGGGATTATTTGAAAAGATATTCAAAGTTATAATAATGATCTTGTGACTATATTGAAATAAGCCCTTACATTTTGGAGAAGCATGTTGTGTTTATGGATACCAATATATCACATCTGGGATTGGTTTGAAAATAACCTGTAGGCATTGGATAGGGATATGATCCCATGGGTAGATGGGAGTTAATCGCATATGCCATCTGATTTTTTATGTTCCAAGATAAGACTGTTTAAAAATGCAAGAGTATCAAAGAACAACAAACGTCTTAAGTCTCTCATTTTATTCCAAGAAAAAAAAAATTAACTGCTTAAATGATTGACAGGTTCTTAAATGCCCTTCTTCCTTACTTTTTAAATTCATCATCTTTTTCTCTTCCTGCTTCGGTTCCAACTTGACTGTGCCTGAAGCACTTTAGGCAGCCACCTGTACAAAACCTTTGGCACCTAAGAGCCCTTCCTTCTGGAGTGTGCTTCTTTGCATATCCACTTGACTTTCGACTTTCAGATCTCTTAACAAATCTCCTTCCTCCAGGAGGCATCCCTGACTGACTCCACTTCAAACAGCAACTCTGCTAACATATGGACCTTCTACCTCACTGCAATCCTAATCTGTTCCACTTAATAATACTTTTAACATTTACTTTTTTTTTTCATCTGTCTATTGACTCTGTCCCTCCAATATAATACAAACTCAGGACTGAGAATTTTAATCTTTTTTTTTTTTTTAATTTTCTGTTAAATCCCTTAGTGCCTTCAAGGAATTCAACAAATATTTGTTGATGAAGTAAATGAATCAAGTTATAAGTAGCATGTTAGTGTACTTATTTATTGCTATGTCCTATTATTTTGTTAATTTCTTTCTGCAGTTGAAAAATATCATCAAAATATTCTCTCATTTTTAAAAAATCTTTTCTCTTTCAGTTACATAGCATACCAATTTATTTAGGATGTTAATGCTTTATGTATAAGAAGTGGATTATTATTCTTTAACAATATAATATTACATTAGAACTTTTGTTATTGTTTACACTTACTAATAAAAACACATGAATTCCTCCTGCAATCTATCATCACCAGGTTGGACCTTCATACTACCCGAAATAGGTAATATGCTCTCTGTAGATCTACTGTGCATATATTCTACTAGATTTTTTTCAAATTTTCAAGAACTGTTCTCTATTAAATACCTCTCTTGGATTTTTAAGATTTTTTTGTTTTAATACCAAACATTATCATACATGAATATGACAGTAGAATAAATCTTTGTGAAAAAAATACTTATGGAAAACTATTTTTAATTTGGTACCCTTTCTTTATGGGTAGGCCATGACATGAATTAAATTTGGAGCACTGAAACATTAAGGGACAGAGAAAGATTATTTGAGGATTTAAGGAAAGAAGCCATAGTATTTTTCAGAAAATAAAATTATATTGCCAAGGCAGTACAACATATAAATTGACTTGTCAATTGTTTTGGTCATCTCTATTATTTTATTCTCTTGTTCTCTCCAGGAATTTGTAATAAAATGCTATATGTTGGACATGTTGCATGACATCAACTTTTACAAGAGAGTGGGGTTTTGATTGTTACCTATTAGTAATTAACAAATGTCTAGGTTGGAGTTTCATTTAACCTGGTATTTTTTAGAGAATAATAAGCATTTTGAGTGTCTGAATGAAGCTCATGTTCCCATAATGCATACAAAGACTAGAAGCACTGAGGGATTCATGATTGTCACTTTTATTTCTAAGTAGGTGACCTGTACAAAAATAAGTAACCCCTATTCTGTCTAGAGAACAAAAAGAATTTGATTGAAGTCATCCTCTGTCCAACACATATCATCTTAAAATTAAATGTATCTATAATGTTGGAATCAAGTAACAGCATTGACAATTAAATTGAGTAATTTTAAAATTTTTACATAGTCTCTGTGATCACAGAAATAATTCATTATACTCTTGTTAAAATAAATTTACAAGTTGAAGAAACAATTGGCAAAACTGGTCAATGTCCAATGTCCATATCAACTATGTTACACCTGATGATTTGCACTACTATTATTTTTCCACAAGTTAACTTTCATCTGTACCGACTTGCAAAACAGTCTTCTTCTCAAATAAAAAGTGGATGTAAACTATATGGATGAACTAATTAGGGCACCCTAAAAATTATAATGTTGGACATTTTTCTTCACCTCTTCTATCCATCTGATTTGCTCTTCAGGCACATTGTGTGGGAAGGAAAACAATACATGAGGAACTGTGGAAATTTTACCTAACTGCTACTGTTTTAAGCATATGGTATGTTTTCTAAGCTAGGTGGATGTTTGAACACTCTCTCGAGAACATTTGTGAATTCTCTAGAGCCCCCAATTGCTGAGACATGTCAGAGCAATTTCGTTAATGGAGTAATGTGTTATTTTCTGGATGTTAACTTTCTCTTTGTTCTGTCTCTAGAAATCAGGAGATGATCTCTGCTTCTCTCTGTTGAGATGTATTACTCTTTTTTTCCCCCAACAGGTTCTGAGTAACTAGGGGCATCTTTCCATCAAAGGATCCACAATTGGTTCATGGCAAACAAGACTTCCCCTTTTGCTCTAATGAACTTGGGAGTTCAGATTTCCTGATGAACCCACTTGAATTCTAGCCCCTCTATAAGTGGTTTGCAATCTAATTGCTTATCCTTTATATTATTCAGACGGGATTCAGACATACCTGTGTCTATACTGCAGGGGTCACATGTCAATATCTTCAAACACTTCCTTTTAAGACCTACTTCCTTCATTGGATGTTATGTGTGATGGTGGTGTAGGGTGAAGACTCACAGAATACCAATGAAGACTCACAGAATACCAATGACTCTCAACAAAAACAGTGGCTATTAATCTTAATTCTCTGTTCTCTTGGCTTTAAAATCTTTAATAGCTGGAGGCAGGTGTCTTAGAATTGAAAAACTGGTGTTGTGATTTCTGCTTTGGAAATCTTGAATATTAGTATAACTTATAGATATGCTTTCTGTAGTTTTAATGCTTCATAAAGTCAGAGACTGGAAGAGTTCGACTTTCATGTTTTAGATGTGAGAATAATTCATCATGACCTTAATCTCTAGGTTTTCATATGTGACCTTTGGAGTGTCAAATAAAATCAAATTGGAACTTAGATAAGTAGACACATTTTTTTGGAAAAGTATTGCAATAAGGGGGAGGGAGGTATTGCCAACGGGGAAGGGGAATATATTTCAATGGGGAGACTGCTGTGATCATGAGATCTGCAAATTTCATGGAGGTCAGACAGAGAGGCATTTTCTTTATTTTAGGCAGGATAAATAAAGGTAGAAAAAAAACTGGGTACAGCTAATGAGTATGATCAGAAAGTACAGTTATCTGATTTTTGATTAAAAATAAAGTCTCTGGAGGGTGAGGTGTGTTAAGGAAATGGTATTCCAAGGCTCACTCTAATACTGACTTTGGCAGAGTGAGTCAAAGTGCAAAATTGGGAGGAAGGAAAGAAATCCAACCAACTTTTGGTGGAGTCAACTTAGCAGGTGCTTTGTCTAGATCAGTCAAAGGGTATAAACAGTCCAGCTAATCAGCTATAAAACAAAAAAGGGAAATTTGGAGATCTGTTGGTTCTCGTCATGGGTAAATATGAGGGGCATCCATGAATCTTACATAAGTTATATGGGAAAAGCTGGTTGTTTGCAGTTAAGCTGTTTGGGGAACACAAACAGATAGGGGAGTTTAACCATCCCTGTTTGCCATGAGCACAGGGCTCATATTATTTCACATGATTCGTGTAATCTGACCAACATATCTGTTAGCAGATTTTCTGAGAGCAGCTTCTCCATTTGTGTACTTCAAAAATTAAAATGATGAGATTTGGTTTCTTTTTGAAAGTGACAAAAACAAGAGTTTGTATGCAGTTTTTCAAAGGACACTGGAAACAAAATTATCTTTGGCAGCTCTATTCCTGAGGAGGCACAAAGCTGTAGGTCCCTGAAACCAGGCCATGTAGCTGAAAGCTTTATCACATCTTTGTTAAGAGGCCCCCTGTGAATAATTCCAGGAAGTTTTAAGTCTGTGAAGAATATTGTCACTTTAAAGAAACTAGAATTCTCCCTAAAGTCTATCCTATTAGTCTGAGCACTGGACTGGAAGATAGAACTCCAGTGTTCTATTTACAGCTTTAATGGGAATATGCTGTGATCACTTGGGGTCCTCCTTGCCTCAGCCTCCACGTTCCTATAAGTTCTTCACAAAAAAACATTTCACAAGCTCTTTAAAATAGAGTCGGTAAATTCAGCAATGAACATTGTGGGTACGTCCACAAAAGTGAATGCTGATCTATGGAAAACTTGTAAAAAGACTAAATGTATGTTTATTAAAGTCTATCTAATGTAAAAAAAAAAAAAATGGAACAAAAACTTTTTATCAAGAGTTTGTTATATTCCAGGCTTCATTCCAAGATCTTTGCATACCGTTTGTCATTTAACACTGGCAACAATATTTGGAGATTGATCTCATTATTACTTCAGTTGTATACAAGAGTTAACTAAAGGAAAGAGGTTAAGTAGCTGGCCCAAGTTCACGTGCTGGAGAAGTGAAGTTTTACAATTGGCTTCACTTCATTAATTTTCTGTTGATATAATAAAGGGCCTAATCCAATTAGAGCTTCAATCAACTTGCTGAAGACTTTAGTACACAAAGGTTTTAGTATATCAATCTCTGCACCAAAAAAATTTAAAAAAAAAGAAAGAAAAAAAATTATTTGAAGGAGAGTCTATAACTTGAATATTTATAATTAAATGTCACCTCTATTTGGAAAATTTTCCTTTCTGAAATATTCCGAATCAACGCACATCTTTATAATTGATATTTCTAGTAATTAATGTTATGGTGAGTAATATTATTTTACAAGCCACTCTTTGGAGGGTTAATGAGGATAGCTTTCGCCTATAATTCAGTCTTACGATAATTTTGGAGTAAATGGGAACATTATGTGTTAATAGATTCATTTATCACAGCACTCCAAAGCCTGATAGATCATACAATACCCCATTCTGCCTATTTGTCTTGCTTCTGCCAACACCCATAATAAGTGTGGCACTTGTGAGTTTATGAAATTATATTGAAGAGTTTATCATTAAGTATTGTCTTTTCTGGTCATTTCTACACATGATGGGTACATAATTAAGGTAATTATCTCTTTTAGAATATAAAACAATTGACTTCCCTTTACTGGAAGGATCAAACAAAATTTGGAAGCTCGAAATTGTTGAGAAAATCACCTCTCTCCTATCTTGCAAATATAAACTAAAATGAATCAAAGCCAGAAAAATGGAAAATATGTCTCTGAAATTTATGACACCATTTAACTCAATATGGCAAATCATTCTTGAGTTCTTTGAGCTGTTTTCTGAATAAGAAATAAAACTTTCTGAAAATGATGGTTACATCTACCTCATTGCAGGCAGCAACCTTTGAATTCAATGAGAAGCAGGTACCCCAGAGCAAAACTTGGCCCTGACAGCTCTAAGGGAGGATGAGAAGGTGAATATGAATTTCCTACACTAGGCTTTGCTCTCTGCTTTCCAGCATTTGTTTCCTGAAAGTTCGCAGCTGCCATACTTGTTCAGGAAATTCAGAACCCTCTGATGGTTTAGAAAGAGAAAGATGTGTGGTTATACTTCATGGCTGAACCTTCAACACATCTGATTTTGATAATACTCTTTCCTGGTAATGATTTATTTGTGGTTAAAAGAAACTCTTGTCCTTGATGCCAACCAGTTGGGTCAGAGTATCTTTTGAATGTGGAGGATTTAGTAAGCTTGTTGACCCACAGGAAGGGCATCCTCATGTTTGTAGTTAAACCTTCATAGTTTAATTGAGGGGGCATGTAATAAGAATGACACAGGGTAAAATCTTCCTTCAAGAGCAACAGCCAGAGTCAGGGAAATCTTTATTCTTAGAGCTAAAGTTTTGGAATCATTTGGCAATTAACTAATTTACTGAAAGCTTTAGTGAACTATTCCAGATAACAAATACAGAAAATGAGTTTTTGGCAAATTAACATTCCACATTTAATGTCAGATACTATAGTATGGAGATTCATTTCATACCCCTTCAGTAATCTAAATTTATGTCAAGATATACTTTTGTGATCTGTATGGACATTAAAACACACATATAAACTATTATTATTATGAATTCTAATAAAGTTATAGTCCTCATATTCTTCACTTGATAATCAAGACATAACAGAAAGTGTTCCGGCTAGGAGTAATTAAATTAATGAACTAATTGGACAATTGTCCTCTGAGCAGTTTGACATAAGTACATCAGACTCCAATTGGCCTACCATTATATTTATCTCATCAACTTAAATTCCTACTCTCATTTCAAAGTACAGCTCACATGCTCCATAATGCCTTTTACCCTTTCTTCATTTATTTATATTCCGGGTCCCCAAAGCATTGTAGCCTTTTTCTTTCTCTGACCTCCATCCTGTTTTAAAATTTCTGTTTGTTTCTGTGCAAAACATATTTTAATTTTATGGATCATGCAAAACAGTTTTCCTATTATAATAGAAAACAATATTTAAATTAGAAGTCATCTGCCAATATGGCCACATTTCCTTAGCAGTCTCCTTGGCTTAAAACTCCAAGAAAAATTCCAGAAATTAATCATCATTTATTTGGGGTTCATTTTGACATAATTTTACAAGCATGGAATAGTTTGCTCCAGTTCATTCCCTGGTAAATCCCTGTTTCCTCCCTTTCTCCCTCCCCCTTTTCCCTTTCCTATACTCTACTGAACTTTCTTATATTTATTGATAGCTTTCATTTAGATTAGTGCATTATGGATATACTAAAAGGTGAAATTCACTGTGGTATATTCATAATCTACAAAGAAAAAGTTTGGTCAGATTCATTCTGCCATTGCTCCTTTTTCCTTCACGTCCTCCCCCTATACCCCTTCAATTCTCTCCTCTTCTCCACTGATCTCTCTTCTATTATCATGAAATTCCCTCGGTCTTGCTCCTTTTTATCCCTTATTTTGGTTTTGCTTGTGCATAATAAAATATTTGACCACTGACCTTCTGGGTCTGGCATATTTCATTTAGTATGATGGTATCTACTTCCATTCATTTACGAGCAAATGCCATAATAGCATTCTTCTTTATGGTTAAGTAAAACCTATTGTTTATATATACACACCATATTTTCTTCATCAATTCACTTGTTGACAGGCATATGGGCTGGTTCCATAGCTTGGATATTGTGAATTGCACTGGTATAAACACTGATGTGGCTATATCTTTATTGTATACTTATCTTAGATCTTATCCCGCCAAGGAGTGAGATAACTGGGTCATATGGTGGTTCCATTCCTTGTATTTTGAGGAATTTCCATACTGCTTTCCAGAGTGGTTGTACTAATTGACAGTCCCACCAACAATTTATAAGTGTACCTTCTTCCCAAATTTCCTACCAATTTTATTATTTGTATTCTTGACAATTGCCATTATGACTGGGGTGAGATAAAATTTCAGTGTAGTTTTGATTGGCAGTTCCCTGCTGGCTAGAGATGTTGAACATTTTTTCATGTATTTGTTGTCCATTTGCATATTTTCTTTTGAAAAGTGTCTCTTTAGTTCTTTTGCCCATTTATTTATAGGTTATTTGGCCTTGGGGTATAAAGTTTTTTGAGTTCTTTATGTATTCTGTTTATTAATCATGTGAGGAGCAGGTAGCAAAGGTCTTCTCCAATTCTGTAGGCTATCTCTTCATGCTATTGTTTGCTGTCCAGAAGATTTTTAATATTTTAAAATATATTTTTAGTGGTTGATGAACCCAAAACCTTTATTTTATTTATTTATTTTTATGTGGTATTCAGGATTGAAACCAGTGCTTCACACATGGTAGGTGAGTGCTCTACCACTGAGCTACCACACCAGCCTCAGAAGCTTTTTAATTTGGTGCTGTCTCACTGATTATTCTTGGTTTTATTTCTTATACTTCAGGAGACTAGTTAGGAAGAGTCTTGCTTAGGAAACTGATGACTATGCCAATATGTTGGAGGGTTGGACCTATGTTTTCTTCTAGCAGTGCAGTTTCTGGTCTAATTCCTAGGTTTTTGATCCACTTTGAGCTGACTTTTACATAGGGTAAGAGATAGGGATCAAGTTTAATTTTTCTACATATGGATATCTGGTGTTCCTAGCACCATTTCTTGAAATAGGTATCTTTTCTCCAACACATATTTTTGGCATATTTTTTGAGTATCGGATGATTGTACTGATGTGGATTTGCCTCCCTGTCTTCAATTCTATTTTTGGGGTTGGTTCCAATATCATGCTGTTTTTGTTACCATACCACTGTAGTATAATTTGAAGTCTAGTATTTTGATGCCCTCATTGTTCATGTTCAAGATGGCTTTGATTAGTTATTATTCTTCCAAATGAATTTTAGAACAGTTTTGCTAGTTCTATGAAGAATGTCATTGATATTTTGATGAGAATTGCATTGAATCTGTAAACTGCTTTTAGTAGTATGACCATTTTTTAAAAAAATAATAGTTTTAGTTGTCAATGGATCTTTTATTTTATTTCTTTATATGTGGTGCTGAGGTTCACACCCAGGGCTTCACACATGACAAGCAAGTGATCTACCACTGAGCCACAACTCCTGCCCAGTCTGGTCATTTTGACAATATTACTTTTGCTTATTCAGGAACATGGGAGGGCTTTTCATCTTCTGAGATTTTCTTCAATGCCTTTTGGTTAGGGTTCTATAATTTTCATTGTAAAGATCTTTCACCTTGTTGGCTAGATTATTCCTAAGATTTTTGTTTTGTTTTGATTTTTCAGATTATCATGAATGCGAGAACTTCCCGAATTTCTTTTTTACAGAATAATTTTTGTACTACAAGAAAGCAATCAATTTATTTATGTTGACTTTATACCCTGATACTTTGCTAACTGCTTATCAGTTCTAGAATTCCTCTGGTAGAAGTTTTGTTTTCTAAATATAGGTTCATGTCACCAACAAACAGAGATAATTTGACTTTTTCTTTTCCAATTTGTATTCCTTTCACTTCCTTCTCTTGTCTGATAGTTCTGGTTAGTTTCATGGAGTGGTGAGTGGTATAGGAGTGGTGAGAATTTACATCCTTTTCTTGATGTGATTTTACAGAAAATACTTTCAGTTTTTTGTCATTCAGTATGATATTGTCCTTGGGTTTGTCATACGTAGCCTTTACAATGTTGAGGTAAGGTTGACCTATCCCTAGTTTCTCTAGTGTTTTAAACGTAAAAGGATGCCATCTCATCTGTACCTGTTTTAGTCAGGTATTTCACTGCTGTGATTAAAAGGACTCAACCAGCACAATTATAGAGGAAGAAGAGTTTATTTGAAAGCTCACAGTTTCAGGGGTCTTAGTCCATAGTGTGGCAGAGGGAAGAAGCTCAGTTATCAGGAAGCAGAAAGACACTCCACTCGCCAGATACAAATATATATATACCCCAAAGCCATGCACCAATTCCCACCTCCTCTAGCCACATCCTACCTGCTTCCAGTTACCACTCAGTTAATCCATCAGGGATCAATTCACTGATTAGGTTAATACTCTCAACCATTTCTCCTCTGAATCTTCTTGCATTGTCTCACACGTGAGCTTTTGGGGGACACTTCACATCCAAACCACAACTGCAGCTGAGTGCTCACTTCCTGCCATTGTGAATTGTTGGCCTCCATTCCAGTCTATGCCTGATATCCTGTAGAAGCTGTGCTAAGTGGGGTGGTTCTGTGTGTCCCACTGCCCTTGATTGTGGTGAGGGGGAGAGGGTTTCAGTGACTTTGGGCTACTAGTAATCTCTCTACAAGTTTCTTTTGAATAGATTACTGAGACTGCAGGGGTACTTCCTCTGATCAATTTGTTGCTGTCTGAAGGTGGGAGAGACCACTTTGGTTTAATGGTTTAGGGAGGTTGGTCAGCTACGGGCTCCACAAAATGGCTACTGTGTCCAGTATAGTTTTCAGCCAACAATTTGGGTTACTGCCTGACCTCCTTCACTGACTCTGATGTCCTTGTCACGTTTTAATTTGGTCTTCTGTTTTTCCAGCTGTTTTTAAGGAGTGAGTTTATGTGCTTTTCCTCTCCCTCTTCCTCCCTTTGTTGCCACTCTCCTCTTATCCTACCCTGGTGTCTGTTTGGGATAAAGAAAGTCTGTCCTTATTTTCTACTCCTGTAACTGAACTTGAAGTCTCTCCAAGTCTCTGACCATCCAATTTTGTGTCTTAAGAGCATTTATTCTGTTGCCCTCCTCTCTGGTCAGTTCTTCTTTCACCACCTCCTTTCTGTGCTGAGGAGGCCTTGGGGTTCACCTCCTAGCCATGCTCTACCATCTTCAGGTGGGTCCCAGTTCTTTGCTTGGCCCATTAAGACTTAAAGTGCTAATGTCTTCTGACTGATGGAGTCTCTGGAGACTCAATACCCTATCAGTTCCCTCCTGAACAATCCTGGTCAGATCTTTTTCCTGCCAGGAATTGGACAGGAACTTGAATCATTTGAGGTGTGTGTGTGTGTGTGTGTGTGTGTGTGTGTAAGGGGTGCCGCCATTTTTTCTCATGTGTTTATTTCTAATATAAGAAGGCATAATCTGCATCTTTATACATTTCGAGCTTTAGTATTTTATTTTAAATTTACACATCAAAAACATCACTTTAGCCCATTTGGTTTCCAACACTTCCTTTCTTTACCTTTAAAAACTTATTTGACTTGATATTTTAAATGGATTTATCCCTAAACACACATTCCTTATTTTTTATACATTTTATTGTGAGTCTTAAAGAAGTCTTCCTCCTGATTACCAGGCTATCAAGCATGTATTTCATTTGGTAAGGATAGTAGTGGGATGAAGTGGGGTACTGTTGTGCATGTTTGTCCTCTCTCAACAGAGTGGACGACCCTGTCCCTCTTCTCACCACTGCTGGGGAGAAGGAAAACTGGTGTGGAGTCAGCTCAGTGTTACTCTTTGAGGGAGACAAAACTTTCCTGAGAGATTAGTTGTACAGGACAGTAGCTTTTCACATTTTAAAGGCGTTCAATGGCCCTATTACAGAGCCCATTGCCAGGTGCTCAGGGTGGAACTCTCTGGAAAAGCACATAGTCTCTAGCAGTTGCCACAGCAGCCTCACAACAGCAGAAGTGTCTGAGAATCACCTCTCTATCGGTTCTCAGACCCTAAAATGAGAATGCTGGGAAAGTGGACCTCCACACAAATATGATGGTGGAAGCTGCATAGGTTTCCTTTATGGTCAGACAGTTTGATTTTCTCACAGTATCCCCCTAATGTTTTTATTGGATGAGCATTTACTAGTATGAATATTTCAGCTCCAAAATTCCTACTCCAGTGAATTTAGTAACATGGAAGATCTCTTACAACATGGAGGAATGTATTTTCCTCTTCAGCAGTTAGTCCTTATGCAAAGAGATTTAATAACTGGGAATTCTTAGCTCCTTCGTGATTTCTATAATTCTATGAACTCTAACTGGAAAGAGGAGAATTGATCTTTAAAAAGTGTTGCTTGAATTAGGGAATTAACCATTGAATATATAATTGCTGATGCTTGAAATGCTATAAACTAAGCAAGTCATACAATGTTGCAAAATTTCTAGTTTCCAGGTAGAGTTTTTTTCTTTTTTTGGTCATATATTAATATGACTTATTAGAGATTTAATTTGGTGATGCTGAAGAAAAGATAATATTAGATAGTGTGATTTCCACAAATTCATTACACTTTCAGCTTATATGAATTATGAAGGCAATAATTATGAACAAAACATTTACAGTCATCAAGACTATGCATTTGAAACAGGGAGCTGGTGTGTTTAAATTGCTAATTTAACAATGCAATTTTACATTTTTAATAAAATCGCCCCATGTAAGTATAAGCACATTACCCTTAAATTGAAAACATAATTATGAAGAGCAAAAGAAGGTAAAAAACTATAAATCACCCAACACAGGTATTCCTGAGAATAATTATATCACTCCTCAGATAAATGTTCAGACAGTAATTTTCTATATTTCAAGCATTCCAATTTGGCTGAACTTTCTGCTTTAATTCTTCATAAAGTTACATTATGTCTTCCAGTTCAGCTTTCAATGTATGTTTTTTGTCCTTTAATAAAATAATGAATACTCTGCCCTGTGTTTACATGGGCATGAGTATCAGATTTGGAGCTCCCTCCGAGATCTATGCTGAGGTAAACTTCTCTCTTCATGTACCCCACATCTGTTTGAGGTGCATCTTTCTGGCTTTCTCTTTTTGGAGGGTAAAATGGGCACCCATTGGCTACTCAAATGCAGTTAGTGCAGCTGCCATCCTTCAAGGCTCAGGTGAGAATTTTCCCGGCCCAGGCAAGTTCCCAATCACCTGCTCTGTACAGACCTGGCATGTTGGACTCTGCCAAAGCTGTTTCTTACTTCTCTGTCCAGGCCCAGAGTGCAATTGCCATCAGTACACAGTGTCCCTAGTCCTAACCTACCCAGGATGTGTTAAGGTGGAAGAAGGGTTGGAACAACTGTGGGTTTCTCTGGCCTGGGCTACCCTTGGGCGGATCCCAAAGTTTCCTTCTCTGGACTCCCCCTCCCGACTGCCCTAAGGGGTATCTAGGATGATTGGTTGACAAATGGCACTGGGGGAAAGTGCCAATTACCTTTGCCTCCATATTGGCTGCACAACACTCCCCCACATCCACTCCCTCCTGGATGCTCCCCTTCCCTCGCTGGACAGACATTAGGAATTCAGATTGTAGGATTAAAAGAAAGGTCTGGGATGATTAGTATGAAAATGCCCAGGTTCCCTTTGTTTGCATAGTTAGCCTTCACTAGTCTATCAAGAGTCTCCCCATTACTCTTCCTGTGCTTAAATGTGCTCACTGTGTTCTCTTTAAGCTGCAAGAGGGAGGCATTTAAAATCAACCCCTCCCGTGAGACCTTCCAAGCAAAGGGTATTATATGCCCACAACCAATAGATGTCCCCTCTTCCTCCGGAGATTCCTTTAAGTCTACAGGCAAAAAGATAGGCAAAAATGCACAGTTTTTACTTTTATCATTGTTTTTTCTTAGTTATGAGTTTATAGTGGCAGGGAGGAAAGTGGTAAGGCCCTTAAATCTGAATCCTCCAAGGGTCTGTAGCTCAGGGCAAACTGGGACCCTAGCACTTTGACGAAGAAGGCCAGAAATAACTTTGGCAAAGCCAGGTAGTGAGAGACGGGTTTTTCTGGACTGGTTTTTCTGAACTGTAAGGAAGCTCAGTTAGGGAGACATCCCTAATACTTCTAACTCAGATGGGAGGTTCTTTCTGACCAGTATTGACAGTTTCACCACTAGCCTGCACACTGCTGAACTATGAATGATCAAGAAAAGTGCCCTTCATATGTTACCATACTTGACATCAATAATCTCTACCATGAGAAGAGAAAGCCTTGAGGAATCACCTACTGAGGGAGAAAAATCAAGGAGACCCCTGACTTAAGATAGGTGAAAATAAATTTAGTGAGGTTTTTGGAGGATCCTAATAAATATTGAGATGTTTCAAAACTTATGGCAGGTATTTGACTTCACCTGGAAAAATTATGCTATTACTTAACCATCTAGAGCACAGGCAGTTCCCAGAAACCATCCTAACTGGGATTCAAACAATGAGTAGGATGCCTAGAAAACTATTATATGAGGCCTTCAGGAAAGTTCTGTGATTTTCATGGAGAGACTCAAGAAAGCAATAAGAAAACTCACCAACCTGGATCCTGAATCCATAGAGGGCCACCTACTTTTAAAGGATAAATTTATCATTCAGTCAACCCCAAATATTTAGAGGAAATTACAAAACTTGGTACATGGCCCTGATTAATCCTTAAATGATCTCCTCCAGCTTGCATCTTCCAGTTTTTATAATAGAGATCAGAAAGAAAGAGAGCAAGCACAAAGACCAAAAAAAAAAAAAAAAAAAAAAAAAAAAAAAAAAACAAACAAAAAAAAAAAAAAAAAAAGGACTTATTAAAATAAAGATCATTCAAAACCTTAAAGATCATTCAAAATGACAGAAACTTTTAATACCTTGCAACAGCCCAGGCAATTCACTTATTTTATGAGTTAAAAAGCAACCTGCATAGTCCAAAACCTTAGAATAATGAAGAAGTAATTTCCCCCACCCTGTAGTTCTTAATCCATACACTCTTACTTGGATGCCAGCTGCCGTTAGGTTTACTATGTTAGATTTAAAGGATGGCTTTTTCTGTATATGCTAGACTCAATTGCAATATCTGTTTGCCTCTGAGGAACTAAATAATGTATCTCAACTAACCTGGACAGTGTTGTGTCAGGATTTAGCTGGCCCTCACCTGTTCTGGATAAACCCTAGCTAAGGACTTAACAAAATTCAGAGATAGAATATCTGTAATTTTTCTCCAGCATGTAAATGACATCCTTTATGTGCCTCCACTCAAGAGGAATACCAAAAGGCCATTACAGAGCTCCTAAACTTCTTAGAACTTCTTAGCTGATAGGGATTATAAGATCTCAAAGAATAAAGCTTAATTATGCCAACAGGTTCAATACTTAGGATTGCAACTGTCTCAAGGAATCCACAAACTAGAACAGGAGAATAGTCATCATAGGACAATATCTTCTGCCCCAGGAATATCAAAAAGAGGCTTTACTTCAAGTTCCTGTTCTCAGTTTACCTGTGGAGCAAGATTTAACCTGTTTGTCACTGAGGGGAAAATAATCCTAAAAATATTCAACCAAAGTACTAGATAGGCAGCCATGGACAAACCAGTTAAATAATCAATGGCATATCTTAGTGAGGAGCTTAGCATAGTATCTTCATTCTCAAAAGTAATGGAAGATAAGGTCTCATAATTTTATTTGACACCCAAACCTGTCCTGAATAGAAATGGTTAAAATACCCGAGGCATCAAGTTTCTGCTAGAATCAGGTTTCTGCTAGAACCTGTTATCTCAGCTTCTTTCAAATCTCAGTCAAGGCTTACATTGAAATGTAAACAGAGGAAGCCAGAAGGCTAAGTGGGAGACCAGTCTCAAACCCAAGAAAACAAACAAACAAACAAAAAGCAAAAAGTTTTACCTAAACTCTGGCAAAAGTAAATTTTATGGTGTTTTACTAAAATAATTAACAACCACATCATTTTTCCAGGACTCTTGTATATTTTTCCTTAAATTCTATATTTTTTGAGCTCATGACTTTTTTTTGATCAGTTCTATTTTTTTATTCAACTAGAGTTTTTGAACATCTGTTACAATGAAATGGAGATTCACCTATAAAGTTACAAGGCCTTTGATTTTGTATTATGTGTATATTGTGTTGTCTGGGTTATGTTGTTTGTCTGTATATACATGATATCAAAATTGAGCCTTCCTAAAATTAAAATTTAAAAAAATGGATCCAGATATTTTTAATTCATGTGATTTAAAAGGTTCAATTTAAATTGAGTAAACTAATAAAAGTAAAATGTCTTTAAAATTAACTCACTAGTCTTCAGGTGTTCAAACTAATAAAATGTTGATGTTTATAAAATGTCTAATATCAATTGTTTACAGGACTTTTCTTCAACAGGAAAGAGATGGTAAATACTGTTCAGTACACTTGTCTGATATCTTGTTTTCTTACAATAAGATTAGTGAATTAGAGTTGGCATGTATGGGATTACTCAAATGTTGTTTGTTAGAGACATCTGATTAATTTACAAAGTTAAAATGCTATTACATAACATTGAGTACTCTTAACTCCTTAAATTCTATAGGGTAACATACTTAAACATTATTGGTGTTTTCATAGGTTGGTAAATAAAAAGTGTTTAAAATTGCTTTGTGTCATCACTAAACTAAAAAAAAAAAGTTACTAAGAGTACCTAACAGGTACAATTCTATATACAAAGTGTTCCAAAATTTCAACTGTTTCAATTACATTTCTATAAATAACAAAATATCTAATCTTTTTAAAATGAAGTAATTTATCTAAATTTAGAAATTTTATAAGAGTTGATTTGGAATGTGGACAAAAAGGGGGTCAACAGATAGGAAAGAAAATAAAAGGTTCTAGATATGGAAATATGTTTAGTGAAAAACAAAATGTTTCTGGGTAAGAAAATGCTTATATGATAAAATACATGAGGGTTTAAGTAAGTACTAAGAAAATCTGTGTAAGTAAAGGGCAAATTTCAACAAGTTTGTATGTAACTAAGTTGGTTATATGTACATGAGACAATCAGTTAAAGTTATTTAAGATTTTTCCTAAAGTCAAATACTACTGTACTGATATAAACTAAATGTTAAAATTACAAGGATTTCCTAGAAATGCTAATTTACTCATAACATTGTGTCTATTAAGTTTTATTCTTTAGAACAATTAGGCTTAAAATTTGTGGTTTATACAATTATGGTTAAACAACTGTTAAAGTATTGTACTACATTAGAGTATAAATTTTTCTTTCAAAACTAAATTTGGTTAATATAAAGGTATCAAAGTAATTGAGGAATGCTCACTCTGTATATTAAATGTATTCATATTTTCCAGGTATACAAGCCTTTAAAACAGAAAATTTATCAAACTACTATTTTCTAAATTAAACTTGTCTGTATTGGAAATTTTAAACTTATAAAGAGTACATTTTATTGGGGATTTATTTCTATCATTTAAAGTTCTATTATAGGACCTGTTATCAATAGGGTATATGTAAAATTTTTTACTTTTACACTGAGATGAAAATTTTAAATGTAAATGTATTTTTAAAAGTTAGTGAGAGCCTGTTTTGTTTAAAGGTTAATATTGTGAAACAAAAAAATATTTTGCCACTTTGCCACACAAAAGGAAAGTTAAAAGCTCTCTCAGCCTTTCTTTGATTCATGTTTTAGATATAATGTTAAATTGTGTTAACTAATGTTCATATAGAGTCAGGGAACAATATATGTAAACTTCAAATGATATTTAAGGAAGTCAAAGATCAGCATCAGAATTAGAACACTTAAGATTTATGAAGAGTCATGCCTTACCTGAGATAAGGCTCTGCCTCCTACCTTATTGCATTTTAGAGTGGCTCCAAAATAAGCCAGACTTCAGCTTATTTAAATTTAAGAGTCAAAAGACTGGTTTTTGTTACTGTGATCTCAAAAAGAGGGAATATAATGTATAGCTCAGCAAAAATTCAAGATAGCTATTATACAAGCTGAATTTTTACTCTTGCTAATTTTATTTTGTAAAACTGTTACCTATTAACATTTTGCAGCAGTAGTTGCTTCAAGAACATACAACCTAGGTAACTAGATAATTTGTGATAATAAGCCATCATCTACAGGACAGATAGTATATGGTGGTAACTTCCAGTACTAATACACACTCCAGTTAAAGAAAAGGGTAAATAACTATAAAGTTATAGACATTGAAGTTAAAGCCCAGTACTCATACTTTATGACTGATGAGACTGGCTTGCTGGATGGATAAGATCAAATTTAGAGATTGAGATTAAATACAGAGGCCAAGAAACACCAGTATTTGGCTCTTGCCCTCAGAGTCAGCCTGAATCCAGGGAACAAGAGAACTTCTCTAAGTAGCTTTGCAATTCTGGGTCACACAACATCCTGATCAAGAAGATTGATGAGGCCACTATGAAAAGCCAATCAGTGCACCTGCTGCAGAAGATGGTCATTGGAAAATGGAGACATCCCTGATGATTCCAAGGGAAGCCACCTCATCAAACAGACCCTATCTAGTGAGTGGCACTAAAGGAGCTAAGAAGCTACTCAAGTTTTCCACAAGTGAACCCTGTGGGAACTCAACTGACTCTTAACAGACAGGAACAAGTCAATTTGACCAACTTGATCTTAGACACCCTGCAAAACAGTTAAAAACAAAATATAGCCATTCTTGGGCATTTAAAAAAAATAACAATAATTAAATGTAACTTAAGATGTACACTTGTGTTAGCTCCCTAGAACAAAGACTGGAAGCTACAAAAGAGAGATTCTTAGGCAAATGTGCCTGATAACTATCAAGAGAAACTGCCAGAGTAAAAAAAAATTTAATCAGTTTAAGACCTACAGATCTTCCTAAGCTACACAGGTAGCCTTAACTTATGTTTGCTAGTAAGATTATCTAGCCCTAAGTAACAGAAATATAAGGATCTCTACTAAACACAGGTTATACCAATAAAATGATATTTTACAAAAATCTGATGACATTAAGTAGCTTAACTATATTTTCTGGGTACATCAATGACATTAAGAGTTAAATGTTGTGTTTACATTCCTGATAAATTGGACAATGTTAAAGTTCCCAAATAAAGGCCTTGTCCTCTCCAGCCTTTGTTAGGTCTTGCTATGGGAAAAACTCAGTTCTTCCACCACCTGGTGATAGTATTGACTTCTGTCATCTTCATGATATTCATTGGCATGTTCTAGATGCTGCAACATTTATTTTGTACTAATCTCATTTCAGTAATCACATATTTTTGTTTCTCTCTCATTGAAGTACCCACCCCCAGATGCCTTTACAACCTGCTTTTCCCCAGCCAGATTTCTACCATGGACCCCTCGACTGACTTGATTTCTAAAAGGGAACTCCAAACTGCTTGTCCCATGCTGCCCTCTCCCGCTAGAAGCAGTCAGAGTGGTCATCGTCCCATTTCCTTACAGCAGTTAGGAGTTCCTAAAGCAAAAGGGGGGAATGAAGCCAGAGTTGGGGACAGGCAGTTAGTGTAGAAATAGGGGTTTGTGTCAAATCGAGGAAATGGAGGCCATGAAAGCCATCTGCCTCTGGAATTTGGAGACTGCCCCTGGGAGAATGAAATATCAAGGATCTCTAGAGCCCATTGATTACCAAATTTACCTGCTCTTATCAAGGACTGAAAGCAAAGAGCTGCTAATTAATGCCCCCTGGGGAATCACTTACCTGGCTGAATCACTTTGGCCCTCCACCTGCCCCATCTGCTTCTCACTTTATGCATCTCACCTGCAAAACCAGGCCTAGTCATGTAGGCAGGAAGGAGAGATAAGAGGGGAGAGAACTGGAGAACAAAGAGACCTTAGACTATAAAAGATGTAGGGTGCACTCACTTCTTGGGACTTTAGAACATCAGCCATGGCACCCTTCTCCCTCCTGGGAGAAGTCTGTATTATTACCTTTAAATAAACCTGCTTAATATGTTTGCCTTGGCATGCTTCTCTAGTGTTCAAACTTAAACATTAGAGGGAGCAGAACTTATTGCCGGTAAATGGAGGTATTGATAATAAACAGTCACTGCAATCCTAAATCTATTTTTAAAATTAAACCTTAAATCACAGAACCAAGCCAAGTCAAATGGCCACAGGGAAAACAATTGAGAAAAAAAATCTAAGTGATGCAGGTAATTATCCATAAGCTGCACATAAGCTGGTCTTGAACTAGAAGCAGGAGGATCATACAAGGCCAGCCAGGGCAATCTGGTGAGACCCTGACTCAAAGTAAAAATTTAAAAAGGTACTGGGATATAGCAGTGGTAGAGCATTTGCCTAGTGTGCACATGACCTTGGGTTCAAACTCAAGTACTACAAAGAAAAAAATATGCACAAAAATATCAAATAAGCGAATTCCTAATTTCTTAGCAGTGTACATGAAACTCTCAAGAACAACATAATGAGGTGGCTTATCAACCTATACAAGATTGCAAGCCAGAATTTCCAAGGAACCAAAGGTTTTATTTTTATATTTTCACAATTAATTCTCTTCCCACTCTACATAGAATTGAAGTGCTAATCTTGACATTCTCATATTATTTGAAATTATTCTGATGCAATAACTTAAAAAAATAAACAGATATTTTAGGTAAGTTTCCTTTTTCACAGTAGCTTCAAGTTACCTTTAGTGGAAAATCATTGTTCTTTATGACTTTGAAAGGTAATAAAACTCTAATATCAATGACTTTTTAAAAATTCTTTATTATTTTTATTTTATAAAAACAGTTGCATATACATATCTGTGTGTATATACATATAGATATATAGATGGATCCTATTTTATATATATATATATCTATATATATATACCTATACATATACCTATATATATACCTATACATATATATATACCTATAATATTATCCAAAACAAGCATTGTATAACTTTAGCAATTTTCTAACTAAATGTAGATAAATTTTGCTTTTAAATTACATGAAGGAGCAAAATTCTCTAGAGCACAGAGCAGGATACCATCCAAGGCTTTTAGATCTGGAAGCAGCTTTCTGATTAAAGGAATTCTGTCCTGGGAACTGAAGTGGAGTAGGAGCTCACTAGCTAACCAGTTAACCACAGAAGGTGAGAGTAGGAATGTGTTCAGCAAAAAGATCAAGTCATGATCTTAGAGTACAGGTCAAATCTGGAAACTTTGAAAACTCTATGAAATATGATCTTTTTTATGATTGCATGTAAATTTCAAAACACATTAATCTCTCTAATGTAATACGGTCAAGTGGAAGTGCCCCATCACATTTATAAATTTATTCATACTTCCTAGACCAGAGCATTTGTTCTTTATTTAAAGTTAAATGAGGTATATATATTGGGGTGACGTAGAGAAGCAACAAGGTTTGGAACAGACTGATATCTCTGATGCTATACATGGAAGGCAGTCCAGTATAATGGTTAAGAGCACAGATCGGGGGCTGGGGTTGTGGCTCAGTGGCAGCCCACTCACCTAGCACACGTGAGGCCCTGGGTTTGATCCTCAGGACCACATAAAAATAAAATATATATATATACACACACACAAATATGTATAATAGACTGGCTTCAGGTCCCAGCTCCACCATGTAACTGCTACAGAACTTCAGGTATATTTAGCATTCTAAGTAATTCATTGTGTCATTTAAAAAACTGGGGATGTGAGCTGATGTTAAACACTTAGAGCATTACCTCCATTGAGGTAAGTGCTCCCTGGTGTATTCCTTTCCCCACAATAGCACCTACATAGCTGAACATACAAGAGGGGTCATCCTTCATTGCCATATTGAGCACTGCAGTTCCTTTGTGATGATGTTGAGAGTCGAGGCCCAAATTTTTGATCTGTTCATTAATACATGTTCTTGTTAATAAGTGTGTCACTCTGACTCAGTGAGGATGGAACTACACAATTATGTGGAACCTCTCACTTTTTTAACCAGTTATCACAACATTGAGACATATGCCATTTTGCAACCTCGGTATGATATGTCACTAACCGTGAAAGCCAGTGTCATCATCAGACTTGAAAATAAACTTTCTCAGGTCATTTCTTTGGGAATAAATCTTATCAGATTAAACTACTTCCCTGGTTACATATTAAAGAAACTACCCGTACCTATTGGGTTTACTCCACTGGTATTAATCATGTTTCTGGGTAAGGCAGAATGTACGGTCTATCTTTGATTCTGCTTTGATTGCATCTCGCTGCCACCTTTCTGTGGACTTGGAGGCAGTGTAGCCTTTAACCTTCTCACCAGTCATTACTCTCCCACTTCAGCCATGCTCTCGGGTGTACCAAACTGCTTCTGCCTTAAGACTTTGCACGAGGTGTCCCTAGATGCTCAGATGTCCCTGCTATCATTTGAGTCTTGGTTAGAGATCATTTTCCAAGACCGCCCTGTCACTGTGTCTTTTACTTTATTTTTTTGTGGTGCTGCTGAGGATCGAACCCAGTGCCTCACACGAGCTAGGCAAGCGCTCTGCCACTGAGCTACAGCCCCAGGCCCCGTGTCGCTGTGTCTTATCATTCTGTTTAATGTCCCTCCCTGTATATCAATGAGTACTGCACTTCTTTGATTTCTCTCTTATTGCCTGGGCAGTGTAGTAAGTGAATGGGGACGTGAATACAAGCTCCAGCTGAAGGAACCAGTCTTTCTCTTCACCTCTATATCTCAGGGACTAGAGCTGTGACTGGTATATTCCTGTGGTTATTAATCCCTCAGCATGGTGCTTTCTTTCTAGAGGATGAAAATGCCTCATTCCATATAAAAGTATTAATGACTATCAATATGGAAAATGACACAAGCCCTGGTATTATAGTAATCCATCTAAAAGTCTTACCTTTTAAAAACAATGTGCTCAATAGCCGTGCACATATTTTAAAGAGAAAGCACTGAAAGTTGTCAATGACCTCTTCCAAAGAATGAGGAGGCAGATACAGAGAATTTCTGGTTCTTCAACACATCACTACTCTCTGGTCTTTATAAAGATACTGGAAATTTGAGAGGAAAAACTTGAGTTAATGACCTTAGTATGTTCTTTCTCCCATCTGATATTTTGAGAATAATCACACTGATTTCTTTTTAAGAAAAGATAGGAGGATTTTAAAAATCTGTACTAGTTGGGGTACTTAAAATTAGAAGAATTTGACTTTTTATTGTTAGCTGGAAATTGTTGAATTACATCATAACTCTGGTTGAGGTTTACTCTAGTGTCACAGGGACAGTTAGTGAGCATGGTAAGGGTCTCTTTAAACTTTGAGGGCTTAAAGTAGCATTAATAATATTAATTAGTAGCTTAGAAAATACTGAATGCAAAGAACTGTCTGGAATAGTTCAAAACTGTAGAGCAAACAGAGAGGACATTAAGAAGACAGTTCAGATTCCTACCATGTGGAGTAAGGATATGTGAACTCTCAATATCACTGTCAGGGAAATATTAAGTGTGATAGTTTCTCTGGGACTTCAAAAACACTACTATATGTGTCTGACCAAGAAGGCATTTCAATGTCCTCAGCACAGAAAACATAAAGAATAGTCTAGAATACAATCATTCATGAGGTAGTATTGACTGCATTTCTGACACATGGTTGGGGGTTGGGGGAAAGATCTTTGGATTGGCATTTTAGTGGGCTAGTGTCACCACGTTCTGGGGTTTGGCAGATTATAAAGTGGGGCTCTTCCCTTTCCCATCTGGGAAGAATACATCTTTCATGGCCTCAATGATTCTCTCATCCCAGCGTCTTGATGCCTATTTCATCTCTTCCCATGGTGGTTTGTGATTCTTTTAGATCTAGGCACCATGCAGACACCTCAGCTTCTCTCCCTTTGTCCTGCTTGTATCCTTTATAGATAGGATCTAAATCGGTTTTTTATAGCATCCTCTTAAGGTCTCATGAGGTCTGAAGAAAACGTTCTCATTTTCTTTGCCCTAGGAGTACACACCAACCCAGGGCAGAACCTCTCTCTTTTTGAGTGGTTTAGGGTTAGGGTTAGGGTCACCAACCAGTCTTCCGATCTGTCAGGTTCTCCAACCTAAATGGGATACCAATTCCAATGATATCGTGACTGTAGTGAGCTTCTCAGATGATCTCAGAACCCCGTTCTCTAGGCCTGAAGGCCTGAGCAGTCATGACCATGCTGACATGATTGGATCTTTCAGGACACTGGTCCAAAACTTCTATCCCAGACCAACCTCACTTTAAACATTCTATATTCTTTCTTTTCTCAGGGAAGTGAAAAAGTAGAGAAATCATGTCAGACTGTTAGTTCATGTGTTTTCAGTAAGTGGTTGTAATTGGAAATATAGAAGCAGTTGCCAGTTTTACAGTGATTGTTTTTTTTTTATACAGACACACATGCATTCACATGTAACTGGTTACCTTCCAGAAGAATATTAAAAAAAAAAAAATCATTTTTGTGAGTAGTAGGCTTAGTGTATAGAAGCAATTGGGGAGATATTCTCTTAACTTTAATTTTATCTTTATCCTGTATGATGTCTAAACATTTCTTAAGTGTGTGTATGCATATATACTTGGTATAATTTTTAAGCATATGTGTACATGTGTATGTATATGCACAATGCACAAAGCAATGCACAGAGTTTTATTTTCAGAAATGTTTTCCCACTGAGTACAATTTGTGCAGTTGGCACTTGCTGATAGCCAAAATATATCCCAGCCTGAGAAAAATACAATCAAGATTAATAGCAAATTCTCAGTGTTCTCATATGTCATGCTTACCTCTGTACTTCAGTCCTTGATTACAGTGTTTACCAGATGTGTCCTGATATTCCACACTGAATCATGCCTGTCTTTTACTTGATCTTCTCTTTCAGTCAGACCTTTTCCTTTGTAGGTTAAAATCTTGCAGAATGGAAAATTTTTAGAGCTGAGTCATCCTACTGTCAAATATGGGGTTGAAATTTAAGTGAAAAGTGTATCAGCGACCCAGCTTTCAATGCTTGTTCCTCAAACGTACCAACAACAGACACTAAATGCTAAGAGATTGAAAAGGTTATGTTCAAACTAATGTTCTATGGCAACAAAATGGCATAGAATGCTAAGAAAATCTAAGTCTAACAGAAGAATGGTTAATATAATTATAGAAAAAATAGCGAAAGAATGAGAAAATGTACATTTACTGCAGGTTTAACTCAAAATTAAATTTGTAAATGGCAACAACACAGTATTAACTGATTTTGCTATATCACGAGATTTCTCCCTAAAAGGAGACTATAGTTTTAGGTTTTCCTAAAACCTGGTATCAGCGTTCTCTGATTTTTGAAATAGTTTTTCAAAATTAATAAATAGATTTTTTTAAAGATGTAAATAAATTTATAAACATTTTCCAGTGGTCTGAAAGTTTCTTTTGAAAATAAATATAAATCTTATAATATTAACAGTAGTAATAGCAAGTAAAATTGGGAAAATATAAGTATGATTTAGATCAGGTATATCTGCATTTTTTAGGTATTGACAAATTCAACATTAAAAGTTCCTGTTCACCAATAAGTTCGTATATATTGAGTCAGAAAATAATATGTTATTAGAATAAAATTAAAACTGGAACCTGATTATTATGGTAGTTTTAATCAATGGTTCTAAATTTGGCATCTTGTTTGTAACTCAAAGGAATGCAGGTTGTATGTGGCAAATAAAAATCTTGAAATAATAATATACCATATTCATTTCATATTCTTCTCTTAAATCAATACATGATGACCCGTTAGTACTACAGAGGAAGAAAGTTAAACCTATTCTGATAATAGACATTTCAGAAGATCTTTTTATTCCAAATATTTGGTTGCACGTTTTGCACTGTTGGGAGTGCCCCGCATCATGAGTGAGTCTTTAGTAAAGAACATTTTACTTAGAAGAGTAGCAACCTGAGCTACCATTCCAACCCTGCCATCTCCATGACCTTCCATAAGTCACTTTTTTTTATTCTCTTTTTCACAAATGCATAAAGTATAAGATTGAGCTAGCTTATTTCTACAGTGCCTTTTAGCTTTCAAATTTGGATGAACATATCAAAGATAACATTTATTATAGGTGAGAACTTTAAAAAATTGGAACATAGGGAATTTCTTGGAAAAGTTACTTTTGGTTGTTGAAATCTTAAACTATGTGAGAGCAACCAAAATTTGGAAGTAGAAAAGTACGAACACATGACTACTTTCCAGATCTTGTTATTGTTTTAATGCCATATCTAACGGTACATGTATTCTATTTTTAATTACATTGTTATGAAACAGAGGTAAAACAGTCTTATTTGACTTCCGTAGAATAGAAACCATACCTATATCTTGCTATAAATATTAAGTGAAATGAAAAATTTATGAACTCTCTCCACATATACGTATATACATACACATATTTATATGTGAATATATGTAAAGCTACTTAGACTTATTGCTGTTTAAAAAATATGAATTTGAATATTGGAATTCTGATTGCAAAAAGATTACTTTAACATTCCTCTTAGAATTCTGTGAACAAAGAACTAAGGAAGATTTTAGGAAAAGTATAACTACTTCCTTGGATCAGGAGTGATTAAATACGTTTCTATTTCTCAATAATTTGGGAAAGCAATTCACATCATCAGGATGGGGTGTAAAAATTACCTCCATCAGTTTTCAAAGTTCATGTCCCTATTTCTACTTTCTTTCTCCAGCAGTCCATCTGCTTCAGATGAAAGTCTGAGTGTCACTGAGGGGTTTTCCATGCTTTCAAGTGTGTGCACTTATTCACTGCAAACCAATCTCTTCCAATGTCATACTCATTGTGCCAGCTGCAATCCCTTTGTTTTCTTTGTTGTGTAGTATTTATTATATCATGCCAGGTGATTAAATATAGTCAGGTTGTCCATTATTTAGACATGCAAGATATATCTATATTTTATTGGTTCTTTTTAGTTATAGATGACAGTAGAATCCATTTTGTCAAAAATACAAAAGCATAGAATACATCTTGTTCTAATTCAGTCCCCAGTACCTCTTCTTCCCTTTCCCTCCCTCCACTCCTGCTCCCTTTCCTCTATAATTCTTTCGGCCTTTTACCCACACTCATTTTTGTCCAATTAATTTCTTGTGGATATACACAATGTTGAGTTTCACTGTGGAATATTCATATGTGTACATAAGAAAATTAGGTCAGATTCATTCCACTGTCTTGCCTTTTCCCATTCCCCGTCCCTTCCCTTCATTTCCCTTAGTCTACTCCATTGAATTTTTATTCTCCCCCCACCCTTATTGTAGGTTAGATTCCACATATCTGAGAAAACATTTAACTTGGTTTTGGGGGATTGATTTATTCCACTTAGTATGATAGTCTCCAGATCCATCCACTCATGGAAAAATGTCATAAAGTCATTCTTCTTCTGAGTAATACTCCATTGTGTAGATACACCACTTTTTATTTATCCATTATCTGCTGAAGGGCACCTAGGCTGGTTCCATAGTTCAGCTATTGTGAATTATACTATTGCAAACATTGATGTGACTGTGTCACTGTAGTATGCTAATTTTAAATCCTTTGGCTATATATCAAGGAGTGGAATAACTGGGTTAAATGGTAGTTTCATTCCTAATTTTTGGAGGAATATCCATTCTGCTTTCCAATTGGTTGAACCAATTTGCAGTCCCACCAACAATGTTTGAGTGTACCTTTTTCCCCACATCCTTGCCAACATTAATTGTTACTTATATTGTTGATAATTGCCATTCTGCCTGGAAAGAGATGGAAACTCAGTATAGTTTTAATTTGCATTTCTCTGTTTGCTGAAGATACTGAACATTTTTCATATATTTGTTGACCATTCATATTTTTCTTTTGAAGTGTCTGTTTAGTTCCTTTGCCAATTTATTGATTGAATTATTTGTTTTGTTTGGTCTTAAGTTTTTTTTTTTTTTTTTAATCAAATAAGTCACTTGTAACTCTTATTCCAAAAGAGTGAGTGACTTTCAAAGAACAGACAGGAAAGGTCAAGATATCAGAATAAACACTTATTTTCCAGGATGGGAATACAGCTTAGGAATGGAGTGTCATAATAGTGTGCAAGTGTTTACAGATTGGGTGTACAGTAAACTGGAGTTTTTAGTTACCACTTACAGACTGAAAATCTTGAAAGAGGAGAAAAAAACATACATTCAAAATGTATGGAGTGGGGCATGGCTGCAGATGCTTGTAATCCCAGCAACTCAGGAGGTTAAGGCTGGAGAATTACAAGTTCAAAGCCAGCCTAACACCTTAGTGAGGCCCTAAGCAACTTAGTGAGACCCTGTCATAAGATAAAATATAAAAAAAAACTGGGGATGTAGCTCAGTGATAAAGTGCCTCTGTGCTCAATCCCCAGTATCTCTCAAAAAAATTGTATATGGAAATTCAAATTAAAAGAAGTTAATTTGCAAACTGTGTCCCTAGTACATTAGAATTCAAACTTAATTAAGAGACACAAATAGAAGCAATATGGGAATCACAATGGTGTGAAATCAGTAGCCCTTTAAATTTGGTTCATTTGTCCTTTGCAGTGAATTCGTGAAAATCAGTTCCTATTGGACTCTATCTCCATCTATCAAAGAAATGGAATGGACTGTAACCTAAAAAAGATCTTTAACAGCTCTTTGCTTCTATAATCCTCTGTCAAATGCTTGCCAGGTCTCCAATGATTCTGACAGCTTTGCAATAACACATGGGGACATTCATAAATGAAAATAAACACGACATCATAAATTAAAGATAAAAGTGTCGTGCTTTTCACAACGTGCTCTTAGGTTTGATGAATAGAAAACATCCTTTAAAAAGTCAAGAAGCTCGAATGATCCAAACTGTGGTTTTTATCCGCATTCTTCATTCAAATGGAAAGAAGAGTCCCTTCAGTTTTCCTCTCTTCTTCATGTTGACCATAGTAATGAGGGCCTAGGGAATTCTCAGTGTTTCCTCTTATTTCAGGCAGGATATGTGATTCATAATGAATATATCTTGCTATTTTTGTCATGACTCCTCCCTAGAGAACACCTGCTGTTTCTTCTTCAGCTGAGGTACCACACTCACTTGTGGTCAGTAATAGCACAATACTTGCTTGGGTTTATACTCCCTATCATTGCTCAGTTTATTTACTTAATCCATTGCAAAGCCCATAAAGAAGATCTACTTTTCTGTTTTCCTTTCTTATCTCAATCCATTTTCTCACTCTAACACCCTGATGCTGACCTTGCAGAGGCAGTTAGAAATCTAATGTATTTTTTTCTCTTACTTATCCTATTTCTTCTTAAAGACCACCTCTTCCCATTCTGCATAGTCCTGTGTTTTATTTGGGCTGCCCTCCATGTAAGGACTTGTCAGAAGAAATTTGCTGAAAATATGACATTTTAATAGCTAATATGAAATAGATTCAGAGCCCACTGGGAGAATGTGGAGACAGTAAATGAGGTATGGGGCTATTCCTGCTGGAAGGGGCAGATTTTCATGGTTTCTAAGAGAAATGAAAGAGCTTATCTCTTTCATTGCATATCCTCATAGTAGCAGTTACTGTTAGGAAAAAAACAGCCCATCCCAATCACAGCTTGAAAATAGACTTTCTAGTCCCACACAATCCACTGGGGTAGCCTGGCAACCCAAAAGCCCAGTAGCAACAGATATGAGCAGCAGGTGAAATGACCTCCTGCTATTCTGTCTGCTGCTGATGACAAGAGATCAGTATCTACCCATATGCACAGAGGAACTCCTACTGCTGAAAAGAATTAATCAATACCTTATCAAAAAGTATTTTGCCTGTCAGAGTTCTGTTGATTCTATAGTAGGCTTTAAAAACTGATACTTACATTGTCCTCTGCTATTCTTTTTCGATTTCTTTTCCAGTGACTCTTTACAAAAATTATCAATATTTCATTACAATAAAGATGTATTTATCAGATATTGAAAATATATTTCAATATATTAGGTATATTTGAAACAAATTACCTTTCCCTACTAGCAAGGTTTATTAACTCTGTTTATTGTTCAAATTATCTTCAGATAATTTGAAAGTCTTGTTTTCACTGTTATCAAACTAACTACAAATAAAATTAAGTAGACTTATTTAACTATCATATAAGAGAATCCAAAATTATTTGTAAATCATTAAACATGATTGTTTTCACTACTGTGACTAAAGGACCTGATAAGAATGATTGTAGGGGAGAAGTTTAGGGTCTTACAGTTTTAGAGGTCTCAATCCATAGACAGAAGACTCCATTTCTCAGGGCTCAAGGTGAGGCTGAACATCATGGAGGAAGAATGTGGCGCAGGGATGCAGCTCACATGATGTTCAGAGAGCTGAGAGAGGGATTTCCACTTGTCAAATACACCCCAAAGACACGCCCCCAGTGCTCCACCTCCTCCACCCACACCCTACTTGCCTTCAGTTACCACCCAGCTAATCCCATTTGGTGGTTAATTCACTGATTGGATTAAGGGCCTCATAACCCAATCATTTCTACTCTAATCCTTCTTGCATTGTCTTATACATTAGCTTTCAGGAGACACCTCTTGTCCCAATCATAGCAATAGTACATAAATAATTATTGTATATAGCACAAAATAGGTATCATTTATCTGAAAATCTAAAATCTGGAAGGCTCTGAAATCTGAAACATAGAGCACAATGGATTTGGGAATATTTCTGATTTTGGATTTATTGATTAGGTGTGCTCAGTTGGGAAAATGTATGAAAACATTCTGAAAATCTAAAAATCTCTAAAATCTAAAAATTATTTTCTATTGCCAAATATTTTGGAAGGGATACTCAACCTATATAGCATTATATATTATAATAAAGAAAAACTAATGAACTGAAAAGATGGTAAAATCTAATGCCATTATAATAATAGGCTGTTAAATAGAAAATACACAAAAAATTAGGACAATATGGACATATCGACCCCAAGGAGAAAATAAAAATCATTGCTTTTTTTTTTTCTCTTGTAATTTAATTTAGAGTCACTACCATTAGTAAAGTGATTCAATGTAAAGAGAAAATTTGGTGTCTCTTTCTTGGTCTTTGCCATAACTGGATTGACCTGAGTTTGAATAAATTCACAGGCACAGCCATTCGGAAGATCATTAGAAATATTATTAAATAGCAGGGTAAAGAGCTAAATATGAGGCTAGAAAAGAAAATAAACTTAGTTGAAAGATAGCTGAGGAAATAGTAAAGGCATTAAAGGAAATCTGCCATATGATAATGCATGGTCAATTTATAAGATTGTGGAAAATATTTAAGAAGTGGTTGGAAATTTTCCAATTGGAATGCATTTTTCAGTAAAATCCTAACTTGACAATATCTCAAAAGTCTAGAAAGCTCTTGACTGTTGAATACAGTCACTTAGAGTAACAAAATAAACGTGCCTTTGGCATTGAACTGCTTTCAATTCACTCCAGAAGTTCAGCATCATCACTTTTACCTAGTCTTCATAAGTCTGACTTAAGACATTGCCACTGATGTACTGCTTTCCATAATAAACCAGAGTAACTTGAGCATTTGGGGTCAAATTTTCTAAGCTCACCATTTGGGACCATTTGATGTAAAACTGGCAAATATGACAAGATATATAATCTTTCTGGTGTCTCAGCAAGAGAGTGGTAGAGTCAGACAGCCTGAATCCTTAGGTCTATAATGACATAACTTTTCCCTCTTTTAAATACCATCTACTAGAGGGAAGAACTCAGTTTTGCTTTATACATTACTGAACTGAATCACAGGATTTTCAATTTGTGTGGAAGAAGAAGCGTGTTCTCATTGGGTTATTGTCACAAACAACTTGCAACATGACCTTCAATAAATATGGAGGTGCTGCTCTTGACTCTGAGACCCTGGACGCATGATGCATGTCCCTCCTCAGTGTAGCTCTGGACTCATGCAACACTGGTGACCACTACAGATGAGGTGAGGAAGAAGCCAAATCTTCTACCATTACTTGACTTTTTAATTTCAGACCTGCCTTTTCAGGTGGCTTGGAATCAATTAGACATTCAAGTCTTAGTCTTCTCATATTGAATAGGAAGGTTTTACTAGGTAATTCTAACTTTGATTATTTTTTAACGAAAATTTGCTGAGTTTCTGGTTGAAAATTGGAAAAGAAAAATTAATATCAGTGCTAGTACAATAACAATATCTCCTTTATATTTCACCTTGGCAACTCTGTTGTCATTTGTTTTGTTATATTCCTTTCTCCTTCATAAGTTCTGTTCAGTAAATTATATTGTTTACTTACTGTATCTTAAGTGACATATTTACTTATGGATTGTCTTTTTTTGTCAAAAGTGCTCACCTTTATCTCAAAAAAGGAAAGAAAAAAACACTGAATTAAGCTTCAGCTTAACCCAATCAATATTCTACTGTGCTCTGTCAATCTCCACAAGGTTGTTGAATGATGATCTACACTGTCTACATTTGCTTTCTACCTTATGAATCCTTTGAAAATGGCTTAACGGATCCCCAGTACATTTTCCTAATCCAAATCCAGTAGGTTTTCTCAGTCCCAGTAACTTGCCTTTCTATAAAACTTTATTTCAGTAACTTTTCACACCTCTTAAAATCTTCTCCTGTCTTTAAGTAAATGATTTTATTCTCTCCTAATCCAACAGGTTATATCATCCAAGAGGATTCATACAAGTGTGACTTCCTCCCTTTGATTTGTTTTCTCTCCTCTTTTCCTTAAATTAGTCACTTTCAAGCTTGCAATTGTTACTTCTTCTTAATAACTCCTTAATAACTTATTTAGCTATAATCTTTTGCTCCAATCCCTTTGAATTTTCTCATTTCCTTACCTCACCTTTTTTTGTCTCAATGTTTATATAAAGAAATGGTGATCGAAAAAGAATTTTCTTGGACTACTGACCTTAAAAAAAAAAAAGAAAAGAAAAGAGAGAGAGAATAATATCTATTGGCATGGATAATTTTATCTCTGAACTTTTGAGACTTAAAAATGAGAATGTGTTTTCAAGTTCAGTAAATAAAATTGAATCATAAAATGGACATATGTACTGAAGCCAATTAAATAGAAATAACCCACGTAGACCTCCAAACCCTGCTTAATGATTTTTCTAGACTATCAAGTATGCTGTAATAAGTTTATAAAGCTTCCATCTGCTTATATCAGAGAAGAAGAGAAGAAATATAGAATTCACCTGTCTCTGTGAAGAAAAAGGATATTTGACTTCGGGAGAAATTATGAGATGGAGAATAAGAGGATAAAGTAGCTCAGTATTCAGAAGAAGGTTCAATAATGTTTTTAAAAAGATCAGAAGACAATGTCATAATAGTGCCTGGATTTTGGTTAAGAACCAAGAACTTGATCATCATGCATAGTGTCTTATTCAAAGTTACAAAGGATAATAGCATGTCTCTTAGTTATATCATTCACATAGCAAAAAGTATGATTGGATGTCAATCCCTTTCTCAAAAGTATAGTTTCTTCTTTGAGGGGAGTAATTATAAGGATGACTTAAACAATTTTAGTTAAGTTTGCTATTTTTATTGAAATCACTCCAAAATTCACACACATCAGAGTCAGTAAATAAAAACACATCTTAGAAAAAGACATCTCAGCATTAATCTTGGTGGCTAAGCAAGTGAAATTCAGGCAATGATGCTAAGGTCATTCAGTGCATTCCTGAAAGATGGCTTAATAAATTTGACTGCTTGGAGAAATGTATTGTGTTTGCTTCACCATAATAAAAGTTATTTATCTTTAAAATATAAGGGAAATAAAATAAAACCTCTCAAAAATATAGGGAGCATGCTGAAGGGTGTGCCATAGGGAAGATTAAGTTATTAGCTATTATGATCTTTTTTGATTAATTAGGATCAGAATTTCCTATGTTGTGATTTCATTAGAAATTTTTCAGTAGTCATGATTAAAAATAGAAATATGGGGTAAAAAATTGTAAATTGATGTCATTGCTATTATTTTCAACACACATGGGTTGTACCCATGGTCAGTAAAAGCATTTCAAAGCAGTGTTAAATAGCATCGTATCTACAATGCTATTTTGAGTGATGTATATATACATCATAGAAATTTTTTTTCATAGCCTTCTTACATCTGATTTTAAATCAGTGGAACTAATTAAGAACAATAAGGGATACAGTCTATGAAAATATGATAGCACAATACAAAAAAATGGAAATACTTAAGCTCTTACAATAAAATTTAAGCATTTAATATATATCTATTAGAAACTATTTTTTCTATCCATCTTTCTTCTCCAGAGCACAGATCTATACTTGTATGACATGATATAAAAAAACAAAGCAAACAAGAAAATCTGGAATTATGAAAAAAAAAAACATGATTCATGGGATATGGACCTGAAACTTTTATAGATTTATTTTGAAAAAAAAAATTGATATTAAATCTAAGTTACTATCTTGGTTCAAAGAAGCACATAACTAAGAGTAAACTATAGATTATTGGTAGAAGAGATCATTATATATTTATTATTGTAACTCAGAGTAAGTTATGATTGTACTGCTAACTTTCATTATTTATTTACACTATGTAAATAAAACATGTGGATCATTGCCTTGAGATGAAGCAGGTGCACTCCAACACACATGTAGACTATACATGGGTAATGGTGATCATTCACTGCAGAGCCATCTCTTTGGTGAGGGGGTCACCCTTTAGATGTCTTCAATATGAAGGTCTCCTTTAGCTCTCAGTTTCCCTAAGGATATTCCATTTTTGTCCCACTGTACAATTATAGAGATTTAATGGTAGTGAAAACTTTTGGACACACCTTCACACAAGTGGAGTTTACTTTTATTCATTTTGAAGAAATTAATCCTATTACTGATTGCCCCCCAAAAAGATATAAAGATAACTTTCAACATAACTGTGTTACTGCTTATTATGACTTATTCTTGCTGGATATAGTGGAGATATATATGATATATATACCATCTGTCCATCTGTCCATCTGTTACTGGCCAATTATGGATTCTTTATCATGTCTATTGTGAGTAATGGCTTACTGAACATGGGAACATAGGTATCACTTCAGCATATTGATTTCATGTACTTTGGGTATATGCTCAAGAGTGGAATTGCTGGATCATATGATAGTTGTATTAATTATTTGAGGAAATTTCATATTGATTTCCAAAATAGCTGTATGAATTATATTTCTACCAACAGTGAACATTATTGCCAACATTTGTTATTTCCTATGTTTTTGATAATAGTCATTCCAGCAGTTACTGATGATGAGTACTTTTCCATATATGATTTGGTCATTTGCACGTCATCTTTTGAGGGGAATTGGTATTTTCCTAGAAACATACAATGTCCAAAAACTAAATCCTGAAGACAGAAAATCTGAACACACCAATGACGAATAAGATTAAATCAGTAATTTAAAAAATGTCATCAAAGAATAAAGCTGTCATCCACAAATCAAGTCACAAAGGATTAAGCACCTAAATATAAGACTGGAAAGGGTACTTGCAGAAAAATATTGGAGAAAAGCTCCATGACTTTGTTCTAGGCAAAGATTTTTTGGATATGACCCCAAAAGCCTAAGCAATAAAACAAAAATTGACAAATGGTATTGCATCAGAAATAAAAGCTTCTGCACAGCAAAGGAAACAATCATTAGAGTGAAGAGACAACACGTGGACTGGGAGGAAACATTTCTGAACCATGCATCATTGAAAGAGCTAATATCCAAAATATATGAAAAACTTAATAGCAAGGAAACAAGTTGATTAGAGAATGGAAAGAGGGAAAGGGAGTAGGGGAAGAAAGGTACTAGTGAATCCCGTAGCATTCTCATTTTGTCTGCCATGAGCATGCATGTAGGCAAACAACACTTTACCAATGAAGAAGACATTTCTACAAAGGACAAGTTAATATGAGACTCCAAAGGCTGGCACATTAAAAATAAATATAGCAGAGTTTGAAATATTTTCCAAGAACTTTCTTGAGTGTGGGTCATCAACATTCAAAACGTTACTAAATAAGATGTTTATAACCTCAGAACAATGATGTAGTTAGTCATAACCTCCTTAAAATCATCAATTAAATAAGGAAGTGTTCAAAAAAGAAGAATTTGAGGATTATTCCAAGAACTGGAAGGATTCAGAAACCACATACAAAAGAGCTCAAATCCAAAAGCAAAAATAGCCATTGTTTTCCAGGTTGAACTCTCACACCTAAAAGTGACCTTTGGCATAGCTATTGTGGTACTTACACAACTGAACAAAAGCTTCACAAAGCAAAACATAATCAGTTTACTCTGAAGTGTAAGGATGCCAATGTATCTTTTATTTTGTGCTACATTTTTGAACATCATTCAATTAGAAAATGTGTGTGTATGCAAGGACACTAAACCTCACCACACTGTATTGGAAACTAAGCAACATAAATACAGCTAATATTTTTGGAAATAAATATCCATATAAGTTGGGCATGTTTCAACTCTTCCTATTACTCATAATGGTGGGAGACGTAATATTGACATCGCCCAGGGAAAAGACAAATTTAACTCTATTATGTATCTTAACCCTTCATAATTTCAAGTTCATTTTTCATTAATATATTTATTACTGAAAAACAGTAAAAAATTATCAAAGTAAAGATTTTAGTCTGGTCAGATGATGTTTTAAAAATTCTAACCAAGTTAGAAGTGTTGACTCTGCAAACAGTTACAAAGATTTTATAGTCTGTTGTATTTTAAGGATCAAAGTGAAGCAACATAGTCAAGCAATTAAAAATAGCATTAAAACATACATTAGTTCCCAAGAGATTGTAAGTAACCCAGTCAAAATATAAACCTACTCTGCCTTGAATTGTCCCCTTACTTCAATGTCAAGCTCATGTTGATAACTGACACAAGGTACCCTTCAAATTGAATATATGACTCTGTAGTCATGGCAAATAGATGGAAAAATTCCTAAAGAAGGTATTGAAAGAGCCAAAACACTTATATCAAAAGTTGAGCACCTGAGGGTAATCTAATTCAAAGTACAGGTAATTTTTCAAACTAACTGGTGAGGCTCCAGAGTGATATTTCAGTTATTAATCTACAAAAATATATCAATTTGACACCATTATGAGGGCATTAAACGTTTCAGTTTATAGTAGTCATTCAAGATTTGAATAGTTCTTACTAATATCTCACTAAGAACTTCCACTTGAGATTAGGGCAGAGTAACTGAATTGGACAGAATTCAATACCTATTTATGATGAATGGTTTCGATAAACTAGCAATGGAAAGAAACATCATTACCTTGACAAAGTCATTTATGAAAACTTGTTACTGTACAAATCATTACAAAATACACTGTTTTCTTCCTCAGTGTGGAAACAATAGAAAGTTTGTTTTCATCACTTTAAGGAATTTATGGTTTGCTGTTTTACTGAATGTCTTGGTCAACACGTACAATAGGTAAAGGAAGCCTACAGGTTAGAAAAAGGTCCTGTTTCTATTATTTACAAATGACAAAATTCTAGCATAGAAATTCCTAATACATCTTAAAAACTTCAATGAAAAAGTAAATTTTTCAGTGTTGTGTGATGCAAAGTCAATAAAGGAATTTTATGTCTTTTTTTTTTTTGGTGGTGCTAGGGATTGAACCCAGGGCCTGTGCATGCTAGGCAAGCACTCTACCAACTGAGTTATGTCCCCAGCCCCCAATAAAGGAATTTTAAAAGAAAATTCTTTATATAATTCTTCAATAGAAAATTTATTGAAAATGTTAATAAAAATTGACAAATGAAGTTATACAACTTGTCAATGATGATAAAAAAGATCCTCATTATCTTCAGAATTTTTTTCTTTTTTTTCCAGATAGGTTCATGTTAATATCCATGTACATATTTGAAAATTTTGTAAAAAAGTATATCAAATTGTACCAGAATTCTTTCCCTTTGGAATTATTCTCCCTTTTCTCTTGCTTAGATTTACCAATAAGGTAAGAATACCAATAAGAATTTTAGTTCTCCAAATTCTTTCAACTTCAGAAAAAATATTCTGTCCCTTGTCTTATTCTTCTATCATCTAAACATATGATCTTTTTATCATATTCTTGTAGTTTAAATTGCCAGACTGTTTCTAAGTTATCAAACTCATAATATGGGTGAAAGGAACTATCCTCAGCATCTCCTGCAAACCATTTCACACCCTGAGTGCTTCGACACCAACTATCAATTTAATTGAGAGGTCCACGGGTATAAATGGCAAGAGACTAGAAACTGCAATATGTGAGAACATATGGTAATACTTACACAAATGAATTGCAGCCTACACACAGTTCCCTTAGAGAATACTGACATGCTTGGTTTGCTCTTTGTAGTTAGCTTGCCCCAAGATGGAGTATGGTATCAACTTAGTCGCTTAATGGTGGAAGAAAAATCTATAAAATCCATATGGATAATTTTCCTGAATGCATTACACTTTCTATTTAGAAACCTCATGTTTGCATAGCTAGCTACTCCAACAGATTTTTTTTTTTTTTTTTTTTGTCTAAAATCAAGAATAAAATCCACAGAAATTCTGCATGAGATTGGAAGGTATAGAGTTTCTCAAAAGCTGCCCAAAGTAATAAGAAATCAGCAGAAGAGTAAAGATCTAAGCAAACTTTTGAACAAAATGGGAGTGGAGTTCATGAAGAGAAACAGAATTACTATTCTCTATTCTATGTTTCAGAGGCTGTCTCTGGTCTGCCCATGCCTCCTCCACACTTGACCTCACACCCATGCATTTTGGAGTCAGAGTAGATCTCTGCTGGGGAGTTTTTCCTTGTCTGCAGGGGCAGGTTAGCTCGAGACAGGGAAAAGAGAATTGCCTTAGAGTTAATGCCCATGGAAACAGTTGTCAAGCTATGATAGATGATGATCTGGCATTTGAAAACCTAACTCCCTTGCCCTTCATGGGACTAACTCTGAGGAGTGGTGTCTGCAGTCCTTCTTAGAATCCCCTTTGCCCACAGTGAATCACTTCCTTGATAATGGATCCTTCATTGGTTTCCTTTCTTTTTATGTCACTTTCCCATTCCCTAGCAGTGTTTACGGAAATTTATTCCTAATGAACTCATCACACTGAGATTCTTGTTTAGTGACTGCTTTGAGGGGAGGACAAAAACAAGAGGAAAAAGGACAATTAAATACAGAAAAGGAACTCAAATGCTGCATGCAACTTTTTTTTGGTAAATGGAATATTTTAAAATTGCAAATAAGATTTATAGAAAGTCTGTGGAATAATTTAGATGCCCCTGAGTCTAAACCAAATAAACACATTCCATATTCCATAAGGAATATAATCGAAGGGGAGACCTTTTAAGCAATATTTATACCATTCCAAAATTTAGGAAGATGGGGATGATGGTTCCAACCTCATGTCTCTTCTACAAGATACTTTGCCTCTTAGTAAACCCAAGGAGAATTTTCTAATCTTGCCATTTTAAAAGTCAATGTCTGGGTGTCATTTTTCATTGAAACTTCTGGAAATGTGAATCACTTTTCACCTTGTTTTCTTTATATAGTCTAATCATTCAGTTGGCTTTCTGATCTGTGTTCTTTTGCCTTCCATGTGGCTTGAGAGGTAATCAGCTAGGTACTGGTTATGGCTTGGATCTGGAATATACGAAAGTTCATGAGTTCATGCCTTGGTTCTGAGGGCATCAATGTTCAGAGGTGGGACCTGGGAAGGGACTAGATCTTGAGGACTCTGTCCTTACCAGTGGTTTAAGAACTTCATGGCATTATCAGGAGATGGTGAAAACTAGAACTTGGGACCTAGTTGAAGGAGTGGGTCCTGGGAGCATGTCCTTGGAGTTTATATCTTGTCCCCAGTCCTCTCACCCTCTCACCCACTCTCTCTCCCTCTCTCCCTTTCTCCCTCTTGTTCTGTTTCCCGACTGCCACAACATGAACAGCTTTCCTCTGCCCTGCCCTGCTGCATGGCGTCCTTACCTCGGTCCCAAAGCAATGGAGGCAGCCAATTTTGCACGAAAACTTTTGAAATCATGGACTAAAATAAATCTTTCCTTCTTTAGGTAGTTTCTGTGAGGTGTTTTGGTCACAGTGATGCAAAGCTAGCTCACCACCATTTCACCATCCCCCACCCAACCTACAGCCTGTTCCTCCCAGTTCCATATCACGACGGGACAGTCAAGATTAAATGTTCCAGCAGGACCACTCCGCACAGGCATGAAGGTCAAATGCACTCTCCGTTTCTAGTCTCCATCTCTTCTGTCATTGGATGAGCACTGAAATTGCCTTTAGTTATAAAATGATAGCATCTAAGATTTTATTTTGAGTGTAGGGCAGTAGAAGTTCCAGGATTATAGAAAATAGGCCATCTACTGCAATTTAATTTTAACAAAATTTTGCAATGTAATTTGCAGTTGAAAGCACAGCTAGCAATTAGATTTTCAGTTTTGCTTGCCCTTTTTGATTCTTTTTTTTTGTGTGTGTGTGTTTTTGTTATGGAGGAGAATAGAAAAATAAGGAAGATGGGAGGTATAGGATCAAATAGAGAGTACTTGCTTGCTTGCTTGAAAAATAAAAAAAAATAGAAATGGGAAAAAATTTCTCTCAAGATAAGGGTATGTGGGCAAAAGGGCAAGAAGTAGAGATGTTGAGGAGTTCTGGAAAGAAATATTCTGCACTTTATTTTTCTCTCAAATTTCCTCCATGGAAATCACAATATGCTACACATATTTTCAGGATCCAAAAGAAAAACTATTTTAAGACTCTTTCTAAAAAAGATATATGCTATAACCTAAAATTAATAGGACTCTGACCATCTTATTGAAATTACCATAACAGGTGGGAAGAAGCCTGCTATTTTTTTATTCCTCAGAATAACACAAAAGGGAGAAGGAACCTCTGGACCTGCAGAAGATAGAAGTAACAAGGAACATCTCATCAGGGACCCAACACGAGAATGCATAGTTCCCTGGATATTTGATTTGTTCACTCTAATAATTTTAATTGAGCAACTAGTATGTGCCAATGGTCTCCTGTGTGATAGGTAGATGGCATTAAGTAAGGTATAGCACATTATGTACTTATGTTTTATTGGGAACAAAAGCAAAGAAAGGGGATAGGGAAGACTGGGTCATGAGTAGGTGGTAGTTTGTTCAGTAAGGTGGTCAAAGAATGTCTTGATGAGAAGGGTAACTTCTGAGAAAAGATACAAAGACAGTCTAGAGCTACAGATAAAGAACAGAGGAAAATTATCTGCAAAGTCATTAGGAAAGGCTGGCTGGGATACTGGGGGTTCAGCAAGGCTGCTAGGGTGGGTAGCTGAAAGGAGGGCAAAGTAGAAGTAGGTGAGATTAGCAAGAGAATAAAAGTCATAACCACTTTGTATTATTCTTTGTGTTAGAAATGACGTCATCAGAAGCATCAAATCCAAGAAGTCTTTTGTACTGATTTACAGATCAATCTTGCCTTAGTTTAAGAACAAATGGAAGCAGGGTAAAATATTAGTCACTTATTGCAATAATTCAAGTGTGAGGAAACAGATTTGGAACAGAGTAATAGCAAGGAATAATGTAGGAGAGGATTCTGGATACATTTGGAAACAGAGTGTGCAAGGTTTTCTGACATATTCAATGTGGATGTGAAATAAATGAGTGAAAGATGTTACCATCCCTTTCGGCCAAAGAAACTGAAAGGAGATTTATCTTTTGAGATGAGGAACTTGATGGGTAGGGCAGGTGAAACAGATGGATGAGAACAGGAATTGGGAATTGTACCCCACCATAGGTAGGCAACCCCATCCTTACAGCTAGTCTTAGTATGGAGGGAAATCCCCTTATCCCTTTCATACTATGATAATTGGCTCACACCTTGATTCTAAATTAATTTCAGAAGTCTTGAGTTAGAAATAAGCTGATGTGGGAGAAAAAGGAGTTATATTTAGTTTGAAAGGAAAATAATGCAGCAGAATAGTTTTATGATGGGACCACCATTTCACCCAGTTATCTCACTCCTTGGTATATATCCAAAGGATTTAAAATCTGCATACTACAGTAACACAGCCACATCAATGTTTATAGCAACTCAATTCACAATATCCACGCTGTGGACAAGCCCAGGTCCCCGTCAACAGATAAATGGATAAAGAAATGTGGTATATATACACAGTGGAGTAATTATTCAGCCATAAAGAAGAATGACTTGTTCACATTTGTCAGTAAAGAGATGCTTCTGGAGACGATCGTGCTAAATGAAATAAGCCAGTCCCCAAAAGCCATAGGTTGAATGTTTTCTCTGATATGTGGAAGCTAATCCACAAGAAGTGGGGGCAGATAGAAGTTCAGTAGATTAGACAAAGAGGAATGGAAGAAAGAGGAGAGGGTAAGAAAAGGAAAGACGGTAGAATGAATCTGACATAAATTTCCTGTGTACATAAACGAAAACATCATAGTGAATCCCAATATCATGCATATCCAAAGAAGGGGGTCCTAACTAGAATAAGATCTATTCCATGCTTGTATAATTACATCAAAATAGATTCTACTGTCTCGTACAACTAAAAAGAACCGATAAATAAATAAGTTGAACCAAACAAGTTTTTGCTAAGTTTCCTGATAACCTGAAAATCATAAATCCAATGGACAGGATATTGTTCAGTCCTTACTTCACTTGATTTCTGAGCAAAATTCAACAAGGTTGATTACTCCTCTTCCTGAATCCTTTTGTTTTGTCCCTGTGGTCTTATATTCCCCCATTTTTGGACCATTCCTTTTAGTTTATATCACAAACTCACAATACTCCCACTGGGGCATTAACTGAAGAAATGTGTCAAGTGGTAGACCTATTTTATTTTCAGAATAGCCCTCTCATTAAAGATCTTGCTTACCTCAGTAGCTTCTGTTGGTAGTATAACTTGATTATTGTCTAGTTAAATCTATGAACTTTATTTCTCCTTTGATACCAAACTAGGATTTGGGTCAATTGAAATGGGCACCTCAGGCAAATTCTTGGTCCACCCCTATCTTTTCTCCTTTCACAAAAGTTCTAAGAGGACATTGCCCAGGTAAAATACCAAATGTTAAGGTTTTGCTCCATCACTGTTGTTAAATTCCCTCCAATGTGTTGTATCAGTTTTTACACTTTCACCAGGAATATATTAGATGAGATGTTTTTGCCTGTTTTTTTCCTAACCCAGAATGTTATCGTGATTTCTTCAATTACGTGTATGTTAATATTTTATGCTTTTTAGAAACTTACACTTTATTTCTTTGAGTTACTTATTTTAATGTTTTGATCTTTTGATATTGAATACTTATATTTTCTGACTTAAAGTTTTTAAAAATTTAAGTACTGAAAATAGATTATTCAGTTTCCTTTATGAAAAATATATTTTCCTTTAAGTAACATCTTGCATTGACCTAGGAATAAAAATGCTCTATTGAAATTTATCCTATAAATTTAGTATATTATATGACCTATAGATACTAGATACACTTGAATTCAACAAGGGAGACTCTTCAGTGAACAGTGGAGGGAAGAAAAAGTCATGAAATTAAGAGAAATTCTGCTTGTCCATTTATGTGGACAGTTAAGGATAAATTACATTTTTTGTTAACTTGAACTTCTTTTTAAACAGTAACTGAAACACATAGAAACAAATTTGACACTAATAAGTTGAAGTTGTTTTATATTATATGTAATAGTCACACTTATATGATGATTATGCATTTATTACATTGCCTATATAATAATTTTTTCTAAGGTGTTTAGTATAGTATATAATTCTGTGAAACCATTTAATGTACTTTTTTAATGACCAGGGTTATTTTGGTTCTTCCTAATTTTTAGAATTGACTTTAATAAAATAAATTGTTTCATTGTAGCTAGAACTCTTTGGAGCTTTACATATTTTCTCATTATCCAAGCTATGAAGGAAATGTCCTTTACATTTAAATCTCAATTATTTGTGAAAATAATAGTGTGATTCTGATTGTTTTTATGAAACATCTCTAGTCTTAATTAAGTCTCTTCCAGGATGAGATTGTTTAGAACTATAAGCAATTTCTTCACCCAGGAAAGGCAGCAACTTGCGATATATTTATAAATTGAGAAATGGTGCTTGAAAGTAAATAACCTTGCTCTTTTACTAGTTTATATTCCCTAGACAATGTGATGAAGTGCTGCATTTCATAATTGGCTCTTGAAAAAATACATGTGATAAGTTTTCAAAAATACCAGAAAGTAATAATTACTGTATTATTTCTCAGAATGTCATTCTCACACCTACTTTTCTCTTACATTATTAAATGAGAAGTGAATAATGAGTTCAGATATTGCCCTTGCTATTCTGAATTACATTACTGTGTATATCAATTTACAGAAATATGAGTTTCTTATATCTGTAAATGAGAATTTTTATGAATTCTACTTTTTCCCAATGGAATTCAGCTATCAGGTAATGAATTAGTGCTATTCAACTGTTAATGTAGAATTCAGCTTCTAAGTGATAGTTCATTGATAGCTTTTCTTTGTATAACAGTGCATGTTCCCTTTTGTTGTGATATATTTGTATACAAATTATAATTTCTGTGGGTGTATTTCTGTTTAATACTTTACATCCTATGTTCAAATTAACCTTCAACCAACATCCAGTTCACATCAAATCATAGTAAATGCTCAGTAATTTAGAATAGATTGTTGTATCAAATAGCTAGATTATGGAACCAACCTAGATGCCCTTCAACAGGTGAATGGATAAAAAAACTGAGGTATATATACACAATGGAATATTATTCAGCCTAAAAGAAGAATAATATTATGGCATTTGCAGATAAATGGATGGAACTGGAAAATATCATGCTAAGTGAAATAAACCAGTCCCAAACAAACAAAGGCCAAATGATAAGTGGATGATGATATATAATGGGGGTGGGGGTGGGAAATGAGAGAATGGAGGAGCTTTAGATTACATAGAGGGAAATGAGGGTGGATATGAAAAATGGTGGAATGAGACAGACATCATTACTCTATGTACATGTGTGATTACATGAATGGTGTGAATCTATATTGTGCACAACCATAGAAACAAAAAGATGTACCCCATTTGTGTACAATGAATCAAAATGCAATCTGTAAAAATAAAAAAAAAAATAATTAAAAAAACAAAGGCAGAAAACCTATTGGCACACAGTCTTTGTGGGAGTGTAGATAATTATTGTTATAACAAAACAATGTATAAAACAGTATATGCTAACAATATAAATATACAATACGAATATACAGTATCAATATCCAAAACTAACCAAAAAAGTAAAGGATCATTGTGCAGTTCAGTATTAAATTGATTCAAATAAAGGGAACTTGAAGCTGATGATAAGTTACCAAGGTCAGGGTTAATAGAAATTCCTTCTTTGCTAAGCTCCACAGCTTCTCAAAGCTGGAGACAATGTTCTTCTCACCACTTGTTTTCAGTATTTTCTATAGTGAGTGGCTGGTGTCTTATAAATCCTGCATCAATATCTTGGAAAGGAAGACAGAATTGAATAAAAGGAGGCAGGAGGAAAGGAAAGCAGGTAACTTAGAGAGCAGAAGTCACCCATTTTCTCCTCCCCTCAACTCAACGACATGAATCTACTTTGCTTGCACCTCTAAGGACTTGTCTATTATGGATTTTTCATGTGAAGGAAATCTTATACCATGACTTTTTGTGCCTCGCTCCTTTCACTTAGTATGATGTTTGCAGGTTTCATCCATTTTATAGCCTGTATCATTACCTTTTTGTGACTGAATAATATTCCATCAAATGGTTACAGGGCACAATGCTTATCCATGTATCAAATAATGGATCATTTGGGTTGTTCTAAATTTGGGGATATTATGAGAATATTGTAAATATGAATTTTTAAGGGTTCATGTGGGAAGTGCTCTCATTTCTCTTTGGCATATACACATGAATAGAATTGCTGGTTATATGATAACTCTTGCATTTAATTTCTTGAAGAATTTTCCAAAGTGGCACATCATTTACAGTTCTACCAGTCACAACTGAGGTTTCAAATTTCTCCACAATCTTGCAAATTTGTTACTGTATGTCTTTTTAAAAGGATTTATAACTAGGAAGGTTACCAATCCTAATTATAATGTGAAAGCTATCTCATTGTGATTTTAACTTGCATTTTTCTAATGATTACTGATATTGAGCATGTTTTCATGTTTTTATTTGTAGATCATAGACCCTTATGGGGGAACTGCTTATTCATGCCCTTTGACCAGACCAATTTTTAAACTGAGTTCTGTGTCTTGTTATTGTGGAGTTGTAAGAGTTTTAAAAATATGTTTGGCTCATATACTTACTTAAGGCACTAATGCTTCATCAGATATATGATTTACAGACATTTCTTCTGTTCTGTGAGTTGTGTTTTTATTCTCTTGATGTCTCCCTTTGAAGTACACAAGTTTAAAAATTAGATGTAGTCTGCTTGACTATGTTCTTATTTTCCCACTTTTGCTTTTGGTCATATCTAAGAAATAACTGCCAAATCAGAACACATGAAAACATACTCCCAAGTTTTCTTCCAAGATGTCATTCTTTTAGTTTTCCATTTCTGTTTTTGATCCATTTGAATTAATATTTTTATGTGTATGGTACAGGGGATCCAACCCAGGGCCTTACACACATCAGGTAAGCACTCTACCACTACAGCATACCCCTAGCCCTTTGAGTTATTTTCTGTATTCAGTGTTAAGTATTTTGTCTTCAATGTTTTTGCCCATGGATGTGTATTTTCACAAGCCCCATTTGTTAAAGTTTGTTTTTCTCCATGGAATTGACTTGCCACTCTTTCAAAAAACAAGTTACCATAGAAATGAATGTTAAAGAGTATATTTTTGAACATTAAATGCTACTGATCTCTATATCTCTCTTTATAACATTACCACATACTCTTGATTACTGTAGCTTTGTGGTCAGTTTTTAAAGAGATGGTGCCAATCTTCTAACTTTGGTATTCATTTCTGAGATTGTTTTGGCTATTCTAGTTCCCTTGCATTTTGTTATAGTTTAGATATTAGGTGTCCCCACAATGCTTATTTGTGAGACAATGCAAGAAAGGTCAGAGGTGAGATGATTGGATTATGAGAGCCTTAACCTAATCAGTGCATTGATCCACTGATATGGATTAACTGGGCAGTAATTTGTAGGCAGGTAGGGTTAGGGTTAGGGAGGTAGATTATGGATTATGGGGCTGCCTTGGAGTATAGATTTTGCCCCTGGTGACTAGAGCTCTCTCTGCTTCCTGGTACCATGCTCTGAGCTGCTTTCCTCTTCTGTGAAGTTCTGCTTCATTTTGGGCCCAGAGCAATAGACCATCTGTAGATTGAGACCTCTGAAACCATGGGTCCCAAATAAACTTCTCGTCTCTAGAATGTTCTTGTCAAGTCTTTTGATTGCAACCATGAAAAAGTTGAGTAAAACACATTCAATATGAACTTTAGGACTGGCTCTTCTTTCAATTTCTTTAATTAATTTAAAAAAAATTATAGTTTTCTGTGTATAAGTCTTGTACTTTGGTTGAATTTATTGCTAAATATTTGTCAGAGGGAACAAGAAAATAAAGGGAGGTAAGAGGAAAGGTAAGAATGCAGTTATGGTCTTTAATTTCAACCTATTGTCTTTGAGACTAAAGTATGTTTCTTGTAGATAGAGTGTAGTTGGATCATGTCAACCCTTCAAGTCTGCCAATCTCTACCTTCATATGGAATATTTAATCCATTGACATTCAGTGTAATTACTGATAAGCTAGGACTTGTGTCAACCATTCCGACTTTATTTCTGTATTCAAAAATGCAGAATACAAATATTCTTTTTATTTATCTAATCATCCAATATTTTCTTCATTGAATTAAGTAGATATTTTCCAGGAATCGTTTCAATTTTATTACTTCTTCTAATACTTTCTTAGTGTTTATTCTGGGGCTTAAAATTTACATCTAAGTTTATAATAATCTACATGGATTAATAGAACTTAAGATAGATACCCAGTGTAGTGGATCTAATCTTTCTAACAAGAATTTAGTGAAGTTAAAGACAGGGAGAAGAAGAGAAAGGGAAGGGGGAGGGTGGGAAAGAGAGGGGAAGAAAAGAAGAAAAAAGAAAAGAATTGGTAAGCTTCAGATTTTTATGCCCACAGTTAGTTTCAATATTATACAAAAATATTTCTCCTTGAACTGCCAATTCCTCCCTACCTGTTTTGGTTTAGATGTGAGGTGTCCCCCTAAGAGCTTATGTGTGAGACAATTCAAGCAGGTTTCCAGGTGAAATGATTGGTTAGGGGAGCCTTAACTTAATCAGTGAATTCTGTCAGGGGATTAACTGAAGGCAGGTAGGGTGTGGTTGGAGGAGGTGGGTATTGGGGGAATACCTTTGGGGTATAAATTTTATTGTAATAAGGAGAGCTCTGTCTGCTTCCTGGTATCATGTCCCCAGCTGCTTTCCTCTGCCACACATTTACTTCCACCATGATATTTTGCTTCACTTTAAGCCCCAAAGAATGGAGTTGACTATCTGTAGATGGAGACCTCTGAAACTATGAGCCCCCAAATAAACTTTTCCTCCTTTAATGTTCTTGTCAGCTCTTTTGGTCACTGCAGTGAAAAAGCTGACTAAAACACTGCCCTCAATGATATTGACATACAAAGTACAAATTTTAAAATTATTAATTCATAAGCAAAGATTTATAATTATTACTTTATGAAATTTTCTTTGAAATAATATAGAGAAAATTACATACAAGAAAACACTTTACTTATTAGTATGTAGGTATCTTTCCTGGTGCTTTTAACATATTAATTTGGATTTAAATTACTGTATAGTATCCTATCACATTTTTATGTAAGGTAAAACACTTTAATTGACCATTAAAAAACTTTTATAAAGAAAATGTGAGATCAAAGTGGCTTCATTTGTGATACCTCTCAAATAATAAAGAAAAAAATTATAACAATTTTTGGCAAAACATTTCAAAAAGTATAGACAGAGAATAAATTGCCAATTTATTTTATGGGGCTAGCATTAATGTGATAATAAAACCAACAAACACATAGCAAGGATACTATGCATGAATATCACTGAGTAATACAAATGCAATAGTCATGCACACTAGTTAACACATAAGTACCAGCAAGATATATGAATGATAATACATAATAGTCAAGTATGGTTTATCTCAGGAAACTAAATTTGAATAAACTTTTGGTGAAAATCAGTTGATGTCATTCAGCATATTCAAAGAATTAAGAAGAAATAATTCACATGATGATCTAAATAAATAGAAAGCTCTGACAAAATCAATAACACTTTATAATTAAAAATCTTATATGTACATATGATTACATGACCAATGTAATTCTGCATCATATACAATCAGAAAAAGGAGACGTTATACTCCATAAATGTATAATATGTCAAATTACATTCTGCTGTCATGTATGACTAATAAGAACAAGTAAAAAATTAAAAACCATGAACAACAATGATAACAAAAATTCTGCAAACCAGCAATATTTTGGGAACTTACTCAAACTGATAAAAGGCATCTCTGAAAACTTGTAGCTCAGGCTATACTTCATGATCAAAGACCAAATGCTTTCCCCCTAAGACTGGGATAAGACAGGATGCCTGCTTCCCCTATTCCTTTTCATTATCCCACAGGGACTCTAAGTTCAACTCATAGATTTTTTTCCTCAGGGTAGAAAAGTGGTGAAATACCTTCTAGTTACAATTGTCTTCATATATCAGCAATTGTAAACAAGAGAATCTGCATGGAGGAAATATTTCAAATGGAAGCAAAGCACAGTGAACCAAAATAATTCTGAGTGTCCTCAGACAGAATATCAGATGAAACAAAACATGAAGTCATAGGACTCACTATGGACTCACTGCAGCGGAGCAAGTACTTATTTCAAGAATGTAGCAAATACAATACTATGCCAATTTTATATAAGGGATTTTTTTTCTTTTTTTAATTTTTATTTATTTTTACAGACTGCATTTTGATTTGCACATTCTTCCATGTTTTGAATCATCTCAACATTACTTATAATACCTAATACAACATAATGCTCTGTAATAACTAAACTATATGGTTTAGAGAAAAATTATAAGAACATTTTGTACATTTTCAGTACAGATGCGTTTTTAAAAAATATTTTTAATCTGTGGTTCACTGAATCCACAGATGTGAAATCCTCAGATATGGAGGGCTGACTGATCCAAAAATACATATATACTTACATACAAAAGAGCTGGCAGATTATACATCAAAGATTACTTCTTAACAGGTAAATAGGAATGGAAAAGGGTACTGAAGAGAGACTTTCATGCTTTATATGTATTTCATTATTGTTCTTTTATTTTTATTCAGACATAAAGAAAAAGAATGTAGTAAACTTAAAGTCAGGGAGAAGTAGGGAGTGGGAAGAGAGAGAGGGAGGAAAGAAGTTAATATCTATGCTGTAGTTTTTCATGACTACAGAACAAGTAATTTTCCTATTATCCTAGCAGATGATTGATACCCTAAGAAATAAAAAGCAGAGTAATATCAAATGTTTTCTTAGAGTCTTATCGTTTTGGTATGTCGGTCAGAAAACAGAAGACACATTTATAATGTGAACAGAACTTTTGTTAAAATATTATGAACTATTTACATGAGACTGCCTGTTAAGACAAACTATACTTCATGATCAAAGACCAAATGCTTTCCCCTAAGACTGGGATGAAGACAGGTTGTCTGCTTCCATTATTTCTTTTCATTGTCCCATAGGGACAAATAGACAAATAGAACTCTCAAAATCACAAGAGTAGCGGATACAGGAAGCATCCACCAACTCTACGCTTAGGGAGTAAATAAACAAGAGAAACCCCTTCAAGGCTGATATTTAGAATTAGTTGGGAATATGATACTATGGTTCACTAGAATGAGGAGACTTTGCTGAAGTGACATAAACCCAGTCTGGTGGGTAGGGCATTGATGGGAAGCTGTTCCCTGGAGTCACAGAGAAACTCGTGAGCAAGCAGCTTGCCTATTTGCCAGTCAGAAACTCCCTGCTGAGAGGGCAACAGGAATAACTGGATTCTTCTGATAAGATACAGGCAAAACTGGATGAAGGGTTTGCACTGCTGAGTCTCCTGGAAACCACCATGGAGTAGAACCCACTTGCTGATAAGGAAGCCACTCACTGGCAGGAGAACCTTCTGCTGTAGCTGTGCCATAGGAGCAGAAGGAAAACAAAAACGCAAAGAAAAAACTCTTAAAACCAGTAAGAGAATCCTTCCTTACACAATCTTCCTCAAACATCTTCTCCTGACATGCCTGTCAGTATGCCAGCTGGCAAATAAGAAATAATTACAGAGTCCACCTCATCTATCATGAAACTAGGCAAGCGGGGTGGATTGGGCAATACACGTCATCACCAGCACACTTGGCTGGAGGTACATGCATCCTCCTTTTACCCACCAGGAAGTGGGAATGCCATAGTTCTCAGTGAGCTCAGCTCTCATTAAAGAGGCTATACTCTTTGGGATGATTTTTCTTTCATCTATGCTGTGTCCTTTATTAACAGTGGACTAATACTCTTGTTTAGACCTAAGCCTAGGATGTACCTGTATGTGGTACTCATTCTGTATTTCTTGACCGAGGCTTCAAAATCTGTAGATAAAGAGGACATCACATTTCATACCCTTTTTCCTTTGGCTTGTTAAATTTTCATGGTTTTCTTATCTGATAATGTAAAAACACCTGAGAACTGAGCATAGGTATATGTGACAGAATCAATGCAATATAACACTATTCTTACATTTTTTTCATGGTTGTCAAAGAAGATAACATAAAGACAACTGATGTAGTTATGCAGAAGCAAAAGCTGACAAAAGAGTACCTGTATTTTAATTCAAGGACATGACAAGTTATCTTTAA